>NC_084482.1:12948823-14281740 GCF_030035675.1 Rhineura floridana | reverse complement strand
CTCTGGTACCTCCCACACCCCAGAAATTGCCCCTTCCTCTGCAAGAGCCTAAGGTGGGGGGGGGAAGAGAAATTATTTCAGAAAGAACCTCCCACAAAATCCTACACTACTTTCTTCCTATGAGGGGCTGGATCGGTCTCTAAAGTTTCAGTACTTAGCTCTTAGTCTGAGCAGATTTCCCAGCCATTTGTGGGATTTCTTATGACAGAAAGCTTCTACACACCACTCCATGTAGTAAGCTGTTTCATCTGTTTCATTGTACCAGGGGACTACTTTTTAGGACTTCCTGACACTGTCACCTTGACATAAATTACCCTTCACACTAGTAGTGATAATCTACTTACCAGGTATGGAGCCGGACTGGGACTCTGGATCAGCACTGATGGATGCTACAAGAGATAACAGGGATGGGTGAATCTCTCAGCTTTGACTACTCTCTGTTTCTTACTGTTCCAATCTTACGTTCAGTTCTCCACATTTCCTCAGCAATTTGCAAATGTTTCTCATCAAAATTCATCTGCATACTCCTCTGTGCGCTGTTTTGACTAACGTCCACAATTTTTGCAAGCAGTTTTTCCTAATATTATGTATTTTTCTATGGTGTATACACTAGGCTATGCATTATGTGTACTTTCCCCTAATGTAATACATTTTTGTACACGTTGGTTGGAGACCTGCATTGCAAAAACTGGAGATGTGTGAATTTTGAAGGATAATTGTGTTTTGGTTGGCGTATTGGTTTGAGATGTGCAAATTACGTAACTTCTCATTAAAATGCAAACAATTTGAATGCCCCACTCCATTCCTAGAAGAGAATCATCACTGCTCAACTAGCAATGGGCAATATCCCCCAAAGCTCAGTCCAGAACTGGCTCAGCATTTCTTTGCTATCTTGGCAAGC
Source organism: Rhineura floridana (assembly GCF_030035675.1). NCBI lineage: Eukaryota > Metazoa > Chordata > Lepidosauria > Squamata > Rhineuridae > Rhineura > Rhineura floridana. Next base: position 14,280,839 of record NC_084482.1, on the reverse strand, counting down.
ATTTGTAAAGATATGCTTTTTCTGCGTGGTCTCTCCCGGCTCATACTGTTGATGCATATAGACACTTGTGATACCCCATCCATGCACCTTATGGTGAAGCACCCCCGTGGCAGAGCACCATTTGGAAATTTGATAGCCCCCACTCCATTCTAAAACAAACACAGTCAAGAACAAGAGAGGGTTTTAGATCTGGATGGAGGATAACACACAACCACATATAAGGTTTACAAGAAGAGAACATAGCAGGGAAGATATTTGAGTGGCCTGATCATATAGTTTATAGCAATCAAGAAAGATGGCCATCTAGAGGAAAGATAAACACTAAAGATCTCTGTAGTTCACAAAGCATAGCAAAGCAGAGTTTCTGTGAGACTAAAGGGTTTAACATTAAAGAACGTTTGTGCCCACACCTACAAAGCTGATGGGAGTTGTAGTTCAAAAAAAGTAACTTTTCCAAGCTCTGAGATGTCTCACGGCAGGACAGGAACCACCCCAATCAGGAAACACATATGGGTGGCCAATCCCTACTTACCCCCAGATACGAAAGCCCAGGTGGCAGTTGCCAGCAGGAGCGAGATCCAAAGGGTCTTCATGACAGAAACACAAAGAACAGCCTGGAGGTTTCTCGACACTCAGGATGCTGTGATGGAGCTGGGATGCTGATTGATACTGAGCACAGTACCTACACTGCTGAAGACTTTATATAAGCAGCAAGAACCAATCAAAGAAGCTGGCAGAGAAATACTATAAGTAGGGTTGTGTGTTGTGTCATAATGACATTAATTATGGAGAAAATGTCAATACATATAAACAAATAAAGGATGATTGGAGGATGAATGCCAACATTCACTTATGCTGGGCCAGACGTGAGATGAGCCAGGACATGACAAATTGGCCATTGTCCACAAAACAGGCTCCTGGCATCCAAAAGGTTTCTGTTGAACAGGGACTGGAAGGATGTGGCCCTCCAAATAATGTTGGACTCCATGTCCCATCAGCCCCAACCAGCGTGGCTAATGGTCAGGGATGACAGGAGTTGTAGTCTGTACTGTAATTGTTTTTAAGATGGTTTTAAATTTGCTTTTAAGATTTTTTAAATGTTTTAAATATGTTTTTATCTTTAAGATAGCTTTTGGAAGGGATGCTGTGTTTTTAAAGATGTTTCAGTGTTTTTTTGCTTGTTGTTTGCTGCCCTGGGCTCCTTCTGAGAGGAAGGGTAGGATATACATTTAATAAATAATGAATAAATATCCTTGTGTCTGTGTGTGTGTGTAAGGGAATTAAGAATATCAGAATATTAAAGAGCATTAGGCCCATGATGATGTCAAGTTGGCCTAAGTGATTTTAAGTTGATCTGAGTGAAGCAGAAGGCTTAGCTTCTATGAAACATTGCAAGCTTGTAATATTTCATTTGGTAGTCGTAGGTTTAGAATGCATAGGGAAGAGGTAGTTGAGGGGTGGGCTAAAGTATAAATTGATGAAGAATGAACAATGGTGGCTGACAGGCAATGTTAAGTAGAAAGCCTATCATACCTGGGCCATGGTTCAGTTCTGCCTTAGTGACCTACTGACCACAGAGGGAGACAAAGAGGAGAATGCAACAACATGTACCAATCCCCAAAGGAGAAGTCAGACCAGAATGGGGAAGAGTTGTGGTTAAACTGGCCCTGAATGGACATAGTGTACCAACTATTAGGGGACTTTTTGTGATAAACAATGTACGTCACTAAAGTGTTGGTTTTAATGGAATAAGAGGAGAATTTTTACTAGAATTGAGGGTGTGTACTTTGGGAGGTATTAAATTTTAGCCAATCAGGGTAAAACACATAGCTTGAAAATGAATGGTAAGTTTGATGACTGTGATTTTTCAGAGGAATTTCTCTGGAATGTCTGCAGCCAGCCATATGACAAATAATGCATAAATGCAAATGCCTCTGTCTATGTTTTCAATTCAGTTCCCCTTTCAAGCCAAATTTATCAAATTTGCACTTTCCAAAACAATGAGAACAAAAACACAACTATCCTTTGAAATCTGCACTTTTTCAAATTTTGTGATGCATTTCACCACCCAACCAATATCTATAAAAATACATATGTTAGGGGAAAGTGTGCACTCAAATGAATGTATGAATGAAATTCACATGAAAAAATGAATTATATGATGAGAAATGGCATGCAAAACTGTGTGCATGAGACAAAACCCCCAATAAAAATGTGCTGGTTAGGAGAAATTGACACTAAAATGCTGGAGAATTTTCATGAGGAATTTTTTAAAATGTGCAGAAATGTGGAGAACTGAATTTAAGGTTGGAAAAATGAGAAACTGAGAGAACCAGAATTGACAGATCTTTGCGACGTTTACTAAGGAGACCGTATATATGGGGTGGGATTGCCAGTTCCTTCCCCAGCCTTTCTTTATCCCCCAGCATATGCCGGGTACTCATTTTACCGACCACGGATGGATGGAAGGCTGAGTGGACCTCGACCCCTTTTACCGGAGATCCGACTTTCTCCTTCCATTGGAATCGAACTCCAGCCTTGAGCAGAGCTTCGGCTGTGTTACCGCCGCTTACCTCTCTGCAACCTAACATAATTTTGCGCTTCTGGAATTTGTCACTGCAAGGCTGTAACACCAAACAGACAATTGGTGAATGAGATTACTGACCTGCTGCTATTTAAAATTCAGATTAAGATTTTCAATAAATACAAAAAGGATTTATTGAAGGTCAAGTCCCTGTTCTGGGTAAACAACCACTTACATCAGCAGTGCTGGCTTGAATGGAGAGGCAGATACACTGAAGCTTCCTGGAGCCTGGAAATACAGCACCTGAACCCCACCCCTTGTCATCTTCCAAGATTTCAGCTAGGCAGATTTACAAACATTTACTATAGCAGCTAATAGAGTGGGACACATTTTTCCCTTAAGTGAAATCTGAGATTCCCAGAGATCCTGAATTCTTCAGGTAACATCAGATTGTATGTGTGCACCTCATCAACTACGTTTGCTTGCACTAGTGAGGAGCAAGAATTTTAATTTAGTTAGCATTTCAAGCTAGATTTATCCAATTCACGCTTTCTGACACAAGAGAACTGAAACAGCCATTCTTTGAAATTCACACTTCTTTGAATTTAGGAATGCAGTTTCCCAAACAAAGTATGTTTACAAAAATGCATGTATTAGAGGAAAGTGTGCATATAAATGAATATGTCAGTGAAAAAAACATGCAAAACTCATTATATGACAAGAAATGGCTTGCAAAAATGTGTACATTAGTCATAAAACCCCTACCAAAAAAATGTGTTTATTAGGAGAAATTCACATTAAAATGCTGGAGAATTTTCATGATGATTTAAAAAAACGCAGGTGCTGCAGAAATGTGGAGATCTGAATGTAAGATTGGGAAAATGATAAATTGAGAGGATTGAAATTGACAGATCCTTCTATCCCTTGCTTGCACACACTTGGAGAAGCCAAATCAGGGGTGCATCGTAAGAAGGAAGAGCCATGCGTGAACCAGGATTTGCCAGGGGCGGGGAATAAATGAAGACCTTTTCAAAGAAGACAGATTAGAAATCCTTGGCATAGCAAACAATTCCTTTCTCTTCTCCTGGATGCAGTCTCCGATCCACCCACCTTTACTTAGAAGAGCAATTAAAATCATGCCTAATCCCATTCTTGGCTCAATGGCCACAAGTACTGTGCTTCCCAGAATTCCTCTCCCACCTTAGCCAACCCCTTTCATTGGTAGTCTGTTCCTTATAAACCAGTGAGATTGAATCAGACTCCACGACAGTCCCTGACTTCCCTAGGAAACCTTCAAGTCATTCATGACCATGAAGAAAATATGGGGACTCTTCATGCTGATTTGTGCTTTTGTATCTGGAGGTATGTAGTTCTGAGAGGACCCGAATGCTTCCTTGGGGTTAATTCCATAAATAAGTGATGGAATTCACTACCACAAGGGATGGCCATGAAGCACATGCTTAGATGGCTCCAATAATTGTTTAGACCAGGGAAGGGGAACCTGTGGCCCTCCAGATGTTGTTCAACTCCCATCAGCCTCAGCTAGTATGGCCAATGGACAGGGATGATTGGAGTTGTAGTCCAACAACATATGGAGGGCCACAGGTTCCCCATCTTTGTTTTAGACAAATTCATTGAGGATAGGTCTGTCAACATCTATGAAGTTACTCATGTTAAGAAAACAGAACTTCCATGTGCCAAAGTAGTATTCACCTGAGGACCAGATACTGGAAATGAACTACAGGATAGGGCTATTGCTTTCGTGATTTACTCATGGGCTTGCTGGCTGGCTGCTGACCTGAACTAGATGGACCCTGGGGCTGATGCAGCAGAACACTTTGAATATTCATGCACTTGGTTAACATCCTTGGCTTTAGCATGGCAATATTTCTATGGTAATCAAAGGAAAATGCTAGTTTTATCAAGTGAGCACTTGACATTATTTGCTATAGTAGCTTTGCTATCTTCTCTGCCCATTACAGAACCAACACCTTCTCCCAATGATTTGACCATCCGCACTGGTGGTCTAACACTTCCTCCCGATGATTTGACCACCAGCACTGGTGAGTGTTAACCATTTTAAGCATGTGTATTTGAGCCTTTCAGATAATTTTCTGAGTGGAAGATTCTCAAGGGCAATGTGACTGTAGTGCCTGTGCAAGTGGCAGCAAATGCAATGGTGGATCCTGATTATAGGGCCCTTGGGTCACCTCCAGTCGGTCACTGTTTTGTGGGAGGGATTCAGTCACATACCAGAAATTTATATGTGTGCAATTAAAATGAGTTAAACTGCACATGAAAGCATGAATCATTGTGGAGGCCTAAATTACACACTACGCTTGGTGTGTTCAGAAAATGTGAGGAGGGTTCCACATGGTCAGTTGGATGTATAATATGGGTCACTGCCACGACATAGTACATGAGCACTATCAGAATGCCATTGTGTAGACACACAGACTACAGATATCTGGCATGCTAATCCTTCAGAGGTAGATGCCGGCTGATTTAAAGATAATACTGCCCCCAAGAATAAAGAGGTATGTGTACTGTTTACACATTTGGCACTGCATTTAAATAGGGCAGTGGTAAAAAAAAAACCCACATCCCTGCATTCCCACAATTTCCTAGGCAGAAGGTGCCACTAACATATGACATTACACTACATCCTAAATGCTTAGTGTTGCAGGCAGTAAGAGTTCAAGATCAGATCATAAAATAAATGTATGTTTCTTTTAATGGGAGTGGATGGGATTGAAGAGCAACTCTTCCAGGAATGATTTTTGCCAGGTTTCAGCTTCTGCTTATTGGAGGACTTGCTTCACGCTGCCATGTCTTCTTCTGTCAACAGCAGCATCTGAACAAGAAGGCACCGCCGGCACTGGTAAGTTCTTGGCCCAGCAATCTGAGCAGTATCTGAATCACGGCAGTCAGTTTGTGGCAGGACATCTGAGCACAGTGACAAGAGAATTGCCCAATAAAGATGTGCTTCTTTCCTTCCAGATGACGATGTATTTCCACAGACGACTCCTACAAGTGGTGAGTAGGGTCCTAGACTGTCATCCTCAGGTGTAACATTGGCTGCCAGCACGGCACGCTCCTAGGCTGCTGATTCCTGGCATGCTAACAGGGCATATGTAGGTGCTGGTGATCTGGCCTCAGTGTGACATTGCCAGCAGGAGTAAGGGGTTTGGTGGTGGCGGTGGTGTTTTTAGTTTTCGTTTCTTACACATTTGGCACCATTGAAATATGACATTGTGCTCCATTAATAGCCACCTCGGTTGCAGGAATCATATAAATTAGAATTGTTTGTTTATTTATTTAACATTGTATGTCTTTTAATGGAAAGTGGAGGAAACTGAGGGCTGATTCTTGCAGCAATAATTTCTGCCAAGTGTCAGCCTCTTCTTTTTGGAGGAATCCTACTTCATCATGCCACCCTTTCTTCCATCTCCAGCACCTTCTGAACAAGGGAGTTCCACCAGCACAGGTAAGCTCATGACCCAGCAACCTGAACAAGTATCTGAATCACAAGGGCTATTCTGCTAGAGAGCAGCATTTTAACAGGAGAGCTGGCAGATAATTGGGTCTGCCTTTCTTGTTTTGTCTCAGACGACAGTACCGCTTCTCAGACTGCTCCTACAACTAGTGAGTATTAATTCTTTTTGATATTTTCTTTATTGTATAAAAAAGATAAAAGAAGAAGAAAATACGTCATTCAAACCCCCAACACAGAGACACAAGAATGCATATATAGTACGGTTTGACAATAGAAGGTACACAAAATAAATTGCATAAATATACTTCATCTGGAAGAACAAATAGTTTTAGTTGAAGCAGGTAAATTATCTTGTAAACTATGTTCAGTTGTATATTCAATAACAGTGTTGAGTATTATAAGCTATGAGACAGAGGAGAGATTTGCTAGGAATTTCTTCACAGATTACTGTGAGGAAGGTTGTCATTATGGGTTGCCCTGAGACGATACTTGGCCGGCCTTGGACTTGTCCAAAGATTGCAGAAACCAGTGGAGGCTGGTAATTAAGAACCTACCAGAACCTGAGCCCTCAGAACTTCTCTGGTGCCCTGCAAGAAGTTACACTTCACAAATTCAGACTGATCATGTGACTTGCCTATGCTTCGCATTCAGAAGTTGCTTCTTCTGTCCAGGAGGGTATGCCGTGCCCTTCACCTGGGGAACAACAACATAAGCCTTGTGGAAATTGACTCCAGGGACTCATCCTACCCAACCCTCACAATTTTGCTGCTGTGCCAGCTGGCTACCCTGAAAAGCTAAACAGGCAGATTTTCACTACAGTATAGGAAGGTTGTATGGAATACTCCCAGCCAATCATATTGTAGCATTAATTTCAGCTACACTCGTTCACTTGAGCAGCGAGCAAGAGGGAGAGAAACAAGCAGAAGAGTAGACATTGAGGAAACTCCACAGGGTGGAAGTGCCCTTTTGTGGGGTTTTGTTGCTGAGATCGAGCTCTTCATTTTGCAATTTGTAATGCATAAAGTGATTATTTAACTCTGGACAGCCAGCCAGCAGCCCTTTTAAATGGTTTCCAGGCCCGGCCTCCAAGAGGTCTTCTGCATCTTAAAGGTTGTGCAGGGGGAAGGGAGAATGCCACCTTGTGGTTTTTCCCATTACAGAGTTGCAAGAACACCTGCACTTGGCTGACTTTCTCTTCTCCTAAAGATACAGGATCAGTCTCAGGCCATGGACCTGGCAACCCTATCAGTAAGTGTACTTAAGAGGGGATCATAGCAAAATCATTATAGGTAGTAAAAATTACTGGAGCTGAAGGGTTGATTGCTTGCCTGCCTTATAAACAAAAACCTGGGAAATGTGACTTATCTCCTCCTCAAATTTCTATTCTACCAACAATAATCATGATGAATCAGAAAGAGGTGCAATTGCATTGCACTGAAACAGCCCTCATGTATTCCTTTCCCAAAAATTCCTTTGCAAATGCGGATTTTTTTTTTAAAAAAGAAACAAACACCAGACACAAGTGGAGCAGCAGCTGCACCCAATATTGTTTTCACACTCTTGTCATCTAAAATGGCAATGTGTGCTCTTCAACTAGGGCCTTGGATGATCAAGCTCCAAGAGTCTTGCTTTGCACTGTAATTACTGTTTCCTTTCTTCTGTTTGCGGCTGCAGCAGCATGCAGGAGAAATACAAGAAGGAACGGGGGAAACAACCTTTGGATATCTCTTCCTCCGTATCTTTGTTATATTTAAGGTGTGACAAACGTCAGAGCTAAATGTTACAATCCGAATCATGTCTACTCAGATGTAAGTCCTATTGAATTCATTGGGGCTTACTCCCAGGTAACTGAGGTTAGGTTTGCGGGCTTAGTCTGGAAGCACACACAGTCTCTCTCAGACAGACAAACCTTGTACCTGCCGTAAGTTCCTTGAAGGAAAGGCAGGACAAAAATATAACAGATACACCTTCTGTTTGCTGCTGCTGCTGCAACAAGGAGTGCTGTGTCTTGCACAAGGGCAAGTTGCCTGTTTTAGTCACAGGCTTTCTAAGGCTTGAAGGGCTGCATGAAAGCAAAAACAAGGCAAAGGGTCCCTCAAACTGGGGGAATTCTGCTCTTGGAAAAACAACGCTTGCTGAATGTCTGCCTCTCCTGCAGCTCTTAAGGGCACAGGAGGCCTTTGAAGAGAAATGTGGTAAATCCTACTTGTCACCAGCAATCCACAACCTGCGGCATCTTTCTAGACTGCAAGGTGGCAGCTGGGTTGCCAGCTTTTAAAAATGGCTCTTCTCCTGCGAGTTTCTTGGTAAATATGCCTGACCTAAAAAGCAAGCTGGTGAAGACTGCAGTCCTGTGCATTTAGGACTAAGCTCCCTTTATCACAGTGAGACTTCCTTCTGTTCTGAGCATGTCTGCAGAAGGGACAGGCAACAAAAGGCCAGAGCTGTCTTGGGTGAATTATGAGCATGTGTTATGATGCACAATCAGAAGAATGCTTTAGGATCCCAAGGGTATCACCCAAACAACCATCTGTTGTAGAAACAGCAGATCCATCTGATGTTAGCTGTCTTGCCTCTGCCCCACGTCCCAATGGGCAGCAGTTTCCACTGCCTTGAAGAGCTCCAGATTATCTTCTGACAAATGCAAGGGCATGACATAGACTATGAGTCTATCTAGCTCAGTGTCATCTGCACTAACTGGCAATGGCTCTCCAGCCCTACCTAGAGGTGCCAGGGATTGAACCTGGGACCTCCTACATGGAAAGCAGATACCCTCCCATTGCACTATGGCCCTTCCCAACTAAGAGATCTTGCTCTTCCTCAGATCTCTTCGCCTTGCTCACCCTCTGTTTACCCCGACCTACCTTCAGTTTAACAGGAGCTGAGCCTGTATCTGACTTCAGGTGACCATTGTGATGTATGATGGCTGCTTCTCATTACTTCAGTCATTGGCTTCCTTCCTTGGGTGAGCTGACTGTTTGCAGGCACCACCACCACACATCATCTCCTAGGCATTGCAAAGCTTGGGCACTATAGGCACTCCTTGTTGATAGATATAGCAGTACATCCTGAACCTTCCCACCGTTCCAATGGTTTGCTGAGTCAGGGGTCTTGACATGCATCCCACATGAGTTCGAATCATAGTACACTGATTGGTATCACTTTGAATCACAATGGATTAATGTTTATGGCTCAGTTCTAGGTAAACTGTGCTCTCCGAGTGCTACACGGAAACACACATCTCCCTTCCTCTTCCCTTTCCCCCCAAAAGCACCAGAAAGGCTATCCCACTACAAGAAGACCAGCCCACCCTAGTAATCTCCTATACCGTATTTGCGTAAGAATGCCATTGTGTTGGAGGGCAGGCCTCATCTCTATGGAAACCTGGAGGGGGAGGAGCAAAGCAGGGATGTGGGCTCCGAAAGCTGTCTGTGCATATTCTGAGGTCCTCTCCTGCTTTGGCAAAGCAGCGAGGACAGAGAGGGGTGGTAAGAGGGAGAAAGTGGCACTTTTAAACAACAGGAGATTGGAAAGGAAGGAACACTGAGGTTTTTTTTTTTTTTAAGGTTTAAGCAAGGAAAAATAACAGAAATGGGTACAGCACAGAAGCTAACACTGAACAGTTAGTTTGGGTACAACAGAGCCTTTCCCAACTCCCTTCTTGCTCAGTTCAAGACTGAAACAAAGACCTTTCCCCTCAGTGTTCCTTCATCCCTGCTCTTAGTCAAAACCCTGCTGTTGTCTAAAATGGGGTGTGTGTGCAAACGGGGCTGCAGGATAGGATGGGGAGGAGACATGGCAATGGGGGTAGCCTGTGTGCAAAGGGGAGTTGAGACGCTGAAGGGGGAGGAGGGAAGAAAAGGGGGCAAAGGAGAATTATGGAGGGAGCAAAGGGGGTGCAGAAAAGGAGGGAGCAGGAGGCATGGGAATGGTGGTGAAGATGAAACTGGGTCCAAAAGGGGCTGAAGAGTAGTGGTGGCTTGATAGCCAGGCAGGAGGTGAAACGGGTGCTTAGTAGCAATGTGTGGAAGGAGGCAGAGGTTACCATGCGGGTGGTCTGTGGGAGGACAGGCGGGATATTAATTAAATAAATTAATGAAATGAATAAACATGTGAAAATGGATGCAAAGTGGGGCTGCAAAACCGAAGTGCTTCAGAAATGGGCTTGGGAAGGTGAAAAGAGAGTTTAGTGGTTGCTTGGGGTGGGAAGGGGAAGCTCTAGGGCAGTGTTTCTCAACCGGTGTGCCTCCAGATGTTGTTGGACCACAATTCCCATCTTTTCTGACCATTGGCAATGCTGGCTGAGGCTGACGGGAGTTGTGGTCCAACAACATCTGGAGGCACACCGGTTGAGAAACACTGCTCTAGGGGTTACCATGGAAGACGTGGGGGGGTTGGTGAGTAGAGCAAGAAGGGCACAACCCTGTGTGTGTGTGTAATACTATTGTGCCAGGAGTAGCGCTGCCTTTGGGCAAAATGCAGGGCTGCTTTGCCTACCATCTGGAAAAGCCAAAGGGAAGTGTAGCCTCCAGTGTCAGAAACAGCATCTTTCCGATTACCAATTGCTGTGGAGCACATGTGAGGAGAGTGCTGTTATGCTTAGGTCGTGATTGCAGTCTTCTCAGAGGCTAGTCAGTGTGAGAAAAAGATGCTGGACTAGAAGGGTCTTTTGCTTAATATGCACATTATTTAGTTGGAGAGAACTACATCACAAAATTCAGAGAAATGCGGATTTTGAAGAATAGTCGTGTTTCAGTTCACATGTTGTTTTGGAAAGTGCAAATTAGGTAGATTCTCATTAAAATCTGAACTGAATGTCTTCCCAATCATAAGAGTGATTCATGAGCTCTATGCTTCCTCCTTATCCAGAGACAACTGATGGTCGTCGTCGTGGGTTTATTGAGTCCATGGCTAACATAATTGGAAATGTTGTAAAGTCATTTGGTACTCTGACCTCTAAATTGATTGGAGCACTTTTGGGCAACAAAAATAATGGTGAGTGAAAACGGGGAGTAAAGAGAAAATGATATAAAGCAGAGATAGGTGGAGCATAAATATAAAAGGGGAGTGTCTTGAGGATGCTGAGGTTAACCATGTTTGGACACCTGTTGTAGGGTGCTTCCATGTGCTTCCATATTGGACAGTTGTCCAATATTTGCACGGACGTTATACAGCATCACTATCTAGTGATTGTTATTGTGTGGTTTTTTCTCAATTTTCTTACTGCAAAAAGTCCAATAAGAAAAGTAACAGGAAATGGCACTGAAAAGTCTGAGATAACAACCACTAAATGGTGATGTTGTATAATCTTGCAATAATTCTGTGTAAACAGATTGGGATAAATGTTCAGTAAAAAGTCCCTGGAAGGACCCAAAGTCTGACAATCACAGGATTCATTTACTACTTACAGCCTAATTCTCAGCAAGTTTACTCGGATCTGTAACCAAACCTCAACAGCTTCTTTTTCTAAAGAAAGCAAGTCAGGAGTGGGTTGCTTGGAGCAGGGGGGGGGGCAATAATGTGCTTAACCCCTTCCCTGTCCACTGATGTTCCACACCACCTCCTTCCAAATAGGGATTCCATAGACTTTTCTCTAACTAGCTGAGAAACTTCTGGGATTATTAAACTACTGCCTTTCAAGAGACGTGAATTTATAAGATCTGGCTCAAGGCTCTGTACCAAAAACTGCTCCAATTTTAAAATCTATTTCCATTTCAGAAATTGTATCCATCCCGCCACTTCCTGTCCACAGGGGGCATGTAGCAAAACGTTAAAAGCGAATCAAGAGAATACACTGGTTACCAGACATTCCAGCCGCATATCGTCACATGTCATCATCCCAGTATTTGGAAGAAATAAACTTACGCATCAGTTAACTGGCTACGTCTGATCAATGATTCATCAAAGTGTGATTTGTGTGTTGTGCACTGTACAAAGCAGAAATTGGTTTTGATTGGTTTCACAAACGAATGCCGTTCATATGAAATACATAGCATTCTGTTGCACATTGTCTATTAGACATTGTAGTTTTTATTTCCTAAGAAGTATAGAGTGCCATTCTATCGCCTTCCTTCATGCTGTCCTCTGAATTTTGTACCCCTTTCTGTTGCCCCACTACCACCCCTGAAATGTTTATACTGACGCCCTACAAATCTAACGAGCTACCCCTACTATAAAATCCTTAGTCCATATTAGGGCAATACCTTCATGAGGCCAACCAAACTATCACAAAATGGTATACAAAGATGGCAAACAAACAAAAAAGAGGGAGGGGGCGAGAAAAAATATTTGGCTGGTGGTAAAAGTCGCCTCTGTAAGAGTCTTGTCAGAGTCTTTAGATGGATGGTTGGAAGAGGTAGCAGCAAAGGCGTCCTTTGCCCACTGTGGCTGGTTGGAGGGAAGTTAGGGAGGCCAACAGGTGCCGGAGCCAGAGCCAATCACAGGCAGAGACAACTAATTCAACTTTTGTCCCCATCCTCCTCCCTGCTGTGTTCTGCAAGGGCAACACTGAGACTAAGGAGGAGGAAGCTGACAGGGAGCATCATCCCCTGGACAGGTTATTGTGGTAAGAAGGCAGGCAGGCAGGAGCTGGCTGAGGTGCCTGGGGCAGTGCCCCATTCTCCCTAATGCACCAGCCTCCACTGGGTAGCAGACATTCAGATGAGGCACTTCAGGTGCTATGAAGGCATCAGGTTGCTCCAAAGTCTGCTGGGAATAAGCAGCATAACAATGGCTGGTTTTCCATCTCTGGAATAACAAAAAATGGCTATTATCAATTATCTGCATTCATCCTTACGTGAAACACACAGGTTCCTTGATAAGTGGAGAGGAGGAATAAAGAGGAACAAGGCAGTCTTTATATGATCAGAAATCCATTTCAGCTGGAGAACTAAAGTCAATAGAAGCCGAATGGGATAGCCTTAGCCAGCCATTTAAGGGAATGTTCCCTCCTTAAGAACATAAGAGGAGCCTGCAGGTCAGGCCAAGGTCCATCTAGTCCAGCATCTTGTATTCAGAAGGCCAACAACATGCCTCTGGAAAGCCCACAAGCAGGACCCGAGGGCAAGAGCACTCTCCCCACGGAAGATGCCCCAAAACTGGCATGCAGAGGCATACCTGCCTTCGACCGTGGAAGCAGTACATAGCCATCATGACTAGCAACCTGTCATTGATAGCCTAACGTCCCACCTTCAGGTGGGATAAGAATGCCTTCCTCCAGTTCAGGATCCTGCTGTTCAAGGGCTAAATTTGGTATTTTCCATGTCTCACAAAAAAAACACATTTATGTTTTATGAAATCCTTCTTCACCACATGGGTAGAAAGTGTTCATGTTTTCCCCATGATAAGTTTTGAAGGGTACACAAAAGGAGCACAGATGTTCAGACGTACGCAACTCAAATCCTGTGTAGTGCTTAAGCACATGACACAAGGAACAGGACTGCTAGGCAGCCTGCAACCTCATGCCATTTTATATAAATCATTGTATAGTCAAGGGAAAGCTTTTTAACTGGGTGCTATATACAATACAAACTAAGAAAATGGAAATTAATTGTGGAAAGCATTTGGAGTGTTTTATTTTATTCTTTACCAGTTGCTGGGTTGATTTTTCCATCCACAAATCTTGAAAAGCTGAGCATATTGGGAAAATCAGATATTAGGCCTGAGTTACAGCCTAGGTGGCCAGCCAGCCAGCTAGCTAGCTAACTAGTGTACACAGCAATATTTGTATACCCTCTAGGGCTGTTTTAATCCTTTGCCATCTAGTACTCAAGATTGTGAGTATAGTGAGTGCTGCTTTATTATCATTATCATTATTATTGTCATGAACCGCTGCCACGAGTTCAGTCCAAGGACTCAATTCCCAAACTCAGGGCAATTAATCCTGGCAAGGCACAACCCATGCCTCCCTTACTAGGGCTATGTAAACCAACAACAACCCTGCAAGGAAATAGACTGCCACCCCCCGTTTATCTTGATCCACCCACTCTGGGTCTAGGGGAAATCCAAAGTGCCAGACAAAGACCTGCCAAAGATTCCAAAGACAAGAGCCAAAGGTACACTCCTTGTTCTGGAGCCTTTAGCCAATATACCCAATTGGCTAATTTGCCAAGGTACTGGATTCAGAGCCAAAAATTCCCTGCAATTAACACACACTGGTAAATAAGAAGTAGCTTTATTAAATAAAATATAAGTGCACAGGTATAGCAACAAAATATTTCCTTAAAACCCACACCCCTGAGGGCCACGTAAAATACAGAGAGTTACAGTCACAGACAAAAATAACAAAACTGTCTAGCCTAATCTACACTTACAATAGAGGTAAACAGCAAGCCACCTCATGGTTCCACATCTCCCCAGAAATGTATAGCCTGGATAGCAGATAGAAGATGAAACCCCGCATAGGCAGCATCAGCAATCATAGGAGAACATGGGGGAACAAAGATTAAGGTCTGGATCCTATTCTTATGGGAAAATGGCCAGCAACAGCCAGGAATTAATTACCAATCGGGAGGCTTTCTGATGATGAATCTTCTGGAGCTTTTGCACCCAATGGTCATGCACTCACCAACCTTCCCAGGCCAGTTGGCCTTGAAGTACCAGTCTCCGCTGATAAGCAGGTGTTCTTGCTTATAGCTTAATTAACTAGCTTCAGCTGTGAGAACTGCAAACTCATGGCCTTCTCAGAGGCCCCATTTCAGGCAAGATGTTTCCCCCACAATTCCTTGCCTCAGAACCATTTTAGAAACCAGGCATTCTTGACAATTATTATTTATTTATTAGATTTATATCCCACCCTTTCTCCCAGTAAGAGCCCAGGGCGGCAAACAAAAGCACTAAAAACACTTTAAAACATCATAAAAACAGACTTAAAAATATATTAAAACAAAATAACCTTTAAAAACGTTTTAAAACAAAACATCTTTAAAAACATTTTTTAAAAAAACTTTAAAAACACCTTTGAAAACACCTGTTTAAAAATCACCTTAAAAAGCAATTCCAACACAGACTCAGACTGGGATAAGGTCTCTGCTTAAAAAGCTTGTTGAAAGAGGAGGGTCTTCAGTAGGTGCCAAAATGATAACACAGATGGTGCCTGTCTAATGTTTAAGGGGAGGGAATTCCACAGGGTAGGTGCCGCCACACTAAAGGCCCATTTCCTATGTCATGCACAACCGACCTCCTGATAAGATGGTATCTGTAGGAGGCCCTCACCTGCAGAGTGCAGTGATTGACTGAGTATATAAGGGATAAGATGGTTTTTCAGGTATCCTGGTCCCAAGCTGTATAGGGCTTTGTACATCAAAACTAGAACCTTGAATTTGACCCAGTAGCAGATGAGCAGCCAGTGCAATTATTTCAGCATCAGGGTGACATGTTGGTGAAATCCTGCCCCAGTCAGCAGTCACACCACCACATTTTGCACCAGCTGTAGCTTCCAGACCAACCTCATGGGTAGCCCCAAATACAGTGCATTGCAGTAATCCAGCCAGGAGGTTACCAGTGCATGGACAACAGTGGTCAGGCTATCCTGGTCCAGAAATGTCTGCAGCTGTCTTACCAGACAAAGCTGGTAAAAGGCACTCCTAGCTACTGAAGTCACCTGGGCCTGTAGTGACACAGGTGGATCCAGGAGCACCCCCAGACTAAGACTCCATCCAAAGCAGGCAACTGATCAATTATCCAAACTCGAGAACCACCAATCCACAGTGTCTACATCTTGTTAGGATTCAGACTCAGTTTATTAGCCCTCATCCAGCCCACCACCGAGTCGGTCCAGGGCTTGCACAGCCTCTCCCAATTCATATGTTACAGAGAAATAGAGCTGGGTATCGTCAGAGTACTGCTGACACCTCACCCCAAATTTCCTGATGACTGCTCCCAAGGGATTCATATAGATGTTAAACAGCATGGGGGACAAGATGGTACTCTGCAGCACCCCACAGCACAACTGCCAGGGGGGCAAAAGTCAATCAATGCTATTCTCTGAAATTGACCCTGGAAATAGGATCGGAACCACTGTAAAACAGTGCTTCAATACCCATCTCACCAAGCACCCCAGAAGGAAACCATGGTCAATGATGTCAAAAGCCACCGAGAGATCAAGTAAGAATAACAGGGTCACACTCCCCCTTCCTTCCGATAAAGGTCATCCATCAGGATGACCAAGGATGACTCAGTCCCATAACCAGGCCTAAACTCAGACTTGAATGGGTCAAGATAATCTGTTTCATCCAAGAGTATTTGCAATTGCTGTGCCACAACCCTCTCAATCACCTTCCCTAAAAAGACCCCAATGCTGCAACCTTTCCTCATAAGAGAGTCGCTCCATCCCCTTGATCATTCTTCTTCTATGGAAAAGAAAACAATGGCCCACAGACTGGAAGCGTTCAATATACATACTAATGTTAAAGAAAGGGGATCCCAGGGAATGCAGTAATTATTGAACTATATGCCTTAATATCCCATGCAAGTAAAGTAATGCTCAAGATTCTACAACAAAGGCTCTTACCATATATGGAACACGAAATGCCAGCTGTCCAAGCAGATTTAGAAAGGGAACATGTACAACAGATCATATTGCAAACATACATTGGATAATGGAACGGAGCAAGGAATTTCAAAAGGAAATCTCCGTGTATATTATAGATTGCAACAAAGCCTTTGATTGTGTGTTGTTGTTGTTATGTGCCTTCAAGTCGATTACGACTTATGGCGACTCTATGAATCAGCGACCTCCAAGAGCATCTGTCATGAACCACCCTGCTCAGATCTTGCAATTTCAGGTCTGTGGCTTCCTTTATGGAATCAATCCATCTCTTGTTTGGCCTTCCTCTTTTTCTACTCCCTGCTTTTTCCCCCAGCATTATTCTCTTTTCTAGTGAATCATGTCTTCTCATGATGTGTCCAAAGTATGATAACCTGTGTCTCATCATTTTAGCTTCTAGTGACAGTTCTGATTTGTTCTAACACCCAGTTATTTGTTTTCTTCGCAGTCCTTGGCATGCATAAAGCTCTCCTCCAACACCACATTTCAAATGAGTTGATTTTTCTCTTATCCACCTTTTTCACTGTCCAACCTTCACATACCATGGAATACCATGGTCTGAATGATCCTGACTTTGGTGTTCAGTGATACATCTTTACATTTGAGGACCTTTTCTAGTTCTCTCACAGCTGCCCTCCCCAGTCCTAGCCTTCTTCTGATTTCTTGACTATTGTCTCCATTTTGGTTAATGACTGTGCCGAGGTATTGATAATCCTTGACAAGTTCAATGTCCTCATTGTCAACTTTAAAGTTACATAAATCTTCTGTTGTCATTACTTTAGTCTTCTTGACGTTCAGCTGTAGTCCTGCTTTTGTGCTTTCCTCTTTAACTTTCATCAGCATTCGTTTCAAATCATTACTGGTTTCTGCTAAGAGTATGGTATCATCTGCATATCTTAAATTATTGATGTTTCTCCCTCCAATCTTCACACCTCCTTCATCTTGGTCCAATCCCGCTTTCCGTATGATATGTTCTGTGTACAGATTAAACAAATAGGGTGATAAAATACAACCCTGTCTCACACCCTTTCCGATGGGGAACCAATCGGTTTCTCCATATTCTGTCCTTACAGTAGCCTCTTGTCCAGAGTATAGGTTGCGCATCAGGACAATCAGATGCTGTGGCACCCCCATTTCTTTTACAGCATTCCATAGTTTTTCATGATCTACACAGTCAAAGGCTTTGCTGTAGTCTATAAAGCACAGGGTGATTTTCTTCTGAAATTCCTTGCTCCGTTCCATTATCCAATGTATGTTTGCAATATGATCTCTGGTGCCTCTTCCCTTTCTGAATCCAGCTTGGACATTTGGCATTTCTCGCTCCATATATGGTAAGAGCCTTTGTTGTAGAATCTTGAGCATTACTTTACTTGCATGGGATATTAAGGCAATAGTTCGGTAATAGCTACATTCTCTGGGATCCCCTTTCTTTGGAATTGGGATATATATTGAACGCTTCCAGTCTGTGGGCCATTGTTTAGTTTTCCATATTTCTTGACAAATTTTGTCAAAATCTGGACAGATTCAGTCTCAGTAGGTTGTAGCAACTCTATTGGTATGCCGTCTATTACTGGTGATTTGTTTCTTCCAAGAATTTTAAGAGCAGCTTTCACCTCACATTCTAAAATTTCTGGTTCTTCATCATATGGTTCCTCCGTGAATGAATCTGTCATCCTGTCATCTCTTTATAGAGTTCTTCAGTGTATTGCTTCCATCATCCTTTTATTTCATCTCGGTCAGTCAGTGTGTTCCCTGTTGATTATTCAACACCCCTACTCGTGGTTTAAATTTCCCTTTCATTTCTCTAATCTTTTGGAATAGGGCTCTTGTTCTTCCCATTTTGTTCTCCTTTTCTATTTCTATACAGTAACTATTGTAATAGTTTTTTTGTCCCTATGTACTAGTTGCTGTATTGTTGCATTTAGAGTTCTGACCGTGTTTCTATCTCCTTTTGCTTTTGCTTTCCTTCTCTGTTTAACCATTTTAAGAGTTTCTTCAGTCATCCACTGAGTCAGTCATCTTTCTCTCTTCAGTCTTCAGTCATCTTTCTCTCTTTTTAACAAGAGGTATTGTCTTTTTGCATTCTTCCCTGATAATGTCCCTGATTTCATTCCATAGTTCTTCTGGTTCTCTGTCAACTAAGTTTAAAGCCTCAAACCTGTTCCTTATTTGATCTTTATATTCTTCTGGGATGTTATTGAAATTGTATTTTGGCATTATGAGTTCTTTGTTCTTCCTCTTTAGCTTTACTCTGATTTTCAATACGATCAGTTCATGATCTGTGCTGCAGTCTGCTCCTGGTCTTGTTTTTGCACAAAGTATGGAACTTCTCCATGTTCTGTTTCCAATTATATAATCAATTTGATTCCTATATTGACCATCTGGTGATGTCCACGTGTACAGTAGTCTTTTTGGTTGCTCAAAAACTGTGTTGGCAAGAAACAAATCATTGGCTTCACAGAATTCAATAAGTCTTTCTTCTGCTTCATTTCTGTCACCTAAGCCCCATTTCCCAACAATTCCTAGTTCTTCTCTGTTCCCTACTTTTGCATTCCAGTCCCACATGATTATCATCATATCTTGTTTTGGTGTGTGATCAATTTCCTCCTGTACTTCTGCGTAAAATCTCTCCAATTCTTCTTCTTCTGCGTTTGATGTTGGAGCGTAGACTTGGATGATGGTTATGTTAATAGGTTTCCCGTTTAATCTCATTGATATCACTCGCTCAGACCTTGCATTGTAGCTCCTAATTGCTTTTGCTACATCACTCCTCACTATTAAAGCAACCTCGTTTCTTCTTGATTTCTCATTTCCTGCATAAAATATTTTGTAGTTGCCTGATTGAAAATGTCCCATTCCCATCCATTTTAATTCACTCATGCCAAGTATTGTAATGTTGATATGTTCCATTTCTTGCTTGACAATTTCTAACTTTCCCTGGTTCATGCTTCTCACATTCCATGTTCCTATTGTGTGTGTCGTACAACTCCGGATTCTCCTTTTGCATCTGTGCGCATCAGCCTCTGGGCTTCCTTTCGGCTTTGACCCAGCTGCGTCATTAGTCACAGCGCTACTCGTACTTGTCCTTTGTTCTTCCCCAGTAGCTCGGTGTGTGCCTTCTGACCTGGGGGTCTCATCTTCCAGCACTATCTCATGTTGCATTTTGGATACTCTGTTCATAGGGTTTTCGTGGTAAGAGATATTCGAATGTGGTTTACCATTGCCTTCCTCTGAGTTTGGATGCATCTTAGTCTGGTGTCTCAGCTTTGACCATTCTGCCATGGGTGCCCCTGCTAGGAGTCTAGCCTCTTGGTCTAGACTCCTGACGGCATTGCTCTCAGCTTCTTCAACACTCTCAGATCCCCTCACCACGTTAAGGTGTGCATCCTGAAGGGATTGTGTAGACCATGAAAAACTATGGAATGCTTTAAAAGAAATGGGGGTGCCACAGCATCTGATTGTCCTGATGCACAACCTATATCTGACCAAGAGGCTATTGTAATGTCAGAATATGGAGAAACCGATTGGTTCCCAATCAGGAGGGGTGTGAGACAGGGGTGTATTTTATCACCCTATTTGTTGAATCTATAAGCAGAACATATCATACGGAAAGCAGGTTTGGATCAAGATGAAGGAGGTGTGAAAACTGGAGGAAGAAATATCAATAATTTAAGATATGCAGACAATACCATACTACTAGCAGAAACCATTAATGATCTGAAACGAATGCTGATGAAAGTTAAAGAGGAAAGCACAAAAGCAGAACTACAGCTGAACATCAAGAAGACTGAAGTAATGACAACAGAAGATTTATGTAACTTTAAAGTCGACAATGAGGACATTGAACTTGCCAAGGATTATCAATACCTTGGCACAATCATTAACCAAAAGGCAGACAATGGTCAAAAAATCAGAAGAAGGCTAGGACTGGGGAGGGGTGCTATGAGAGAACTAGAAAAGGTCTTCAAATGAAAAGATGTCTCACTGAACACTAAAGTCAAGATCATTTAGGCCATGGTATTCCTGATCACTATGTCTGGATGTGAAAGTTGGACAGTGAAAAAAGTAGATAAGAGAAGAATCAACTCCTTTGAAATGTGGTGCTGGAGGAGAGCTTTGCGCATACCATGGAACAAAAAAAAGACAAATAATTGGGTGTTAGAACAAATGGAACCAGAACTATCACTAGAAGCGAAAATGATGAAACACAGGTTATCATACTTCAGACATATAATGAGAAGACATGATTCACTAGAAAAGACAATAATGCTGGGAAGAACAGAAGGGAATAGAAAAAGAGGAAAACCAAACAAGAGATGGATTTATTTCATAAAGGAAGCCACAGACCTGAAATTGCAAGATCTGAACAGGGTGGTTTACAACAGATGCTACTGGAGGTCGCTGATTCATAGGGTCATCATAAGTCATAATCGACTTGAAGGCACATAACACACACACACAAACATTGACTCCCTCATCAACTGCTTGCATTTCTTTTGCCAGTTTGTGTTCCTTTTTGTTCTCCTCATTTGGACAAGATTTTCATTTTCTAAAGGAAGCTTTCTTGTCTCCAATAGCTTCTTTGACACTGGTCTTGATCTGTGGTATACATTCTAGCTGAGCTTCTAATATGGTGGTCTTAACTCCCAAGCATTTGGAGAGATTTAACCCTCTTCACTTTCCCTTTCATCTTTCTTTTTAACAATCCCATCAGGTTTGGGAAATTTCCTCTTTTGAAGCCAAATGTGACTGTGTTGGATTTTTTTTGGCAATTGTAAATATATATTGAATTTGATAGCACCGTGGTAACTGTTCCCAGTCGGTTCAGCAACACTTGCATTTGCACTAGGTCCTGGGTGCCATTTAGGGTTAAGTGTCACCATCCCTCTGATGAGTTCCATGGCCAATTGGTCTAGGACAGTTATTTAGGGTATATAGAAATTTTAACTTCCTGTCATGATTGGAACATACATGCACCCAGCCTATGTGAGAGTAACTATTATTACAGCATTCCCTCTTTTGGATGCTTCCTTGATCTCATTCGCCATCTCAAAACCTCCCTGAGCATTTTGATTAAGGAGACAATAACATGATCCTGGTACTTAATTACTCTTGGAATATAGTATTACCACCCATAATGATTCTGTGGAGGAGTCTGTCCCTTTGGGGATTTCTATCTTGTTGGACTCTATGACTTCTTTCATGTACAGAGTGACACCACCTCCAGCATGCCCTTCCCTGTCCTTCCTGTAGAATGTATATCCAGAGATAGCCACATCCCATTGGTTCTCTCAATTCCACCAGTTTCCATTATACATAGCAGTTTGCAGTTATACACACCTCCACCAATGACATCATCTAAAGGCGGCAGCTGCTAACCATGTTGTCTATACACATAGGTGGGTGTGTTTTCAAACTCCCCTCCCCTTAATAAGTGTTTACACAAATCTTTTTTTGCAGTGTTTCAATATACAAAGATAAATATCAGTATACAGAGGTGGCTAAGTTACTGTACTGCTTCCTGTTTTGCCTATTTTGTTCATAGACAAGTTAAACATGCTGAGCGGGAGTGGCACAGTCCTGCAATGTCAATAGGAGGTTCTCTGTGTACACATGTGCGTAGCAAGCACTTGAGAGGTGCATTCTCTGCACAAAATGGATTAGAGGGCATGTTCACATTTTGTGATAATATTCATTGAGTGCTTGGTGCAAGCACCTTTTGGAGGCACTGTATACACAACATCATCTCCATGTCGTCCCTGTCCCACACTTTTTGTTGATCTAAAGCACATCCTGCTAGAACAGTTAGAATCCATTTTGTGAGTGACAGCGTGATTTGAAGAACATATGTGAGTGAGGATGAATAACCGTGGCTTGCTATACAGAAAATCCAAAATAAGGTGAGTAGAGTCAAATGCAGATGGTTTGCTTGACTAGTACTTTATTGATTAATCAGCACATAGCATCTATGGTCAGTTGGCATGTCAAGATGTCAAAGCCTTCTTTATTCTCCATGCCGTCCAATGCAGAATTTGGGCGGTCAAATCATACTACTGCTGTGAGGGTCTGAAAGTGAATAATATTTACAGTTAACATTCTCAGACCAGCAAGATTCACCAGCCAGAAGACACTGAAGAACAGAACAAGACAGCCGTTTCATGTCTAGAACAGAAGTTCTTGCTAGGGCACGTTGCCCTTTATGCCAGGAATGGGAAACTTGTGACCCTCCCTGTGTTGCTGGACTACAACTCCCACCATTCCTGCACATTGGCCATGCTGGCTGGGGCCTAGGGGAGTTGGAGTTCAGCAACATCTGGAGTGGGCCACAACCCAGTTGACAGTAAAAATGCCTTAGAGGATAAGGCCACATCTGGTTTTACCAGAGCATCTCTGGGAAGGGAATAAGGTTCTCTCAGCACCCTCAACTAACTACAGCTCCCAGGGTTCTTTGGGGGAAGCCACAACAGTTAAAGTGGTATGAAACTGCTTTAAATGTAAGGTGCAGATGAGGCCTAAGAAGATCTTCAGGTGGCACCAAAAGACATAAAAGTACTAGGCACCAAGTGAACATCCCCAGAGTGAATGTTCCACAAACAGGATGCCACCACTGAAAAGGCCATCTCCCTTATTACCACTCATCTCTGCTCCCACGGGCAAGCCACTTGGGGAAGGGCCCTCGGTGATGCTCTTAGTATATGTGGTATGAAGCAGATCCATGTGGAATATTATCTTGGGAACGGAACTCCCTTTGTTACCTAGTGATGCTGTTTTCTCCCTTCTAGCTCACCGTTACCCTAATTATGTTAGTATTGCAGACACATTAATGTTACAGGTGGGGCTGCTGCAGACACATATACTTGGGACTAACAGGGTTCTCCTGCACTTCAGAACTGTACCTGGCAGAGGATCTATGGCTACTAGTCATAAGGGCATGTAGTACTTCAAGTATGCCACTTAATACCAATTGCTGGGGATCAGGAGCAGGAGAGTGCTATTGCACTGATGTCCTGCTTATGGACTTTCCACTGGCATCTGGCTGGCAACTGTCAGAACATGCTGGATTAGATGGACCTTTGCTTTGATCCAGTGGGGCTCTTCTTATGTACTTATGCTCTTAAGGCGTGTCAGGCTTATATGAAGGACCTTAACCCTTTTCTATTGGATAGGAAGGCAACCATTAAGTACCTAACGGAAGGTTTTGGGGGTCTCCCCTACTCATTCTGAGCTGAGACCAAGCCTCCTTCTCGCACACTCCATTCCACAGACCTTAATCAGAAGGTGCCTCATACCTTATAATTAGAGTGCTTACCTGTGACAAGTCAGTTCCTGCTCCTTGAATGGGTGCCTGGAAATCCATGAGCCTCTCTCTCTTCTCGATCAAATCTGTTTCCTATCAAGAAGAGTTCAGTAGGCTTAACTTCTTCACCATTTAAATTACCCTCCTCCTCACCTCTTAGTAATACCCCATTACGAGTCTCCACCCAGCCTTCCAAGGCCATTCACCCATGTCTTAGAAATGGAAAATGGAAATGGCCAGTGGCAGTCATACTCTCCTGTAGGCCCTTGTATGAAATATCTCCTGAAAAAGCCCACCCTGGACCCGTTGGTTTGTGAAAACTACCACCCAGTCACACATACTCCCTTCTGAGGGAAGGTGATTGAGAGGGCTGTTGTGCAACAATGGCAAGTACTCTTGGATGAAACAGATTATCTTGACCCATTCCAGTCTGGGTTCAGGCCTGGTTCAGGGTCTGAATCGGCCTTGATAGACCTGATGGATGACCTTTATCGGGAGAAGGATGTTATGGATATGCTTAAGCCACCTATCACCAATCCAGGGTCTCATCCTTGTCACTCCAAATGCTGTATCACCTGTGTGTACCTCAGGGAGACAGCCACTTTTACAAGCACTAGGACAGGCAGGACATATTACATCAAACAGAACATCACCTGCAGGTCCTGCAATATAGTTTACATCATCGAGTGCAAAAGACCAGGATGTCATATCCAATACGTAGGAAAGACCACAACTGACCTACGCACGCGCTTCAGGAACCACAAGTCTGCAATTTTGACAAAAAAAGTGGAGCAACCAGTTGCAAAGCATTTTAACATCGAGGGTCACAGCCTGTTGGACTTTTCCATTACAGCGATAGAGATGCCAGCAGATCCAGCAGCACTGACCAAAAGGGAGAACTTTTGGATTTACTCCCTGGACACACTGGCACCACATGGCCTGAACCTGGAGGACAGTACCACCACTACTTAGCTTCTGCAAAAGAAGCCCCTCTGAGCATTCCATCCTCAAAGCTCTATAACTGCCACCTTGGTAACAGCATTTGTATGTTAGCAGCTGATGCAGGCGGAAGCTGAAACGTTTTGTTAATATAATAAAACCCTGCATATATATATGCAGAGATTCTCAGCGGTCTGAGCTGTGTGTATGCAAGTATGTGTATTTACCTAAGCAGGCTTTTACCCTGCATTTAGATCACTGAGAAAAATAGCAAAATAAGAAAAGCTAGTTTATTTATAGAAATACATAGTAGATAGGAAAGGTATACCTAGTTCTAACTAACTAAGTAGGATGCACAATGCCCAGACTTGGGTATTGCCCTCATGGCTCAGGAGAGAGAACAAAGACAAAGATGTCTCCTCTCTCCTCGGACAGTCGAAGAAGAAGACAAAGGAAAGAGGTGCAGATAAGCTTCCCTTAGCATATCAAACAGAAGGAAGCTAGGCAGAGAAGAGCACACATAAAGCTAAGTAAGCCTAGCCAGCTGGAGGACCCTAACTCTATCTTCCTTCTGGAATACAAACAAAAGTACCCAAACAGGGTTTCCCCACTTCCAACAAAGGAGAGGGGGAGTACAACCCTGTAATTCTTACTTGATCTCTCAGTGGCTTTTGATACCATCTTGGCCCCAAGGCGACATCAGGAGTTTTGGGATGAGGTATCAGCAGTATGCTGATGATACCCAGCTCTATTTCTCTGTAACATCTGAATCGGGAGAGGCTGTGCAAGCCCTGGACTGCTCCCTGGACTCATCCAGGTGGTGAGCTGGATGAGGGCCAATAAACTGACCCTAAATCCTAGCAAGACGGAGACGCTGTGGATTGGTGGTTCCTGGGTTCGGATAATTGGTCAGTTACCTGCTTTGGATGGGGTCGTACTCCCTCTGAAAGAGCAGGTCTGTAGTCTGGGGATGCTCCTGGATCCATCTTTGTCACTAGAGACCCAGGTGACCTCAGTGGCTAGGAGTGCCTTTTACCAACTTCAGCTGGTAAGACAACTGTGGCCATTTCTGGACCAGGATAGCCTGACCACTATTGTCCATACACTAGTAACCTCCAGGCTTAATTACTGTAATGCGATTTATGTGGGGCTGCCCTTGAGGTTGGTCTGGAAGCTACAGCTGGTGCAAAATGTGGTGGCGAGACTGTTCACTGGGGCAGGGTATTGCCAACATGTTACCCCGCTGCTGAAAGAATTGCACTGGCTACCTATTAGCTTCATGACAGATGCTCTTGGAGGTCGCCGATTCATAGGGTCGCCGTAAGTCGTAATCGACTTGAGGGCACTTAACAACAACAACCTATTAGCTACCTGGCTAAGTTCAAGGTTCTAGTTTTGGTGTACAAAGCCCAATACAGCTTCGGACCAGGATACCAGAAAGACTGTCTTATTCCTGATATACCCAGTTGATCACTGCACTCTGCAGGTGAGGGCCTCCTGCAAATACCATCTTATCAGAAGATCCGATCTGCACAACATAGGAAGCTGACCTTTAGTGTAGTGGCACCTACCCTGTGGAATTTCCTCTCCTTAAATATTAGACAGGCTCCATCCGTGTTATCATTTTGGCTCCTACTGAAGACCCTCCTCTTTCAACAAGCTTTTTTAAGTAGAGACCTTATCCCAGTCTGGGTCTCTGTTGGAATTGCTTTTCAAGGAGATTTTTAAACAAATGGTTTTAAAGATATTTTGTTTTAATGCATTTTGCAGTCTGTTTTTAGGATGTTTTTAGTGTTTTTGTTTGCCACGCTGGGTCCTACTGGGAGGAAGGGTGGGATACAAATATAAATAAATAAATTGCAACACTGAAACTTGTTAGTCCAAATCAATAATGGGTCTGATTGAGGGCAATTTGCCCATTTCTAATTTGAATTCAATGCCTTACGTTGTGAAGTGTGCCAACTCTTACCTGAGGTGCCAAATACTGAGCCAAATGAAGTATTAAGGATGCCACCAAGTTCTTGGACAACACCTGTAACTGCCTTGAGCACTTCTGGCAAAAGTGCACGTGAAGAAATTGCCCCTAGATGCCAGGAAAGAAAGAAATTATTTAGTCCCTTCTGTGAATTGTTCCCAATGACAGCTTAGCTCTGGTACCTCCCCCACCCCAGAAATTGCCCCTTCCTCTGCAAGAGCCTAAGGTGGGGGGGGAAGAGAAATTATTTCAGAAAGAACCTCCCCCCAAAATCCTACACTACTTTCTTCCTATGAGGGGCTGGATCGGTCTCTAAAGTTTCAGTACTTAGCTCTTAGTCTGAGCAGATTTCCCAGCCATTTGTGGGATTTCTTATGACAGAAAGCTTCTACACACCACTCCATGTAGTAAGCTGTTTCATCTGTTTCATTGTACCAGGGGACTACTTTTTAGGACTTCCTGACACTGTCACCTTGACATAAGTTACCCTTCACACAAGTAGTGATAATCTACTTACCAGATATGGAGCCGGACTGGGACTCTGGATCAGCACTGATGGATGCTACAAGAGATAACAGGGATGGGTGAATCTCTCAGCTTTGACTACTCTCTGTTTCTTACTGTTCCAATCTTACGTTCAGTTCTCCACATTTCCTCAGCAATTTGCAAATGTTTCTCATCAAAATTCATCTGCATTTTAGTGCAAATTTCTCCTAAAACACTATTTTGCCCCCCATACCCAAGAAGAAGACACAGAGGCAAGTCATTGGATTTGATGTTATATTTATTAAAATATAACAATATTCAAATAAGTATCAAACGTCTCCAAATAACCAAATTAGAACATACGGGCAGGTGAGAAATTCAACTACTTCTGGTAGGGAAGTCTCTCCCTAGACCCCTGGGCATGTCATCCAGCTCATACCTGTGACCAACCAGCCAGAAGTGGAATAACTTTCCCTCCTTCCTGGGTGAGCCTTGGGCATGGATCCCCCATGCGCTCCCTGGCCCTGCTGTACTCGTATTCACCCTGATGCACATGACGGTCCACAAAGTGGGCACCCTCCAGTTCACCCCAGACCTAAGGCCTGTTGGATCCCTGAAGGGTGCCTCTTACCTACTAATGTCTCAGTATACCTAATTGCAACCCCCAATTTCCTCACCTTCCCGAACTCAATGCCATAACAGGCCATACGTCACAGCTCTCCCTGACAGCCAAACTAATTAGACCCAACAGTATGAAGTGGCAAAACCCAAAGTGCTCCCACAAAGGGGGACCCACTAAAAATTCCTACTTGGCCCCAAAATAGCAACCGGCATAACCCACAATGCATGGAGAGAGGGAGGAAAGGAGGGTGCAAACAAATGCAAGAAGGAGGTTTGGAGGGGCCAAGCAGGTATTTAAGCTCTACGCCATCACTCCCCCTTAGGAGCAGGAAAAAAATCACATGTCCTGTCCACTCACCCCTCCCTTCGGGGCAAACCAACTCCGTCTTCTTCCCGGGGGAAGGATGAGGGCAAAATCGCCCCCACTTGATAGTACGAATGTCCTTGTATGCATGAATGTCCTTGTATGCTGTTTTGACTAACGTCCACAATTTTTGCAAGCAGTTTTTCCTAATATTATGTATTTTTCTATGGTATATACACTAGGCTATGCATTATGTGTACTTTCCCCTAATGTAATACATTTTTGTACACGTTGGTTGGAGACCTGCATTGCAAAAACTGGAGATGTGTGAATTTTGAAGGATAATTGTGTTTTGGTTGGCGTATTGGTTTGAGATGTGCAAATTACGTAACTTCTCATTAAAATGCAAACAATTTGAATGCCCCACTCCATTCCTAGAAGAGAATCATCACTGCTCAACTAGCAATGGGCAATATCCCCCAAAGCTCAGTCCAGAACTGGCTCAGCATTTCTTTGCTATCTTGGCAAGCATTTGTAAAGATATGCTTTTTCTGCGTGGTCTCTCCCGGCTCATACTGTTGATGCATATAGACACTTGTGATACCCCATCCATGCACCTTATGGTGAAGCACCCCCGTGGCAGAGCACCATTTGGAAATTTGATAGCCCCCACTCCATTCTAAAACAAACACAGTCAAGAACAAGAGAGGGTTTTAGATCTGGATGGAGGATAACACACAAGGTTTACAAGAAGAGAACATAGCAGGGAAGATATTTGAGTGGCCTGATCATATAGTTTATAGCAATCAAGAAAGATGGCCATCTAGAGGAAAGATAAACACTAAAGATCTCTGTAGTTCACAAAGCATAGCAAAGCAGAGTTTCTGTGAGACTAAAGGGTTTAACATTAAAGAACGTTTGTGCCCACACCTACAAAGCACTGGGCTTTGGGTACCTCGTCTGCTGCACACTGACCCTGCATGGACAGAACATTACAAAAACCTCACATTCACCTTCTGAGCTGGACAAGAAACGTTTGTGGGATACAGCACTCATCTCATAATACAGCTGAGCATTACAAGCTAGACAAATGTATATTCTAAACCAGGTAATTCAAAATGTTTGACATGGTCGCTAAACATGGCACTATTGCTTTCTTGCAGGACACCTGCAGAGATGTTCAGAGCTTGGAAAAGTTACTTTTTTGAACTACAACTCCCATCAGCCCAATCCAGGGGCCATGCTGACTGTGGCTGATGGGAGTTGTAGTTCAAAAAAAGTAACTTTTCCAAGCTCTGAGATGTCTCACGGCAGGACAGGAACCACCCCAATCAGGAAGCACATATGGGTGGCCAATCCCTACTTACCCCCAGATACGAAAGCCCAGGTGGCAGTTGCCAGCAGGAGCGAGATCCAAAGGGTCTTCATGACAGAAACACAAAGAACAGCCTGGAGGTTTCTCGACACTCAGGATGCTGTGATGGAGCTGGGATGCTGATTGATACTGAACACAGTACCTACACTGCTGAAGACTTTATATAAGCAGCAAGAACCAATCAAAGAAGCTGGCAGAGAAATACTATAAGTAGGGTTGTGTGTTGTGTCATAATGACATTAATTATGGAGAAAATGTCAATACATATAAACAAATAAAGGATGATTGGAGGATGAATGCCAACATTCACTTATGCTGGGCCAGACGTGAGATGAGCCAGGACATGACAAATTGGCCATTGTCCACAAAACAGGCTCCTGGCATCCAAAAGGTTTCTGTTGAACAGGGACTGGAAGGATGTGGCCCTCCAAATAATGTTGGACTCCATGTCCCATCAGCCCCAACCAGCGTGGCTAATGGTCAGGGATGACAGGAGTTGTAGTATGTACTGTAATTGTTTTTAAGATGGTTTTAAATTTGCTTTTAAGATTTTTTAAATGTTTTAAATATGTTTTTATCTTTAAGATAGCTTTTGGAAGGGATGCTGTGTTTTTAAAGATGTTTCAGTGTTTTTTTGCTTGTTGTTTGCTGCCCTGGGCTCCTTCTGAGAGGAAGGGTAGGATATACATTTAATAAATAATGAATAAATATCCTTGTGTCTGTGTGTGTGTGTAAGGGAATTAAGAATATCAGAATATTAGTAGAGCATTTTTTTGTTGTTGTTATGTGCCTTCAAGTCGATTACGAACAGGTGCAGCACTAGGGGACTGAAGAAGACCTGCCCTGGGAGTGAGTATCTGAGCATCTGGGTGCTTCCTGGTCGCTCCTTTGGGTTGCTGTCCCTCGAGACAGCTGAAGTCCCTAGTACGTGCTGCAAAGACTGGGACCCCTGCCTGATCCTGGCTCCAGAGAGAGGCTGCAGGTAATCTTGCAGCCTCTTGCATCACCTGCTGGCTGGGGCAGGAGGCATAAAAGCCCAGCTGCCCTTGGGCAGTGGGTCTGCTGCCAGCAGGGTCACCACCTAAGGGGCAACCCCAGGAGTCCTGAGGGTGAGGGCGCTACCCCTCTTCTATTACCTTTCCTTTTTTCTTTTTCTTTTTAATTTGTTTTCTGTTAAACCAATCTAGAGGAGACTGGTGGTGGGGAGAGCGTGTGATGCATGTGTAGTTCCTGCACAGGGTGGGAGGCTATTCAGTGAACTGAATGATAGGAGAAAGTCACCAGATGCCTTCAGAGTGAGAGTCTGTAACTGGCAGAAGACTGACCCTCCCTGGGTGTGAGACAGGAGGGGGAGTAGATGGGCCCTGTGTGAAAAAGTCTGAATGGGTATGACTGTTCCCAATTCTCGCAGAGGCCTACTGCTCTGGCAGGCTTTGTTGGTGGGCTTGTGTTGGGTCCATATCAGGTGTTCAGGAGGAGTCTTAGTACGGAGGAACATGGCTGATGCCACCCCAATTTCCGTGATTATGGGCAGAGGGAAATATAGCCATGGGGAGGTGGTGAATTACCATAGAAGATGAGGGCAAGGCTATCTGCGCCTTGTTCCTTGCTGCCACTCCTCTCATGGATGGGTTCCTCTTTGCTCATTTGCTGTGCCCACTGTCCTGTGTGTGTTATTGTTTTACGTCAGATCGGTACACAATAAGACCACTCTCATCCACGATTTGATTGTGGATGAAGGTACCGATTTGGTGTGCATTACCAAGTCCTGGGTCCGTGAGCATGGAGGAGTTGATCTGACCCAACTTTGCCCACCTGGATACTTGGTGCAACACCAGCACAGGCTGCAGGGACGGGGGGGGAGGAGTTGCTGTGGTCTACAGAACTTCCATCTCTGTCACCAGGAAACCACTCTGTCTTGGAGCTGGCTGCGAGGGCCTGCACCTGGTGTTGGGC
The DNA here is from genome assembly GCF_030035675.1 of Rhineura floridana. Lineage (NCBI taxonomy): Eukaryota > Metazoa > Chordata > Lepidosauria > Squamata > Rhineuridae > Rhineura > Rhineura floridana. The sequence continues at coordinate 14,249,320 of NC_084482.1, read as the reverse complement.
CAAAGAGACAGTAAACTAGGGTTGCTGCTGGTGTACCGTCCACCCTGCTGCCTGGCAGCTTCTCTGACCGTGGTGGTGGAGGCCATCTTGGCTGTGGTGTTGGAGGAGCCCAGAACGATAGTGCTGGGTGGTTTCAATGTGCATGCTGAGGCTGCCTCTAATGTTTCAGCTCGGGACTTCATGGACTCCATGACAACCATGGGGCTGTCTCAAGTTGTTACTGGCCCAACACATAAGGCAGGGCACACCCTCGACTTGATTTTTGCTCCAGATGGAGGAAAGGGTGGTCTGGAGATGGGGGATGGATGTCACCCCATTGTCATGGTCAGATCACTTCCTGGTGAAGTTTAGACTTATGGCTCCGATCCTTCCCTGCAGGGGTGGTGGACAGATTAAGATGGTCTGCCCCAGAGATTAATGGAATCCACAGGATTCCTGAATGCCCTGGGGGAGTTCCCAGTAGATAGAGCAGGTGACCCTGTTGAAGCCCTTGTCACGCTGTGAAACAGCGAGATGCATTGGGATCTTGACACAGTTGCCCCTGAGAGCCCTCTCCGGTATTGTGGAGCCCGGCTTGCACCTTGGTACACCAGTGAGCTAAGGGCAATGAAACAGGCTGGACGACAGCTAGAGCGCAAGTGGCACATGCTGTGAGGATGATCGGGCATGAGTAAAACATAATAACCGTGCCTACTGTGTGGCGGTGAGGCCGGCAAAGAAGGCCCACTTCTCTGCCTCCATCACATCCTGAAGTAGCAGTCCAGTGGAGCTTTTCCATATTGTCAGGGGTCTGTTGACATCAGCTCCAGGAAATGGAGTTTTAGACCCTTCGGAGGCACACAATGAATTGTTTGCAAGGCACTTTGACGGTAAAGTTTCTCACCTCCGTAGCAGTCTTGATGCCCCCTCTACATCTACTGTAGTCCCCAATGAGGTGTCCAATCCCATGTCTGCTGCAACATCTTGGAAACGGTTTCAGTTGATGCGGCCTGATGACGTAGAGAAGGTGCTTGCGATGATGCGGCCAGCAACATGTCCTCTTGGGACACAGCTCGGGACCAGGATACCTGAAAGACCATCTTACCCCTTATATACCCAGTCGATCACTGCGCTCTGCAGGTGAGGGCCTCCTGCAGATACCATCTTATCAGGTGGTTTGTTCGGCACCTACCCTGTGGAATTCCCTCTCCTTGAATATTAGGCAGGCGCCACCTCTGCTATCTTTTCTGCACCTTTTGAAGACTTACCTCTTTCAACAAGCCTTTGTTGAGACCTATACCGGTCGGTGCCTGTGTTAGAATTGCTTGTTAATATGTTGGTTTTTTAAAAGATGTTTTAAACCCTTTTTTAAAAGATGTTTTTAAAGCTTTTTAAAAAAATGTTTTTAAAGTGGTTTTGTTTTAATGTATTTTAAGGTCTGTTTTTATGATGTTTTAAAGTGTTTTTAGAGTTTCTGTTTGCCGCCCTGGGCTCCTGCTGGGCAGAATGGCGGGATATAAATCAAATATAATAAATAAATAAATAGCTACCCTATAAATCAGTGACCTCCAGTAGCATCTGTCATGAACCACCCTGTTCAGATCTTGTAAGTTCAGGTCTGTGGCTTCCTTTATGGAATCAATCCATCTCTTGTTTGGCCTTCCTCTTTTTCTACTCCCTTCTTTTCCCCCCCAGCATTATTGTCTTTTCACGGAATCTCTTTTATAGAGTTCTTCAGTGTATTGCTTCCATCTTCCTTTTATTTTATCTCAGTCAGTCAGTGTGTTCCCCTGTTGATTATTCAACATCCCTACTCTTGGTTTAAATTTCCCTTTCATTTCTCTAATATTTTGGAATAGGGCTCTTGTTCTTCCCATTTTGTTCTCCTTTTCTATTTCTATACAGTAACTATTGTAATAGTTCTCTTTGTCCCTATGTACTAGTTGCAGTATTGTTGCATTTAGGGTTCTGACTGTGTTTCTATCTTGTTTTGCTTTTGCTTTCCTTCTCTCTTTAACCATTTTAGAGTTTCTTCAGTCATCCATCGAGGACTTTCTCTCTTTTTAACAAGAGATATTGTCTTTCTGCATTCTTACCTGATCATGTCTGTGACTTCACTCCATACTTCTTCTTAAAACCTCAAACCTGTTCCTTATTTGATCTTGATATTCTTCTGGGATGTTATTTAAATTGTATTTTGGCATTATGATTGCTCTGTTCTTCTTCTTTAGCTTTACTATTAAATTGTATGATGGATCGACTCTTTCTGATTTCTTGTTAGTCTGGACCTAGCTTGTTCACACATCACTCAGTAGAAATTACTTATGGTACAAATATGAACAGGTGAACCTAGAATTTGTTAATAAAGTGGTCATAGGACAGTTTTCTATGACCTGTTGTAGGTATCTGACATGTTTCAGTGTCTGCTTTTTGAAAAATTTGGCCAACTTTGGGGGGGGAGGGGTATCTGATCTCTAGTAAAGCAAATGGATTACTGTCATATTTTAAAAAATCAAGGATATTTTGTACCTGTGAAAATGGCTGCAGATGCATACAACTGTAATGTGGAAATATCAGGAAAGTTTCCTGAGCCTTCCTTCACATGCTCATTTAAACTACACTAGACTTGAGGCTGCAAGAATTGGCTGCATGTTTTCTCTACACACACTTAAAAATGTAAGTAGGAAATTTATCAGAAAGAGCTCTCTATCAAATGTTCAACTGTATCCTGATAAGTTCTTGAATCCATACTTAAAATCTATATCATATTGACTCACTTGTGCTTTAATCACAGTATTTGAATAAGTGCTGCTGCTAACATGTCAGAACTTTGAGGAAGATTGTGCTGGCTACTGACATGCAAACTTGGTTTTTTAGTTATGGCTGAACTTGCAAGTGTCAGCATTCTAAAAGGGCAGAAAATACTTACAGGAGGAATACACATACCTGATAATAAATGCATGGCATTGAGAAAGTGGATAGAGAAAAGTTCTTCTCCCTCTCTCATAATACTAGAACTCGTGGACATTCAAAGAAGCTGAATGTTGGAAGATTCAGGACAGACAAAAGGAAGTACTTCTTTACTCAGCGCATACTTAAACTATGGAATTTGCTCCCACAAGATGCGGTAATGGCCACCAGCTTGGATGGCTTTAAAAGAAGATTAGACAAGTTCATGGAGGACAGGGCTATCAATGGCTACTAGCCGTGATGGCTGTGCTGTGCCACCCTAGTCAGAGGCAGCATGCTTCTGAAAACCAGTTGCCGGAAGCCTCAGGAGGGGAGAGTGTTCTTGCACTCGGGTCCTGCTTGCGGGCTTCCTCCAGGCACCTGGTTGGCCACTGTGAGAACAGGATGCTGGACTAGATGGGCCACTGGCCTGATCCAGCAGGCTCTTCTTATGTTCTTATCTGTACCACAGTCTGCTCCTGGTCTTGTTTTCGCAGAAAGTATGGAATATAATTGTTAGCAGAAGATGGAGAAGTTCCATACTTTCTGCGAAAACAAGACCAGGAGCAGACTGCGGTACAGATCATGAACTGTATAAAAAATCAGAATAAAGCTAAAGAAGAACAAGGCAATCATAATGCCAAAATACAATTTAAATAACATCCCAGAAGAATATTGACTATATAATTGGTAGCAGTAGTCAATTTGATTCTTATGTTGACCATTTGGTGATATCCACATGTACAGTCATCTTTTTGGTTGCTCAAAAAATATGTTCACAAGAAACAAATCATTGGCTTCACAGAATTCAATAAGTCTTTCTCCTGCTTCATTTCTGTCTCCTAAGCCCCATTTCCCAATAATTCCTAATTCTTCTCTGTTCCCTACTTTTGCATTCCAATCCCCCATGATTATCAGCACATCTTGTTTGGTGTGTGATCAATTTCTTCCTGTACTTCTGAGTAAAATCTCTCCAGTTCCTGTTTTTTGGGTGACCTGGAAGCACTGGTTATCGCAGACATGGAGTGCAGGGGAGATGGGAGAGAGAGAGAGAGAGGCCCCAAGTACAGGGTGACAGTGACTGTCGCTTGCCTGCCTGCTTGAGTGTACAGAGAGGAGCTCAAAGCTTTAGATTGCTATAGCAAGATGCTACAAGATACATAAAAAAGAAAAAAGGCAAGGCAGGCATCCCTGGATGTGTTTTGGAAGAAGCCATCTGTATGCAAGGCTTACCTGACCTGGTTGTTTCATTTCAGACATGTGTATTGTTCGTTCTGAATAAAAAGTTATCTGGAATATGTTGATGTTGAACCTCTCTTCTTTTTTGTGGTATAGGAACCTATCCTTATTCTTTCCATGTTATTCCTACTTCTGGTACCAAAGTTTCTGTTCAAGAAGTAATGTCCAGGAATGCATTTACTTGATTAACTGAGGTATTACTGTACCATAAAGAAATATTTAGGTCTACTAGAGTTTTCCACTTTTGAGCAATTGACAAACATGCCACTGTGATTGCAGAAGTAAGTAGTTCTTTAGATGTAACATTCATGTTGTGGCCCTCAGTTATCGATAGCAAAAGCAACTGTGTCATGGTTGCTGATACTGTTGTTTCATTAAGAAAGTTTGTCTTTTTCAGTTGGGTTTTATTGTCAATGTTCTTACAATGTTTGTGAGCTGCTTGGGTGTGTGTGCTCATTTTCATATAAACAAACAAACAACATAGAAATAGCAATGGCAATATTTTATTTATTGATTTTATATAAAAAATCCCATTCAGCCGTTCTAGTGCTCATGCGCACCACACGGAGTCAAGTTATGACACCTTAAAATCACAGTGCCGTACCATAAAAAAGTATTAAAATAGGGAGAATACAATAACAATCCATTTAAAAGCAACTGATAAAGCACATAGCATTAAAAATCGGTTTAAAAGCAACAATGATAGTGATCACCGGTAAAAGTGTTCTTAGTAGGCAAAAGAAGACATTGACCATTCAAATTTTGAGTGCAAGATTTACAATTTGAATCTTGAATGTGGAATTTTAGTATTCATTTCAAAGCCTGGGTGCTTTAAACTTGTTGGAATGTCTTGATTGTTTTGATTTGGGCAGCTGTCAGAAAGTAAATCTCATAATCTGTTAAATGTTAGATATTGGCAAATAATAATTTTTCAAGCCAAATACTAATTACATCACATGCCAGCCTTTATGCAGAGTCAAATACGAAACACGATAGCATGCCAACTATTTTAATATGTTGTTCACCACTTTGGGGGCCTTTTTGCCAAAAAGTGGTATATAAATAAACTATAAACCAAACTTAAACTATAAAATATTAAATACCGTTGGAGTGCCAGCTGCTACATACTATCAAATAGTAAACACTACTATGTGCCAGCTATTAAACAGAATCCAGTATTCAATACTACTGCATGTCAACGTTCAAAGGCCATCAAAGACCATCAAATATTATAATCAATTGAAATAAAATATTAAATGATGAAATACAATTACATGTTAAATCCCTTCTTTAAATATTTTATGAATAATTTGGAAATATGTAACTACCAAAGAATATCCAATTCCTCTTCTTCTGTGTTTGCCGTTGGAGTGTAGAATAGAGCATTAGGCCCATGATAATGTCAAGTTGGCCTAAGTGATTTTAAGTTGATCTGAGTGAAGCAGAAGGCTTAGCTTCTATGAATCATTGCAAGCTTGTAATATTTCATTTGGTAGTCGTAGGTTTAGAATGCATGGGGAAGAGATAGTTGAGGGGTGGGCTAAAGTATAAATTGATGAAGAATGAACAATGGTGGCTGACAGGCAATGTTAAGTAGAAAGCCTATCTTACCTGGGCCACGGTTCAGTTCTGACTTAGTGACTTAGTGACCTACTGACCACAGTGGGAGACAAAGAGAAGAATGCAGCAACATGTACCAATCCCCAAAGGAGAAGTCAGACCAGAATGGGGAAGAGTTGTGGTTAAACTGGCCCTGAATGGACATAGTGTACCAACTATTAGGGGACTTTTGTGATAAACAATGTACGACACTAAAGTGTTGGTTTTAATGGAATAAGAGGAGAATTTTTACTAGAATTGAGGGCGTGCACTTTGGGAGGTATCAAATTTTAGCCAATCAGGGTAAAACACATAGCTTGAAAATGAATGGTAAGTTTGATGACTGTGATTTTTTGGAGGAATTTCTCTGGAATGTCTGCAGCCAGCCATATGACAAATAATGCATAAATGCAAATGCCTCTGTCTATGTTTTCAATTCAGTTCCCCTTTCAAGCCAAATTTATCAAATTTGCACTTTCCAAAACAATGAGAACAAAAACACAACTATCCTTTGAAATCTGCACTTTTTCAAATTTTGTGATGCATTTCACCACCCAACCAATATTTATAAAAATACATAGGGGAAAGTGTGCACTCAAATGAATGTATGAATGAAATTCACATGAAAAAATGAATTATATGATGAGAAATGGCATGCAAAACTGTGTGCATGAGACAAAACCCCCAATAAAAATGTGCTGGTTAGGAGAAATTGACACTAAAATGCTGGAGAATTTTCATGAGGAATTTTTTTAAATGTGCAGAAATGTGGAGAACTGAATTTAAGGTTGGAAAAATGAGAAACTGAGAGAACCAAAATTGACAGATCTTTCCATCTCTAGCATACTCAAGAGACAGAGAAGCTCAGCCACAATATTATGAGAAATGAGTTGTAGGGCCAGCAACGAAGACTTCTTTTAGCAGCCAGATTGGGTGAATACACCTACAGGCTCTGACCACATTTTATATAATGTGCATTGCACCCTTACCTGGAAGGAGAAAGGCTGCAAGGTTTTTCTATCACTGTCAATATTACATATCATTCAGTCAAATGCTCCAGCAAATCTGCAAGTCTTGAAGGATCCACAAGATTCTTGGTCAGTTTTGTTACAGCAAAGGTAAAGGTGTCCCCGCACTTATAGTGCGAGTCATTTCCGACTCTTAGGGTGACGTCTTGAGACGTTTACTAAGGAGACCGTATATATGGGGTGGGATTGCCAGTTCCTTCCCCGGCCTTTCTTTGCCCCCCAGCGTATGCCGGGTACTCATTTTACCGACCACGGATGGATGGAAGGCTGAGTGGACCTCGACCCCTTTTACCGGAGATTCAACTTCCTCCTTCCATTGGAATCGAAGTCCAGCCTTGAGCAGAGCTTCAGCTGTGTTACCGCCGCTTACCTCTCTGCAACCTAACATAATTTTGCGCTTCTGGAATTTGTCACTGCAAGGCTGTAACACCAAACAGACAATTGGTGAATGAGATTACTGACCTGCTGCTATTTAAAATTCAGATTAAGATTTTCAATAAATACAAAAAGGATTTATTGAAGGTCAAGTCCCTGTTCTGGGTAAACAACCACTTACATCAGCAGTGCTGGCTTGAATGGAGAGGCAGATACACTGAAGCTTCCTGGAGCCTGGAAATACAGCACCTGAACCCCACCCCTTGTCATCTTCCAAGATTTCAGCTAGGCAGATTTACAAACATTTACTATAGCAGCTAATAGAGTGGGACACATTTTTCCCTTAAGTGAAATCTGAGATTCCCAGAGATCCTGAACTCTTCAGGTAACATCAGATTGTATGTGTGCACCTCAACAACTATGTTTGGTTGCACTAGTGATGAGCAAGAATTTTAATTCACTAATAGGCAAAAAACCTTGCGGTTTAAGAACGTACCTATAGCCCACAGATATTCCTATCAAACTTTAGAAAGCAGGGAAAGTGGGCAGCTATACTGAATGCACGAGGGGAGCAGGAGACCTGAACTCCTCTCTGAGATATTGGACTGCCCTACAAATTTGTCAAAATGCAAACACAATTTGGGGTGGTCTTTCACAGTCCAATCCACTTCCTGCGTAGCTTGGAAGAATTTGGTAATATGTGCCTCTGAGCATAGGGTGAGTGGTGGCAATACCTGCCACCTCCAAAGATGGAGAATTACATTTTTGTATGTTTGTTGGTGTTCTTACTTTGCTTCTTCCCTGTGTTACTACTGTTTCTACAGAGAATCTAAACTAGAAAATTTTATTTCCCTCATTATTCATCCTAGAAACCTGTGTCAATTTTATTTTTATGAATTTCAAAGCCTTTTTATTGGTCAATGTCATATGATGGTAAAGACAGCCTCTTGTATTTCAAATTGTTGGTTACGTTCTATTTCTATTTTGAGTGCATTAACAGTTGAATCTGAACCTGCAGTTTGATGTCAAATCAGACAGATTACAATCTGTTGCTACTTCAGCAATGAACCTAGCTGTTAGGGGAAAAAATGCATGTTTTCAGCCTCCTATGTTTAAATCACTTCATGTAAGGCAAGGTGGACACGGTCAATTAAAAACATAGAGCACACCTAGCATTTTGCTAGAATACATTTCACCTCCCACTGTTTTATCTTGTGCAAATTGAGACACTCCTGAGGTCCACTGGAGACTATTCTGCAGAAGTCAGTGCCATTATTCCACAATTAGGTTTGGAGTTTTTTTAGTGTAAATTTTGCAAAGTGTTCCTGTACTTCACATATTCATAGAAATAGAAACAAAAGAAAATGATTTCCTATAGGAAACTTCACTAAAATTGCAAAGTAAATCAGATATATTTAAAGTGACCCTCTGAACTATATTAACTGTCTTGATAATGTTGCTTCCTCCCGGCTAAAACAGGATCAGCACAGGACATATCTTCTTTCTATTATTTGGGCTGATTACAGGTGTTGCCACCACTCACCATATGCTCAGAGGCACATGTTACCAAATTCTTCCAGGCTACACAGCAAGTGGATTGGACTGTGAAAGACCAACCCAAATTGTGTTTGTATTTTGACAACTTTGTAGGACAGTACAATATCTCAGAGAGGAGTTCAGGTCTCCTGCTCCCCTGGTGCATTCACTATAGCTGCCCAATTTCCCTGCTTTTTAAAGTTTGATACAAATATCTGTGGGTTATAGGTACGTCCTTGAACCGCAAGGTTTTTTGCCTGTTTTAGTCCGGGAGATAAGAAATGGGGTCCTGTGCAAGCTTGCTAAGAATGGATTAATCATTTGCATGCTTATTGAGTTCAGTGGGATATACTCCCTTGCAATCATGCTTAGGATAGGTGAAACTGACTATAGGGGATGGGGAGGAGAGGAGGAGGAGGGAGGGGAGGAAGGAGGGGGAGGGGAGGAGAAAGACAGGTTTGATCATTTGCAAGTTTATTGGGTTCAGTGCAATTTACTCCCGTGCAATCATGCTTAGGATAGGTAAAACTGACCATGGGGGAGGAGTAGGGGGAGGGGAGAGGAGAGGGAAGGAAAAAGGGAGGGGATAGGAGAGTAGAAGTAGTTGATTAAGAGCAGCCGCCGCCGTGATCATATCACTCCGGTGTTAGTAGATCTACACTGGCTACCAGTTGTCTACCGGGCCCAATTCAAGGTGTTGGTGTTGACCTTTAAAGCCCTATATGGTTTCGGCCCAGTTTATCCGAAGGAGCACCTCCAGCGTCGCCAATTATGCCGCCTGACGAGATCAGCCGTACAAGACCTTCTCTCAGTCCAACCAGTTAAAATAGCGCTGGTGCGGACTAGAGAGAGGGCATTTTCGATTGTGGCCCCCACCCTCTGGAATTCCCTTCCTTTCGATCTTCGCCATGCCCCCTCCCTGATAGGTTTCCGCCGGGCCTTGAAGACCTGGCTGTTCAGGCAGGCCTATGGGATCTCTGGGGTGGATTAGCTTAATGCTGTTATTAACTGGTAGGGTGATGCTTAGATTAATTATTGATTGTGGTTCTCATGGGTTTTATATTGTATTTTACTGTGTTAATGTACGTCACCTAGAGTGGCCGTTAATTCGGCCAGATAGGCGACTCATAAATAAAATTTTATTATTTTATTATTTATTGTTATAGAAGGAGGGGGAGGGGGAGAGGGAAGGAGGGGATAGGAGGGGGAGGGGCAAAGGAAGGGGCAGGGGAGCGCAGCTTTGATCATTGCATGCTTATTGAATTCAAGGGTATTTACTCCCATGCAATCATGTTTAAGATAAAACTGACCATGGGGAGGAGGAGGGAGAGGGGGAAGGAGGGGAGGGAAGGGGCAAGAGGGAGGCGATAGGAGGGAGGAGAAGGGAGGGGGGTTGATCAGTTGCATACTTTTTGAGTTCAATGGGATTTATTTCTGTGCAATCATGTTTGAAAATGGCAATGGACTGCCTTCAAGTCGATCCCGACTTATGGTGACCCTATGAATAGGGTTTTCATGGTAAACAGTACAGTAGAGCCATGCTTTACAGCGCTTCGCTAATGCAGCAGTCTCAATTAGACGCAATTAGACTAAAGCCCCACTCATACGGCACTTGTTCCGCTTTTACGGTGGTTTTAGGGCATTGCACGCCATTCTATTCTATGATTTCCGCTTTACAGCGGTTTTTGCTTCACAGTGGGGGTCCCGAACATAACCTGCCATATGATTGGGGCCCTACTGTAGTCAGAGGTAGTTTTACCATTGCCTTCCTCTGAGGCTGGGAGGCAGTGACTGGCCCAAGGTCACCCAGTGAGCTTCATGACTGTGTGGGGATTCGAACCCTGGTCTCCCAGGTCAAAGTCCAACACTGACCTGGGGGAGGGGCAGGGAGGGGAGGAGGAGGGGAGGGGAGGAGATTGGGTAGGTGGGCACTGGGCAGGGGGGAAGCCCCTTTCCTTTCCAAAAGGAAAACATTATGAACATTATCATTGCTTTTCAGGGTTTCCCGCACCTTTTTATTCTACAGCAGGCACATCTAGCCTCCCACCCAAATTTAAACCAAAGCTGTCCCTGGCCATATCCACACCAGACTTTTATTTCACTTTGGACACATGACTTCTCCCAAAGAATCCCAGGAAGTGCATGTTTCAAGTGAAATCAAAGTCTGGTGTGGGTGTGGCCCCCTGATTAGGCAAGCCAAGTAGCTGTGAGTCTGGCTTTTAGAACAGTGACAGTTGGTTCTTACTGAGCATGCCCAACTTTATCACTGAGTTCAAGCCAAAATTTCTTAAATTTATTAAAAATCAGCCAGGCATTCTTTAAAGTCTGAAACTGCAGAAGATGAAGGTCAAAGAATGGGGCAAGGTCAGTAACAGGAGTACAGGTCCTCTGTGAACATGGCTGATTTTTAATGAATTTCAACAGATTATGAGAACTCTACAAGAAAAAAGTCCAAACGGGGTTTGGGGTTTTTTTTCTCTCTTTTTAGACTCTGAGGTCTCAATTTTTTCTGACTGTTTTATTTATCACCATTAAAATTTACAGGGTTGTTAAGTAAGCATTTCTCAGTTCAGGACTATAAATTTTGTAAGGTTTTGTTTTGAAATGAGCTTATGGGAAGCCTCAGAATGGCATGGGGGGTATTTTCAATTTAACATTGCAGAATGTGAAAAATCCCCGCTGGCTATAGTATACAGCCACTCTTGTGGCTGTATAATTCAGTTAGCATTTCAAGCTGGATTTATCCAACTCACACTTTCTGACACAATAAGATAACTTATTTGAAATTCACACTTTGAATTTTGCAATGCAGTTTCTCAAACAAACAATGTTTACAGAAATGCATGTATTAGGGGAAAGTGTGCATAACAATGAATATGTCAGTGAAAATAACATGCAAAACTCATTGTATGGCAAGAAATGGTTTGCAAAAATGTGTACATTAATCATAAAACCCCTACCAAAAATGTGTTTATTAGGAGAAATTCACATTAAAATGCTGGAGAATTTTCATGAGGATTTTTTAAAAAAGCCAGGAGCTGCAGAAATGTGGAGATCTGAATGTAAGATTGGGAAAATGATAAATTGAGAGGATTAAAATATACAGATCCTTCTATCCCTTGCTTGCACACACCTGGAGAACCCAAATCAGGGGTGCATCATAAGCAGGAAGAGCCGTGCCTCAACCAGGATTTGCCAGGGGCGGGAAATAAACTAGAAGACCTTTTCAGAGAAAACAGATTAGAAATCCTTGGCATAGCAAACGATTTCTTTCTCTTCTCCTGGGTGCAGTCTCTGATCCACCCACCTTTGCTTAGAAGAGCAATTAAAATCAAGCCTAATCCCATTCTTGGCTCAATGGGAATTCCACTCCCACCTAGCCAAACCCTTTCATTGGTAGTCTGTTCCTTATAAACCAGTCAGATTGAATCAGACTCCACGACAATCCCTGGCTTCACTAGGAAACCTTCAAGTCATTCATGACCATGAAGAAAATATGGGGACTCTTCATGCTGATTTGTGCTTTTGTATCTGGAGGTATGTAGTTCTGAGAGGGCCCGAATGCTTCCTTGGGGTTAATTCCATAAATAAGTGATGGAATTCACTACCACAAGGGATGGCCATGAAGCACACGCTTAGATGGCTCCAATAATTGTTTAGACCAGGGAAGGGGAACCTGTGGCCCTCCAGATGTTGTTCAACTTCCATCAGCCTCAGCTAGTATGGCCAATAGACAAGGAAGATGTGAAGTGTAGTCCAACAACATCTGGAGGGCCACAGGTTCCCCATCTTTGTTTTAGACAAATTCATTGAGGATAGGTCTGTCAAAATTTATGAAGTTACCCATGTTAAGAAAACAGAACTTCCATGTGCCAAAATAGTATACACTTGAGGACCAGATACTGGAAATGAACTACAGGATAGGGCTATTGCTTTCGTGATCTGCTCATGGGCTTGCTGGCTGGCTGCTGACCTGAACTAGATGGACCCTGGGGCTGATGCAGCAGAACACTTTGAATATTCATGCACTTGGTTGACATCTTTGGCTTTGGCATGGCAAGATTTCTATGATAATCAAAGGAAAATGCTAGTTTTATCAAGTGAGCACTTGGCATTGTTATAGTAGCTTTGCTGTCTTCTCTCCCCATTACAGAACCAACACCTTCTCCCAATGATTTGACCACCAGCACTAGTGATCCAACACTTCCTCCCAATGGTTTGACCACCAGCACTAGTGATCCAACACTTCCTCCCGATGATTTGACCACCAGCACTAGTGATCCAACACTTCCTCCCGATGATTTGACCACCAGCACTAGTGATCCAACACTTCCTCCCGATGATTTGACCACCAGCACTGGTGAGTGTTAACCATTTTAAGCATGTGTATTTGAGCCTTTCAGATAATTTTCTGAGTGGAAGATTCTCAAGGGCAATGTGACTGTAGTGCCTGTGCAAGTGGCAGCAAATGCAATGGTGGATCCTGATTATAGGGCCGTTGGGTCACCTCCAGTCGGTCACTGTTTTGTGGGAGGGATTCAGTCACATACCAGAAATTTATATGTGTGCAATTAAAATGAGTTAAACTGCACATGAAAGCATGAATCATTGTGGAGGCCTAAATTACACACTACGCTTGGTGTGTTCAGAAAATGTGAGGAGGGTTCCACATGGTCAGTTGGATGTATAATATGGGTCACTGCCACGACATAGTACATGAGCACTATCAGAATGCCATTGTGTAGACACACAGACTACAGATATCTGGCATGCTAATCCTTCAGAGGTAGATGCCGGCTGATTTAAAGATAATACTGCCCCCAAGAATAAAGAGGTATGTGTACTGTTTACACATTTGACACTGCATTTAAATAGGGCAGTGGTAAAAAAAAAACCCACATCCCTGCATTCCCACAATTTCCTAGGCAGAAGGTGCCACTAACATATGACATTACACTACATCCTAAATGCTTAGTGTTGCAGGCAGTAAGAGTTCAAGATCAGATCATAAAATAAATGTATGTTTCTTTTAATGGGAGTGGATGGGATTGAAGAGCAACTCTTCCAGGAATGATTTTTGCCAGGTTTCAGCTTCTGCTTATTGGAGGACTTGTTTCACGCTGCCATGTCTTCTTCTGTCAACAGCAGCATCTGAACAAGAAGGCACCGCCGGCACTGGTAAGTTCTTGGCCCAGCAATCTGAGCAGTATCTGAATCACGGCAGTCAGTTTGTGGCAGGACATCTGAGCACAGTGACAAGAGAATTGCCCAATAAAGATGTGCTTCTTTCCTTCCAGATGACGATGTATTTCCACAGACGACTCCTACAAGTGGTGAGTAGGGTCCTAGACTGTCATCCTCAGGTGTAACATTGGCTGCCAGCACGGCACGCTCCTAGGCTGCTGATTCCTGGCATGCTAACAGGGCATATGTAGGTGCTGGTGATCTGGCCTCAGTGTGACATTGCCAGCAGGAGTAAGGGGTTTGGTGGTGGCGGTGGTGTTTTTAGTTTTCGTTTCTTACACATTTGGCACCACTGAAATATGACATTGTGCTCCATTAATAGCCACCTCGCTTGCAGGAATCATATAAATTAGAATTGTTTGTTTATTTATTTAACATTGTATGTCTTTTAATGGAAAGTGGAGGAAACTGAGGGCTGATTCTTGCAGCAATAATTTCTGCCAAGTGTCAGCCTCTTCTTTTTGGAGGAATCCTACTTCATCATGCCACCCTTTCTTCCATCTCCAGCACCTTCTGAACAAGGGAGTTCCACCAGCACAGGTAAGCTCATGACCCAGCAACCTGAACAAGTATCTGAATCACAAGGGCTATTCTGCTAGAGAGCAGCATTTTGACAGGAGAGCTGGCAGATAATTGGGTCTGCTTTTCTTGTTTTGTCTCAGATGACAGTACCGCTTCTCAGACTGCTCCTACAACTAGTGAGTATTAATTCTTTTTGATATTTTCTTTATTGTATAAAAAAGATAACAGAAGAAGAAAATACATCATTCAAACCCCCAACACAGAGTCACAAGAATGCATATATAGTACGGTTTGACAACAGAAGGTACACAAAATAAATTGCATAAATATACTTCATCTGGAAGAACAAATAGTTTTAGATGAAGCAGGTAAATTATCTTGTAAACCATGTTCAAGTGTATATTCAGTAACAGCGTTGAGTATTTTAAGCTGTGAGACAGAGGAGAGATTTGCTAGGAATTTCTTCACAGATTACTGTGAGGAAGGTTGTCATTATGGGTTGCCCTGAGATGATACTTGGCCGGCCTTGGACTTGTCCAAAGATTGCAGAAACCAGTGGAGGCTGGTAATTAAGAACCTACCAGAACCTGAGCCCTCAGAACTTCTCTGGTGCCCTGCAAGAAGTTACACTTCACAAATTCAGACTGATCATGTGACTTGCTTATGCAACGCATTCAGAAGTTGCTTTTCTGTCCAGGAGGGTATGCCGTGCCCTTCACCTGGGGAACAACAACAACATAAGCCTTGTGGAAATTGCCTCCCGGGACTCATCCTACCCAACCCTCACAATTTTGCTGCTGTGACACCTGGTTCTGTTAGGCTACCCTGAAAAGCTAAACAGGCAGATTTTCACTGCAACATAGGGTGGCTGTATGGAATACTCCCAGCCAATCATATTGTAGCATTTCATGTGAATAAACACGTGAAAATGGGTGCAAAGTGGGGCTGCAAAACCAAAGTGCTTCAGAAATGGACTGGGGAGAACTTAGTGGTTGCACGGGGTGCAAAGGGGAAGCTCTAGGGGGTTACCATGGAAGATGTGGGGGGTTGGTGAGTACAGCAAGAAGGGCACAACCCTGTGTGTGTGTGTAATACTATTGTGCCAGGAGTAGCGCTGCCTTTGGGCAAAATGCAGGGCTGCTTTGCCTACCATCTGGAAAAGCCAAAGGGAAGTGTAGCCTCCAGTGTCAGAAACAGCATCTTTCCGATTACCAATTGCTGTGGAGCACATGTGAGGAGAGTGCTGTTATGCTTAGGTCGTGATTGCAGTCTTCTCAGAGGCTAGTCAGTGTGAGAAAAAGATGCTGGACTAGAAGGGTCTTTTGCTTAATATGCACATTATTTAGTTGGAGAGAACTACATCACAAAATTCAGAGAAATGCGGATTTTGAAGAATAGTCGTGTTTCAGTTCACATGTTGTTTTGGAAAGTGCAAATTAGGTAGATTCTCATTAAAAACTGAACTGAGTTTCTTCCCAATCATAAGAGTGATTCATGAGCTCTATTCTTCCTCCTTATCCAGAGACAACTGATGGTCATCGTCGTGGGTTTGCTAACAAAATTGGAAAAGTCATAAAGTCGTTTTGTACTCTGAACTCTAAATGGATTAGAGCACTTTTGGGCAACAAAAATAATGGTGAGTGAAAACGGGGAGTAAAGAGAAAAGAGGTGGGCCCCTGAGAGTGGCAATGTAAAGCTGAGGGTATAAAGCAGAGATAGGTGGAGCATAAATATAAAAGGAGAGTGTCTTGAGGATGCTGAGGTCAATGGTGATGGGAGATATTCTATGCACTGTCTCAGCCCATTCCTATTTCCCTGCAGTCAGATGTTCTTCTACAGTGCACAATTATAGGTTCTACATTGCTGAGTACAATTGTATACATTTGACTAGGGTTGGAAAGACCTGCCCATTAAGGTTCTCTCTATGTCCCCTTTTTTCCAGTCTTAAATTAAGTTCTCCACATTTCTGCAGCAATTTGTGATTTTTAAAAAAACCCTCATGAATATTCTCCAGCATTTTAATGCAAATTTCTCCTAATAAACATAGTTTTGTAGTGAGTTTGGACTAATGTACCCATTTTTGCAAGCCATCTCTCATCATATAATGATTCTTGCATATTATTTTCACTCATATGTTTATTTTTATGTCACATTTTCCCCTAACGTTTTCATTTTTGTAGACATTGTTTGGTTGGTAAACTGCATCACAATATTTGAATTAGTACGAATTTCAAAGGATGACTGTTGTTTGGTTCTTATATTGTTTCGGAAAGCACAAATTTCATAGATTCCATTTGAAATGTGAGCTGAATCAAAATTCTTACCACTCCCTAAATATGACATCCATGTTTTAAGAAAGGAAAGACAGTGGCAGAGAGTGACTCATGATTAAATAATTCTAACAAAAATACCCCATATTTCTTTTTAACACATAACATACACATAAAAGGGCTGGGAGATGCCAGCACTGTATTTCATACTCTCCCTTGCTCTGAATGGTGGGGAATTCAAATCAGCCTTTGAATGTTGGTTTTTGAGGAGAGAACACTGGCTAGTTAAGGTGTTTCTGGAATAATGGCAAAACCACGTTTGGACTCCTGTTATAGAGTGCTTCCATGTTGGACAATTGTCCAATATTTGCACTGAGGTTATACAGCATCACCATCTAGTGATTGTTATTGTGTGCAGTTTTCTCTCAATTTTCTTACTGCAAAAAGTCCCAAAAGAAAAGTGTCAGGAAATGGCACTTGGAAGTCTGAGATAACAACCATTAGATTGCGATGTTGTATAATCTTGCAATGATTTTGTGCAAACAGATTGGGATGAATGTTCAATAAACAGCAATCTGGAAGCACCCAAAGTCTGCCAATCACAGTATTCATTTATTACTTACAGTCTAATTCTCAGCAAGTTTACTCGGATCTGTAACCAAACCTCAACAGCTTCTTTTTCTAAAGAAAGCAAGTCAGAAGTGGGTTGCTTGGAGCAGGGGGGGGGCAATAATGTGCTTAACCCCTTCCCTGTCCACTGATGTTCCACACCACCTCCTTCCAAATAGGGATTCCATAGACATTTCTCTAACTAGCTAAGAAACTTCTGGGATGATGATGATGATGATGATTTGATTTATATCTCACCATTCCTCCCAGCAGCAGCCCAAAATATTGCCTTCCAAGAGAGGTGAATTTAAAAGATCTGGTTCAACGCTCTGTACCAAAAAGGCAGGGGGTTGGACTTGATGGCCTTATAGGCCCCTTCCAACTCTACTATTCTATGATTCTATGAAAAACTGCTCCAATTTTAAAATCTATTTCCATTTCAGTCCCACCACTTCCTATCTGCAAGGGGTACATAGGAAAACATTACAAGCGAATCAAGAGAATATACTGGTAACCTGACATTCCAGCCGCATATCATCACATGTCATCATCCCAGTATTTGGAAGAAATAAATTTAAGCATCAACTAACTGGCTATGTCTGATCAATGATTCATCAAAGTGTGATTTATGTGTTGTGCACTGTACAAAGCAGAAATTGGTTTTGATTGGTTTCACAAACGAATGCCGTTCATATGAAATACATAGCATTCTGTTGCACATTGTCTATTAGACATTGTAGTTTTTATTTCCTAAGAAGTATAGAGTGCCATTCTATCGCCTTCCTTCATGCTGTCCTCTGAATTTTGTACTCCTTTCTGTTGCCCCACTACCACCCCTGAAATGTTTATACTGACGCCCTACAAATCTAACGAGCTACACCTACTATAAAATCCTTAGTCCATATTAGGGCAATACCTTCATGAGGCCAACCAAACTATCACAAAATGGTATACAAAGATGGCAAACAAACAAAAAAGAGGGAGGGGGCGAGAAAAAATATTTGGCTGGTGGTAAAAGTCGCCTCTGTAAGAGTCTTGTCAGAGTCTTTAGATGGAGGGAAGTTAGGGAGGCCAACAGGTGCCGGAGCCAGAGCCAATCACAGGCAGAGACAACTAATTCAACTTTTGTCCCCATCCTCCTCCCTGCTGTGTTCTGCAAGGGCAACACTGAGACTAAGGAGGAGGAAGCTGACAGGGAGCATCATCCCCTGGACGGGTTATTGTGGTAAGAAGGCAGGCAGGCAGGAGCTGGCTGAGGTGCCTGGGGCAGTGCCCCATTCTCCCTAATGCACCAGCCTCCACTGGGTAGCGGACATTCAGATGAGGCACTTCAGGTGCTATGAAGGCATCAGGTTGCTCCAAAGTCTGCTGGGAACAAGCAGCATAACATGTTGGTGTGTGCGGAAATTGCGTGTCCGGCTCTTTACAGGTGAACAGCAAGACGTTCAAGAAATCCAGACACAAGCAGAGAACTTGATTAAGAGTCCTTTACTGTGGACATTAAAGACAGCAAAACTAAACACAGCTCACAAGACGTTTCTCTTTCCCTCACAGCCTCAATAACTCACTTGCAAGAACTCCTTCCCCCACAGAGCTTTTGGTTTCTCTCCAGCCTTATGTAGATAAGGATGGCCTCACTGGGCACAGCTGCCTGCCAACGGCCTTGGCGCTCACCCAGGCTGGATTAACCCCATACTACCATTTTTGCTATTCTGCTCATGTGAGGCACATACACGCATACAGCCAACATAACAATGGCTGGTTTTCCATCTCTGGAATAACAAAAAATGGCTATTATCAATTATCTGCATTCATCCTTACGTGAAACACACAGGTTCCTTGATAAATGGAGAGGAGGAATAAAGAGGAACAAGGCAGTCTTTATATGATCAGAAATCCATTTCAGCTGGAGAACTAAAGTCAATAGAAGCCGAATGGGATAGCCTTAGCCAGCCATTTAAGGGAATGTTCCCTCCTTAAGAACATAAGAGGAGCCTGCAGGTCAGGCCAAGGTCCATCTAGTCCAGCATCCTGTATTCAGAAGGCCAACAACATGCCCCTGGAAAGCCCACAAGCAGGACCCAAGGGCAAGAGCACAGGAGATGCCCCAAAACTGGCATGCAGAGGCATACCTGCCTTCGACCATGGAAGTAGTACATAGCCATCATGACTAGCAACCAGCCATTGATAGCCTAACGTCCCACCTTCAGGTGGGATAAGAATGCCTTCCTCCAGTTCAGGATCCTGCTGTTCAAGGGCTAAATGTGGTATTTTCCATGTCTCACAAAAAACACATTTATTTTTTATGAAATCCTTCTTCACCACATGGGTAGAAAGTGTTCATGTTTTCCCCATGTTAATTTTTGAAGGGTACACAAAAGGAGCACAGATGTTCAGATGTACGCAACTCAAATCCTATGTAGTGCTTAAGCACATGACACAAGAAACAGGACTGCTACGCAGCCTGCAACCTCATGCCATTTTATATAAACCATTTCCACAAGTATCTGGAAGGAGAAAGGCTATATGATTCCCACCACCACTACAAATCATATAAAGCACATCCTGCGCAAATCTGCCAGTCCAGGGGTTCCTAAACTGTAGTCTATGCAGAGCTTGGAAAAGTTACTTTTTTGAACTACAGCTCCCATCAGCCTAATCCAGCAGCCATGTTGCCTAGGGCTGATGGGAGTTGTAGTTCAAAAAAGTAACTTTTCCAAGCTCTGAGTCTATGGAACACCAGTAGTCCACGAGCGTCATTGAGGTGGTCCACAGTGTAACTGTGAAGAACAACAGCACAAGCAATGCATTAAACATTCTTAATGATCTGTTTCTGTCTGTATGTATGTATGTACACATCTATGTACGGATGTGAAAGTTGGACAGTGAAAAAGGCGGATAAGAGAAAAATAAACTCATTTGAAATGTGGTGCTGGAGGAGAGCTTTGTGGATACCATGGACTGCTAATAATTGGGTCTTAGAACAAATTAAACCAGAACTGTCACTAGAAGCTAAAATGATGAAACTGAGGTTATCATACTTTGGACACATCATGAGAAGATATGATTCACTAGAAAAGATAATAATGCTGGGAAAAATAGGAGTAGAAAAAGAGGAAGGCCAAACAAGAGATGGATTGATTCCATAAAGGAAGCCACAAACATGAACTTACAAGATCTGAACAGGGTGGTTCATGACAGATGCTCTTGGAGGTCGCTGATTCATAGGGTCGCCATAAGTCGTAACAGACTGGAAGGCACATAATAACAACAAAGGATCTTTAATTGCATTTTTATTCTATTTCTTGTGCTTTATGTTTTATCATTGCATTTTATATTCTATTCTATGGAATTCAAATGGCAATACCATAACAGTTTAAGAAATAAGGGGAGAAATAAGAATACATTAAAAAAAAACATACAGTATCTAGCACAGTGTGTTACAAGTGCTACAATGTTGTTGTTGTTGCTGTCACAGGTTATCATTGGCTCAATATGCACAGCCAGACTGCTTACAGGAGCAGATTACTGGCAACTGAATGAGCTACACTGTTGCCCGTTTACTACCAGGCCAGGTTTTGAGGTGCTTGTGTTAATTCACAAAGCCCTACACAACTTGGCCCCAAAGAACCTTAAGGACAGCCTGACTCTCTATAGTCCATCTTGATCACTGAGATCTTCTGACCACACTTTTTGTGGTTTCCCATGCCCCTGACGTTTGGTTAGCTTCCACCAAGGACTGAGCCTTTAGTGGAACTTCCCACCCATAGAGGTTCGGGAGGAACCATCCTTTCTTGCAGGGATCTCTTGAAAACTGAACTATTTGCATAGGCCTTTGTAACCTGAATCTTTCTCTAATCAGTGCAATATTTATTGATGATTTTAATGATGTTTTATTTGTTTTTTAAATTTTATTGTGTCTTACATGTTGCACGCCACCTTGGTGTACTTCCATGAAAAGTGAGACTTATAAATACTTTAATAAATAAATAAATGCATTTTTACACCTTGCTTGGCTAGAGAACTGCATTGCAAAATTCAAAGAAGTGCCAATTTGGAAGGATGGCCGAGTTTCATTTCATGTATTGTTTTGAAAAGGGACAATTAAGTAGTTTTGCCTCTAAATGCAAACTGAATCAAATTGCTCCCCCATCCCTAATAGAGGTTCAGCTGTCAGGTTATCACTAAGGCCCCCAATCTCCCCTCCCCACCACAATATACACATTTCCCATCAGTCCAGTTTTCTGTTGCTTTTATACTGAGGCAAGAAATTGGTGCTAACTGCATATCAGTATCAGTTGGCTGGAGGAGGGGGAGAGTAAGGTGCATCATAAGAAGAAACAGCCATGTCATCCCTGGCCTATAACATCAACTAGGATTTGCCAGAGACAGGAAAGAAAGGAAATCACCTTTTCAGATAAAACAGACTGGAAATCTTAGCACAGCAAACAATATCCCTGTGTCTTCCTGGTAGGGATGGAATCCTCTCCTTTTTTATGTTTCATTTTTAAGTGTGGACCCCTGGTGGTTGTTAATGACCCAATTCCTTTTTCCTCCAATATCTTTTCATTTTTCTGATTTCCTCCCCCTTTTTTTTTTTTGCTATTTTATGCTATTTATTCACGAGTCTCCACTGGTATCAATCTTTATTCTGAACTCTGTAATGATTGCCTGTTTACATTCATTTCCAAGTGCACTGCAGAGCAGACAGATTAAGGCAGATAATCAAGTCAGTGTCTTCCCCCTTGCTCCTTATAATCAAACTCTCATTGCCCCCTGATGCTTTCTGTCTGTCACTTACAATCAACACTTCATTGGCATCAGTGAAAGGGAATACACATTTGAAGAGCTCACATAGAAAGTAGATCAATAAAAGTATCACTTACACTATTGATGATTTCAAAGCAATTTAAAAAAAAAAGAGTCAGAGAAAAAGAAGAAAGAATCGGAAACCAGGCACGGAGTGCTGCTACTTCAAAATTCTCTCCACAAAGATAGAGACTATCAGAAATAATAATTAATCCAATGGTATATCCAATTATTGCAGAAACAGAGACCATCACTACTTCCTGGATGTGATTCCTTCCCCTTTGTTTAGAAGAACAATTAAAATCATGGCTAATCCAGTTATTGGCTCAAAGGCCACAAGGGCTGTGCCCCAATCCAATTCTTCCTTTGCATTTTTATCTAGTGTGCACTTGCTTTTTCATCGGCAGGATCATTCTTCTTTCTGCTCTTCTTCTTCCACCCTTGCCAACTGCTTTCATTAGTGGTTCTTACCTACATATGTTAGCAAGAGAGAATCAGACTCCATAACCATCCCTGGCTTGTTTAGGATGCCTTGGAAACTTCCAGGTCATTCATGACAATGAAGATGATATGGGGACACCTCGTGCTGGTTTGGGTTTTGGTGTCTGCAAGTATGTAGGAAGTGGCAACTTTTGCTATGACTCCTGGGGCTTTGGTCCCTCTTGGGAGTTAATGCAATCAGTAATGTGTGGCATTCACTAGCAAAGGTCATGCTCATGAAATGACATGGCTCTAATAATGGTTAATTTAAAAAATCATGGCAGATTGGTCTATAAATGGATATTAGCGTAATAACATATTAACAAATATAGGCAGGTAGATTATTGCAGAGTTAGCCATAGGCCATGTGCAAGATACAAACAATAATAAAATGCAAGGTAAGTACATATATAAAATTTACAGAGCATGACATAACAAATCATATGGAGCTTGGCTGGGCATTTGTCCTTTCGGCAAAGGACTCTCTCAGTTTGAAAGCTGCAACTGCAAAATTAGCGGCCGCAATGGTTACAAAGTTGGAATCATCGGATAAAAGCGCATATATCATTTCTCTGTCAGAACAAGGTCTTAAGAGATTTAAAATGGGAGAAAGAAATTTCTGTCTGGGGTCGTCGAAGAGTGGACAGTAAAGTAAGTAATGAACGATCACTTCAATGTCCTTGCAGCCATATATACACTGGCGCTGGATTACTGGAATACCCAGAAACCGTCCCTCAAGATAGGCCGTGGGCATGGTTTGAAAGCGGAGAGCTGTAAAGGCTCTCCTAATGAGGGGTCTATCTATGGCTACTAAATAATTTGACATGTAATGGTTGAGTTTGATTAACAAATATAGAACTCCCATGTGCTTAACTGAGGGCCAGATGCTAGAGGCAAAGAACAGAGAAGGGCTATTGCTAAAGCAGTATATACTTGGTTCTGATGGACCAGTCTGATCCAACAAAGTTCTTCTTTTGTCCATGTTCTGTGTTCATATTCTTGGCATGACAAGGCCTGTCTGGTAGAGTAGAAGAATGTAATGCTAGTTCTACTAAGCAAACACTTGGCAACATTTGATGTAATAGTTTTGATATCTTCTGTTCCTATCCTAGATCTATTACTTCCTCCTGATGGAGATTTGACCACCAGCCCTGGTGAGTGTTGTGCATTTTAAGCATGTGAATATTTAGCCTTTGAAGTACTTTACTGAGTGGAAGAATGCCTAGGACAGGGGTAGCCAATGTGATGCCATCCAGAATCAGATATTGGTGGACTACAACTATCAGGTTTCCTGACTCCTAACTGAGCAGAGCAGAGAAAGTTGCCTCAGCTGGTCCAGAGGATATACAAGTGAGCCAGCTCTCAGAGAGTGAGCAGAGTGAGTGAACAGGGAGAGCTACCTGGCAGTTTGGCAGCAGAGTTCAGTGGGGGAGGTACCTAACAAAAATAAATTCTTATAGCGCACATCATAAACCAGTGTGACTCTCCTGATAACCTTCAAGGAGGACAGAACAAAGCACAGGCCATTCTAATACCTGTAGGAAGGAAGAAACAAAAGGTAACAGAGACTATGGAGGAAAAGGTGGTGTCCTGCAAGGTGTATGACAATGTTTTTTTTTTTTCTTTCCGGAGAGCAACAAAATGTACACATGCAACTAGTGCAAGATGGTTGCATTGTTGGAAGAAAAAGTGAGTGATCTAGAGCAGTGAATGGCCACATTCAAGAATACAAGAGAAGATGAAGACTTTTTAGACAGAAGGTTGGAACAACAGCAGCAAATAGAAGTATAGGAAGTGGAAGACCCACAGCAAGTTGAAGCAGAAGAGGAGAGTGTTGAGGAGAGGAACAACAAAGTGGAGGACACTCCATGGTAAAAGGTAACAGGAGCAGAAGACCTGGAAGTCACTCTGCACCGGTGGACCTATGGAGCCTCTTTCAGGTGCTTGAGAATGAGACTGGAGGACAGCCTGCAGAGGAAGAATTACAGGAGACCCTGTGGGACAGTGAGCAAGAGGCTGAAGCTCAGCCAAGCAGAGGCAATGAAACCACGCCCTACAACAAGAAGAAAAGAGTAATTGTAGTAGTAGTGGGAGACTAGTAGTGTGGGATTGAAACCCAAGTATGCTGAGAAAATCCATGGACTCACAAGGTATGCTGTCTCCCTGGAGGACAGATTAGAGATGTGACAGAATGGTTGCCATCACTCATAAAGCCCACTGACAGGTATGCCTATCTTCTCATCCAAGTGGAAACAATGATACTGCCAAGCAGAGCTACGAAGAAACCACATCAGACTTTTTATGCTCTGGGAACTCAAGAACTTTGGGGCCCAGATAATTTTCTCATCCATCCTTCCCGTACTTAGAAGAGGAGTACAAAGGGAAAGAGAAATACTCAGGATGAACTACTTGCTATGAAGGTGGTGCTGACATGAGCAATTTGGATTTGGGGACCACGGGCTACACTTCCTGAAAGATGGACTGCTGGCAAGTGATGGGTTGCACCTCACAAGGACTGGAAAGAATGTGTTTGGACACAGCATGGAGAACTTCACCAGGAGAGCTTTAAACTGAATCCTATGGGGGAGGGAGACGTAAACTTGGAGGTGAGGATTGACAAAGTCTTATGCACAGTAACAGGAACTGACAGAATGGCTCTAATGGGGCCCAATAATAGTCTTCATAAAAATGTAGGAAGGAAGGCAGACCATAAATCACATTGTCCTTTATGTCTGTGTGCTAATGCCCAGAGGATGGGAAACAGGATGAACTTGAACTCTTAATACAGGAAGGTAAATACAACTTGATAGGTATAACTGAAACTTGGTGGGAAGACTTCCATGACTGGAACACAGCAACTGAAGGATATAACTTGTTCAAAAAGAACAGAAGAAACAGAAAGGGAGGCAGACTCACACTATATGTTCATATAGGTAAAGGTAAAGGTGTCCCCGCACTTATAGTGCGAGTCGTTTCCAACTCTTAGGGTAATGTCTTGCGACTTTCACTAGGCAGACCGTATATATGGGGTGGGATTGCCAGTTCCTTCCCCGGCCTTTCTTTACCCCTCAGCATATGCCGGGTACTCATTTTACCGACCACAGATGGATGGAAGTCTGAGTGGACCTTGACCCCTTTTACCAGAGATTCAACTTCCTCCTTCCGTTGGAATCGAACTCCGGCTGTGAGCAGAGCTTCAGCTGCGTTACCACCGCTTACCACTCTGCGCCCTGATAACTTTCTCCTATAGAAAGTGGAGGAATGAACTAGAGGATCAGCTATCATTGATTCTAACCAATAGAAATGTCTTAGTGGATGAAGTGGCAGTTACAGGAACTCTGGGGGAAAGTGACCATGTTATATTTGAGTTCTTGATTTTAAAGGAAGCAAAAGCTGAGAGTAGCCATACATGAACCCTGGACGTCAGGATAGCTGATTTTAATAAACTAATGATAAGTAAGGTTCCATGGCAAGGGACCCTAATGAGAAAAAGCATCCAAGATGGGTGGGAGTTTCTAAAACAGGAATTGAATTTATTTAATTCGGTCCAAGACCAGCAGTGGAGGCACAATTGTAAACAATTCCATCAAGGAATAAAGGTGGAAGATAGCAGAATAAGCCAATGTGGCTTCACAAAAACAAACAGACAGGTAGCATGGAATTGCAGGGATGGCAGCAGGAAGGCTAAAGCTGAGAATGAGCTGAGGTTAGGGAGGAATGCTAAAAGCAACAAAAAAGCTTTCTTCGGGTACATGCATAGGAAAAGACAGAGAAAAGAAATGGTGGTACAGTTACTCAATGAGGATGGCAAAATGATAACAGATGACAAAGAAATGGCAGAAGTGCTCAATTCCTACTTTGGCTCAGTCCTCTCCCAAAAGAGGATATATGACCCTCCTGGCAAATGTGAAGTTGAAAGGGCAGGACTGCAGCTTGAGGTTGACAGAATACCTAATTGCTTTGAATGAGTTCAAATCTCCAGGGCCTGAGAAACTGCATCCTAGAATATTGAAGGAACTAGTTGAAGAACTCTCAGAACCACTATTTGTTATCTTTGTGAAATCATAGAGGATGGGTGAAGTGCTAGATAACTGGAGGAGAGGTAATGTGTTCCTATCTTTAAAAAGGGCAAAAAGGAGGAACCTGGGAACTATAGACCAGTCAGCCGGACATCAATCCCTGGGGAAATTCTGGAGTGGATTATAAAACAGGCAGTCTGTAAGCACCTTGAAAACAATGCAGTGATTACTAGAAGCCAACATAGATTTGTCAAGAACAAGTCCTGCCAGACTAATCTTATCTCATTTTTTGATCAGGTAACCTCCTTGGAAGACTGTGGGAATGCTGTGGATGTAATATATCTCAACTTCAGCAAAGCTTTTGACTTAGCGCCCCATGATATTCTGATTAGCAAGCTAGCTGAATGTGGGCTGGATGGAACTATCAGGTGGATCCACAGTTGGCTACAGAACAATACTCAAAGAGTCCTTATCAATAGTACCTCAAATCCAGGGGAGGTAATGAGTAGGGTACCGCAGAGCTCAGTCCTGGGCCCAATGCTCTTCAACATTAGTGCTTACATTTTTTTTAAAATGAAATTGCGGTAAACAAATATATTTATAAATAAATAAATAAGAGTAGCATGGGAAGGAGTCCAGAAGCATCGGCCAGCCTGGGGATGATCTGCTGCCACCACTTTATCCAGGCCAATTTCTTCATCCTAATTGGTGGCAGATTACCAGTGGCTGCCAGTTCTGGGCAACTTCCTCCTGCCCTCATTGCTCCTTCTGCTGCCCAGGCTAACTCTTCATATTAATCTGTGGTGGTACCAGTAGCAGGTCCCCAGGCTGGCCAAGGAGGAGGAAGGTGGCCAGCTGGTCTAGAGATCTGGATCCCAGGGGCAGGGGCCCCAAGGCTGGCAGGTAGTGGAGCTGGGGAGCTGCTGCAGCCTACTTTGGGTGTCACTCTGCAACTCCTCTGGGCTACCCATTCACCACCTCTCATCATGCCCTACTTTGTATTGCCACCTGTCTGTGGCCAAGTGAACTGCAGCATGACAACATTTGGTGCAAATATACTGTATATTAGAAGAATAGTGAACAGAGTATTTAAAACTTTACAAAGATTAAAAGTAGCCAAATCCTTAAGGGGATGCAATGCATTGATAGATTTGATCAAATCTGGGCACCTTTTATTGTGGATGTAACAAGACAGGGAGGGAGGATCCTTGGTGCCCCCAAACTCCCAGAGATTGCTTTGGTTAGATTAACTACCACATTATTTGTGGTTCTAAAATATCAAAGTGGGGTAACAGCCTACTGAATCTGCAGAACTAATTTTTCCCCAATCACTTTGTGACTTTATCTATCTTTTATTTTTATTTTTAGGAAAAGTGCACATAGTTTATTTTACTCAGTTTATATTCTATCTGTCATTTGTAACTGTGCTTTAAAGTTGTGAAATCTGCAAAAATAAACACTTTTTAAAAACTTTACAAAGAATATGTCTGTGGCCTATGGCCTACGAAGTTACACTGTGATAAGTAACGATCTTTTGTGACTTCACAACACTGAAAAGCAGATCCTTCCATATTTGTGTTATAAAAATACACAATGTTCATTTAGAACCTTGACTTTATTCTTTTTCAGATGTTGTCGGACTCCAACTCTCATCCTCCTAGCTTGCTTATCCAGTGGCCAAGGATGATCGGAATTGTAGCGCAGGAACATCTGGATGATACCACTTTGGCTATACCTGATCTAGATAAGTATTTATCAGAGATGGTTAAGATCAGGAAGTGCAGCAGATGTTATGTATAACTCTACTGTTTGTATTAATGTTAAGTCTGAGTGACTAAAATAGGCAGTAGATATAATGTTTACAGACTGAAATGAGAGAAAAGCTCAGGGATTTGGGTTTTTTATTCCAATTGCTATGAAGAGGAAATAAACTTGTGCAGATCTGTGGAGATTGAGCCTGCCATGGTCGAGATGGTGAGGTTGAACGCTCCCAACTTTGATGCCCAGCTACATTTGTTATTCTTAGTTGCTTGTGGGAGATGGGCTAACTCAGCCTTTCCCAACTAGTGGGCCTCCAGATGTTGTTGGACCACAATTCCCATCTTCCCTGACCATTGGCAATGCTGGCTGAGGCTGATGGGAGTTGTGGTCCAACAACATCTGGTGGCCCACTAGTTGGGAAAGGCTGGGCTAACTGGATTTGCAGCTTCATCATCTGAACCGTCCTTTGGCTTGTAGTGCTTTTTCTGGATGTTCTTGCTCCTTCTCTCTCTCCTCTGCCCATTCCCTTTTTTGGTTTCCTTCATCTGGGAGGTTTAAAGGGCCAGCAGCCACATCATTGTTTCTCCCCCCGCCCCAAGGAGGATTTGTTTGTGGGTGGATTTATACAGCAATGAGCATTCATCCTTCTTTCTGCATTAGTTATGAGTTTTCCCATTAAACATTTGTTCATCAATGCCTGATCATCATAAAGACAAGCATTGGAGGGGGAGACTGTCTGCTCCCCACCACTCTTACCTGTCAGTGTTCAATTGACTAAAGCTCCCTAGGCTCCAAGGAGCATTCATATTCCCACATCCTCTTGAGCAATCCTCTCCCAATGTGCTGTTTGTGACCCTCACTATCTTTCTCATCTATTGCTTCCTCATCTAGCCAGTAAAAAAGGGGGGCTCTGTTGCTCTCCCTCTTCAAACAATAACACTTGCGGGCCCTTCAGGCTGGTGGGGTTTTTTGTCATTGGCACAATAATAGTGCATTGATAGTGGATTTACTGTATGCTAGACATATCATTCTGCTTTATTGACTATTCTGTGATGGTCCCCCAATGTTACTGCATTACTGCTGTCTGGAGGGGCACTCTTGACCTACAGAGCATCAAAAGTGGGACAAAAATTAAACCAGAACATTTGCAGTATAAAAATGTTACCGGATTTCAGCAGGAAGCTACAGGACATGCACCAACTGGAAACAAAGCAGTATTTCTGTGTCAGGCCCCTTTCTGTGGTCACCGCCTTGTCACAGTCCCACCTCAGGGTCCTGGTCTCTTAACGGTTCTCTCACCGACTCTAGCAAAGATCTCTCAAGATCCCCCTGCTAGGCAGCACCACCAGACACTCCCTGTAAACAACAATGCCTTGAGATTGTGCCTTCGTCTCCTCCTGGCTTATTGCTATGTTGTGTCTGGGTGCACTTACAGGCCTCAACCCCCCCGTATCTTTGTGTCTATAAAGATTACAGACCTGGGTTGCTCTGGATACCTGATGATGTTACACTATCTCTTCACTGCTGCCACCATTGATACTGTTTCCCAACCTTGGTATATGCCCTGCCCACCCTTCTGGTCTGTGAAAGCCCAGCCAAGGATCAGGTGTTCTGGTAAACCAAGAAATATTTATTTATATACACAGGGAATAACAAGATTACTTAAAGGTTCAGTGAACAAGTGTGTGGTTTCATAAGATGTGTTACTCTTTGTATTTCCTAGTCATCAATAACCTGCCTCACTACCCACCCTACAACCCACTCTAAAACCAACCCACAGAACCAACCGAACGAACCCCCCCTCAACTGTCATCCTCTCATTTATACCTTCAGACACTCAAATGCACAGCCAATCATCATACAACATTCTCCAACGTTTCAACCCATGTAGTCCCCCCTTTCACTCAGTCTACTTACCACATATACTCTAATAAACCCGCACGTACCATATTTACAGTATTATATATACAGGGACATCACAGTCTGCCCAAACCTTTTGCAGGTGCAAACAATATTGAAAGCAGGATTGTGTATAACCACCCTGAAACCATCAGGAGGATAAATCATCATGAATGCAGAATAACAAGGATGTCTGGAGGGACCCTCATATGCTCATTTTTCTCCAACATCCCTTCCCAACATAGGGTTGTAGCCAACTAAGTTCTACTCAGAGTAGACCTATTGAAATCAATGGACCTCTTATTAGTCATGTCCATTGATTTCAATGGACCTACTCTGAGTAAGACTAGTACTGGATACAACCCAAAGTTTTTGGGAGGGGTTGATAATGATTCCATGGCTACTCAACATGTGACGGACAGCAATACCCTGCTCCAGCACCAAACTGGTGGGGTAGACTACCAGCAGAGGTTGACCCATCCTATTTGTCTTATTTGTCATCTAGGGCAAAAGCTGTGGGACTCCCCCTGCCTTGTGGAAGTCAATTTGTGAGTAGGGGGTCTTGCACAAATATTTGCAGCTTGGTGTACACAAGGGACCCTGTCACCATGAACCCTTCTCTGCCCCTTTCTCACAAGAAAGCCTAGCCTGCCATCCTGTACCCTCCTACCTGGGAGTAAGCCCCATTAAACAAAACTTTTGAGCAGACATATGTACCATTGTACTGTAAGTTAATTGTGCAGTATCTTCTCAATGAGTGCTGGGCTTTTGGTCATGTACAATAGGAGACATGCCTAAGCCTCTTTGCAAAGTTTTCAATTTGCTTTTGCCTTTTTTGTGGGGGGGGGAGGAGGGCAGACTCTTTAACATTCACCTGCACTTACTGTGTAGTAGAACAATCTACAGAAAATAACTTACATTGAGTACCTGACCTCAAACAGATTATAAGGAGACAGAAGCTACTAGCTAGGAAAAAAGTGCAGGCGAGGGGGAAACAGCAGGTCTTTAGGACCCCAGGGATTCCTGGTGTCCAAACAACTCAATCATCATCTGTCACAACTCTGAATTCATTCATTGGATAAAAACACTGACAGGCAGGAGGAAACCAGGCTGGCTGATCTCACAGAAGCCACTTAGAAGTTTAAGACTTCCCTGGACATTTATGCTTTGTAACTTTCTTTAGAAGACTCCAATTGGCTTACTTTTTAAAAAGGAAAAGAAATAAAGAAAGTGAAGAATCTGCCCCCCCCCCGCTGCTTTGGAACCCTGCTCAGCAGCCCTGGTTGGAGATCCACACCCAGCCTTGCTTTTAGTATTGCCACACAATGGTTTGCATAAACTCAGCCTAGTGACATGGAAGAAATCAGGGATGAGAAACCTATGACCCTCCAGCCAAATCTAAAGTCAAAATTAAATATCACAGTGTTCAAAATGGGGTGGGGCCTACATTATATCTGAGCTACTTTTAAGTTTTTGAAGTATAAAGTGTTCTGTTTGTGTGATGCTGTTCGCTGGGAAACAAAATATTTTACACAGCCTGGTGTGGAGTTGGAACTTTTTTATTTATTTATTTAAATCCAGCTCCCCATCCATCACCAAACTGAAACTAAATGTAAATGTACTGCCTTCAAGTCGATTCTGACTTATGGCAACCCTATGAATAGGGTTTTCATGAGGCTGAGAGGCAGTGACTGGCCCAAGGTCACCCAGTGAGCTTCATGGCTATGTGGGGATTTGAACCCTGGTCTCCCAGGTCATAGTCCAACACCTTACCCACTACGCCACACTGGCTAGAAGCCATAAATCTACAATATTTTCCAGTTCTGATTTTTCCTGCATAGTTTTCAGGAGATGGCTCTATTGCAGGTGCAGAGGGCTGATGGCACTGTCGCCATCATTGCATTTGGAATCAACCTGGAAGCCATCATCCATGAACTGCAATTGCGGCTGAACTCCCTCCTCAGAGTGAAGTAAGCCGAAGCTGAGGTTGAGTATCAAACCAGGGTGAACTAATCCACCACAGGTAGACTAATCTTAATTGGATGGAAGATGGAGAGTCCATGGTGGAGAAACTGCCCCATCTAAATATAAGATGAGCCCTGCTGGTTCAGGCCATTGGCCCATCTGGTCCAGCATCTTTTCCTCAGAGAGCTCAACCAGATGCCCCTATGGGAAGACCATAAGCAGGACCTGCATGTAGTGCCAGATATCTCCAGAAGAATCTAGATGTAACGAGGCTTAGAATGGCATGCCCCATGGTCCCTGTCCCATAATTCATGTCTCATACCCCTTATTTATTGGGGTGCTTATTGCTTTGCACACTGTCATTGCATAGTATTGGAATCCAAAGAGCTTACAGCACAGGTTTTCTGACATGGTTGATAATAAGCTTCAAAAAGTTTTTCCACGCTGCCTATATTCAAAAACAGAACTTGGGAAAGTTGTTCAAGTAACCAAAGCAATGAGCTTGTCTCACACCCCTGCATGCCCAGGTGGGCTGGTTTATGGCTTTCCCAAGCTCAGAAGGGACAGTGAGAATAATTGGTTTATGAATGCCAAAAAGTGACTGCTCTCAGTGTGGTGTAGTGGTTAAGGTGTTGGTTAAGGTGGGAGACCAGGGTTCAAATCCCCACATAGCCATGAAGCTCACTGGGTGACCTTGGGCCAGCACTGCCTCTCAGCCTCATGAAAACCCAATTCATAGGGTCGCCAAAGTCGGAATCGACTTGAAGGCAGTACATTTACATTTTACAAGGCTACAATCCTAAGCTTACTTACTAGGAAGTAAGCCCTATTGAGCTTAATAGGTCTTACTTCTGAGTAAACATGCTTAGTACTGCCCTCTTGGGCTGCAACTCTAGGTGTGGGGAATCTTTGCCCCCCTCCCGTGTTGCTGAACTACAACTCCCATTATCCCTGGATATTGGCCATGCTTGCTGGAGCTGATGGGAGTTGTAGTTCAGCAACATCTGGAGGGACACAGGTTTCCCACACCTGTTATACATACACAATAGATAGTCCACATGTTGTTGGACTCCAGCATCCATTAGCCCCAGTCAGCAAGGTCAATGGGCAGGGAGGATGGGAGCTGGAATCTCACAAGAGGGGACCCTATGAGCTAACGCTGCCATACACAGTGACCTGAAAGTGACCTGAAATCTATTCTCAAAATAGGTGCAGCACCTTGGACAGCTACTTGAAAGTTCATATTAAAACCCACAGCAGATTCCACTGCCCCACTGACATGGAGCCACCAGCCCCCACTACCTGGAAGTAAGTCCCATTGAACTTCATTGGGCTTACTTCTGAATCAATATGCATAGGATTGCACTTGGTTTTGTTTTCAAATGTTGACTGACAGGCATACCAACCATCAGATTCTGTTAAATATTGAGCTCCACTCTATTACAACATTCCTGGATGTAAAAAAAAAAAAGATGATGCCTAGCATCAAAAAAATTCCAAGACCATGTGCCACCAAAACGTCTTGAGAGGGGTAGTGATGGAGAGGAAATTTGTTTCCACTCTGTAAAATATTTTACCTTGATAAACCATTTTGCACTTTTAGGGATTTTACAATATAGTTCTCTGCACAAAGTATTTTGTTCTCTGCACAAAATATGTAAGATATTCTGTTCTCTGCACAAAATATGTAAAATATGTTTTAAGTGTGTGTTATAGGATAGCATACATTTAGAAATGCATATATTGTGTTAAAATACATATATTGTGATAAAATATACTCATATTAGCTTTGTTGTGATGGGTTTTTATTGCATATTTTGTATGTTGTCCCTGTAAATCTCTTCAGGACTCCTTTGGGCAGTGTGAAGTGATACATAAATTGAATAAATTGATTTGAATTAAATACAAATTTTAATGCAGACTTAAAACGGAATGAATTTCCAGATGGATTTATGGAATGGGATTATGAATTAATACATGTAAAATTAACATGGACCAGAAACATACTGATCTACCCATCCCTACTATTGGTGCCTCTGGCCCTGTTTTGTTGACTCCTACTAGTTTTTCTCAGTCAAGGGCTTTTTAATTGGAGATACTAGGGAGTGAATCTGGGAGACAGGAGGACCTTCTACATGCAAAACATTACCACTGAAAAGGTGGCTCCTCACTTAAGAAGCTGACCGTATCATTTCCACTACTGAGGCAAGATAGAAACTTCTGTGCCTTGGAGCTGCTTCACACATTACAGAACCAACTGGGTAGACAAGGAACTGCAGGCAATCTCAGCTGGGCAGCAAATATGCTTGCACAATACATGTGCTTCAAATCAATGTAAATGTGATGTGTGAAGCAGCTCACCAAATGAACAGACAGAATGGAATTAGATGATGTTGGTTGGTTGGTTGGTTGGTTGGTTAGATTTATATCCCTCCCTTTCCCCCAGTAGGAGAAAGTAAGATGTGATGCTAGCACCCAAATCACCATCCTCAGATCTCCTCCTCCTCTATCCTCTGTAATGTCTACTCTTACAAATGTGACAGATATCTTCACTTAATGGGTTTCCCTGCTCTGTTGGATATCCACTACCTGCAGGGCTGGAGAAAATCACAATGCACAATGATGTGTCATCCACACATGTTGATGAACCAGTTTGATGTAGAGGTTATGGTGTCAGACTAGGATCTGGGACACCAAGGTTCAAGTCCCCATCAGCCTCAAAGCTATCCTTGAGCTAGTCTTGGTCTCCGAGCCTAACCTACCTCCCAAGCTTGTTGTGAGTATAAAATAGGGAGGGGGAGAGCCATGTACACCATCTTGAGCTCATTGCAGGAAAGGTGGGATATAAATACATAAATACATAAAATAAATAATATTTTGCCGTATTAGGCATTAGTAGAGGGGGTGGACTGAGAGGGGACATGGTATTGCTCAGAGCTTGGAAAAGTTACTTTTTTGAACTACAACTCCCATCAGCCCCAGCCAGCAAGGCCACTGGATTGGGCTGATGGGAGTTGTAGTTCAAAAAAGTAACTTTTCCAAGCTCTGGTATTGCTGCTTTTGACAAGATCACCCACATCATCCGCAACATCCAGTTCTCTGGACTGGACTGAATGACAATGTCATTGTTTTTCCAGCAGAGGGCAGCAAAAGCCAGATTACTTAGAAATAAAACAGAAATAACATGCCGCTGAGAGTGCAGCGTAGCCTATGGCACAACACCTTATGAAAGTTGTGGAAACTTAAGAAGTTGGCTTATTTTTATGGTAGCTTTTATTCCAGATGAAGCGGTTGATGCAATAAACTCACTACACTCATGATCATGTGAAGTCCATCTCACAATTTATTTATTTATCTATATAAAAAAACATACCTAACTACTCTGCATTTGCTGGGGTGAAGAAAGGGGTGACTAAGGCTGCAATCCTAAACTCACTTACGTGGGAATAAGCCCCATTAAATTCAGTGGAACTTACTTCTGAGTAGACATGTAGAGAATTGCACAGTAAAACGCATCCCCCATTAAATGATCATGTGAATGGGACCCCTTCCCCTCCTCAAATACGGTTACAGAGTAATATTCTTCATCTGGTCGGCAAAAAGGGTTGTGTGAACAGGGTGAACAGGGAGAGGAAGACCTTCCAGAGCAGATGCTTTTGGGGAGGGGAAAAAAGAGATGTCCTGTTATGCAAGCAGAATTCCACTAAGATGACTTACGGTGTGCTCCTACGATGTCTGCTCAGTGCTATTGAATTCAGTGGGTGGTATTCTATACTAGAGATCCACTGAAGTTAATGGACATGACTAACTTAGGGCTTAGTTGACTACAACCCAATGGGGTTTACTCCCAGGTAAGTGGGGTTAGGACTGCAGCTTTAGGCTGCAATCCAATACGTGTCTACTCAGAAGTAAGCTCCATTGGGTTCAATGGGATTTTCTTCCAGGTAAGTGAGTACTGGATGGCAGCCCTAGTTTATTATTCACTGTAAATAAAAAAGGTAGTTAACATGTATTTAAAAGGAAAGTAAGGGCACTTGCGGACAACCTGTTTATTGAGCATTTATCCTGATTTGTTTGCAGAGAGGTTAGATTACATTGTGTCAAATTAAGTATTATCCCACACTTCAAGCATGTTTTTGCATCACTTTCCTTATCGCAAAAAGTCTGATCTTTTGGGGAAGTGGGTTTGTTGCACAACCAACTATAATTTCACAGCCTGAATTTGCTGATATGGGATTGAATCCCACCCAAAAATAGTGACAGTCTAGAAGCACCCTCAACTATATACCATGAGCTAGATCAGCATTTTGAATATGGCAATAATATTGTTTTTAGCCTGCGAAGCTTCAGAAATTTGGGGTTCTTTTGCACATTGTGAAGTAGTCAGTTTTTATTTTTGACTTAAGCACTTAATTCCTCTTGGTCTCAAAATAACTAGTATGAAGAATCACCCCATGGGGCTGATTCTCTCTGTTCTTGCCTTGACCATTCATAGATGACTGTTGTGTGCTCCATCTAATGTATGTAAGACCCATGCCAGCTTGCAGAGCCCCCTGGGGCAAATCCCAAGATGCACTGCACTACTATTTGCAGATGGGAACTATAAGGCTTCAGCTGACAGCTCTCTGCGCAGAAACAGCACTTGACCTAAAAAGGGGGGGGTGAGTTAGGGTTACCTAAGGGCTTGAGTCTGTGCATAAACACGGGTGAAGGTGATTTGCATCTGGACAGGGGATCATCTGAAGCAGGCCAGAAGACAAACACTTGCCTTGAACTGAGCTCTTTGTAAGTTAGGCAACTTCTGTATAAGATGCCCTCTGCCATCTCAGATCCAAACACAGACTTGTCAAGCCATCAGCCAGTTTAAGTCATATGCAAGAAGATATGAGAACCTTTGATACAACATTTCTCATGTGCTTGATCAGAGCTAGGTTTGCCTCTCTGTTTCACAGTAGCGGATATAACAAGAATATAATTGCAGTACCAGAGCAGTACAAACAAAAGACATGTTGGGAGTTTTAGTTACTAGAAATGGTAGGATAGGATAGGACAGGACAGGATAGGATACATACATTCTGCAGTAAATCATAACTGCCCCTCTCAGGGCTAATCATCATCATCATCACATCATCATCATCATAACGGCATCATTTTGAGCTTTTGCTATTTTTATTATTGTTGTTGTCATTGTTATTTAACAAATCATAATTGCACCCATCATTTCTTGTGCCTTTTATGTAGTGATTGATGCCATCCTGCCTGACAAGGGAAAATGGGAGAGGGAAGGGGGGTGGAAGCCCTCTTGCGAGGCGACCCCCTAAGGCCCATGGGACATCCTGCCTGTGAGACAACATTGCTTGGGCTGTGGAAACCCTTAAATCAAATCATGTTCACTTTCTAAAGCTCATTCAGATGCTAAGCAGGCAGCGTGGCCTGCTGGGTCATCTGAGAGTCGCCCACTGCTGACTCCTGGATGCTGTGGGCAACAGCGACAACAGCACCGATTCCAGAGAAGAGCTTTGGAGAACACTGACAATTTCTGCCTTCAGCTGCTCAGCAAGACTGCTTGCCTAGAAAAGAGAAGGGATCACATGGATCACCTGCTGTAAGCCCTTCTCTAAGGTGGCATTTGAAACATTCCAGACAGATGCTTATCGATTTTTTTTCTTTTCATGAAAAAACGTTGGGCATTCCAGAGCTTGCCCTGCCTCCATAATTAACAGTCCATCCTTGCAATTGATGTAATGTTTTTCTCGTTAGAAAGCATTCCCTCTCCACACACATAGATGCACTATGTTTCAACTAAGTTCACTTTCTTGTCGTTCATGAGCTCTCTGTTCAGTTCGTTTGCTTCCTTGTGAGATGAGATCCCTGAAGATCAGGGGTAGCCAATGTGGAGGGCTCCAGATATTGCTGAACTATAACTCCCATCTGCTCTGTCCACTGGCCTTGCTGGCTATGATTGATGGGAATTGTAGCACACAACATCTGAAGGGCATCACGTTGGCTGCATTTGCTGAAGATTGAGGAGGGTCACTCACCATTTCATGACTTAATTTCTTGATTTAATGCTCAGTCAGGTGCAGGGGCTTTCATGCTGCCCTGGACTTCTACTGGGAGGAACGGCAGGATATAAATCTCATAAATAAATAATAAATAATGCCACATGGACACCACTGTGAGACCCTGTATAGGCCAAAAAGGAGAGACAACAGTAGTCATAGTCATACTTAAAACATTTGTATAGGGCTGTCAAGTATTCAAAGTCCTTCCTTTGCATTATCTTTGTGTGGGGAAACCTTTTAGAGCCGAAGGGTCTTTGTGGACAACCTTCCAGGGGGGAGCGTACCAGAGGTGGGTGAGGCCAGACACAAAAGTGAGCACAGCAGATGGATACAACTTTGTACAATAGATTACATTCCAGCCATGCAAACGTCAGAGGATTTTACGCACCTGCACACCTACCTACCTCCAGGGAAGCAAGAGTCATATCACAGTTCACGGACACATTCTAGCCAAGCAAGAGCACTCAAAGGTGTGGCCTGTAGGAGGGGGTGTAGCCTGCAGAGCATCCTGAAGGCCAAATAGAGAGGACAGGAGGACCACATTTGGCCCTCAGCCCAAGGTTCCCCCTCTTTGCTTTAAGCCTTAGAGTTTAAGGTATCAATATTATCATCCCCCTATTGCAGAGGGTGGGGGGAGGTGGGAGAGAGAGAGAGACTTGACTTAAGGCCACATCATATGTTCATGAACTTATAAAATGTGCAGATTAAATATTCAACCTAGGGACTTCGCACAAGTCCTCATGGGAAGTAAAATTATCACAAACATAAGTTAAATAACTAATAGTTTGCAGCCTGGGGCCTCCTGGTTCTGTGTAATGGTAAGGCTGGCCCTGGCAGGAACACAGAGTAGGGATCTTGATGAACACCCAGACGCATAAATTTAAAAGGAAATATGTCCTTAAACTTATCATTCAGGGCTATTGAGCCCAATGGGATCAGAAACCTTACTTCACCCACTCAAAGCAAGTAGGCCAAATGTGTGGTTTTGACTCAATCTCCCTCAGCACATACAGCAGATAGCTGGTGGTGGATGGGTGGATTGACATTTGTTTGAAATTACTTTAGCAATTATTCCTGTATTGGTGGGTTTTATGGATTTTTGTAAACCATCCCAAGGACTTTGGTCAATTGGAGGTATAGAAATGGCATAAATGAATACATATACAAGGCAGATATTTGGGCAGTAAACAATGGCTTGCAGCTGCTGCTATGTGTTAAAGTCAGGGTGAGATCACCAAAATTGTAGGAGCAAGACACCATCCCAAGGTAAGACTTGCAGTGGAGGTGGGAAAGTGAATAGTTAAATAGATCCCATTCAGTTGCATTTCTAGGTAGACTCTGTGAAGCTGTGGCCCTTATTTAACCCCTAATCTTGCATGTCATCTCATTATTCCAAGTTTAGTCCATGTGCTATCAAGTAATCCTATAATGAGCCCTTGGAAATAATATGAGTGTATCCCCATCTCCCTTGGAGATGCTTACTGGCCCTCAGGTTACAATGATCATGAGGGCCAGACATGAGAGCCTGGAGCGCATAATGCGTCCTGTTGGGTTTCTTTGAGCTCCCCTTTCTTTCCAGTTGTGTTTTTGCTCTCCACATGACATGCGGCAGCAATGAAGATCTTCCCTCCTCCACAACTATTAAAAGTGCTGTCCTTTTGAGTCACCCTGCACATGAAGTGCCTAGCACCCATTTTTTTGGCTGATCATAGCAATCTTTTCATGCAGGCTGGGCTGCTGGGCTGCTCTACAACTTCACTCCCACAATGGTAGCTAATCTAATTTCCTCCCCCCGTTCCCTCCCCCCCGAAACCAAATTGTGCAAGTAAATATTGGCAAAGGACATTTCCACCATGTGCCCTTTTTCCCTTTAACCCAGCTCCTGCACCCTACACAGGAGAGGGCCTGAGACTCTGCGTGGAAATAGAATTACCCAGTATTATGTGACGGTTCTAATTGAATCCAGACAGCTGCCGCAAATGGGCTCCGATTAGCATGACACTGGGCAGGAGGTGGGGAAGATACTATTAAAGGGGGAATCAGGTGTGAGCTGCTCAAGTGATAGTTAGACCCTGAATCATGCTGGCCTGCCTTGGCCAGTGATTGTGTCAGCCTGTCTCCTGGCCCATGCCTGTCAAATTGAGTGATTGTAGTAGCACTGCATGGGGGTGAAGGCAGGGGTGTTTGTGGCCTACTCTGCATGACAAAGGGCAATGTCCAGAGGGGTCCCCCCCATAGATAGAGGTGCCAAAGCTCACAGCTGCATCCCGTGTGGCAATACAGTGGACAATCGATGCAGCAGTGCAAGGGGGTGGCTTATGGGAATGCTGGACGGAAGCGCAAAGCAAGAGGGAATGCAGCCCACTGTAGGAAGAGGAGGGTATTGTTATGGTTGTTTTAAAGAAGGCTGTGGAGATGGGAACTAAGGGTACAAACTGAATCTTTGTTTATTTATTTAGAGAGATTTATATGCCTCTTTTAATAAAAAGCATCTCTAAACAGTTTACATAGCATAAAATATTCATTAAAAATAATGATTAAAAAACAGACTTTAGAAATTAACACATTTAGGTTTATTTCTTTTTGTTCTTTTAATGATGAAAGCTATTAATATCCTGGAACCGACAATATTATCTGGGTTAGACAAAAGAAAGTATTTCTTCACACAGCTCATAGTTGAAAGATGGAATTTGGTCCCACGAGAGGCAAGGATAGCTACCAACTTGGGTAGCTTTAGAAGATTAGATAAATTCATGAAGGATACAGCCATTAGTAGCTACTAGCCATGATGGCTATGTCTCATCTCTACTGTTGGATGTTATATGCCTCTGAATACCAGTGGCTGGGGATCTCAAGTGGAAAAGAGTGCTGTTACGCCTAGGTCCTGCCTACAGGCTTCCCATAGGCATCTCATTGGCCTCTGTGAGACAGACTACTGGACTAGATAGGCTACTGGCTTGATCTAGCAGGGCTCTTCTTAGCTTCTTTTGAACTAGTGGGAGAACAAGGCCACTCAATAAGGTGGCAACATGGCCTTCTATTTGAGGGGTTGTCAGAGGGCAATCTTCCATTTGAAGGAGACTTCTCTTTGAAGAGTTGTCCCATCCAAGACCAGCTTAAAGATAAAGAACCCTAAGAAAGGAAAGCAGGGAGGAGGCCCTGAAGTGGCCCGTCAACAGCTAGCAGCATCTGGACAGCATGCTGAGCAGACATATTTAGGTCACCTGGTCACAGTTTTCCCCACTCTGGTCAAATGATTGTATTACTATTTAAAATTGGCAGAGGGGGGGCTCTCTTGGTAGTTCCACCACCCTCAAAAGTGTGGAAATAACAGTCCAGGAAAGAGCTTTCTCTGTGGCAACCACTAAATTATGAAACTCCCTCACCACAGAGGTGTGCCTCTAGCATCTCATTATATAGCTTTTGTCATATGCTGAAGACACACCTCTTTACCCTGGCCTTTGTCAGTTAAGGAATTTTGTGTTGTGGAACTCACTTCTTTTGCCGAATCTATACTGTTCTGTTCTGATTGGGATAGTTTGACCTCTAGGAAGCACACCTTAACGTGGTGAGGGAGTTTGAGAATGTTGAAGAAGCTAAGAGCAATGCTGTCAGGAGTCTAGACCAAGAGGCTAGACTCCTAGTAGGGTCACCCAAGGAGGAACGGTCAAAGCTGAGATACCAGACTAAGAGGCATCCAAACTCAGAGGAAGGCAATGGTAAACTACC
This sequence comes from Rhineura floridana, assembly GCF_030035675.1. Taxonomy (NCBI): domain Eukaryota; kingdom Metazoa; phylum Chordata; class Lepidosauria; order Squamata; family Rhineuridae; genus Rhineura; species Rhineura floridana. Next base: position 14,207,243 of record NC_084482.1, on the reverse strand, counting down.
TCTGAATACCTCTTACTATGAAAACCTATGAACAGAGTATCCAAAATGCAACATGAGATAGTGCTGGAAGATGAGACCCCCAGATCAGATGGCACTCAACGAGCTACTGGGGAAGAACAATGGACAAGTACGAGTAGCGCTGTGACTAATGATGCAACTGGGTCAAAGCCAAAAGGAAGCCCAAAGCCTGATGTGCACAGATGCGAAAGGAGAGTCCAGAGTTGTGCAACGTACACAATAGAGACATGGAGTGTGAGAAGCATGAACAAGGGAAAGTTAAAAATTGTCAAGCAAGAAATGGAACGTATGAACATTACAATACTTAGCGTGAGTGAATTAAAATGGATGGGAATGGAACACTTTCAGTCAAGCAACTACATATGCAGGCAATGATAAATTAAGAAGTTTGCTTTAATAAGATGGCTGCTTTAATAGTGAGAAGCGATGTAGCAAAAGCAATTAGGAGCTATAACGCAAGGTCCGAGCAAGTGATATCAATGAGATTTAATGGGAAACCTGTTAATGTAACCATTATCCAAGTCTATGTTCTAATGAGAAACACAGAAGAAGAGGAATTGGAGAGATGTTATGCAGAAGTACAGGAAGAAATTGATCACACATCAAAACAAGATGTTCTGATAATCCTGGGGGATGGGAATGCAAAAGTAGGAAACAGAGAACTAGAAATTGTGGGAAAATGGGACTTTGGAGATAGAAATGAAACAGGAGAGAGACTTACTGAATTCTGTGAAGCCAATAATTTGTTTCTTGCAAACACATTTTTTGAGCAAAGGAAAGACAACTGTACCCTTGGACATCACCAAATGGTCAATATAGGAATCAAATTAATTATATACTTGGTAGCAGAAGATGGAAAAGTTCCATACTTTCTGCAAAAACAAGAACAGGAGCAGACTGCGGCACAGATCATGATCTAGTAATATCGAAAATCAGAGTAAAGCTAAAGAAGAAGAACAAAGCAACCATAACGCCAAAATACAATTTAAATAACATCCCAGAAGAATATAAAGATCAAATAAGGAACAGATTTGAGGCTTTAAACCTCGTTGATGGAGAACCAGAAGAACTATGGAGTGAAGTCAGAGACATGGTCAGGGAAGAATTCAAAAGTACAATACCTCTAATTAAAAAAGAGAGAAAGACCTCAATGGATGACTGACAACACTCTTAAAATGGTTAAGGAGAGAAGAAAAGCAAAAGCAAAAGGAGATAGAAACACGGTCAGAACCCTAATGCAATAATACAGCGACTAGTACATAAGGACAAAGAAAACTATTACAATAGTTATTGTGAAGAAATAGAAGAGGACAACAAAAAAGGTAGAACAAGAGCCCTATTCCAAAAGGTTAGACAAATGAAAGGGAAATTTAAAGCAAGAGTAGGGATGTTGAATAATCAACAGGGGAACACACTGACTGTCCAAGATAAAATAAAAGGAAGATGGAAGCAATACACTGAAGAACTCTATAAAAGAGATGACAGGATGACAGATTCATTCACGAAGGAACCGTATGATGGAACCAGAAATTTTAGAATGTGAGGTAAAAGCTGCTGTTTAAATCCTTGAAAGAAACAAGTCACCAGGAGTAGATGGCATACCAATAGAGTTGCTACAAGTTACTGAGACTGAATCTTTCCAAATTTTGACAAAAAATTGTCAGCAAATATGGAAAAGAAAACAATGGCCCACAGACTGGAAGCGTTCCATATACATCCCAATTCTAAAGAAAGGGGATCCCAGGGGATGCAGTAATTATCAAACTATTGCCTTAATATCCCATGCAAATAAAGTAATGCTCAAGATTCTACAACAAAGGCTCTTACCATATATGGAGCGAGAAATGCCAGATGTGCAAGCTGGATTTAGAAAGGAAAGAGGCACAAGAGATCATATTGCAAACATACATTGGACAATGGAACGGAGCAAGGAATTTCAGAAGGAAATCTCCATGTATTTTATAGATTACAAGAAAGCCTTTGATTGTGTAGATCATGAGAAACTCTGGAATGGTTTATTGTCCTGATGCGCAACCTATACTCTGGACAAGGACAGAATATGGAGAAACTGACTAGTTCCCAGCTGGAAAGGGTGTGAGATAGGGGTGTATTTTATCACCCTATTTGTTTAATCTATACACAGAACATATACGGAAAATGGGTTTGGATCAAGATGAAGGTGTGAAAACTGGAGGAAGAAATATCAATAATTTAAGATATGCAGACGATACCATACTACTAGCAGAAAGCAGTAATGATCTGAAACGAATGCTGATGAAAGTTAAAGCACAAAAGCAGAACTACAGCTGAACATCAAGAAGACTAAGGTAATGACAACAGAAGATTTATGTAACTTTAAAGCTGACAATGACATTGAACTTGTCAAGGATTATCAATACCTCGGCACAGTCATTAACCAAAATGGAGACAATAGTCAAGAAATCAGAAGAAGGCTAGGACTGGGGAGGGCAACTGTGAGAGAACTAGAAAAGGTCCTCAAATGCAAAGAACACTAAAGTCAGGATCATTCAGACCATGGTATTCCTGATCTGTATGTCTGGATGTGAAAGTTGGACAGTGAAAAAAGTGGGTAAGAGAAAAATCAACTAATTTGAAATGGTGTTCGAGGAGAGCTTTCAGGATACCATGGGCAACGAAAAAGACATATAATTGGGTGTTAGAACAAATTAAATCAGAACTATCATGAGAAGCTAAAATGGTGAAACTGAGGTTATCATACTTTGGACACATAATGAGAAGACATGATTCACTAGAAAAGGCAATCGTGCTGGGAAAAACAGGAGTAGAAAAAGAGGAAGGCCAAAGAAAAGATGGATTGATTTCATAAAGGAAGCCACAGACCTGAACTTACAAGATCTGAACAGGGTGGTTTATAACAGATGTTATTGGAGGTCACTGATTCATCAGGTTGCCATAAGTCTAAATCGACTTGAAGGCACATAACAACACTACTGTTCTGTTTTGGTTGGGATGGTTTGACTTGTTCTTTTATAATGGTAACTGTTTTTGTTTTTATATCTGTATATTATGTTGCTGCAGCATTACAGCCTGCCTGGGGGCCTTATGGTGGAGGGGGAGCAAGAAATTTTACACATAAACAAATGCCTCTAAAAACCGCAGGTGGCAGGGACAATCTTAGAAGAGGGATTCCGCCCACCCTTCTGTCACACAGAGGAGGGAATGCCCCTTCTAGAAGGTGCCTGGTACAATATACCACATAGATCCAAAAAGAAAGACTAAAGCTATAGTTTTATTTGCATAAATAAATAATATCCTAACCTGGCATCCTAACCTGGGAGTAAGCCCTGTTGAATTCAGTGGGGGTTGCTTTCTGAATAGACTTGTCTACGATTGCATTGTTATTTCATTGACTGATTCCTCAAAGACAGCCTTCACCAACCTGGTGCCCTCCAGAAGCTTTGAACTCCAGATACTCCCACCAGCCCCAGCCAGCACAGGTGCGGTCCAAAACAGTTGGAGGGCACTAGACTGATGAAGGCTGTATTAAGATTTCTATGATTGGATGACACCTCTAATAACTGTAAGCTGAGATGAGAGCTTGAATGGGGTCATTTCACAGTATCACTTTTGTCATTATTATGACAATTCACTAATAGGCAAAAAAAACTTGCAGTTTAGGAACATGCCTATAGCCCACAGCTATTTGTATCAAACTTTTAAAAGCAGGGAAATTGGGCAGCTACATTGAATGCACCAGGGGAGGAGGAGACCTGACCTCCTCTCTGAGATATTGTACTGCCCTACAAATTTGTCAAAATGCAAACACAATTCGGGGTGGTCCTTCACAGTCCAATCCACTTCTTGTGTAGCTTGGAAGAATTTGGTAATATGTGCCTCTGAGCATATGGTGAGCGGTGGCAACACCTGCCATCGCCAAAGATGGAGAATTACATTTTTGTATGTTGGTATTCTTACTTTGCTTCTTTCCTGTGTTACTATTGTTTCTACAGAGAATCTAATCTAGAAAATTTTATTTCCCTCATTATTCATCCTAGAAACCTGTGTCAAATTTGTTTTTATTAATTCAAAGCCTTGTATTGGTCAGTGTCATATGATGGTAAAGACAGTCTTTTCTGTTTTAAATTGGAGGTTATGCTCTATTTCTATTTTGGGTGCATTAACAGCTGAATCTGAAACTGCAGTTTGATGTAAAATCAGACTGATTACAATTTGTTGCTACTTTAACAATGACTCTAGCTGTTGGAAAAAACAAACTTGGCCTGCCCAAACTGCATGTTTTCAGCCTGCTATGTTTAAACCACTTCATTTAAGGCAAGGTGGGCATGGTCATTTAAAAACATAGAGCACACCTAGAATTTTGCTAGAATATGTATTTCACCTCCCACTGTTTTATCTTGTGCAAACTGAGACACTCCTGATGTCCACTGGAGACTATTCTGCAGAATATTATTCCACATTTGTTTTTGGAGTTTTTTAGTGTATATTTTGCAAAGTATTGTTGTGGTTCACATATTCACAGAAATACAAGCAAAAGAATATGATGTACTGTAGAAAACGTCACTAAAATTGCAAAATAAATCAAACATATTTAAAGTGACTCTCCAAACTATATCAACTGTATCTTGATCTTGTTGCTTCCTCCCTGCTAAACAAGATCAGCACAGCACAAGTCTTGCTTCTATTATTTGGGCTGATTGTAGGTGTTGCCACCACTCAACATATGCTCAGAGGCAAGTTACCAAATTCTTCCAAGCTTCACAGGAAGTGGATTGGACTGTGAAAGACCAACCCAAATTGTGTTTGCATTTTCACAAATATGTACAAGAGAGGTCAGGCTCCCCTGGTGCATTCACTATAGCTACACAATTTCCCTGTAATGCCACAGCGATGCACAGTACTGGGACCCTTTTTACCAGCTGGAACTCAATGGCAGCTATAGCATCTGTAGGCCCCCAGCCCCGATCAACCATAAAGCAGGACACCTCCCGTCCCTGCCTCCTTCATCTGTCCTATTCCTCTCCTCTCCTCCCCTGCAGCTTCTGTTGTTTCTAGACAAGGGAATAATCACTGCAACTAACTCAACTTTTGTCAACCTAAAAGTGTTTTTGTCTTCCCAAAAAAAGAGCCAAAGCCCAGCGCTGGCCCTGATTGGCAGGTTTGAATTTCACATGGAACTGAATGGTGTCAAGATTCTTATCCTAAGTCCCTGAGGGGGATACATGGGCAGAGGAAGGGAGCGGGGGGGGGGAAAGCTCCACGAGGCCTGTTGATGTGCTGTCGGCTGACAGATGGGTCCCTAGGCTTTCTAAGGAGGTGCCAGAGGAACACAATGTGCAGCAGCGGATCCAATCAGGGGAGCATGTGTGCTGAAAAGGGGAGCTGCTCGTCGGCTCCAGCAGGGGTAGCTGGCTCAAAGTCACATGGTTGGCGCTTGGGGTATGTGTGCCAGTGTGATCTGGGAAAGAAGACAGTCCGCTCTGGAATGGATTCAAAACAGGCACAAAGTTGGGCTCCAGTGTCAGCATCTGTGTACAAGGAGGGAATCCGCCTGAAGGGGTATCTGGAGACTTTAGAAAACTGATGTAACAAAGGGGGGAGCTCTTGCAGAAGAACCAGAGGTGGGAAAGTCATTTCCCCGTCAAACCCAGCAGGCATGTTGGACTTGCAGAGAGAGGGAAAGAAGGAGAACAAAATAAATAATTATTTATCGACATGGCCCGTCATTCAATCTGCAATTGCAGACACAGCAATGTAATTTTGAAGAGCGGATTTCATTCTTCTTAGCAGAACTGAATTGTACATACAGATGGGGCAGAAATTGGATCCGGTTGCATGTTAAGGCAAACGTACCTAAATCACTCTTTCCGAAACTATGGATGAACCGAAATTGCCACCCTTTGAAATGTGCACTTATCCGAATTTTGCAGTACAGTTCCCCAGCCAAATGATGAGTACAAAAATGTATATACTAGATTAAAGTGTGCATATAAATGCATATATTAGTGAAAATAACAGATAAAATACATTAGGCGAAATTGCCTTGCAAAAATGTGTATATTAAGCAAAACTGATACCTACAGCAGAAGAGCCAATTTACATGCTGATTCTCAGCAAAGATGGAGAAAATGAGCAGTAGTTTTAGTTATTTACTCTTATCCCACTTTTCCTCCAAGTTGCTCAAAGTGGTATACATGGTTTTGCCTCTCTCCATATTATCCTCACAAAAACCTTGTAAGATAAGTTAGGCTGAGAGTTGCTGACTGGCTCAAGGCCACCCAGTGAACTTCTTGACTGAGTAGAGATTTGAACCCTGGTCTCCCAGGTCATAGTCCAACACTCTAACCACTACATCACACTGTCTACAATTTCAGCAACAGTGGTAAGATCTAAAACAGTGTTCTTCAACCTTGAGTCCCCAGATGTTGTTGGACTACAACTCCCATTATCCATGACCATTCACTAAGTTGGCTGGCGATGATGGGAGTTGTAGTCCAACAACATCTGGGGACCCAAGGTTGAAGAACACTGATCTAAGGAGTGGGGTGAGCATGACAGCAATTATTGTTATTTTTGTCGTTATTGTTATTGTTATCGTTGTCATCATCATTATCGTTATTATTATCATTATCATTATTATTTATCTATTGCTACGGCTTCTAGTCATGTTAAAACAGTCCCAGAAAATAAAATAGCCATGCAACTGATCATTGGTACACAACACGAGACATCAAATCACCAGCAGCAAGATAATAAAGCCATCAAAACTGTCTAGGAAGCATGGGTTGTATTCAACATTGCACTAAGGAAATTGTTCTGTCAGTGCAAGGATTACTCCTTGCGCAATGGAACATTCTCCCCCTGTGCACCCCCTAAATCTGTTCTGAAGTTTCCTCCAGCCCTCCAGAGAAGATTTGTGGATGGCTCGGGGCCTGCATAGGGGAGAGGAGAGAGGAAAGTCCTGTTGTACTAGCAGTAAGCCTTGCACTAGCCAATTATTTAGTTTAATACCACCCTTAATTTTAAAAAAGTTCAAAAAAAAACCCCAACTCCTTTAAGAGTCCTTAAATATCCTAACTGACCTAGGAGAAGGGAAAAGTCTTTGCCTAATCCTGGAATGACATTTGAATAAGTGCCAACCAGGCAAACATCTTTGGGAAAAGCATTCCATGGGGGGGGAGCACCACTGAGAAGACTCTCTCTTTTGTTGCCTTCACACCTCAGAAGGTGGTAGCAGCACATGGAGGACGGTCTGTGACACTGATCTTAAGGCCCAGGTAGTTACATATCGGAACAGGGTGCTTCACCAGGTCCTGGAGCCCCAGGCCATGTAGAGCTCTAGGTCACAATATTTCCCAACCTCTGGGTCCCTAGATGCTGTTGGACTACAACTCCCATCAGCCCCAGCCTTCATGGCCAATGGTCAGGAATGATGGGAATTGTAGTCAAGTAACATCTGGAGACCCAAAGGATGGGAAAGGTTAGGAGACTTTCCATCTCCATTCTCCCCCACTCACCCCACCCATACCTTCATGAGTCATCATCACTGACACCAGGAAGAGCTAGAAACTGCAGACAATCCAGCTGCCTACCCCTTGGGGATGAAAACATCTGGTATTACCTGCTCCTGGCCTGAGGTGGAGCTATTTTCCCTGAGACTACTGCCAAACCTTTCGAGAGTAACAGTAGCGGTTACAGCATTGAAGGAATGGTGTCAGAAGAGGGAGTTCAAATGCCCACACACGTACACCTGTTGAAAAAATGTGTGAGAGGGGTCACAGGGCTGTGTGGGCTAGGCCCACCCCTTGCCACTCTTGTGCACAGTGACCATTGCCCCTCACTGTCTGTGTATTCAGCCAGCATGTGAAGTGAGAGCTAGTGTGGCGCAGTGTGTCAGACTGGGACCTAGGAGTCCAGGGTTAAAATCCCCACTCTGCCATGAAGCTTGCTGGTGGACTTTGGGCCACCCACTGTCTCTCAGCCTAAGCTACCTCACAGGGGTGTTGTGAGGATAAAGTCCTCACCTTACTCAGCGTTGCCCACCTGGATATACAGTGCAGTATATGTCAAGGTGAGGAGAGCCAGTGTGGTGTAGTGATTAAGGTGTTGGACTACGACCTGGGAGACCAGGGTTCAAATCCCCACAGAGCCATGAAGCTCACTGGGTGACCTTGGGCCAGTCACTGCCTCTCAGCCTCAGAGGAAGGCAATGGTAAACCACCTCTGAATACCGCTTACCATGAAAACCCTATTCATAGGGTTGCCCATAAGTCGGAATTGACTTGAAGGCAGTCCATTTCATTTTTTTTTCATATGTCAAGGTTATAGGGACAGGGAAGGGGTGCGCAGTGGTCCATTGAAATTCCATCATTCTTACCAGGAGGGCGGTCCATTTGAGAGCTGAATGTGAGGATTTGTACTTGGTGTTGGGAGGCAGAACTAGAACAGGGTTCTTATTGTTATGCCGTCTACCCCACTGCCCAACCACATTCCTGATTGAGCTAGTGAAGGAGGTCTCTGGTGTGGTGTTGGAGAATCCCAGGACATTAGTTATGGGGAACTTCAGTGTCCATGTTGATGCTGCCTTGTCTGGGCTGGCTCAGGATCAGGACTCCATGGCTGCCATGGCAACCATGGGGCTGTCACAATACACTGTGCACCCAACACATATTGCAGGTCATATCCTAGATCTGGTTTTTGCTACACAGGGCATTGGGAAGGATCCAGTGATGGGGGGGGTGAATATTGATTCACTGTCATGGACGGATCACACCTAGGTGAGGTTTGATGTGTCTGACCACCACCACCTCTGCTAGGGTGGAGGACCAGTTAGATAGATCCAGCCACTGAGACTGATAAAATCTGAGGGATTTCTGAATGCTCTGGCAGATTTTCCAGGTAATATGACTGGTGCTCCTGCTGAGGCCCTGGTTTCACTGTGGAACAGTGAAATGGAAAGGCCATCAACATGATTGCTCCTAAGTGCCTTCTCCATCCATGGGGAGTCTGGAAGTCTCCTCAGTTTATTGAGGAGCTCCAGGCAATGAAATAGGCTGGACATCAGCTAGAATGCAGTTGGCACAAATCCCAGCACAAATCTGACCAAGCTGAGGTATAAGTACATAGCCATCCTTATCACATGGCAGCGGCGGCGGTGAAGAAAACATATCTGTCAGCCTCTATTGCATCCTTAGTGAATTGTCCAGACATCGTTGACATCGTACCACTCAATAGCTTATTGTGAGATATTTGCAAGTCATTTTGAGGGGAAAATTACTCAGATTTGTGCTAAACCTGATATCAAAACTGGTTCAGGCTTGATGGAGGTATCTGGAGCACCTTCAAATTATAGCTTGTGGGATCGGTTTCAGTTGTTGCAGCCCAAGGATGTGGACAGGATACTTGCAGTGGTGAGGCCAGCTATGTGCCATCTTGATTTCTGCCCGTCATGGTTGGTAAAATCTAGTAGGAGGGGATTGACCAGAGCTTGGAAGCAATTAGTTATAAAAATGAATTACTTGTAATTTATTACTTTTTTGAGGAACGAGTGGGTAATTCCTTTACATTTTGATTGCAATAGAACGAGGAGTAATTTCATTACTTTTGAGGAGTGATTGTAATGTTTCCACCATTACTTGTGAGTGTTACTTCATGGGGGGAACAGAAGAAGTCCTACTCCTCTAATTTGTGCCTCTGCACAGCGTTGCTCTTCCCTCATGCTCTATGGGTGTTTGGGAGGAGACGAGGCAGGAGGTGGAGAGCTAGATGGGGATGGAGTGGAGAAAACAATTGTCTAAAATGGACGGTGGTGGAGAAGAATGGAGTGGAGGGAGAAAGGAGGCAGAGGGCAAGAACATGGATAAAGGAGGAGAAGGAGGCAGCAGCAGAATGGAGATAAAGAACTGTGCAGGTGAAAGATGATGTGCGTGTGTGAATGAGTGTGAATACTGTGTTTGCACTTGGCACACAAAGTGGCCTCCACCACCCTCTCTGTGCTGCATTTGCAGTATTTTAACTTTTTTGCATCTCAGGGAAAAATGTTTGCTTAGGTGGGTGTCCCTTTGTTGGTGGCAGGACAGGGTCCAGGAGGTGTTTAAGTGAGAGAGATTATGCTTGCTGGCTGAGTTGGGGGAGGGTACACTTGGTTTGACATGCAAAGATCTGAGTAGTGGCCTCTGCCTCCCTTCCTGTCTCCCTTACCAGCAGAGAGACAACTGCTGCTATCTTATGGATTAAAAGAATTTTTCTACTACGCTCTCTGTGTGTTTATTTTTAATGTTATTTTAGGTGACTTAGGTGTGCAACAGCCAAGGCCACCACTTTGCAGGCACTCTATTTTTTTTTTAAGTAACTTGTATTGTTTACTTTTGAGTAATGATAAGGTAATCAATTCCTTTCAGAACAACTATAATTCTAATGGTAATTTATTCCTTTTTGGGGCCATGTAACAGTAATTGTAATTTACTCCTTTTTTTAAAGTAATATTCCAAGCTCTGGGATTGACTGGATGGGTCCAGGGAATGGTTAATGCCTCGGTATGGGAGTTATGCCCACTGCCTTGAAATAGGTTGTGGTATGGCCCCTCTTCAAGAGGTCCTCCCTGGATTCAGATGTTTCAGAAAACTACCATCCAGTTTCTAATATTCCCTTCCTGGGCAAAGTGATTGAGAAGGTGGTGGCCAGCGAAGGGCAGGTATGCCTGAAGGAAACAGATTATCTAGATCCATTTCAGTCTGTTTTCCAGCCATGTTTCAGCACAAAAAGAGCCCTGGTGGCCCTGATTGATCTTTATCAGGAGAGAGACAGAGACAATGCGACCTTGTTGGTCCTCTTTGACCTCTCCATGGTTTTTAATCCATTGAGCACGGTGTTCTTCTGGAACGGCTGAAGGAGGTGGGGGCTGGAGGTATTGTATTGCAGGAGTTCTGCTCCTATCTGCAGGGCCACTATGAGAAAGCAGTACTAAGAGATTGTCGCTCGGCTCCATGGCTTTGGGGCTGTGGGGTCCTACAAGGGTCCATTCTATCTCCTATGCTGTGAAACTGTTGGGAGCTGTCATCTGGGGATTTGGAGCACAAGGGTCATCGTATGTTGATGATACACAGCTCTGTCTGTCCATTCCATCTAAATCAGGAGAGGCTGTAAAGGTGTTTGAGCTGTGCCTGGAGGCAGTGATGGGCTGGATGGAGGCCAATAAACTGAGGCTTCATCCTGATAAGACAGAAGTGCTATGGGTAGGCAGTTCCCATGTCCAGGAATTAGGTATATGACCTGTTCTGAGAGGGGGTTTTCTGCCCCTAAAGGAACAGGTTTGTAGTCTGGGAGTGTTCCTGGATTCCAGCTTGTCACTAGACTCCCAAGTGGCTTCTGTGGCTGGGAGTGCTTATGTCCAGCTGATTCACCAGCTATAGCAGTCCCAGAACTGGGATAGCCTGGCCTCAGTTGTCCATGCACTGGTGAGTTCCCTTCTGGACTACTGTGTTTTGCTGTATGTAGGACTGCCCTTGAAGACAGCATGGAGGCTGCAGCTAGTACAGAATGTGGCTGCTAGGCTGGTAAGTGGGGCAGCCCAGTGGGACCGTGTGTCACCTGGTTTGAAAGCACTGCACTGGCCACAAGTGAGCTACCAGGCCCAATTCAAGGTGTTAGTGCTAGCATATAAAGCTCTAAATGGGTTGTGACCCAAGTACCTAAAAGTTTGCCTTCCCTGTTATCAACCATTTTGGACCCTACAGCAGCAAGTGAGGCCTTTTTGGTGGTTGTGCCACCAGGGGCTGCCTGATTTGTGTTGGCCTGTGGTAGGGTCTTTTCAGTGGTGGCTTACCATTTGTGGAATGCCCTCCTCAGTGAAATGCGTCTGTCTCCACCTTTATTGCCTTTTAGGAAAAGACTGTTCCTAGCAACCTGTAGATCACTAGATGGAACAATGTTTGTAGTTGTAACTGCTTTTAGAATGTTCTTAACTTTTAACTATTTTTAAACTGTTTTAACTGTAACAGTTTTTAGAATTTTTTTTTAGAATGCTTTTTTGTTGTTGTTAAATTGTTTTGTGGATGTGTTTTCTGCCCTGGGCTCCTTCAGGAGGAAAGCTGGGTTATAAATTCTATCTTTCTAGTAGTAGTAGTAGTAGTAGTAGTAGTAGTAGTAGTAGTAGTAGTAGTAGTAGTAGTATCCACATACACCACCTTGAGGTCCTTGGAGGAAAGGCTGCTGCTGCTGCTGATACCCTGTGCACATGCTAATATATGCACATAGAGATCCTTTACACATAGAGATCCTTTACACATGGGAGGGAGGGCTGTACCAATCGCGCTGGTTTTCTATGTCAGGAAATAAAAAACCCACTATATGGGAGACCATTAAAAGATGATGTGTTGCCTCTTTGAATGTATCTCTCTTGGGAGAGCAGCCCTTTAGATAGAAAATCAGCATGTCAAGGAACACAGGTGAATTTAGACTCTTCCCTGACATGCTGGCTTTCTATGTGCAGGGAGGGTGTTTCTCCCTCACACACACAAGGGTAAGCTTTTTAACTTGCAACCCCTGCTCGCCACTTGAACTGCTACCAATCCAGGAAAAGCACCGCCACTTGCATGTATAAAGTGGCCCTAGACCAGCTCCTAAGGGAAAACCCTTCCGAACTGAAACAGTTCTATAGTAGAGCTGAACATAAAAAGAGAACATCTTGACTGAGAGCTTCCTGGAAGGAGGGAAGGAGGGGGGGAGGCTCTCTTCCCCCCTCTCCCTGCCTTAACTCTGACAGATGTGGGGCCTCTTGACAATAGGATTAGCTTGTGGCACGTGGGCTTCTCAAACTCTGCTTTGTAGGAAAGACAATAGACTGCCATCTCCCTGCTCAATTCGCCAAGAGTCACTCACGCGGGCAGACGTGGCTTGCAGGAGGTCAGTGCACAAGGGGGCTGCTCATTCTGTGATCTCAAACACTTGTTCCTTTGGAGCGGGGAGTGGGCTGCATGCTCCATCCAGCAAACACACACGCACACATAGAGGAATATTTGTATTCATGTACCCCTCTCATCCACCCACAACTGCCAGGATCTTTTCATTGGCTGACGCCTCTCCTGCTTTTGTCTCCTTCCAAATGGAAGCCACCGTCTGAACCTGTTGGAACCATCTGCCGGGGTGGAGGGGGAAGTGGGGCAAGCGAGTGCCGCAACAGGCAGATTGATGATGGGCCTCAATCTGTTCTCCACCACCACCTCCTTGAGCATTGCTGTGTGGAGACATGGACATAAAACCACCCATCGACTAATGAATTAATTAGTATTCCCGGTAATCCCAGACTCTGAGGGGGCAACCCCATGTAAGAGATGATGACTGGAGTTGAGTCGGCTTGGTGCTGGCATGCGAGAGAGGGAAGCACACGGGGGTTGACAAGGCCAAGCCAGTAATTACATCCAGCAGGTGAATCTGACTGACGCTACTAATGGAGGGGCTAGAGAGAGGGCAGGGAGAGTGAATGGTAATTGCAGCCCATCCGAAACCCCACCTTCCTGCTGCCAGTCACAAGAACTTTCAGGAGAGAGCCAGTGATGGCAAAAACAGACTTCATTCTCATTTCATGTGCCTGCTCCCTCCTGGTTAAAAAGGGTACAATGCAGTCCATGGAGGCTGGTCCATTAGGGCCAATGGGGCACTGCCCCACCAACCTCAGTTTTCCCCTCAGCCTGCCCCCACCGGCCTGCTTTCTTAATGACAATCAGTAATACAGTGACAAATTCAGAAGTGCAGGGTCCCTTCATATTAGTCACAGCCAAGCCTCCCCCCCTTTTGCTGCTGGGTTGAAAATTAGATCCCTGTTAATGCCTTCTACCACAACAACAGATATCCCTCGGAGCCAATCAGCATGGAAGAGGAGTGTGTTAGCTACTGAGAAGAGTCTTCTCAGTGGCTCTCTTACCTCCTTTCACTCTGACTGGCGCCAATCAGCAGGAAAGGTTGAGGAAGTATGTTAGAAGACTCTTCTCAGCTAACACACTCCCCTTTCATACTGATTATCTCATAGGGACCCTGTTGGAACCCTGCTACCTGAAAAGTAAAGGGTCTAAGACCCCTTGGGACCCTGGATGACTACACCTCTGATGACAACACTACCTTAGTCTCAGGTTTTGGCCTTGTAGTATTCAGCAAGGAGGAGGAAGAGGACAAAACTAGAATTGGCTGGCTCTGCCTGTTGTTGGGCTCCCTGCCTTCTGCCCTACCAATCCCAATGGGCACCAGCCACCACTGAATGCAATCTAGTGCATGTTTACTCAGAAATAAGTCCCACTGTGGCTTACACCCTAGTAAGTATGTTTAGGATTTACAACCATAGTCTCAGGGTTGTTTCCCTTCCTTGAGTCATCTCAAGTTGTGTGCTCTGCACAAGCAGCACCTTGGCGTGGCAGTAGGGATGGAGAGAAATTTGATTTAGTTTACATTTAAAGCCAAATGTATCAAATTCACACTTTCTGAGCTGAAATACAATCATTCTTCAAAACTTGCACAACTCTGAATGTTGCGACAGTTCTCTCACCAATGTTTACAAAAATGCATATATTAAGGGAAAGTGTGCATAAAAATGAAAAATTAGTGAAAATGTCAAACAAAATTGTATTATATTATGCTTGCAAAAATGTGTATCTTAGTCAAAATTGCAGACAAGAATGTGTTCACTAGGAGAAATTCACATTTTTTAAAAAAAAGTAATTGCTGCAGAAATGTAGAAAACTGAATTTAAGACTGGAAAAATGAGAAACTGAGAGAACCATCTTGTCAGATTCTTCCATACCAATGTGGCAGTATATGCCTCTTCTCTGTGTTTGGTATGAATGAATGAATAAATTTATTTCGGTCACAGGCCAGCCAGTATAATATGAGCACCAAGTACACAAATTGCATCTTACAGTAAAACCATTAAATGAAACATACGATATATAAAATTAACAATACTAATACTATATAAAAAAGAGACCAAAAATTAAAATAGTTGATTCATATCTAAGATCTTCTGTCTGCAGGTGATGGCCGCTGCGCAGAATTCAGCTACCCTGAGTGTCACCATTGGCCTAAAATCCGCTAGCAGAAAGTGAAGATAGTCATGTTTGGACTTTACAGGAAGCTCGTGTAGAATAGGAGTGATAAAAACATGCCGGAGATCTTGATAAAAAGAGCAGTTCAAAAGAACATGTCCAATACTCTCCACCTCCCGTGCTTCGCATGGGCAGACTCGCTCTTGGTAGGGAACTCTATTGTACCTGCCCTCGAGCAGGGCAGATGGCAGAACATTGAATCTGGCCAGAGTGAATGCTTTTCTATATTTGGCAGCAGTTAAGTTTGTCAGATAACACATAGGTAAGAATACTCTTCGGTTTAAGCTCAGATTGGAATATGCCGCAGCCAAACTTAGATTGTTTTGTAGTTCTATATCCTTAATCCGTTGCAGAATAGCTATTTTGGCCCTAATAAACCCGAGCTGTATAAGCGGCTCGGGCGAAAAACCAAGGGCATGGAGTTTGTTATATACACCTCGCTTCCACCTAGCTTGTAAGGGGTCTTCTAGCGTCACGGGGGCCAATCCTACAGGTGTGAAGATCATTTTGAGCCAATAATTAATTCTATAGGTCCAGGCACGAGATTCTATGAGCAAAAGACCGACTTCGAGGCGTATAGCCACATTGGGTACACAGGAGGGGAGGCCTAAAATGGCTCTTAGGAATTTAGGTTGAATATCTTCCAAAGGGTCAAACTCATCGAGTGCACAAAATTGCGCTCCATAGAGCATCTGTCACCTTGGCGCTGAAAACCTGGATCGCCGAGGGGAGATATAGCCCCCCTTTACCGTAGTAAAAAGATAGAAGCGCCTTAACAGTCCTCTGGGCATTCGCTGTAGCGAAGGTAATTTGCGATTTCCAGGAGTCAGAGGAATGGAAAATAATGCCCAGGTAGGCTGTGGCCTGCTGGATCCGATGGTCATTTATTTGCCATTTGTGCTTGATCTTTTTCTTGGTGAAGATCAGCACCTTCATTTTATCATAGTTTATTTTAAGCATCTCCTCGTTGCAGTAGGCAGCGGGCGCCTTCAAGAGATGCCGAAGACCGACACAAGTTTGGGACAAGAGGACAGCATTGTCTGCATATAATAATATGGACAGAGGTCTGTTCCCCAATTTAGGGGGATGAGAGTTTACTGACCTTAGATAACTAGCTATCGAGTTGATGAAAAGAGTAGGGGCAAGAATGCAGCCCTGTTTGACTCCATTTGAGGTGGGAATATGCGCTGACAAATGCCCAACTCGATCAACTCTAACCCTTGAGCTAGTATTCTCATGTAGACTGCGAATTAAAAGTAGCAGCCTTTTGTCAATATTTAAACTCTCCAATTTATACCAGAGTCTACCCCTAGAGATTGAGTCAAATGCCAATTTAAAATCTATGAATGCAGCAAATAGGCTCCCATTCGGAATTGCAGTGTATTTTTCAGCAAGGTGTTGGAGGACAAGACCTTGCTCTGCGGTCGATCTTCCTGCCCTAAACCCTGCTTGTTCACCAGCTAAGATGTTCTCCTCTTCCAGCCAGGTGGTTAATTTTTCAAGTAAGTGTTTGGCATATAACTTACTGATGACACTGAGTAGGCTAATGGGCCTATAATTGGCTGGATCCCCTCTATTTCCTTTTTTGAAAATTGGTATGACAATTGCTAGTTTCCAGTCAACCGGGATTTGCACAGACTGGACAATAGTGGTAAATAAGGTTGCCAAAACTTGCGCCCACCAGTCTATGTTTTCCTTCAATACTTCTGGCATAATATTATCGCTCCCCTGGGCTTTACCTGTTTTGAGAGATTTAATGAGGGAGTGGATCTCAGAAATGGTAACCAGAGGCCAGTCCGGTAAGGAGTACAGTTCCTCCTTTCTCATTTCCACGATGGAATGTGTCTTGGCATATATGCCACGGAAATAAGTTTCCCAGACACCAACCAGGATGTGGGAATCCAAGGCCCTTAGGTTGGGTTGCCAACCCTTGGCTACCAATCTCCAAAACGCAGCCGAGTCCGTCACCCTGGAAGCTTTGATTAGATTTTGCCAGGCCTCGCGTTATGCCCTTTTCTTTTTTTCTGCTATCACGTTTTTACAGCTTCTTTTCAGCGCCAGGTATTCTGGAGGCAATGACGAAAGATCAAGAGTTCTGTAGAGTTTATAACTCGGCAATAGGGAATTTTTTAAAGCAACACATTCTTTATCATACCACGGTTTAGAAACTGATCTGGTATCTGGATGTCCACCTACTTTCCTTACACTCCCCATATTACCTAGACGAATGACGAAGCCCTTTATTCCCACTTCCACGTATTCCCGCCAAGCTTTGAGAAGACTCACTTGCTCCCTATTAGACAATCTAAAGATTCTAGGTGCAATTTAGCTGGACTTTGTCTCCTTCAGATGGTCAACAACTTAGATATGATCATATTGAATGGGAGTGTGGAGGGGGATAGGCCAGGTGAATTTACCTATATAAGCAAGTCTGGTGTGTCAACAATTGATTATTTCATAGCCTCCTGTGTTTGGTACATTACAGCCAGTCAGCCCTGGTGTATGCATTAGTCTACCATTCTGTACATACATAGGGAAAAAATGACAGCACAGAATTTAGTATAAGATTCAAAATCCAGCATCCTGAAAATTTCAGGACAGAGTTTCTTTGTTATTTGAACACTGCTGAAAGCGGCAGCATTGCATCTCTACCTCTCTGCCCTGTAATGTTTCGGTTTTGGCACTGAAACAGCCTTGATGACCTTTGTCGGGAGAGGGACAGGGGGAGTGTGACTCTGTTGATTCTCCTTGATCTCTCAGCGGCGTTTGATACCATCGACCATGGTATCCTTCTGGGGAGGCTCGCGAAGTTGGGAGTTGGGGGCACTGCTTGGCAGTGGCTCCGCTCCTACTTAGCGGATCGTCGCCAGAAGGTAGTGCTTGGGGAACATTGCTCGACACCCTGGACTCTCCATTGTGGAGTCCCTCAGGGGTCGGTCTTGTCCCCCATGCTTTTTAACATCTACATGCAGCCTCTGGGTGCGGTCATCAGGAGTTTTGGAGTGCGTTGCCATCAGTACGCTGATGACACGCAACTCTACTTCTCCTTTTCACCTTCTTCAGGTGAGGCTGTTGATGTGCTGAACCGTTGCCTGACCGCGATAATGGACTGGATGAGAGCTAATAAACTGAAACTCAATCCAGACAAGACTGAGACACTGTTGGTGAGCTCTTTACCTGCCCAGATGGTGGATGTTCAGCCTGTTCTAGATGGGGTTACACTCCCCTTGAAGGAAAAGGTTCGTAGTTTGGGGGTCCTTTTTGACCCTTCCTTGTCGCTTGAGGCTCAAGTGGCCTCGGTGGCGCGGAATGCGTTTTACCATCTTCGCTTAGTAGCCCAACTGCGCCCCTATCTGGACAGTGACGATCTTGCCTCTGTTGTTCACGCTCTGGTAACTTCTAGATTGGACTACTGTAATGCGCTCTACGTAGGGCTGCCCTTGAAGATCGTTCGGAAACTTCAGCTAGTGCAAAACGCGGCAGCCAGGTTGTTGACGGGGACCCATTGGTCCGCGCATATAACACCTGTTCTGGCCCGTTTGCACTGGCTACCTATTTGTTTCCGAGCCAGATTCAAGGTGCTGGTTTTGACCTATAAAGCCTTACACGGTGTGGGACCACAATATCTGATGGAACGCCTCTCCCGCTATGAACCTACCCGTTCACTTCGTTCAGTATCTAAGGCCCTCCTCCGGGTACCAACCCATCAGGATGCCCAGAGGATTGTTATTAGATCCAGGGCCTTTTCTGTGGTGGCCCCTGAACTATGGAACAGCTTACCTGAGGAGATACGCCTGGCGCCTACGGTACTTTCTTTTAGGCGCCAGGTTAAGACCTGGTTATACTCCCAGGCATTTTAACGTTCATGTTTTATATTCAATGTTTTTTACTCTACCTTGTTGTGACCTTGTATGTTTTATTGTAACTTTGTATTTTAACTCTGCTGTTCACCGCCCAGAGAGCTATTCGCTATGGGCGGTCTATAAATAAAATAAATAAATAAATAAATAAGACAAAATATAGGATGCCATATCATTTTGTTAATTCACACATACACCACCTCATTGGCTGCCAGGAAAACAATGGCAATATAAATATTAACAGGGAAAGGTGGATGAAGAGATGTGGAGGGATCTTTTCAGCAGCAGTTGTGCATTGTCTGTAATGTATAGTTACTGCCTCAGCTTCAACTGTTAAAAATGCAAGATTTCTAGCCCTCATAACTATGAGGAAAAAATTGAAAATGTATGGATAATGTTAGTGAAGAAAACAGAGGCAATATTTCTAGTGCTTGGGGGGAGGTGGAGGACTTCACTTCTTTTTTATCCTTTTCATGATCAAGAGGCACACAATTTATTATATGAAATAAATTTGTTTGATTTGAATAATATATTCAAGTTGCATAATTCAGCTTTCCTTGGTGCAGTATTTGGGATAGATGGCCACAGAAAGTTGACCTCAAGGGGGAGGGGGAAGGGCTTAGACATATATACACTCCTGATTATGTCCTGGATTGTATGGGACAACTTGAGCAGGGACGGATGGGAAGAAAAGCCTGCCATGTGGTTGGGAAAAAAATGGACTTGAAAATATCATCCAATTGAATGTAATAATTTGCAAACAGGAGTACATCTTAAGACAGAGTTAGTCCTAAGAGGCCTTTCTCAGTCACAGGATTCAAAATATGAAAAGAATTGATAGAGAGCTTTTGAGCATGTCCAGAAAGTGTTTACATAATCACTGAGTAACCACAATAAACTTCTCCATATATAGGATTCATGAAAATATCTTCTAGAGCCAAGAAGGTGACCTGAGGCAAACCTGAACCCCAGAACCTTCTATAGTAGATATTAGACATAAGAATGGCCAACCCCCTGTGCTGCCTGGTTCATTCACTCCTTATTTATTTATTTATTTATTTATTTATTTATTTATTTATTTATTTATTTCCAACAGGAGTCCAGGGTGGCACACAAAAACACTAAAACATCATAAAAAGACTTTAAAATATATTATATCTTTTAAAACATCTTTTAAAAAAGCTTTAAAAACATCTTTAAAAGCAATTCTAACCTAAATATAGACTGGGATATGGTCTCTACTTAAAAAGCTTGTTGAACGAAAGTCTTATGCTGCCCCACTTTGCGTATGACAGGGCTGGGGAACCTGTGGGTAGTCCAGATGTTGTTGGGACTCCCAAATCCCATTATCCCTAGCCAGAATGGTCAATGATCAGAGATGATGGGAGTTGTCATCCAATATCATCTGGAGAACCACAAGTTCCACCCCTCTGGGAGATGACAAGACAGCATGATTGTTGGAAGTGGGGCAAGAGCAACTCCTGTTTTGTTCTTTTGTTTATCCTCCAGAAGGGAGATAGAGATAGGGTCCTCCAGATGGATAGGCTTGTTTACCTTTACCTGTGATGCTCTGACTGACTTCCTTCTGTTGCTAGACTGTGATGTCTTTAGGGAAGCTTACCTGCCCCTCCTCCTTCTGCTCTTTCCACCTCCTTTCTTCTCCGACTGTCCGGGAGAGAGGAGACATCCCTTTGTCTTTGCTCTCTCCTAGCATGGGGCTAACTCCCACACGCCTCCAACTTAGTTACTTAGTTAGAACTAGGTTTGCCTTTCTATCTACTATGTATTTCTATAAATAAAGTAGCTTTTCTTATTTTACTAAGTCTCCAGTCTCAGTGATGCTGATGCAGGGTAAAAGCCTGCTTTCTTAGGCAAACACATGCACACGCTGGCACACTTGCATTTCAACATCTGCTGTTACTCTCTGTTTGCTGTGGTGCTGCTTTAAACGAAATTAAGCAACAAAACTACATATAGCCAACAATGATACTGAATGCCAGCAATCTGAAACCTCTAGCTCATTCATAAGCAAAGTTGGTTGAGAGAGGTACATATGATGTCAAACAGTTTGTTTTTTTAATCTGAGATCAGGAACATGTTTTTATCTAGACCCAAAATGCAGTTGTTGGTCAAGGGCAAAGATTTGTCCTCTGTGGCTCCACAGGACAGGCGTAGATTAATGGGCTTAAGTTTCCAGGGGATGATGATAGATTTTAGGTGGACAGTAGGAGAAACTTCTTAATGGTAATAAGACCATTAAGAAGGCCCCTCCAACTCCATCCCTTATTCTAACAGTAAGTCAGCAAATGGTAACTTACCTTTCAAGTTTCACTGAACTCTTCCTCAAGCTGCATTTTCAAACAATGAATAAGCAAAGCAGGAGGGGGTGGAGAAAAGAGAGAGTGAAGAGGAAAAGGTGTTGGTGGTACAGGGCATGGGGAGCATCCATTTGAAACATGCTGACAGTTTAAAGATGATGATTCAGGAAGCTCTTTACACCAGTGTGTGCTCAGTGCAAAAGATCTTAGCTGCACACACCAAAGCAGACTAGGATTTATTTATTTATTTATTTATTATTAAATTTGTTAGTCGCCCATCTGGCTGGTTGTCCAGCCACCCTGGGCGACGTACAAGATAAAACAGTATATCAAACAATTAAAATTTAAAAACAGTAGAA
Source organism: Rhineura floridana (assembly GCF_030035675.1). Lineage (NCBI taxonomy): Eukaryota > Metazoa > Chordata > Lepidosauria > Squamata > Rhineuridae > Rhineura > Rhineura floridana. The sequence continues at coordinate 14,185,596 of NC_084482.1, read as the reverse complement.
AACTAGCCCATCTCATGGATGGATGGAAATGCCTTGGGCTTCCCTATGAAAATAAAGCTGGCAGTTATTTGGATCAGTCTCTTTTCCAACTGATCCAGTACAATTAAGTCAATGGCTCTGTGTGCATGCACGTGCAGGGGTTAGTCCATGGGTTTTTGAAAGCCAAAGTTTATGGGACTAGTGTGCTTAATTTAAAACAAAAAATCAGGGGGAAATCATTTTCAGAATCTTTCATTACCTGAAGTAGGAATTATTATGAATTTAGCTGTATACCTGTATACACCCTGTATATCTGTATGCACTGTGCGCAGGGGTACCGTTAGGCCATTTTAGACTCTGGACTTAATGGTATTATTCCCCCCTTTTAGATGTTAATGTGTATTAGTTCACTTACATAAATGTGGTAAAACAGCCCTGCAGCATTTGGGGGCCCTCCTGATCCTTCTGTTGAGTAGGACCCCAAAACTCTGCCCTGACATCACTACTGAGGATATGGATGACTTAAAATACATTTTAAGGAAAGTGAGAGAGATTTCACTGGTCTTATGGAAATTCCTTTGAGTTCAAAAGTTGTTCAGATGTGTTTTCCTGAGCCACTTGAAAGCCACTTCAAAAACTCTGATTTTGGCAATAAATTCAGTGGCAACTCTGCTCACTGTGTGGAGAGGGTGTTCCTTTATTCGTCCTGAGCTCCCAGATGACATCCAGCACTCTCAAAAGGCAGATGATGATGACAGAGCTTGGCTAACAACCTGCACTGATGTTTTCTGTGGGTTCCTTGAGAATTCACACCTGGGATGTTTTTGCCTGGCTGGGACATGCCCGTGAACTCTGATAATGCCTCTTGTTTGCTTGGATGGGGGAACAGAGAAAGGTGTGCAAGTGCATGTAGAAACCAGGCTACTGTACAAAGGTAAAACTTACATTTGTTTCTCTGCCCACTTTTGCCTCTGGCCCCACCCACCACTGGCACATGGCCCCCAGAAGGTTGCCCAGAAGAGAGGGCTACCCTCAGGCTGAAAAAAGTTCCTTGTGTTATCCATGTAGTGCATGAATAAACACAAGAATAGGGAAAGTGTTTATGGATTATCAATATGGAGCAAGAATGGGCATGGGGAGACTCCATTGTCAAAGTGCAGGAGAGATGATGAATGGGTTTGCTGAAGATGTTGGCCTGGAAGAGGGGCTTCCGGGAGAGAGGGAAGCAGTGGCTGATCAGAAAGGCAGAGGCTATTCTAGACATTTGGCCATCAGTAAATGGCCCTTAATCTGATTTTTCTTCCTTGGGCAGTACATCACAGAGCTGCCAACAGCACACTTAGCTTCATCTCGGCAGAGCTCAATTTGAGCCGAGGCTCACCGGGGCTTTGCATGCCTCCCTCAGTGGCTATGGTCTTATTTAACATGAAATAATAGTAAAGTTTGTACCTTTGACCCTGGAGGTAAGGTTGGAGGCAAGGCTATCAATGGCTCCTAGTTGTAATTCTTATATACTGCTTCCAGGATCAGAGGTTGCTTGGAATCACAAGTGGTCATTCTTGCAGGCTTCCCATAGGGGCATCTGATTGACCACTGTGGGAAACAGGATGCTGGACGAGGTGGACCTTTGGTCTGATCCAGTGGGGCTGTTTTTATGTTTGTGTGCAGAGCCCTCACCACTAAAGAATCACAACTCACCCCCTGCAACAATGAGGGCTTACAAGGCAGAAGACTTCGTGTAAACCTGAGCCCTAGCATTTCTCTCTTTTTTTTCAAACTAAGCATCATTTCCCAAGTAGTAGGATTTTAGATGTCTTAAGCTGTGTTGCCATCAAGCCCCCTCATCTCTGGCTGCCAACAAAGCTTAATCTGGGTTAGGGCTGAGCAAAATAATTTTTTTTCAAAAAGTGGGGAAGCTAGTATTTAGCTCCAGAATGTATCTACAAAACTTCTCTTAACATGTGCAGATTTCTCTCTCTCTCTCTCTCTCTCTCTCTCTCTCTCACACACACACACACACACAGACCTCCAAAAAACTACACCAGCCCTGCCCTGCAGCTGAGACTGCACTGGTGGCGGGGAGCTTCCATATCAGGTGGTGTATCTTTCTGAAAGGCGAAATGCTCAACTCTTCTTTCGGAAATTAAGTGCTGCTTGTGGTTCCAGAAACTTTAAAGAAAAGCAAGAGGACTAGAAAACTTTCCTCGCGCAGATGTCATCACAGACCGTCCCTGCTGCCTTGCCCCCTTCCTTCTCTCCCCAAGTGGGAGGAGCTCCGGGAGGTTCAGCCAAGCAGAAACCGCCAACACCAGAAAGCTTTTCAAAAGTGTCTGGATCCCGAGGAGTTCGCCAGAAGCTGAAGAAAGAGCTGTCCGGACTACTTGTGGTACTGGAAGAAGCAAAGTCCCTAGAGAAGGAACTCTTAAGTTTCGAGACGGCGCTGAAAACCTGGCGAGGAGAGGCAAACGTTCGACAACCGTGTCCTAGGGGAGAGCTATTATTTCGGGTTTTCTAAGGCCAGCCTGCGTAACGGGTGGGAGAAGAGAGACGACGGGAAAGGATCAAAGGCAATCGAGGACTAAAGAGAAAGGCTCGCCTCTTTGAATTCAGGGAAGGGAGCTGACCACGGTCCCTGGTGCTGAAACGTCCCGCCGTGGTGGAAGAATGTTCGAAGAAAACTGAATACCCAAGGAACTTTTTTGGCGTCTGCTGAAAATAAGGAGCAAGTGGAAGGTGGTCGCCCCTCACCACGGTAAGGAAAGGTGAGGCGATCCTTCACCAAATACTGGGTTTTAAAAAGTCATTTGCAAAGATCATGCTTCCCGACTAGAAAGTTAGTTAGAACTGAAATAATGTTTTATTCTGATTAATTTACCACCTGCAGTTCTGACCTCAGGGATTTATTGAGATCAAGAGCCGCCAATTACACGTGCAAAAGTAAGTGGGGGGGGTCTGACTAAAGATTGTAATAGGTTTTTATTAACCACTTTGCTTATCAGAATAAAAGAGGGTTAAAAGTTTCTTAAAGCGTAATTAATTCATATCGATCAGTCTTGAGTCCTCTAGATTGGGTTTGAGATGTCTTCCAGTCTACAAGCTGAATAGTTAAAATCACTTTGTACTGATTTTTTGCCTCCCTGAACACACTTTAACAACAGTATACACCATTACAGGGGGGATGCAGATAGCCATTTACACCACACATTGTTGCTATGCATCTCTACCCAGTGTGTGGTAAACTCCTTACAACTTGGTAGGATAGCACAGATAATCAAACTACCCAGGGGTGAGAGAGTGTTTTGGTTGTCTGCATGGGCTTTAACACATAATCAGGGTGGTTAACCACAATAGAAGGGTTGGTTTCTTTATGTCTTCCAGTGCATGTGCATGGGTGGAAAGACTGTGGAATTAAATCAGAATGAGAAATCATGAGTACAGAAAGAAATGCATCATTCCAGTTTAAAGAGTATGACTTTTTTATATGTGTGATGCAGATGTAGAGTAGGTCATTCTAATTTTGGGATGAGGTTAGGAGTGTTTTTCTAATCAGAGCTAGTAGCCCAGTAAAAAGCCCTAGAATTCACCCTGTAGGAACCTAGATTCATATCCCAACTCATGATCCTTTTTGGGTGAGCTTCAGGAAAGTTGCTGTTGCTGTCTCCATTTCTCATCTCTAAACTATGAATGGAAACTATGGTTTCCTTTAAAGGCTTGTTTTGAAGACAGCTGAGAAAACCCAGTGTTGTAACCCCCAATGAGCATTAGGCAGGCTACATATCTAAAACTGATGAAAGCATCAGTTCTTAAAGTGTAATTAATTCATATCGATCAGTCTTGAGTCCTCTAAATTGCAACTCCAAGATTTCCTAGAAGGAAATTCTCAACAGAACTAGATCTATGCAGTCTTATTCTTTTGCAAATATGAAGGGGAAGTATCTTGCATGTTTGACTAGCGGCTTGCTGTTCCCTTCCCTCCCTCCAGTTTTTAGATTTAAGGAGTGGGGTGGTTTTTTGTTTTTGTTTTGTATTCCACTTAAGTTTATTGCAACTCCTTGAATGCATTGCTTTTATTGCTTGTTGCACTGACAGAGGCCATAGCTCTGTAACAGAAAACAGGTTTTGCACACAAGGTCCTAGCTTCAGGCCCCAGCATCACTTGCTAAAAACCTTGGACAGCAGCAGTTAGTAATACTGGATAGATGTACTAATGGTCTGACTTGACAGGATAAAGTCACTTCATATAGTTGACATTTGTCTTCCCTCCCCACCTTCACTGGTATCCCTATATTTTTTTGGAAACTTCAGTGAGGTCCCTTGCTGTTTTGTATGCCAAGCATGCCCCATTTCTTCAGAGCCAATAAGAAATAGGAATGAAATGAGTGGAACGAAAATACTAAAGAGAGAGAGATGGTTCCCACTATGCTCTATGTAGAGAAAAGTGATGCAGATCAGAACCAGAGATCTGGTTGCCCTACAGCTATTACAAATGGGAAATGTGATCTCTCTGTCTGTGCCCCTTGGCTGTGCCCCATCTGGCTCTGCTTTCCCCCCAGACTTCCCCAAGTGCATTGAGAGACAGCTTGTCATTCTCTAGGAATATTAATCAGATGTACCAGCCCTTCCATCCCATTGCAATGGGAAGAAAGAGGAGAATCAGAGCCTAGGGGGAGGGAGTGCTTTGCTTTTACAGTTCCCCTAAACAGATTTGCTCCATCAATATATTTCTTGCAAGGTGTAACTCTGGTGGGGCATCAGGGCAGGGCTGGAAGACCAGAGTTCTAATCAATGATATTTTGTGGGCAAAACAATTGATAAAAGAGTCACCATAATGTACAGAATGGTCCAGCATTTCAGATACATAATTTTAGGTATGTAGGTATGTACTACTGAAAAACTGGGGAAGGATAAAAGTACCTTGAATACAATCTAGGGCAGCTTGAAAGCACATCCTATTCATGGGGTTGAAAAAAAAATCTGGATAGCCAATTGCAACATAATTCTATTTTCTATATAGGTGGAATGAAATTTCGTGCGCATTAGCAAGAATTTGCAGGGTTTTTTAATCTTAAAAAATTCAAATATTGATGCTTTTTTCAACTTCTGTTTTTTAAATTATATTCAGAGGGATAGTCAAAAGAATGAAAGAGTAGTCTTGTTGGATTCTGAAGCAACAGCATGTTTTAACATGTCAAATTAAATTATTTTACACCTTGGTTTCCTGCCCACCTGTAAAACCCTATAAATAGAATTCATAACTGGTCATAGGTGAAAGACAGCGAGAGAGAATAAGTGTGAGAATATACAATTTTACTCCAAGCAGATTCAGGTTAGCAGATATCAAGCTACAAATACAAGCTGGCAGTTTTTCTCCTGCTCTTAATGCTCATTTTAAAACTGTATGCCCATAAATTATAACCCTGTTGGCTGGGATCCACAGAATCACATCTCTACATGATGGAGGATTCAGGTTTCTGTTTGTCAAACAGTAGCCTCTTGTACTATGAAGTACATCACTTTTGAAACGGAAGGGACTTTGATGACCACTTTGTGATATGTCACAGGGTTCTGCTGTTCATAGCAAAGCCATCAAAAATCCCATTGGACTATTTGCAATATGGCTATTTGGATCCTGGAGATTGTTTCTTGCTCTGTTCTCATTTAAGATTTTGGACAATTTAGGGCTGAGCTGAAAGGTCTTGATGTTTATTTTTTAGCTTTAAAGTAGCAAATGCCACCCCACAAGTATTTTAGTCCTACAGTTTGTTGTGGCTGTTCATAACTGTTTACAGCCCTTTCTGCTGCTTCAGTGCCACTCTTACTCCTGTTTCTTTCCTTCTCAAGTAATCTCAGACAATCCGAGATCACATAACTGGATGTGATGATGTCACTACACTACATAGCCAATACGATTTGGCTCTCTGATGATGCCACAGGGTAAATAAAGTCCTTTTGAGTGAGGGCAATGCCAGCTACACGTGGGAAGTCTGAGCCAATCAGCAATCATTTCAGCAGCCAAACACTTTTGGAGCCTTGTCATATTGGGCTGGAAAATTGTTTAGGGGAAGCCCTCCACCCTTTCAGTGCTGATGAAACATTTTGTGAGAGAGGGGGAGCCTACATTTTCAGCTCATCCCAAAATCAATTCTTGTTCCTCTTCCTTTGCACACCCTTTTAAATTCAAGTTAGAAGAATTTGTTTGAGATTTAAGGTTACATCAGCTCTAGAGAAGATCACTTCACAAAGCTGTCTGGCACTGGCAGAGGGAAATAGAAGCAGTTCTTAAACTCAGGCAGAAAAGCATGGGTAATTGCTACCGGGCCAAGTTCAAGGTTCTAGTTTTGGTGTACAAAGCCCTATACAGCTTGGGACCAGGATACCTGAAAGACCGTCTGACCCCTTATATGCCCAGTTGATCACTGCAGGTGAGGGCCTCCTGCAGATACCATCTTATCAGGAGCTCCGTTCTGCACAACATAGGAAACGGACCTTTAGTGTGGCAGCACGTACCCCTGTGGAATTCCCTCCCCTTGAATACTAGGCAGGCGCCATCTCTGTTATCTTTTTGGCGCCTATTGAAGACTTTCCTCTTTCAACAAGCCTTTTAAGTTGAGACCTATCCCAGTCTGCATCTGTGTTGGAACTGCTTTTTAATATGTTTTTTAAACCTTTTTTCCCCTAAACAATATGTTTTTAACCCTTTTTAAGGTGTTTTTAAAGCTTTTTTAAAAATGTTTTTAAAGTTGTTTTGTTTTAATGTATTTTAAGGTCTGTTTTTATGATGTTTTAAAGTGTTTTTAGTGCTTTTGTTTGCCGCCCTGGGCTCCTGCTGGGAGGAAGGGGTTTTTTTTAAATCAAATAATCAAATAAATAAAATAAATAAATTGAGTGTAAGACATATCCCAAGGACATTTTCCCTACCCTGAAAGCATCATTGCCAGATACCATTCCAGATTTACCTTACAAATCTCCAAGGCAAGGTAATGTATTATTATAATATTTTTTATTTATTAGATTTATATCCCACCCTTCCTCCCAGTAGGAGCCCAGGGCAGGGGTAATTCTATAACTCAAATCGCTACTACATTTTGCATAAACTAAAATCAGAGTCAGAATTAAAGGTTCCTGCTGTGATACATCATCTGCTAGAAGTTCACAGGAAGGAAAAGAAGATATTATTTTATTTGTTTATTTTAAGCAATTTCTAGACTGCTTGTTAGACCATTGCCCTCATTAAGCAGACGCAAAGCAAGACACATTAAAATACATCAGAGATATCACATCATAATCCAGTGCAGAATCTCAAAAACAAGGAGAGTATCAGTAGTGTTCTGGAAAGGCAGCCTGGAGCAGGAAAGGTAGCCTAGAACAGATACATTTTCAAGGCCCATTTGAAGGCCTGCACTGCAAGGGGTTGTGAGTAAATAAAATAAATTATTGGAATGTTTTGCATATTGCCAGCAGGTGGGGCATGCTTGGACTGATCCCAAATGTCTCTCCTGTTCCCATCTTCCCTAACAGCTGTGCAGCATTGCAATGGGCTTTACTTGGGAACCTCTCACAGCACCAATCTGATATGTGTGGTTCTGAGATGGAGTTCCCATTGCACAGGAAAGCACAAGCAAATTGGTGGATGCAGAGATTTCCCCAGGAGGATAGATCTCCATGGAGAATTATTTTCCTGCACACAGAATCTGCTACAGGAGGACTGGTGTGTGTTTATCTGCACTCCCTTTAAGAGGCTCTGGCCACAAACATTCCAGAATCAAAGAGGAAGAACCAGTTTGCATATCTGCAGATATGGGGTATTACCAGAAAACCCTGAGCATGCCTTTTTATTTTCTCCCACAGAAGTGAGTTGAATTGCACTGGGGAGCAGTAAAGGGGGTTGCAACAACAGACTACTGCTCCTATCTCTGAGCAAAGACTCAGCAAGGAGGTGTAATATGTCTTTGTGTACAAAGCAATCCCCCCCCCGGGGTCTGTGTAATATATAACCCCTCTCGCATGAAATGAATATTTGCAAATGTTGACATATGTTGAATCTTCCATATCTGCCATGTGCTTTTGGAGTCAGCAGTTTTGGATTTAAAATCTGAGCACCATTTTGAATGTGATTTTTATTTTTATTTTACTTAAAAAAACCCTAAAACTGCAAAAGATTTCAGTTTGTTGGCATCCCTCAATAGTTTTGAGCCTGGCAAGCTTCAAATATGAACCTTCATATGCGGCCACCTGCCAGCTGCTACTTATCACTGTATGTTGGCTATTATGGCATGTTTTAAATACCACTGCATGTTACCTAGCCAAAGCTGTCAGCTAAAATTATGTATCATTAAGTGCTATGTTATGCATGTTTACTTACTCCCACTGTATTCAACAGGGGCACAATCCCAATTATGTGCAGGATTGCACATTATAATGTCAGTTATAGGATTGCAACTTAAATGTCAGCTTCCACTAATATCAACTAATGCTGTCAAACAAATAATGTTGCATGCCAACCATTAAATGTGTTTATATTTAAATAGCAGTGGTTTTCAGGCATGTTGGCACAGCCCAGAAAGGGTTGCAGGTCAGCAGGAGAACACCTGCTTTGCATGCAGGAAGTCCCAGGTTCATCTCCAGCTAGGGCTTGGAATGTCTCCTGCCTGAAACCCTGGAGAGCTGTTGCCAGTCAGTGTAGACAATACTGAGCTAGATGGACCAATGCTCTGACTGTGTATAAGGTGTCTTCCTATGTTACAGAAAAAAACCCAGGAAATCAGGTCAAGCCACTCAAATGTACACAATCATAGCAGTTACTTGATAGGGCATGCCATTTAGGATTGCATAGAAGATTGTACAACACTATGGTGAATGTATAGACTGAGCGCAGATAATTCAAAACCACAGCTCAAGGCATCTTGCAGAAATACAATGAAACACTATAATAAAGGATTAGATTGGTTTTAATGATTATATACAATATTTTTAACATTGGTTTGCTTGCAAGCCATGCAGTGAATATTTCCTGATGGGCAGATGCCTAACATTTAATAAGCAAATAAATGGGATATAAGGTGGCTGTGACTAATATAAGTCCCATGGGGTTTTAATGGGTCTGCTCCAAGCATGCTCTAAGCATGACTATGTCTGGATCTGACCCAAAATTTGACCACAACAATATAAACACGGCAACACAAATAAGGGCGAGTGGGGATCAAGCCAGCAGAGTCGTTTGCATAACCATTGAAAAGCCTGACAAATCAAATTGGCCTTATGCTAAAAGCCAAGAAGGAGGTCCCTTTAGGAGGGCATCTCATACTTTTGGTGGAACAACTGACACGAAGTGAGTCTAGCACTGTGATCCACAGCCCCCTTTTGTGCCAGGCCGCTTCTGCTGATGGTGATGGTGGTTGGATTGGATGGAGGAGTCCCTCCTGTACCCAACTCTGCTGGCCTCTGGTAGTGTTGAGCTCCCCACTCCACCCCCAAATGTGTAGTTGGGTGGAAGTGCTGGCAGCAGGATCCCCACCAGTGGCAGGCCACAGAAAGCCCTGAAATCAGGCATTCTAGAGCAGGGAGGGGCTGAGGCAGCCTGGGAACTGCCGGATCCTGAGCCAGACCCACTGCTGTCAACTGATAGCATTAGGCCCAGTCCAGGCCCAATCACTGCACCAGCTCCAGGCTAGCACAGCAATTTGCCTGCCCTCCCCACCTTCCAACCTGGCTGGCACGAGCAGCAGAGCTGCGGATGGGGTGGTGACCCCGCTGTCCCGTTAAGCCTCCGCCATTGTCCAGCCTAAACTCTGAAATGTGTGTTGCTGTCACACTCATACCAACACATCGTCCACTGCCATGCTCAATGTCAGCCTGCAGATCTGCACTTGTTGTGTGAGCCACCAAGGCAAAGATAGGACATGAGCCACAGATGGTGACTTTCTTACCAGGGGTTTCTTACTCTCCCTGTTTTTCCAGTCCCACACAGGCAGCAAAAAAAGGGGAAATGTGCACTGAAGTTCTTGAGAGCCAGGAAAGAAGCTGCATTCACTTGGTGGATTACAAATTGTTCTCTCTGGGATCTACTTACCCTGATGCTTTTAAAACACCCACTTCATCAATGTGAACTGCCTCGTAGCCTGTTCCAAAGAGAAGTTTTGGTTACAAGAAGGGCCTAGTGATACTTCAGTTCCCACATAATTTATTTGAATTGAATTTTTATCACACCCTACAAAAAAGCTGAGGGTTATATGTAGTTTCTCCTCATCCTCACAACAGCCCTGTGGGGGCAGGTTAGACCAAGAAACAGAGAGTGGTTCAAGATCACCAAGGACCTTCATGGCTGGGTGGGGATTTACACCTGCATCTCCACAGTCCTAATCCAACATTCTCCCCACATCCCTAGGAGCAGAGCATCCCACTGTCACAGATCAGGTGCATGCAAGTATCTGACCCACATGTGTTCCAGGACAGAGCTAGGTTTGTTGCATTCTAATTACTTACTAAGACATAATTAGGGTCTGGTTGGATCCTATGGGATACAATGCCCATTTACACAACAATTAACACTCTAATCCATTATACAAGTCCCATCAGGCATATTAAAAGTAGGATTTGCTACATTGGATAAGGCGACTGCCACTTGACCGATTAGTTGGACTGCACATTTTCAGCAAAGCTGCTTACACGGTAAGCTTTATTAAATGAGTGCGTCAAGCTGACAAGCAGTTGATTACCGTGAAACCTGGGATGTTTTGCTTTTTTCTTTCTTTCCTTGTAGTGTTGCCATACCATTCATTATTCACCAGAGGTAAATGAAGTTACTGGGAAAGGAGATCAGCATCTCTCGTCTAACCAATTACTTTTGTCTAACCAATAACGTTTGTCTTTGCTGAGCTTGGAATGTGATCCTGGTTACAAACCAAGAGGCTGCTCCGCTACAGAATTTTAAAGTATGCAAAATTGCAAATGAGGATTAAAGTTCTGATATAAATGCTTAACAAATTCAGAATGCACCAAAATCTTCCAGTTCTCCCTATATACTAAGAGCTAACTCGTTCTCCAAATATGGATCCTTATGCATCATCCACACACAAGAGGGAGGTATCATCAGACTTGAGGGAACACCAAAGTTTGCAGAAATACAAAAGAAATTAGGGAAGAAAACCTTAAGGGAGGGGAGGGGTGAAACACAAAATCAGCTCAAGATTGAGCGTGCTTAGTGGGCTCAGACTGACCTGTTGGGGTGGAAATGGAATGGAGTATTCTGGAAAAGGAATGGTGTATCCTGGAAAAGGGCATGGGTGGCTGACTCCTACCCTGAGCAGGAGCACCTAAGCAGAAGATTTTGTTGCAGGTCCCAATTGCTTATATATAATGTGACTACTTGAATTTGCAATTCAAATGTTAAATTCTACCTCATTCAAACAACAGAAGACTTTTTTGTGAGCTTCTAGCTGTTTCTGTCTGGCCAACTTTGGAAATAGATTGCCGGGTTAAATAAAGCTTGGTGTGGTCCAGAAAACTTGTGTTTATGGATAACATGCACCGGAATTATGTTTTATGTAGATCATATTTCAGAATCACTTACATTTTTTAAGATGCTCAGTAACAAAACATGGATAGATAGATGAGACAGATGCTGATCTGATAAATGAATCAGTGAAAACACCAAGAATCTAACACTCATAATGCTCCAGTCCAACCAAATTTAGTAAGTCCCATTAAAAGTAATGGGATTTAAGTTAAATCACAACTAATTTGTTCCATTGGCCTCTCTAAGTTATGATTAACTTTAGCTGAACCATCACATTTAAGTATAGATTTTTATACCATCTCCTTACTATGCTCAAGGTGGCAAGATGTTTGAGATTGTGAAAACTCAAAGAAATTTCTCTATTCCTATAGAATGTCTTTAACTTTCTCTCCAAGTTCCTACATATGTTTTGCCGGATGAAATCCCCTCCATCCCCCAATTAGCCTCTGATTTTATTTTAGGTACAATTTGGTGACAATTTTGTACAATTTAGGTAACATTTGGATTAGTATTTCTGTACAAATCAATCTATCACATGGGTGATTGCTTTTTCTCCCTTGCATGCATGAAATATTGCAGGGTATAGTTGTGGATCTAATCTTCTCTGATCCCTAAAGGAAATATTTTGATAATCTCTGTCAGACCAGCACAACCTGTGACCAACCAAGCCCAACATATGTATGGTATCTCATCAGAGGCTTGTAAACTATTTGCATTTGCTGCTTGCCTAGAGCTGTAAAAACATGAGAGGTTGGAGTATCAAGCATCCAAAAAGCTGGTGGGTTACCTTTGGCTTTCTGCATTGCAAGTTGTGCAGGTCTGTGTTTATGGCAAGGATGGGGAGCCTATGGCCTTCCAGATGTTCCTGGACTACAACTCCAATCAGCCCTGACCATAGGCCATGTTTACTGGGGCTGATGGGAATATGACAATGTCTGGAGGGCCACAGGTTCCCAGTCTGCTTCTAAATAAAAACTATAAAAGGATTAGGAAAAAAATCAGAGGTAAACTGTACAATATGCTGCATATGCTGGGTTGTATTCAACTAGGTTTTACTCAAAGTAGACCCATTAAAAAAATTGATCTAAGTTAGTCCTGTCCATTAATTAATTTCATTGGGTCTGCTTTGAGTATGACCAGCATTGGGCACAACCTACAGGCTAAAAAAAATTGGGGTTTATACTTAATTTCCCATATTATAGCTCTTCATTCAAAATCATAAAAGACATCTTCTGGACCTGGTCATCCCTGAATTTAACTGGATTTGTGGATGCTGTTGTTTGCAGGGTCAAGGAATGACCAAACTCTACACCAAACCCAAAGAGATGGCCGAGCTCATATCTTCTCAGCCGTGGATACAGGAAGCCCTCAGCTCCCAAGATGAGATGAAGGAAGAAGATGGCAGACAAGCTTCCTATGGGCTACTTGCTGGCCTTAACGAGGAGCACGACAGTATCGAGGAGGAAGAAGAGGAAGAAGATGGTGGGAAGCCAAAGAGAAGGGGCCCAAAGAAGAAGAAGATGACCAAGGCAAGACTGGAGCGGTTCAGGGCCCGACGGGTGAAGGCTAATGCTCGGGAGCGAACACGGATGCATGGGCTGAATGATGCTCTGGATAACCTTAGGCGGGTGATGCCTTGCTACTCTAAAACTCAAAAGTTGTCCAAAATTGAGACACTCAGACTAGCCAGGAACTATATATGGGCTTTGTCAGAGGTCCTGGAAAGTGGGCAGACTCCGGAAGGGAAAGGTTTTGTTGAGATGCTCTGTAAAGGTTTGTCCCAACCAACCAGCAACCTGGTTGCTGGCTGTTTACAGCTAGGACCTCAGTCCCTGTTCTTAGAGAAAGATGAAGAGAAAGCCTCTGCCTCTGACTCAGCTGTGTCCAGCCACAGTTTTTCTTACCAGTCTCCAGGGTTACCCAGTCCACCATATGGAAACATGGAGGCTCACCTTGTACACTTGAAGCCTCCCATATTCAAAAGTCTTGTGGATCCATCCTTTAGCATCCATCATGAAAACTGCACCTCTCCACCATATGAGGGTCCCTTGACACCCCCTCTGAGCATCAGTGGGAATTTTTCCCTAAAGCAAGATGGGTCTCCAGACCTGGAAAAATCATACAACTTCATGGCCCACTATCCATCTGTTAGCTTGGGCACTGCTCATGGGCACAGCTCCCATTTTTCAACCGCAGTGCCCAGGTATGACATCCCAATAGATATGACCTATGACTCCTACCCTCATCATGTGGTTGGGGCCCAGCTTAATGCAATATTCAGTGAATAATGCAAGAAGGTGAAGTCCCTCATGGATTAAAGGAATATGATCCTTTGTAGAGATGCTGTGACATCTGTAGAATTATTACAGTGAAACAGGGATTTTACCTGCTCCACAGCTATATGAAGATAGGGACCAGATTATTTTCATGGAAAGCCCTGTGTGTGTGTGTTGGGGGGTGGGGAAGCCAGTCATACCACATCCTTGTGAGCCCAAATATATTTTAGTGTGCTAATTTATGGGCTTTTAGACATGTCCCCATTCCTAAAGAGCAGCTATTTCTCTATGGTTATGTCATTTAGGATGAAGAGAGGCATAGCATTTGTACTTGACAATGGAGCATATTTTGAGTACCCTCATCACATCCAGTACAAACATTTGTTTTTCCTTGCCAGGGTCAAACTCTGGGAGGAAAATGGCTCTATTAGTTTGCAGCAAAAGTTGGCAGGTGGGTGATGCTGATTGACTATCACCTGTGCCATCACCAAGACATCTCCACACCCTGTTCCCAAAACAGCTCTGCAAGTGCTTTAAAAATGTTTCCTTTTTTTAAAAAAAAGGTGAAAAATAATATATAAATGGATGTAAATACAAAAAATAAAAGTCCACCCAATACATAAGGAGAGGGGAAAGGTGCTGACTCAGCTTAATACAATGTTAATTCTGCCATGCAAACTGAAGTAAGATTCACACCAGAGGTAAAGTACCTGCTGGGTCTTCTTTTTAAATATCTCTCTTCACCCTTCAGTTTACCATATTGGCCTAAACTGAATGTTCAGTGCTTCTACCTGCATTCTGTAGAACGCATTGCTATGAAATCAAGTGCAAGGCTTATATGTGTTATTTAGGACTTATGCAAACGCTTGGGAAACATCAACTCTTATCATCATTGTGCAACCTAATCTTCCTGATCACTCTTCTTCCCTCCCCACCACCTCTAAATTGAGGATGGGGAACCTGTGGCTGTCTAGATGTTGTCGGACTGCAGTTCCCATGAGCCCCAGCAAGCATGGCCAATGATGATGGAAGCTACAGTCCAGCAACATTTGGAGGGCAACAGGTTCCCCATTTTTATTTTCAACAAATTCATTGAGCATAGGTCTGTCAACATCTATGAAGTTACCCACGATAAGAAAATAGAACTTCCATTTGCCAAAGTATACACTTGGGGACCAGACACTGCGAATGAACTACAGGATGCTATTGCCTTATGATCTGCTTATAGGTTTCCTGTGGAAGCATCTGGCTGGCTGGTGGACTGGACTAGACTAGATGGACCCTTGTTCTTATCCAGCAGAACTCTTCTTATATTCATATGCTGTGTTCACATCCTTGCCTTTGACATGGCAAGATTTGCATGGTAGTGAAGGAAAATACTAGTTTCACCAAGTAAGCACTAGCATTATTTGATATAATATATTTGTTGTCTTCTAAATAATAAATTGCAGGGGAGGATACAGCAATATCTACCTGAGACCTATGGTGAACGGCACGTTGTTTATTATTATTATTATTATTATTATTGATTTCAGAGTGGACATTCCCTTTAAGTATCCAGTATTGGCCACTGCCATAAGCCATCAGAGAATGTATTCCATGATCATGGTTTTCATTTGGTGAGGAATCCTCTCAGATGCATGGAAAAACTCTGTTAAATTTTGCTGGTTTATCAAAATTCTGAACTCTCCCGCATAAAATTCATCTGAGGAAGATACTCCAAATCTATGTCAGTTTTCCTCCCCTTTGGGCAAAACTTGGTATCATCTCTAATAAAGATGTGTGAAACTGCCCTCCTCTCTCTCTCCCCCCCCGCACCTTTCTGCCCTGGAGAAATGACATTAAGCTTGTTACAATACTTTAAACTTGCCTTGAGCATTCTTCCAGATGTTTCACTGCAGAAGGAACCTCCATTCTGGCCTTGATTTTTGTAGTAGGTAAAATTTAGTGTCAACCCTAAAGGAAGTGGCAAAGTTCACCAAGTATATTGACTCCCATTTTCAGATACAGTCATAAGAACATAAGTAGATCCTGCTGGATCAGGCCAATGGCCCATCTAGTCCAGCAACCTGTTCTCACAGTGGCCGACCAGATGAACCTGTGGGAAGCCTGCAAGCAGGACCTGAGCACAAAAGCACTCTCCCCATCTGCAGTTTCCAGTAGTCATCCAGCGGGAAGAACAAAGCAATACCCAGAAAGGAGACCCCAGAAAGGTTCTGCCTGCTTCCTGCCCTCTCCCGTGAAGAAACATGGCTAACCTGAGGGCATGGTGGAGAGGAAGAACTTACCCTTCTTCCAACCAAACAGCCTTTGTCTGGATTATATTTAGAGGATTGAAAAGACACACACACATGCATACACGCACACACACACATGAAAACCCTGCTCTAGACTACCTTGATTGGTTCAGACCAATGGTGGGGCTTCTGTCGACCTCCATATGTTGCTGGACTACAGCTCCCATCATCCCTGGCCATTGGCCATCCTGGCTGAGGCTGATGGGAGTTGGAGTCCAACAACTTCTGGTGGGGCATAGGTTTCCCTTGCCTGATTTAGACCCTTTAGGCACTTTCCTACATTTGGGGGCATCCTCCCTTCACTGGATTCTGAACCTTAATGCCGTATGTTCAGCCCCCTGAAAACCTCAAGTAGCTTCTGGGAGGATTAAACAATGGTACAGTTGGGAAGTGTCGTGGCTTCTTCCCAAGGGGCTTTGGTAAAAAACTGAGGGGAGAAAGAAAGAGTAACAAAACACCTGAAAAGGTACAAGGTGATTGCTTCATCCAGCAGCAGTTCATGAGCCAGCATCTTCTCATACACTAAGAGGATTCACATATAAGAGTTCGCAACAACCCATGTATTTTATAGGGAGGATGCTCTTAAAGCACAATGTCTTCTCAGGTACACAGTGAGCAACCATTGTCCCACATGCTGTAGACCAGAAATTGCTGATACACTTTCAAGGGGAATGCAGTGCTGATTTTTCTCCAGCTCCCCCAATGCCTGCCCTGTGTGCATAAGGTGGCATTGCTAGCCCTCAACTCAGGACATCTGTATAGTAGCAATAAATGGAATGCCAGAGTTCTCCACTCCAGACCAGCTGCATCACCTCATCCTCCTTTGCAAGATCCAAGGTAGCCATTCTCTCACAAAATCAAACTAAACCTCAATGGATGGATCTTTCCAGTCAAGCAAGAACCGCCCCCCTTTTTTTAAATCTGCTCCACTTGTGCCCCAGAAAGGAGTTGGTTCTTGGCTCCCTTGTCCCACCCTTTCTTCCTGCAATAACCAATCAAGACATACACATCCGTAAGAATCCGAGGGCAAATATGGGAATATCAAAAACTGACAGACTTCACAAAAGCAAAACAAAAAAACAAAACCCATTACCAGTGACGGCCATCTTTAATGTGAACACTCACAGGTGCTTGTGCACAAAATCTAAACGCTGGCTGTGGGAACTCAATACATATTTGAGGGATTTCTTCCCTCCAGCTAGCCAACAAATTATCATATATTTTGTTACATGTCCCAGCTAATGCATGATACATGGGCAATTTGGGTTCCAGGGCTCAACCCAGTTTGTAGGGTTGCCTCCCTTAATTATTTAGAATGCTGATATACTGTTGCCAACATTCCTCCTCCCTGCCTCCCAGGTACAATTCCTATTCATTTTAGTCTAGCAATTTAAATACCATTGATAATGTTTCTCCAGTGAAATTCCATGTGTCGTTATCAGCGACTGCAGAATTTATATTTATTTTAACTTACACCAAGTGGAGGTCGCAAATCAGACGGAGCCTGCCTTGGGACTCAGGAGGAATCCTGCTTTAGCATTCAAAGTCAGAGCAAAAATATATGTCTGACTACCTGTTGGAAAGGCAGGGTGAAGGAGCTCAAGAAGGGCTAGTCCAGAGACTGGATGGGGAATCCTGACTACCCAGTCAAAGCAGTCTGCCTTGGCAACCCTTCCTCACCCTGGTGCCTTCAAGAAGTCATTGGACTCCCAACTCCCATCAACCCCGTCTGGTATGCCCAATGGTCCGGAATGATGGGAGTTGTCACTCAACAACATATGGAGGGCCCCAGTTTGAGGAAGCCTGTCTTGGCCAAGGTCTTTTTCCCCCCTCAATGGTACCATTACCCCAATTTTTTCCTGTTATTAATTGTTACTAAGCAATATGAATAGTGGTATTTTTCTTTTTTTGTTTGTGTGTTACCAAAGTTATCTGTGAGTCAATTACAGTAAGTACTGTTATCTGTGCACGACATATGTGAATGCTGTTCTGGATAGCTACCTTGGAACACCATGGTGTCCCTCACACTGAAAGTCGCCACTGCAATGTTGCCTCCTACAAAATGTGAAGATAATATTTGAAGGGGGGGGTGTTTCCTCCTCAGCTAAAACACCTGAAGGATTTGGAGAGATGCCCAAAGAGTTTTGATTCTTTGTTTTGTTTTTAAGCTCAATTTCTCTGGAGAAGATCTGCACACCCTTAGCTTGTTGAAGCAATTTTGTCTATAAAGCTCAATTCAAAGAAAAATTCATGACATCTCCTCATACGAGGGATTGAAAAGGAAACAAAATTTCTCATGGGGATTTCTCACATCCCTGCTTGGGGCACTGATGTCTCAAGCAGATTGAAAGGAAGCTGCCAACCCACAAAAAGAGACAGGCTGTCCATTGTGCTCCTTCGTGATCCATATTTTAGAATGCAGCCGGCCAAGGGAAAAAAAATGTCTTAAGTTATTTATTATTTATCTGGATTCATCTAAGTTATTTTCTTTTCATTTCACATGAAATGTGAAATGTGCTAAATGACCTGTGGTTTTGTTTTTCTTTTTTCATTAAGTTGACTTTAAAGTATTTTTTGGTTGGTGGTTTAGCACTGTGGGGATAAATGTGTGTGTAAAGTTGGGAGATTTCTCTCTCTGTGTGTATTCATTTTGTGTTGCCTTTGCTCCATGGTTATTTATTAGCTCTTATTTATTTAACTTATTCTTCTCCCCCTTCCCTCTTTTGTTGCGGGGGTGTGTGCTCCAGCCTACATATATATATATATATATATATATATATATATATATATATATATATATATATATATATATATATATATATATACATATATGAGATTTCCCCCATCGGCTGCAGGGGCAACCATAAATGGCCAAGACTATGCAATTCAGTTTTTGTTTTCTTTTCCAGAAATGCCAGCATAATATTTTGGGCTCTTAAGCAGTCTAACAGTAGCCAGCCATTAGCAACACTCAGGCCAAATTCCTCCTTTGCTGCCCCTCACTGTTGGCTGACCGCACTGCCCCAATAGTGAGGCCCATAGTTGTCAGCCTCGAGACAAGACAACTGTGACAAAGTAGGAACCCCACATTTTTGTAGAGGGATTATATGAACAGATTAGAATTTCAGGAAACTATTTTACTCAAAAGGAACCTGTTAACAGACAACATCTGGGACAAGGAAGGTGATAACGGTTGGTTGGGTTTATTTCATGGGGTCTTTTTGTAACAAAGTGTATATATTTTATCCTTTTGTAAAGAAAATAGAATTGGTTCTTCAGTCCAAATAAAAGTGGTGAATCTTGTTTCAACTAAAAGGCTCGTCTTCTTAATGAATGTTTCCTTCTAGGGCAGGAGTGGGGACAGCCTGTGGCCCTCCTGCTGTTGTTGGACTTCAGCTCCCATCAGCCCCAGCTAGAATGACCAATGGTCAGGGATGGTGGGAGTTGGAGGCCAGCAGAATCTGAAGGGCTAGCAGGTTCCCCACCCCAGTTCCAAGTACAGTATGTATCCCATTGATTACACATTGTTGCTGCTTTTAAAATGCATCCAAACATTTATTTAGCCTCTCCTTCACCTTGTGGAGGCTTATGACATATTTAAAAATTTCTCAGCCACGGAAGACTTTTTTTTGGTGCATCCAAAAGGTTTGGATATGCTGAATGGGACTTTTGATGTTTTTCACCTCCTTTCAAACAGCAATAAACCCATGCATGCTCACACACCAGGCTATATCACAAACTGCTTTGAAATTCCTTTCCATTAAAAAAATAAAAAGTTATGTGTTGTGGGAAGCTGCTGTTCAGGAAACTCATAACCCAGCCCCTTTGACTGTGCAGAGCTCCCCATACAGCTTTTGAGATGCAGACCTTTCAAAAACAAATAGAAAATCACATAAATCCAAACAGGCAAAAAAAAGTTAATAAATATGGTTAACTTGGGTTCATTCATTTCAATGGGTCTGCTTTGAGTAGAACAGTTGAACACAACCCATTGTTTTAAATGACACTGTACCACATACGTATAATCAATATCCTAGGATAAAACATCAACAGCCTCCCCGAAGAGGTACGCCTGGCGCCTACACTTCTATCTTTTCGGCGCCAGGTAAAGACCTTTTTATGCTCCCAGGCATTTTAATTTTCTTAACCATTTTAATCTTTTAATTCGTATTTTTAATTTTTGTCGTATTGTGTTTTTGTAGTGTTTTTTGTTGTTTGTTTGTATATGTTTTTATGATTTTTATTATGATATATTGTATTTTATCTTGTTTGTTCACCGCCCTGAGAGCTATTCTGCTAAGGGCGGTATATAAATTGAAATAATAATATAATAAATAAATAAATAAACACAGATTTAACCACCAATAACCAGTTAAATGAACAGGATCCACAGAGTTTCCTGGACCCTAGCAAGGAGGTACAATGTCACACCTTCTCAGGAAGCTAATTCCTTCTTGGGACTACTTCCTGCATCAGCAGGGGCTTGGACTAGATGACCTTTGAGGCTATATGCTTCTAGTCTATGAAAAATGTTTTGTTCTTTCCCACTGCTAGCCTCACATCCTGAGTAGAGCCCTACCTACATATTTGCTCAGTAAGATGCACAGGTACCAGTCATCAAAAGCTTTATTAAAAATCAAGGCTGAGCCAAAATTTCTCAGAGGAAAAAAATCTGACAGGGGAGTCCTCAAAATGAACTTAATGCATGTAAAGTTCATCTAGTCCAGCATCCTGTTCACACAGAGGTGATTGGCTATGGGAAGCAGGACCTGAGCACAACAGCACTCTCCTCTCCTGAGGTTTCCTGAAACTGGTATTCAGAAGCATACTGCCTCTGACTGTAGAAGCAAAGCACAGACTTCATGACTAATAGCCACTGATCGCCTTATCCTCCATAAATTTGTCTTATCCTCTTTTAAAGCCAAAGCAGAGCTTGGAAAAGTTACTTTTTTGAACTACAACTCCCGTCAGCCCAATCCAGTGGCCATGCAGGCTGGGGCTGATGGGAGTTGTAGTTCAAAAAAGTAACTTTTCCAAGTTCTGCATCTAAGTTAGTCCTCCTATGGGAATGAATTCCACCACAGGCAGCCTGCTGTGGGAGGGAAACTCTGCACTGTGTGAAGAAGTACTTTCTTTTGATTGCCCTAAATCTTCCAACATTCAGCTTCATTGGATGTCCACGGGTTCTAGAGTTATGAGAGAGGGAGAAAAACTTTCTCTGCCACCTCCATGTCACACATAATTTTATACACTTTTATCATGTCATCTCTGCAACCTTTCCTCACAGGCTGATCATTTTGGTTGCTCTTTTTCCAATTGTACAATATCTTTTATAAAACTATTCCCTCTTCTACAAAACTATTGAAGGTGCAGTAGCTCTGTCCTCTTTTGCATCTGGACACCCTTACATCAGAATTGTGGTCTCACAGGTTAGCCTGACAATTAATCACTCAAAAACCCCACGTGCAAAAATACACCAATGAATATGGGCAACGTTTTGCCTTCTGGCAGGTCAGACCAGGTCGGACTATTCATCCATTCAGGCCAATGTTCTCAGCTTTGACTCACAGCAGCTCAGCAAGGGTTCAGAGAGAGGGTCTTTCACACCACAGCTGCTACCTGGGATCCTTTTTTAAAAAAACTAGACATGTCAAGGATTGAACCTGGGACCTTCTGCATGCAAAACACACGTTCTGTCACTGAATTGTGGCCCCTTCCCCAACTCGCCTCAGCATTTGCAGTTGTGCACTTGCAAAATGGGGAAAATATCCATCTCTTTCCAGGCATTCCAAAAGTTCATCTGGGATGTTCAGTGTTCACTGGTGAAAATTAACATTCCCCAAATCAGGGACATTTGTCACATCGACAGATTTACACGCAGACAGAACGAAAGATTAGCCCTCTTTGTTTGACCCATAGGAGAACTCTGGGAGGGGGATCCTCTAAAGCCCCTCAGTCTATAGCTCTCCCTGGTGAGTTACAGCTCCAGCTGGAATGTTATTAACAGCCCTTTCTGCCTCCTCTAGCGCCAGCCCCTCCCTTGGCCTTTTCCCTGTTGCCTAATCCATTATAAAGTGCAGCCTGACATCCCCCAGGCAACAGCAGGATCCAGCACTCTCAGGCACATCAAGTCTCTTTGGCAGCACAAGCATTCAGCAGAGCAGGGTGCCTTCTGCCAGCTCCACCGTATGGAGAATTGGAGAGAGACGCTGTGGCTGCTGCCTCCAAAGTGCTGAGCCCAGGAGGAGCCAGCCACGGCACCTATTTGATCCCCACAAGATGTGTGCCTAGGCGTGTGTGTGTGCTTGAGCGCATGCACACACGCATGTGAAGTCGGGTGGCTGCCTTCCCCCAGTGCACATGCAAGAGATGCAAGCAGCTGGAAAGGGATGCAGGCCAAGTGTAATGGGGGCAGACCCTAAGAAAGATCTCATTGCCAATCCCAGCTGCTCCATCCTCAACACTTCCCACCGTTCCATTCCAGCATTTTTCCTCTGTGCTACTGCAAAGCCAACAGTGTTTACATGTTCTATGTACATGGGGCAGGGAAGTGTGCTAAAACATAGTCAGCCAGGCCAGGGAGTGAAACCATATCTGAACCAGAATGAATAACCAAAGCAAACTTCTTTTTTTCCCCTTTTCTTTTCTTTTTTCCTGAACCAAAATAGAACCTGAACATCATCTGAAAGTCTGTGGTCACTTCCAGATGAGTTGTTTCTTGAGCATTCATCCTGATTTGCTTGCAGGATGGTTAGGTGACGTTGCGTGGAAGCAAATGTTATCCCACACTTCCCAGTGCATTTTCCTGTCACTTTCTATATTGCAAAAAGTCCAGTCTCTGGGGGGAACTTGGTTTGATGTTAAAGACTTCCCAATCAACTCTAATTGTGCAGTCTGAATTTGCCAGAATGTGACTGAATCCCACACATAAATAGCAACAGTCTGGAAGCACCCTCTGTTGGACCTGAACCATAATCTGAAAGTCTCTATTGAATCAGCCAGGAAAGTGTGTGTGTGTTTCATATTACTACTTTTGAATGAGGGTGCCAGGCCCGGCATCCAAGAGAGGTCTTCTGTATCTTTAAAAGTTGTGCAGGGGGAGGGAGAATTCCGCCTTGTGGTTTTTCCCATTACAGAGTTGCAAGAACACCTGCCCTTGGCTGACCTTCTCTTCTCCTAAAGATACAGGATCAGTCTCAGGCCATGGACCTGGCAACCCTAGTGCATTATATAACACTAAATAAGCAATTCTGAGATTAATCATAAATTGAATGGGCATGTTTGAGTCTACAATGCATGCTGTGACTCCAAAGATCCAATCTGAAGGAGGCAATCTTGGCGGATGTTCTGTGAGACTGAACAGAAACTTCAGAAAGCTGTAATGCTGAGTAGAGTACAACAGTGCAATCGAGCATGCTGGAAAAATGACAGGCCTACATCAACTTAAGACCCAACTGTTTAACCCCCCCCCCCAGTTTTAGATACATCGATGTATTTATTTATTCAATTTATATCCTGCCCTTTCTCCCAAAAGAGCCCAGAGCAGTAAACACATCACTAATAAAACAATTTTTAAACAAGCATTCTAAAAACAGTTTAAAACTTTCTAAAAACAGTTACAAACATTCTCTCAACCAGCGATCTCAGGGTTGCCAGGAACAGTCTCTTTCAACTATCAAATGCTGGTTAAACATGAACTTTTTCAATTCCTCCTGAAAGTCAATAATGAAAGAGACAGATGCACCTCACCAGGAAGGGGATTTCACAAGAGGCGCATTGACACTGAAAAGGCTCTGTCATGGGTCAATGCCCAGTGGCAACACCACCAATTGAAAACTTAAAGTTAAGTAATCACAGTGACAGTTCTGGAATTATTTATCAAGTTTTTTCTTCCCTCTTTAAAATCACGTTGGATGCTTCTTCACCTATCACACATATCTCTGACTGTATCCTGCAGATTAAACAGCAGAGACAAAAAAAACCCCATTTATTTGCTAAGAAGTTAGGATGGCTGTGCTCTGCCACCCTAGTCAGAGGCAGCATGCTTCTGAAAACCAGTTGCCGGAAGCCTCAGGAGGAGACAGTGTTCTTGCACTCGGGTCCTGCTTGCGGGCTTCCCCCAGGCACCTGGTTGGCCACTGTGAGAACAGGATGCTGGACTAGATGGGCCACTGGCCTGATCCAGCAGGCTCTTCTTATGTTCTTATTTATTTTTGTTTCGTGCATGCTTCATAGTTTATCCATCACTTAGCAGCAAGAGTTTTAGACCTATTAGTTTGCTACACACATACCCCGTCACAGCTCAAATAGTCATTAAAAATAAAGTGCCTTATATTTGCATTATCTCATGTGAACTGGAACTCAACCAGTTGGTCACGTGTGATGGACCCAATTGCTGAACCTTTGGCTGCATATACACAGCATTTGATTTTAGAATCAATGGAGTGCTGGTTTTTGTGCATAGTCCACACACTGTCAAGATCTATTACATATTTCTTGCCCCAGAAAGTGCTTCTTGAGAAATTGGTTTCATTCCAAAAATAAAAGTTCATTGCAGATTGTTTCTGCTTAGCCCATAGTGTGTCCATGTGGAAACAGATGAAGATTGATGTACGCAGTCCCAGCAGTGGGTGGGGGCAGTGTATCTACACCTGCCCAATGAGGTTGTGGGTGGGTGTATGCCAAGATCGCTATCACCACTTCATTCACCCTGGGGCATGTGCAGGGAGAAAAAGTCATGGATAACCTAATCACGGGGAGGGTTTTCAAACACATACCAAGTAACCACACCTGCCCTTGTGGACAACAGGAGCTAGAATCACTCTAGATTAAAAGCAGCATGTTGAGGATGAGCATGAACAATTCTAGACAGAGAAAAACTACATTTATTCACTGTCATCAGGTTAGTGTGCATACAGCCTCGATTGGCCTGAACCAGAATCAAACCGGAACAATTTCAGTTGCAGCTGAACCAGAACTGGAAAAGAGCCAAAAAAAATAATGATGTGACTGCCTCGTTAGAGTAGAGATGCCATATCGGATTTCAGTGTGTGCAGCACAAGGAGATTTCATTGGCAAGCATCAGGGTTCAGGAGAAAGAGACCCAAAAGCCTGGATAGGCCTGGGCTGAACATCCAGCAAAACCAGAGTTCACCACATTGGGGCAGGGAGGGCCTCCTGAACATCAGTAAGGGGGAAAAGTAAAAGGGGAGGGATAATTAGCTCACTAATCCTTAAAGCAGGGATGGGGAACCTGTGGTCCTCCACCACAGTTCTTGGACTCCAACTCTCATCAGCCCCAGCCAGCATGGCTAACGGTCAGGGAGGGCTGGAGCTCAAAACACCTGGAGGGCTGTAAGTCCCCATCCCTGCCTTACACTTTACGAGGTGAGCAAGGGCTGCATTTTTCTTCTTCGCCTTTTAAAAATGCTAAGGCCCAGTGGCAGCAAAGTGTGCTTGGTAGACCTAATGTAGCCGCCAAGGCATGCTTTGAAAATGGGGGCAGAAATGCCTCCAGGAGAGATGGTATGTGATGACACATATAGGGCACCACAACTGGGAACATCGCAGGGAAATCCCTCTCTCCCACTCCGGGGTGCCACCGAGTATCACCCACCCAACTTCAGAAGGCCAGATGGGGGACTTGGAGGAGACGTTCTGGAGATTAAGATGACTGTAAATTTGGGGCATGTTTGTGTGGGAGAAGGAGATCCTTAAGGTGGCCGGACCAGATCCTAAGCCAGCTTCAGGCTTTCAAGCCAATCACCAGCACACTGAATTGTGACCAGAATGGTTATGCAGCCCTGGAGTTGTTTAAGAATTGCCTTAATAGGGTTCCTGTAGCCAGTGCATGTTAGTAAACCAGCAGCCGTATTTTGTATTAACAGAAGTTTCTGGATGACAACATATTACAATCATCTGATAATTAAAAAGTTACCACGGTAGGGATAACAGTGGCCCAATATTGTCTGCTCTGACTAGCAGTGACTCTGTGGGGCTTTAGGCTGAGGTCATTCCTAGCCCTGCTAGCTGGTCTCCTTTTAAAGTGGAGGTGCTTGGGACTGAGCCTAGGATTATCAACAGTGAAGGCACTGGCTCTAGCACTAAGACAGCCTTCCCCAACCTGGTGCCCTCTGGATGTTGCTGGTCTCCAACTTCATTCAGCCCCAGCCACCATGGCCAGTGGTCAGGGATGATGGGAACTGTAGTACAGCAACTTCTAGAGGGCACCAAGTTGGGGAAGGCTGTACTAAGCTATGGCCCCTCCCAAATGCACTGACCAGTGAGACTTGAACCAATGGCCTTTGACTCCCTTACTCTAACAGGTTATCAAAAGCACTTATTCACTGTTTTTTGTTTGGTTGTTTCTCGTGAATCCTGCTTGGGATTTGATGATACCTTTGATCATTTCCCTCCAGCCTTTATATTCAGGGATACTAAACTCCATTGATCCACTGGGAACATTTCCTCTCCCTCCTTGACTGGGATAAGCCGAAATCCCTCGCACTGTTTCGGTGGAAATTAATTTCGCAATCTTCTTTGCTCGCCTTCTCAGTACACTCCGAGGATGCAAGATTTCTAAGCAGTGCCCCTCAGGGAGGGTGTGCGTTATTTACATGTGTGTATGTTACAGTGGAATGGAGCAGTGTCACCTCCCTCAGCTGGCTGAGCCATAGCACAGCTGGACTCTGGGTAAAGGCTGGCTCCTGTTAGCCTATCTGAAGCAGTGACTGACAAAGTGCCAAGTTCCCAGCTTTCCTCACAATTATGAGACTGTGCCAGGCCCATCATGGTTGAACTCTGATGCTCTGGAAGCTTGGAGCATCTGCTGGCCCAGCTGGGACTCAGCTTGCAGCTGTGCAAGGCTTTCTGTTTCCCAGAAGAGGAAGTGTTTATCAGCTGCCTGTGTGTGTGTGCATGCACATGCATGTGCATACTCATGCACATGTGTAATTTTTTTCAAAGAACTGAAAGAATGAATGGCGTTCAAATTCACTCCTGCAACACATTAAAACTGGGACAGGTGGTTCTGCCACACTGCCGTGACATAGCAAGCGACAAGTTCTGTGAGAGTGGGATATAAACAAGCATTTTGGAAAGACCAAAATTAAACATCCATGGATATCAATGGAGCAAAATCACTCAACAGGCCTTGAGCTGAGCTTGCAAATGTGTTTGCATATGCTCTGCCCACTCTGTCCCAGCTTCTCTGATCACAGCCTTGGATTTACTCCTTGCCTTAAAAAACACTGAAAAGTGGGAACAGGTTCATATCTCACAAAGCAATTACATTCAGTTGTGCCTGCACATTTTGCTTGATAACTTTCATTTTAAGGGACTAGAGATTTACTTTCTAAAAAAGAAGAAAACTTAGTCTGGGGGCCCTGCTAGCTCTGGGCCTGATATAGTTGTACCCATTGTACACCACCCCCTGCCATCAGCAGCCCTGAATAGAAATGGAGCAGGCTGTGTGCTGAAGAAGGGATAGTACTTTCTGTCCCTCCTCGGCCAACCCCCAGCAAGAAGCTAGAAACCATTTTTGCAGGCTGGTAACGTTTTGGACTTAATCACAAGGATGAACAAACACCTTGTTAAAACAGTGCAGGCCAGGTCAGGGTAGATTAAATGAGGGTGGGGAGCCTGTGGCTCCAGATGTTGCGGGACTACAATTCTAGTAATCCCTGGCCATTAGCCGGGCCACACACATTCTCTGTCCCTGGATTAAATGAATACTATATCCAGAAATTTGGGAGTAGATCTTTCAGCAATGTGGAATGGAGGGAAATGGGGCACAGCCAGCGTTATTCCTTGTTATGCTCTCTCTCTGTGCGTGTGTGTGTGTGTGTGTGAGAGAGAGAGAGTTATAAATGTGTCCCTGTTTTCATTGATGGAATTGGTGGTGATGTTTGAGCTTTAACATGGGTGATTTTCCAGACAAAAAGCTGTTCAGCGCAAAGAATGCAGATTCTAATGATGTTTCCTCCATATCAGATCTGCTCCTGGGAACTCATATTTTCCCCAGCCCAGCACCAAGAATTTCTGGGGAAGTGCACTTCCCACATACAGATAGATTGACTGCTCTTAACTAGACAACTGTGGTGCACTTAGGTAATTTTAGATCATAGACTTAATGACCTTACAGATGGTAATGTGTATTACTTCAATGACTTCACATGGTCTTAAGTGGACGATGGGTGGTTCTTTAATAGTACATATTACTTCACTTGCTTTAAAAAATATGGTAAGCCAGCCCTGCTGTTGGAGGTTCCTCCTGCTTAGTCTGTTGGGTCTCTGGACTATTGCCCCAAAGTCTTGCCCTGATAGTGCCTCTGCTAGACATAACACTCCAGATTGGCATCGCTAGAAAACAGCAGGAAAAGAAACTGCAAGAGACAGCTGCAAGAGACTTTTTTTTTAGACTGAATTCAGAGATCTCAATCCCAAAGTGTAGGGTTTTTTTCTACATGTCCTCTTTCTGTTGACAGCATGCAGTCAGAGCCTGGCACCACTGGATCCTATAGGATTCTTTCACATGAACTGGAAGACAGAGGGAATATTAAAGGGATTCCTTTTTTAATCTAGTGATTTGAATGGCTACACTATTTAAATCTCAGACTCTCCAGGTAGAGCTAGAGAAAGCCCTGTCCGTGACCTTGAACAGCCATTGCCAATCAATGTAGGCCAGCGTGTTGTTGGACTCCAGTTCCCATCAGCCCAACCAGCATGGCCAATGGCCAGGGATGATGGGAGTTGTAACCCAACACTAGCTGCAGGGCCATAGGTTCCCCATCCCTTCTGTAATCACAACCTTGCTAGATAGACCAGTAATCTGACATGGTACAAGACAGCTTCATGTGTTCAACCATGTTTTGGGCCAAATTAGGTAGAATTCAAGTGGCTCAGAGTTTGTCACCATGGGCTTGTGATGCCTGGATATCCTAGGGGTAAATGCAGGAAGGAGAAAGGAGAAGAGGGTCCAATGAACAACATGGTTGCGGTTTCCATCCTGGCTTGCCAAGGGCAGATAGAGAAGAAGGCAGGTATGGAAGGGGTGGAACACCTTTTCTTCATTCCCCCTGCCACTTCATGTCCAGAAAGCCTCACTATATCTATGCCAGAATGGATGCCAGATCATTTTTGCCAAGGGGCTGGATGTATGCATGACCCTCTCTTGAAATTTATGCTCTGATAGGCATCTTTGTCTGACCAGAAGGTTCCTCAACAACTTCTTGTTTCCTTCAAGACATCATCATTTTTAATGGAGAAACTCTATCCCAGGAGTTGTCAGCATGGTGCCCTCCAGATGTTGTTGGATTCCAGGTCTCATCAGCCCCAGCCAGCATGGCCAATGGCAAGGGATGGTGGAAGTTGTAGTCTAGCAACATCTGCGGCACACCACTTTGGTTATGATTGATTGATTGATTGATTGATTGATTGCATTTATATACTGCCTTATAGCCAAAGCTCTCTGGGTGGTTTACAACAATTAAGAACATTAAAAATAAGTATACAAATTAAAACCATTAAAACCCATAAAAACCGATAAGCAAGTTAAAAACACATGTTATTCAAATGCTGTTAAAATGCCTGGGAGAAGAGGAAAGTCTTGACCTGGTGCTGAAAAGATAACAGGGTTGGTGCCAGGCACACCTCATCAATAGAATCATTCCATAATTTGGAGGCCACCACAGAGAAGGCCCTCTCCCTTGTTGCCATCCTCCGAGCTTCCCTTGGAGTAGGCACCCGGAGGAGGACAGGTTCCTGTCGGGAGAGGCATTCCATCAAGTATTGTGGTCCCAAGCAACGTAAGGCTTTATAGGTTAAAACCAGCACCTTGAATCGGGCTCGGAAACATACAGGCAGCCAATGCAAGCGGGCCAGAATCAGTGTATATGTTCAAACCGTCTGGTCCCTGTTACCCATGCCCACTGCATTTTGCAAAAGCTGCAGTTCCGAACTGTCTTCAAACCAGCCCCACGTAGAGTACATTGCAGTAATCTAGCTTGGAGGTTACCAGAGCATGGACAACTGAAGCCAGGTTATCCCTGTCCAGATAGAGGCATAGCTGGGCCACCAACTGGAGTTGGTAGAAGGCACTCCATGCCACCGAGGCTACCTGAGCCTCAAGTGACAAAGATGGTTCTAGGACAGCCTTTCCCAATTAGTGGGCCACCAGATGTTGTTGGACCACAACTCCCATCAGCCTCAGCCAGCATTGCCAATGGTCAGGAAAGATGGGAATTGTGGTCCAACAACATCTGGTGGCCCACTAGTTGGGAAAGGCTGTTCTAGGAGAACCCCCAAGCTACAAACCTGCTCCTTCAGGGGGAGTGCAACCCCATCCAGGACAGGTTGGACATCCACCATCCGGTCAGAAGAACCACCCACTAACAGCATCTCAGTCTTGATGGACTGAGCCTCAGTTTATTAGCTCATCCAGTCCATTGTTGCAGCCAGGCACCAGTTCAGCACATTGACAGCCTCACCTGAAGAGGACGAGAAGGAGAAATAGGGCTGCATGTCATCCGTGTACTGGTGGCAACACACTCCAAAACTCTGGATGACCACACCCAACAGTTTCATGTAGATGTTGAACAGCATGGGGGACAGAACTGACCCCTGCAGAACCCCATACTGGAGAATCCACGGAGCCGAGCAATGTTCCTCAAGCACCACCTTCTGGAGCTGACCAGCCAAGTAGGAGCGGAACCACTGCCATGCAGTCCCTCCCACGCACAACTTAGCCAGTCGTCCCAGTATACCATGGTCAATGGTATTGAAAGCTGTTGAGCAATCAAGGAGAATCAACAGACACTCCCACGTCTCTCTCCCGACAAAGATCATCATACAGGGCGACCAAGGCTGTTTCCATGCCAAAACCAGGCCTGAAACCCGACTGAAATGGATCCGGATAATCGGTCTCATCCAAGAGTGTCTGGAGCTGGCCTGCCACCACTTGTTCAACGACCTTGCCCAGGAATGGAACATTTGCCACCGCCTTATAGTTATTAAGATTTTCTGGGTCCAGGGAGGGTCTCTTCAGGAGTGGTCTCACTACCGCCTCTTTCAGGCAGCCAAGGACCACTCCCTCTTGCAGAGAGGCATTAATCACTTCCCTGGCCCAGCCGGCTGTTCCATCTCTGCTAGCTTTTATTAGCCAAGAAGGGCAAGGATCCAGCACAGAAGTGGTTGCACGAACCTCTCCAAGCACCGAGTCAACATCCTCAAGCTGTACCAACTGAAACTCATCCAAGAAATCAGGACAAGGCTGTGCTCTGGATACCTCGCTTGATTCACCTGCTATAACATTGGAGTCTAAGTCCTGGCGGATGTTAAAGATTTTATCCTGGAAGTGCCTGGTTACCCTCCATTGTGCCTTTCATAGCTGCATGGCAGGTGAAAATCAAGGGGCAATGGAGTTTGGTTCATTAGGGAAAATGGGGCTCTGCCCCTCCAACCTCAATCTGCTCTCAGCCATCCCCGCCTCCCTGCTTTCTTACTTGGAACCAGTTAGAGGGTGTCTCTGCCTGTCATTGGCTGTGGCCCCACCTACTGTTGGTCTCCCTGCCTTCTGCCCTACCAGTCCCAATGGGCACTGGCCACCACTGTCAAGGAGTGAAGGTTTTCCCCATCATCCTTTCTCTAATCCAGGAAAACTTCACCAGGTCGATGTCTTCCACCCAGGGAGACATGCAGTCTCTAGAAAAGAAGTCAACCCCAACTTACCCTTTGAATCTAGCAGAGGGAAGAAGGGAGTGGCAAAGACAGAATAATTGCTCTCTACTCCAAGGCAGCTGCCCCATTCTTTCCCCCACCGTGACCAGCTGGTTGGGGAGCACAGAGCCATGTAATTATTAAGACTTTTTAAACCCTGGTTTATGGGCTATAATTCTGATCATTTGTAATCTGATAACTCTGTGAGCCAGTGAGCTTCTAATGTTCCCATCTGAGTGAACCCAGAGGATTTCACCTACACTAAGCCCAAATACTGGACTGCGGATTCTTAGATAAATCATCTTTCCTTTTTTAAAAACTGCCCTCCCCATCTCTCCAGTGTCAGATTTTGGCGATCAGCTTCCAAGAAATGAACATTTTCATAAAGAAGCCTGCCAAGAGATCACTTTTCACCAAACTTCACCCAAAGCCCTCACTTGCAATAGGAAGTGAAGTGATATAAAAGGCTGTCCCACATATTGGGTTGTATCCAACTCAGCTAAGTCCTAAACAGGAAAGAGTCATTGAAATTTGTGAACCTAAAATAGTCATGTTTATTAACTTCAATGAGTCTACTATGAGTACAACTAGCATGGAATACCACCCATTATTTCTTCGGTACATTTGGATGAAAGTCAGAAAGAGGGTCACCACAAAGAAAATAGTGGTCAGTGAGCTCCTCTTGGCTCACTTAAGAGTCGACTGGGCAAACATTTTTTAAAAAGTGGATGTTTCCCAAGGGTTTCCTTCCGGCTTGTAATGGTGGAGTCTGCGTACTCTGGTGTATGGCTGTATCGAACCGCCCACTCCTAGGGATGGAGGTATCTGTCCCTTGCAGTTCTCTCCATCTCTCTTTTTCCCAATCTTAAATGCGATTCTCCAGGTTTCTGCAGCAATTTGTGGTTTGTTTTTAAAATCCTCACGAAAATCCTCCAGGGTTTTAGTGTGAATTTCTCCCAATAAATTTCTTTTTGTCTGCGGTTTTATTTATTTATTTATTTATTACATTTATATACCGCCCCATAGCCGAAGCGGTTTACAGTTTTGACTGATGTATGCATTTATGCAAGCAATTTCTCCTAATAGAATGCATTTTTGCATGTTCTTTTCACTAATATATTCATTTTTATACATATTTCCCCCTAATATATGTATTTTTGCGGACATTGGTTGGAGGACTGCATCACAAAATATGGATAAGTGCAAATTTTGAAGGATGGCTGTTTTTGGTTTTCCCATTGTTTCAGAAAGTGCAAATTTGATCATTTTGACTTTAAATGCAAACTGAATCAAATTTCTCCTCCGCCTATGCACTCCCCATTCTGGTACCCCAATCTGCAGGGAACAAACTGGGGAGAGACACCGTGGTTTTCACCAGGGGCAGAGGCTCAACTTGTTCATTGGAGTGGGGGAGCTCCTTATCTTAGCGGTGGCAGCAGCTGAAATGATAGATCCAAATCATTTTTTACCTGTGATGTAAGTGCCCCTCCCAGTCCCTTAAAGATGCAGTGGCCATAGCTCTTGCTCTGAGCACTGCCATGTTTCCCAACTCCCAGTTTTCCTACTTGGAGGGGGGGAATTATGGCATGGATTTAAAGTGTTGGAGGGCAGGGGTGCCGCTAGGCACATAAAAGACTCAGAGAAGACATATAACAACTGTCCCATAACAGACATCTGCATAAAACTTGCTTATGATAATTTATATGTATAGATATCCATTTAGGTCTCTGAGCAAATGAAGATGGGTGTCTCAGTGGCATTGTATTTTGCAGTATGCCCAGCAACCCTGTTTGTGCGTGTGTATACAGATGTGTATCTATGCAGGCTGAGTATAAGCTGGAAGGGCTCACAGCATTAACATTCCAATGGAATCCCCACCACTGCAAGGCACTAGCATTACAAAACAATTTGGGGTTGGCTTTTAAAGAAGTCTGTTGCCACAGCTCAACCACACCTGACTTGGCAAACCAGATTGGCCCCCACCCCTAAATGACCAACCCCTTGTCTCTGGAGTGTGTAATTGCATTCAGCTGAACAACCAATCCAGCAAGGTTGAATTTACAGCCCATCAGGTGATAAGTGGCAAGTTCAGCCCTGCTTTCTGCAGGGATCAGCTTTGCAATCCCAATGAGGAACTCAATCATGCAGTCAATCCAGCCATGTCTGTACCAAGCTAAATGTGGGCTGGATGGAACAGCTATTAGATGGATCCACAGTTGGCTCCAGAATCGTACTCAAAGAGTGCTTATCAATGGTTCCTTCTCAAACTGGGAGAAGTAACGAGTGGGGTACCACAGGGCTCGGTCCTGGGCCCAGTGCTCTTTAACATTTTTATTAATGACTTGGATGAGGAGGTACAAAGCATGCTTATCAAATGTGCAGATGATACAAAGTTGGGGGACATAGCTAATACCATAGAAGACAGAAACAAAATTCAAAGGGACCTTGATAGGCTGGAGCATTGGGCTGAAAACAACAGAATGAAATTCAACAGGGATAAATGCAAAGTTCTATACTTAGGAAAAAGAAACCAAATGCACAGTTAAAAGATGGGGGATACTTGGCTCAGCAGTACGACATGTGAGAAGGATCTTGGAATTGTCATTGATCACAAGATGAAAATGAGCCAACAGTGTGATGTGGCTGCAAAAAAGGCAAATGCTATATTAGGCTGCATTAACAGAAGTATAGTTTCCAAATCGAGTGAAGTACTAGTTCCCCTCTATTCAGCACTGGTTAGGCCTCATCTTGAATACTGCATCCAGTTCTGGTCTGCGCACTTCAAGAAGGATGCAGACAAACTGAAACGGGTTCAGAGGAGGCAACAAAGATGATCAGGGGACTGGAAACAAAGCCCTGTGAGGAGAGACTGAAAGAACTGGGCATGTTTAGCCTGGAGAAGAGAAGACTGAGGGGAGATATGATAGCACTCTTCAAGTACATGAAAGGTTGTCACATAGAGGAGGGCTGGGATCTCTTCTCGACAGTCCCGAAGTGCAGGACACGGAATAATAGGCTCAAGTTGCAGGAAGCCAGATTTTGACTGGACATCAGGAAACACTTCCTAACTGTTAGAGCCATACGACAATGGAACCAATTACCTAGAGAGGTAGTGGGCTCTCCGACACTGGAGGCATTCAAGAGGCAGCTGGACAGCCATCTGTCGGGAATGCTTTGATTTGGATTCCTGCATTGAGCAGGGGGTTGGACTCCATGGCCTCTTAGGCCCCTTCCAACTCTAATATTCTATTATTCTAAGCCCTTTAGAGAGCAAAGGACTTGTTCTCTGCTGCCCCAGAGGGCAGGACTAACGTAGTCTGAAAGTGGGGCAAGCCATGCTGGTGCAGGACTTCTGCTTCTCATGAAGCTTTGGCATGCGGTGTTTATACCAGTTGCTGGGGATCACTGGCGGGGAGATCAGCTGTTGTGCTCAGATCCTGCTTAAGGTCTTCCCATAGGCATATCTGGTTGGCCACTGTGAGAACAGGATGCTGGACCAGATGGGCCACTGGCCTCATCCAGCAGGGCTTTCCTTATGACCAGTTCTAATGGGCTTAATATACAGGAGGGTAAATTTGAGTTGAACTTCAGAAGAAACTCCTTGATGGTAAGAAGTGGTTTTACAGTGGAACCAATTACCTTGAGGAATAGTGGGCTTTCTGTCTCTTTGGAAGTCTTCCGGAAGAGGCTGGAGAGCTATCTGTTGGGGATGCTCCAGCTCTGAATATTCTCATTAAAAATGCAGGGGGTCAGACTAAATGCCTTATAAGCTCCTCTTCAACTCTTTGATTCTATGTGAACTTCTTTCTCTTTATTATATTTCTATCCCAGCCACACAGCACTCACGTAGGAAAACTCAGAGCAAAATGCTCCACCCACCCACCTGGCAGGCTCTCATCCTGACCTTGCTACGTCATTAAGTGCAATCAGACCAAATTGTGATATTACTGGGGGCTGGAGAGAGAGAGAGAGGGGGGGGGGAAAGGAAAAATCCTCCTTTTCTGAGTTGTGGGGAAGGACAAGGAACATTGCAGAGCAGTGGATCTCTACTTCTTGACCCAAGGAAGCCCTTTACCACCACCATCCCACCTCCTGGCTTCTGAGATTTTATCAAGCATTCATTAATCATCCAGACTGCAACCCCAGCCTTCACTATCTGAAGTCACAGCAGGTTTTGCTTCCAAGGAAACATGGTCTAGGTTTACTGCAAGGCTCCCTTTGCACTCCACAGCCATGACTCCAAATTCTCCCCCAACGAATGGGGGAAGCAAGCTGGTAGTTTGGGTAAAACTGAGCTATGCTCAGCAAACCCCCGTAAGCTCCAGATCAGCCAGCATTTTCAATCTATTTTTAGAGAGAGGTATAGTGTGTTTGCTTAGTGGTGGCCAAAGGACAAGAGATTAATCAGTGGGTGTCTCCCTCCCCTCCCCGCATCTGCTCAGACAAGCCACAAACAAGACGACCAGCAAATCTAACAGCAGACAGGAGCATTCGTTGCTGATCAGAACACTGCCTGCCACTCAACCTGGGGTGGTGGTGGTTGTTTTTTTAATGCCCTGATCCCCCCCCCCTGGATTGTATCTCCACTGCTGGATGCAGAAGAGGGTTTGCATAAGATGCACATTTCCCCATGATCTGGAATAGCAATGAAGACCTATTGCATACACCCAGTTTCCATCTTCTCACACTCCTTGTGATGATGCACAATAGGAAGCACAAGAAAAAAAGACATAGGAAGCTGCCTTTCTTGTACTGTTTGTCCACCTTGTCCGGTGTTGTACTCCAACCTTCCCCAGCCTGGTACCCTCCAGATGTTGCTGGACTACAACTCCCATCACTCCTGACCATTGGCCATGCATACTGGGGCTGATGGGAGTCAGAGTCCAAAACACCTGGAGGGCACCAGGTTGGGGAAGGCTGGTCTATTCTGATTGGCATCTCAGAGGTGGTATTGAGGACCCCAAGGCTGACTGTCTTGAGGCACTTCAAAATTCATGCTCAGCCACCTTGTCTGGGACAGTTCAGGATTTCAGCGCCTCTGTGATAACCGGGCGGACCTGTAATTGATTACCTTCAGCCCAACACTTGTGGCAGGATATTCACTTGATCTGGTTTTGTGTACTATTTTGGGAGGAGGTATTTGGAACAACACAGAAAACTGCCTTATCCTGAACCAGACCATTGGTCTATCTAGCTCAGCATTGTCTCCACTGGCTGGCAGTGGCTCTTTAGGATTTCATGCCGGGGACATTCTCAGCCCTACCTGGAGATGGCAGGAGCTGAACCCGAGACCTTCTGCGTGCAAAGCAGTTTTACCACAATGCTATGGCCCTTCCCTTGGGGTGGAGCCTGTATGATTTTATTGTCATGAACAGAACAGTTCCTGCAGGGGCAGGGACCCTACTGGGATGGCTCATCTTTAAATACTTATGGATCCAAATAGTGTCCTGATGTCACTGCAAGGTTTTTCCATAGGTATGGCTGGTGGTCCTGCTGAAACCCTGATCCCTCTTGGAATGAAGAGATGACACAGGCCCCCAATAATCGCTCCTAAACAACCTTCCGCAGACCATAGAGATACTTTGGCTGCTTGGTATTCCAAAGTCCTGTGTAAGGGCAATGAAACGCCTGGGCTGACAATGGCAGAAGACTTGGGACAAATACAACAGGCCAGGCCAGAGCCCATATCAGGGCCTATTCTGTGCCATCATGGTGGTAAAGAAAACTCACCCCTCTGCCACTATTGCATCTGTACAACGTTGGCCTATGAAGCTGTTCCAGATGATGGACCTGCCCCGCAGGAAGATCTGGAGGAACCCTCAGAAGCCTGGAACGTGGGAAGTTGCCTTATACCGAGTCAGACCATTGGTCCATCCAGCTCAGTAGTGTTTGCAATAACTGGCAGCAGCTGCCCAGGATTTCAGACAGGGTTCTCTCCTAGCCCTATCTGGAGATGCCAGGGACTGAACCTGGGACCTTCTGCATACGAGGAAGATGCTCTGCCACTGAGCTATGGCCTTGTCTGGCTGTGATGCCTGCTGTGCCCAGTTTGTGTTACATTTGGTGGATAAAATTGCTCATATCTAGGGCCAAACTAGATGTGATGTTAATCACATTGTATATCTTTACTCCTGCCACAGTTCTGATCCGAAGCGGGGGGGTTGCTTACCTGCTAACTGCCCTGAGATGACAGTTTCTATTGACTACTCTTATGAATCTGGGAGTCCTGTACTCCAGTTAGGGATGGGGGAGAAATTCGACTCAGTTTGCATTTAACACCAAATTTACTAAATTTGTACTTTCCTAAACAATTTGAGAACCGAAGCACAGCCATGTTTCAAAATTCGCAAATTTTGTGATGCAGTTCTCCAACCAAGCAATACTTACAAAAATGCAGATATTAGGGGAAAGTGTGCACAAAAATGGATATTTTATTTAAAATAACATACAAAAATACACTATATTAGGATAAGTGGCTTGCAAAAACGTGTATTAGTCAAAACTGCATGCACAAATTCACACTAAATTCAGGAGAAATTGACACTAAAATGCTGAAGAATTTTCATGAGGATTTTTTGGGGTAAAAAATCACAAATTGCTGCAAAAATGTGGAGAACCGAATTTATTAGAAAAATGAGAAACAGAGAACCGAAACTGACAGATCCTTCCATCCCCAACTCCAGTAATGTGTAATATGGGCTAGCAGTTCTAGCACTAGTCCTAGAGGCTAAAACATCCCTTCTAAGATCAGAAATGCTGAAGGCTCACCTGATTACCCCCACATAAGAGCAGTGTGATCTCCAGATCTATGGCCAGGAAACAAGGTGTGTTACTCACTGGGATTTAGGGCAGAACTAAATGCTGCAAGGAACATTAGATCGTTGCAAGGAGGGGAGGAATGGCATCCCTTCAGATTCCTCTCTGCCTCTCCATAAGATATTGAACACTTCCCTTCTGTCAGGAGTCGGGAACTTCAGGCCTGGGGGGCAAAATGCGGCCCTCCAAGCCTGTTTGGTCCTTGGGCCTCTCCCCAGGCGACACCTCCTCATCAACAAACACCCCCTCTCCCAGGCCATATCTCTCACCGGCCCTGCTTCTTCCCCCAAGAGTCTGTCCCTGGCTGAAATGGGTTCTTGAGCTCTGACAATGCCTCTGGCTGGAGAGCAGAGAGGGATGGGAGAAAGCATTGAAACTAGCCTACTGTACCAAGGTAAAGTTTGCATTTGTTGCTCTGCCCGCTTTTGCCTCTAGTCCTGCCCACCAGTGGCACGTGGCCCTGGGAAGGTTGCCCAGATGGGAATGGGGCCCTCAGGCTGAAAAAGGCTCCCCTTCCCTGACTCATGCCCTGATGTCATTACATCTCCTTTGCTTCCACTCCATGCCACTGGCTGCCCCAATTGACAGGGATGGGGGTTTGTTGTTGTTATGTGCCTTCAAGTCGATTACGACTTATGGCGACCCTATGAATCAGGGACCTCCAAGAGCATCTGTCATGAACCACCCTGCTCAGATCTTGTAAGTTCAGGTTTGTGGCCTCCTTTATGGAATCAATCCATCTCTTGTTTGGCCTTCCTCTTTTTCTACTCCCTTCTGTTTTCCCCAGCATTATTGTCTTCTCTAGTGAATCATGTCTTCTCATTATGTGTCCAAAGTATGATAACCTCAGTTTCATCGTTCTAGCTTCTAGTGACAGTTCTGGTTTAATTTGTTCTAACACCCAATTATATGTCTTTTTCGCAGTCCATGGTATGCGCAAAGCTCTCCTCCAACACCACATTTCAAATGAGTTGATTTTTCTCTTATCCGCTTTTTTCACTGTCCAACTTTCACATCCATACATAGAAATCAGGAATATGGTCTGAATGTTCCCTACTTTAGTGTTCAGTGATACATCTTTGCATTTGAGGACCTTTTCTAGTTCTCTCATTCACCGTTTAATGATGTCTCACCACGAGGGAAACTTACACCAGTCATTGTGGAAGGGGAGGAAGGCGGGGAACGTTAACGCAAGGCTGCCGTTTTCATTGGCCGCCTGTGTTGCCTAGATCCCTTAGCTTCTAACGTCAGACTCCCTCCCAAATCACTCTATGCAGGCAGCGGGCTTGCAACCCTTTCCTTCCCTCCTGGCAGGGCTCCTGTGTATTTACTGGACAAATCCAAATCTTTATTGCTTAGCCACAGGCCATCATGGGTCATAGGCTAGTACCAAAATAAATGTTTAAAAAGTGGGATGCCACTCAAAATATTATTACACCAAACTAAGAACAGCTGCGTGCCAAGTCACTGCTCTTCCCAAAGAACAGGAAACTTTACCTTCTCGATTTCTGCCTGCCACGCAGCACGTGTTAACCCTGTCGTTTAAAAAAAGAAAAGAAGACGAGAGCACTTGCAGTGCAGCGCGCTGGATGGAGTGACTGATTTGCCTTGTTGTTCACACTACCCCTCCCCACTCCGTCCCTTTCCCGATTCTTGTCTGATCTCCTCCTCCGCTTCCCTTTCTCACCTTTCCAATTTTCAGGGAGAAACCGATTTGCTTCTTCCTTTCTAGGCCTAGGAACGGAGGAGGGCTCTCCAGGAACAGGGTGACCTGTCCGCAGCCTAACCCCCGCTCACTTGCTCACCCGAGCTGTGGGGGTGGCAGCACGCGGCCTCTGCCTCTTTGTCAGCGGGTGTCAGTTTTCACGGCAGATGGCGTTTCCCTCGCAGCGAGAGCTATTGTGCTCCTTGGAACGGCTGGGGCTGGCGGAGCTGCGAGCGCCGAGGTCAGCTTCGTAGCAAGCAGCCGCTCAGGCCACATGGCGAAACCCACACGAGTCCTTCAATCCCAGGGGGCTGAACGCCGCTTGGGATCCAGAAGGAGATCCCCATGTTAGGCGATATCTGCTTCAGCAAAGAGGAATTCTTAAGGGTCTTGCAGATTTAGTGATCGGTAAGTAATCAGAGAGCTCCTGAGACTGACTTTTGCTAGGAAATCGCAGTCTCTGCCCTGGAAGCTGCTGCCCTTCTAATATGAACTGGTAATGGCTACTCTCTACATAATGTCACCATTCCATCAAGAAGCTCAGGGTAGCAAAGTAGTCTTCCCTTGGCTTGATTATCACAACAACCCTGTGATGTAGGCTTGGTAGGGGGAGAACTCACATCTCCCTGCTCCTAGTTTGGTACTCTAACCTCTACACCACACTGCCTCTCAATAATTGTTCTCTCAGTATAAAAGAAAAGCACTCTCCCCCTCATTGCTCATCATTATCATCACTCCTCCTCCTCCTAAAGCACCTAAAATATTCTAAACTCCGTACAGAGATTAAAAGATCCATAGCTGAGGCCTGGCATTAAAAGGAGGTTTGGTAGCTAAATCCTCTGAGCTCTAATTAATTTCGGATCAAAAGCCATAGGACAAGGAGAGAGGGGATGGAGAGTTGTCTAAAGAGGAGATCCGAAATGATGATAAGGACATAGGGAACAGGAAGCTGCCTTATACTGAGTCAAACCACTGGTCCATCTAGCTCAGTATTGTCCACACTGACTGGCAGCAGCTCTCTAGGATTTCAGACAGGAGTCTCTCTCGAAGCCCTTCCCTATTTTTGTGTTTATGATTTGTTTAAAACTTATTTTAATGTTGCATTTTATATTGTTGTAAACCACCCTGGGATCTTAGGGTGAAGGGCGGGTAATAAATTAAAATAATAATACCTGGAGATGCCAGAGATTGGACCTGGGATCTTTTGCATGCAAAGCGGATGCTCTACTACTGAGCTACTCACACTTAGGAAACATAGAGTGTCTCACAGTGGACTTGCTAAGTGGCAAAAGGAAACCTAAAGATGGGAGGGAATCCTGAGGTATGCGGGAAAATGATGTTTTAAACCCCCTTCAGGTTTTGAGGGGTTTGGATGCTCACTGCCCTGACACTGCTAGCTTTTTTACTGAAGACAACTCCTTGTTGCCACATTCATGTTATTATTCGGCAGTTGCGGGATTATTACTGCATAATTATTTAAGGCACAGGAATCTGCTGGATCTGACCACGTTAAACATGAGAGTCCACATCTTGCACTCATAACACCATCCAGTTGAGCACACAGCTGCAAGCAGAATCCAGTTTCTAACCATTCATTGTAACAGCAGAGGGAGAAATTGAGTTTGGTTTACATTTTAATGTCGAGTACCTAATATGCACTTCCGATATAGGAACATAGGAAGCTGCCTTCTACTGAGTCAGACCATTGATCTATCTAGCTCAGTATTGTCTACACTGACTGGCAGAGGCTCTCCAGGATTTTAGACAGGGAATCTCTCCCAGCCCTATCTGGAGATGCCGGGGATTGAACCTAGGACCTTCTGCATGCAAGGCAGATGCTCTACCACTGAGCTATGTTCCTTCCCCTTCCTGAAATAATGCACAAACCAAAACACCACTATCCTTTGAATTCACCTTTCTCCACACTTTGCTTTGCAGTTGTCCAATCAACTCATGTATACGTGTATGCATTAGGGGAAAGCATGCAGAAAAATGCATTTATTGATGAAAATAACATTTAAAAAGCATAATGTTAGAGGAAACACTTGTAAAAAATGAATTTGACAAAATCATAGACAAAAAGTGTATAATTCCATGCACAAAAATGCTGAGGAATTGTTCAGGAGGATCTTTTTTAAAAGCAAACAAAAGCATGACATTATGTGAAATTGTGATAAGCTAAAGACTGGAAAAATGAAAAACTGAAATTGACAGATGTGGTCATCCCTTTTATCCCTACATGATAAAACTGTACTTGCCAAAAGTCCCTCCTCTACCATAGCTCAGTGGTAAAATCATCTGCGTCAGAATGTTCCAGGTTTAATCCCTGGCATCTCCAGTGTGGGCTGGGAACAGACTCCGGTCTGAAACCCTGGAGGGCGCCTGCCAGTCAGTATAGACACTACTGAGCTAGATGGACCAGCTGGTCTGACTCTGTATATAGCAGCTTCCTATGTCCCCCATAGTCTTACTATTAAAAATACAGACTAAGTCATTGTAACAGAACACACTCAACACCCCTGGGTTTTAGACTCCTCTGTGGCGAAGTATCTTGCCTAATTCACCTTCGTACTTAGTAACAGATCTCATTGTTCCCTACCAGGCTCTTGTCCTAGAAGACTGTAGTTATACTGTTGGGGGAGGGGGGGAGAACAGCGCTGTTTGCTGAATCTGTAACATAATCTGAGCTTCAGTCTCAGCTGTTCGAAATGACAACAGCATAGGCAGGCCCAGTTTCACCTTCAGAACAGTACTGGTTCCAGCTTTTGGGGGGCCCTTGGGCAAGATGCTTTCAATCCTCCCCCCCCATGACTGCATCCACTTCCCCACCACTATTGCCACTGCCTATGCGCTGATCTTCCTCTCTGGACCTCATCCACACCACTTCCCAGAAGGAGAACAACGCAAGTGGAGAACAGGTATGTGTTCTCCTTGCTTCTCTCTCAACAGAGCAAGGAGAAGGAGAAACAGAAAGCTATAGGCATTGGCGGTGGGCTCCCTACTAAGACATGGGCCTCAGCAGGTGCCTGACAATGCTGACCTCTGGCGCCCATCCTTCTTCACAATACCTCTCCGCCTCCCCTTCCTCCAGCCACCACTGCCTTGGCCACCCAATTGCGTCTGTGCCTTAACAACATCTTTCCCAATTACACCTTTTCAGGGAGGATTGCTGCACAAGATGAGTTTAAAGACAGGATTATTCCTGCTCAAACTCTCATTAAGCCATCCCCCAAACCTTCATTGTACAAGATTAAAATAGAGCCCTAATCTCATCGGAGCAGCAAGATTTTGCAAATCATTCCAAATCTTTCCTCTGTTAAGTTTTATCTGTTGGAGATTAAGCTGGGAGGTCTCCTGAACTGTATTATAATAAAGCAAGACATGTC
Organism: Rhineura floridana; assembly: GCF_030035675.1. Classification (NCBI taxonomy): domain Eukaryota; kingdom Metazoa; phylum Chordata; class Lepidosauria; order Squamata; family Rhineuridae; genus Rhineura; species Rhineura floridana. The sequence goes on along the minus strand of NC_084482.1, from coordinate 14,141,908 downwards.
TGCTGGCTTGTACATGATGGCTGTCATATCAGGAGCCTTGGATGAGGAGGAACACAATCCCTCTTCCCACCTTCAGTAAGAGCATTGCTTCTTCCCTTCAGAAGCCTGCCCGTAGTTAAGATTGACAGGGGAGGCCCTGCTCTGAATTTCACATACGGGGGGGGGGGTCATTTTGTGTGGAATTTTTGCCCCCCTCACCCCTGTTAGACTCAACAGTCAGTGTTCACTTTATTAACACCAGGTCCATCCATGCCTTTGCAAAGCCCTTGGACGCCCTTGAATAGCAAGGATGCAATTTCACTGACACATGAAAGACATGCCCCCCCAGAAGAGGTCAAGGGCCCCAGACTGGAGGGTCTGAAGGATGCGCACCCCTCCTTTCCTCCAGGTCCAAAAGTTAAAGTGGCCGACGGGGAGACATGTCGGGGGGCCTGCGTGTGTCATCACCTTTGTCAAGTGCAGTTGCCCTTTCAGGGAAACACAAAAGCCACAACATGGTGGCACAGATGGCCCCTTTCAAAACAGAGCAGGCTGCTGTCCCTGTCTGCCCACAGGCTCCATCCTACATCAAAATCCCTTTTAATTGAATCCGCACTTTTATACTTCATTACCTCCCTGATAGATTGGGTTAGGATGGAGGCTGCCGCTGCCACCACCACCATGAGGAACAGTTGGCTGCTTTCAGTCCTGTAAGGAGGCCATGCGTGAGAGAGCAAGGAGTGCTGGGAAAGAGCCAGTTGGTCATAAAGAAAAGCTCCAGCAAAGATGAGTGGTAAGATTCCATACTACAGATAGGAGAGAAATTCAGCCCAGTTTGCATTTATAAGCAGATTTTACCTATATCTCACTTTCCAAAAGAGTAAGAGAACTGAAATGCAGCCATCCTTTGAAATTCGTGCTTCTCCGGATTTTGCCATGCAGTTCTCCAGCCAAATAATGTGCATCCAAACGCATACGGTAAAGTGTGCATAAAAATGCATATATTCATGGAAACAACATACAAAAGGGCGTTACATTCAGGAAAATTGCTCTGCAAAAATGTGTATACTAAGCAAAATTGCATTCACAGATGTGTATATTGGGATCAATTTCTCTCTCCCCCCCCTCTCCCCCCCTCCCTCCTTCCTGGGGCAGCTTGGTTGTTAGGATCATACTCCCAAGTGGCCACAAGGATTGTATGGGATGTGGAGGTGCCTCAGATTATTTTGCAGAAGGGATTCAAGCATATATCAGAACTTTATGTTTGTGAATTTAAAGAGGATTAAAGCACTCTGACACCTTAACACAACAAATCCTCCTTTTTTAAAAAAAAGAAAATGGACTTTTGTGGTTTGGAAATTGACAGAGAAATGCACTGAAAATGTAGCATGAATGAATGATTAACATGAAGACATATAAGCACGCTGTAAGCAAATAGGGTGAATGCAGGACAAATGCTCATCATCATGTAACCTCCCCGTAAGCAATCAGAAGGAATGCTCAATAAAGAACAGGTATAATCTAACCTCCATGTAAGCTTTGTTCAAGTAAATCAGGATGAATGCTCAATAAATAAGGTTTCTGGAGAGGCCCATAGAAAGGTCCTCTGTAGGAGCTTTCTCTTAAACGGAATTATAGCTTTGCATAGTGCTCTGCAAGGCCCTTTTCCAGGATCTTAAGTTTAAGTATCTTTTGCTGTGTTTGGATAGTGCCGTGTCCTGGGGGAGATTTTCATTGGTTCACCCAATGGGCTGTGAATCTGATGCTTTAAAACTACACACATAGCTTCTTCTCCTGGAGAGAGCTTCCGGTATCCATATGGGATAACTGCCCCACATTCTTCTGTTCAAAAAGAGCACGGTTTCCTCATTAACCTTTGCTTCAAGTTGCTTTGTTTAATGCCCAGCTGTCAACAGGCTGCCAGCCATGTTCAGAAGACCTGCTGCCTGCCCCCACCCCTTGCTCTCTGTATAAACAGAAGGAAGGGGGAAATATGCCTTGTGTGTGCACTGCACCAAATGGTCCAAACTGAACACTGGGAGAGCTCAGCTACCTCTCCTATCCCCTGTGGTTGCCAGGCCCGACCTTCACGAGGTCTTCTGTATCTTTAAAAGTTTTGCAGGGGGAAGGGAGAATTCCACCTTGTGGTTTTTCTCATTATAGTGTTGCAAGAACACCTGCACTTAGCTTACTTTCTCTTCTCCTAAAGATACAGGATCAGTCTCAGGCCAGCAACCCTAGTTGGACTCCAGCTCTCATCAGCCCCAGCCAGCAGGGCCAATGGTTAGGGATGATGGGATATGAAGTCCAACTACTTCTGGAGGGCCAAAGGGTCCCCAACTGTGCCTAAGAGCAAAAGGAGACGTCTTCTGGATCAGACCAAGCATCCATGCATACTGGTCTGTTTCCAACAGTGGTCAGCCAGATCATTCTGGGATGCCCAAAGCTTGGCATAAAGCAACTGCATCTCCCATTATTATTTCTTCCAAAGCTGATTCACCTTCCTCTTTTTTCAGCTGTACAGCTTAGACCAGGGTTGCATCCAGCTCCTAACACACACCCCAGTCATGGATGATGGGAGTTGTAGTCCAGCAACATCTGGAGGGCCACAGGTTCTTCATCCCTGTCTTAGGTTAATAGGCAGTTTTTGCACGGACCTCTGCCCCCGGCCTGCCAAAAACTACTAGGTTGTGCCCCTAAACCTACCAAAAACAACCCGTCTGCTCCCTCTGGTTCTGCTTCCTCAGATCTGTTTGGGCTGTGCCCCTTGACCTAGGAAAGGGATTTTGGCATTCACAGATTGATAATTCATTCTTTTATACATCTCTGTACAAAGTCTCAGAAGCTCCCTCCCCCTTTGCATCTGATCACAAGGGATGGAAGGATGTGACAATTTTCATTCTCTCAGTTTCTCATTTTTCCAATCTTAAATTCAGTTCTCCCCATTGCCGCAGCAATTTGTGTTTTTTAATCCCCATGAAAATTTTCCAGCATTTTAGTGTGAATTTCTCCTAATAAACACATCTTTGTATGCAGTTTTGACTAATGTGCACATATTTGCAAGCAATTTCTCCTAATACAATGCATTTTATATATTATGCTCATTAAAATTCATTTTATGCACACCTTCCCCTAATATATGCACTTTTGTAAACATTAGTTGGAGAACTGCATTGCAAAATTCAGGTAAGCACAAATTTTGAAGGATAGCTATGTTTTGGTTCTCATTGTTTTAGAAAGGGCAAATTTGATAGATTCAGCTTTAAATGCAAACTGAATCGAATCCCCCCCATCCCTACTGATCACTCTGTTTTTCAACCATTTCAGCTGCCCATCACCTCCTCCTTCAGCAACATAGTGCAACATTTCAACCAGCACACATTTGCCTCATCCTGTTAGGTAAAAACAAATATAGCTGGGCTTCCCCCTGTATTCAGCAACCAGATGTGCCCAGAGTCCCATCAGGGTAGTTAGAGCCATATCACTTACTGAAAGGGATTAGTGAGCATCCCAAAGGCCTCTGGGATTAGTGTCTAATGCAGTATGCTTTGCTGAAATCAGGCTCAGAGGAGGCTCTAAACCTCTTCATCCTCACTTTGGGGAAGATGTAATAGTTTGGATTCTCTTTGAATTGAAGGTAGAGCCAAACCTGGAGATCACACAACCCCTGTCTTTTATCAACTCTACTGGCTCCCAGTTTGTTTCCGGACTAGGGTTGCCAGGTCTCCAGTTTTTGCCTGGAGACTCTGGAGTTTTGGGGTCCTCTCTGGGTCTCTAGGTGAGTCACCCCAAACTCCGGACTCTCAGCTTTCATTTTTAAAAAAAGTTTCTAGGTGGTCTAGTTCAAGAGATATACACCAAAATGTCAGCTCCCCTCTCCCCACAACTTATGTTAAATGAGCTTGTAGCTGGCTGCTCTAACCCTGCACTTTCAGGTTTGTAGCCAATAAGTGAAGTCAAGGTTGTGATTGACAAGGGATTTGTTGACCTCCAGGCAAGAGCTAGAATGCATTGCAAGGCCAGAAAACTGTTGTTTTTTCCTGCTTGTCTGAAAATCTCATAAACTTAGGGTTGCCAGGTCCATGGCCTGAGACTGATCCTGTATCTTTAGGAGAAGAGAAAGTCACCCAAGTGCAACAGAGTAATGGGGAAAACCACAAGGTGGAATTCTCCCTTCCCCCTGCACAACTTTTAAAGATACAGAAAACCTCTTGGAGGCTGGGCCTGGCAACCAAGGGGTCTTCTTTATCTTTACAAGTTGTGCAGGGGGAAGGGAGAATGCCACCTTGTGGTTTTTCCCATTACAGAGTTGCAAGAACACCTGCACTTGGCTGACTTTCTCTTCTCCCAAAGATACAGGATCAGTCTCAGGCCATGAACCTGGCAACCCTACATAAACTAGGTAAGTGTATAGTTTTCAGCAATAGCAAAATGCTCGCTCTCTCTTGTTCAGGAGAACTAAATACCATTACAATGTGTTATGCTTTTCTAATTATGAGGAGTTAAACAAGTTTTAATTTTCTTGGGCTATTGAAGAGGGCAGTTCATTTGTCTAATTCTGTTTTGAATACCTCTCTTTTCTGGGAGTAGTGCTGCAATGCTAATCCCACATTCAATAGGACTTACTTTTGAGTAGACATTAGGGTTGCCAGGCTCAGGGCCTGAGAATGATTCTGTGTCTTTAAGAGAAGAGAAAATTCAGCCAAGTGCAGGTTTTCTTGCAATACTGTAATGGGAAAAACCACAAGGTGAAATCCTTCCCCCTGCACAACTTGTAAAGATACAGAAGACCTCTTGGTTGCCAGGCCCAAAGGAGGGGTGCAGAACCTCAGGCCTGGGTGCCACATGCAGCCCTCCAGCCCTCTCTGTCTGGCTCTTGGGACTCTCCCCAGGCCACAGCAGCTCCCCAGCCACTCCCTCTTACTGGCCTTGCTTCACACCCTCCTTGAGTGCTTCTGCCTGGCTGGAATGTGTCCTTGAAAGTGGCTCTTCCGTGCCTGGATGGATGATAAAGAGAGTGTTGTGTTTGTGTGTGTATGTGAGAGAGAGAAGAAACAACCCTATGGCACACAGGTAACATTTATATTCATTGTTCTGCCCACTTTTGCCTCTGGCCCTACCCACCACTGGAATGTGGCCCCCAGAAGGTTGCCCAAAAGGAAATGTGATTCTCGGTCTGAAAAATCAAGGCTCCCCACCCCAGCCTAATGGCTGGCCTGGCCCCAGATGTTTTGATGAATTCTGGGCGGTCCTAAAATTGGGGGGTTAGGGACCCATGAAAGGCGAGGCACCTGGGGATGTATGCAAGCCATGCTAACCTTCAGAAGTGTGGAGATCTCCATACATCTAGGTTGAGGTTGATGACATGAATTGTACATTGTCACTTCAGCACTTGCAAAAGGCCTAGCACATGTCTCTAGGCTACACTGGGTTTCTGTCATAATTCAGGATTGGTGATGTCACTTCACTCACTGCCAGAGGGCTCTGTAAATGGCAGAAGGCCTACTACAGTCTGGGTGCAAGGCCTACTCTAGGTATTACTAACTCAGTCAGGGAGTCATTTGGTCAGAGGGCACTAGGCACTGGCCAGCATGCCAGAGAATCTCTGGTCTGGCTTTGGGGCCCAACAGGAGATGTTATGGGTTGTTGCCTAAATGAGAAAAGGGGTGAGAAATTTGTGATTCACAGCACAGTAAAGACTGCTTGAAAACATTATCTGTGTTTCCTGCTGCCAAACCTTCCTGTGGCTGCATGGGGGTGCTATTGCTATTATTTTGTTGTTGTTTATTGTTATGTTTTTATAGTGTGTTTTATTTGTTTTTGTTTTAACATTGTGTAAGTTGCTTGGGGACCTTCAGGTATCAAGCGACTAATAAATCTATTATTATTATTATTATTATTATCAACAACAACAACAAAACAACAACAACAACAAAACAACATAAAATCTGGCCCTCTGGATTTTCCTCTGGCCACATCCCCTTCCCACACACACCAGCCTCATTTCACAACCTCCTGAAGTGTTTTTGCCTAGCTGGAATGTGTTCTTGAACTCTGATTATGATTTTTGCATGCTTCAATGAGAACATAACAAGAGCTGTGCTGGATCAGGCCAGTGGCTCATCTAGTCCAATATTCTGTTCTCATAGTGGCCAAACAGATGCCCCTATGGGAAGCCCACAGACAGGGCCTGAGTGCAAGAACACTCCCCTCCTGTGGTTTCCAGCACCTAGTAGTATTGAGAAACATACTGCCTCTGACCATGGAGGAAGAAGAGCATAGCCATTATGGCTAGTAGCATTGATAGCCTTATCCTCCATGTATTTGTCTAAGCCTCTTTTAAAGCTATCCAAGTTGGTGGCCACCACTGCCTCCTGTGGGAGTGAATTCCATAGTTTAACTCTGCACTGTGTGAAGAAGTACTTTCTTTAGACTGGTCTGAATCTTCCAACATTCAGCTTCATTGGATGTCCACGGGTTGTAGTGTTATGAGAAAGGGAGAAAAACTTTCCTCTATCCACTTTTGCCATGCCATGCGTCATTGTACTGTATATACTTATGTCAAGTCACTTCTTACTCACCTTTTCTCTAAACCAAAAAGCCCCAAATGCTGCAACCTTTACTCATAGAGCGGAGTCAGTGTTTTGCCATACAAAAGTAAAAATTACATTCATGGTTCCACCCACTTTTACCTCTGGCCACACTCACCCCTGGCATGTGGCCTCCGGATGTTTGCCCAGAAGGGAATGTGGTCCTCAGCTGGAAAAAGGTTCCCCACCTCTGCTGTTCAGGACTCTGCCATCTTTCACCTTTAATAAAGCACCATGCACACCTCGATTCCCCTTTAAGGCCTTCCCCTTTGTCATCCCCACTACCTGGCTTCCTCTTCTCCGAATTGTCTCACTGTCCTAGTTCAACACTGTGTCAACTGACAGTCGTTTCTCTTTACCTAATGGCTTCTCCTGTCCTTTATGTCACCAGTTCCTTCCCTATTGAAGATTGCACTGGGGAAAAGGCTTGGCAAGTCCCACTTCCTGGTGTGTTCTCCCTCCACCTGTCGCTGTCCCCCTTTATAACCCAATGGGGAGATGAGATCATCCTGAGTGACCATACAGTTGTATGACATCACTTCTGGCCCACCCATGTTTACTCCTGGCCAGGCTGGAACCAACCACCCTCCAACCCCTTCCAGCTTCCTTTTTAGGGTAAACCCTCCTGAGGCAGCTTCCATAGTATATAAAACATAAATTTTAAACAACCCCCCCAACACAATAATTAAAAAATAATGCTAACAAGTGATTAATTAATAAATTATTTAATTAATAACATCTGAAGGGCACCATGTTGGCTGCTTCTGCATTACATGATGGCTGGTTCTGATACAGTAGTTGAACTGGTCTTCAGTCAGTCACTGAACTCATCTCTTTCCTAGCCAGGTCTTCTAGATTTCCATACACTATCTTAATAGCCAATTTTAACCTTTTGGGGGTTGCCATGGAGACAGACTATGATACATGGAGGTGAACACCAAACTTTTGGACAGTCCCACAGGGATGTTCTCACAGTCCCAAGAGAGACTGAACCATTTAAAACTCTGGAATAGAAGAACACACCAGGCTGTCCAGGGAAGAGAGGTTGTTCATCTCTAAATTAAGCCCTGACAGTTTGACAAGTCTCACCCATGAAGGCAGTGTAAGGGATGGCCACTGGCCAACTCGGGGACAGTGTGAGTTTTGTGATAGCGGTGAGGTTGGTATCCTCCCCCTACCTCTTGACCCATTTCAGTCTGCATTCAGGCCTGGTTTTATGACTGAATCTGCCTTGATTGCCTTGATAGATAGCTTTTATCAGGAGAAGGACAGGAAGAATCCTGTTATGCGTGCTTGATTTCTCAGCAGAATACTAGAATACCTAAAATACAATCTCGCTCTTTATATACCCAACTGATTATTGTATTCTACAGGAGAGGGTCTCCTGTAGAGATACCATCTAATGAGGAAGTTTGTTCTGTACTATGTAGGAATTTGAACCTATAGTTTGGTAGCACCTACCTTTTGGAATTCCCCCTCATTATATGTCAGATAAGTGCCATCTATATTATTTTTTGGCACCCTGTTGAAGACCTTCCACTTCCAACAAACCAGAGATTTTTATTCCTGTCTTTATCCTCATTGGACTAGAAATGGTATTTATAATAATAATAAAATAATAATAAATTTAATTTTTGTGTCGCCTATCTGGCCGAAACCACTCTAGGCGACGTACAACATTAAATTCAACAATACATAATAATACAATACAGAATAAAATACAATGCAGTCAACAATAACCATTTTAAAAAGCGGCAATACAGGGCCATCAATAGACAATTTTAAAACAATATAAAGAAATTAGCCCACCCCGGGGACCCCAAAGGCCTGTCCAAAGAGCCATGTTTTTAAGGCTCGGCGAAATGTATCTAGGGAAGGGGCATGGCGAAGATCGAACGGGAGGGAGTTCCAGAGAGTGGGGGCCGCCACTGAGAATGCCCTCTCTCTAGTCCCTACCAACCTAGCTGTTTTCGTTGGTGGGACGGAGAGAAGGCCCTGTGTGGCTGATCTGGTCGGACGGCTTAGTTGGTGGTACTGGAGGTGCTCCTTCAGGTAAACTGGGCCGAGACCGTATAGGGATTTAAAGGTTAAGACCAACACCTTGAATTGGGCCCGGAAAACAACTGGAAGCCAATGTAGATGAAATAACACCGGCGTGATGTGATCACGGCGGCGGCTGTTTGTAAGCAGGCGTGCCGCCGCATTCTGCACCAGTTGTAGTTTCCGGACCGTTTTCAAGGGTAACCCCACGTAGAGCGCATTGCAGTAGTCTAATCGAGAGGTGACCAGGGCATGTACCACCAGTGGGAGCTGATGAATAGGAAGGTAGGGTTGCAACCTCCGTATGAGGTGTAGTTGATACCAAGCTGCCCGGCTCACTGCCGAAATCTGAGCCTCCATGGACAGCTTGGAATCAAGAACAACCCCGAGGCTGTGGACCTGATCCTTCAGGGGCAATTTTACCCCATTAAGATTCAGGTCAGCAACACCCAACCTTCCCCTGTCACCCACAAGTAGCACCTCGGTCTTATCAGGATTGAGCTTCAGCCTGTTTCTTCCCATCCACCCACTCACGGATTCCAGGCACTTGGACAAGGTCTCTACAGCCAACTCCGGTGAAGATTTAAAGGAGAGATAGAGCTGCGTGTCATCAGCATATTGGTGACACCGCAGCCCAAAACCCCTGATGATAGCTCCCAGCGGTTTTACATAGATGTTAAATAGCATGGGAGAGAGGATAGAACCCTGTGGTACTCCACAAGTGAGGGACCAAGGGTCTGAAACCTCATCTCCCAATGCTACCTGTTGATGCCTGTCAGAGAGAAAGGAACGGAACCACTGTAAACAGTGCCTCCTATTCCTAATCCCCCCAGGTGATCTAACAGGATACCGTGGTCGATGGTATCAAAAGCTGCTGAGAGATCCAGGAGGACAAGAAAGGTGAATTCTCCCCTGTCTAATGCCCTCCTCATATCATCTACCAGAGCGACCAAGGCTGTTTCAGTACCATGTCCAGTCCTGAAACCCGATTGGTATGGATCTAAATAATCCGTTTCATCCAAGTGTGCTGACAACTGGTTAGCCACCACTCGCTCAATGATCTTGCCCAAAAATGGCAAATTCGAAATGGGGCGAAAGTTGTTCAAAACTTGGGGATCCAAGGAGGACTTTTTTAGAATGGGTTTTATAATTGCTTCCTTGAGGGCCGGTGGCATTACACCCTCCTTCAAGGATGCATTTACCACCGCCCTGATCCCTTCGCCCAATTTCTCCTTGCAGTTCATAAGGAACCATGATGGGCAAAGATCAGTCAGACAGGTGGTAGGCTTCACCATTGAAAGTACCTTGTCCACATCCTCAGAAGGAAGAGGCCAGAACCGATCCCACTGAACCGGATTGCAACTGGTTAACTCTGGATCCTCTACTGCATCCACAGCGTACGGAATTGAGTTCTTCAGGTGTTCAACTTTATCGGCAAAGTGCCTTGCCAATTTGTCACAGGAAGCCTTTGAATGCTCCAAGGGTTCCTGAGCGACTGGACCGACCAGGCTTCGGACCACTTGGAACAGCTTCCTGGGACAGCACTCTGCGGATGCAATAGAGGCAGCAAAGAAATCTTTCTTTGTTGCCTTTATTGCCACCTGGTAGGCAGCTATTGCTGCTCTAACCTGTGTTCGAGCATCTTCAGAGCGGGATTTCCGCCACCGGCGTTCTAGTCGTCTCACCTCCTGTCTCAGACTTCGCAACCGAGGTGTATACCACGGTGCTGTCTGAGTTCTGTTCAGGGGGAGAGGACGTTTCGGAGCCACCCGGTCTAATGCCCTGGTGATTCCCTCATTCCACTCCGTCACCAGGGTTTCGACCGGACGACCTTCAGCAGGTTCCAAATCCCCCAGTGCAGTCAGGAATCCACCCGGATCCATCAGGCGCCTGGGGCGGACCATTCTAATAGGTCCTTTACCCCTGCGGAGGGTGTGTGGCATCGAGAAGTCAAAATTCACCAGATAGTGATCTGACCATGACACGGGGGTAAAAGAAATGGCCCCCAACTTCAGAACACTCCCCACCATTCCCAGGACAAATACAAGGTCGAGAGCATGACCGGCTACATGGGTGGGCTCAGTGTTACTAAGGTGCAGTTCCCAGGAAGCCATGGTTTCCAGGAAATCCCGAGGGGCTCCAATGAGAGTGGTCTCAGCGTGTACGTTAAAATCCCCCAGTACTAACAGTTCTGGGGTCAATGTTCGCACATCCGAGACCACCTCCAGCACCTCGGTCAGGGAGTCTGCCGTGCAGCGGGGCGGGCGGTACACAAGCAGGATCCCCAGACTGCCCTTCGGGCCCAACCTCCAGTACATGCAATCAACAAACTTGGTCCTTGGGAGCGGAGGCCTGGTGAACATCAAGGACTCCCGATAGATGACTGCCACTCCCCCTCCCCGCCTTCCCACCCTCGGTTGCTGCGCATAGCGGAAACCTGGCGGACACATGGCCTCAAGAGTGGGAGCTGAGGCCTCGTCCAGCCAGGTCTCCATAATACATACCAGGTCTGCGCACTCATCCAGTATCATATCATGGATGACAGATGTTTTTTGTGTCACAGACACAAAATCTTTTTATTGCTGATTTTAAATTATTAATCATTTTGGGATGTTTCATAGGAATCAGATAATAAATGAAATGAAATAAATACATTTACATTAAAAAAACCACCCTATATTGCTCTGCAGCAACAACACAACCCAAAGCTCTTCAGAACACAGGCAGCATTCTAGACAGCCTCATGTTGTAAAGCCTATCAAAGAACAAGAACCCTAGAAAGAAAGGTCAAGGCGAAGGTCAAAGTTTTTTTTTTAAAAAAATGGGAACAAGCAAGAATGTACAAGCCAAAATGTGACATGTACATGTCACTTGTTTACCTCAACTGTTTTACAGCAAGAAACACCCCCCCCCAATAAGGGATTATGGAAGAAAGTGATTATCTTTTACTTCTTCCACAAAAATCCCCTGAACCTATTTGTCTGCAATTTGGCAGAATTAATCCACAGGGTGGGGGTGGGGTGCCAGTAAATGCCATGCACTGTGGCCAAAACAAGAACAAGTTATAGCCATTTTTAGATTCCCCATTATAGTGGGTGGTAGAGTACACAGCTTCATTTTCTACAGAGCAGCTCAAAAACCTAAAACACAAATTGAAGTGGAGGGAGTACTGAGCTACTCAGAAACAGATCGGATTTTTTTTAATGCACAGATACAAATACAAGGTGAATCTTGGGGCCCATGCATGCCCATACTTGATGCCTGCTTCTCATCCCCACAAACACAATCTGCTTTGGTGTTTACATTCTTCTTCGCATCTAATATTAGGAAGCACAAGGTTCTTGGCTCAAAGCCTCAAATGAGGCCAGTTAGTTTGGCTTGTTCTTCGTAGCACCGTCGTTGGAACTCTTCACTAATCTGGATTTTGCATCAGTGCACATGGAAAAATCAAGTCCCCCACACTTAGCTGTCAGGGGTCATTCATTCTGGGAAAGCTGAAGTTCCTGAGCTTAGAGTTCCTATCAGGTTTTTCTGCTTCATATCTTGTTCTTTGGATGACTCAAATCACATGTCAAGCCTGAAACTCTTGCCTTTTTAAAGTTCTGTTCTTTGGAGATTCAGTGGCTCAGACTTTGGCCCCAAGAGGACTCATGTTTAGCAGTTCTTTCTCATGGTACCCAATTTTTCAGCAGTTTAATTGGTTGACTAACAAAATGATTTTCAATCACGGCTTAGTTCAGTGCCAGAGCACATGCTTTGCATGCAAAAGGTCCCAGGCTCAGTTCCCAGCATCCGCAGGTAGGGGTAGGAATGTCTGAAACCCTGGAGAGACACTGCCAGTCAGTGTAGACAATACTAAGCTAGATGGACCAGCAGTGTGACACAGAATAAAACAACTTCCTAAAAAAAGAAAACCACACATTTATTTTGACAGAGAAAATGTTGCAAACATGCTCTTCTTCTCCAGATTTCCCATTTCCCCCACTGAAATCATCCCTAGAAAAAATGAGAGAGAAAAGCATGGGCATTTTTCTTAAATGTTTCCATTTTACTGGACCTTCACATCTCTAGCTGTGCTGTTGGATCACTGGGCCACATCCTTGGGTTCTGCTCAGTTATCAGACTTTTATTGTTTAAGAGCAGGCTGACTTTGGACACCACCAGGCCCCATGCTATGGCCCATGGGCCTCAGTCTTTGGGATGCTGGCAACCTGATAATGCTAGCAGATGTAGAGAGAAGACAAAAATCAGACAGGACTCCATGCTAATGTAGGGGTTAGGAATCTCTTGAATTGCTGAAGCTCAGATTAATCTGATACAAGAGAATGCACTGTGCCTTCACTTTGGTGCAGAGCCTCATACACCAGATTCCGTGAGCCGCTGCCTCAGGACATCACCCTACAGAAGAGAGAGCACTAAGGAGTTATTCCTGTGGCCAGAGTAAAACAATCGACACAGGGACCTTTATGGGTAGCCAACCTGGTGCCCTCCAGATGTTGCTGGACTCCATCTCCCATCAGCCCCAGCTGGCACAGCTAATGATCAGGGATAATGGGAGTTGTAATCCAATGACATCTACCTCTGCTCTTCACAGTAAAAATATAGTAACAGACCACTGACAGTTTTATCCTTTAATGGCATGCAGAATCCACAGCCGCAAGCAGCCGCTTTGTAGTGTTGCCTCATGGGGATGCCAGCCCCGTGGAACCCTAAGCTGCACTTAAGGGATGTGAATGGGTTGCTTTTCTTTTCCTTCTTTTTCTTTTAAAATTGATTTAGAGAGACTCCCTGGAACAAATTAGGAGAATCTGTGCCCTATGGCACCTTTAAGCGATCACAGTTCCCTTCCCCCCATGACACCAGCAGCAGGGGCCCACTTAAGTAAACAGGGAGGTGAAGGTGCCTCTCAGATGGAATAACTTGAGAAGAATGCTCTCCACTTGCGCCAACCCATTGCCTCCATTAGCAGCCCCCTTCTGCTGTTTTAGAGCAGCACAGGGAGGAATCTACGGGGACCACTGGCCAACCGTCACCCAGATGCTCCCTTGCCAAGTCATTAACTGAACAAAACTAAAAGGGAGCCCACAAGGCCCTCGTGGGAGGGGGCTGGCGTCACCATCTTAAATTCCCTGACTTCCCCATGCTCAGGTGGGGTGTGAGGCTCCAGCAGCCCCTCTGAGATGTAAAGCTGCCCCTGTCAGATGCAAGCCTGGGGGAGCCCCACGTCATCATCCCTCCCTCGGCAACAGATGTCTGACAATCGCCTCCCAGGCTGTTGCACAGGCCTTTGTCATGTTCAAGTTTTGCTTTGTATTCCAACAGCCCCTGCTGAATTGGATTTCCCCAAGGTTTTCTCTCTCACACACGGTTTTTCCCCATCTGCCCAAAATATGTAACACCCCGTAGATGAATGGAAAATCAGAGTAAAGGCAGTTCTGTGCTTTTTCTCCTGCACGGTCAGGGAACTGTAAAGGATCTATACAAGGGTATCACTTGAGGACCCAAACTGAAGAAAGCAACAAAAACCTTGAAACAGCAATAAAATCTCCAATATTTGTCAGGGGGGAAATAAGGACACTTGCCGTACACATGAGAGAGGGGACTGGGATTCAGAGCAACACTTTCAAGGTTAACTGTTCATATGGAACACAGGACACTGCCTTATAATGAGTCAGACCATTGGTCCACCTAGCTTAATGTTGTCCACACCGACTGGCTGTGGCTGTCCTGGGTTTCAGGCAGGAGATGTTCCCAGCCCTAACTGAAAAAGCCAGGGATTGAACCTGGGACCTCCTGCATACAAAGCAGAGGTTCTCCCACTGAGCTATGGTACTTCCGATGGCAAGCCCAGCTGGAGACGGTGGCTTACCAAGGGCTCTTATCCAGCCCGAGTGTTAAGATGATCCAGTGAAGCTCCACGGCCCACAGCACTCTGAGTGATGCCACCACATGATAACAAGAAGCAGGGCTTTGATGGTTGTGGCTCCTTTCCCTTGGAGTGCTCTGCCATGGGAGGCCTGCTGCAATTTTTCTTTGGAGACTTTCAGACAGCTGGTAAACTAAGTTATCTATTTAGGAGAGCCTTTCCCATGATCTGTGGCAAGAGTGGGGAAGTTTTTTCAGCCTGGGGGTCACCTTCCGTCATGGGCAGCCTTCCAGGGGCTGTATTCCAGTGGTGAGCAGGGGACAGAAGCAAAAGTGGGTGGAGCAGCAGATGTGACTCTTACCTTTGCACAATAGGCTGCATTCTAGCCATGCAAATGTCAAGAGATTTCTAGGCACACTTCCGCTCTCATAAATCAAGCAAGAGTAGAGATACAGTTCAAGGACACACTTCAGTCAGACAAAAGCACTCAGATAATGCACTGGAGCAGGGCTGGTGAGAGAGGTGGCCTGGTGAGAGTCCTTGGGCCTGGATAGTGATGTATAGGAAGGAGTTTGGGGATTGGCCTGCATGCAAAAACCTATGTTCCATCTCTAATCATGCTCCTTTCAAAGCGCTTTGCTCTCCGTCCTTCTGATAACAAGGGGTTGTGGGGAGGGGGATATGAAATCACATTCACTCCACACCATGAGACCTGCAAGTCATGTTTTATGGCAGGGAGAGAACCTGATGCCAACTCCCATCATCCCCAGACAGCATAGCCAATGCTCAGGGATGATGAGAGTTGTAAGCCAGCAACATCCAGAGGGCCACAGTTTCCCCACCCCTGGACTGTATGGGTTTCATAACCTTGGTAACACTGTACATATACAAGACTATGGATGGGATCTGTTGGCCAGTGCCGGTTCAAAAGCATTCCGTTGACCTAACAGGCTGGTATTGATTCAAGTTTGTCCACTAGCCACGGCTTTTACCGATCCAGGTTTTTTCCCTCACAAAAAATACTGATATTAATACTGAAAAAAATATAATTGTTAATATTGAAATTGTAGAATCCATTCTGGAAAATTTGTTGTACTGCTTTCAAGTCAATCCCGATTTATAGGCGACCCTATGAATAGGGTTTTCATGGTAAGCGGTATTCATGGAAAATTGCTACATAAAAATCATATTCACAATGATAGAGAATAACAAATTAATGGAAAATTCAGTACTAAATCCTGATTGGGCAAAATTCTAGCACATCCCTACACGAGACTGCATATTAGGGCAGATCTGAAATTTCTCAGAAAAGAATTTACTGCCAAATATTTCAAATGTATTGCTGGCTTGCTTTTTTTTTTAAAAAAAAACCTCTTCCTGAATGGTTGGAGGATTTCAGTCCTCTCCTGAAGAATAACTGATCTCCCCAGTTTTGCCATCTGTGAATTTTGGCCACAGCTATGAATTCCTACTGCAGTATCATTGAATGTTGTTTTAATATTGTTGAAGGAATTGATGGGCTTGACCCCTACTTCTTCCTGCCCTCCTTTTTTAGAGCATTGCTTCCTTCTGATGGGCAGACTCCCGTCAGAACTAACAACAGAGCTTCATTCAACATTAAATGAGGCCAAATTCTTCAAAAGAGAATTTTCTGACTCTTTTCAAACTCATCTTGAACTTATGGAGAATTTTAGTCCTCCCCTAGATAATATTCGGTGAAATCACAAACACAGATGCAACACACACACACACACTGCATGCCAATTCTGCTCCTCGCAATTTTGAGAGGCCATATGAGGCCCTCATGTGAGTGTATAAAACCTTTGTATGTAAAGTATATGCAATCTTAATAAATTACACTCAAAACAAGAGGGAGGAATTTAGCTGAATTAGACATCTGCAAAACCCAGAGGAATAATTCCATTGTTGGCTTGAATCAGGCCACTTTCCCATCTTTGTTTACTTCTCACAGTTGTTCACTGAGCCCTCTAGATAATGTTATATTGATATTTTCACTAACTTATATGACTTTACCAAGAGGATGAGGTACATTCATGGGGGATGAGTCTGTCGGTGGCTATTAGCCATGATGGGTATATTCTACCTCCACTGTCAGAGGCTGAATGCCAGTTGCTGGGAATCCCTGATAGGGAGAGTCCTGCTTGGGGATTTCCCATAGGCAACTGCTTGGTCACTGTGAGATCAGGATGCTGGGCTAGATGGGCCACTGGCCTGATCTCGCAGGCTCCTATGTTACACACATACATTTTTACTGATAGGTACATTGCACCATAGATTATATAGCTACGTAAACTACTTTCCTCACCCAGTGTCACCCTGCATCGTGGAAATAAATGGTAATCTTAAAACTGTGCAAACACTGAGTAATTTTCACATACATATATCTAGCTTTGGCACAAAAAGGTGATATTTCAGGAACTGATGAGATTATGGGAGATGGATAAGCACAAAAAGGATTACAACACCACAAGAAAGCAACCATTACAAGAATATATCAAATTCATTGCTATGTGACACAACACTGAAAATTCCCTGGTCTGGGACTAATGTTCAATAGATTTGCTGAAAGCATGGTAGGTTTTGATAAAAAGCACCAGATTTTTTTGAAACAGGACTCTGATGGGCTGGAATTATTATTATTATTATTTTTTAATTAATCCAATTT
Organism: Rhineura floridana; assembly: GCF_030035675.1. Taxonomy (NCBI): domain Eukaryota; kingdom Metazoa; phylum Chordata; class Lepidosauria; order Squamata; family Rhineuridae; genus Rhineura; species Rhineura floridana. Next base: position 14,124,747 of record NC_084482.1, on the reverse strand, counting down.
TTTTTGTTTTTTTAAGTGAATTTCAGCAGCCCATGCAGTGGTCTTCTAAGTAAACACCCACGCACAAACATACAAACACAAAAGCCACAACTTGGTGCTTCCATTGCACTGGGAGGATTCCAACCTGGAATAAATCGAGGTGCCTATTAGAGGGAGATGTTCAGCAGAGGCCAAATCCCGCAGGGCAAACAGCAGTGGAAAGGATTAAAAATAAATAATACAGCCAACTGGGCTATGTGTGGTGTGCTGTGTCCCTTCTGGCCAGATCAAATCACCACACATATGCACATTCATGCCAGCTTATGTGTTGTTGGCCAGGGGGTACATGACCCTCCTCTTCACACTCCACTGGGGAAGCCCATGCAGGCCACAGCTGTAAACCGGCTGCAGAGTCACTTGGAATAAACAACTCTCTACTGCCGAGGCCCTGTGGAGCCAGGCATAGGCTTCAATAAGCAAATGCATTTCTATAAATCAAGCCCTGGCATCTCTCTCTCTCTCTCTCTCTCTCTTTTGTCTGTGACTTTTGTTCCACCCCCACCCCACCCACTGCAATGTTTGGGTGTCACCTGTGACCCCCTGGCAGATGGTGAAGGGAGGCCCGCCCCTTTGCTCAGAAACTGTTGCAGCTGAGCCATCTGTCAAGCCGCTCATGTCTCACCTCCCATTGGCTCCCGCTTTAAGCTCAGCATTCACTAGGCCTCTATTCAAGCTGTGTCTCCATCCTGGGACCTGGAGCTACTGCTTTTGCTCCTTCTCACACTAGCCAGGGGAGTGATGGAAGGCAAAAGGGCTGACACAAGAGATGCTGGCAACACTTTGGGCTGGTAGATTGGTTTGTCATCCCGAGCAACAGGTCCAGAGAACGCTGTTGCAGATTTCCTGGAACAGAGCCAACCTCCTGCACAGTTAGGGTAAAGTAGTACAGAGGAAATAGCTTCACAACTTAGCAGCAACTAAAGGTTTGGGGAGTGGGTGGCAAGTCACCACCTATAATGTGGTCTGCCATTTGATGGATCATAGAGATTGTTGCAATTATATACTCGCTTATTTGGGCAAAGGTCCCACTGAATGCAGTGATATGGTTCAGATCTAATGCTAAACCATAGGGATGAGCTGTGATGAACCTTGGATTTCACATTCCCCCTTTCTCTCCCTTTGCATGGGAGGGGAGAAACCTGAATGCATTGAATAAACCACAGTTTCCTGTTACATCTGAACTGAAGGAAACTGTGGTTTAATGTGACTGTGGTTAATTCAAACAAGTTATGATCAAGCTGATTTCATTTGAAGGCTGGTAGCCTGTGTTCATGGGCATGGTGGGATACACTTTCAGTTGAGCTCCTAGAAACCATTTCCTCGCAGATAATCTATCCTCCAGGATCAATCCATCATAAACATCTGGCTTATAGCTCCAACACAGGTTTGGAGACCATCTGTTTCCAGTCATTGGACAACATTGGTGAGTGATGGAAGGAGCAGGTATTCACCCACTTCAGGTCTTAGTTCTATCTGGCCAAGAGCCATTAGGGCTAGAATGCTTTATTCTGGCTCCTGCCTGCTTGATCCTACCTTCAAAAATAATGTCTTTGCATATCACACACACACACTCCCTCTTCCCGTTTGTACTGTTATAGAAGTAGATATAGAAAAGGCATTCCCCATGGTTCTGTCATACCCTTAATATGGCAAGAACTTCCAGGGTGGAATCAGGAAGGAACCTTTGGCTCTGTGTGAAGCTGCCCTCTGGATGAGCAACTTGGTTGGGACATCTTACTCACAGAGAAGTACTCACAGGTGTTGAACTGGCTCCACCCATACAAGCTGGCCATTGGCCCTTCCTGGGCAGGAAAGGCTATAGAATGCTTCCTTGCTCATGCTGAGAAACCACATCTCAGCAAGACCAGTCTTGCTGGCTCTGGTGTGGGTTCCCTCAATTCTAAGTGATTCAACTACTGCCGCCTCTGGCTTAGCCTTGATAGAGGATGACCAGGAAGCGGAACCCAAGACTCAGCAGTGCACATAGGCGACAGCTTAGTTTTCCATTGCCCCCATTGGTCAATGGAGTGGGTAGTGAGGTCAGTTATGCATTACTAAACAAGAAAAAAGGAATAAAAATAGGACACTAGGTTGCATAAACTTTGCATGCCCTAATTTATATGTATATAAATGTATGCATATTTCTTTTTATGCAAATGTAGAAATTTACTATAATTTTTTTAAAATAACACATTTCAGCATAGTGGGGAAGACACCAGGTGATTTGTGTGCCTGCTCAGTCTGCTGTCTGCATTCCAAATATTGACATGCATCTTCAAGGCCTTTCCTGCTCCCTGTTCCTTTGTTGTTGTTGTTTTCAAATCTTTACACCTGACTTGGACCAGACAGCAATTCAAGTTGAGCAGAGATGGGGAACCTGCAGCTGCCTTGATGTTGTTAGACTCCAGCTCCCATCATCCCTGACCATTGGTGATGCTAGCTGGGGCTGATGGGAGCGGGAGTCCAACAATCTCTGGTGGGCCAAAGGTTGCCCATCTCTGAAACAGAGGGTGCCTTCCGACAGAGGGCTGTCCTCTGTAATGTTATATGCATGGCCACTTCCATGGTTGGGGAGTGGTAAAAAAAGGAGTCAAGTTCAGGATCAGGGGGAGGGAGCACACCTTCTGTTTTGGGGAGGTTGGGGGAGTTCTTTACCTCTCAGGGCCTGGAGGCTATGTTCAAATTTGGGAAGACAGCAGACAGGGCCATGTTTGGAAAAGTAGGCCTGTCACTTGCCACTTGGTCCATTTATGACATAAGAACATAAGAAGAGCCTGCTGGATCAGCCCAGTGGCCCATCTAGTCCAGCATCCTGTTCTCACAGTGGCCAACCAGGTGCCTGGGGGAAGCCCGCAAGCAGGACCCGAGTGCAAGAACACTCTCCCCTCCTGAGGCTTCCGGCAACTGGTTTTCAGAAACATACTGCCTCTGACTAGGGTGGCAGAGCTAGTAGCCATTGATAGCCCTGTCCTCCATGAATTGGTCTAATCTTCTTTTAAAGCCGTCCAAGCTGGTGGCCATTACTGCATCTTGTGGGAGCAAATTCCATAGTTTAACTATGCGCTGAGTAAAGAAGTACTTCCTTTTGTCTGTCCTGAATCTTCCAACATTCAGCTTCTTTGAATGTCCATGAGTTCTAGTATTATGAGAGAGGGAGAAGAACTTTTCTCTATCCACTTTCTCAATGCCATGCATAATTTTATACACTTCTATCATGTCTCCTCTGACCCGCCTTTTCTCTAAACTAAAAAGCCCCAAATGCTGCAACCTTTCCTCGTAAGGGAGTCGCTCCATCCCCTTGATCATTCTGGTTGCCCTCTTCTGAACCTTTTCCAACTCAATAATATCCTTTTTGAGATGAGGCGACCAGAACTGTACACAGTATTCCAAATGCGGCCGCACCATAGATTTATACAATGGCATTATGATATTGGCTGTTTTATTTTCAATACCTTTCCTAATTATTGCTAGCATGGAATTTGCCTTTTTCACAGCTGCCGCACACTGGGTCGACATTTTCATCGTGCTGTCCACTACAACCCCGAGGTCTCTCTCCTGGTCGGTCACCGCCAGTTCAGACCCCATGAGCGTATATGTGAAATTCAGATGTTTTGCTCCAATATGCATAATTTTACACTTGTTTATATTGAATTGCATTTGCCATTTTTCTGCCCATTCACTCAGTTTGGAGAGGTCTTTTTGGAGCTCTTCGCAATCCCTTTTTGTTTTAACAACCCTGAACAATTTAGTGTCATCAGCAAACTTGGCCACTTCACTGCTCACTCCTAATTCTAGGTCATTAATGAACAAGTTGAAAAGTACAGGTCCCAATACCGATCCTTGAGGGACTCCACTTTCTACAGCCCTCCATTGGGAGAACTGTCCGTTTATTCCTACTCTCTGCTTTCTGCTTCTTAACCAATTTCTTATCCACAAGAGGACCTCTCCTCTTATTCCATGACTGCTAAGCTTCCTCAGAAGCCTTTGGTGAGGTACCTTGTCAAACGCTTTTTGAAAGTCTAAGTACACTATGTCCACTGGATCACCTCTATCTATATGCTTGTTGACACTCTCAAAGAATTCTAATAGGTTACTGAGACAGGACTTTCCCTTGCAGAAGCCATGCTGGCTCTGCTTCAGCAAGGCTTGTTCTTCTATGTGCTTAGTTAATCTAGCTTTAATAATACTTTCTACCAGTTTTCCAGGGACAGAAGTTAAGCTAACTGGCCTGTAATTTCCGGGATCCCCTCTGGATCCCTTTTTGAAGATTGGCGTTACATTTGCCACTTTCCAGTTCTCAGGCACGGAGGAGGACCCAAGGGACAAGTTACATATTTTAGTTAGCAGATCAGCAATTTCACCTTTGAGTTCTTTGAGAACTCTCGGGTGGATGCCATCCGGGCCCAGTGATTTGTCAGTTTTTATATTGTCCATTAAGCTTAGAACTTCCTGTGTCGTTACCACTATTTGTCTCAGTTCCTCAGAATCCCTTCCTGCAAATGTTAGTTCAGGTTCAGGGATCTGCCCTATATCTTCCACTGTGAAGACAGATGCAAAGAATTCATTTAGCTTCTCTGCAATCTCCTTATCGTTCTTTAGTACACCTTTGACTCCCTTATCATCCAAGGGTCCAATTGTCTCCCTAGATGGTCTCCTGCTTTGAATGTATTTATAGAATTTTTTGTTGTTGGTTTTTATGTTCTTAGCAATGTGCTCCTCAAATTCTTTTTTAGCATCCCTTATTGTCTTCTTGCATTTCTTTTGCCAGAGTTTGTGTTCTTTTTTATTTTCTTCATTTGGACAAGACTTCCATTTTTTGAAGGAAGACGTTTTGCCTCTAAGAGCTTCCTTGACTTTGCTCGTTAACCATGCTGGCATCTTCTTGGCCCTGGCGGTACCTTTTCTGATCTGCGGTATGCACTCCAGTTGAGCTTCTAATATAGTGTTTTTAAACAACTTCCAAGCATTTTCGAGTGATGTGACCCTCTGGACTTTGTTTTTCAGCTTTCTTTTTACCAATCCCCTCATTTTTGTGAAGTTTCCTCTTTTGAAGTCAAATGTGACCGTGTTGGATTTTCTTGGCAATTGGCCAGTTACATGTATGTTTAATTTAATAGCACTGTGGTCACTGCTCCCAATCGGTTCAACAACACTTACATCTTGCACCAGGTCCCGGTCCCCACTGAGGATTAAGTCCAGGGTTGCCATCCCTCTGGTCGGTTCCATGACCAACTGGTCTAGGGAATAGTCATTTAGAATATCTAGAAACTTTGCTTCTTTGTCATGACTGGAACACATATGCAGCCAGTCTATGTCCGGGTAGTTGAAGTCACCCATTACTACCACATTTCCTAGTTTGGATGCTTCCTCAATTTCATATCTCATCTCAAGGTCTCCCTGAGCATTTTGATCAGGGGGACGATAGATCGTTCCTAGTATTAAGTCCCTCCTGGGGCATGGTATCACCACCCACAACGATTCTGTGGAGGAGTCTGCCTCTTTTGGGGTTTCGAGCTTGCTGGATTCAATGCCTTCTTTAACGTATAGAGCGACTCCGCCACCAATACGTCCTTCCCTGTCCTTCCGATATAGTTTATATCCAGGGATAACCGTATACCACTGGTTTTCTCCATTCCACCAGGTCTCCGTTATGCTCACTATATCAATGCTCTCCTCTAAGACCAAGCACTCCAGTTCTCCCATCTTGGTTCGCAGGCTCCTAGCATTAGCGTACAGGCACTTGTAAGCAGTGTCTCTCTTCAAGTGTCTTTGCACTTGTGGTTAGGCCTGTGGTAATTTTGCTCTTCTGAATTTATATCCGGTGCCCCTGCTCTCACAATGCCTACTTCTAGGCCTACCCCTTTTAAAATTTCATCATTTCTTTGGTTTTTATCCCAGGGGGGAGGTTTATTCCGAACCGGACCTTTCTCAGCTCCTGTCGGGTTTCCCCCCTCAGTCAGTTTAAAAGCTGCTCTGCCACCTTTTTAATTTTAAGTGCTAGCAGTCTGGTTCCATTCTGGTTCAAGTGGAGCCCGTCCCTTTTGTACAGGCCCGGCTTGTCCCAAAATGTTCCCCAGTGCCTAACAAATCCAAACCCTTCCACTCGACACCATCGTCTCATCCACGCATTGAGACTGCGAAGCTGGGCCTGTCTGGCTGGTCCTGCGCGTGGAACCGGTAGCATTTCAGAGAAAGCCACCTTGGAGGTCCTGGCTTTCAGCATCCTACCTAGCAACCTAAATTTTGCTTCCAGGACCTCACGGCTGCATTTCCCCATGTCGTTGGTGCCAACGTGCACCATGACCACTGACTCCTTCCCAGCACTGTCTACCAAACTATCTAAACGACGGGCGATATCCGCAACCTTCGCACCAGGCAGGCAAAACACCTTGCGGTCTACACGCCCATCACACACCCCACTGTCTATGTTCCTAATGATCGAATCACCCACTACAAGGATCCCTCCAGCCCCTGGAGATATATCCTCGGCACGAGAGGATAGCTGCTCATCCCCCAAGGAATGGGTCCCTTCTAAGGGATCGTTTCCCTCTTCCTCAGCTGGATGCTCTCCTTCCCCGAGACCATCGTTCTCCATGATAGCAGGAGAGTTATCATCGCTGGAGTGGGACACAGCTATAACGTCCCTGAAGGCCTCCTCCACACACCTCTCTGCCTCTCTCAGCTTTTCCAGGCCCGCCACCTTGGCCTCAAGGAAATGAAGTCGTTCCCGGAGAGCTAGGAGCTCATTGCACCGAGAGCATACCCACGACTTCTGTCCAACAGGCAGATAGTCGTACATGCTGCAGGCGGTGCAAAACACTGGAAAGCCCCCACACCCCTGCTGGCTTCTTACCTGCATAGTTTTGTTTAAGGTTTATTACGTCAATGGGTTGGAGACTGCGGTTTAGTTGAGGTCAGGGAACAGACGGGCAGAGTGGGGGGCCCTGGCCTCCTCGCCCTGCTGCCAAACTCGCTCTGCTGCTTAACTTGCCTTGACGCTTCGTCAGCTGGGGCTCCCTCTAGCTCGTGGAGCAGGCAGGGATGGGCAGCCTGCAGCTCTCCAGATGTTGCTAGACCCCAACTCCCATCAGCCCCAGCCAGCTTGGCCAATGGTCAGGAATGTTGGGAGTTGCAGACCAACAACATCTGGAGGGCCACAGGTTCCGCATCCCTGGCCTATGGCAATTGCCTCAGTGATGGCAAGGAGAGTGGAGAGCAAAGGCTCAGAAATAAAGGACCAGGGTGGTAGTGATAACTAAGAGAAAGGAACTTTCCACACCTTTGCCCTCCTGTACCCATCAAACTTGACACACACTTTGCTCCTAGAAACAGAACCCCATGAATGTAGAGTCATTCAGCCAGGTTCCATAGCAGGAGACAGTGTGCCTTGAGCACTCCCTTGTGGCTGCAGGTCAACCTGCAGTCATTAGGACTACCAAAAAACAGCTCTAATTCAAAGTGATCTGCAATGTTGATGTGGAATACTGCAAATATTGGCTGTCTATTTAGCATTGAGGATATGTAATTCGAGTGTTTGATATTGACATTGCAACTGGATTTTTCCATTTACGATGTGAGTATTTGACAGTTAACATGTATTGACATACATTCTGAGAGAGTGAGATCTCAGATTCAATGCAAACCAAAGTCAAAACAAACAAGCAATTGCAACATTTTTAAAGCACTCACATTTTGAATGTCAATTATGACTTAAAAATGTGTTTTAAAAATGTGAATTCATATTTTTAAATTTTAAAATGTGAATACTTTAAAGCTGGCAAGATAGAGCAGGAGGTACTTGACTCCTTAGGCTGAGGATGGTGGCTAACCCCCAGTTTGACATCCCCAAGCCAATGTTTATGCCTCCCCAAACCAACTCAATTTTGGTGGCAGCAGCCAAAGGAGAAAACAATTAGACACTGAGTTGGGATGGGTGGAGCTGATTGCCAGCGCATGCATAGTTCTCTGTGTGTGGCATCACAGACTGCCCTGGTTATCATGTTCCCCAACACCCGTCCCGATGCAGGTGGCACGGGCATAAATAGACCCACCCACCCCTCTTCCCACATCTCTGCATTGTGTTAGTGGACTAGCACATTGTGCCTGCAAGTCTGTCGTCACCCAAGATGGCAGCAGGGCATCAACCCCTTTGGGCTGCCTCCATCTCCACCTCAGGCAGGCATGTGCACGCAGCACACTGATGCAGGAGGTACGTGGGGAGAGCTCGCCTATTTAAGCCCACATAGCCTGCATCAGGGTGCGTATTATCCCCACTCTGAAATCCGTGGCAGTGTCAGGTCGCTGGGCGTGATTTGCCAAAACAGCCTCATGGGCCAAATGCAGAGGCCTGGTGCGCCTAATTAGGCCTGTGAGCCAGAGGTTCCTCACCTTTCCCTGGACCATTGTGGAAAATTAAGTGGTTGGTTACACCCAGCTGCCCTAGGGCACCCATTTACCATCACCACGAAAGAAGAAATGCTTAACCAAAGGAAAAAAGAGAACATAGACGGGCATAAAATTTGCATAAGCTTATTTTTACATAGAGGTTCAAATTTAGAAACAATTACTAACATTTAAATAGAAAAATCAGTTCATCTGATCATAATGAAGAAGACTGTGACCAGGAGACCTGTGCGCCTGCCTGCTCAGTTCGCTGTCCAGATAGCAACTGTTGATTGGCAACTTCAAGGCCCCTGATCTCCATTCTTAGGGTTCTTTATCTACTGCACTTGGACCAGACAGCCCCCTTTCAAACAGATGACTATCTTCCGACAAGCCCTTCAGAAATAGAGGACTGCTTTTAAAGTAGGACACATGGCCATCCCAAGCTGCTTAGTGTTGCTTGAAGGGGTGCCACCACAGCTAGGTAAGCCTGCCAGGACCCAAAAAGAGATTGGGGAGCGGGCATTTTGCCAGGACTCTCTCAACCCTGGAGCCACCCTTACTGAGAAATGCTAGTCTTCTCAAACTAATTTTGGCTGCCTGTGAAATTTCTTACAGGCTTTGCCCACATTGAAACCTCCATTTTACCTCAGATTTTGCTTTAGATGGAAGGATAAGGTTATCAGTGGCTACTAGGCAGGATGGGTGTGTACTCCCAACAGTGTCGGAGGTGCTATGCCTGTGAATACCTATTGCTGGGGATCACAAATGGGGAGAGGGCTCAGGCCCTGCTTCTGGCCTTCCCCGAGGCACCTGGTTGGCTACTGTGAAAACAGGATGCTGGACTAGATGGGCCTTTGGTCTGGTCCAGCAGAGATTGTCTTATGTTATTATGTTAGTGAGAGCCTAGGAAAGTTCAGAAGCTCCTTGTATTTTTTCCAGTTTTTAAAAAAATTATTATTATTACTAAAATTGTTTCACTTTCCATTGTAATTCCCCAGGTATTTTTCCTGAATTCACATTAGATTGTGTTTTAAGCAAATTTTGGAGTCACCTCTGCCAGGGAATTATTCAGTGCATGAATGGCGCTCTCTGCCATAGCTGCCAGATGGAGTTCCAGTCACATATTCCACATGACTTAGGCAAACAAACCAACAACAAAAATCAGAACTGAAAGATGAAACAATAGGTCCAGTGTACAGTGGCTCCCGGATGAACACAGTTTGCCTCATGTGGATTGCATCTGGCCATTCAGGATGTTTTCACACTCCAGATCTTGGAACCTCACGGGGACACCACATAAGCTGTGGCTAAGTACTTTTTGCCATTGTCATAGGTGGATTTATCCCAAGTATATGTCTGGATCCCCAGGTTGTGGCCCCCAATTTTCAGGCGACATCTGAAGAACAAAAGATGGACATTTAATAACCTTGCTAAATGAACCTTCTACCCATTATTTAAAATCAGAGCACAGTTCCAATCAAAAGTTGAAAAAATTAGTTCTTAATCAAGCCAACTGCTGCAACCTTTGCATTGCTATCAACATACTTATTTCCTTTTTTGACAGATTGGTGAGGCATCATCAGACCTAGAAACAACATCCAAATCACAACTAAAAATGCCTTTATAATGTGGATCATCCTGGGCTGTGGCTTGAACATGAGCAGAACCATTCATAAAATACTTGCAACACGTACAAACAGAAAATCAACTTGTATAGATGTGTTTGGGTGAACCTATTATTCCATACTGTTCCTGAGCCACCAGTCTTACGCCATATGATCATATGTCATCCAAACAAAAAAGGGTATTTGGCTCTCCATTCCAAAAGGAGCAGACAAACTCAGTGCTTGAATTGCACCTTGAACAACAGGAACTAGATACACAGGTATCATTACTCTCTCAAGATGTGGCAAAATGGTGACAACTTTGCATGGATGTTTTAAAGGGCTTAAAAAAGATTCAGTTATCAATTTAGCACACTTTGAGGCTGCCTAAAAGAACCCCACTAATGTGTTTTAGGTTCAGTTAGACAAGATCCTCCGTGGCGCAGAGTGGTAAGCGGCGGTAACGCAGCCAAAGCTCTGCTCACGGCCGGAGTTCGATTCCAACGGAAAGAGGAAGTCGAATCTCCGGTAAAAGGGGTCAAGGTCCACTCAGCCTTCCATCTATCCATGGTCGGTAAAATGAGTACCCGGCATACGCTGGGGGGTAAAGAAAGGCCGGGGAAGGAACTGGCAATCCCACCCCATATATATGGTCTGCTTAGTAAACGTCGCAAGACGTCACCCTAAGAGTCGGAAACGACTTGCACTACAAGTGCGGGGACACCTTTACCTTTTTAGACAAGCTTAGATTGTCTGTCTATGTTATATTGCTAGCTTTTGTGACACATGACCCTATACTTGCAGGCACTGTATTATTTTAGAAGTGTGTATTAATAAAGCGCTAAAAAGATATTCTGAGACTCTCTTTCTTTGGGTCAAGTAAGAAATCTTCATGGTCTCTTGGCCTGTCTAAAAGGACCCCGAAAGTGACCTAAACTGTGCCAGCTAACCCTTCATGATCTACTAACAGTTATTAGTCATGAAAGGTAAATGGAGCCTCCATATTTAGAGGCGCTATATCAGATACTGGGGGCAAACCACATGGATGGATGTCTGGTTTCCTGTCCTACTTTGGAGTTCTCTGGAAGTATCTGGCTAGCAGCTGTTGGAAACAATACACTTAAGAACACAGGAAGCTGCCCTCTACTGAGTCAGACCACTGGTCCATCTAACTCAGTGTTGTCTCCACTGACTGGCAGTGGCTCTCCAGGATTTCAGGCAGGGGAGACTCTCAGCCCTACCTGGAGGTGCCAGGGATTGAACCTGGGACCTTCTGCATGCAAAGCAGATGGTCTACCACTAAGTCACAGTCCTTGACTAGATGAACCTTTGCTTTGACTCAGCAGGCAAGCTATTATTCTTTCATTCATAATGTGATACTTTTGACTACTGATAGGCAGCAGGAAATTCTAAATTGTCTGTGGGCCTCAACCAGTTCCTGACACTGCACCTTTCTCTTGTAAATGCCATGGAAAGACTCTTGCTTCTGGTATTATACTCACATTTTCCCAGGCCTTGCAATGAAACACAGTGAATAGAGGCCAAATTCGAATTCAGGGCTGCTTCCAATGAAGGCTGTCCCAACCTCTTTGTAAAATCCATCCCAATTGAACTGCATTCCCAACACATCTGGGTATGAGGTCCACTGAAAAGGAAAAGGAAAACTCCAGAAATTATTCAGGAGGTTAAGTGTGGGATCTTTACAGAAATGAAATATAGCAAAGCAGAGCAGATTCTTCCAATGTTAGGCTATGAAAACATTGAATGATTTACATCATGGTTCTGAAGATATGAGCATTTGCTATGATGGTGGTACACAGGTGGCATAGTATGCCCATCTCAAATGTTTGGCAGAAGAATACAGGTGTGCTTGTTATGTGATAAGTGAAGGGTTTCAACTTATGGTAAATAGGGTTAGACTATTGTAATGTGCTCTACATGAGGCATGGGGGGCTGCCTTTAAAGTTCATTTGGAAAATACTTGGTCCCCACCCCAACCTTTTGGGGCTCAGGGACACATTTGGAAATCTAAGAAACTATCATGGGCATCACAAAATACCCATTTCACAGGAGAAAACTGGCAATGCTCAGAACACCACCACTACCAAATACAGGCAAAGCACCTAAGACCCGCCCCCAAATAAAGTAAAATACAGATAAAAATAGTAGACAATCCTCCATCAAACAACCCCACCTGACTTTTTTTTGTTTTAAAAAATCAATTTAACAAAAAAGGGTAGGACCTTGACTCGCACTAGAATTTGGGGACATCATGGTGCTCACAGTTGCCACACTGGGCACCGCAACTTAAGAAAATCCACTTAAATGGCAGCATGCAGTTTGCTTAATAAACTGGTTTGAACTTTGCCATAAAGAGCAGATAGACTAGAGTATAACATGTGACTGGTATCCTAATGCCTAGCATTTTCACCCCCCTTGGGGAAAAATGCTCCACTGATAATCTAATGTTGTAACCCAGCCATGCCTTCCCAATGGGCAACTTTAGGTGGCAGGCTAGGGTAGTATTTTGTAGAGAGGAGTCTCTGATGGAAGCAATTTGTCTTTAGTTATTCCTGCGCATCAGGGCACATGGCATGAAACAAAAGGCCTGGTGATGCAATGGGGAGACTAGGAATACTACGGGATTTCAGCCATTAGGAAAATGTGGAGTCCAGGATAATATGAATAGATGAACAGCTATGTTGTCTGCGGAACTCAGGGCTTGAGAGATGGTGCAAGGAGCAACAGCAAGAAGTGTGACCCCTCTGCCACAAAAACATGGAGGGGAATCTGTGGCCCTCCAGATGCTATTGGACTACAATTCCCACCAGCCAGCATGGCCAATGGTCAGCAGGGATGATGAGAGTTGTAGTCTAACAACATCTGGAGGGCCATAGGTTCCCCATCACTACACTAAAACCAGTGTCTGTAGTTATATCTGCTACCATATATACATCAAAACCAGACTATGGCGCATACTGGCTGTCACTGAGACAGTAAGAGGCAGAAACCCACCCTAAAGCAGGGGTAGCTAACATGGGGCACTCCAGATGTTGCTGGACCACAACTCCCATCATCCCTGACAATTGGATGATGAAACTTGCGGTCCAACAATATCTGGAGGGCCCCTTGACTACTCTTGCCCTAGAGTACCTCCATCCCCACTCTGAGAAGGAACCTGCCAATCTAGTTCGGGATGCTTAATTAGCTGAGAAAAGTAACCACAGCACTTAAACAGGTTTTCAAAAATGCTTGCAGTAATTAAAAGTTGAAGGAAGAGGAATAGCTAAAAGTAAAAGGTTGTACTCATCTAATCTACGTATCTCTCCTGCCCTCCTAACACAAGTTCTTACAACTCAATCAGTTTTGGAAACTTTCTTTTATGAAATCTTCCTTTCTGCCAGTAATATAGTTGCCAATGTTTTCTACTGGCCCTGCTCCCCTGCCTTGCATGGGGAAATTAAACTTTCCCTATTGTTACCTCCAAGTCAGGAGAGGGCTCACCTGCTTAATGCTGGTGTGTTATGCTGCTCTTCAAGCAAGAGTGGGGAACCTCTGGCCCATGGGCCAAATTTGGCCTGGCGTGGGTCCCAATTTGCCCCACCAAACCATTTTCCCCAAGCTACACCCACCTGCCCTACATCTGACATCATAAGTGACATCAGGTGCGGGACATCAGGACACGGTTGGACTGGCTGTGTGACCGATTTTGTCGTGAGGAACTCAATCACATAACCAATCCCAGAAGGAAACAGAGCTGAAGTCAGTACCCATTGGCTGATTGCTCCAGAAAGCAGCTTTGCCATCTCCGTGCACAGGGCTGGCAAAGCCTCTTGCACTGTAATTCCCAAGTACCCGACAATCATTTGGCTGTCAGGCACTTGAGAAACACTGCACAAGAGACTTTGACAGGTAGGTGGAACAATTGCCTGTCAGTCATCTGATGACATAATGAAACCAAGTGAATGGCAAGTGGGTTAGCTGCCCACCTATCAAAGTTCACCCTCAGGAGTGGGGACAGATAACGATCTGACCTGCCAAACCAAAAAGGCTCCCTGCCTTTGTCTTAAAATGAACACGAAAATTTGGCAACCCTAATAAGGATACATGCATACACACACTCTCTTACACTATAGCATGGGTGGGGAACCTCAGGCCTGGAGGCCAAATGTGGCCCTCCAAGCCTCTCTATCTGGCCCTCGGGACTCTCCAGGCCACACACCCTTGGCCCTGCTTCAAACCCTCCTTGAATGCTTTTGCTTGGCTAGAATGTGTCCTTGAACTCTAATAATGCTTCATGCTTGTCTGGATGGAGGGGAGAGAGGGGCAAGTGAGCGTGTGCGGGTGTAGCCTCCTCTAGGAAGGTAAAATTTACATTTATAGCCCCACCCACTTTTGCCTCTGGCCTCATCCATGCCTGGTATGTGGCCCAAGGAAGGCTGCCCAGAAGGGAACGCAGCCCTTGGGGTGAAAAAGGTTCCCCTCCTCCACACTATACCTATATCCCCAGGTAATTGCCATGGCAGACTGGAGGAACTGCTACTAAATTATAAGGATTCTGGAATTCTATCTATTTATCATATCAAAAGGTCCCCAAATGCAAAGATGTATCACTGAACAGTAAAGTCAGGATCATTCAGACCATGGTATTCCCGATCTCTATGTATGGATGTGTAAGTTGGACAGTGGAAAAAACAGATAAGAAAAAAATCAACTCATTTGAAACGTGGTGTTGGAAGCATACCATGGACTGCGAAAAAGACAAATAATTGGGTGTTAGAACAAATTAAACCAGAATTGTCACTAGAAGCTAAAACGATGAAACTGAGGTCATCATACTTTGGACACATGATGAGAAGACATGATTCCCTAGAAAAGACAATAATGCTGAGAAAAACAGCAGGGAGTAGAAAAAGAGGAAGGCCAAACAAGAGATGGATTGATTCCATAAAGGAGGCCACAGATCTGAACTTACAAGATCTATCATCCATCATTTATTTAAAATCTTTCTAAACCACCTTTCATACAAACAATCTAGAAAGGTGTACAATAATAGGCAGCACCTCTGATGTGTGGGGAGGGTTGGGTGGCTGTGTGATCTCATTTTAGCTATTATCCAAAACTTCTGGAATATTTATTTTTTAGAATATTTTATTTTTTGCCTTTAATCATTCCCCAGTGCTGTCTGGAAGACTGTAGCCGTTCAGCTTGGTACTCACCGGGCCGTCATAGTTGTAGCTGAAATAGTTAATTATTTCCTGTTTCTCCAGCAGATAAAAACGAATCCAGTTGTGGAATCCAGATACTTTTCCTTTCTTGACTTCTCCTAAAGAGTAAAGAATGGGCACTGTTATGGCTCTTGTATATACAGTAAATCATGCCATCACTAAGTGTGTGCATTTTAAGGCTGCTTCCAACAAAAGAAAAATATTTATTAATCTATCTCCACAGTGGTGGATAGTGTGGTGGAGCTGTACCACTCACCTGACCTCCCTCTGACTGCGAGGTGGCTGCATACTGGGATGGAGTGGGGGAGGGTGAAGCTGCAGTGAGGACAGTGCTGTGCAAATGTGCTGGCGGAGCCAATGTGTTTGCACCATGCTAACCTCACTGCCCTTTCTCCCTCTCCATCCTGGTGTGCAGCAGCAATGCAGCCAGAGGGAGGGCAGGTGAGCAACGCAGCCCCACCACACCATCCACTATGACTACTGTACATATTAATGCTGATTTGAGTCTTCCCATGCATACATACGTGTAGCCAGAACCACACCACTTGTGCACAGGAGAGAAGTACTAATAGGTTCAGGCTACTGATGTCTTCATGGAGCTAGATCCAATTAGCTACACAATGCTGTAATAATATTGTGTGCTTCCTGATTGTTCGGAATAGTTCAACAAAGAAACCTTTTCAGGTTTTTGAAAATGGAGTCAAAGCAACAGTAGAAGGGGCAAACAATGGCTGTGAATAAGCGCAACAGAGGAATGCATGAAACAGTGGAAGGCAGCAGTTTGTTTGTATGAGTATACCTATAAACACATGCTCAAAGCCACTGGAGTCACCGTCATCATTGCCCCTGGAATAAAGGCCAAACCACATCTTCTTAAGGTCAGCAACAAACTCTGTTTCTGTGTCATAACGGTCTGAGAAAGAGATGGGGAAGGGAGGACAAAAAGCCATTAATTCCTCATCCAAAAGAACTGGAATCAGGTATCCCAAAGAACTCCTGTATCTCCCCCATAGTGTTCTGCATAGCATGGGTGTTATGAAGCAAGGGATACCAACTGTGTTTTATAGGGATGTGACACCCTGTGTTCTTTGAAACAAGAGAGAAGATTTTAAAAATTTACAAAAATAAATCAACAAAAGAGGGGGCTACAAAATGGAGAGAATAGGTATGGGAAGGTTTTGTGCAATGATGCTGCACTCATCATCCAACAGGCACCCACAAAACAGGCATAATCAGTTCCCCCACATTACTGGACTTGCAATAGTTGGGCCTAGTTGCGGGGCACCAATCATGTAGCTCTTGCTAAAAGGTTTATTGTGATTCCCCTCCACAATGGAAGCCCTTCTTTAGGGGTATCTCTCAATTGTTCCAGATACCACTCAATAGTCATTTCAGGACAGCAAGAGCATCAGGAAAGACCGGGAGACAGAAAATGCCCTGGGGCTGGTTGGCCCCAGCCCCCAGACCAGAGACTTTTTTGATAAAAACATAAGTACCTTGCCCACCTAGACTGGCATTCTGTTCGCAGCAGGAGCCAGCCAGATGCCTCTGGATAGTTACTAGCAGCATGAAGGCAACAGCCATCTGCTATGGGTCTGAGTATCTGATAGTCAGAGAAGTACATTGACTATGTAAATAGAAGTTCCATTGAGCTGCCTTGACTTATAGCTGTTGACAGACCAAATCCATGAAATTATCTAATTGCTTTTTTAAAAAAAAATCTAAATGAGTGGCTGCCACCACATCTTCTAATAGAAGTCCATAAGTTAGGTGTTGTATGAAAAAGTTATTCCTTTTGTCGGTTCTAAAGCTACTGCCTGCTGATCATCTTCTCTACAAATTTTATGATTTATTATTTATTATTGACACCCAATAACAAAAGCACTGTTTTACAACCAATAAAAAGGAACTAAAAAAACAAGCAAAAAATCAAACAAGCAATTGCAACAAAATAGTAAAGATAAACCAGCAGGTTTAAAATATCTTTAAAATACCTCTAAAATATCTTTTTTAAAGGCCTGGAAAGTTAAAAGGTTTTCATCTGGCACTGAAAGGATCACCTTTAGAGCCTCTCTGAGAGGGCATTTAAGTTGGATTCCTGCATTTAGCAGAGGGTGAGATCCAATGGCCTCATAGACCCCTTCCAACTCTACTATTCTATGAACCCAGGTGCTACCACAGAAAAGGCCCTTACAATTACATTCCATTGTATAGACCAGGGGTTGCCAACTAAGTATTCTCCATATGTTTGGACTATAATATCCATAAACACAAGTCAGAGTGGGCAATAGTCAGGTACTGTGGGAGCTGTAGTCAATAACACCTACAGGACACCGCATTGGCTACCCCTGCCATAGACGTCAATATGAACAGAGACTTACTTTTGTTATGAAGGAATCTATAAAGCTCTTTCATGACTTCTGTGTTCATGACCTCCTTGAGGAAGTTATCCTGCTCCTTCAGTTGCTCGCCAGTGAAGTCTTCCCCCGTCCCTACTTTTTTATGATAATTATCCAACAGCTTAATGAAACTGGCATAAGTAGGCTTGGAGAACAGCTTCTCTTGATTGACATAGCTGAAGAGTCTGCACAGTAAAACAATTCCTGCTATAAGATGATCTTTTTGTTTTCCTGGGGTCCCAGGCTAAATAATCTGCTGAGATTGTGCTAAAACAGTCACAAATAGAATGTTTCCTATTTAAAACAAAAAACAAAAAAACCACCTGTCTGGACTGTACTACTTCTGGCTGCATATGAGGGAACACACATTTGAATGCTCACCTGTTTTAAAAACAAACAAGTAAAAAAACTATTCACGTGTGAAAATCTAGTATGTCTGGGACTGGAGGAAGGATTTTAGCCAACCTTCTCCATAACATGCAGCCTTTCTATTCATAACAAGTATGGGGAGTCTGTGGCCCCAAGATTTTGCTGAACAATACCCGTGACCATTGGCCATGCTGGCTGGGGGCCAGTACCGGCCGGCAGCACTGCACAGATGAGGCTGCATTGCTCTCCTGGCTTCCAAACACTGTATGTTGCTGCTGGTTACAAAAAGGGAGAGAGGGAAGGAGCAAAGGAGTGGGAAGCTTGGAGTGGGTGCAGCATCAGGAGCGATGGATTGGCTCTCCCCCATCAGCCACCACAGCTGGGGGCTGATGGGAGGTGGAGTCCAACAATCCCTGGAGGACCAGGGTTCCCCCCTCCTTAATTAATAACAAAACAGGATAGGGGGAGAGGGCTCTTCAAATATGTTTTACTCTATTCAGCTTGAAATAGTACAGTCCAGAAAGAACTATATCATGACGGTTGGCCTCATCCATACAGAGGTAGTAAGAAACAGAAGCCTAGCAAAGGAAATAGTCTCCCCCGTAAAAATTATAAATCAAATATCCCCTTGCAATATTCACATGAAATTTGAAAGCTGAGAATCTCAATGAGAATTTCCACCTTCAGTTTTTCAAAAACACTAGAATGCTAAATAGTCCCCCCAGCTTCCTTTAAAACTTCTATTTCCTGGAGCTGATATGCAGCCGCTTCACTACCATCTACATTGACTTTGTAGTGTTCCAGCGTTGTAGTACAGGAAGGCTAAAGATATGTCACGTTAGCATGAAACTCACGGTTCTGGAGATTGGTCCTTATCCTCCTTAGTCTTCGAAGTGAAGTGTTGCTTGCTAAGGATGATGTCAGACTCCTCGGCTCTGTTGCTGTCGCTTTGGTAAAGCTTCTCAGATGCTTGTTGCAGTTCTTCATTGGCGATGGCATCATCACTACTGGAGAATCCCCCTGTGTGAGAGAGGCAATTATTTCTGCATAAGGACACTATGCAACAAATCTGTAAGATGCCTGTAATGGGCTAAATTCCATACATTCCTGAACACAAGATGGGAACCCTTTTCACAAACAACAGAAAATAGGCTGCAAGTGATCACGTAAAACACATAAGGTCTCAGCAAATATGTGGAGAATAAATATTTCAAGGGCTATTGGCCCTTCCTCCAAGGAGCTCAGGATAGTACACATGGTTCTCTCCCCCCCCCGCTAATTCCTCTAGTAACCCTCTAACAGAAAAAAAAATCCAGAATCCATATTAGGGCAATACCGTCATTAAGCGAACCAAAACATTACAAGACAGTGTGCACGTTTTTGAGTTCTCCAGAACTCTTCATCAGGTTAGATTAGCTGTCCCCAACCTAGTGCCCTCCAGATGTGTTGGACTACAATTCCTGTAACCCCTGACCATTGGCCATGCTGGCTGGGGTTGATGGGAATTGTAATCCAAGATATCTGGAGAACACCCAGTTGGAGAAGAGGCTGGACTACATGTTTAACGGGGGAGGGGGGAAGTTGGCTGATGAGGATACCATGGAATCTTCATCTTGTCACATGGACTGAGTACATGTTACTGGCTTAAAAAGCAGCAAGGTTTCAAATCGCATCTGCATGTTATACACATCAGTATAGTTGGATGTGTTTCCAGGTTGCCCACTGTCTGTCCATACCAGTGGGCAGAGAAGGGGCACAGATAACTTACATTTTCAAATTGGATCGAAGCTGTTTTTTGGAGGGGGGCACCCATCAAAACACAGCATTTCTCAAGAAACTACAGGATAGATGTAGATTGTGGCTAATACTGTGTGTACACTGTTCCCAAACAAACAGTGGGAGTGTACTGGATGCAGAGTAAACAAGAGTGTGTATACAGCTATGGAAAGTGGGAAGAGGTAACAGACAATCAAATAAGACTCTTTAGGAGCACCATGGCCTGGTGGGAACAAGAAGCATAACTATGTCTGATGCTCCCATCTCCAGAAACAGAAAATAGTGGCTGCTGCCCTGCAACATATTGGGAGCTAATAGCCAGTCAGCAACTACGCACTTCCAAGTGCTGAAAGCACATCCGTTTTTGCCACCGTCTAATGATTTTGAGTGAAGACATGATTTCCCCTCTCAGGTCAGTTATTCCACAACAGCAGCCAACAACTCCCACCATTGAATCAACTCAGCCCCCACTGTTGGTTTCAGTTATTGCACATGTTACAGACTTCATCTAAAAAGCAATGCAAATACTCACCATCAGATGCTGTGCCTGTTTCTTTGCCATCTGTATTCGCTGAAAAAGAAATGAGAAATGATTGTATATAAACCATACCAAGGCCCCTTAGACTAATACAATGAAAATCTGTTTTTGAGAAGTTTCTTCACTGTTGAGAGCATAGTGATGCTGAGAGGAGCATGTCTGATAGCATCAAGATCCAAAACCCATTAATCAAGCATGAATTGCCCAGGCTCAAGGAGATCAAAAACATTTTCCGTCTATCGCTATGGACCTTTCTGTCTTACTGGGCACTTTCATCACATATTGGGAGCATTGATTCAGAAAAAGAAGGTAGATGGTTTTCACAACGGGAAAGATTTCCACACCTTCCAGATTTTTGTTTTGCATCCTTGTTGCGCTTACTTGGATTACAAGTGCTTCACAGGGAGAAGATATGCTCAACTTCCTTACATCCTTGTTGCTCATCAGATGTACTATTCCAAATCTTTCCCAGTTCTCAAGATCAAATCTGGCTATTGCATTTCATTCTCTCTCTCTCTCTCTCTCTCTCTCTCACACACACACACACACACACACACACACACACCACACACTCACACACACATGAAGAATGTAGGAGCCCTGCTGGATCAGACCAAAGGCCTAGGTCAGCATTCTGTTCCTCCAAGTAGCCAACTAGATGCCTATAGCAAGAGATCACATAAGCAGGGAGATTACAATAACACTTTGAACATATTAATGTTCAGGGTTTTCACTCACTTTGTCTGCAATGAATGCGATAGTCTTCACAACAGTTCTGGTATTTTTCACATTTACCATTACAGTGGCAAACATCTCTTGGGTTGTATTTCTCATTACATCGCCCTTTGCAGGAATCAGGAGGGCCATACAAAGCTGAAATAAAGGATGGAGTGGGGGCAAATCTGTTGATTAGTAGCTGATTACAATCAGGAGTGAATGTGTGCATGTACAGAGAGGTATGCAGTACAAACATAAAGTTTGGGAGTGCTAGTGGGGTATCATCCTAAGCTATAACCCTAACATGTTTCAGAAACTTTTGTGGTTAGCATTCTCAGAATGCTATCAAAGGTGATGGAACCTCTTAGAATTGGTAATGCTGCCACCGGGGGCTGCCTGGTTGGCGCTAACCTGTGACAGGGCCTTTCCAGTGGTGGCTCACCATTTTGTGGAATGCTCTCCCCAGTGAGGTGCATCTATCTCTATCACTATTGACTATCAGGAGGAATTTGAAAACATTCCTGTTTACCCAGGTATTTGATGGCCGAAGGGAACTGCTCCTGGCAACCTGAAGATCAACAATGAATTTTTTTTAACTGCGAGTGTGTTTTAGAATGTTTTTAAAATGCTTTTCTTCTTTGCTGTTGTTCCGTTGTTTTGCTGAAATTTTTGCCACCTTGGGCTCTTTTGGGAGGAAGGGTGACATATAAATTCAATAAATAAAATAATAGTAATATAATAATAATAAGTAGTAGTAGAAGTAGTAGTACAGGGGGTGCTGATGGCTGGCCTAATCCATACAATCCTTGTATCACGTTAGATAATCTATCCATTGCCTGCTGTGACTGCTCTCCAGTGTCTCAGGTATCTGTGGGTGTGGGTGTTTCCCATCACCTGCAGCCTCGTCTTTTTAACTTGGAGATGCCAGGGATTGAACCTAGGACCTTCTGTATACAAAGCATGAGCTCCAACACTGAGCTATCCTCCCTTCTCAGCTCCTTAATTCTGTGGGAATTGGTTATAGTCACTCAGTGGCCGGGGGGGGGGGGAAGGCACCCTGTACATACTTAGAGGCACTTTTCCTAATAACACAGTTTCATTTCTATTCCTTTCAAGAAGGTATGTGGTCAAAGTTGGGAGAAGGAAGGTCACCAACTTTTTTAGGTATGTGGTCAGGTTTGGATTTTTGAGAGAATGCGGTGGGCTCCATCCCTTCTGGACATGTCCCTCCCTTCTACCTGGGATCATCTCCCAGTTCACAGAGATAGAAAAAAAGAATGTACGTGCATGCACACTCAGCTTTTCCAAGCGATCTGGGTAGAAGTTGGATCCAGTAGGATTAATCTGAGCCTTGAAAAACCCATAGAGCTGAAAGAGGAAGTAGGAAAGAGCATCACTCTTCCAACTTCCTCCTTCAGCTCTGTGTACTTTCCAAGGGAGAAAAGGGTAAACACTCACACCTTATGACCAAACGGGCAAGAGGGGACTCTGAACGAACCTCCATGGACACCAGGGGAAGATATCAGGGGAACCACTGTGCTCACTGATGCCATGCTGGCAACTCCCTGTGCTAAGTGAACACAATTACAGGAGGAAAGGTCAAAACCGAGAAGTAACCATATGAGTTTTTTTAAAAAACAAAAACAGCATCCCCCCCATTAATAACATACAAAACTAGAGCAAAGGTCTGGTGCCTGACTCTGATACTAATGCATTCAGTGCAATGCTTCCATTCATGGTAAAGTGCCAAGTACATTTCCTGAAACACAAAGCTGGAACAGCTTGCACCTTAAAAAAACAACACACACACACAGCAACATCTTCCTTGAAATGAATCAGCCTTACATTACTTGTTTTCCTACAACACAATGACTGGCTCCTATCCTCTGCCAGTCAATCTCTAGCAAAGATGGCTCCTTTTGTTACTGGCCCTCTGTCTTAACAGCATGCACATTTCTTTCAGCATATAAAGGCAGAGGAGTGAAAAAAAGAAGTAAAAAACCAAAGTTGGCAGCCCTCCTCCCACTTTCCCCCTCCTTTGTTCCATTTCTGTGTCCACCTAAGGCAGATTATAAATCTTCTATGCAGGGAGCTATATTACAACTAGAGGTGGTGAACTTGGTGTCCTCCAGATGTTTTGGACTACAACTCCCATCAGCCCCAGCCAGCATGGGCAATAGTCACATGGATGATGGGACTTGTAGTCCACAACATCTGGAGGACAACACACTATCTCACCAATAGGATAGAACCTTAAGACATGATATGAATGCAAATGATGCAGCAACTTGGTGAATCCCATGGCCCCAGTCATTTTCTACCATTTTTTTTAGCTCAGCTCTTCCTCTCCAAATCTTTCAGCATCCCTGTGTCCTGATAGGCTCCTGCTGCTCACCCATCTATGACTCAAAACTTGTTCTAGGTCCATTGAATGCCTGACTCATTCTTATTTCTGCCACAAACCCACACCAATGCCTTGCTTATCTAACATCAGGCTTCCTCCTTCCCTTTGCTCCTTGTGGTTCTCATTCACAGAGTGCAATGTGACTTCAGGAAAAGTGATGCCTCAGGCGACAGCCCAGCAATGATAAGGTCAAGTCTGTGACCTGTGTTCCATAGTAAATGGTAGGCCTGATCTTTGCATTCAGAGAAAGTAGTACAGTCCTGGCAGAGCTTGGCAAAGCTCTGCTGAGTCTCGTACCACTTCTGATTTCAAACAGGGAAAATCTCATATTCGAATGCTCCATCACATGAAAAGAACCTCAGTGAAAGTAGAAACCTAGCAAGTAAGGGAGAGGGGTAAGATATATAACCTATGACATGCTGACTTTCCACAAGCAAAATTGTCTGTGTTTCTTTTAAAAAAGAGCATTCACAAGCAATCCCTCCCTCCCAGCAGCATTCTGAAATGTTACAGACCTAAGAGGACTTTTTTCTGAACAGGTAAGTTGTTGATATCACATAGTCTCAGCTCATGATTCACATTATTTCTGTGAATGTGCAATCTTTGGCAAAACCTCCTTCTCCTGGTTCTGAATGTATGGACACATCCAACAAATAGCCATAGAGCTGGATGAGTTCTCTAGTGTACCACCAGAAACATGAATGCAGGAAGGTTAGGACACCCTTGCAATCAATGAAATCAAGCATTAAGCATACGCGAAACCGACATGCAAAAATCTGTTTTTAGTTCTGTTTTCTTGCTTGGAGCAGCATTTGAGGGCAGGGAGAAATCAGAAAATGCACCTGGGTTGTCAAATTTAGGGCAGTTCTGTCTGTGCTGCTGTTCTTGGTAAATCTGTCCCTTCAGTCAAAGGCTCAGATAGTGTCAGGCCTGCATCATGGATTTTATAGACTCAAGGCTGCATAAACTATTCTCATGCAGGCATGTTTTTCTCATGAGCATAAAGGAGTTCTTTGGCCCAAGACAGCTTGCCACAAAAAGAAGGAACTATTCTGGAACTGTGGATATTATGAGAATAAGGAACACAGGAGGCTGCCTAACACCACGTCTGATCATTGGTCCACTTAGCTCATTATTGTCTACTCTGTACTGACTGGCAGCAGCTCTTTCAGGCAGAGTTTTCCAGCCCTACCCAGAGATGCCAGGGATTAAACCTGAGCCTGTGGTTTTTTTGCATCTAAAGCAAATGCTCCACCGCTGAGCTATGGCCCTTCCCTTAAGGGAAGGCCTGTCCGCATTGTGTAAATGTATCTTACTATAAGGTGATGCAATTACATGCCAGATTTTGGAACAGCTAGCAGAAGTTTTAGAAGTGACTCTACTTCAACATTTGATCCATCCATCTTCCCCCTAATTATGGCAGCAACGTTGCAAGCCTGCTCAGCCTGCATTGCACGTGCACAGGTCTTTTTTGACTATGCGGAATAACAGGGAACGATGCAGGCTGAAGCACCCTTTGGATCTGGACTGCAGGGACTAAAATAGCTGTTCTGATCCCATCAGTTAGAGACACGTGGAAGTGCACTTATTCAAAGCATGACAAAGGATATTTTTTTATGTCATCCTTTCTCTAAGATCAACAGGGTCTGTGCACAATAACAGCAGTGTTTGCCAAATAATGTAACAGGCACATCTCTTTTTTATATTGTTTTCTACTATTCACATTGCACTGTTTAAGACAGCTGCTTGAAAGCTCAGTGGCCCAAACCTTGAGACACCAACTTGCAGCTCTGTAATTAGAAATAACTTTTGCAAAGTTATGGTTTGTTGTCCACAAGGAGGACATGAGTTAAACTGTGATCTACAGCAGGGGTGGGGAACTTTACTCGGCCTGAGGGCCGCTTTACCTTCTGGGGCCAATTCCAGTGTAATGGGCAGAGCCAGAGGCAAAAGCAGGCAGAGCAATGGATGTAACTTTTGTCTTTGTACAGCAGGCTAGGTCCAGGAATGCAAAAGTCAGAGCTTTCTGCACACATCCAGGCAAGCAAGAGACATTATCACAGATCAAGAGCACATTCCAGCCAGGGAAAAGCACTTAAGAGGGAGAAGGCAAAACAGTTGTAGGGATTGAAGGAGGTGAACACGCTCAGAAAGGGGAGCCCACAGACGGCAACACTCCCCACCTGCAAAAAAAAAACCCCGGCAGTATCCATCTAACCTGGCTGGAAATGACTAAAAATGAAACACTCGTGTATGAGTGTGTCTGTGGGTGGAGACAGAATGCCTTGGAGCGGGGGGGGGGGGGGAGAACAGCAAAACAGCAGGCTTTGATGTATTACAAGCACATGTGACTCAACCCTGAAAAATAGTTCACACCTATATCTTCATTCCTTTGATGACTGCAATATGAAGTGATGAGTTGCTTGCATGAATTTGGATTCTTGCATTGAGCAGGGAGTTGGACTTGATGGCCCCTTCCAGCTCTACTGTTCTATGATTCTATGATTCATGCACCACTCATTGAACCCTACAGATAGAACATTCCTGTCACCTGCCATGATCTGAAGTGCAGCGCTTCACGATATAATCAGTCTCCAATCCAGCTGCAAGTTATCCAGTATACAACAATCAAATGCAGAATAATCAAGTGATGGCCATGCATGTGAGAACCAGCTCTTAACACTGCAACCTGAGGCATATTTCTTTGTCGGTAAGTCCCACTGTGTTCAGTGGGGCTTGTTTGGTAGTAAGTGGATAGTATTCCTTGCTAGTCCTTCTCAGAACAGACCCATTAAAGTTAATAGATGTGACTAATTTAGATTTGTTGGTTTCAGTGGGTCTACTCTAAGTAGGAATTAGCTGAATCCAACCCAATGTGTTCAGGATTGCAGCCTCTCAATTTAGGACTTCCTAGGAAGTACCCTAGAATTATTTATTTATTTATATACCATTTACTTGCCAAAATGACTTCTAAGCAGAATCATAAGGGGAAGAACCATAAACCAGTGGCCGGACACATGCTTTTCAGTATTATTATTGTTGCAATGAGTTAAAATTAAAATGTTGTATTGAAATAATATCAAACAATGCTAAATGAAACAGCGGTACTCTGGTCTCGTCTCTATTCCTTATTGGCATCTCAGGGTATATAGAGTTCCTATCAGTCTGGCCTCCATTCAGGCCTGGCTCCTTTTGTAACATTATTATTACAATTTATATCCTGCCCTTGCTTCCAAGGGAGCTGAGAGCAGCATGTAGACGGTCCCAGGTTTAATCCCCAGCATCCCCAGGTAGGGCTGGGAAAGAGCCCTGTCTGAAACCACTGCCAATCAGTGCAGACCACTGGTGGGGGAATATGTGAACTGCTGGGCAACAAATCCTAAAATCCCTGGACCTGATGGGAGTTGGATTCCAACAACATCTGGAGATGGACAGTACAACAATGCAGAGCTAGGTGGATCACTGATCTGACTCAATAAAAGGCGACTTCCTATGTTCCTAATTATAATTCCATAAGCTAGGTGCAGAGACCCTTTTGCCCTCCAGATGTTACTGAACTACAGCTCCCATAATCCTAGGCTATTGCTCATGCTTGCTGGGGCTGATGGGGGGGAGGTGTAACAGCAACATCTGGAAGGCCAAAGGATTCCCCACACCTGCTATAAGCAGTTCTTCCTTAGCGCCTTGCAGTATCAAACTATAAAGTAGTTCTTTCTCTGGATACAGATCTTCTAAACATTTAAATCTGTAAAAACTTACATCCGGAGGCCAGGCTGCAGACAACTCCTGCCAAGAAGAGAAATGCCCAGGTCTTCATGATCCCAGTGGCACAGCTGATATGAGTCTCAAAGAGGCACAGGGAACAGAATCAACTAACTGAAGCTGGCTTTCATCACTACATGATTTTATATATATATATATAAATATGGGTGGTTCTTGTGAAGCAAATGAGGAGGAGCTCTAGGGGTTGGAGAGCAATTGCGTGGTATGACACAGGGTGGGAAGAGGCGTGTGTGCAGGTGTCAGCCAAAGATGCCTCTGCCGTTGGTATGAGTCTTGTGCATTGCATTGCAGTATCAATCAAATTAACACAGGCATCAGGCAGGAAATTCCCGTTTGTAGCCTCTGTGGTAATGTGTATCTGGCTCTAAGGCAGAGATGTTTCATGATATAGTTATTTGTAGTGAGTTTATTTTGGGAAACTTTACAAGCATAGGCTCCAACAGTTGCTTTAGAACAGAGATTCTGAAACTTTAGTGGTTAGGAAACTGAGTTATGATCCAGGAACCCCTTGGTTCAACTCTCACTTCTCAGCCACAAAGTGGCTTTTGACAAGTCACGCTCTCTCTCTCACCCGCAGCCCTCTCAGTCTACAATATGGGGGTGAAAATAATATTGACTACCTTACAGGATTGCTGTAAGAACACAAGCTCCAAAAATAAATCTTCTGATGCGCATATATACCCCAAATGCCAACATCAATACAGGAAGTGAAGGAAGTAGTGGGTCTTGCAGAAGCTAGAAACTATGACTAGTTTATTTGCTATAGTGCCAAAGATTCAACTTCTAACCAGGATGATAACGTTTCACTTCATTTTTACTTATATCTAGCAAATTTAAAGCCCTGCACAAGGAGTAGGATCCCGGTCGAAGATTCATTTGAACAAAGACCCTAGAACTTTTTTCAAGATTAATGCACAATATGAAAAGTCTCAAAAGATAAATTTGTATTCTGAAATACTGCCACATTTAGAATTTGTGTGCATTTCTGTTTCAGCCCTAATCTCCTTGCAAAACAGTGTAATGGGGTGGGCAGCCAAGAGTCATGAACCCTGAGGCTGTTGCCCAAGCCCCAGTTGGATGATGATGCACATCCTTAGCTGGATGAGGAGTTGGGCACACAGTTCTTCTCCTAATCCAGCTGCCAGGGCTATGCATACAGAGCCCTTATCATGGAGCAATAATCATACTGAACAAGTGAAAGAACATAAAGTTGGATTTCGTTCCCCACTCCTGTATCTCATTTCAGGTGAACAGCTGATTGGTGCAATTACTGCTTTGTAAAGAGGCTCCCTTTATCTAGTCCCAACTGCTGCATGGACACAGGTATACAGCTAAATCTGGGCTGGGCTGGAATGAAACTTTAAGCAGTCTCACACTTGATTCTTGTCTGTTCTATTCACTGCAGAGTAGAGTAGAGCAAAAGCTTTCTACGCTGAGTGAAACATTTGCCACAGTGAAACTGACTCAGGCAATGAATGAAGACATTCTGGAGAGATTGCTGTGGAGTTCCCTGGTTATCCTGGTTTGCAATTCCTGTCAATGGTCTGGATTGTGTCAGCTTTCACAGCTAAGCCATTAAGAATTTAATATGGGTATCATCATGATTTGCAAGTCTGAGCCATTCAAGAAGGTTATGAACGTGGATGAACTCATCTTTGCATAGGACAGTCACAGAATCCAAATGTAAGCATAAAAGGGTATGTGTGTGTGTGTGTTTCACACACATTTGCAATGATCCAGTTAATATGCCACACCCTTCACAATCCAACACAGAAGAATTATGTTAGCAAAATAAGCTGTCTGCCATTGGAAAAAGGACATATTACACCACAAGGAACATGATATGTAGATCATTTTCTGCTGCCTAATGTGGAGCCCAACTGCTGCTCTCCCACCCATCCCCATGTCTAGCATGGCCAGCATCAAGTGTCGGCATAGTTGGGCATCTGCTGAGAGCCCACAGCCCTGTAGGGGCCCACCTGAACCTCCTCTCCTCCTTCACCGCTACAATCAGCTTGTATTCACCTGCTTCTTGCTATGGCCTAGATAACACTGGTGATGGTAGGAAGGAGGAGCAATAAATGCCAATAAATGCCCATTGGCTCTCTGCCTGGTCAACAAGTAGCTGGCAGAAACGATAAGGAAGAGGAGCAGCAGGTGAAGAGGTAGATTCACTGAGGGAGGGGGGCTCATGGGCAGTGTCATGTCCAAGTGTCCTTTAAAACCAGCTGTCTAGGGCCAAGGGCTAAGCATGATTTCTGTTTTTGGGCCCAACCAAACTTGTATCATGGCTCCCTCTTACACATATACTATGATTCCATTCAGTCCTTGTCACTTGCACATGCACTCAGTCCTCTCTGCTATAGCAGAGGGCTTGGACCAGCGAGTCACTGTTCAGAACATTGTCTACTCTGCTCTAACCCTGCTTCTGGTTGGCTTCAGCAAATCTCACAAGATCTGGACAATATGTGTGCAAATACAAGGAAGTAAATTTCCATAAATATCCTCAAGCGTTTATCTATAATTTGGTCTCAGTTCTTTTCCTCATGGTAATGAGGCTGTGGTCTGTGATGCAACTTCCTAGATCTCCGGGCCCTGGGATACGGTGCTGTTTCTGGGACCCATACTTGGGGCCTTACATACTTGGGACCTGGCAAAGGTCAACACTTTAAGAAGTCTTGTTGCATCGTTTAGACAGCAAGTTCTTCTACTCACCCATCCTTTTTTTTAGTACTGTCTGAGGGATAGACGAAGGCTGGAATCTGTCAGGCCCGGGCCTGTGAGCAACCTTATGAATGTGTAGGTCTTGAGGATGAAATGAGGCAAGGCCCCTACCATCACTAGCCAGCTGTTGCCATTACAGCTGAAGTAGTAGTCTGAGATGAGTCAGGAACAAGGAATGTTGGACTGATGGAGAGATGGGCATGAGATGTGGAAAGAGGAAGAGGAAACGTCAGTTATGTGACAGTTGGAAAAAGGGACTTGGAGACAAGCAGAGAAGAGGAAGGAGCAAGGAAGAGCTGCTGAGGAGAAAGACAAGGGAAAACAAAAGAGTAGAGAAGGGCCACAGAGGAAGAAGACAAACTTTAGCCTCAGCTGCTGAAGATGAGGAACACTGAATTCAATAACGGTAGCCAGAAAAAAACAAACTGAGGAGCTGTGGAAGTAACTTCATTCCCCCCCCCCCATGATTGTAATTCTGAAAATTAGAATCAGAAAATTTAAGAAATAATGAATGGAAGCCTAAGTTGTTTTATGTTGATGTAATATCAATGTTTGTTTTGTTGTTATTATTGTAATTGGGTGAATGTGTCTGTATATACACAATCTGCTGCCTCAGATTGAGTACATCAAAAATAAAAATAATGAACTGGCAGCCTAATACCTGGCATCGCTTGGGAATTCCAAGAAACTAAAAAATCAGTACAGTTTTGAAAGGTTCAGTCCACCATCTTGATTCCAAAGGCATCCAGCTTATCCAGACATATACAAAAACCAGCTCCTTGATCTCAGGAACCACCATGCAAAATTTGGTTACAATATCTTAAGAGTATCCAAAAACAACTTTCCAAAATATATTGCAGATGCTGCAAGCGATACTTGCAATAAAATGTTGCAGTGTGGAGTTCGGAATTCCAGCCACTCTACGCAACCACCACCAGCCTCTCAGCTTTCTGTTACCACTGAGCATGCTCAGTTGTCATTGCCCCTCCTTAGGTAAACATACTTTTTTCAAAAGATTTTTCATACATCAGTAAACCCTGGAGTTCCCCTAACCCTGCTAATATCTCTTGTTGGCTGCAGGTGGTACTATTTTGGCCACACAAGCAACAGCTTTAATGACATCAGAAATAGAAGGGGTGATGATACTGTTTTGTGCTTGTGACTGCAGATCGATGGATCAAATATTAAGCATATTCACTTTCTAATAAATCTTAACTAACCCACATGATATATTGAGTGAATGTTATTGCATTATGCTATGCTATGACTATAATTCTCATCACTGGTCATCCATGCTATCATAAGAATCTTAAGGTTTACATCTGAACTATACAGTACATTTAAAGCAGTACTTTAAACAGTTATGGCTTCCCTCAAAGAATCCTGGGAACTGTAGTTTGTTAAGGGTGCTGAGAATTGTTAGGAGACCCCTGTTCCCCTCCCAGAGCTACAATTCTCAGAGTGGTTTAATAATTAATTCCTCTTCCTAGGGAACTCTGAGAATTGTAGCTCTAAGAAGTGAAATAGGGTCTCCGAGTCCTAACAACCCTCAGCACCCTTCACAAACTACAGTTTCCAGGATTCTTTGGGGGAAGCCGTACCTGTTTAAAGTGGTATGATACTGCTTTAAATGTAAGGTGCAGATGTGGCCTAAGGTTTGCATTCAACTAAGTCCTACTCAGAGTAGACATACTGAAATTAATAAAGCTAAATTAGTGATGTCTATTAATTTCAATGGTCTACCTAGCATTGAACACCACCCTAAATATCTATAATAATGGCTTTGTGAACTGTGTAACTCTGAGCCAAAACTATACTCCTTACAAATACTTATGTTGTCGGTTTGATTAACAAGCCTCCTTCTCACATGAGTGTATTTCTCTTTGTTGTGTGAGAAAACAAATCATACAATCAGAAAATCCTCACAGTTACAGGATTGTTTGAATTGGAACCCGCTGCGCCTTAGAATCTCATAAGCCTCGCGTTATGACGTCAACCGTGGAGTCATCAGCACAGTTTCTGAGCAACGGGTAAAAGCAAACAATAGGGGGTGGAAGCCGGGTTGCTGCCCTTTCGTGTCTCACACACAATTTCACAGCACTCATGGGGACGCTAAGGCAGCTCCAGAGGAGACTCAATAATCACACGGGGAAAAGGACAAACGTGGGACAAAAAAGAGTGAGCAGGGAAGAGAGACTGCAAGCAAACAGAAGTCCCTGTGCCTACTCTTCCAGTGCTATAAACGTCGTTGAGGCGAAAGGGACACAGAGGGACGTCCCGAAGTCATCATTGTGCAGCAGAGAGACTGGGAAGCGTTTCCTCCTTCCTTCCTTCCAAAGGATTTGGTCACTGGTGTTTTCTGTCGGAAGAAACGAGGCTTCTGCGTTCGTCAGGAAGGAGGTGCGATGAATGGTAGGAAACGCTCTCTGAGGGCGGCGGCTCCTTGCCTCAGTCAGTGGCTTCTTTTGTGTTTGCTGAACGGTTGATAGCTGGAAATTAGTGGCTGGGCTGACGTTTTTTAAGGCCAAAAGTTCAGGAGCCGGAATTTCCGTGGAGCTGGGGGGTGGAGATTTGGCAAAGACCAAAACGCCTCTTCTATTTTCAGGGGTTGGGGCACAATTGTTAAGAGCTTATTGGAACTCTTCAAAACTCCATTGAACTAGTGGTTGTCTTTGTTTATTATTATTTTCCCTGCTCTGAGGGGCATGTTGGTGGGAAATGGTCATCAGAAAAATGGCGGTTGGCACCCTGTCGGGAATTCTGAAAAGCCACAACTCGTCCCTCGGAAAAAAAATGACCCGCTTTCCTTATTTTGCGGCAAATGGGGCTATAAAATTGAGGTGGGTGGCAGGCTTTGGCCTTAGCTGAAATGCAGTTGTTTCTTAATTAGAAGTTTGGACCCGTGTCACTCTTATAATTAAAATATTTATTTTTAGAACATGTAACATGTTTCTAACGTATGTGTGATGTAATGTGTTTCGACTGTATTTTTATATTGTTTCATAACACCCCCAAGACTGAATTGACACTGTATAAAATGGCTAAAGAAAATAAAGGAAGAATGACCCACCCCAGAGGAGGTCATCACCTCTGTGTTCGCAATGAGTCACTCTCTGAGACCTGCCTCCAGATTAGGAGGCAAGGCCAGAGCAGGGACTCCAGCAGAGACGTAACAGGTAGGATGTGTTCTTTGGGCCCACAGGAAGGCTCAGTTATTTAGCAGCACTCTGATGGCACACTAGCATGATCCTCAGTTCAGGAATTATTGGTTAGGAGATACATGCTCAACAGCATTTAATTCCTCATTACCTATTATCAGCCTAATCCTAGACACAGTGAAATTACACCCACACAATACATTTACCCATAGATGTTGATGTGTTTTAATCTTTTTAGTTACTGTTTTGTTTTCAAAATGTTTCAGTCACTTGCCTTACTGATCATTTTTAATGTTCTTTGTAAACAAACCGTGTAGAGTTTTTTTTTTTTTACAATCAAGCAATATATAAATTTTGTTAAATAAATAAATAAAGCACACAGCATCCCCCAAAGAATCATGGGAACTGTAGTTTGTTAAGGGTGCTGAGAACTGTAGCTGTTTGAAGGTGTTTTTAGAACTGCAACCCAAATGCGAAAATTTTTTGACATTGGACAGATAAGAGCAATTTGAGAGTGATAAAAATTTAGATTTCTACAGTCTTTCAGTGTTGTTATATTTATTGCCCACCCTTCACCAGTAGGCCCCAGGGCAGGTTACCAGAAATTTAAAATACATTATTTAAAACAATCAAAATACTTTACATTCACAAGAATAAGGAGGGGCCCTAAAAACATATGTTTCAAGTGCCGAAGGCCAAGGTAAAGAGGTGTGTCTTTAACATTCGCCAAAAACAGTACAGTAGAGGTTCTGGGACCTCTGAAGAGAGGGAATTCCGTAGCATAGGGGTGGCCAGAGGGAAAGAGCTCTCCTGGGCCACCATCCCCTGAACTTCTGAGGGTGGCGGAACTACCAAGAAGGCCCCCTCTGCTAATCTTAACATGTAGTTATGATATGAATGAAGAACACGTGGCTGAACTCTGTTGGACATAGAATAGGATTTCTGAACAATTCTTATGCAACACAGAACAGAGATGGGAAACCTGCGGCCCTCTCAATGGTGTCTTCTGACTTCAGTTCTCATCAACCCCAGCCAGCATGGACAAGGGTCAGAGATGATGGGAGCTGCAGTCCAACAGCGTCTGGAGGGCCCACAGCTTCCTCATCCCGCATCTCAACTATGATAGGGTGAGTTCCTTCTTTAATCACTTTATTATAGGAGAAAGTCACCACGTGCGTTAGCTCTGAAAGACAATGCCACTGCATATCTAGTCTATACTTCAAAGTAGTATTTCATGGACAATTTTTACTTGTAGTATAACTGGAAAAAGTCACATCTGAAAGTTAACTGGACACACTTTCTTATTTATGTACCTCTCAAAGATTCCACAAACGTTGTTTTAATATCAGTGGGTAGCACCAAGCTGAGCAACTCCCAAAACTCTGTCCCAGGGCAGACTAGTGTGCTGCAAGATGAGCTGAAATGTGCCTTGAAAAATTCACCATGTTGTTGGATGCATTCCCTGCCCTATGCCCCTGTGAGCAGGGAGCTGCCATACAGTACTGATTTCTCCTCTCTGTGCCAATAGATAGGCAGTGATGTCTTTCTGAGCAAGGGAGTAAAGAAGGGATGGGAAGCCTGTGACTCTCCAGATGTTGCTGGACTCCAACTCCCATCAGCCTCAGTGGACGTAGCCAATAGTCAGGGATGATGGGAGTTGTTGCCGGACTGCCTCTGGAGGGCCACACCTTGCCCATCCCTGGAGCAAAGATATATTGAGATTCGCTGACAGGGGTGACATTGGGGCGAGCAGAAGGTAGATTGGGATCTCTTGTAGATCTCTGGGTGATTTGCAGTAGATTGCCACGGGTTTCTGAATCTCCATTATTTAACATCAAAAAGGCTCCCAGCCCCACTTAAATCAGACCACCGAGATGAAGAAAGATTAGGGGTGGGGGAGGACAAGGAGTGGCTTTTTGTGTGAAGGGATTGAGCTAAGTTCTGGGAGTGAAAACAAGTTCCTGGGTTGAGCATGTGCTCAGAGGCACCATCCTTAATTCTATATTGTATTATTCCCCAGCACCCTCAAACAACAGCAGTCTCAATGCCTTCCCCCTCTAAATTCAGGTTTACCCAATACGGAGACAATCCAATAAGCTCAGAGAAATCAAGCTCCAAACGGCTGCACTTAGGGTCTTAGACTATTTGTTTCTGTGATTTGGAGTGGGGGGCTCAGTAGTCACTTTCTGCTACTCCCTTCTCCACACCCACTACTTCCTCCATGCTTTCATTTCTTCTCTGGCCATGGCTGCAACTATTTCTGACATGCTCCTGATCGGAGGAGCATAGCCTTATTTTTTGTTTGATCCCTCAGATTTGGGGGGAAAGAACAAAAAACTGCAGAAGCAAACCACATTAAAAGTTTCTATACCAGATATCTTGCAGCAATATTAATCTGAAAAGCTTGTGCTGAGAATTTACAATTGTCCAACTGTGTGCTTTTGCATATTTCCTGAGCAGGGAGAACTTAAAACCAAAAAGCAATGTGCACACACAGCTATCTGCACTCATCATCATCATAATCAGCATCATAGAATCAACAAATCAGAAGGCAGGGCAAACATAAAAGGGAACACCTTATATGAACTGGAAAGATCAAAATTGCTCCTCGTATATAAATTCAAATATGTATGGGTGTGGACTACTCTGGTCTAATTTGAATAGGGAATAAGTGGATTAAAGGCTAAAAAATGCTCAAAAGTGGACAAGCCAGTAGTTCCTCCCAGGTACACATGCAAAGGGTTGCAGCCACACCATAGGCTTCTTAAGCCAGTACTCTTAACTTTGAGCAGACTGAAGTATGAGTTCTAGATTGCCAAGCATCTGATACTATAGCGTGCTGTGCTATGCAGGCAGGGGACTGAAGCCAGCTAAATCGTACTTGGAGTAGACCAATTGGAAATCAATGGACATATCTAATTTAAGATTACTTTCAATGAGTCTATTCCGAGTATGGTTTAGTTGGATTCAATTCGGGATCAGGGTTCCCAGCCTTGTCCCCTCGCTCTGGAAGCAAATCCACCTCTTAAAATAGGGCAGCAATAGCAGCTCTTGGTACTATTATACTGTTGGTACAGAAAAGCCCCTACATTTATTTTATTTATAAACACATTTGTATACCTCTATTTCATTTCAGAAAACATTGAAGCGGTTTACACCAAATAAAAACCATATAAGTAAAAACCGTTAAAAATACAATAAAAACAAGGCCAACTATTGCAAAGAGACACCTTAACTGCCTGCATAATCCTCGTGGAACAGAAAGGTTTTCAGCAGACATATAACAGTTAAAACAGAAGGCGTTTGCTGAATCTGTTGGCAGAGCAAAAATGGTTTAAGAGTGCCTTGCAAAGGACTGGAGAGAGTGCTTGGATGGGTAAAGCCACTGCCATAGCCTTGCACCTAACTGCAGAAGCCATAGAAGTTGTAAGAAGGGGGAGACGTTTCTCAGATCCAGAGGAAGGCAACCAGGACAGAACAATTGAGGTTCTGCTTGATTGAGAAGGAGAACAAAGGCACAGAGACATCTAGTGTTTAAAATATGGAACTTCATTCATTTAATCTTGTCATGCAGCTACTGCTGGTCCAATCATCATGAAGTGGTAATGTCTGCATATTAACGTTCTCCAGCAATGACTTCTCACAAAACAGCTGCTACATGGAGGCCATTTGAAACTGCAGCTGTGCAACATCTGTCCCACACAGTCAGAGGGCCACATAGAGAATAAAATGCCTGAGTGAGTTGTTGCTCATCTGAGCACAACGGATGTTAACCAACACCCGCCAAAGCTTCATTGCAAACACAGCCCACAATGCTACTCACAGACAGGGTCACTTGAGGAAGTGTTGCGTGGATTAAAATTAATCCTAATGTTCGTGGGAACTTTAGTTTGTGCTGGAAACTAGCTCTGTTAGGGGTAAACTATAGTTCCCAGGCTTCTTTGGGGTAAGCTATGTTTTAAGTGTATGATGTGGATGTGATGTGGGAACCATCATTCTCTATTATATAGAGTCTATTTGCACTGAAGATTCAGGTATTGCCATTTTCTTTAGTTTTTTACATTTCTTTCATATCTTTATTCTAAGCTCAGTCAGTGTACATGCCTTCACAGACACACACATTGACTTTATCTTCGCAACCACCCCCTGTGAGGTAGCTTAGGTTGAGAGCGAATGGCAAGCAGCATGACTAATCAATAGGGACTTGAACCCAGGCCTTCTGGACTGAACCCCCCACAGTGACCCTCCCCATATTGCCTTCCAACGTTCTTCAACGCACCCATCTCCCAGCTTCCCATTCTGTCCCATGCTTCTGATGAAATAGATTGTGGTCTGTAATATATGGGCAGTACCCACAACAGAACATTACATTGCATATGAAAGCTCACTGCTGCCCTTTTAACAGAATGTTGCATGTGAAATCCAACTCTTGAGGTTCTTTGGATTCAAAGCCTCTTCCTGGCTTGCCTCTCTTAGGCCTAATTCTTAGACCTAATTCTCATGGAGATAGTAAACGGGGCTATTTCACTTCAGCTTGAAGGTGGGAACTCGTAGGAAGACTGAATACCTTTAATTTTAAATGTGTCTACATTTATGTAAAAAGAAGAAAACCTAGATGCCAGGGAGAGTAATGGTAGCCTAGATTTTTCCCAAACTATTTTTCTATGTGCACAGCAACTTTGTTTGGGCAAAGAAGCATTCAGGTATTTAAGTCTCCACGTGCAGCCTGAAATGGTACATCCCAGAGAGATTTCCCACTCCACTGAGAACGTGGGAAAGATGAATTGCATGCTGTAGATCCTCAGCTGCACTGGCAGCAGCCCTCTGCCATGGTTGAGCCATGGTGCTGCCAGAAGCCTGCCATCACTGCCGGAGATCTGCCAGGGACAGCCAGCCTGGCAGACAGAAAGCTGGCAGAAGCCCTGAAAATGGTGCATTCCAGGGGCGT
Source organism: Rhineura floridana (assembly GCF_030035675.1). Lineage (NCBI taxonomy): Eukaryota > Metazoa > Chordata > Lepidosauria > Squamata > Rhineuridae > Rhineura > Rhineura floridana. The sequence goes on along the minus strand of NC_084482.1, from coordinate 14,086,675 downwards.
GGGGTTATGAAAGATCCACTTCACATTCAGAGCCCTCCCACAGGTCCCGCTCCATGTGGAAACGCCACCAACCAAAAGGCTGGTGGAATAATGAATTGTAATGGGTCTCTATGGGGAGCGCTTAGGAGGCCGATTCATGGGAGCCAGGACTTCCCAGACGGCTTGTGCATGCGGCTCCCTACAGAGCCGGCGTTCAACTGGGCGGGCGGCTCCCAAGCAGGAGGAGGATCGTGCGGAGCTTTCCACCGGCTCCTCTGCCGCCATCCCCCCTTCCACCGGCTCCCCGGCATTTGGATTGCTCTGCTTGTATCAGTCATATCACTTTATGGGTAAAATGGGAGTCAGTGTCTCACTGTGACTGTGATGTAGCAGATAGCATGATAGAACTGGTTTCAGAAGACCTGGAGGAAAATCCTCACTGGACGATGAAGTTCCCTGAGTGATCTAATGTCAATCATGCTCTCTCAGCCTATCTTACATCACAGGGTTGCTATGAAAATGAAATAGAATAAGGAAAGGCAGGAAACAAATGCGATAAAAAGAACAGTGGGGGTGGGGAGGGGGGAAGGCTGCAACACAATTTTATAATTACAAAATTATGGTTGCAAAGTGGTATAGAAATAATTAATTACTCTGTGGTGCTGCAGTGCCTGTTGCCTTTTCTTATGCATAAATCTGGTTTATAGAAAGGATTACAGCACACCAGATGAACTGGAATTCCCCATTAGGCAATGATTATATAAAATGTGGTCAAATGTGGCTTGGTGTCTCTGTTGATATAGAAGCCCTAATCCTTCCCAGTAAGGTGATGTGTGTAACACTCTGAAATCAAAGTACAGCTCCTTCCTTGCAGGGTTGTGACAAGGTATTTTCCCCCAAAGAACGGCTTGCTTTAGCCCAAACAGAATTCATAATATATTTGAAGAACATCCCCATACTTAGATATTTCCATAGCTAGTCACAGTCTGCCTACACCCGACGGTAGGACTGATGCTGTGCTGAACCTTCGCAGGGGCCTTCAGCCTTTTTGTTCAGGGGCGGTGGTGAGGGAGAGTGAAAATACCTTCAAAAGGGGAAGGTGGGTGGGTAGAACTTTGTCAGGAATTTTGTGAGATGGGTCACGGGGTTAGGGGAGTTGAAGTTCACTTATGAACTTAACAATGTGGTTGATGGGGTCTTTTTATTCAGCTCAGACATTATAGAAAAGTCCCCCACTCGTTCACGGAGATACTTTGCAGACAGGCTTCCAGCCTGGCAGGATTTCTTGAAATAACCACGTGACCACACTGCTGTCTGCAAAGAGCGCTGCGCTGCTGCGAACACAGAGCTTTTCTAAAATGTTTGAGGAGGGGGGACCTCAGCCACCTTGTTAAGTCCATAAGGTAAGTGGGACCTCCTCGCTGCCTCCTCCCACTTCATTTTTTGCAAAGTTCTCTTGCTGTCTAGGAAAGAAATAGAACACTTGTTTCGTTAAAAAAAGCAGTTTTTGGCATAGCACTAGCTAGGCCTAGTGATGAAGCAGGAAGGGGACAAAAATGGGGATAACTTTTCAGGGAAGAGATATTGAAGTACAACATCACACCCTCTTAAAACTTGCCTAGTAACAACCGATTCATTTATTGTCCTGTGAATACAAGATGGCCTCGTTATCAAATTCCATCATAATGAGATGGCTCACAGGTTTATTCATCTGCAGAGCAGACAAGTCTTTGGGTCATATGTATTGGGTGTTTTGAGAAGCTACCAACAATTGTCTCTTCAGCTCCTCCATGCCCTACATACTATTGTGGACGTCTGGCGATATCACCAAAGTTGTAATCACCTAGGGGGTTGTAGTATGTCCAGCTCATAATGCCAGGATGTATTTAGATCAGAGGCAAGCTCCCTTACCTTGAAATTCTTACTTCTTTAGAAATAAAAAATGTCTCTACCTATGGTGCAGAAGGTGTGTCTGCACTGTAAATTTATCATTGCTTCATTTGCATGGGGGAAGGTGTCTCCCTAGACAAGTTCCTGCCAAAGAAGAGAAAAACACTTTTCTTTTCACACAAATTTGAAATTCAGCATCGTGCAGAATTTATGGCGGAGTGAGTAGTGCAAGTGTGGGGAAACTTTCTCAGACCGAGGGCTGCATTCCCTTCTGGACAACCTTCAGAGGCCGTATGCCAGAGGTGGGTGGGGCCAGAGGCAAGAATGGGCAGAGCGATAAATATAAATTGTATCTTTGTACAATAGGCTAGTCTCTACACACTCCTCTCTATCCTCCATCCAGGCAAGGAAGAAGCATCGTCAGAGTTCAAGGACATATTCCAGCCAGGCAAAAACACTCAAGGAGGGTGTGAAGCAAAGCCAGAGTGGGATATGGCCTAGGCGGAGCCGCAATGGTCAAGTAGAGAGGCCTGGAGGGCAGCATTTGGCCTTTGGGCCTGAGGTTTTCCACAACTGAGGTGGACCAGTGAGAGATCTGTGTTCAGCCGATGCTCAGCTACAAGGAATCTTGGGTAACTTGTGCCAGTCAGTCTTGAAGCCTGATCTATCCAACAGCAGTGGTACTGCTGCTATGAAAATGAGATGGGAAAGCCTGAGCTCCATAAACAGCTGTGGGAAGCGTGATTAGAAAGGTAGCTAGATCATGATTCAGTCACAGTTAAGCATTTAAAAAGTTCTGTTGATTTTAATGAGAGACTGAATCGTATGTTTCATCCTATACCCTCTTACCCAGGAGTAAGTCCCATGGAACTCAGTAGGACTAGCTTCCGAGCAGACATCCCTACAGTTGTGCTGAAATTTTTTAATTCAGATAAAAGGGACTTAATAGTGTTTAACTGACTGGCTCACACCCACAGAATTTGATCTCTCTTTTTTTTCAAAGTGCTAAGTCTTCAGATTTCATTTCTGAAATTCACTTTTGAGGGATATGTGTTTAAAGTTAAATCTAGTGTCTTGTTGACAACTTTCCGTTTAAAGCACTAATATAATCATCAACTTGCCAAATTCAGTATTTTCATATTATTTATAAAAACTGCATACATAGGAAAGTATAAGTGGGTAGAAATCAAACTAAGATGTTTGTAAATATATTTGAATTAGGAAAATTTGCTTGGGAATCACACGCAGACACACAAAAATCATTTCTGGTATAGAGCCTGCTTCGTATATAATTCACATTTATCTCCTATCAGCAGATTTATGTATTATTCCAGCCAAATAATATACATGGCAGGAAACAGACTTGCGATCCATCTAGCCAACCGTTTGCCCTGAACCTCAACCCTTCATCCACCAGACCCAAAGATAAGAACCTATGCATTGCAGATCACATTGTGCTACATCTGCAAGAGTAGTAAAGCATTTTACTCCACATGTGAAGAGATGTACTGCAGAAAGGTGCTTACAGAGCAAATAGTACTAGAAGACTCAAGAAAGTAAACCAAGCCACATGCTTCAGGTAAGACAATTTCCCAGGGTCAATAGCTAACTCTGGAAGAAAATTCTTTGCGGGCCTCATATCTGGCAAATCAGTTAGATCTTGCCCATATGCAGAATGCATCTTCCAGATCTTCCTCTCTGTGCTGTTGTGTTTTTCACAGATTCATCTAATCCTTCAGTGCATGCAACTTTGTTTCCATTCACTGGCAGGGAGTTCCACAGTTAGCAACATGAAAAGGCCTCATTGGTGGGAAGGGCAAGATTTTCCTGATATCTGGTTGGGTGCTGGTTGGATGATGAGTGGAGCATCATTGAGCCCTCCTGCCCGGACCCCAGGATAGAAGTAAGGCCGGAGGGTTACCGAGAAGGAGTCTGCAAAGGTAAAGATGTGGGACCCATTATCAGCGTTATAGAAGGAGACCTCTCCTGCATCATAGTCCAGAAAGATGCCAATGACTCCAGGCCTCGGTCTCAGGACTAGTTCCGTGAGAGGGGAAGTGAGGGCTGCGTACTCGTCTCCATTCCTCAGCCACACCGTCCAGAACCCTGTTGCCGGCGAGGGTGTAAAGATACCTTGGCGGCTCACAGATTCTCTGCACACACCTAGCGTCCAGCTGGTCTTGTTCTCCACACACACTTCCCAGTACTGCCTCCCAGATTTGAACTGCTCACAACCCAGCAGGCAAGTGCATGTCTCAAAGCGGGACAGGCTGTTGGGCAGATGTTGCTTCCGATCCACAACTTGCACACTGAGCAGGTCCTCAGATAGAAGCAGGTAGGGATTCGCTGTGTCAGGGTCGAAGGTCACAGGTACTGAAGGCAGAAAGAGACACGGTCAGCCCTGCTACTGCAGTCATACAAAACATGTGAAGGTAGGAAGCTGCCTTACAACTGACCTGCCCGACTATTAAGGTCTGCTGTGGAAGCCCTACTTGTTTGTGCCAGCTTTAGCTTCTGCTGGGCAGGTAGCGATGTGTGATGGGGCATTCTCAGTGGCAGCCTCCGAACTCTCTCATATGACATTATGATGTCCCTCACGTTGGCCACATTTCAGCAATTTTTCTGTTTGCTGTGGCCTTTAGGATGTAACTGGCTTTTAAAAAATGATTATTCTAAGAGTTTTACTCTCTGCTGTTTTTATTCTGCTTACATACCTACTTAAGATGTAACATTTTTACCATGGTGGACTCCCATGTATGTGATACTGTACTGTTAGCTGTCTTGTGCTCCCATTGGGAGGAAGGGCAGGATAGAAGCATGAGGAAATGTAGACAAACTATACCAGGTCAGACTACTTGTCACCTAATCTAGGATTGGACTTGTGGTGGCTGTTTAGGAGAGTTACAGCCTACATGGTGTCCTCCAGCTGTCTCTGGACTACAACTCCCATCAGCCCCAAGGCAGCCCCAGTGGCAGTGGTGGAAATGTTAGTCCAAGAAGACCTGGAGGGCTGCACATTGGCTTCCCCATGCTATAGGATGTCAGGCAGGGTCTTTCCTGTCTCCTGTTCACCAAGACATCATTCAGCTAGTGATGTCAGGGATTGATCAAGAAACCTTCCACATGCAAAGCTTGTGGAAAACATGACAGAATTTTGAAAAAATAAAAACATAGTTAAAACAATTAGAAAAGCATCCGTAAGTACCACATTGGTCGGACAAGAAAATTCATATTAAAAGGCCTGTTTAAAAATGTTCGGTTTTCAGGAGATGCCTGAAAGAAAGAAGGGATGGTTCTTGCCGAACCTCTATTGGTAGGGAGTTCCACAGGGCAGGACCTGCCACACTAAAGGTTCGGTTCCTGGTGGCAGCCAACTGAACCTCAGGGGTGTGAGGAACCACTAAGAGGGCCCCATCAGAAGATCTCGGTGATCAAGATGGAACACAGGGAGTCAGGCAGTCCCCTCCAAAGCTTACTTATGGTTCCTTCCAAAGCATTCTGTGTAAATGTGAGTTGTGCTTAGGGTTCTAACTTGGAGCGAAGAAGATGCTCAGGGAAGTGAGTTTAAGAACAATCACCACCACCCAATGCTGTTGTCACCAAATGATCTCACCCAACCCCACACAACTGGTGGTAGGGCTGTCCATGGTGGAAGCATGTTCATGCGCTCGGCACTGAAGTTTCATGCAGAGTATATGAAATGGGGTTTTAGTAGTGGGGTGGGCAGAAGGTAAGTTGAGATCTTCAACTATATCTCCAAATGATTTGCACTAGACCAGCAAGGGCTTATGACTCCTAATGATTTAATGAATCATTTAATTGCCCCCCTGGGCTCCTACTGGGAGGAAGGGCGGGATATAAATAACAAATAAATAAATAAAATGGAAGTGACCACAAAAATGGCATTTCCTTCCACCCTCCTAAATAAGCTGGTGCATAGGAGCATCATGTTTAAAATATGCACTGTTGGCACTCTAAGCTTCAGTTGCTTGTAGTTCTTCATGGCTCAAAGCAACCAAAGTGTCATTCTGAACGGGAAAAAATATCTGCAAACTTTGGCTACAGGCTAGAATGAAAATCCATCTTTCAGTTTCTGCTTCATCAAACCCAGAGGCAGAGAGGGAGGGTTCAGCACAGCTGTAGGGCAACAGTAATTCAAGAGTCCCTAAGTCTTTTCTCGTCACCACCCTCATCAATTAAATTAAATGGAGGAGCTCATTTTAATCTGTGATTAAAGCTTAGTTGATTGATCCCACCAAGTTAAGTTCAGAGAACTCAAAACTAAAAGCCATAGATAATGCATGGCAAGCAGGTCCTGAGAAGAATCTGTTCCATTTGCTACCAAGTTCACATGCCTAATGCAGCTTTGCATCCTCTCTCATTTACCTCTGTATCTTTGGAGTGACTCCATCTGCCCAGGAACGTCATATGACTCTTGTAGATCCAGCAGGATGGGCTGGGGTTCCTGCAGAGATATACCCTCACTCCTAGGGAGAATGTGTCAATAATTATCCCCAAAAGCCAAAGGTACAGTTTTATGACCCCTCACCTGCCTGGGAGCAGGCCCCAATGAACTACAGTGGGACTTATTTCTAAGTAAGCATGCATAGGATTGGGCTACAATAAAGATATAGCATAACTGACCTGGTCAAGGTGACTTTCACATCCTAGGAAGGAGAAAAGAGAAACCTGTCAATGCCCAGAGACTCTTCGATACTGACTTCTGAACATTGCTTAAGGAGCCTGTGAGTACCAGCATTACTGCTGCTTTATTAATACCATGTTATACCGAATGCGATCTCTAATTCAGAATTCCACAGTATGTTATTAATGCACCCGTTTCTGCAGCACACATGATGTTGAAGAAAAGGTTGGATGAATCCAAATCTTGCAAGACCTCCATTTGTCTATAATTCAGCCTCCTTCATATAGACATAAGATGGCACTTTACAAGTCACTGGAAACGTGGACTCAGGGCTGTGTGCAATGCACAGGAGCTCAGAAAAAGCAGAGAATGTATCACTGGATACAGAATTCAGCTTCCTGAGAATTCATTTCCATTTTTTAAAACAGCATGCTTCTAGTTCTTAATGGCTATGACATTGCCGAATGGTGATGTCTGCTGAAATTGCCTAAGATCTCCAGAGTGTCAGAGTCCTGCACTGCTCCTGGCCCCCATCCCAATTTGCATAAAACTCAATTTGCATAAAATTAAGCACTAAGGAAAGATGTGCCTTCCTTTTTACATAACTGCAAACTGCAGAGTGAATTTTACTCTTGTGGTATCTTTGACTATTTGTTACTTCCCATCAAGAAGTTGTCGCACTGTCAGCCTTGCACAACATCCTTCACACCTCTTCTGCCCAGCTGAGACCCAGCATGGTGCAGCGGTTAAGAGTGCTGGACTAGGATTTGAGAAACCCAGGTTCAATCCTCACTCAGCCTTGAAGATCACTGCGCGACCATAGGCCAGCCACTGTCTCTCAACCTCCCAGGGCTGTTGTGGGACAGGAGGAGAGAAGGACCACACAGACAGTCTGAGCTCCATGGGGAAGTGAAAGAGAAATAAGTTGAATGCGCAGGAGCCCTTTTCAGTTGCCATTCTGGAGAATCTCACCTTGAGGAAGGAGGCAGCTGGCTGCTGGCATTTCCACTCCATCTCCGAGATCAGATCCCGCAGCCCGGCACACTGCCCAAGCAGGAAGGCCCAGTTTATCTGCAGCTTCTTCAGTGTTTCCTGCTCCTCATCCTGAAGCTGCCTCAAAAGCAGCTGCTCCTCTTCAGCCATTGCCTGGCGGCGTCTTTCAAACCCTGATACAACGAGCGCTTTACGTTCCTCCACTTTCTCCTACCGGGGACATACATACAAAGCAGAATTGGGCATTGGACTGCTGAAGAACATGAGAGGAGCCCTGCTGGATCAAACCAAAGGCCCATCCAGTCCAGTATTCTCTTCCCACAGTAGCCAACTAGACATCTATGAGAAGCTCACAAGCAGACATTGCCATAATGGGAAGAGCACTCTCCCACTCTTGCTCCCCAAGTGACTACCAGTGGATGGATCTGTCAGTTTCCGTGTCTCATTTTCCCAGTCTTAAGTTCAGTTCTGCACATTTCTGCAACCGTTTGTAATTTAGAAAAAGGCCTTACAAAAAGTTGTCAGCATTTTAGTGTGCATTCCCACCGATATGCACATTTTTGTATGCCCTAATATAATGCATTTTGTATGTAAGTTTCACTAATATATGCATTTTATTTCTCCCTAATATATGCACATTGTACACATTGTACGGCTGGAGAACTGCATCACAAAATTAGAAGTGCGAATTTCAAAGGATGGCTGTGTTTGGGTTTGTTTCAGGAAATGCAAATTAGACAGATGAGCATTAAAATGTAAACCAGACTGAATTCCTTCCCCCATCCCTACCAGTGACTGGTATGCAAAGCTTTGCTTCCTCTGATAACTGGAGATAACATATGGTCTGCCCTGAATATTTTTCTTCCGCTAACTATTTATAAATAGTTTGCCTGCCCCATCTAAAAGGGAAACCATTCAGGAACACACCTGAAATTCCCTCCACACTCATTAAAATCCATCAAACAATTATCAAAATTCCTCAGAGAGTACTTATCAATGGTTCCTTCTCAAATTGGGGGGAGGTAACAAGTGGGGTACCGCAGGGCTCGGTCCTGGGCCCAGTGCTCTTCAACATTTTTATTAATGACTTGGATGAGGAGGTGTAGGGAATGCATGTCAAATTTGCAGATGATATAAAATTGGGAGAGATAGCTAATACCTTAGAAGACAGAAACAAAATTCAAAGAGATCTTTAGGCTGGAGCATTGGGCTGAAATTTAACAGGGATAAGTGCAAAGTTCTACACCTAGGATAAAGAAAGCAAGTGCACAGTTATAAGATGCAGGATACTTGGCTAAGCAATACTACATGCGAGAAGGATCTTGGGATTGTTGTTGATCACAAGGTGAATATGAGCCAACAGTGAGATGTGGCTGCAAAAAAGGCAAATGCCATTTTAGGCTGCATTAACAAAAGTATAGTTTCCAAATTGCATGAGGTATTGGTTCCCCTTTATTCAGCACTGGTTAGGCTTCGAGCTTTAAAAAGGATGCAGAAAAACTGGAACAGGTTCAGAGGAGGGCAACAAGGATGATTGGGGTTCAGAGGAGGGCAACAAGGATGATTGGGACTGGAAACAAAGCCCTATGAGGGGAGACTGAAAGAACTGGGCATGTTTAGCCTGGAGAAGAGAAGACTGAGGGGAGATATGATAGTACATGAAAGGTTGTCACACAGAGGAGGGCCAGGATCTCTCTCTCTCGATTACCCCAAAGTGCACAACATGGAATAATGGGCTCAAGTTAGAGGAAGCCAGATTTCAGTTGAACATCAGGAAAAACTTCTTAACTGTTAAAGCAGTATGGGAATGAAACCAATTACCTAGGGAGGTGGTGGGCTCTTCAGCACTGTAGGCCTTCAAGAGGCAGCTGGACAGCCATCTATCAGGTATGCTTTAATTTGGATTCTTGCATTGAGGAGGGGGTTGGACTTGATAGCCTTATAGAACCCTCCAACTCTATGATTCTGTGTTCTCGCTGGCTTCATTGCACATTCTTAACTGATATTAGGGCTAGTAATACTATTTCATGTCTTTTGTCTGTGCTGCTTGGCTGTAAGATTACTGGTGTTTTGCAATATTTGTGTTTATTTACAGATATACACTTTGAGCCTTGGTGGTGCAACGCTCCAATAGACAGCCAAAATCACTAAGGGTAGCCAGTGTTAGGTCCAAACCCAACACGCAAGCCGCCCTGTCAACCCCAACTCGCTTATTACACCCGGGAAGAGTGCGGAGCTGAGTGCAAATGAAACCCACTATCAGAGATCAAATGATACAAGACAAAAACCTTTGCAAAGGGGACCCAATACTTACAGCCGAAGCAGGTCAGCATGGGAACCTCGTTTATTGGTGTTCAAGGGTTTATATAGGCTTACCCCAAAGTTTACAATATCGGTTCACGTCATAAAATACAAAAGAAGCAATTGCTAACTGTCATAGCTTTGGGGCATATGAAAGGAGGTAAAGGGGTACAGGGGGAAGGACAAAGTGGAAACATCAAGACTATCTCTTAGACTCTATGTCTGCATATTTCGCATGTCCTTCCTTAACACCAGTATGTTGCCCTCCAGGTGTTGGTGGACTACAATTCCCATCAACCTCAGCCATCGTGGTCAATGAATGATGGGAGTTATAGTCCACTAACATCTGGAGGGTATTACATTGGCTACTCCTGCCTTACAGAGTTCAAAACTGAGTTTTCTATCTCTTTTCTCAGCCTCAAATTGCAGTTTTTCTTCACCGAGATTTTATTTATTTATTGTATTTATATACCGTCCCATAGTCGAAGCTCTCTGGGCAGTTTACAGTAACTAAAAACATTAAAAACAAATATACAAGATACCTGGATTACATCTTTAGCTGAGGAGGGGCAGGAGACTGCTCACTTCTCTGATGGTTTTTTTCTCATTCAGAACACCCCCAAAATAGTTCTGTATCAAGAAGCAATTGGCCAACTATTTAGTTCCCATGGCAACATATCACTTATATTTGCCTAATAAAGGGATGTGCTGAGCCAGACTTCTCTAACCCCCCCAGTCTCACAATATTATCACTTGCTAATGCCTGAATAATTAGCACAGCACAGTATAGCACAGTGGGGAGGAGAGCCTGGCTGGGAGTCCAGACTCTGTGAGTTCAAATCCCCACTCGTGTCTCCTGGGTGTCAAGGGCCAGCTAAAGATTATCCCCACAGCGAGTGACTCAGGGGTTATGTGCCCTGCCATCTGTGCAGCTGTGGGCAAGCTGCATAGTCCCAAGGAGCCCAGTTGCCCCCCAGCTGGCAGTTGTGGACAAGGAAGGGGCTGGCTTGTGCAGCTGTGGCAAGCTGTGGAGGACTAGCCTCAGAGGGAGGCAATGGTAAACCCCCTCTGAATACTGCTTACCATGAAAACCCTATTCATAGGGTAGCCATAAGTCTGGATCGACTTGAAGGCAGTCCATTTCCATTTTTCAATGCCTGAATAACAGCTGGTATTGCAGTGGGGAGCCTGGCTGGGAGTCCAGAGTCTGTGAGTTCAAATCCTGTGTCTCCTGGGTGTCAAGGGCCTGCTAAAGATCACCCCCACAGTGAGTGGCTCAGGGGTTATGTGCCTTGCCATCTGGGCAGCCCTGGGCAAGCGGCATAGTCCCAAGGAGCCCAGTTGCTCCCCAGCTGGCACTTGCAGACAAGGAAGGGGCTGGCTGATGCTGCTGTAGCAAGCTAGGCAGGCCCTAGCCAGCTGGGGAGGACTAACCTCAGAGGGAGGCAATGGTAACTCCCCTCTGAATACTGCTTACCATGAAAACCCTATTCGTAGGGCAGCCATAGGTCGGGATCAACTTGAAAGCAGTCCATTTCCATTTCAAGGCCTGAATAGTAAACCGCTATTAACAACATAGCTACATATTCAAAAGCTGGCAACTGTGAACTTGCCAGTACAAGTCCATTACATCTCTACTATCCTGCATGGCTAAGGGATTTCCTGCCTCTAATCCCTTTGGTTGTAACCATGCAGTTGTGTGCTTTAAAAAAAAATAAAAAATTAAACAGTGTTTCTCAGAGCTGACTTGCCAGACACCTTCTTTCACCCTGCAGTTGTGTTCCCATATTCTGCAGAAACTGAGACTGAGAAAGGAAAGGATGGATCTGAGGAGGCCTCTATAAACAGTACCTAGAAGCTGTCCATCCCTCCCACTGCCCAAGCAGTGGGTCCTTGTGCAACTGGGCTAACAACCATGTGAATGAAGATCAAGTGCCTCTGAGAAAGTGCAGAGTATCTATCCCCCTGCCCCCCCTCTCAAGTAACCACAACAGCAGCTCCTCACAAATGTAGGATCAAAAGTGAAGATTCTCCGGCAGCCTTTGAGCCCTTTGTATTCTGTTTTAGAAATCAAGAGAACTTAAGCAACAGATTGGGCAATTGTGGGTCTTTCCCAACCACTGGAGCGGAATAGCTTCCTGCTGATTCAATTACATTCTGGGTTGTAAAAGGCACCGGGGTGGGGACGGGCAAACGCATGTGCAGAAAATGATGCCCATGGCCCTTACAGGATTCAGAATTCCATCACACGTTCTTTGTCACCTGTGGGCCTCCTCCTCCTGTGCCTTTTAAAACACCAGCAGGAGACACAGAAAATTAGATAGTGGAGCTTTTCCCAGTACTTCTCTCCTCACACACACCAGGCTTCTGTTAAAAAGCACAGCAGAAAGGGCCAGTTAAAAACAAAAAAGCAGGCAACCCTACACTGCCCTCCCCCAAACCCGTTGAAACAGTTGTTGACCATACAGTGGTCTAAGCCGGCCACAAGATGGTAGCAGAGCCCAAGGAGCCTTCACAAAGTTCTGGTGCTTGAGGAAGCTGCAGTAGACTGACTGAGTCAGGCCATTGGTTCGTCCGACCCAGCACTGACTGGTAGTTTCTCTCTAGGGTTTCAGATAAGTGTTTTTACCAGCACTACCTGGAGATGCCAGGGATGGAACCAGGAAATGTCTGCATGTAAAGCATGTGCTCTACCACTGAGCTGAGGTTCCTTGAGGGCAAATGTCATGTCTCTTATTTTCATGACATAAATAAATAAATAAATAAACTTTAATTTATAGGCCGCCTATCTGGCCAATGGCCACTCTAGGCGGCGTACAATAAAGCACGATAAAATACATGGTAAAATAGGTGTCTGCAGTGGCACTAGTCTACCCCATCTGCTACGTGGCACTTTAAACCACAAAGCAAAACATGCTTGAAGAGTGCTCCAGAGATCTTCACATTTTCCCTATGAGTCCGGCCATCACAGCGGAAGGAGACGTGATGTCCGTACTCATAGGAAAATCACCCTTCAGGTGAGACCAATGGTCCAATCCAAGCCACAGAAAAATGCGTTACTGGTGTCAGGTCCATGCAGTGTCCTCCACAGGTAAACAAAGATAGAGCAACTACCCTTTTTGGGAAGAGGGTGTGTCAGCTGCTTGTCTAAGTGTGCCATAAACAAAAGTTGTCTTCGTCATACAAGAATGTTGTGTGCTCCACTGCATATCAACTCACCACCACCAATTGCCCACAATGTTGGTTCGACCTCTCCAATCCATGGATAATTTGAGGGATTTGATCTGTGTAAATTCCTAGTTAAATAAAATGACCTGATCTGCAGCTCTGAGACTAATGTGAGGACTGGAATTTAGCAATCTGCCAATTTCCGCACTTCTTCTAATGTTGCACAATGCAGTTTTTGGCAATTTAAATTTATCACAACACACATTACATATTTTAAGATGATTTTTTTAAAAAAAGATAAATGTGAAAACAACTGAATTATGAATAGAAACACATGAAAGTAACACGAACTGGAAATAGACAGATTCACTATGCCGACTCCAATCTGTGTTTAGGATGAGCCACTCAGCACTCCTACACTTTCAAAAACTACTTGACTAATTAGATAGTGGGGTCAAAGAGACCTAATTTTAGTCATAGTTGGGGTGGAGGGAGAAATGTATTTGATAAGGATACCAAATCAATAAACAATACAGATTTCTATTAAGGATTATTGATTACAAAGTGTGTCACTACACAGGGAAGGTATCCAGGATCTGTAATAAATTGTGACCTCCAATGTTAATTCATATTGAATCTTGCAGATAATCTTCTAATTCCTACTGAATTCCTATTGAATCTTGCAGATAATTCTGAAGTTATTAATTTTAAATTTTAAAAAATCAAGACTGACTTATTAACTCTCCCTCCTCTTAACTGTGCATCATCCACATAAAGTGGCTTGGGACCACAATACCTGATGGAACACCTCTCCCAATACGAAGCCACCCATACACTACGTTCAAGATCAAAGGCCCTCCTCCAGGTGCCTACTCCGAGGGAAGCTCGGAGGGTGGCAACAAGGGAGAGGGTCTTCTCAGTGGTGGCCCCCAAATTATGGAATACTTTTCTTGACAAGGTGTGCCTGGCGCCAATACTGTTATCTTTTCAGCACCAAGTCAAGAGTTTCCTCTTCTCCCAGGCATTTTAGCATGTTTTCGATTGTTTTATATTTTTACATTGTGTTTTAAATTGTTTTTAAAAGATGTGTTCTTAAATTTGTATATTTGTTTTAATGTTTTTAGTTACTGTAAACCGCCCAGAGACCTTCGGCTCTGGGTGGTATATAAGTACAATAAATAAATAAAGTAACTACTGCATTGTTAAACTAGAATTTTCATCATGCAGCATTTCCCCCCATTCATTTTGACCCCCCCTTGCTGATTTAGTGAAACTCTTCAAGTTACAAAACAAACAAAAAACACCACACACACACAATGGGTGTGTGTGAAATGTCACAGAACAACCAGTCCATTTATTATAGGAGAATAGCTGGACATCATGATAAACAGCATCTCCCCCCCCTTCCAGGCTTCTGCACAGCTGCAAGGAAAAGATTTAAAACGTTTGCACTTCTGATTAACCATAGTTCAGCATTCTCTCTGAACCCTAAACTATGGTTAATCTTAACTGTGGTTTGTTGTAATAATCCATGGTTTGAAGTTGTTTTATTTGAAGCAAACCACAGTTAAAGATTAGGTAAGAGGAGAGGGGAGTGCATAATCATTTCCATTATAAGCCATGATTTATCATTATGTATGAATACAACTGTGGAGTATGAAGTAGCACAGATTGTTTGGGGACAGGGGTTACATTTTAAAATCCCTTTTTGAGGCCAATTATTATGCTGACGATCCTTCAAGTGTAGGAGAATCAGGCTTTACTGTCCTGGATTGCCAGATGTTCCCTGTTTTAAAGGGCACACAGCCTTGCTATTTCAACACCCGACAGACTAGCTGCTACAGCAGTCCATGGTGCCCCTCAACAAAGTTTTAATTAGGCACTTACCTTCCACCGAGCTGTTTTCTCCGCCTCTTGTGCTTCCAGCTTTGACGCTTCCCCCAGAACGTTCCTGAGAACATCCACAGCTTCCTGGAGCTTAATCTAGGAGAGGAAGCACACACACCTAGGGGGGAGTTCAGCAGCTTCCCTCCAGGACACCACGCTAAGGCAGCAATGGCTGTAGAGTCAGAGTTCTTCCCCCCTCCGGAGGCCAGAACCTTCTCTACCAAGTGTCCACATAGAGTGGGCTGGGGACCTGGTGGCCTGCAGGCTGGATGCAGCCTGTATGGCCTCCCCATCTGGACCACAGCATCTTCTCCTTGCCTCTCCTACACCTCCAGCAATAAAGCTGGGGGGGTGGGGAGTTTTCTGTCGCAGCCACTTTTTTCCAAACCTTATACCGAGCCAGATCATTGGTCTGTCCAGCTCTGTACAGTCAACACTTTATTTTTTATTGTGCCAAGGTACGATCCTTCCCTCTTCGCTGCTGCAGACAAAACAACCATGACAAGAATATACGAGAGAGAAAGAACTGAATGGGTGTGGAAGCAAGCTTAATGTACTGTGCCAAATAGAGTTGTTGTCTTTCCCCTGCAAAACTCACTGCTCCAGCAACTGGCACGTAGAAATTAAACAAGTGACTCTTTTCCCATTCTCTGTCTCTACCAGGAAACCTTCACCTGCTGGGTTTCCACATGTCAGGCTGGGTTGCTAAATGGACAGGGACAGAGCCAATTGGAAAAATAATATGTTGGCAACCCCAAGATCGAAATTGAATCCCGACATGTTTCAAACCACACAGTTTCAGAGAAATTGCTCAAGAGCTGCACACACAAAAATGATGCCGTCCAGTTGTGGTATTAAATTAATGAAGGAACAGTCATTTTTGGGCTTGTTGAAACAATTCCTTTAAAACCACAGAAGCATTGGTTCTCTCATTCAGAGTATTATTTTTACGTCCTAAAGTGTATTTATTTACTGAAAGTAACAGCAACACGGGTGGAGAAGCTATGGCCCTCCGGATGTTGTTGGACTCCAGCTTCCATCAGCCTTGACCATTGGCCTTTCTAGCTGGGGCTGATGGGAGTTGTCATTCAGCAACATCTGGAGGGCCAAAGGTTCCCCATGCCTGCAGTAGCATATATCTTTAATTTAGGACCAGCAAAAACGTCCCAAAGTATTGAGCAAACTTTCAAATATAAGAACTTGTCTTCAAGGTAGATATTAAGCAAAAGGAGAAGAATTTGGTTCAGGCTGGGGGGAAAGAGATAGGGTTTTCCTGTGCCTGAATTACAGGGGATAGACTAGAGCAGTGTTTCCCAACTAGTGGGCCACCAGATGTTGTTGGACCACAATTCCCATCTTTCCTGACTGTTGGCAATGCTGGCTGAGGCTGATCGGAGTTGTGGCCCAACAACATCTGGTGGCCCACTAGTTGGGAAAGGCTGGACTAGAGGGAGCCTTGGATGTCAATTGTTTTAAAAGGGTACAGGAAAGAGGGAGGACTCAGTTGGGAAGAGTGGAGAGTGGCACTTGTGAATTTCTGTAAGTCAAGCACTGGCCGTGCCAGACTAAAAACAAACAAACCAGTGTGTAGCTTGTAATAGTCATATGAAAGAGAGAGGTGGAGGCATTGTGCAGACTTAAATTAGGTGAGATCCTGCCCATAACAAAAGGATCTCAGGTTGCAGCAAAGGCTACTGGGGGAAGAGAGCAATAGCTGCTCTCCCAGGGTAGATAAGAGCCAGTAGGACGGATCCTTCTGATTTACTGTGGTTTCCGTGGAGGTGCTAGGCTCCAGCTATTTACATCAGAGCTCATCCTAAAAATGCAAGAGAGCATCTGGATAGCACTTTTTAAAAATTGGAAGGGAATTGGGGGGGGGGGTTGATAGTGGAAATATCTTGAATTTCAGGAGAAGCCAAAAGGGTTTCCATTAGATTGGCAGAATCTGACTTGTAGTCTCGGAGCACCTGATGCTGTAGCAATTTTGAAGGTAAGTGCCCGGTTAGAAAGCCAACAGGAAGCCCCACCTAAGCTGCTCTAAGCGTTCTACAAAAGTAGGGTAGAAGAAAAACTCTTTGTTAGGATTAGTGAATTTTCTCAGGAGTATTCTGCACTTGTCCAAGCTATCATCACATTGTGCTTAATGCAAGGGTGACTAACCTGTGGCCCTTCCAGTTTTTGGACTCCAATTCCCATCATTCCTGACCATTGGCCATGTTGGCTGGGGCTGATGAGAGCTGGAATCCAAAAGCACATGGAGGACCACAGGTTAGCCACCCCAATCTAAAACAAAGGTGGAGATCATTCCTTGGGCAAAACTTTTGCTGGATTTTAAGGAAAGCAACATGAGTTGCATGTGCTTGTGTGCTTTTACGTGTGTTTTATAAGCATTGTACATTTTCTTAGGAAGGTTCACATCTCCTTAAGGGCCAGTGTGGATGTGATAGCAGCTGCCATTCACATATAAAGCCAGGGAGTGGTTAAGAGTGCCTCTCACTATATCTATCTGACCATGCTTTAAGATCCGTGGAGGGAGCTCTTCTTCACCTTTTGCTATTGGAGGAGACTAGTTCGTTGGTGAGGTAGGAGAAAGCCTTCTTCACGGCAGTGCCCACATTGTAAAATACCCTCCCCTTACACAGCAGGGGTAGCTAGCCATTTTTGGCACAAAGGCCAGTCTTCTGTGGGGGTCATATGCCAGTGTTGTGACCAAAAGTGAGAGTGGCTACCACACACACTAACACACATATACATCACACGCAGGGCACGCAGATCCGTGTGGGTCAGCTGAGGAGGGGGGGTTATCAAGCACCGTCCGTGTCTATTATTATTATTTGCTTTTTCTCATCATCATCATCAAAATTGGTGGCACCTTGGAGGGGATAGGGGTGAGGTCAGAAAGATTTGCTTTGAGGCCACAACAGCCCCCAAGGCCAGGGGTTAGTCACCCCTTCATTACAAGTGCATCAGGTGTCGGTGTTGTTATTTTGATGTCAAGTGAAGACACACCCATTTTACTCAGGCTTTTTAGGTTTTTAACAGATGGCTGTTGCAGCCTTCTCCACTGTTTAGTTGTTTTTAGATGTCTTTGTTTTTAAGAACTGGTTTTTGTTGTTTACTTAAGGGTTGGTTCTAATTTGTTGTTGGATCCCACCCTGGTATTAGTATTAATGAAGGATGGGCTATGCATCTTTTAATTAAATAAATAACATCACTTCTTTTTTTTAAAAGCACATGTAAGTAAGCAAAGTTGATGCCTCCCCGCTTTACCTCCTCAACGCCTGCCACCTGGGCTCTATTTTTCCTAGGCTGCGGTGGCAGGAGGAGAGCGCCTAAGCCGATGGGCCATGGTTTAGAATTTCCCTCCTCTGCTTGTCTTCGCTGATGCTCAGATTAGACCCCATCCCGTTATAAACATGAATGGTGCAGCAAAAACATGAGCAAACCTACATGGCTGCTTGCCACCCCCCACTCAGATCTAACTAAGCTCACAATTAAGAATCTATTCTATTAGATTTATTACGGTCAATTGACCAGCCAGACAATTAAGAATCAAGAAGACACAGGCTCACCTTGTAGTCATGAGCAGCCTCCTCAATGGGCAGGACTGTGTGATCTCGATGCTCTCGGGATTTGTCACACACCAGGCAAATAGGCTCGCCATCGTCTTGGCAGAAAAGCCGCAGCTTCTTGCCGTGCCTCTCGCACAAGGCCTCGCCAGGGCCTCTGCTCGGCTGCAGAGCCAGCTGCTCAATGCCCTCCACAATGTTGGCCAGTTGTTTGTTGGGGCGTGAGCTGCTAAGCAAGAAACTGGCCCGGCACTGCGGGCAAAGAGCTAGCCCGGTCACAGTACTGGCTCCACGTTCGCAGTAGTTGGAAATGCAAGCATAACAGAAGTTGTGGCCACACTCGATGGTCACTGGGTCCCTGAGATACTCCAAGCAGATGGAACAGGACACCTCTTCCTGAAGCCTCCCCACGGGGTCTTCCACCGAGGCCATGTCTGCTAAAGAAGGCTTCTTCAATCCTTCTGACAGGTTGGGTGGTACTGTCCTTTCCGAACTGAGGCCCAGCACATTCTACTGTGGTGGGAGTGGCTACCATAGGGAGGGAGATCTGGTTGAGAATTTCCTCCTTGGAACTGCTCCATGGCTTTCTGTGTGGCTGGTGGTTTCCATTCCAGAGCTACACAACAAAAACACAGAGGCAAGCTTCTCTCGCAACAAAGCAGCCTCAGAACTGGGGAAGAGCGAGAAAGAACTGGGAACCTCGCCAAGAGATGAGGTCACCACCTTGGAGGATCTCACAAACAAGGCAAACAAGTTCCTGTGGTGCAAGGCAAGCGGTGCTTGGCTTCCGAGACTTCCCTAGAAGTTCACATGGGCTTTGCTCATCCTGTTATTGGCTGCAGGCACTTTTGTACGAGATTTCACTCAACAGCATTTCCACTGGGTCCACTGATGTACCTCCCCCTGCCTCCAAATGACTCAGAATCACTGGTAGCCAGTTCTCCCATTCCAGGAGAAGGCTTTCTTGATGCTTTCCCCATCACATCTCTATGCAGCCCACGTTGTGGACAGTTGGTGAGAAACACACCCACATTCTTCCTGCCAGTTTAGAATTACATCCATACCCCTCAAAAATGCATACGGCACTGTTTTCCTCCTCTAAGCAGGGATTAGTTAGATGTAGGTGGTGTCTGTTTATCATTATCAGCATCTATTGTTGTTGTTGTTGTTATCCTAATCCTCTTCCCAAAGGAGCCTGTGGCAAACATAAACAAAACAATTTAACAAGAAAAAAGAAAAACATACTAAAAACAGTTTAAAACATTCCAAAACACAGCTGAAAATGTTGTAAAACACAGTTAAAGTATTATAAAACACAGCTTAAAAACATTCTTTCATCAGTGAGCTTCAGGTTGCTAGGAGCAGTCCCCTTCAGCCACCAAATGCCTGGGTAAACAGGAATGTTTTCAAATCCCTCCTGAAAGTTAATAGCGATGGAGACAGACACTCTTCACTGGGGAGGGCTTTCTGTAAACAAACTCATTAGCAAACTCAGGTAGTGCATGCCCACAGGACGGGGCTAGAAGAAACTTCAGGGAGTTAAGCAGAATGCTTGGGGGAGTGCCAAGGTTTGCAGAAGTACAATCAATATATAGTTATAAAAACTGAGGGGGCAACCCACACCCACTGACAAAAGTCAGTCCAGTGAAGACTGAGCATGCTTAGTAAGCCACATAGTGTAGAATGACTGATGGAACACAAACACAGAACACTACTTGGAACGAGTGCCTTGCTGGAAGCCTGAAGGGGAGCACTCCTTTTAGGAGGGAGGATTCAGTGAAACATATAGGCTGCGTTGCCTCTTCCCAAAACCATTCCTAACAAAGTTTGCATGCTTCCCTTTTGCTAGACAAGTCCCCAGCAGCAGAAAGCAACACTTAGCTGCTACCCAGGAAAGCAAACCCAGCTGCCCACCTGCCAACACAGAGCTTCACCAGGTGGGGCATTTCCATGTTAGTACAAACTTCTAACATACCCTCTACATAAGGCTTTGTCTGCTCTAGAAAACGTACTAGAGGATCATTGGCACCCTTAAGCATGGTAGCCTCCATTGTTTCAGCAGCTTGTATTTCTGATTGATTTATAGCTAAAGACACAAGAATGGCATGTAAATACTATTACGTGTATAAAAGTAGGATCAGACTTCTATGCACTCCTGCGGCCTAACACATTTACACTGTTATGCACAGGAGTCTGTATATCCTGTCAGCAGCATGGGCTCTCATTACACCCCACAACTCAAAGCCCTGAGTATTCTAGTGCTTGCATCTCACTCCTGCTGACAAGCCATTGGTTCCTCCTTCCTGTGGAGCTAAGGAACTCAGGGTCCTGTTCTTGAGGCACCATTTATCACATTGAGAACCACACTCCTGTCTCTATAAATTACAAGCTCGAGAGCATGTCTGGGGTAGCTGTTGCCCTCCAGGTAACATTGGACTACAACTCCCATAATCCCTAACCATTGGCTATGCTTGCTGGGATTGATGGGAGTTGGACTCCAACAACATCTGGTGGGCCCCAGATCCCCTGTCTCTGCCCTCGAGTTTCCTGTACAACCTCCCTCCCACCATTGTGGAGGAGGGTCTGGGCCAGCAGCTCTCTGTCCAAAATGTTGCTTGTTCTGTTCTACACTGCAACTGATTGGCTCCAGCAAATCTCACACAAGGTCTGAGATCTGGGCTCCATCTTCAGAGAAACAAAGATTGCATGAACTCTCATGAGCAGCCTTTCCCAACCAGTGTGCCTCCAGATGTTGGACCACAATTCCCATCTTTCCTGACCATTGGCAATGCTGGCTGAGGCTGATGGGAGTTGTGGTCCAACAACATCTGGAGGCACACTGGTTGGGAAAGGCTGCTCATGAGGTACAATTGAGCTTGCAGCCTGAGCCATTGCCCTTGAATACCCAAGGCTCCAATAAAGTGTATAGATTGCACAGATCCCATCTCCAGCGTTTGGATCTTGGCTTGCAATTTTATTCTCTGCCAGTTTCCTGTAGCTGCAGGGCAACAGGACTCCTTTTGCTAGCTGCACGTGGTTTCTGACCTGGTTTCTGACCCCAATTTCCTTGTCTTCAAGGATCTGTTTGCTGCAACAATGGTGGTGGGGTTCCCCATTATCATAATAGCCAGCTCAATTCTCAAAGTGCTGGCCCTTATGTAGTCAAAACACCACCATCCACAGACCATAGGGAGGCACTGGCAGGGTTGGGGGGAGCCCCAAAGTTCACAGAAGCACAAAAAGTAGGGGGGAAATTGAAACGAGACCCTAAAACAATGCAATGAGGACTGAACATGCTCGATGGGCCCAGAATGTTGACTATTTGGGGGATGGTTGGAAAACTGGGAGGAGAGTGAATGGAATATCCTGACCAGGGGCACTCCATGCTGCAACATTTTGTTGCTGGTCACTCTAGTTTTCTCCCAATAAAGGGTTGCAGCTTAGAGGTTGCAGCTTGTTAAAAGCCATCCTGTTCATTTGTTGCCATGGTGAAACCGGAACTGGGGACTTCCCAGATTGCATCATACTCGTAGGAACGGCACAACTTCTGCTCAGTACCATTCACAAATTTATTATGTACACAAGTACACTCCAAAGAGGCATGCTGGAAAGGAACGAGGAAGACTGTACTCTAGTAGCCTTCAGAGGAATAAAGCTAAAATTGCTTTTTAAGATGTTATGTTTTAATATATTTTAAAGTCTACTTAAGGTGTTTTAGAGTGTTTTTAGTGTTTTGTTTGCCACCCTGGGCTCCTGGAAGAGCAGGATATAAATTGAATAAGTAACAATAATAATGTGGTGACTACATCCTCCTCTCCAAGCAAAGAACATACTCTTGCCTTTTTTCACTTCAGATTGTTATAACCTGTGGCCCTCCATATGTTGTTGAACTACAATTCCTATCACCCCTGAACATTGGCCATAGTGACAGAGACTGATGGGAGTTGGAGTCCAGCACCATCTGGGGAACGATAGGTCCCCTATCCCTGGAATAGCTGATTCCAGTGGAAAGGAAAGTGGCATAACACCCAAGGCCCAGGTGGTAGTAAGTGGTGAACAAGCCAAGAATCCCACACTTCTTACTGTGCATGCGGCATCTAAAATTTGCATTACTTTGGTAGCTGCCATATCAGAACTACAACCTGGAAGACCAGGGTTCGAATCCCTACATAGCCATGAGGCTCACTGGGTGACCTTGGGCCAGTCACTGCCACTCAGCCTCATGAAAACCCTATTCACAGGGTCTCCATACATTTTGGTTTCTGTAGCTGTCAAAGACCAAGTCTACCATTAGAGGGTGATGCACCATGGATAACCTGGTAAAGTGGAGACATGCATAGCTCATTAATAGGTCTATCAACAGCTAGTAGCTGTGATAGCTAAAAATAACCTACCAGTTCAGAGCCAAGTTGCAAGGAGACAAGGAGATTTGGCCTTCACTTCCTGTTTGTGAATTTCCCAGAATCCTCTGGTTGGCCACTTGCAAAAGAGGTAGCTGGACTAGATCAGAGATAAGAGCCCTGTTGCTCTCCAGCTGCTGTTGGGCTCCAACTCCCTTCAACCCCAGCCAGCATGGTGAAGAGGGATGATGGAAGTTGTAGTCCAGAAACATCTAGAGGGCCACTAGTTCCCCATCTTATGTCTTCAACAAGGACTCACTTGTCACTCAGAAACTGACTTACTGTTTTGTTCTGGAATACCCTGCATAGCCCTGGAAGATAGTACCATTACCCTTAAGGCCCTGGGGAGCTGACAGCGGAACAGTACCAGGAAGGGAGTTCTGTTTTGTGCTGTCCAGCAGCATTTCCATGCCAGCGGTGGATGTGTTGACAAAAAGGAGGGGATGCCAAATACTCTCTCCTTCCTTTAGGATAGCGTGAGCTCAGCTCCACAGGTGAAGACCAAATCTAGACATGGTTGTTTTGCTGGTTGCTATGGAGACCTCTGTCTTTGGGTCTCCAGGGAGGAAGTACACACTTTCACCACCAACAGAAGTCTACCATTTCAACTGGCCTTTATTATAGCCAGCCACAATTTGTGACTGCCACATCCCAACTGTTCCCCTGACATGCAGGAAGACAGGGTCTCATTTCTGACATGACCTTCCCTAGCTACAGGGACCCCATCCCTCCCAAGCCAGTGATAGTTGTCATCCTTTTCCCCAGAATGCTCTGGAATAATGCTATGCCTGAGGCATTGGTAGAGGAATGGTTCTTCAGCTGGTGGCCTGCTGAAGTACCGCAGGTGGCAGTACTAAAATAATTTTGTTTAAAAAGAAAAAAAGGACTGTTCCAGTGGCACAGCAAATAGTAAACCTGGCAATTTTTGTGGAGAATTCTGCTAGCTTCCTAAAATTTGGTCAGCTGCGAAAGAGATGGTGAACCTGGGGGGGCTTCTTCTATTATTCAGCCCTAGTTAGATCACCTCTGAAACAGAGTGGAAGCTCAAGGGCGACTCACTAACTCCTTCCCCAGCTCCAAACTCAAGAGGAGGGCAGGGTCTTAATCACATTACAGTGCTTCTTTGAAACATCCAGTAACACCTGGACAGCACCAGATGGAGGGTGTTCTAGAAGCAAATATTTGGCTATGCAGAGGCAGGAGAGTAGACTAAGGCTCCCTCCAGACGTCCTTTTTTAGTGTGCATTCATGATTTGTGCTCAAGCTGCTATCAAAGGAGTCACACGCGAAACCGCTTTCAATACTGTCCACGCCTGCACAAGTTTTGGGGCAGTCACACTGCTTCATTTCCAATCAGTGCATATCCTGCATCTCCCTGCTACATTTTGTAACTTTTTATACCACAAATTTTCTGGATTATTTTTGTCCCACTTTTGTTGCACTGTAATCCCTCTGGAGAGCAATAACGTGGTAGCATTGGGGAAGCATCACAGAACAAGCTAAAGCAGAATAAATCAACCACTAAATGCACTATTATTGTGTCAAGAACATGTTTTAGAATACAACCACAATAAAACAGCAGTCTGGAGGGGCCCAAATAAGATTTACAGTACGAGTTTCTCAGAACGTTTCTTAAGCCACACACTGGAGATGGGCAGGGTAGGGGAGAGATGTTACTTCATTTTAGCTGCTAGGCAGGTGGCCAACTGTAATATGGTACTGAACATTACCCCCTTCATCACTAGCCCCTTAGCATTATTATTCTGACTGGTTCTATTTGGCCTGTAGTCAAAGTAGTGTTCTGATGCATCAGTGCCTGTCCATGCTTGCCCTATGAGAGCTCTTCCTGCAGTTTCCCAAAGGTTCTATGCGTGGTTCTGAAATGTCATCTAAACATTTTATTTTTTACTAATTCCTGGGTGGCTTAGCCATTGTCCAGTGCAGGTTGATTTATGTAGAGTTCCAGTTTCTTTTCAGTATTACTTTTTCCAGCTGCTTGATGGTGGACGGCCATCTCCTTTACTTCTTCTGCATGTAGGAGCAAAGACTAAATGATGCTATTTATTGTGCCCTTTTTTCTCTCCTGGAAGCACTGGTATGGTGCTAATGGTGCCATAATTAATGACCAGTAAGATATAATGGATGACTCGTATTTTTTAAAAAGGCACTGAAATAAAGCTATGGAAGCTGGCAATGGTACTCAGGTAGTTTTCTGATGCAGTATATAAATCTGTCCAGCTGATAATGTTTGACTATATTATGAATTAAGCATTTCCCCCAGCAGTTTTTCTTAGGGTTGCAATGTTAAGCAACTTTCTGAACACATATGATCAACATTCAGCAGTTCAGGCATCCGAGTGGATAATTTAACCAGTCTGCATCATCTCTGAATGATCAATGCTTTGCCTGCCTTTTTGTGGGTCTTGAGTCATGTGCCTGGGAGAGAGGACTCAGAGCCAACTGGGGAGATTTGAGGGGGGCCCAATTAGCGTAGTGACGGGTAGAGGGAGATATGGCGTGAGGAGAACTTGCCAGGTAAGGGGAACACAGCCCAGGCAGTTAATGACTGTGCCTTGTTCCGGTCCTCCCCACACCCGCAGGTTTGTTGGTTGCCCTATCAGCCAGCTTTCAGGCATCTGGATGCTGCTCCTAAACACCAGATCGGTGCATAATAAGATCTCCCTCATTCATGATTTAATTGTGGATGAGGCAGCCGATCTGGTATGCATAACCGAGACCTGGGTGGGTGAGCAGGGAGAAGTCAGTCTCTCCCAACTATGCCGGCCTGGGTACCAAGTCCAGCATCAGGGTAGACCTGAGGGTCAGGGGAGGGGGGTTGCTGTGGTCTATAGGAGTTCCATCTCCCTCTGCAAGCACCCTGTCCATGTGACTACTCGTCTGGAGTGTTTGCACCTTATGTTGGGTCAGCGGGACAGACTGGGGATTCTGTTGGTGTACCGCCCACCCCGCTGCCCAACAGACTCCCTAGCTGAGCTGACGGAGGTGGTCTCGGGTGTACTGTTGAGATCCCCCAGACTGTTGGTTCTGGGGGATGTCAACATCCATGCCGAGGCCACCTTATCCGTGGCGGCTCAGGATTTCATGGTCTCCATGACAACCATGGGACTGTCCCAGTATGCCATTGGCCCAACACATGTAGCAGGGCATACTCTAGATTTGGTTTTTGCATCTGGACATGGAGTTGATCTGAATGTGGGGAGCCTTACATCAGTCCCTCTGTCACGGCCAGATCACTGCTTGCTGAAGTTTAGACTTACAGTGGCTTTTCCCCTCTGCCAGGGTGGGGGACCTATTAAGTTGGTCCGCCCCCAGAGACTAATGGATCCACATGGTTTCCAAAGGGCTCTGGGGAGTTTTCCGGCTGATAGGGCTGGCGCTCCTGTCGAAACCCTGGTCGAGCTGTGGAATACAGAAATGATCTGGGCGGTTGACATGATTGCTCCTGAGCACCCTCTCCTGTGTAGACCTCGTACGGCTCCATGGTATACCCCAGAGTTGAGAGTGATGAAACAATATCAGAGACGGCTTGAGTGCAGATCGAGACAAACTCCTAGTGGATGCAATTATACACTAGTAAGTGCCTATGGTAAGCTGTATTTAGGGGCAGTGAGGGCAGCAAAAAAACAATATTTTGCTGCCACTATCAAATCATCAATCTGCAGCCCAGTGGAGCTCTTCAGAATTGTCCGGGGGCTATTACACTCTGGCCCCAGGGACATGGTAGAACCATCTGAGGCCCGCTGTAATGAATTTGCTAGGCACTTCCAGGATAAAATCTTTAGCATCTGCCAGGACTTAGACTCCAATGTTATAGCAGGTGAATCAAGCGAGGTATCCAGAGCACAGCCTTGTCCTGATTTCTTGGATGAGTTTCAGTTGGTGTAGCTTGAGGACGTTGACAAGGTGCTTGGACAGGTTCGTGCAACCACTTCTGTGCTGGATCCTTGCCCTTCTTAACTAATAAAAGCTAGCAGGGATGGAACAGCCGGCTGGGCCAGGAAGGTGATTAATGCCTCTCTGCAAGAGGGGGTGGTCCCTGGCTGCCTGAAAGAGGCGGTAGTGAGACCACTCCTGAAGAGACCCTCCCTGGACCCAGAAAATCTTAATAACTATAGGCGGGTAGCAAATGTTCCATTCCTGGGCAAGGTCCTTGAACGAGTGGTTGCAGGCCAGCTCCAGACACTCTTGGATGAGACCGATTATCTGGATCCATTTCAGTCGGGTTTCAGGCCTGGTTGTGGCACAGAAACAGCCTAGGTCGCCCTGTATGATGACCTTTGTCGGGAGAGAGACGGGGAGTGTGACTCTGTTGATTCTCCTTGATCTCTCAGCGGCTTTCAATACCATCGACCATGGTGTCCTTCTGGGGAGACTGGCTGAGTTGGGAGTGGGAGGTACTGCATTTCAGTGGTTCCACTCCTACATGGCAGGTCACCTCCAGAAGGTGGTGCTTGGGGAACATTGCTCGGCACCCTGGACTCTCCAGTATGGGGTTCCGCAGGGGTCCCTTCTGTCCCCCATGCTGTTCGACATCTACATGGAACCATTGGGTGTGGTCATCCGGAGCTTTGGAGTGCGTTGCCATCAGTATGCTGATGACACGCAGCTCTATTTCTCCTTTTCATCTTCTTCAGGTGAGGCTGTCAATGTGCTGAACCAGTGCCTGGCTGTGACAATGGACTGGATGAGGGCTAATAAACTGAGGCTCAATCCAGACAAGACTAAAATGCTGCTAGTGAGTGGTTCTGACTGGATGGTGGATGTCCAACCTGTCCTGGATGGGGTTGCACTCCCCCTGAAGGAGCAGGGTCGTAGCTTGGGGGTTCTCCTAGAATCATCTCTGTCACTTGAGGCTCAGGTAGCCTCAGTGGCACGGAGTACCTTCTACCAGCTTAAGTTGGTGGCCCAACTACGTCCCTATCTGGACAGGGATAACCTGGCTTCAGTTGTCCATGCTCTGGTAACCTCTAAATTAGATTACTGCAATGCACTCTACGTAGGGTTGCCTTTGAAGACGGTTCGGAAACTCCAGCTTGTGCAAAATGCAGTGGCCAGATTGGTAACAGGGACCAGATGGTCCGAACATATAAAACTGATTCTGGCCCGCTTGCACTGGCTGCCTTTATGTTTCCGAGCTCGATTCAAGGTGCTGGTATTGTCCTATAAAGCCTTACACGGCTTGGGACCACAATACC
The DNA here is from genome assembly GCF_030035675.1 of Rhineura floridana. NCBI lineage: Eukaryota > Metazoa > Chordata > Lepidosauria > Squamata > Rhineuridae > Rhineura > Rhineura floridana. The sequence continues at coordinate 14,058,627 of NC_084482.1, read as the reverse complement.
TGATGGAACACCTCTCCCAATACGAACCTACCCATACACTACATTAAAGATCAAAGGCCCTCCTCCAGGTGCCTACTCTGAGGGAAGCTCGGAGAATGGCAACAAGGGAGAGGGCCTTCTCAGCGGTGGCCTCCAAATTATGGAATGATCTTTCTGATGAGGTGTGCCTGGCACCAACACTGTTATCTTTTCGGCGCCAGGTCAAGACTCTCCTCTTCTCCCAAGCATTTTAGCATGTGTTCTATATTGTTTTAAATTTTTAAATTGTGTTTTAAATTGTTTTTAAAAGATGTATTTTAAATTGTTTTTAGTTATTGTAAACCGCCCAGAGCGGCTATGGAGCGGTATACAAGTTTAATAAATAAAATAAATAAATAAAATAAATGCATTCTGCTCTGAACCCATCATCATACCGAACTAAGTCTAGAGGGAATCACAAGTCTCATCCTTGGGCTACACACTTGCCAGCAATTAATCACAAAAGGGCAGCATCTCGCACAACTTCAGTCATGCATGTGGTACCAAACCAAACTACTATTCCCATAGGGCAATGTGATAATGTGCACATGCATTGTGCTGTTAGTGTGTATGTGCCAACGGTGCAGGAGAACAAACAAGCTTGTCTCCAAGTATGGTCCAAAAAAGCTTTCAAATGTCGAACTGATTCCAAATCAAAGCAAGTGGAATTCACTTAACACTACCTGTTATGTCTCCACACTGTGTATAGTACAGCATATCTCCCTTTCCATTGTGGCTGATGAAAAGGTTATGCAACTGAAACCTTGTATTCTCCCTCACCAAAAGAAATAGTACTGCTTTACCTAATTTGTGCCTCCTAAGGCAAAGCTCTACTGCTCTCAGGTACATCCACAGACGACAGATAATAGACCACTTCCAGTGGAGGTTAGCTACAAAAGATATGGGAGTATCCAGCACATAAGCAGCTGTGAACCAAAGCAGGAGTACCAAAAGAGTTTGGAGGAATCAGCAGTCTTCATTAGGTATCTCTATACGCTTATGATGTCACTGTGACATGATGAGTGCAGGTCATCACAAATAAGCCTGCTGTCCTCACCGGTATAGGTTCCTCTTGAAAGAGATGGCACCATCAGAAGAAAGTAAGCAATTCACACACCTTCTAAGAATGCCTTGCAACAAAAACTGGGCCTGGATGTTCTCTTTCCCAGGTAAGACCAACAATCAGAACTCAGATGCTGGGTAAATCTGACTCTATCACTGTCTAGAATTTTGCAAGAAGCCACAAGAGAAAATATTTTGCCCTTGCTTTCAGCCCTCCATCACATAAAGACTGACAGTTTCCAGTGTCATTTGCAACACACCTAACTGATAGCAAGAGAGTAAAAGGTGATGCAGAGATAAGGGCAAGTGACTCTATATGAAGTGCACATGCTTTCCACTATTTGTCTAAATGGAGGAAAGGGTTTTTTTTTAACATCCACGACTTTAAAAAAGATAAAGTGTGCAGAGGGAAACAGTAAAAATGTACTATTTATCACATTGGGCTATAGGATATGCCACTAGAGTTCCACCTTTACGAAGCCATCTTCCACAAGTTCTAACCTTTTTAAAAGTGGTATGCTGGAGAAGTGGTAGGAGAAGCAACCTGGGGATTGAGCTGTGCTTCTCACCTGAGTGGTGGAATAGGGAGTGACACAGAGCTGCCACAATGTTGTTGAGACTAGATCATGCCACACCCTACCTGTGACAGCAGCAGAGAAGCAGGTCCATCACATACCTCTTGCCCAGGAATGGGGAACCTCAGGCCCAGAAGCCAAATGCGGCCCTCAAGGCCTGTCTATCAAGTCTTTGGGACTCTTGCCATGCCACATCCCTTACTGGACCTGCTTTACACCCTGAATGTTTTTGCCTGGCTGGAATGTTTCCTTGAACTCTGAGAATGCTTCTTGTTTGCCTCAACGGAGGACAGAGAGGGATGTGTGAGAGTGTGTATAGGAACTGGCCCACTTTTGTTTACAAAGTAAACAATTTGATTTGTTGTTCCGTCCACTTTTGCCTCTGGCCCTGCCCATCACTGGTATGTAGCCCTTTGAAGGTTGTCCAGAAAGGCATGTGGCTCTTGGGGTGAAAAAGGCTCCCCATCCCTGCTCTGGGCTTTGTATGCTGCTTCTGGCGTGACCCATAAGTAGAACCTCAGGATCCCCTGCAACATCACATCTCTCAGGGTTGCCACTGGTACCACTTGAAAAAATCAGTATGTTCCCTGGGCACCAATAGGAAAATAATATGTGAGATAAATCAGTTCCCTTGGATGTTGGTTCATTCAAGTGTGTTAAAGGACAGCAGAAGGCCAAAGAAATATTGGAATTAACCCTCAGACTACGCACAGTTGTGGCAGAGTCTGCTAGCCAACCGAAACTAGAATGATGATCCCAGGGGTTTCTTTCCACACATGAGCTACAATGCTGTGTTCAGCAACAAGAAGAAGGAGGACAGGAGGAACATTAGAAAGTCAAATTCCACCAGACATACAAAAGCAAGTCTTGCCATATGCTTTTTTTTTTAAAAAAAAGAACAAATAAACCACCACACTTCTGTTGAACACTGATAAGTGATACATGGGAACTTTTGCTTCTTTCACCATAAGGCAGTCACATGTGGTCCATAAAGCAGCCTGTCTTCAAACCAGAAACTCTGCAGCCTACAAAAGCATCATCGATAGCAGCAGGCACATCCTTTCTCTGGCCTGGGCAAAGCTGGCACCTACTCTTCCTGGCTCCAGGATAGAGAGGAAGGGTACCACCAAGAGAATGAGGAACTTTCCCATCTGCTTGGTACCTCCCAACACTGCCCAGTCTTGAAGTCAGAGCTAACCCATGAGAAGGTACCCTTCCTAGCAGTTCTTGACCCAGCTCAGGTCATATGTACATCTCGTGTCCTAGCCTGGGCTTCTTGCAGCATCAGGATTCAAGGTCTCGGGAAAGCCGCAGAAGTTCCTTCTGGCTGTCAATCACTCTCAGGTGCTGGATGTAGGTCCAGGTAGCAGCTGGGCTCCGAGTGCTGAGGGATTGCTCTGAACCTGAAAGGAAAACAACCAAATACGATATGAAGGAAGGGTGTTGTCAGGTGACACAGTAAGTTCCATGAAAAACAAATGGAGGTATAAAGTATCTTATTGAAGAGTTCCTAGATCATTTCATGGAGACAGACTTTGGGCAATGCAAAATTTCAGAATTGTGTCTGAGTGTGATTTCTAATTGCGAGGGGCGGGACTCAGTGTTCTGTATAGGTTCTTAATCCTCCCCCTGATTAGCAAGTAAAATCTTCAAAACTAAAAAATAAGGACCACTTCCTTACCTGAAGTCTTATCTGCCCATCCCCTTCATTTGGAGAGATCCTTTTGGAGTTTAAAGTTTGATAGGGTCTTTGAGGCAAGGGGGCTCAGGATTTTGATTGTTTATTGTGCAGAGTACACACAGCCTTGACGAGGAGACACTGGACCCAGCTCTGCACACATCCCACAGGGAAGAAAACAATATAAAAACATAAGAACGGAATATTCAGGATGATGTCCTGAGTTATTCAGATAACTGCCAAATTATTCAGGATGGTGAATACCTAATCAAACAGTAAATTCATGAATGTGAAAACCCAATCAAACTGTAGACTCCAACAGGATCTCTCTAAACTAAGGGGATGGGCAGGAAAATGGCAGATGTGCTTAAAAGTAAGGAAGTGTAACGCAAAACACTTCCGGTTAAAAATACTGCATCTGTATAGCGCTCCTGGGACATGAACTGGCTCTGGGTACGCCACAGAAGAGACAGCTAGACAGCTTACTGAAAGCATCAACTCAGCGTGCAGTGGTAGCGAAAGGGCAAGTTCCACCTAAGGCATTTTTAGGTAAGGGACTGAATATAAAACAAATAGTATCATGATGTCTTTATCTGGTCCTGCACTTGCATTTTGTAGCCCTCCCACACACTCAAAAAAACCAAAACACTAATGTCTGGGGGGCAGGACAGACAACACAACACTACCAAAAACACTGGAATTGAATAATTCAATTCAAAACAATCGAATAATTATGCTCTGTGTCTCCCCCATAAAGAGTGAATGAACAAAACACGGCAATGCAAAAAAAAGGAGCTTCTGTCAATGCAGCCTGCATATGAGACACCCTCCCTGCCACATTTGCTTACAGGTCGATGCCCGCATTGCCCGAGCTTCTTCCAGGAGGTGCTGAGGACGACTCCGCAGGGGTGAAAGTGGAACTAAGGAAGCGGGGGGGGGGAAGAAGAGAAAGTTAAAAAAAAGCCCAGTCAGTAGTTTACAGATGAGGAAAATATATCCTAGACCACCTGCTTTAAAAACCTGTTTTTTGTTTTGTTCATCCTTTCAGTGTCTTCCTGCATTTCATCTCTGGGCTGTTCATCCCTTTTACTATGACTCACCTGCTTGCCTTTGGCTGATGGGGTTATTTCAGTACAAAGATTTGTACGGCAAAGATTTAAGTCTCTTTTGTAAAAATAAGCCCTAAGAGCTTCCTATGCCATCAGCGTGAATAAGCCCTCTTAAATGTTTATTTTTAAAAAAGTATTGCTACCTGTCCAGAGCTTTAGGGATGGGAGGAGCTATAAATTTTAATAAATATTCAAAATAATTTTTTGCAAAACAAACAGTGGGGCATAAATGGTTTGCCTGTACCAGAGGCCCCCCCATTCTAGCTGCTCTGGCACTTTTATCTGTTTAAGGGTCTTGCTTTGAGGATCCATCCTTATGGATGGAATAATTTGTTCAGTCTGCTTTATGCAGTAGACCAGCCCAATCTGACAATCCCAAACTCGCTTGTAGATCAGAACACAAGTCTTCACCCAATGACACCCTTCTCTAGATTTCACAGTGCAGTTTCAGCATGCAAAAAGGATGCACAAAAATGCGTATTTTACTATTAAATGCATTTAAAACATGTATTTTATAGAAACGTTAATTGAACAGCATTGAAAATACATATTTGGGAGGAGAGGCATACAAAAATGCATTTGATAATGCATATAATGCATACAATTTAAATGCAAACCTATGGTTTTGTGCCAGTGAAAATTACATGGGATGGACTTAGGCTGATCCGTCCGTCCTAGCCACCATCCCCAACTGAGATATGTACATTGCTTCTGCTTACTCCCACCGACACCTCTCCCACACCCCTACTAGCCTTCCACACTCACGGTTGGGGTGACTCCGGCAATGATGCAAGAGACGAACTGCCTTGGCTGTCATGCGCTATGTGGAACAGACAAACGTTTACATTATATTCATTTTTCCTGTCTCTATTTTACCCCAAGCAAACCATTTGCAGACAAAGAGGCTGACAAAGTCTGCATGTTTATATTGCCCTTATGCACAGCTGAAACTTCATAACATTTAAAAGGACAGCTTATTTTCTCCAGCAGGGGAATGATAAATATCTCCGATAGATACTGGGTTCTCCTGCCAGTAGCATAGCATGGTAAGACTACCCCAATTTCCCCGATGTCTCTCTCCACTCACCAGCTTCTCAAAGTTGACAAGGTTCTCCACCAATGTGCGATTGCCCTCATGGATGAAGGTCATGTCTGCAAAGTGAAGGCCAGCTCTGAGTCTGTTCATCACTCGTTATATAGAGCCAATGTAGTCCAGTACACGAGCAAGCAATTTTGGGGGCTTATATATTTTATATCCTGACTTTCTTCCATCATGGAACTCGAGGCAACATACACGGGACTACCATACAGTTGCCCATTTAGGCACTGACCAGAACTTCTTGACTTTAGCAAGCTGGCTGCATCCTGTGCCTTCAGACCATGCCCTGAAACTGGGAGGGGGAAGGGGGGCATCCATCCCTAACCTCAAAATCCATTTTCCATATTCAGTTGGTGGCCTTGAGGTCCATACATGTCCTGTTTGTGCTCGGATTTATCTTTTAAAACCCGAATTTTCAGACTTTTTTGGGGTCTGTTTTGCTTTTGTGATTTGTCATGCCTCTAAGGCCACCCCGTTAAGGTGACTGGTCCTTAAAGGTCCTTTGCTTTTGTGCATTTTTATGTTCTGGCACATCCTGGAAGAGCACAAAAACATGTATCTGATTTTTTTGAATTGATGCGTATGCAGGTTTGCATTTTTGTAGAAAAAATGATCCAGAACTCGACTAGAGAATTAAAGATATAGGGTCGGTCAGATGACAGAGAGTCTGAGAGAATTATTTTAGGAGGACTGAGAGCCTGCTCAGAGATCAGAGGAATGGATATTTTCCATCCTACACCGTCAACGAGCTGCAGAAAATAGTTCCTGCAAAGAAAGGGGGACCTAGAAAGAAAGGTGTTGGCAGACCAGAAGTTACTTGACCCTTTGTTAAATGGCATCAAAACAGGAAATGGATATGCAAAACGGGGGGAGGGGATATCTCCATGTCACCCAACAGACCTATTCAGGAGAGGAGACATAGCTCAGTGGCAGAGCACTGACCCTTGATGAAAGTCATGACCATTTCTCATTTAAAGCCATTCTATGCTGATACTGAAGACATACCCTTTGTAACATTGGGACAGGCTTGAAAACATAACGCTTGCTTATGATCATGTTTGAGAGCCCCCTGAGCCAGATGGGCCAACCATCTGTGTTGCTACAGCTAGATGCTTTTTCTTAACTACTTCAAACTGTATATTTTTTAAAATTTAGACCTCTAAGATCTTGGGATACAAACAGCATTTATGCATGCAGACAAACATCCAACACAAAATTTCCATCCCTTTAATGGTTTAGTAAGATTCGTGTTATTATACCTTTAAGAAGAAGGGGCATAAAGGGGATCAAGGGTGGAGTCAGCTTGGCCATGGCCAGCCTATAGACACGGTGATTCCATGAAGGGTCCTGGGAAGAAGAAAGACTAGCATTAGACTGTCCGCAACTGAACATGCATTAGGTGTTCAGAGCCTTGCCCCAAATCCATCCTTCGAGTATGTTCCTTTGCTTTTCCAGAATCTGGACCGTGGCATTGGGGATGGGGGGGGGGTAGCATTACACCTCCTCCGTCTATATACCGTTTTCCTGATGAAAATTCCCAGCCCACTCCAAGTTGCTATGTAGTCCGAGTAGGTAGAATTCTTGCCACATTCCATCCCGACGCTTAGAGCAACAAAGATGAGCAGCTTCCTCAAGAGAGGAGACCGACCAGGAGCAGGCATCCTGCTTCATTGTGCCAATGAGCAAGAAAAGCCAGGACTGCAGTGCCAATCAGGAAGCACAAGAAGTAACCTCACTGAGGCTGTTCTGCCTGGTTTACAGAGGGTTTTAAAAAGCAAGAACAGCTAAGCTCCTGAGTGGTGACCTCGCTAGGGAAGGCGTTCCTTTGGTAAAGTACATCTACACCAGATATGTGGGATGAGATATATTTACCCAAGAATCCACCCTGTCCAGAGCACAGTTAAAACACATATAAGTAATAAAGGAACGTAACATTCAGAACAAGTAGTCTTTATATACATAGTTCTAGTTTCTTGATCTGACATAACCATCTGTTCTAAGTTTCGTATCAGCTATCCTACATTTTCTATATATACTTTTTGTATCTCCCTCTTATTTCCCCCTCATTCTCTGTTCCTCAGAATCACACACCCCATCATAACCGCCACTTTTCATCAGACACACTCTTAACTCCATCCAGCATTCCATCCCCCTACTTTCAATCATTCTTCCACTAGATCTTCTGTCACAATGACCTATTATCCAAGGGCAGGCAAACCAGTGAATCCTCCTCGCAAGGTATGCCCCACACGGTACATTTAAAGCACTCTTATACCACCTTAACAGTTATTAACTTCTCAGCTCTTCTGAAAAGAGCCTGAACTCTACTGATAAAGGCAAAAGGATGACTGTGCTCCTGTACCAAGGGCCAGTCCCCATCCTTTTGAGGATTCTTTTGGAAGCTGGTCTCCTGTTGGCTAAACCAGCACCCAGAAAGTAGTGTTGATTAAGTCCAACAGGGAGAAATCTGGGTGCACAGCCACATCTCAGCCACAGACTTTATATGGCATCAATGCAAGCTACTCTTTGTTCTTTCAGCCTCAGTTCCCCATCTGTAACATGGGAAAAATAGTGATTTATCTAACAGGGTGAACATCATAAAAGAAAGCAATTTCCACATGGGAAATGGTGCCTAAAATGAGACACAAAGCAGACAAATAGGGCCACCACTCACCAGCATTCGTTCCATGGTGCCGTACAGCTTTCGCGTCTTGTGTGGAAGCTTCTGGGGCATGAGAGACAGAGGAAGGGATCAGAAAAGGTCTACATGTCAGTGTAGAAAGTCAGGGCGAGTTCATGCATGCACAGCTTGTTATCTGATCACGTGTCAAAACAGATTTGACATATCAAACGTCACGGATAGGGCTTTTGTATTTTCCACAATATCTCAAACACAATACTTTCTCATATAGTTCTCCTGCTCACACACAAGTCATCAAGCAAAGTGCTAGCAAGTTAGGAGATACAGGGCATGTGTAGTCTGACCAAGATGACAATCTTACTTTTCAGTCAGAAAGCACACACTCTCATAATGTGGCCAATTCACATGGACTTGGGGAGATTATTTTTTTTATTATCAGTATGATTGTTTTCCCCATCTGAATGGACAGAATCTGCATGTGACAAAGTCCCTCCGCACATCAGCTGCCACAAGAAAACATCACCAATATGTGTGCAATGAGTTGAGGAGGAAAGCCACACAGCTTCTCATGGACATATGCACAAATGCGGTAACTTACATTTGTGGATAGCACATGCTTACAACTATTTCAATGTGCTTTTGACCCTGTTGTGTACAATCCATTTGATAAACACTCAGTCCATGCAGAGGAAAGTCAATTATGTAACTTCACACACACACAAGATCCTGTGAATCCACGTGAAAAAAAGAAACATACAGACCTAATTCTAACTAAGGTGCTGAACCTGAAACTGGTTTAGTACATAAAGTGCCTCAAAGCATGCGAAGCTCAATTAGTTTCCCTGCCCTCGACAGCAGAAATGTACCTCCCAGGTCCTGGAGAGGCGACTGATGGTGGAATGGCTCAGGCCAAACATCACTGCAAAGAAGGAGTTCAAGTTCTTTTGGTCCTTCAGGCTAAAACCAAAGACAGAAGAGACACTCAGTCCAAGGCGGGAGTCTAGAACAAGGTTGAGTCTGAAACCCCAGATGTTCCCCATGTGAAACCCAAGACTTGCTTACCTACTTCCACAGTACCCAGAGCCACACTCTCCCGGGAAAAGAGGTGACCTGGATACAGGGTTGGGAGGAAGGTAGTTCAGGTCTACAGGCAGATCACTGGACGATTTGCAAGAGATCAGCAAGAATCTCCACTTCCCAATTGCTTAACAACGGCAATAACATAAAGACTTTACTGATATACAGACACTTTAAATGGATTTGACTGTGTCTGGATCTGGCTGTGCCGCCATTATTGCTTTATTGTTGATCTGCTCTGGTTTCGCTGCTGTGGTATTTTTAATTTTTGTGACTACTCTACCCTGATATCACATTGACATTAAGGGCTATTGAGACAAAGAAAGCTTAGGAGAAAACCAGGAATGGAGTTTTCTGAGAACAGACTATGAACTTAGTTCTGGTATTGAGAACACATTTCCTGGTTGAGCATGTCCTCAGAGTTGCCCTGTTCTTTAATACTAAGGATGTCTCATACGTAGAGGCTGCTGAATCTTGGAGTTCTAGTGAAAAGAAACAAAGTCCATCTCGCACACCTGACATCTGTCCAACTACTTTCCTACCAATCAGAATCTTACTGTGCAGCCAGTTTGATGAATTTCCGGAGCAGCTGGGCCCTCTTGATAACATCAGGACAAAGGCAGAGTTCAGTGGTGACCCAGAACTGCAGCTCATTGAAACGACGCAGGAAGCGCTCTAGGTTGGCCGTGGTTGCATTGGGAAACTTCTGCGGCCCAAAAACGTAGTAGAACAGCTCCACCTTAAAAAATACAACAGCCGGAAGAGTCTCCGCTGAACTCCAACCTTAAAAACACAAGGCCTTGGCTCTGCTCCGCTTAAGTCATGCAACCCACCAGTCAGAGAACTCCACTCTGCTCCAGCTTGCACATGCAAGGCAGCTGCCATAAACCTCTGCTCAGTGCCAAGGTCATGAGGGTAAGTAATGGTCCCAGGCTATGGTCTGAAGGCACATGAGGCCAGCACCCTGCTGAAGCTAAGCAGGGTCAGGTCTGGTCAGTGCCTGGATGGGAGACCGCCTGGGAACCATATGTAAGCTGCATGGGTTTCAATCATGAAAAGAAAGGCAGGGTATAAATGTAATAAATAAATAAATGCAAAGTTGGGGTGTGTGTGCAGCAAAATCTCCTCTATCCCAGAGTCTTGTGTCTCATGACAACAGATTCCAGGTATGGACAAATCTCCGTACTTGATGGATGCTCTTGAAGAGGTTCCAGTCATGCTCAGTGAACTGATTGGCCAGGTCCTTGGAACTGATGAAATCCAGGCTTTCTGAAGAGCCTACAGTGGGGCCTTGCTGCTCAGGGTGAGGGGCCTATGCAAACGGAAAGAACAATGTTAATTCACTTGGCGTGGACACCGCCATGTAAGCGCTTTACGCTGGATACACCCCCCAAGCCACACCTGAACTGTAAGTTGGTCACAGTACGGATGTAGCTGTATCGATCCCACCATCACAAATACATCACATGCACACTGCAAGCCTAACCTATATTTTAAACTGACTCTGCTGTGCCCTCCCCATTGTGTAAAGGGACCTGTGCTGTCTGTTAGTCCTCATCATAAAACTAGAATTCCCAAGATCGTCTGCAAGAAGCCATCAAAGTTAAACAGGGCTATATCTGCTATAGTTTGGATACACGAAATGGCATCAGGCCAGCCGCCTCAGGAAATCATGGTGGTGATTAATAATAATAATTCATTTTATTTCTCACCTAATTTAGTTCTCATCTCTAGGCGACTTACATAGACGACCAATCACCTTATGTTTTAACCCCCCCCAAAAAAAATTAGCATAGAAACATCAATAAGCATGCTAATCATATCCCCACTGCTGGGGCCAAGAAAGCAGTGGTGAAGTGTTGGAGGAGAGAGCTGTATGGGTCACGTGACCTGCCCTACTTCCTCCTAAGCTAGCCTGCTGCTCTCTGGTGCAGTGGAGGATACTGTCCCATTACCAGTGTTGAAGTAAGATTCAATTGCCAGTCTAGTTGAGTTTTCTACATGGAATGGGAGAAAGACACCATCTTGTCCTTTGCCTCAGTCAGAAAGATGTATTGAGCTAGCCCTGAATGGACTCTTCTTTTTTATTGCCCAATATAGAAGGGTTGTGGGTCAGTGGTAGAGCATATACTTTGCATGCAAAAGTCCCTGGAAAGCTGACATCAGTCATCAGTGTACACAACACTGGGCTAGATGGGCCAAAGCTCTGAGTCAGCATAAGGCAGCTTCCTATGTTCCTAGACAATTAGATGTTTGTTTCCTTTGAAAGTGATGCAGTCATAGAGGCTTGCCACATCATGGAAGCTGATCTTCCCACTTGTGAATCAGCAGCCAATTGCAAATCTGATTTGGTGCCTCCCTTGGCACAATGAGCCGCAGCCAGCTATCCAGATGATTCCTTACAATGAGGAATATTGTTCAGTGCACTATTTGTATTGGAAGCAGCAAAAATCGGAGACCCCTTCTCTCTGTGTCTTTTTGCCATGCATCCTCCCTTTGTCAGATGCTTACATCAATAGAACTTGGGCAGGATATATTTCTAGGACTCGTGTTGAAAAGACGTGGGGCCGGGGCAGGGAATGAACACAAGAGGTTCACAGAAGAACTGCAATGTAATGCGTGGATGTGCAAGAAAAACACACTCACCAAGCTGTGAAGTTCCTGGACACTGGCAGCAAAGAGTCTCTCATTCAATCCCAGGGATGTAAACACACCAAAGGTCTCCATGGGCAACACCTCTTTATCTGCCAGAAAGAAATCAGAATGGATAAGAGACATGGCACTGCCCCAAAATGCCACAAGAGAGCACAGTTGCACAAAGTACCAAAATTAAACTCTTGCCAAGTCTAAGGGTGGAAACACACTCACTGGTCTGGTTTCAGTGTGTCTCCACCTCTCCTGAAAACGGGGGAACACAATGCTAGTCGACCCCCTGCACTTTTTACTATAAAACCTGGTAGGGGCAGCTTGAGTGTGTGTGTTTTAATTCAGTTTCAAACAGATTTCACAACTGATCGGCAGATCAACCGTTCCCCCCCTCCAGGTGTGGCTAATGGAAATGCTTTGTTCTGGTGACTAGTGTGTTCACAGCCTAATTGTCTATCTCAGGGGTGGGCAGAAGGTAGGCTGGGATCTACTGGTAGAGTTATTTGCAATAGTTTGGCAAGGGTTTCCAACTCTCAATTTAACAACAACTTTTTTCTGCCTAAATTAATGAAGAAACCTAATCAGGGGTGGACTTTTCTGTGTCAGGACTGTAAACTCAGATTGGTTCTGGTAGTGAAAACAAATCCTTTGGCTTTGGATGTGGCCAGAGGCACCCTGTGTTTTAATCCTAACTGCATGTCTTATGTACCTGGCTCTGGTTAACAGATCCGGGGTTTCACTAAAAAAGTTGAAGATCCAGCAACCCTGAAATCTGGCCACCCCTAGTCTGGCCTGACACCCATTCCCTTTGTCTGCATAATAAGGATTGAGTGGATATAAAAATGGAGGCAGATGTGACATTAACAAATTTTGAAAGCATCCTTTCCACATTCAGAACAATGTAATTTTTCTTTTCCAAGGTCAACCAGGGATGGGGAACCTGTGATCCTTCTGATGCTGTTGGATTACAACCCATCATTCCTGGTCATTGACCATGCACACTGAGGCTGATGGGAGCTGCAAGTCCAACAGCGTCTAGAGAGCACCCAGTTTCCTACCCCTGCTTTAAAAAAAATAAAACTGGTTCTGCAAGTTTGTAGCAAAAGATGGTCATGGATATCACCAACTGCCTAGATCTGTGTCATCCCTAAAACACAACTCACAAATTTATTTATTTATTATTTATCTATTACATTTATATACCGCCCCATAGCCAAAGCTCTCTGGGCGGTTTACAGCAATTGTTGTTGTTGTTATGTGCCTCCAAGTCGCCTACAACTTACGGCGACCCCATGAATCAGCGACTTCCAAGAGCATCTGTCATGAACCACCCTGTTCAGATCTTGTAAGTTCAGGTCTGTGGCTTCCTTTATGGAATCAATCCATCTCTTGTTTGGTCTTCCTCTTTTTCTACTCCCTTCTGTTTTCCCCAGCATTATTGTCTTTTCTAGTGAATCATGTCTTCTCATGATATGTCCAAAGTATGATAACCTCAGTTTCATCATTTTAGCTTCTAGTGATAGTTCTAGTTTAATTTGTTCTAGCAGTTACAGCAATTAAAAACAATAAAAAGAAATATACAAATTTTAAAACACAAAAAACAATTTAAAAACACAATTAAAAAAGTTAAAAACAATTTAAAAACACATGCTAAAATGCCTGGGAGAAGAGGAAAGTCTTGACCTGGCACTGAAAAGATAGCAGTGTTGGCGCCAGGCGCACCTTGTCCAACAAATCATTCCATAATTTGGGGGCCACCACAAATTCCTGGAGCAGTTTTGCATTTTTTAATACTTCTGTTTTTCTCTTTTTTTTAGATAAAGTGACTAATGAACATTAAAGTGACTAATGAACATAAAGTGACTAATAAACAACAGAAGATTTATGTAACTTTAAAGCTGATAATAAGGACATTGAACTTGTCAAGGATTATCAATACCTCAGCACAGTCATTAACCAAAATGGAGACGATAGTCAAGAAATCAGAAGAAGGCTAGGACTGGGGAGGGCAGCTATGACAGAACTAGAAAAGGTCCTCAAATGCAAAGATGTATCACTGAACACTAAAGTCAGGATCATTCAGACTATAGTATTCCCTATCTCTATGTATGGATGTGAAAATTGGACAGTGAAAAAAGCGGATAAGAGAAAATCCACTCATTTGAAATGTGCTGTTGGAGGAGAACTTTGAGCATACCATGGACTATGAAAAAGACAAATAATTGGAACAAATTAAACCAGAACTATCACTAGAAGCTAAAATGATGAAGCTGAGTTTATCATACTTTGGACACATAATAAGAAGACACGATTCACTAGAAAAGACAATCATGCTGGGAAAAACAGAAGGGAGTAGAAAAAGAGGAAGGCCAAACAAGAGATGGATTGATTCCATAAAGGAAGCCACAGACCTGAAATTGCAAGATCTGAACAGGGTGGTTCATGACAGATGCTATTGGAGGTCGCTGATTCATAGGGTCACTATAAGTTGTAATCGACTTGAAGAAACATAACAATGAATATATACATGAATGAATGTAAATATGGTCTTTTTATTATTTAAAGGTAGCCAGTCCACTGAAGCATAAGGGAAGGGGGAAACTAACAGCTAATCTGACATTCAGCTTCATAAAATGTTACTGAAGACAACAGAGGAAATAAAACGTGAGGTCATAGCAGCAACCATGGCCTTGGGAAAGCCTGGTTCTCTCCCTTCTTTGTAACTGAAAATGAGAAGTTCATACTAAAAATGTAAATGTACTGCCTTCAAGTTGATTCTGACTTATGGCGACCCTATGAAAAGGGTTGTCATGAGGCTGAGAGGTAGTGACTGGCCCAAGGTCACCCAGTGAGCTTCATGGCTATGTGGGGATTCGAACCCTGGTCTCCCAGGTTGTAGTCGCAACACCTTCATACTAGTGAATCAAATACTGGCTCAGCCAACAGCCTTGCCACTCTCTGCATGCTTGAGGCAGTATCTCTACCTTTTTTAAAAAAGTATCACATATTGATCCACTATCCATTCATCCATTGCCTTTTTCATGATACCTTTTTTTAAAGGAAATTTTATCTTCAAAGTGCAAACCTGCTCTTCAGATTGAAGGGGTGAGTGGGATATTATTATTATTATTATTAATTTGTCACACTACAAAAAGTTTGTCTCAAAACAACTTACAATTTTTTAAAAAGCATACAAGACCAAATTTAAAACACATCAGAAGATAAAAGAACATTATCAGCAAAAAGTCCTCATCCTGCAGTAACATAAAAAGGACACGTCCTGCCCCACCCAGCTAAAAGATGAACACCAATTAAAAGCAAAATGTCTGGGTGAATAGGAACATCTTCACCCGGTGCCCAAAGGTTGATAGCGATGGCACTAGGTGAATCTCTCTGGGGACAACATTCCCAGGAAATCTTAATGATTTCATGGGAGCCAACCAAGCAGCACTGTGGACCTGCACAGGACCAGCCCAAGGCATTTTGCTGCTTACGACCTGATCACCACCTGGCACCTGCTTCCTGCCCACTCACACTATGCAGCAGCAATGGCATCAGCCTGTGTCGTGGGAGCAGAGCAATGTACACACACACACAGAGAGAGAGCCCCTCCACACTGGTGTTTTATTGTGGGTGTATTCTGCAACATGTTCTTAACACAGTAATAGTGCATTAGTGGTAGGTTTATTTTGTGAGGTTTCCTCATTGATACCACATTATTGCTGTCCAGAAAGGCTATAATGCATCAAAAGCGGGACAAAAATAAACCACAACATGTCTGGAGCAGCGCGTGCACACACCCACACACACACACAAATAAGCAATATACGTGCTGGCCTGGGCTAGCTGTTTCCTTGCCTGTTAATGAGCCCAGCAGACCCGCAACAAGCAAACATCATTGCCACAGGTACAGCAACTCAGGAAAACGAGGACAGCAATCTCCCAGCATCCGCATCCTGAAGTGGCTGCCTCAATCTGCCCAATGGTACAGCCAGCCCATTCCATACACTTCTGTTATAAACCCGCTGAACCAGTTTTTACAGGTTGACATAGGAGACGAAAGCATCTATGGACTGAATGAAGCAAGAATGCTTCCACAGCAGCCCCGTTGCTATAAAAAAAAGATGTTATGTCTAACTTCACCCTCGAGAAAGGGCTGTGAAATGATGCACATTGGGGGGGGGGGCTGCATGCACAGTGCGAGCTGCATCTCCAGGTGATCCTTGCTAGGCTGCTATGGACAGCCACTTATTTCCTCAGAGGTGTGGCTAGGGATGGGGGAGAATGTCTGCTACATTGGACTTAGTACTGGATTCAAACTGAATTCAACAATCTGCTATTTTTTCAGACCAGCACTGATTTCTTGTGGTGAGCTGCAGCTGTAATTGGCACAGACTTTTTGCAGTGGGCCATGGCTGTAATTGGCACGGAGTTGTTTCCAATCCCCCCCCCTGATTTTATGTAATTATCTTCATGATTTCCTCTAAGTTAATGCATTCATAACAGTGTGTAGGTGTGATAAATAGAAAAAAATAAACGACATGGAACACTGTAATCATTTACATAAGCATTTACGTTAAAAATTGCGCAATTTTTTTCCACAGCCAAAAACACCCAGCAGATTGGCAGGTGCCAAAGCGAGCAGGAACGAAAAAAGGGCAGATCGGGATCACACGACGGACTATCAGAATACAAGCAAATTGGAACTAGGCAGCGAAGCCCATCCCTGGCTCACTCACCTCCTGCTGAATTGACCTTGACAAGGATCCATTCTTTGCCCCAACCAGGACAGTCTGCCAGTGACGCAAGCACTTCCTGAACTGAAGCATTCACCTGTAGCAGCGTCGTGAGGCAGGAATAGTCTGGCCTGTATACGTCATATGGGACTATA
This sequence comes from Rhineura floridana, assembly GCF_030035675.1. Lineage (NCBI taxonomy): Eukaryota > Metazoa > Chordata > Lepidosauria > Squamata > Rhineuridae > Rhineura > Rhineura floridana. The sequence continues at coordinate 14,041,831 of NC_084482.1, read as the reverse complement.
TAGGAAAAGCAGAGAGGGAGAGTGTAAAGCAAAAGGAAGGAGCATTAGGAAAGGAGTTGTAGCTTAGGAGTAGAGCACACAATTTGCATGCAGGAGGTTTCCGGCTTAATCCCTGATATTGCCAATTACAACATGGCCACACAACTTGTGGCAATATCTAGCCAATCAGAACCCTCCAGCCATGGACTGTAGCCAACTGGGGGCTTGATATACATCCCGTGTTGGCCATGGCATCCTGGCATTGCAAGAACAATCCAGACTGAAGAATATAAAGCAGATGGCAGCCAGGGTTGCCTCTGAGCAAGGAACAGAGATAAATATACCTTTGTCCCTGGCTCGGATAGTGTAGCTGCTGTTCAGAAATGGTTGCTCCTGGCTGGCAAACCAGTCCACAGCGCTTCGCACCTGGGGATGAGAGAGAGAAAAGGAAGCTTTAAGGTGTGAAGGGATTCTCTTTCATCCTGATGTTTCTTAGCTCTAGGCCCGTCAAAAAGACTCAGGCTGTGAGCATGCTAGTCGCCTACAGCTAAGCGTTTCCATTAGCCACACCTGGAGGGGGAAGGGGTTGATCTGCCAATCAGTTGCAAAATCTCTTTGAAGCTGAATTTTTTTAAGCAAGTGCACTCAAGCTGCTCACACCAGCTTTTAGAGTAGAAAGAGGCAGGGTTTGACTAGAGTCGTGTGCCCCTGTTTTCAGAAGAGAGAGGTGGAGATGCAAGGAGATCTTACAGGTTAGAGTAGTGGTGTGTAAAGCAGGATTTCAGCCAGGGGCAGAGTTTGACTGTCTCTCCCACTCTATTTTGAGAAGAAGCAGAATACATTTTTGCAAGATACACATACTTATGCAGTTGTTCAAAATTTGCAGAATTTACTCAAATTGCAGGATTCAGCTTTTCTGGGACACAGTTTGGGAAGCCTTGATGCAGAATTTTGGATTTGTGTGTGCATGTCTGATGTACACACAACCTTGGAGACGTGACACATTGGGTGTTGCACAGGTTTACCGACTAGGCAAAACAGCAGACCCTATTTGATGGGTACACTGAGCCTAGAATCTACCTATCATATTCATGTCTATGAATTCTTGGACCTTGCTTTCTGTTCTAGTGGAAGGTGGAGATGACTCCATCCCAGATTCTGTCCCTGCATTAGTAGACCTCATTGTTTTGAAAAATACAATGAAAAATAATCCGATCAAGTTTACCTAAAAGCAAAAAGAGGAGAGCTCTGGATAATCCCACCCCATCCCACGTGCAGTGGAATGGAATGATGTTATTCCTGTCCATCCATTGCCTTTTCTGGTGTGCCTACTACCTCAAGTTCTGCTGTAATTCCTCACAAAAATATTTCAAATTGTGAGGGGTGGGGGTGGGGACACACCTAAATGAATTAAAACAATTAAGCATGTTTGTCTGCTTTGTGTTACTGATTGCAGCGCAGAATCTTAGGGGTAGGGAATCAGTGAAGAATTGTAGATTCTCTAGTTAAGGACCAGTAGCTTACCTGAAGCTTCGGAGATGCACAGTTGCTGCCGTTTTCTAACCTGTCCAAAAGGGGGAAAGATCAGGATTCTACTTCAGACCTTAACAGCTATTCAGGCTGGCTTGGGTCTTGCAGCGCACACATACAGAGCCCTGGGCTCCTTTTGGAGGAGCGGCAGGATATAAATTGAAATAATAACAATAATGGTGATAGCGATGACAATGATAATGTGCAGCAAGTGTGAGAGAAACATACTCTGTAGCAAAGCAGCAATCATAAAATTACAGAGATGAAAGAGATTAGTAACACATCAAGGCATAACCCAGGCTCTAACATTAAGGTAACTGAACCCACCAAACCTGGACATGGAATGGCCAACTGGGACACATCTAGCTTTTGTCCAGATGTTATCTGATGCCCCTTCACCTCTAAGAATATCAGATGGCCCCTGCTGGATCAGACCAACGCCTTGTCTGCTCCAGCATCCTGTTCTCACAGTGGCTAATCAAATGCCTCTGGGAAGCCCACAAGCAGGACATGAACACAATAGCCCTTCTCCTGCTCATTATCCACAGCAACTGGTATTCAGAGGCATACTGGAGGTAGTACATAGCCATCATAACTAGTAAAACATCTCCCCATGTCAGAATGGAAGAGTGAAGTGTCATGCTGAGGCAGCAACTAAAAAAAAAGTCCTCTCAGATCCATTTGTGTCATCATCACAGAATCTTCCAGAACAACCATTGATCACCTGACAGGATGAGCACCTACCAGATAAGAAGGGCTAAACTTTGGTCTGATTAACTGAGTAACTTCACATCTGAAGGCTACTCCACATTTCCCTTTTCCTATACAAAAGTTCAGGAGATAAGGTAACGCTATAGTCGTCCACATGTGTACATTGCTGTGCAGTCACGTGGCAAATTCATGCTGAAAAGCCACAGTGGATCCCAAATTCCCTGCATAGACAAATAGTAAATTACTTCCAGCAGAGTAGCTCCATTAGCTGCAGCAAAAGGCAACTAAGGAGAACATTTCGTGCATTCAATGAAGTGGATTCCAGTCCATGAACAGTTATGCCATAATAAATTTGTTAGCCTTTAAAGTGCCACAAGACCCTTTGTTGTTAAGGTAAATGAGACGTTGCCGTGAGGAAATTAATCATTGTACCATTAGTTTTGCCTGATCATCCTGCATATACCCCAAACCTCTCACAACGCAAACACAAATTGAAGCAGGGTGAAAGACTCACACTCGGTTCCTCCGGCGATCCTGCATCTGTTCCCTAAGAAGGGGGCCCAGACGAGCATCCTGGACAGCGCATTCAGACAGGCTCTGCGAGAAAAAAGCTAACACTGATTAGCCGAAGCAGCCGGCTGACTGCAGCAGAGATGCTGAGCAAGTGGGAGTGGGCCAGCCTCCCAGAGACAGAATCTCACGCCAACCAACATGCCCAAGGGTAATGTTTGTAACTGACAGTTAAGCCAGACATTATGGGAGACACTGCAGTCACCCGACACACCTACTTTTGGTGAAACAGCTGGTGAAACTGAACATTTGTTGACAGGAGTAGTTTTGTCACTCACAGTATTGTGATGTATATTTGATGTTGAAGTTTGATTTTTTCAGATTGCTTGACTTTATTACGTATTAATTTTTTTATACTGTATCCAGCTCTGGGACTGATTTATAACTCATTCATTAAAAAATTTATATTACCTAAAGAAACACCATGCTAAGCAGGTTTTCCCATCCTCATCAGCTGCAGTCAATAAGGTAGAAAAATGGTAGGTAGAAAATAAGGTAGAAAAATGCAGAGAGTGATGACATCATGTCATATGTTCAGTTTCACTAGACATTACAAGGCAATGGGAAGAACTAGACATAGAGGCTGCCATTTTGGGGGGCAGCCACATGTCTCTCAGAAACAGCTAGTTTTGAAAAATGCTTCATTCTCTGTTGCCCCAAAAACAGTGAGGGTTTGGTAGGACTGTAAGTGATGGCAAAAGAGAGGCTCCCACTCTGAACCCATAGCCTTAGCACATTTCTCTGGTATAGTAACCCAGTGTTTCAACCCCCGCTACCATGGTGTCTACAACAAATATCAACTCTTAGGAGCTATCACTGCATTTTCAGGGATCTACTAAGACAATTGCATAAACATGGAGGGGGGGCAATACTGTATCCTCCAGGTGTTGCTAGACTACAACTCCTACCACCAATTAGCCATGCTGGCTGGGGCTGATGGGAGCTAGAGTCCAGCAACATCTGGAAGGCAGTATGCCAGGTACACACACACTTTACATGCTTGCCTGAGTGTAGGTCCTCCTTGTACTGTGTAGAGACACACAGAATTGTACTGCATAGGTCTGTTTCCAAGGCCCATGAGAAGTTGCAGATGGATTTAACATAGGGGTGGGAAGCCTTTTGGGTTCCCATGGGCCAGATCCTTGTGAGCCAAATTTGAGAGGTGAACAGAGATGCCCACCTCTCAAAATCCCTTGTGCTTCCCTTTTAAATCTCTGAAATGGAGAACTTAAAGGGAAAGGAGGGAGACTTACAAAAGGCTTTAAGATAGCCTCTGCACTCCCATTTGAGTAGGAGCCGTCTTAAAGCCTTTGCAAAAACCTCTTTGAAGCAGCACACTCATTCTGCTTCAAAGGGCACTTTTATTAATTTATTATTTATTTATTAGATTTCTCTCCCGCCCTTCCTCCCAGTAGGAGCCCAGGGTGACACAGGTGATGAGCAGGGATTAAATATTGCTGCCCTGGCTGCACAGTCTTGTTCCCTGATGGGAACAGGATAACACAGCCAATGCAGGATTAAACCTTGTTCTCCCACCCAGAACCTGACATTACTAGTGACATCAGATGATAGTGGGCATGGTTTGGGGAAAATGACCTTGTGGGCCAAACTGGACCCCCTGGCAGGCCCTGATTGGCCCAGAGGTTCCCCCCTCCTGATTTGCAGTATGTCTAATATTGGCAGAAACTAACTATCAGGGCCCAATTTCACAGATCTCCATGAGGCATTCTCCTACAAATCAAAGCCTACTTTTACTCATGCCCACTTGATGTTGCACCTCTAGTGCTCCCTACACCCACCCCATTACCTGCAAGAAGGACACAGCACTGGATTCTGCCTGCAGCAGGCGGCCATAGAGCAACACCCATTGATTCACCAGCCACAGGATCTTCTGCCTTTTCCCCAGGATGTAGGCAGCTTTGTCCTGTTCAGTGCCCTCCGAAGGTTCCGAATGGAAGGTGAATGTCAGTTAAGGAGACACAGAAAAGTAACTATACACAAGATAGCCCTTTGGACCAGGGCCAGCTTTAGGTTTTAGGGGATCCTGGGCAAAGTGCCCTCTGGTTGGCCTCCTCTTCTGTTGCTAGGCCCTGACAGGCTTACCTGGCAACAACAGCAGGCAGTAGCAGCATTGCTCAAGCAGTACGGGGTGCCTGACATTTTAATTTCCCACAGTATCATCACTTGGGGCATTTTGGAAAATTAAAATGGCAGTTACACCCAGCTGCCAGCTGTTGCTTGGAGTGCCAGACCAAGAAAACAATATAAATTGGGGGGGGGGGGGAAGGATCTGGCAGGAGTCAGCAGAGGGCCCTTCCAGGGCCTTGGGGCCTTGGCAGCTGCCCAAAGATTCCAGGTGCTGACACTGGCTCTGACATGGACTCTGACAGTAAATAGCCTGGTGAATACATACTTCAAATTTCCTGACACTTTAACGACAAAATGTTTTACTTCATGAACTAAATTCAAAATTCTGGAAGGGAATTGTTGAGTTATACAGATTTCTGCTTTGGACACTGGCATCAATGTTTTGTGACCATGAACAGTTAAGGAAAGTATTAGACTCGGGGGGGAAACTAGAGATGTTGGGGAAAACTTCATGATTTTCTTAACAGTCAATACCAAACTTGGCTACAATAGAAATGCTCTGATATTACTGTAGACATTTGAAACAAAACAATATCAAATGTGCTATTTGTAAAATAAATTTTTAAAAACTATATATTAACAGATATAGCTGGGAACATAGGTTTGTTGCACTTAAGTCCTTCTGATATCAATGGGACAAATTAGTCATGATCTAATTTAGACTGGATCCAAGCCATTAAAAGTTTAGGCTGAAATCCAATTAAATATGAAATCAATTCATCATATGAGTTGTAATCAATTAATGTATCATTTAAATTTGCATATGGGTAAAAATGTTTACAGAGCAGAAAGCATACTTTCTTGGATGTTTAAGTGGAGACATACATTTTCAGCAGGCATCGTCTTAGAAGAGGCATTCCTATTGTGCACAAGCGAAGGCTTCTTTTGCCATCTCCCATTTCCATAAGAATTTGCATTTTAATATCATACTGAAAAAATATGCTGCTCAATTAATGAGGGGCACCTTTTTTAGTCAAATGTCTTTTAATTGATTGAACGAACTAATTCTACAATTAAATGATGCAACCCTAATTAAAACATATACTATTCTGACAAGGCCAGTTTTTATCTCTCTAGGGCAAGGATGAGCAACTAGCAGCCCCTGGGCCAAACCTGGCTCCCAAGTGACCCTATCTCCTCCCCAGCACTGCTATTTACCAATCCAGAGGTGAGAGGGGTGTGTGCAGGGAGTTGCTTGCCAGCAAGCAGTAGCCCACCATAGCTGGGTCTCCAAAATGGTCCTTCAAACAGAATCTCTTGCTGACTAGGGCTTACAGCCTAGGATCCAATGGAGACACATCCCATGCAGGATATTGCTGGAGCAGAGTTCGGCACAGCTGTGGCGTTGGCATGAATACATCGTGCGTCAGAAGGAAATCTCCAAGGAAGGTGTCTGCAGAGAGACCAGAGAAGCCCTGTGAAACAATGGATTACCAGGCCAGAGGATCTGATCTACTACCAGCAAACCACAGGAGATCTGAATTCACATTTCTACCTGTATATCCTAACATACAGCCCAATGTACACATCTTGCATGTGTTAAAAGAGTCCATTGTCCTGTTCACTTTAAGGGAAAAGGCAGCCGCACTAACAACGAGAAATATGCATGTGGAGATACCCCCTCTGTTAAAATGAATGGAGTGGCCTTTAAAGGCATAGAAGATCAGTTGTTTCCCAGAGACAAGCCAGCACTAAGGGCTGCTCCTGACAAGCTGGTTTCTCCACCCTGTTCATAGCACTAAAGTGGCCCATTAGGCAATGACTGGCATGGACTTTTCTCCTGTGTGCTCTAATAATTCTCTTTACTTACCTACAGGATCAGAGAGGGTGGAGTCTGGACGCATGGATTCCAACAGATAATCAAGTATTTTTTCAGGGGTCCCAGCCATCACTGAATACCTGAATAGAAGAACAAGGCATGGGCATCTCAGGCAGCATAACTACAAGATGGAAACCAGTCTTAGAAGATGCAGCTAAGCAGCAAACGCTAGGCAAGTTTTGGAGCCCACCCTTGGTATCATTAGCTGATTTTGAAAGCCCCAGGTTTGTGTGGCATATGATTAATTAGCTTAGAATCACATTGCATAATGGGTTTTGTAGTCTACAATTGCCACTCAAGCAACAAGTGAACATCTGCCCACAGTTGCACTGTATCACAGATTTTGTCATCTTGAAGCTGCATAGGATGCAGTGTATCTGTGAGCAAAATAAGCATGCAGAACAACTACACAATCAGTTTACACGAGAACTATTCACACAGTGATCTTACTGAGCAAATGGAGATTTAAACACGTCTTCCTGCAATTCAGGGTGGGGAGAACAGTAAAGTTTTCTCTCTGATTCTATTTCACACGGAATTTTACAGAAAAGACAGCAGAGCCGTTGGGATGAGCTGCTTTTGCAGCTGCCTGTACAGCACTTCCAAGAGTACTTCTGGAAAGAAGCACAAGTTCTTGACGCCCTACCCTGTCTCATGGGGAAAACTGAAAAACAATGAGGAAATTGAGCTTGTGGATGCAGCGGAAAGAAGCTACTTAAGGGAGGAGCAGGGAAATGGGGGCCAGACCGCTGTACCTACTGCTCCCTGGAGTCCCAGGAAGGTGACTGGAGGTACTGCCTTTTGAATTCTTCTCCAGAACAAGCACCACCATCCCATGTTCCTTCAGCCGCAGGGTGTTGGCTTCAACATCCTAGAGAGGAAAGCAGAAGCTAGTGAGTGGGGTTGCATTACCACACATTAAGCAAGCTCCTGGCCCTAGGCAGATGTTCTCAGGTTACATTCACACCATACATTTTAAGCGCATTTAAAGTACACTGCTTCCCCCAAAGAATCCTGGGAATTGCTCTGCAAGGAGTAAACTACAGTTCCCACGATTCTTTGTGGGAAGCCATGGGTTTTTAATGTGCTTTAAATGTATGGTATTGATGTGGCCCCGACTTCATCATAACAGGCATCCCTTTCAAAAGCAGATCAAGGATCAAATTCAACATTAGGCATCCCATCAAGATACTAGTCCTGTGCAACTCCCTCCCCTGATCTCAGAGTAATCAGCACATGTCATTGGACACTACCATACAGCTAATTTTTATGATTGTGGCTGCTGGTACTTGACTGCACCCAGTGAAGACTGGTGGCTTAGATATCAGCGGGGCAGAGAATCTGCTCTGGGTTTTAATCCACAGATTCAAGGAGCTGTAAAACCCAGAGCAGATTCGCTGCCCCATTGACATCGAGGTCACCAGTCTCCACTGGCTGCACCATCCACCTTTCATACTGAGCTCTGCCATCATTGCTCCACCACACTCATTTTATTTTTTAACACCCAGCAGATGACAGGAAGTGGCGCTTACAGTTTGCTCTAAACTGATAAAATGGAAGCGGAGAAAGACTAGCCAGGAACAGACAAATGTCTAATTGGAAAAGGGCAACTTGTATTTTATCGATTGATATAATAAGGTCATTTTATAACCTGCCCTTCACAATGGATCCCAGAGTAGGAGAGATCCAAAGAACACCTAAGGGAAGGCCAGGTAGCTTCTGGAAAGGTCTTGAAGGGGGGGGGACTTGAAAGCAAGAAGGTTGGTGTACAGAGGAGGGGAGCATGTTCAGGCACATAATGGGGCAGGAGTCCCGGAGAAAGCTTTGGTAACTTCATTCATTCCTGCCTCCTGATCCCTCAGATTGCTTGTGCTTGAGCCAAGCTTCCTTCCCAGGTCAAAGTCTACTGAGTGCTGCAAACCATCCCAGGGTGGAAAGATCCCAGGCCCACCTTGAGGATGCGATTGAAGTCCCGTTTGTCCACACGTAGGAAGTGGCAGCTGTCTTCACGGAGGAGGATGGTGGCTGCACGGGGGGCATCATTCACCAGAGCCAGCTGCCCAAAGTCATCCCCCTCATGCAGGGTGGACACCAAGCCCTGCAAAGTGGTTGGACCACGTCTATTATTGTTCCAAAGGTGCAACCAGACATTACCCTGACAAACACGGGTGACTGTATCGTGGTTGCTTGTATTCAAAGGCCACCCACCAATTCTCCCTGACATTCTCTCCTCCAATGCTGTGAGCATCACCATCCCTCACAATAGACTTCTGTCTTTTCTCAGAGCCTGGCTGGGGAAGGAACAAATTATTCAGAGCCTGAGAGAGGAGTGGGGGAAGGGTTAAGCACATCTCTGATACCAGGTTTTGCTCTGCAAATACCACCCCCACCCCAGCATTCATTACAAGGCAAACATGGATTTTGGAAACATGTGTCTTGTAACATTGTTCCATCCTGTAATACACTTTTAGGATATATTAATTTTCTGTTATATGTTTACCACACTCTGTTACTTTGTTATGACACTGAGTGCACCAGAAAAGAGGCAGAGCCACTTCTCCATGCTACTTTCCCCTCTGTGTATGTGCGTGCACGCACAGACATACAGACACACATGTTTATGTGAGCATCTTTGCTGACTAAAAGGGGCCAGGGTTGACCAGAGGGACTAGAGTGGCATGCTAAAAAAATAACAACCCCAAATTCTTTAAACTGTATATCCAAAAATAGATATTGGGTTAAATATAAATATATGCATATATACCAGCTGTCCAATTCCCTAAAATTATGGGGAGGGATTACCTTCCTCATCAGAGTATGTCCAAGAATTTATTGCCAGGCCATAGGCCATCACAACATACATATATAATAACAAAGTATAAAATCATGTAAGACCAATTAAAACAAAAGTTAAAAGGAGGAAAGAAAAACATTCAGTGAGAGAGCCTATACAAGATTTAAAAGCTTTAGTCAATATAACTATAATAAAACTAAATATACGTTCTTCGATAAAGCCTATATAAGATTTTAAAAACTTGGTCAATAATATATTTAGCCCTCATTTTTTGAGCCGCGAGGGCAAAGTGAGCCACCCTGTAAGTAACCCTATAGTCCATATCGGACAAAAGATAAAAAATAGTTTGGGATGCCCGGTCAGGCCCTTGGAAATTGGGAAGGGGATTAAGAAACTGGGATCTTGGTTGAGCATAAATGGGGCAATCCAATATGTAATGCAAGAGATCTTCCACCTTTTGGGAGCAGCATACACATTTCCTCTGATCTCTCGGAATCTGAAGATAACGGCCAAACATAAAGGCATTTGGCATCGTCTGAAATCTCAGAGATGTGAAGGCATGTCGTAAATGGACCGGAAGGGGGAGTAAGAGATAATTTGCAATGGAGTGGTCTTTTTTATATACCCCAAACCATGACGAAAAGTTGGAATTCAAAATTGTCAGGTTATCCATCCATATACAGTGGTTTTGTATCTGTTTACGAAGTTCAGACTTATCTAGTAGTAAATTTGACTGATTAGAGATATGATAATGGAGCTGAATCGCTTGAAGTTTTGAGCTCCAAAACCTATCCTTAACAGCAATTTCATGGCACGCCTTGACTAGTATCCTAGAAGTTGCGTTAGTTAGGGAGGACCAGTATATCAGCAGAGTTTCATGTATACGGGCGCTAACAGGGAGTAAGCCCACTTCTGCTCTCATCAATGCTGAAGGAGTGCCAGGAGGTAAACTCAAGAGCCGTCTTAAAAAGTTATTTTGGACCGCTTCTAATGTGGAGAAAAGAGGGATCAACCAACCCCAAATGGCAGCCCCATATGTAATCTGTGAAAGAACTTTATTCTGGAATATTTTTAGGGCGGGAGCAATCAGGTGACCCCCCTCAGTTCTATAAAATCTAAGAATCATCCCAAGGGATTTTAAAGCTGTAAGTTTAACGGCTGCAATATGTTCTTTCCAAGAGAGAGAATCTTGGAATAAAATCCCTAAATACTTAAACGAGCGACACTGGGCTATTGGATGTTCTCCTATGGCCCATCTATGTTTAATAGATCTTTTCCCGAAGACCATTGTCTTTGTTTTATGGTAATTGATCTGTAGTGATTCTTTTTTACAGAAATCGTCCAGCTTGGACAAAAGCCTCCTTAGGCCTATGGGAGTAAGAGACATGAGAATCATGTCATCCGCATATAATAGGATTGAGAGTTTTCTCCCACCTATTGAAGGTGGAAAAATTTTTGGTCCCATCAGTTCAACAACTATGTCATTTAGATACAGATTAAATAAAGCCGGAGCCAAAGGGCAACCCTGCTTTACACCCTTATTTGCCATAATTGGATCCGACAAATTGTTACCCATTCTAATTCGAAGGAAATTATCAGAGTAGATTTCTCTGATTAGGTGTAATAGACGTTTGTCTATATTGGTGTTAGCGAGCTTGGCCCATAGACGGTCTCTGTCGATAGAGTCAAAAGCTGCCGCCAGATCAATAAAGGCAGCATAAAGATGTTTTGTGGGGCCTATCATTGACTGCCTAGCTATAAAATGTAGAGTGGCGCAATGATCGATAGTGCTCTGCCCTTTCCGAAAACCCGCTTGTTCTGGGTGAATGAGTATGAATGCAGAGAATACATTCCCTCATGCAGATTCCTAGACAAGGCTCCAAAGAGATGGGGGGGGCAACTTCACATTTTATGCATTCATCATTATTTGCTACAGGTATACGTGTATGTGCACATGTGTATGTGGATATAGATAGATGGATATAGAAACACACACACACACTTTTGATGTAGGTTCTTAAATGCTATGGGTGGCATCCAATTAACTTGTTCCATCAGAGCAAGGATTTTTGCTTCTGCAACAGAACTCCTCCCTCCCCTCCCTATGAACTCCTCCCTCCCCTCCCTATGCACTCCCCCCCCGTGTACCCCACACTCTCCTCAAACCTGTTCTGGAAGGTTGGGGGAAAACCCATATGAGATGCTGGGGGTGTAGGGTAGATCTGTTGTTTTGTCCGGGCAAAGATTTCTGTTTGCACAAGTTAGATACCGCTATATGCATAAATACACACATACACACTAATCCGTACATAAATACACACACACCCCTGACAGCCACAGCATTTCAACAAGGGTACTGGGGTGTTTCAGGACCTCCTCCTATACTTGGCACATACACTGAGGGAAATATTAGCATTCACATCATGGCACCTGCAGCAAATTCAAGTGTTGCATAAAACGCAAAGCAGCCCACAGCTGCCATTGAGCCAGGCTGGTGGCACCTATGGCAAACCATCCCCTTCTCAGTCTAGAGAACAAGCAGCTAGCTTCCTGCTCAGGTATGCGATAGAACACTGCCAGCCCGGGACTGGTTGCTAGAGTCTGTTTGCGTGCAATAGGGGATCATTGGGGCTGGGATTATACAGATTCCTTGGGGCCTCCCCAACAAACTCCAGAAGCTGTCCAAGAACTGGAATTGCTAAGTACCACCCTATTAACATCCTTGGGGGCTTGGCACACAATGGGCTTGAGATGATGGGTAAGGCAGAGAACAGAAATTTCCAGTAAGGTGGTTGTAGAGTATCAACTAAAGAGACCATTTGAGTTGTGCGATTTTTAGGGAAACACGCCACTCTTGGAACATAGACAGCTGCCTCACAGCAAGTCAGACAATCAGTACATCTAGCTCAGTATTATCAACAGTGACCAGCAGCAGGAGCAACTCACATGGTGGGGCACAACTGCAGTCATAGCCTCCCAGCAGTGCTGTCACTGCCACTTACCGGGAGTGGCGAATAAGCAGCAAAGCTGGGGCTGCACAGGCTCACAGGCAAGGGTGCGGGATTGGTTCCGCCACCTCAGCCCCCACCTTGCCCCTTCTGGTAAGTGGCAGTGGTGCTGTTGCCAGAAAGCTATTGTTGCAGCTGCGCTTCACCAGGCAAGCCACTCCTGACTGGCAGTGGTCCTCCAGGGTTTTATGCCCCACCTAAAGATGCCAGGGATTGAACTTGGGACATAGGTGAGGAATACATGTACTCTGCCAATGAGCTGTGGCCCTTCCCTAAAGGCATGTTCATTGATTGGGATTTTCTTTTAAAGGAAGGACTGGAAGCATGGTGGGGTTAGGGATGGCTGCATCAGCAGGGTTGGTTGTGAAAGCAGAAGGAAAGATATGGCAAGTAAGAGTTGGTGAACCTTTGGGACAAATAAGTACATAGTTTATCTGAAGGACTGTATCTTCCCATATGAGCCTGTCCAAGCCCTGAGATTATCAGGGGAGGCCCTTCTCTTGGTCCCACCACCCTCACAGGCACATCTGGTGGGAACACGGGAGAGGGCCTTCTCAGCGGCTGCCCCCAGGTTCTGAAACTCCCTTCCTGGGGAGGTTAGACTGATTCCCCCCCTGCTGCCCTTCCTTCAGCAGATGAAAACGTTTCTGTTCCGACAGGATTTTGGGAACTGACTACAAGGGCTGTTAATAGGGTGATGCTCTACTTATCTTTATCACTGGCTTTTTAATGGACGTGTTTTAAATGGCTTTAATTCTATAGATCCTCCTCTTTGGATGCACACCTTAACGTGGTGAGGGGGGTTGAGAGTGCTGAAGAAGCTGAGAGCAATGCCGTCAGGAGTCTAGACCAAGAGGCTAGTCTCCTAGCAGGGGCACCCATGGCGGAATGGTCAAAGCTGAGACACCAGACTAAGATGCATCCAAACTTGGAGGAAGGCAATGGTAAACCACCTCGAATATCTCTTACCACAAAAACCCTATGAACAGAGTATCCAAAATGCAACATGAGATAGTGCTGGAAGATGAGACCCCCAGGTCAGAAGGCACTCACCGAGCTACTGGGGAAGAACAAAGGACAAGTACGAGTAGCGCTGTGACTAATGACGCAGCTGGGTCAAAGCCGAAAGGAAGCCCAGAGGTTGATGCGCACAGATGCGAAAGGAAAGTCCGGAGTTGTACAACACACACAATAGGAACATGGAATGTGAGAAGCATGAACCAAGGAAAGTTAGAAATTGTCAAGCAAGAAATGGAACGCATCAACATTACAATACTTGGTGTGAGTGAACTAAAATGGACAGGAATGGGACATTTCCAATCAGGCAACTACAAAATATTTTATGCAGGAAATGAGAAATTAAGAAGAAATGGGGTTGCTTTAATAGTGAAAAGTGATGTAGCAAGAGCAATTAGGAGCTACAACGCAAGGTCTGAGCGAGTGATATCAATGAGATTAAATGGGAAACCTATCAACATAACCATCATCCAAGTCTATGCTCCAACGGCAAACGCAGAAGAAGAGGAATTGGAGAGATATTACACAGAAGTACAGGAAGAAATTGATCACACACCACAACAAGATGTGCTGATAATCATGGGGGATTGGAATGCAAAAGTAGGGAACAGAGAAGAACTAGGAATTGTGGGGAAATGGGGCCTAGGAGACAGAAACGAAGCAGGAGAAAGACTTCTTGAATTCTGTGAAGCCAATAATTTGTTTCTTGCGAACACACTGTTTGAGCAACCGAAAAGACGACTATACACATGGACATCACCAAACAGTCAATACAGGAATCAAATGGTTATATAATTGGTAGCAGAAGGTGGAGAAGTTCCATACTTTCTGCAAGAACAAGACCAGGAGCAGACTGCGGTACAGATCATGAACTGGTCGTATCGAAAATCAGAGTAAAGCTAAAGAAGACCAACAAAGCAATCATAATGCCAAAATACAATTTAAATAACATCCCAGAAGCATATAAAGATCAAATAAGGAACAGGTTTGAGGCTTTAAACTTAGTTGACAGAGAACCAGAAGAACTATGGAATAAAGTCAGAGACGTTATCAGAGAAGAATGCAAAAGGACAATACCTCTAGTTAAAAAGAGAGAAAGACCCCAATGGATGACTAAAGAAACTCTTCAAATGGTTAAAGAGAGAAGGAAAGCAAAAGCAAAAGGAGATAGAAACACAGTCAGAACCCTAAATGCAACAATGCAGCAACTAGTACTTAGGAACAAAGAGAACTATTACAATAGTTACTGTATAGAAATAGAAGAGGACAACAAAAAGGGAAGAACAAGAGCCCTGTTCCAAAAGATTAGAGAAATGAAAGGGAAATTTAAACCAAGAGTAGGGATGTTGAATAATCAACAGGGGAACACACTGACTGAGCGAGATGAAATAAAAGGAAGATGGAAGCAATACACTGAAGAACTCTATAAAAGAGATGACAGGATGACAGATTCATTCACAGAGGAACCATATGATGAAGAACCAGAAATTTTAGAATACGAGGTGAAAGCTGCTGTTAAAATACTTGGAAGAAACAAATCACCAGGAGTAGATGGCATACCAATAGAGTTGCTACAAGCTACTGAGACTGAATCAGTCCAAATTTTGACTAAAATCTGTCAAGAAATATGGAAAACTAAACAATGGCCCACAGACTGGAAGCGTTCCATATACATCCCAATTCCAAAGAAAGGGGACCCCAGGGAATGCAGTAATTATCAAACTATTGCCTTAATATCCCATGCAAGTAAAGTAATGCTCAAGATTCTACAACAAAAGCTCTTGCCATACATGGAGCAAGAAATGCCAGACGTCCAAGCTGGATTTAGAAAAGGAAGAGGCACCAGAGATCATATCTCAAATATACGTTGGATAATGGAACGGACAAAGGAATTTCAGAAGAAAATCACTCTGTGCTTTATAGATTACAGCAAAGCCTTTGACTGTGTAGATCATGAAAAACTATGGAATGCTTTAAAAGAAATGGGGGTGCCACAGCATCTGATTGTCCTGATGCGCAACCTATACTCTGGACAAGAGGCTACTACAAGGACAGAATATGGAGAAACCGATTGGTTCTCCATCGGAAAGGTGTGAGACAGGGGTGTATTTTATCACCCTATTTATTTAATCTATACGCAGAACATATCATACGGAAAGCAGGATTGGACCAAGAAGAAGGTGGTGTGAAAATTGGAGGGAGAAATATCAATAATTTAAGACATGCAGACAATACCATACTGCTAGCAGAAACAAGTAATGATTTGAAACGAATGCTGATGAAAGTTAAAGAGGAAAGCACAAAAGCAGGACTACAGCTGAACGTCAAAAAGACTAAAGTAATGACAACAGAAGATTTATGCAACTTTACAGTTGACAATGAGGACATTGAACTTGTCAAGGATTATCAATACCTTGGCACAGTCATTAACCAAAAGGGAGACAATAGTCAAGAAATCAGAAGAAGACTAGGACTGGGGAGGGCAGCTGTGTGAGAACTAGAAAAGGTCCTCAAATGTAAAGATGTATCACTGAACACTAAAGTCAGGGTCATTCAGACCATGGTATTTCCGATCTCTATGTATGGATGTGAAGGTTGGACAGTGAAAAAGGCGGGTAAGAGAAAAATCAACTCATTTGAAATGTGGTGCTGGAGGAGAGCTTTGCGCATACCATGGACTGTGAAAAAGACAAATAATTGGGTGTTAGAACAAATTGAACCGGAGCTGTCACTGGAAGCTAAGATGATGAAACTGAGGTTATCATACTTTGGACACATAATGAGGAGACATGATTCACTAGAAAAGACAGTAATGCTGGGAAAAACAGAAGGGAGTAGAAAAAGAGGAAGGCCAAACAAGAGATGGATTGATTCCATGGGGGAAACCACAGACCTGAACTTGCAAGATCTGAGCGGGGTGGTTCGTGACGGATGCTCTTGGAGGTCACTGATTCATAGGGTCGCCATAAGTCGTAGTTGACTTGGAGGCACATAACAACAACAATTCTATAGATAGTTTAATTACATTTTAACAATAATGTTTTGTGTGTTTTTATCTGTATTTGTTTTAATTTTTGCAAGCCACCCTGAATCTCAGTTTGGGGGAAAAGGCAGGATATAAATGGATAAAATAAATAAATAAAGTTGTGTACAAACATAATCAGATCTAAAGCATCAATGTAAGACAAGAAGCACCTACATATATAGATTTCCCTTAGACTGAACGTGGATATGAAAATTCCTAGACACCCCCAACCACTCTGGATTTAACCCTTTTCCAAGCTGACCCTTTTCATATGAATCCAACAGAGATTAAATCTACATACCTTGTCATGTGTGACAACATTGACTGATCCCTTCCAGATGATGTACCAGGAGGTGCCCTTGTCTCCTTGGCTGAATACTGTGGGGGGGAAAGCCCTGTATGTCAGTGCCATGGAACCTATGGCTTAGACACATGCACAGCCAGTGCCAGATGACACAGACCAGCCTCCCCCAACCTCGTATACTCTAGAAGTTGTGAACTACAACTCCCATCAGCCCCAGCCAGCAAGGCCATGCTGATGGGAATTATAGTTCAAAAACCCAGAGGTCACCAGGTTGGGGAAACTTGGCATAGACAACTTGTTACAGAGAAAAGAAGAAATGAACAGCTTGGACTGTTGGGGAAACAGGAACAAGCGGGCTAAGCAGACAAGTGTTTCACCAGGGAGACTGGTCCCTGGGAAGAGCTGCCGGAGGAGACTGGACAGGGTGGAGGAATGAGCTCAGAGATAAGGGAGAAGTTTTCCATCCACATTTCATGGGCTGCAGGATTATTGTGTGTCATGTTTGCTCCCTCTCACAAGTCACAGGACGATGGACAGCAACAGTGCACAAGATCCATCACCCTACCAAAGCAGCCAACTCATGGTGGCTGCATGAACTGGCTCTTCAAACTGGGGACAGCTCATACAGATTTACAGCTCATCTGTGGCAGAAGTGAGGAACCTCAGGCTTGGCGGCCAAATGTGGCCCTCGAGACCTCTCTATCTGGCCCTCAGGATTCTCCCCAAGCGATATCGTCTCCTCAGTACACCCATTCTCCCCAGGCTACGACTCTCACCACCCCTGCTTTGCACCCTCCTCAACTGTTTTTGCCTTGCTGAAATGTGTTCTGGAACTCTGATAATATCTCTTGATTGCCTGGATGGAGGATGGAGCGGGGTGTGTGAGTGTGCCTACCATACAAAGGTAAAAATTATATTAATTAATTACTTCTGCCCACTAGGTACGCTTGTGAGACGATTTAAGCTCAAAGTGACAAAACCATCACCAGCCAGTTACTCACACACAGTTCCAGCCTTTGCATGGGATTCAAACAGCAGGACAGCAGCCAGTTCTCTCTTCACCTGCAGCAGGAGGGAGACAGCCAGTGAGCGTGCCTGATAAATACCACCTGCTTACACAGCTAGAGCGCTGGTGGGTAAGTGAAGCAAGGTGGAGTGTAGTTTTGGTGACTAAAGAGGGCACACAGGGTATGACACAAATGCTTCCTCCAGGCACCTGGTTGGCCACTGTGAGAACAGGATGCTTGACTAGATGGGCCACTGGCCTGATCCGGCAGGCTCTTCTTATGTTCTTATGTCATTCATTTGCAGAACATTCGTCTCCACTGCTCACGTTTGCTGTGACAGCAGCAAAGCTTATTTTGGTGGCTTCCACCCCGTGTCATTTAATTTTGCCCCACTCAAAGGCACTCTACGGAAAAATGGTTGCCACTGTGAGAAAAATATATATATTCGGGCGCATTCAACAATGCCATCCTGTTTGCGCAAGGGCTTCCATCTGTGTAGTGGGATTCATTCTCTCTCTCTCTCTCTCTCTCACTCTCTCTCTCTGCACCCTCCCCCAATCTGTTCTGGGGTTTTCCCCAACTCTCCGGAGTAGATTTGGGGAGACATGGGAGATACTCAGGGAGGGCAGAGGAAAGGAAGTCCCGCTGTGCAAGTGGAAGTCCTCATGTCAATGGGATGACTGTGTTGGATATATAATCCACGTCCCCAAATTTCCCACCGGAATGCTCCAGAAAAAAGTATTCTGGAAAAAAGAAAGGTGTTCTGGAAAAAAATGTGGTGGCTGTCAGAGAAAAGTAACCCTCTACTCCCATACAATATGAGTGATGAATGGGGTAACAGAAATGAATTATCCCTACGCCCTTGTTACTCATGGCATTCATATTAAAGGTGGATCAAAGAAGGCAGGATCTGCCATCACTCACTGAACTGGAGAGATGGGCAACAGCTTTAATGTGCAGCAGCTCCTCAAAGATCAGTGCAAGCTCCTCATCCGTGCGCTGGCCCGGGCTGGAGGAGAAAGGTCCAAGTAAGGCACACAGGCATGCCTGTGTCAGGTTCTCCTGCCACTTTACAGCACGCACACACATCCTCATCCCCAAGGCTGTGAATACTACCCTGACTCCTTAAAAGCCAAACAGTTAGCTAAATAAATGATGTAAATTGATTGCATATGCTTTCTTGCTTCTCCAAGTTGCGGGGAAGGACAAACAACAGTGCAAAGTACTGATGCTTCACCCTTGCAGCAACAGTAAGTCCTTCTTAATCTCCATAGGAAATCCTGGCTTCTACGGTAATCCTTAGGCATAACTGCCAGACACCATGGAGCGTAGCCCCACCATCATGAGGGCTAGAAATTCACTTTAAAAGCTAAGGCTAAGATACAGGGGTCACAGGACTCTTGTACCATATACTGTAGCGATGCCTAGATAGCAGAACAACCTTCCTGGGGAAACCCGCCAGGCTCTTAGATAGGCAACTAGGTTGTCCTCTTCTCACCATCACCACCTCCTTTAGTTGCTGTTGTTTGGAGCAGGTCTTCTGATGCTGCTCTTTTAAACCTGTGCTTCTGCGTTTTGTCGCCAAGGGGCTTAAGCTTGATCTCAATATTATTTATTCTGAGTTTTTATTCTATTTCCTGTCATTTATATCCTACCTTTCTTATTTACTTATTGAATGTATTAACTGTTTCCCATAAGAACATCATTAAGCGATTATCCCATCGCAGAGCCCAAGGTGGCATACATCCAACTTCCCAGGTGGTCACCCATCCCGTAACTGACCAGACCCAGACCTGCTTCGCTTCATTCGCCTTCATGTGCCTTCAGACCACACTCTGGAACCACTCCCACTCATCCCTCTCCTACTAATAAAAGTTCTCCAGGCAGCTTACAATATATTTTAATGCCCAAGAAAATAGACCAGAGTTACCCATAACAGACCCATAGAAATGCAGGATTTAAATACAGTGAAAAATACAGTGAAATGAATCAAGTGATTAATAAACCAAAATATGCATTGCTCTACACTATGTATACCAGCGTCCATCAATGAAGAGAAAGCATACAGTTCTGCTGATCAGCAGCAAAGCCTTGAAACTTCCCTCCCCCCCCCCGCCTGCCACACTGCCTCAGTCCTCACAACTCACGGTTTGCGCAGGATGGTAGTGAGCAATGCGGTGGGGCCCAGTTGGGTGAGCAATGCCAGTGCCTCCAAGAGTTCCTCACCATCCCGGTCTTCAGCGCTTGGCTCCAGGGCCATAAAACGGAAGAACTGTGCATCACGATCCTGGAAATAGCTCTCCTGTCGCACTGCATGAGTGAGATAGGTGGATGTTGGATGTGAATAAGAGAGCAAGAGGGAATGCCAGGGACAGGGAGGCCCTCCAGACAATGTTGGATGACCTCCCATCATCTCTGGTCACTGGCTATACTGACTGGGGCTGATGGGAGCTGTAGTTCAACAATGTCTGGGGAGGGGGATACAGCTTCCCTGCTCTTGGAATAGGTCAATAGAAGGTTTGTCCTCACTATGATGCCTTCATGGGAATGTGAAGAGCCACTGGCCAGCATATTTATTGCCAGTTACGTCGCCCCTTACAGCTTTGCTTTGTCACTAGGACAGGCAGCCATCTTGACTATGAAGGAGCAGGAAATGGGATTACAACTACAAGATGCACACATGGGACCATAGAGTTGGAGGGGGGCTCTTGTGGGCCATCGCATACAGCCCCCTGCGCAATGCAGGAAATCCAGATTTAGAGCATCCCCAACAGATGGCTGTCCAGTCTCTGATTAAAGACCTCTAGCAAGGTCTCAAAACTGCTTAGAGGAGAGGGAGGGTTGATCTGGAATAATTTAGATGGAAGGAGATGCAGGCAGAGATGATGGGGGCATCAAGAGCTGAGCTCCTGCTCAGGATGTCTCCACATTATTTAGAAGTCTTTCTTGGCATTAAACATTATAAATCATCAGGCACAGGGGCAAAGGACCAGTGACTATGGATTAGGAACAACAGGAAATGAAAGGAGCGCAGATAAGAAAAGGCAGAGCAGAAGCTGTCCAAGCAGCTCAGTTCCCTGTTTGTAAAAATGTAAATAATCATAGCCTGCCTCATGAGATGGTCACAAACAAGCTCTCTTTAGGCAGATCAGATGAAACAGAGAGCTGGGGCTGATGGCCAATATCTGTTTCTTGCTCAGTCTCAGCAGGGAAGAGATTGTTTATGATGTCATGAAGTGTGTAAGTAGATCTTTGTGACTTCACACCTGGGAGACCTGGCAAGCCATGCGATCACTTCCTCCCAAGAGAAGACAAGTTACCCCTTCAGCATCATTTCCCCATTTATTTATAGCTTTGTTTCATTTTATATCCAGCCTTTCTTCCAAAGAACTCAAGGAGGCGTACATGGGGTTCCTAGGTGGTCTCCCATCCAAGCAATGACCAGCCCTAGACCTGCTTAGCTTCAGAAAGGTTACTACATCATGTGCCTTTAGACCATGCCCGGCCACTTATTTTTACAGAATGCAAATAACTATACATGCACAACTACAGAAAAACCATCGTACAGATGATCTTTTGAGACACAAAAGCACCCCATCAGAAATCATACTAGTGGCAGCAGCCAAGAAGGCTTTGTAAGAGTGAATATTTTATCCTATGGTACATTCATACGTGAGACAAAAGGTGTCCAATGCATTTCAAAAGACTGAAATGCTCCATGCTGTCCGTAAATGGACAAAAATATTAAGTTCTGCTAACAAAGCAAAATGCTGTGCCTTTTGAAGCTACTCATTTACTGTTGGGGTTTTTGATACATGCTACTTGGAGGCAATTAATATTTTTACAGCTCTCAACAAATGCCACATTAATTCTATATGTGCCAATTGTACAACAGTTTGCAGGCAGCCCAACAAAATACATAGCAAACTTAACTGTACAGGGCACAGATAGCCAATGTGGTGCCTTCCAAATGTTGCTGGACTGCAACTCCCATCATCCCTGACCATTGGCCATGCTGGCTGGGGCTAATGGAAGTTGGACTCTAGCAATATCTGGAGGATATTGCATTGGCTACCCCTGGAATAGGAGATCCAATGATTTCCCTAAAAATTGTTGTAACTTTTCCAAACAGTATTTCTACCGTACCATAGAGCTACTATATAGGCATAAAAATTACAACAGTCTTATTACATTGCCAGCAAGCATCATTATTACGAGCACAGATCTGTTCTAATCACTATGGGATCAAGGGACATGGCCTTAAACTAGCTAACAGCAGCACAGTTAAGTAGTGCCTAAAGACCAGTGGGAGCCAGTGCCGGGGTGCCCTGAAAATTGTCACTGCAACTTCGCCTTTACCATTTATTGTATATGAGGGCAATGATCTCACCATGAGCCAGGACCCCTTCATCCATCAGCACCTGGCAGAGTCCAAGGGCCTGGCTGCGGGTCTGAACAGAAAGCCCTGCGCTGAGCAATGCATCCACCAGCTCCTTCCCAGAACAGCACTGCCTGGAAGGAAGACATCAAACAGCATAGGAGTTCCCATGATCTGAGGAGCCATATGACTAAGTTATTAATTTTAGATTAGATTTTCAGGTTAAAGTTCTGGGGCTCTCCAACACCAGCACTGTATTTTCAAGGATTTTTGGCGTGGTTTCCTGGGAAGAATTACACACCATATAATTAATTAGCGGAATTTGCTACTACGAGATGGGATATTGGCTGCTGTCTTACATACAGCCTTAAAAAGGGGGTTAGACAATCAGTGGAGTGAAAAGGGTCTATCAATGGTGACTTAGTCATGACAGCAATATGCAGCCTCCAGATTCAGACCAGAGGCAGTTTGCCTCTGAGTACCTGTTGCTGGTCAGCAACAGTAAGAGGGGGCTATTTCCTTCAGGTCCTCTTTGTGGACATCTGGTTGGTCACTGTAGGATCAGAATGTTAGACTAGCTGAGGGAAGGGAGAGCCTGCGGCCCTCCAGATATTGTTTGATTCTAACTCCCATCAGCCCCAGCCAGCATGGCCAATGTCAGGCAAGGTGGGAGCTGTAGTCCAACTATACCTGGAGGGCCACAGCTTCTCCATCGCTGGATTAGATGGCCTTTCCGTCTAGGATGCATGGGAATATAGGATGCTTCCTTTGAACATTGATTCACCTAGCCCAGTATTGTCTGCTCTGACTGGCAGAAGCTCCCCAGTTTTAGGCAGAGAAAGCTCTTTCCCATCAAACCTGCTACCTGATCCTTTTTAAAATCTGGAGATGCGAGGGATTGAACCTGCAACCTTCGGCATGAGCATTGTGCTCCAGGATCAGCTCACCCAGTGGGGTGGAGCCACTACAATATCCTCCGGACAGCTGAGTTGCTGCTGCTTACCAGGACAGGGGAAGGGAAAGGCTGAAGCAATGTTGGGCCATATGCACACTAAAGGAGTGTTCTCACCAGCGAATTCATTTTGAATTTCACTTTACGCAAAATGTCAGCGGCAGCTGGCTGGCTCACTTGCAAGAGCCACCCCAGCAAAAACAGCATGATCACGGAAACTGCAGCTTACTAGCCGCCTCTCATCCCTTAATAAAGGGGCCAGGCATATGCATACCTGTGAAGCCGAAGGTGGTGCTTATGATCACGGATTAGGTCCGGGTACATGATTACCAAGTGTGCACAGAGCAGCCGTCCTGCTCTCTGAATTTTGTTCGATGAAGCCTGTGAAATAAGACCAGAAGAGCTTTATTTGTTTGTTACATTTGTATCCTGATTTGCCCCCGAAAGCATGAGTGAGGAACCTCAGGTCTGGGGGCCACATGCAGTCCACCAGGCCTCCCTATCTAGCCCTTGGTACCCTTCCCAGACCACATCCCTCAAAGGTCTTGCTTCAAATCCCAAATGTTTTCGCATGGCTGGAATGCGTCTGTGAAATCCGATAATGCCTCTTGCTTGCCTGGATGCAGGATAGACAAGACTATAAGACTGTGTAGAAACTAGCCTACTGTAAAATGTAAATGTACTGCCTTCAAGTCGATTCCGACTTATGGCGACCCTATGAATAGGGTTTTCATGTGGCTGAGAGGCAGTGACTGGCCCAAGGTCACCCAGTGAGCTTCATGGCTATGTGTGGATTCGAACCCTGGTCTCCCAGGTCATAGTCCAACACCTTAACCACTACACCACAAGGTAAAATTTGCATTCATTGCTCCGCCCACTTTTGCCTCTGGCCCTGCCCACAACTGGCAGGTGGCCCTCAGAAGCTTGCCCAGATGGGAATGCGGCCCTTGGGCTGAAAAAGGTCCTCTTGATTTACAGCATTTGTATTTGAGTGACTTTCACTAAATAATACAAAACGTAACCCACCCACAAAGTTAAAACACAGATTTAAAAACCAATAGGCCCAAACGACATAGTGGTTTAACAGGTCTAGGTGAACAGAACGGTCTTCACCTGGCACTGAAAAGACCGGAAAGGTGGAGCCAAACAAGCCTCTCTGGGAAGGATGCTCTATAACTGGGGTGCCATTACAGAAAAGTCCTCTCCCCTGTGGTTATGTCCCTCAGTTTATTCAGTGGAGGCACCCAGAGGAGTAAATATATATATATATATAAATAAGGCAGGTAAAATGTCAGTAAAATTCAATAAACACAATGTTAAAACCAATTACAACATAAAGCATAAGGCAACTTATGGGCCAAAGCCTTGTCTAAATAAGAATGTATTTGCCTGCCAGCAGTAGGCCAGAGACAGGGCTAGCCAGGCTTCCCTTAGCAAGGAATTGCAGAGCCTGGGAGCAATGAGCAAAAAGGCCCTCGCTCGAGGTCCTTCCAAAAGCACTGGGGCAGTGGAACTTTACTACATTGGGACACAGGATCTTCTGGCTCAGTTTCCAGTTACTCAGTATCTGGTAAGCCTGCAACTAATTTTGGATTGTGGGAGGAGGGCTGGAAGAGAGGAAAGGGATGTTATGCATAGTTGAACAAGTCTTCGTTTGCACAATAATAAATATGCATGAATGATTGTGTCATATTTATAAACACTTGACCTCAAAAATCAGATATTTTTGTCTCTGGTTCTTTTCAGCCTTTCACTAACTGCATTTGATAGAGGCTCGTGGATTCCGTTCTAAGATATTATGAGCTTGAACACAGTTTTGTTCACAGTGAATTGAAATTTCATTATAAATAAGATTTTAAAGGGAGAATACATGTAAAAACTGTATGGAGGGATCCTGATATTACAATCCTATCTTGCAGTCACGGCGCTACATCAGCTCTCAATGCAGCAACAGAGAAAAGACAACAAAAGGTACTGAATATGATAAATAACTAAATAAATAATTCTGCCACTGGAGGTTGTATTCAATGTAGCGCTAAGGCAAACATTCTGTCAGCACAAGGATTTCTCCTTGTGGAGCAGAATAGACTCTCCTCCTCCCTCCACCCCGCATGTCCCCTCAATCTGTTCTGGGGGTTCCCCCCAACCCTCCAGTAGGGACAGTGAGGAGAATGCACCGGGGGGGGGCGGGGCGGAGGGAAAGTCCCATTGTGCTCATGCAATTATTTAGCTGACCCATCTCAGGTAACTGGCAATTCTGTGAGCTGCATAAATGATGTAAATTAAGCAACGTTTAATTTATTGGCTTCTTTTCTCTTCTTTTGCTATTCATGGAAACAGCCAAGGGACCATGCAAAGGACCAAAGCCTCGTGTCTCTAACCATTACAAATCCTGGTCATTCTGCCTACCCCTTCATTGGCTTGCTGCTGTTGGAAGTAGGATGCTGGGAGAACTGGAGACTGATTTCACCAGGCACTGTTTGCCACACTTGCAAACCTACCTTCACAACTATGAGGACTAGAAACTTTTTAAAAAAAATGAAAACAGAGATTCTTGGTTTCACATTCTATGGGAGAGAGGGCCTTTTCTATGGCTACACATAGACTCAACACCTTACACCTTGTGGTTCATATAGCCCCACCACACACAACTTTTTCATCGTCAGTTAAGACTTTTGCTGCACCATCTTAGCGTTTGTACTGAGGACAACATTTATTATCTGTCAAGCTTCGTAATTTTTAAGTGATTTTAATATATGTAAACTGCCTTGAGTGTGGTGTAAGCCTCAGAAAGGCTCAGAGTAGAACTCTAAAGAAAACAAGTAAATAAAGGCTTGCACATAACCCTGAATCGCATACCCATATACATGCCTTTACACATCATACAATAAGCCAGTGAGACCATCAGAGGCCAGTAACAATCTCTACTTTTAGGCTGTGCTTTGTCTCTCTCAAGAACTTGTGATATTTACCTGCTTCAGGCTGTGGCCAGGCACCAAGACTGATTCACTGTCTGGAAGAGGAGTCTGGAAAACAAAAAGATCAAGGACATTTCCTTAGTCAGTTCACAAAGCAAGGAAGGAACTGTCTGTTGCATTAGTTAGTCCAGTATGTAGCAACACAGAAGCAAGCGTCCTCCATGCAAAGGAAGTGACCCCCATCCCCCAAGAGGAGCCCCTGGGGTCCACACAGTTACCAGACTGATTGGATGACAAGTGAGTGATCAGTCACATACCAAATGTTAGATACCCACATGCTCATGGAGCATCAGAAAGGAAACTTTGTCATGGGTCACATTTCAGAACAGCTGTGCCACAATCTATGCCAGACATCGGGAACCTCTGGCCCCTCCAGATGTTGCTGAAGTATAACTCCCAACAGCCCAGCAAGCATGGCCAGTGGCCAGGGATGATGGGAGTTGTAGTTCAGCAACATGGGGAGGTCCAAAGGTTGCCTGCACCTGATCTATAACAAGTGTCCTTGTTTGACATTCACTGGACAAAAAAGCTCAGAGATTGGTAGCCAAGTCAACTGCAGCCAGAATGCTACTAGGGGCCAGTCCTGGAGTGGGGAACCTGCAGCCCTCCAGATGTTGCTGGACTATACCTCCCATAATCCCTCACAATTAGCCATGCTGGGTTAGGGCTGATGGGAGTTGAACAACATCTGAAGGGCCACAGATGAGCTGCTCCAAGGCTGGACGGTCCTGTTCATATCACACCAATCTTGCATCAGTTGCCATGGCTACATATTTATTTCTGGGCTCAATTTAAAGTGCTGGTATTCATCTGAAAAGCCCTTAACAGTTTGGGATGAGGTTATTTTAAGGAGCACTCAAATTCATGAAGGGGGAGGGTTTCAACGACTACTAGTCTCGATGGCTGTAAGCTTCCTCTAGGATCAGAGGCAGCATGACTCTCATATTGCTGGGGAACAATAGCTAGAGAGGGCTAGTGTCGCCATCTCATGCTTTGGGCCTTCCCAGAGGCCATCTGGCTGGCCACTGTAGAAAACAGGAGGATGGGTTAGACAGGTCTGTGGTCTGATCCAGCAGGCCCTTCATATGGGCCCTAAGATTGGCTGTCGAGGCCTTCTGGCCTGCTACCAAGAAATATCAAGTTATCAGGTACCAAGAATAGATCTTTTCAGTGATGGCTTAACACCTCTGGAATTCTCTCCCCCAATAATTGTTTGACTTGCTCTTAGGCAATTCTCAAATGTCCCCTAAAACTCTTCTTATTTCGCCAATAAAACAACATACAAAACCTTTAACAATAAAAAAGGGGCAGCCTGCCATGAAGCATAATGCTGGGTGGGTCAAGACCGACAGCTGATCCAGCATTTCATTCGCAGGTAGGTATTTCATTCAAATTGCAAAGCTAGTAAAAAGCCTGGCTCATGCCATAGTCAAGGAGCCACTGCAAGTTCATTTCTTCTGGCCCTATCTGCATATACATTTAAAGCAGTATTATACCATGTTAACTAGCCATGGCTTCTCCCAAAGAATCCTGAGTACCGTAGTTTGTTAAGGGTGCTGAAGGTTTTTAGGGGATCCCTGTTTCCCTTCAGTGAGCTACTACAGTTCCCAGAGTTCCTTTGGAAGAGGAATTGATTGTTAAACCACCATTTATTTATAAGCGTTTATGTACTGCTTAATATTTCAAAAATCTCTAAGCAGTATATAGTCTAAAAAAGAAATATATCATTAAAACATTAACACAAAACTACAACCTAAAACTGCTAAAACAGCAATATGAAAAACACAAACGCATATAAAAGTGAATAAAACAGAAATTGAGAATATTCAAGCATGTACAACAGGGTTCCAGTCTTATGGGTCTGGGAAAGCCCGGGCAAAAAGCGATGTCTACATAAGACATCCGAAGCAACTGATAGTTGTTGCTTCATGTATGGCAGAGGGAGGGCATTCCACAGTACAGGGGCATCAGCAGAAAATGCCCATTTTTGGGTCACTGCAGTATGATATTCTGTAGGGTGCAATACCACTGGTAGAATTTCCCCCGATGATCTAAGTGGTCTTCCAAATGTTACAGGGGTAGGCAATTTTTCAGGTAACCTGGTTCCTAATTGTTAGGGGGTCATAGGACAAGAAACAGGCTGTGAACAAACTAGTCGCCAGATAAAGCATTTCCATTAGTCACACCTAGAGGGGGAACGGGTTGATCTGCCATCTGCCGATCAGTTGCAAAAACTCTTTGAAGCTGATTTTTTTTAAAAAAACTCACCCTGTTTTCAGAAAAGAGAGG
The DNA here is from genome assembly GCF_030035675.1 of Rhineura floridana. Lineage (NCBI taxonomy): Eukaryota > Metazoa > Chordata > Lepidosauria > Squamata > Rhineuridae > Rhineura > Rhineura floridana. The sequence goes on along the minus strand of NC_084482.1, from coordinate 14,013,322 downwards.
TGGAGACGGTCGCCAGAACAGTGAGTGTATTTCTACCCGCAGGCTGACGACAGCCGAATGACTTCCCATACAGCAGACGTTGTTTCTGAGCAGGGCTGTCCCACCCATTGGCCATACTGATACCTGTACCTGAAGCCGTCTTGCCACCCACTCACCCACCCTTGTTCAGCTCTCTAGGGTCACCGCTGCCCCTTTCCTGCTTCACCAGAGCATTCCTGCAGGGCTCTCCAGGGGTGCTAATACCAAAATGCCTTGCGCTAAGGAAAGGGTCCTTTCCCAGTGCAAGCCATTTTGGATGAAGTGGTCCTGGAGATTGGCGCTGGTGGAGCAAGGCACTGTTGGATAGGAAGGCTTGGGGAGGCCCAGCACACCTGTGCTGCCACCTGTGGCAAGAACAAATATTTATTACTACTACTACATTCATATCCCTCCTTTCCTCCAAAGAGTTCAAGGTAGCGTACACACATGGTTCTCCCCCTCCTGGTTTATCCTCACAACAACCTTGTGAGGTAGGTTAGGCTGAGAGACAGTGACTGGCCCAAGGTCACCCAGTGAGCTTCACTGCCGAGCAAAGCTGTGAACCCAAGGTCCCTGTCTGACACTTCAACTGCTAGACCACAGAATGGTGAAGGGTATCAGTGCACAGGGGTAATGCATGGAGCAGCTACAGCTCTGTCTCAGCCTGCAGAATGTCTAGCACCACCCGCAATTCTGAGTAAAAATGCTGAGGACCATGCTGCAGCTCTCCCAGCCACCCACATTACTTTGCATACACAACCTTTGGAGAAGGGTTGTAGCTCAGTGGTGGAGCGGTCCCAGGTTCAATCCCCAGAATCTGCAGGGATGGAGAAGAGACTCCCTGCCTGAAATCCTAGAGGCTCACTGCTAGTGAGTATAGAACTATCAAGATAGAAGGATCAATGGTCTGACTTGGTGTAAGGCAGTTTCCTAGGTTCCAGTGTCTCTTATCTGATAACTTACAGCTGGTATAGCACAGTGGGGAGGAGAGCCTGGCTGGGAGTCCAGACTCTGTGAGTTCAAATCCTTCCTCATGTCCCCTGGGTGTAAAGGGCCAGCTAAAGATCACCCCCACAGTGAGTGGCTCAGGGGCTACATGCCTGCCACCTGTGCAGTCGTGGGCAAGCTGCATAGTGCCAAGGAGCCCAGTTGCCCCCCAGCTGGAGGTTGCGGACGAGGAAGGGGCTGGCTTGTGCAGCTGTGGCAAGCTGAGCAGGCCCTCGCCAGCTGGGGAGGACTAGCCTCAGAGGGAGACAATGGTAAGCCTCCTCTGAATACCGCTTACCATGAAAACCCTATTCATAGGGTAGCCATAATTTGGGATCGACTTGAGGGCAGTCCATTTCCATTTCATCTGATAACTTAGCATTAGCCATAATTATGGGGATAGGCAACACTGTGACAAGTTTTCCATCTCACAGCTATAATATTTAGCAGTACTTCCCATCTGAATCTGGGCCACAGCATGTGAGGAGTTCCCACATCTGATGCGGAGCCGGGAGAGGAAAAGTAGCAATATGGGTAGAAACACACTTTCTGTTCCAGTGCATCTCCACCTCTCTCTTTTGAAAACGGGGGCAAACAATGCTAGTCAAACCCCACCCCTTTTCCCTTTAAAACCTGGTGGGAGCAGCTTGAGTGCATGCTTCTTTAAATTCAGCTTCACAGAGATTTTGCAGCTGATTGGCAAATCAACCCGTTCCCCCTCCAGGTGTGGCTAATGGAAACGCTTTGCTCTGGCAACTAGTGCGTTCACAGCCTCCAATGGCTGAGATTCACACACTGAGTACTGCTCATAGTTATGATGTAGGTGTGTGCGTGCTGAAAACTTACTAATCCCAAAGTATCAGTAGCATGTGCATACCAGGCCTGAATGTGCAACCTGCCTCCATCAAAAAAGAATATGTCCAAAGTGATAAGAAAGCTTTGCCTGTGGTGTTTGATCTGTGATGACTCTTTCACCTATACATCTGTTGACAGGCATCACTCCGTACTGCTCTCATCAAATGGTGAGCATACAGGTGCAAACCCATCTGAAGACAAGCAACTAAATCTGCACCACCCCAAAGAGATGCAGAAGGCAAGGAAGCTCCACCGCTAGGTGCAAATCAGTATACCCCAGAAACTGACACAGAGTAAGAAAATAGTTATGTCACAGGCACAACTTTGCGACAAATGGTTTGCTGGGGATTAGCTGAGTTATGGGTCCTGTTGGTATGAATGCTTGAGAGCAAGATTTATATGAAGAAGACTGCTAAGGATGTGTTTAGGTGATGTTGTGGTGGGGAAGTGTGGGTGCTACCTATTTAGTTGCTAATGATGTTTATATGTGGATTTTTTACTCCGTTGTTGAACATGATTTTTCCTTGTAATGTTTTTTATGTTTAAAAGAACATTTTTACTTATTAATTGTGCTGCTTTAAATGTGAATCTTGATTGCATTTTCTTTTCTTTTATCGTTCCACTTTGTAGTGCTCTGATGTTTTAAGGTAGATTGTAAACTGCTTAGAGGTGTTTTTCAGAACTGTGTAATGGTATAGAAATTATTTTTAAAAGTAAATTAATGAATGCATAAATAAAACATATACTGTTTAAGAAACGTATTTGAAGGGTCTAACCTAAAAAATTTAGAGATTTTTCTGAAAATGTAAAGCAGCGTAGAAAATATTTAAACAAATATTTTTTTTAAAAAAAGTATATGCTTTAATAGACATAAGAACACAGAAAGAGCCCTGCTGGATCAGGCCAGCGGCCCATGTAGTCCAGCATCCTCTTCTCACAGTGGCCTATGGGAAGCCCCCAAGCAGGACCTGCTCAAAAGCTCTCCTCACTTGTGATGCCCAGCAGCAGGTATTCAGGAGCATATTGCCTCTGACACCAGAGGTAGAACATAGCCATAACATATTTGAAGGGACCAGCCTTAAGAAGAACCAGCCCTACAGCGTGGTAATGACAGGCAGCCACCCCAAGTGGTGGATTATGTATTCCATTACACATGGTAGAGTAGGAGAGGATGTCACTGGAATTTTTCTGCCTTGACCCAGCGCTGCTTAAGCAGAAGCGCTTCCTACAAATGAACCAGATTTGCTACACCTCTCTCCCTCTCTCTCTCTCTCTCTCACACACACACACATACAGACACCACTCCAGTTCAGTAAGCATTTGTTTGGCTGAATAGTTCTGGAATTTGGAGTGCTATCATGTGAGGGGCCATGGAAATATTTTGAGTGGTTCAATTAAAAAAAAAAGAGCTCTGTTTGCAAAGTTACCAATAGCTTCTTGAGAAACTGGTCTGCACAGAGTACACAGTACAAGCCCAAGCAGCATTTCGCCTGGCCTGAGACAGAGTAACCACCAAACAATATTCAACATGGAGGAAGACATCCATCCATGGAGAGAGAAAGAGCAGTATAACGTGACACCAAGGCAAAATGTAAGCACGCAAAGCTAAAGCTTGCTACCAGTTGCTGGAAACCGCAGGAGGGGAGAGTACTCTTGCACCCAGGTCCTGCTTGTGGAATCCCCATGGGCATCTGGTTGGCCACTGTGAGGACAGGAAGTTGGACTAGCTGGACCACTGGCCTGATCCAGCAGGGCTTTTCTTATGTTAGCTTTCAGAGCAAATTTAAGACAAAGAAAAACATACCCTGCCGTAAATGCATCCAAAGGAAATTCCAGAACATATGATCTACTTGTCCCGACTGCATTCATGTGCAGTGCAATCCTACCCATGTCTACTCAGAAATGTCCTATTGAATTCCCAGAGCTTACTCCCAGGTAAGTAGTGTTAGGATTACAGCCTTAGGCTGCACAACTAAACATACACAACAAAGAAGTAAGCCCCATGGACACAATGGGACTTGTTTCTGAGTAGGGATGGAAGAAGGCATCCATTTCCATTCCCATTCCACCCCATATCGGTTGCATGTTTCTGCTCCACTGCAGGTCAGTTTCTTACAAAAGTTACACTATAGGTCTCACTGTCCAGTATGGTGAAATATTACACAATTCACTTTGTAATTAATTATATTATCATTACATTATTCCATACCATTCATTTCTGTGCAAAGGAAACACAATGCAAATTGGGTGAGGGGAAAAAGATGTCATCAATTACATATTTTTAAGTATTGTTTGCAGTCTGAAAACAACTAGAACAGCAAACACTGTTGGATTGATGTCTGTTCCAGACATGGGACGAATTTCTTCTCTCATATTGATTTTTATTGGAATTTTCAACATCCCTACTTCTGAGTTATCATTCATAGGATTGCACTCATTATTTCTTTCTCTGCCTACCCAAAAAGGTTCAAAGGAGGCTATATTGAATCATTTTAGCCCTCTTCAGTTGTTCAGTACCTGAGAAAACCAAACATGGGAAGTGGATTCTGAGAACACAGTGGCTAGTCCTATTCCCTAGATATCGATGCAACATGTCAGCTACACACATATATGCCAGCCAACATGCAATTGACATCAATTTTTTTAAAAAGGAAGGCCATAGCTCAGTGGTAGAGCACCTGGCTTTGCATGCAGAAGGTCCCAGGTTCAATCACTGGCATCTCCAGGTAGGGCTGGGAAAGACTCCCTGTCTGAACCCTGGAGAGCCACTTCCTATACTACTGATCTGAAGGGGACCCTGTGTGCATATGGATACGTTTGTGTAGGGCTTCTTCCATGCGGACAGGAACTCTGATTGGCCAGGTTTATTGTGCGTACACACATGTGGGTGAAGCCCATTCAAACTGTCACCAATCAAGCATCATCTGGTACTGCCTCATTTGGGGTCTCTTTTCTGGAGGGAAAGCAGAAAATTTTTTGTCCCAGTCCTGGGTGGATTTGAACCTGCGACACCTGATCATGTTTGTGGCTGCTTTTTCAGATGGTGTCATGGAGAGTCCTTGGCTGTGCTTCCGACCACTGCCTGGTTCTGTTTGGTTTGTGCACTGGGGGAATGGCAATTTGATGCACACCCCTCCAGCTCAGTCTTCATGGGCTGGCTCCCTCCAAGCATGAGCAGCATATGGGCACTGTTGCCACTGCCATCCTCATATTGGGAGGCACAAGTGATCTTTCCAGGGGTGCCATTTTCATTTAGGGGAAGGGCCATAGGTGCACGATAGAGCATCTGCTTGGCATGCAGAAGATCCCAGGTTCAATCCCTGACATCTCCGGGTAGGGCTGTGAGAGACTCCCTACCAGAAACCCTGGAAAGCCACTGCCAGTCTGTGTAGACAATACTGAGCTAGATGGATCAGTGGGTCCAATTTGGTATAAGGCAGCTTCCCATGCAGTTGTTGTGTTTTCCCCTCCCAGGTTGAACATACATCAGATACGGTGGCTGCTCTGCCAGGAAGAGAGGCAGTGTATATCTTCTCCCCCTGCTATAATTGGAGATTAGGATTGCTCTTTTAAATACTTACCTGTAGCAAGTTAAAGGTGACCCCTACTGCTGGAGGAGTACTTCCAGCTACTATAACCTCAGGGATGAGGGAAAGGCGCTCTTTAAATGCTTAAAATAGGGGTGGAGAATCTCAGCCAAATGTGGCCCTCTCTGCCTTTCTATCTGGGCCTCAGGACTCTGCCCAAGTCACAGCCACACTGACCCTGCTCCATGCACATCTGGAGTGCTTTTGCCTGACTGGAGTGTGTTCTTAACTGTGATAATGCCTCTTGCTCCCCTGGATAGAGAGATGCGCATGGAGTGTGTGAACAGGAATCTCTGGCTTTTGCATGGCTGGAACTTTAGCTTCCTGTACAAAAAGAAGAGTCACATGCTTTGCTCCTCCCACATTTGCCTCTGACCTTGCCTACTACTGGCTTTTGGCCCCTGGGAGGTTGTCCATAAGAGAATGTGGTCCTCGGGCTGAAAAAAGAGTTCCCTACCACTGTTTTAAGATAGTTTTTATTTTTACTACGTTTGTTCCAGGCCTGAGCCCAGACAGTGAAAGTGGGCTTCAGGGTTAAAACCCTTAGCCTGCCATAGATCAAAGTGAGCCCTCCTTTTGTACCTTTCTTTCTAAAGGGGATAGATCAGAGACCAGAGGAAGTAGACAGACTGCACAGCTATTGTTGTCTTTGTTCTTGGAAATGTCCTCCGTCTCAGGACACTCTCCCCTCCTTCCCAAGGTCCCTGCTAGTCCCTTCTAAGTTTGCCAGGGCTCATTTTCCCAGCTGCGGAGCAGAAACAGACCTCCGCCCCTCAGTGTATTTACATGGCAAATATCGTAAGGGCTGCCAGCTGCCAGGAGCAGGCGAAATGCCTCAGGGCCAGACTCAGCTCATGAGGGAAGAAACACCCCGCAGGCTTCAGCAGATTGGGGAGCACACTGACTGAGCCCAAAAGGCAGGCAGGCAGGCAGGCCCCAAATTCTGCGCAGGCCTCGTCGTGTCGACTTGCCTGGAACCCAGAGATCAGAAGGGTTGCCACAGCCCAAGCGGGCCACACAAGAGGTATCCCAGCCCTTCCCTGAAGCAGCATACTTGCACATCAAAACCATGCAGAAAAATAAATAGTCCCTGTGAGTTTGGCTAATTCATGTTGTTTTCTTTCACCTGGTTGATCAGGTATCGAGCAAATCCTTAATAATTTAGACACAGGAAAGTTGCATTCAAAGCAGAGAGTGGTGTGGTGGCCCCCAAAACTTTGGAACTCCTTGCCCTCTGATGTACGCCTGGCCCCTGTCACTGAGGATTTTCAGAAAACATGCAATGACATATTTTTCTGGAATGTGCAGTAGTTGTTTCCTTTCTACATACAATTTTATGCAATGGTTTTTGTTTCAATTATTTACTATATATTGCATTTTGTTGTTTATATCCCACTGTAATCCACATTTCTTTAACTGATGGGTTGGCAACCACTACCAGGTCACAGCCCAATCCAAGGTGGGTTGTAACAGCACTACTACCATGCAAATATATGGTAAAAAAAATGGGTCCCCAAATTCACAATTGGGATAAAGGTGGGTCCCAGGTCTAAAAAGATTTATGATTACTGTTGTAACCAATCCGGGACCTTTGGTGAAGGGTGGGTAATAAATATGCTATATGTATACATAACTCCTCCCCATAGGTACTGATGCCCCACCCCTCAGCCCTCCTTTATCTTCCTCATACACTTTTAGGCAACAGGAGGTCAATATGATCACCCACAAACCCACGCAGCACCTGAAAAGCAGGGTAGGTACTTGGGTGGCCACTCACACCTCACCAAAATAGAGGAAATATATCACACACCCAAAAAACTGAGAACGCAGATTTACTTAATAGATGCAAATTTACACACAATCTGCCATTTAAAGAGAAAAGCAATGCATTTCAACACAGTGGGGAAGCTGTGATCAGGTGGCTTGCTCAGTCTGATGTCCAAGATGGAGCTGCTGTTGATGGGCAACTTTCTCCCTCCTTAGGATACTTTCTTTCAACTGGACTCAGACCAGACAGCCTTTCAAGCAGAGGACTTGCTCAAGTAGAGAACTGCCCTCCAACATGCCTTCACATAGAGGACTGTCCTCTGTAAAGTAGGACACATGACCAACCTAACAGGGGCTCATCTGCACTTCACCCTCTGAGTGTCTCCCTGCTCCTCAGGCAGAGAAGACTGGACAAGGTGCTATCTGGTGGGCCATTGGTGGGCTTACCGCTGGAGGCAAGAAGCAACTGCAGCAACAGTGCTCTAAGTGGCACAACATGGCTGGAGTGTAACTTCCAGCCTCATTTCTCAAATGCTCTCAATGTAGTGTTGTTTTGGGGCATGGTGGGAAATTTAAATGGGAGGTAGATCCAGCTTCCTGGCACTTCTTGCAGCACCAGACTGGGGTGGGGTGGGGATACTTGGGTTTTTTTTTCCAAAACAAGGCATCAGCTGTGGGCCCTGCTCAGTTGCTGGGGTGCTGGCATCTGCCCAAGGATACCAGGTGTTGATGCTGACACTGTCCTCAAGCAAAGGGCTCTCTAACCCTCTCTCCTGCAGAGCAGCGAGACAGCCTTTGGCAAGAGCTCTTCTAATCCACCTCAACTGCTCAGTCCCATGAAGAATCCAAGACACAGGGAAATGGTAGCGAGCAACTGAGGTGCCTAAAAGGAAGCTATTTAAAGCACATCAAATGCACATGACTTCCCCCCAAGAAACCTGAGAATCGCTGTTTCCCCCTCACAAAGCTACACATTTCCAGCACCCTTAACAAACTACAGTTTCCATGATTCTTTTCAGAACATTGTGTGCTTTAAACGTGTGTTGGATGTGCTTTAAATGTGTGGTGCGAATCTGCACTCTGCAAAAGCCTCAGTTGCTCATGCCCCCCAACTACTGTGGGAATGAGCCAAAGGGCAGAGCCAGCATTGCTAGCCCTTCAACACTCACTCAGCTGAAAATATGGGCCCTATTAAAAATCAGCTGCCCACCAGGGCCATAGAACCTGCTCAGGAGAAAGATGAATATCTATAACAAACTCTCAGTTGACGTTCATCGTGGATCTCAACCCTGAGAAGGTTGAAGACTGATTGCTGTAATCACTGTAGCTCTGGCAAAGAAGCCTGTCTAATCCGCAATCTCAGAAGCTATTACATCAGCTACGCAGGTGTGCCAGGAGCCTTGTGCCACCTCCTGCTTCACTGAGATAATGCTGAAAAAGCAAATGGATTATCCTAGAAGCACAGGTGAGTCAACCTCCCAAATGATGTGCAGCTGGACCAGCCCTTTCCCAAGCTTATAAGCACCTCACTATTCACCTGTGCTGCATATTAGCCAGGTAAATTAATCTATCCATGCACACATTAGCTTTCCACATATAGAGACCAGCATTTGCACTGCAGGTGAACTAACCCCTGTTCAAGGCTGAGCTGATTATTATTATTCACAATAATAAATAATACCTCACATTTTGAATTTCAAAATCAACATCTGAAAACATTCAAAATGGTTAATAAATCCAATTCAAATTCTGCAATCTCGCTATTTTTCAAAATGAGCCTGCTAAACCATCACAGTACTGGAATAAGAAGAGAGAACTGATGGAGAAGGAAATCCCCTCCTCTGCTGTATGTGTTTGGGCCCACGCATGTGCATGTCTGCTTATCTGTCCCTCCACTGCTAAACATGTATGCCTATATCCCTATTTACTATACCTGCCTGCCTGACTGTGTGTGTTGGCACAGCCACTGCTAGCATGCAACTCAGAGAGGTGGTCAACCCTCAATGCAGCAGCCCTTGGTCCAAAAATAGTTAGCAACCCCTGACTAATGGGAAGTTAGCATTTTCTTTAGAAAGGCTTGACAGCCATGGGTCAAAAGGATATTTAGACAAAATTAAATCAAGACTATCACCCTTCTAGTCTTGCAGGCAATCATATTGTTTAAGTTCGACACCCCCAAGTTCACATTTATTACTTATTTCCTGTCTTTTCTCCAAGGTCCTCATGGTGGCATATGTTGTCGTCCCCACTGCCCTGCATTTTATCTTCACAACAACTGTAGGGTGAGAGAGACTGAGAGAGACTGGCCCAAGATCACCCAGTTAGCTATATGACTTAGGCTGTGAGCCCACTCAGGGCCGGCTCCAGGCATGCCAGGGCCCTTGGGCATCAGCTTGCCCTGGGCTCTGGTGTGTGTGCGCATGCACGGGCCCCCACCTACCTGTCTCCTGTCTTTTACCATTGCCATTAACGAAGAAGGCGGCAGCGGTTTCCCTAAGGGGATGAAGCCTCCGCCGCCATCTTTGTTGATGGCACGCATGCGGCCTACATGCATGCATCTCTGCCATCAACTAAGACTGTGGCAGGGGCTTCGCTACCTCAGGGAAACCACGGCCGCCATCTTCATTAAGGGCAATGTTAAAAAGCAGGAGACAGTCAGGTGAGGCAAGGGAATGGCGGGCAAGCTGAAGCTCCTGCCCTGCAATCTGCGGCCAGTGCTGCAGATCGCAGAAGGGGAGTGGAGGTGCCGTTGAGGGGCCCTCTGTAGCTCCAGGGGCCCTCAGGCCAGTGCCCCACCTGGCTGCCCTTTAGAACCGGCCCTGAGCCCACTAGTCACCTACAGCAAAGTGTTTCCATTGACCATACCTGGGCGGGAATTGGATCGATCAGCCAATCAGTTGCGAAATCCGTTTGAAGCTTAATTTTTTTTTTAATGTACTTGAGCTGATCCCACCAGGCTTTACCGTAAAAAGGGCACGGTTTGACTAGCATCATGTGCCCCTGTTTTCATAACAGAAGCGGAGACACACTGGGACTGGCAGAACAGTAAGCGTCTCTCTACTCTTAGTGGGGATTTGAATCTGGTCTTGCCCACCCGACTCCAACACACCACACAGTTAAAGAAGCATTTCACTTTTAAGTGGAGAAGATTATATCATATTTTACTCCCACATTGGCAAGAAAAATCAGCATCTGTCCCCATAATTTTATTTATTTTTATTTTATTCATTATTTGATTTATATCCCACCCTTCCTCCCAGCAGGAGCCCAGGGTGGCAAACAGAAGCGCTAAAAACACTTTAAAACATCATAAAAACAGACCTTAAAATACATTAAAACAAAACAAGATTAAAAACATTTTTAAAAAGCTTTAAAAACATCTTTTAAAAAGGGGCTAAAAACAGTATAAAAAATATTAACAAGCAATTCTAACACAGACGCAGACTGGGATAGGTCTCAACTTAAAAGGCTTATTGAAAGAGGGAAGTCTTCAAAAGGCACTGAAAAGATAGTAGAGATGGTGCCTGCCTAATATTCAAGGGGAGGGAATTCCACAGGGTAGGTGCCGCCATACTAAAGGTCCATTTCCTATATTGTGCCGAACGAACCTCCTGACAAGATAGGAGGCCCTCACCTTCAGAGCACAGTGATCACCTGGGCATATAAGGGGTAAGACGGTCTTTCAGGTATCCTGGTCCTGAGCTCTATAGGGCTTTGTATACCAAAACTAGAACCTTGAACTTGGCCTGGTAGCAAATGAGCAGCCAGTCCAATTCTTTCAGCAGCGGGGTGACATGTTGGCGATACCCTGCCCCATGAGCAGTCTTGCCGCCACATTTTGCACCAGCTGCAGCTTCCGGACCAACCTCAAGGGCAGACCCACATAGACCACATTACAGTAATCCAGCCTGGAGGTTACCAGTGAGTGGACAACAGTGGTCAGGCTATCCCGGTCCAGAAATGGCCGCAGCTGTCTTCCCAGCCAAAGCTGGTAAAAAACACTCCTAGCCATGGAGGTCACCTGGGCCTCTAGCAACAAAGATGGATCCAGGAGCACCCCCAGGCTATAGACCTGCTCTTTCAGAGGAAGTATGACCCCATCCAAAGCAGGCAACTGACCAATTATCCAAACTTGGGAACCACCAACCCACAGTGCCTCTGTCTTGCTAGGATTCAGACTCAGTTTATTGGCCCTCATCCAGGCAGCGGTCCAGGGCTTGCACGGCCTCTCCTGGTACGGAGAAATAGAGCTGGGTATCATCAGCATACTGCTGACACCTCACCCCAAATCTCCTGATGACTGCTTGCAATGGCTTCATATAGATGTTAAACAGCATGGGGGACAAGATGGTACACTGTGGCACCCCACAGCAGAATTGCCAGGGGCCGAAAGACGATCACTCAATGCTATTCTCTGAAAAAGACCTTGGAGATAGATCAGAACCACTGTAAAACAGTGCCTCCAATACCCATCTCACCAAGTCGGCCCAGAAGGATACCATGGTTAATGGTATCAAAAGCCACTGAGAGATCAAGTTAGAATAACAGGGTCGTACTCCCCCTATCCTTCTCCCGATAAAGGTCATCCTTCAGGGCAAGGCTGACATAATCCTTTGTCATGAGTATGGCTCCATAAACTGCACCTGCAAATGGCATTTGGCCCAACTATGCTTGCCCAGGACAACAGAAGCCACCCTCCAGAACCACCCCCGCTGTCACCATCAAACACCCTGGGGACAAACCACAGTAAATGGTTTATGGGGCAAACCACAGGAAATCGTTTATTGATCATCTCTCTCTCTCTCTCTCTCCCCCCCTCTCCCCCCCTCTCCCCCCTCCCCTCCCCCCTCCCCCCCTTCCCCCACACACAGAGTAGTGGTAGAGACACTTTGAGAAGTAATTCTAGCAGCAAAACAGAGGCAGACAATCATCAGTTCACCATCAATGACCCACTTTCCAGCTGTCCCTTCAGACTTAAGGAAGCCAAATCAGCTGGCGATCTTTCTTTCCGAGGCAATGAGCAGATTTAAAACATATATTTAGGATTCCAAGGGAGACAGATACTGGTATCATTCCCTGTGCTCTTACCTTAGGGTCAGGCAGTTGGGTGCCTACTGAGACCCTTAGCTTTGTGAATGTGGGTCTAGGCTCCATAAAAGACACAGGCTCTGCTATTTCGAAAGCTACAGAGATCCTTCTTTGCTGCCACATTCTGGAGATGTAGCATTTTAATCTGCAGCCACATATGCTAGATGTCCTGGGGTAAACCTTGGCCTGAAGAGGACCAGTCTGACCTGTTTCTTAGCCAGACTGTTAGAAAAGTCTGGGATAAAACTTCAGAAATTAACTCATTCAGCACTTCCCAGGCAGGATATATCTGCTTGCCAAACAATTAGGAATCACTCTGTACAGACTTGCAGCCAAATCTGGCTGGCTACCAACTAAAAAATACACAAAATTAAGTTGTCCACACCCCTCTGCACTCTTTCCCACCAACAGCGGACAGAATCTGACCCTGAACGACCTCCCACCCACCCACCTCCTAACTGCTTGATACACACTTGGCTCCCTGGACCCTGGTCATGAAAAAAGAGAGCCCATAGCTCAGTGGCAGAACACACGTTTTGCTTGTAGATTCAGTCCTTGGCATCTCAAGTTAAAAGAGTTCAGCTAGCAAAGTAGGGAAAGTTTGGAGACCTGCTACAACTCAAACTATACACTACTGACCTAGACGAGTCAGCGATATGACGCCGTAAGACAGATTCATATTGTTAAACACAACAACCCAGTCTCAGAGCAGTAAGAGGTTTCTACAGTCCCAGCACATACCTTTGCTTTGGTTTCCTTGGAATGCAAGTCACTGTAGATTTATGTATTTCTGCGATATAAAGTTTTATTTTCACATATATACAGGCTAAGCATCAAATGGAAGGTTCACAACACTAACATTCCAACAGATCCTGCTCCCTCAACTTTTTTTAAAGGGACCTAGAAACATGAAAGCCTGGGGGTTTCCCCCCATTTTTCATTTTCCCAGAAAAAAAAGGGGGGGAGTTCCAGTTTTTCCAGGCCTTCACATCTCTAGCCAGGGACCGTTAAAGCCATACCTTCCCTCTGTTTCTTTCAGACCCAGCTTTGACACTGCCAGTCTACTGTTTTCCTTCACACAGAAACACTTTCATGACTTCATCTCCAGTTAGGGGAGGAGGAGAAGACAGACATTTTCCCCTTTGAGAAGGATCTCCAGTTATTCAGCTTCTGTGGCAACACATCACCTATACTTGGCCATCTTTTCAGTTATGCAGAAGCCCATTTTCCCCAACAAAATTGATCTGTCTTGCTAATATCGTCCATTTAATTTTATCTCTTTAGCACTCTCTTTTATTTGTTTTGTTTTAACATTGTGTAAGTCACTTGGGGACCTTTGGATTTCAAGCGACTAATAAATAAATAATAATATTTTTTATAACCAGAGTCACAGGATTTGGGAGGTGGGACCTCAAAGATCCATGTAATCCAACCCCAATCTCATGGCAATATGTTCCCTTTACTCCCCCCACCCCTGCCACCATAGCACACATTTAGTCTTTTTCCCAACCAAACCAAATTGCTGCTTCCCTTGAAGCAACTCCATTGAAACATTTTCACTGATCTTCAACATTCCAGCATAGACCCTTCCACCACAGAGTATCTGTAAATATTCTGCAATATTTTCTTGCCTTATATATCAGCACACTTATTCCAACTAGTGCAGGTGGAGACACTCCCCCAACTTGCCAACCTAGATGATGGTTCATAATACCTTGTAGCTACATTCAGATACAAGCCACATCATGATGAAATTGTGACAGTCTTGACAGTGTGTAACCTTAACCCCTCCCCATTTTCTGAATTACTTGCCTACCATGTAATTTCTTTGTCATCCTGCTTTGCTGATGAAACCAATAAGAATGGAGAAATACTTTGTCAATTTAACGTGTCTGAGTGTTTCTTTAAAACAGAAGGCATATGTACTTCAGTAGGCATACACATAGTACAGGGGTGGGGAACCTGTGGCCTTCCAGATGTTATTGGACTACAACTCCCATCATCCCTGACCACAGGCCATGCTGGCTGGGGCTGATGAGAGCAGGAGTCCAACAACAATAAACTGCTTAGAAGTTATGGATCATTAAATAGCATACAGTATAAATCCAGTTAATTAAACCTGGAAGGCATCAGGTTCCCCACTCCCACAACACGCAAAAAAAACCTGATGAGGCATCTGCAAAATTGGCACACCCATGTAAAAAATTGAGGACTTGAGTAAGGAGACTCTGGGCCCACACTACAGCAGTACCCCCTCTTGGTGGGCCTAATTCTATGCTAATTTAATCCTTGACATTGAAAGTCTTCTGTGTGCAGAGTGTGAGTGAGTGTATGAGAATTAAAACAAGGAGCCTACCACACATGGGGAGCGTAACAGAAGAGTGAGCAGAAGAATGTTTGACAGCAGGGGAGTGTGATGGATGGTTGGGTAGAGTTGGAGTGAGTGACAGTGGGACAGCTGTGGTGGAGAACTGCAGTCGAATAGCTGGGGAAGAGAGAGATAGAATCCTCCTCCAGACAATCTGGTTATTTATCATTCGTCCTGATTTGTTTGCACAAAGCTTCCTTGGAGGTTAGACGATGCCCAGCCTTTGTTGAGCATTTGTTTTGATTTGTTTATGGAAAGGTTATACAACAACAAGCACTTATCTTGATTTGCTTGTGTAGTGGCTATACACCTTCCCATTAATCAATTGTTTATCCCACAAATGATGGTGCATTTCTCCATCACCTTCCTAACTGCTAAAAAAGTCTGTTTTTTAAGTGGATTTGTTGCACCAGAACACTTTAATTGCACAAACCTAAATTCCTGGTACTCGATCAAATCCCTTCCACAAAATAGTGCCTGGAGGCAACCAGAGAATGATAGGAAATGAGCTGGGGAGATAATGAAAGCCTAAGTAAAGGTAGCTTTTCAGGAGAAGGGTCAGTTGGGTCAGGACAGTGTTCCCCAACCTCATGCCCTCCAGATGTTGTTGGACTACAGCTCTCATCATCCCTGACCATTGGCCATGCAGACTGGGGCTGATAAGCCCCAGGGCACCTAGCTGGGGAATGCTGGAATAAACTATTAGAACTCATCTTTTAGTATTCTAAATGGCTACTAAAGTCATTTAGTACAATGACTACTAGTTCTAGGTACTATTTTCTATAAATAAATACATGTTTACAGTTTTAAATATCAGTGTTCTAGTCTGGGTTGATTACAAGGTTAGTATATCTCACTCCACATTGTGTCCTGTGCATGGAGATATTCAAATAAGAATACTGAGGAGGAGGGAGCAGCAGTAGTGTATTGTAAAGACCATTAAGGGAAACCTGGATTTACTTAGGCTGTGGGCACACTAGTCACTTCAAAAGCAGTGAGAAGAGTTTTCCTGGCTGCGTTTTGGAGTGACTCTGCCCTCAGCTAGACACACCTCCCTTCCCACTGCTGACTTCAGCCCTTTCAAGACCGCCCACAGTAAAGCATTGGGACAATCACCATCTCTGCCTGAGCCAACAGCAAAGCATTTCCATTGGCCACACCTGGAATGGCAATGGGTTGAACTACCAATCAGTTGCAAAATCCGTCTGAAGCTGAATTTAAAAAAAATACACTTGAGCTGATTCAATCAGGTTTTAGAGTAAAAAGAGACAGAATTTGACTAGCCGTTGTATGTCCCCATTTTCAGAAAACAGGAACCAGACTTCACTGGAACCAGCGCAATAGTAAATGTGCCTCTACTCTTAGTTACCTCCAGGCGGAAAGGCCTTATAGGGACCCTGGTAACACCACAGGCTGTCTGTAGTAGTACATTGTAGGAGCCATTTTTTTTTATCATGTAACCTGTTTGTGTAGAGCAGCTTTTCAAATGTTAAGCACTGTGAAACTGAAGATAAAAAAAACATAATTCAATGACAGAGTACATGCTTTGCATCACATTCTCTGGCTAAAATGATTTCAGGTAGCAGGGTAGGGAAAGACCTCTGCTTGAGACCTTGAAGAGCTGCTGCCAGTCAGGAAAACTGGGCTTTGGGGATGACTCAGCGTAAAACAGCTCCACATATCCTTACCACACGCCTGCCCAGTTGTGACCCACTAATCAGAATGTGGCCCATCATCCATGTATGGCCTCAATGCAGCACATGCACAAAAAGCTGGAAGGGATCAGCACCAAACATTCAGGCACAATTAAGCCATGGGCTGTTTGGCTTTTACCATTGCTTATCTCCTTCCATAGTAGCTAGTTTTTGCTACTCCTAATGTTACACTAAGAAGAGCCCGGCTGGATCAGGCCACTGGCCCATTTAGTCCAGCATCCTGTTCTCACAGTGGTCAGATACCCATGAGAAGCCCACAAGAAGGACCTGAGTGCAACAGCATTCTCCCTCTCCTACTTTCCTTAGAAAACTTAGACTGCATTCCTATGCACACTTAACCCCATTGGACACAATGGGACTGACTTCTGAATAAGCATGCATAAGATTGCACTGTTAGCTGCTGAGGAGAGAGATCAATTGAGATAAACAAACAGGGCAAGGCAAGCTGGCTCCTCCTTGCCTGCACATCTGATCCAGCTTTTTCTATGTGTCAGCAAGGGAGTCTGCAGAATTCTCAAAAGGCAATGATAGGATGCTAGTCAGCTATGGCGGCCAAGGGACGGGGGCTCCTGCATCTTCAATAGTTGTGTAAAAGATAAACTTTCAGCAGGTGTAGCTAGTCATGCATGCTATACCTGCTGAAACTCCTACACAACTATTAAAGGTGCAGCAGCCCTGTCCTTATTTGCATTTGGATTCCATAATTATTATTGAATGTATGTCCCACCCTTCCTCCCAAAGGAGGCCAGGGTAACAAACACATCAATACAACATTTTAACAACAAAAGCAATCTAAAAACAGTTACAGATAAAAACATTCTTCCACACCGTGATCTCTGGATTGCTAGGAACAGTCTCCTTCAACCATTAAATATTGGGGTAAACAGGAATGTTTTTAAATTCCTTCTGAAAGTCAGAGTAATGAGGGAAACAGATACACTTCTGGGGAGGGCATTCCACAAATGGGGAGCCACTACTGAAAAGGCCCTGACATGGAGCAATACTAACCGGGCAGCCACTGGTGGCACCACCACCACTAAGGCCTTACCTGCCAGTCATAGAGTCCAAGATGGGTAATGCTGGGGAAGGCACTCTTTTAGGTATTTGGGTCCTAACCCATTTCAGGTTTTATATGCTAGTAATAACATCTTGAACCTGAGCTTGGCTCTTCCATTTTTATTCTCATGGTTCTAAAGAGAATTAATTCTCGCCAACGGTAGATGAGGCAATGTCCAGACTGCACCATTTCAGACTCACAGTACGAGGTGGGGACTCAACAACACTGAACACACACTGTATGCAGGAGGAGCACTCAGTCATGGAAACCCTGACCTGCAGTCTGAAGGGACACATTCTAGATCAAAGTGTCACACCCTCTGCAGTTTAGGAGGAGTAGGTGTAGCATCTTTGCCCCCACAGAGCCCAGCAAACCTACTGGTGAGCAGAGCTCTGGATTACCTCACCCTGTGCAGACCCCAACTCACAGCAGCAGCACTGGTGAATCTTTACAACATTCCAATAAGGCAGGCCAGTATTATTTTGTGCATATTATAGATAGGGGAACTGAGGCTTAGCGGAACATGGGAAGCTTCTGTACACCAGGCCAGACTATTTGTGTGTCTAGCCCAGTATTGTCAACTCTGACTGGCAGGGGTTCTCCCCAGGGTTTCAGGCAGACAGGGTCTTTCATATCACCTGCTACAATGATCATTTATCTAGAGAGGCATTGGATTGAACCTGGGAGCTTCTGAACGCAAAGCATGCACTCTAGTCCTGAGCCACAGTCCCTTCCCAATGGCTCGCCCAAGGCCATTGAATTAATTAGTTCATGGAAAAAGCAAGTCACGAACCAGGGACTTAGCTGCTATAGGAAACTAGCACAATCTGTGTTGTACACCACAGCCCCATGAAGCAATTGGAAGCTGTTTTTACCTTTTGGCCATATAACAAATGCACTGGCCTTTCCTAGATCCCCAGGATGACTCTCGGTTATGATAAGCCCCATTAAGTTGCATTCATTGCTGCCCCCCATACTACAGCGAAGAGGTGATTTCTGCCATCTGCTTGCCCAAAAGGCAGCAATCTTAAGCTCCAGCACCCCATCCACTAGCGTCTGCCGCAATTCCTCTTGCTCTTCACCTCTTTGATTTCCTAATATTTACAAATAAGTTAAAACAGCGCCAGTCCCAGGACAGTCTTTGGGGTATCCCGTTGTTTACATTCCCATATTAATCCACCCTCAGCACAACTCTGTCCCAGCCACAGCCCATGTGTCGATCTGGACAGCTGCTGTTCCAGTCATGCAGCTCCAGCTCCGAGAGCCCAAACAACTTCCTAAGGGACTGTCACCTCCCCCACTTTCCTGCCCATGGCTGCAGGGACAAGAGAGCCTGCCTGTCGCCAGAAATCCGGCCTGTGTGGGCAGCCAGCCAACCCTGGGGCCTGCCGTTTTTTTCCTGGCTATGTTTGGCTACTCCTGTCCCCAAAAGGCCATCGCCCTTCCTTAGACCAAAGAGAGCAGCCAGGAATCTCCCTGGGGAGCCTCCTTCCTCTGGTTTTTCTTATAGGGTGGACCGGGCTGGCAATCATGCAGACTCTGAAGGCAGAGGAATGAGGGCCGTTTGCTTGGGCTTGGAACAAACTCCTAGAATTGTCTATCTTCTTGATGTATATATGCTTCATGTAAGCTGCAGAGCTTCACGGGAACCATGACCCCACTCCTGGAACAGATTGTTTTAGCACCAAGGCTAAAACCTTGGACTGTGAAACAACTTTGGAAATAACAAAGGAAGGGGGTACCTCTGAGCTTGTACAAAGTGCTTTTTTCACTACTGGGTAACGGCACCCTATCATCCCATCTCTCAGATTTTAAAGGACGGCTGTTATTTTCAGAAAACATAGCTTCCAGGCAAACTTGAACGCTCACATACACACCGATTAGACACAAACAACTGGCTGTATTTTTTTTTCTGCTTGTTAGATTGATATCCGCCCTTCCTCCAAGAAAATCAAATCACCAGTTTAGCCTCAAGGCAATGCTGCGAAGGAAGTTAGGCCAAGTGACAATGTTTTGTCCAAAGCCATCCAGGACATGTCCCTTCCCAATGCATTCCAAGCGGGAGAGGCCATGGTGGCAAGCTTTTATCACTTTCTTCTAGAAGCCTCTAGTTAACTTCACAACTTCCTGAGACCGAAGGGTCTACGTTAAAAAAAAAAAACATTTAGGTTGGAGTGCTTTTGAGGGGGTCTCCTTGCCTCGTAGCGCTATAATAAAGGGAGGAGTAAGAGAGTGGCCACTGCCTGCTCTAACTTGACACTGATTACTTGTTTCCTCCTGGGAATTAGGAAGGTGATCCATCACTGGAAAGGAATGGATGGTGGAATGGAACACACTTTGCAGTAAGTGAGGATCCCCTATCTTGAACAATGAGTTGATGAGCACTGAGTGGGATGATCAAAAGCAGAGGATCTGACAGGCAAAACGGTCCATGAACACCATGTCTCACTATGAATCCCAGCTTTTATTTTAGAGTGAAGAGTAAGGTCCACAACTACATGGAACACAAATGGATGTAACAGTATTATTAAAACAAATGTATCCTTAAATGAGGAAAAGGTGCTTCCCATAGGGATGATATTTAACCCTTTCCCACCTGCTGCTTCCTCACTCAGATGCAAGGGGCATAGAAGGGAGAAGAGCAGCGTGGGATGTATGGGTAGCCATCCAAGAGAAAGATGGTCACCTCCCCAAACAGCTTAGACATTTGCTGACCCTGGCCCCAATACACTGATATTTGCACATGGATCTTCCTGCTGAATTTATTTACTCATTATCACGATATCACACCTTTCCTCCAAGGAGCTCAAGATGGTGTACATGGTTTTCCTTCCTCTCATTTTGTCCCCAACGCAACCCTGTGAGGTAGGTTAGGCTGAAAGACTGGAACTGACCTAAGGTCACCCAGTAAGTTTCATGGCTGAGCGGGGACTTGAACCCTGGTCTCCCAGGTCCTTCTCCAGCACTCCAGCCAATATACCACACCAGCTCTGGTGCTGTCCAATTTTGACAGCAGCAGTCACCTCTGGGAGGGAGGGGGCAGAAAGCTCACCATTGGACGCACCAAACCAGTGATTTGATTCCAAGCCTGTTGGATGCAGGCTAAAAAAAACCCAAACCATGAATTATCACTCTTGTTGGATCAGCACAACAGACTGTGTGATTTATAGATATCTTGACTACACTCAGAACCAGAACTTTTTTAAAAAATGGGGGGAAAGTGAAGGTTTTTTAAGAAATCCAAATTATGTGGCAGATACCAGTTTTTGTATGTACAGACCTACAGAACGGAGCAGGTTTATCTATAATTCAGCCCTGTGTAAGGCAGGGACAAGCAATCTTGATCCACCTTAATACAGGTAAACTGTAATAATTGTGGGTTAGGATAAGCTTGTTATTCAACATGGATTAGGTTTGAATGCATGGGTTTGGGGTCTTAAAAGCCCAAAGGTCTTAAAAGCTCCTATTCCTTCTAAACATTTGGCCTGTCTCTGTGTCTGTGTGTGTCACAAACACACCGCTCATGTATGTAAGGAAGGTCATGTTATGATCTCTGCATACATAACATGTTAATTCCTGCAATAGTGCGGCGTGGGGATAATAATTAATTCTAGCCTATCATACATGGTTGTTGTGAAGATTATTGAGCTAGTACACAAAGCACTTTGCACACTAAAAAACTCAATACAAGTGATTATTATTGTTATCAATGCGCCTTCCATGTAAGAATTTTGTAACTCCAAAAACTAATGGGAATATGTTTAGCAAATAGACCTAGACAAGGCTTAAATCTCTGTTCAGCTATAAAATTCATTAGAGCTGCAATCTATACCCACTTACTTGGGAGTAAGCCCCCTGGAATTCAATGGGATTTATTTGTGAGTAGACACCTATAGGACTGTGCTGAGAATGGGCCAGACACACACACTCATTTTGATTGCCTGTCAGAGTTATAGTGAGGATAAACCAAGCTTCTTGGAGGAAGGCAGGATACAAAAGCGATAAACAAAGATCATGCGCAGAGCAGCTTTAACCATTTGCCACACCACTACTACTAGAAAGGATAAACAAACACGCAGAGCAGAACCAGTGCCAACACGACTTCTGCAGAGAACAGCACTGAAAATAATTGCAACCAAAGAAAAAGAGCGGACCAGGTATTATGGACACTGGTATGGGACATGCTCAAGAGTGTTTGTTAGCCCTGTGTTAAAAGGTTATGCAGAACACACACAGATTCCGGTTATGGAAAATGGCTTCATGTCCTTTCTGGAGCCAAGAACACGCTGAACCGTGGCCCTGTTTGTACCAGTGGTTTGCTATCACATTGACTCACAGCGGCCTGCAAAACCAGCTCTGGGCACAATAACAAATAGGTAGCTTGTCCTGGTTGACTCCACATGCTTGCCTGAGGTCAGGAGAAATCTCCCTGTCATTCAAACCCACCTGCCTGCAATCACAACAAGAACCACAGTTGAAAAGCATCGCCCAGCCGTGGAGAGCATCAGTACTCACCCAGCGGATACCCTGGATCCTTGGGGCGCTGCCCACCTGCCCCTCCAGCTGGATCTGATAGCTGTAACTGCGGAACAAGTGCATCTTTTTCCAAATCACATAGAGCAAATTTTCTTCAGGGATGGGATCCGTGAACCCCCAGGGGAGCTGGGGCAGGTCTGAGACGTCACTAAGTGGAAGCCCGACATTCCACCTGCCCTGACCTCTCCAGGCCACCTTTGGGAGCAAAGAAAAGGGGAAGAAAATTAATTTGCTCATGCAGCTTTCTGCCAGCTAGACAGGGGTGGTGCCAAAG
This sequence comes from Rhineura floridana, assembly GCF_030035675.1. Taxonomy (NCBI): domain Eukaryota; kingdom Metazoa; phylum Chordata; class Lepidosauria; order Squamata; family Rhineuridae; genus Rhineura; species Rhineura floridana. The sequence continues at coordinate 13,991,070 of NC_084482.1, read as the reverse complement.
GGGGGGGGGGAAAGTACCCCCCCACAAGGAGCTTGCCTCCCCCACTTAGCATATTTTGCCCACCTAGAAATATACTTTGCTCCTTCTGTGTTCCCCCAGAATTTTCTTTTTCTGGTGCAGTTGCTGCAGCAAGATGGGAGAGCCATGATCGTGAGCCCCCCCTCCCCAGGAGATACTGAAGAGCAGTATCTTAATAATACATAAATATGTATATGATTGTTATAGTTATAGTATATGACTTTGGAATGTTTAAAAACACTTTGCCCACATCATCTCAGCACTCCCAACAATAGCCCTGTAAGGCAGCTCAAAATGATTCACTCCAGGGAGTGAAGCGAACCATAGACTGGCTTGCCCAAGCCCAGCACTTGAGCGATGTTAGAGGCCAAATTTGAACTGGGGGCTTGCTGGCTCATTGCTGGTCGACACTTGTCTCTGTCCCCGTATCTCATTCATAGTCCTGCGCATATAGGTGGCCACTTCGCGCATCTGACCAAGTGCTGTCTCGAGTCTCACAAAGCTTACGCCAGAATCAGTTGGTTAACCTTTAAGGTACCGCAGGACTCCGGATTGTTTTTCCGGCCAGAAACAAACCGGGTGACCCCTACGGAATGTGTCGCTTCGGCCGCTTCTAGCAGGCAGGCTACTCCTCCCCGGCTAGAGCTCAGCGCCCACCCATCCTAGCAAAGTGCCTGGGACTGGGGACACCCCAGAGCTTTGAATCCGCACACTCACCTTCATGCCCCTTGTCCGGTCCGCATGGAGAAAACTATCCGGAGAGGGGCCCGCAGGCTTTGGAGGCTAGGATGGATGCCATGAGGGGAAGAGCCGAGCTGAACCATCGGACAGAAGTCCCACCAAGGCAGGCAATGCTGATCCCAGTTGAACGGAAATACTTAAGACCCGGTGCGTGCTCTAGGCAAAAAACTTTGGCTGACCGGCTGGCTGGTGCTCGTGCACGCACACGCCCGCTGGCACTGGGGCAGAAGCCACCAGGATCTTGCTCCCGGCTTCCTGGTCTGACACACACACGGTCCCCAGGAGCGACAGAGATTGGTCTTACACCTTCCCCTCTCCTGGAGAACCGGGAGCAAGAGCAGGAAAAGCGCCGCCAAGGCTGAACTCAGGAGAGCATTTGGCCTCCTGCCCAGAAGCTCTCAGCTGGAAAAGCCTCTCATCAGAGCACCACACCCCCCCCCCGGGGCTGGGTAACTGACATGGCAGGCAGCAACGTTTCTGGTAGAGCAAGTCTTCAGGAGTTCAAAGCAGCCGGCCCATGCTCCTCTGGGCTTCTCTGCAGCCTGCAAAAGAGACAGGCTCTTCCGAACACACACACACAAACAGGCCTGCTGCAAGCCTGTACTCACAAATAATGCTTACCTTTCTTGTTTCTCCTTTGCGTTTCGTACAATTGCAGTTGACTAGAAAGTACATATGATCTTTAAAGGGAGGGGCTCTTCTGTTTTCTAGCCTGCTTTAACACCATTATCATCTCCTTTGTATCTTCCTCCCCCCACATGCACAAAAAGGTTCAGGACCACTCAACTTTGACTTTATGCTCACAACAACCCTGTGAGGTAGGAAGGTAGGGCAGGCTGACATTGGGCCCATGCTGGTTGACATTGGGCCACTGATTCATATGCCTGCAGCCCTGTTTATTTGAGCCCTGTTCCAGTGCTGTTAGCGGGATATTATTGTTATAGTTTAATGTGTTTGTATGCTGCTTTTCCTCACTGTGAGCTCAAAGCGGTTTACATAAGAATAAATACATCATATAATTAAAAATTACAAGACACAATTAAAACAGTTAAGATATCAATAATAAAACCACAAAAATCTGTACTAGAACACAGATTCAAAGCTCAAGGATGCCCTCCCACTTTTTAGATGGGTCTAGAATAATTTCCACTTCTTTTCAACAGACATAATGGAGTCTGGGCTAATTTGCAGTGAAACCATCTAACTTCCTTCCCTCCCCCCCCCCCCCCGTGATGATAAACCAGAAGAGGGGGGTGAGTATTAAAGCAAGATGAATGCATGGGCTTGATGTAGACATGTGCTATGTCAGCTGTGGCCCACCTCCCTTCAGGTGCTTTTCTCTTCAGCTGAACTCTGGTGTCAGAAGTTAATTTGGCTACAGGGACAAGCATGGAGGAGGGAAGGGACTACTTCACCCTGGCTTGGAGATACAGGAGAGCCCAGCCCAGGCTACCACCCCATGACCATAAGTTAAAAGACAAGGCTAAATTGCACACCATGCTTGAGAATTATTAGGAAAATTATATTTCCCTAGATATATAGGGAGTGTCCCTATCTCGTCAGATTTGCTGGAGCCAATGGGGAACAGTGACAGAACAGAAAAAGCAACAATCTGGACTGGGAACTGCTGCCCAGACTCTCCTCCAGAACAGAGAGAGCTTGGTCCAGAAACTGGTGCTTGTAGTTTAAAGAGACTGTGTGTCTCCCTATGTGACACACTCTGTCAAGAACTACAGGATCCAGAGTTCCTTATCTTCTTTTGCTATTTCCTATGCATAGGAAAGAAAAGGAGCCCAAGAGGGTGTGACAGTGGCTTAACAGCAGAAGGGAAGGAGGTATAAGCACTATGATAGCCAGGGTGGTATAGTGGTTAGTGTGCTGGACTTGGACCTGGGAAACCAGGGTTAAAATTCCTGCTTGGCCACGAAGCTCACTGGAGGACCTTGGGCCGGTTACTGTTTCTTAGCCTAACCTACCTCACAGGGTTGTTGTGAGGATTAAATCGGGAGGGAGGAACCATGTTTGTAGCCCACCTTGAACTCCTAGGAGGAAAGGTGGGATATACAGTATATGTAATAATAAAATAAAAAACAAATAAAATAATACTCAAGGCATTGTGTTGTTAGGTACAGCAGAAGCTGGAGTTGCTGACAGGATTTACAGACCCCTGAGTAGTGCTTTCTCTTTTTTTGTGATGGTACTCCCCAGTATGCAGTACCGGCACCTCTTATTTTTCTGCCATTGGCAGCCATTTTGTGCTGGCACCAACAACACTTTTGTTAAGATATGAGTACCAATACCTCATTTCTATCTATACATATAACATTTTTGTAAGCCATCACGCCGTCATGCAGAGTGACAGCAGCATTCCATGGGAGAGGGGAGAGGCACCAGGCGTGAGGCAAATGTGGCAAGGGCATAAGGCAAGTGAGGGTGGTGGATGGGGAGGCAAGCGAGGATGGTGGTCAGGCAGCCGAGCAAGCAAGGTGGGAGAGCGAGGCAGCCTGGGTGAGCCTCGGAGAAACAGCCAGGACAGCCCAGGGTATCTCCTCACCCATTGTTTTGCTCTGCTGTTGCTGCCCCCTCCCTCACCAACAGCCTCAGCAGCAGAAGGCAAGGAGGAGCGGAGCAGCAGGACAGTTGCTGAGGTGCTGCTCTGGCCACCCCCCACTCTTCCTGTGTCACTCCTCCTGGCAGGAGAAGGTCTAAAGGGGAGGAGAGGAGGATGCTTAGCAACCCATTTGGAGGGAACAGAAGAGGGGGGGAGTGACCTGGTTTGGAGTCCTTGTGTTTGTTTGTGAGTCCTGGGGTGGGGGGGTGGGAATCCCTCTGTGTGTGGGTGTATCATGCATGTGTGTGTGTGACAGAGAGAGTGTGTGCCCCTGGGAGAAGTTGGAGTCCCTGTATGTGTATGTTTTGGAGTCCCTGTTTGGGTTGTTGCATAAAGCACACGGGGGAAAAGCCCCTAGTTTTACCAAAAAAGCACTGTCCCTGACCATAAGTGAGCAAATGCGCTAGGCCTCATGTCTCCAGAATAGAGAGAAGAACAGATCCGAGTGACCAGGAGCACTGTGTAAAAGGCATTTGTCACTTGTATAGACATAAAAATATATACATGTCATACTTGTGTCTCTGGCTGTAAATATAAAGCAGGCAGCCCGATATATATGATGCTCAGGGAGCAATCAAACCCAAGATCTGCTGGGATGATGGGGGTGGTGGAATAGGGAGCTCTACGCTGGCCAAAATTTCCCATCCTGGCTCAGCCGGAGATGCACCAGTGTAAGTCCTCCATCCCAGCTAAGCCAGGCCTCAAAGCCGGTCCAGCTGAGGGCAGGGTAAGTCCTGAAAAAGGGGTGTTCTGGGGGTGGGACAGGGCAGGGGAGACTACCCTTATTCCTTATTTCAGCTCAGCCACATGATCTAGCAACTCAGCAGAAGGTACACTGGCAAAAAGAGTAGTGTAAGTCAAACTCTATTTTAAAAGCTTGCTTCCCTTCTACGAGGCTTCGGAGCCGGCTCAGCAGGCAGTAGCCCCACTCCTGAAAGGAGCTTGGAATAAGGGTAACCTACTTCAGCTTAATTTAGGCCAGCATAAAAGTGTAGTGGCAAATTCAGAAGAGCAGGATCCCTTAATGATAGTCACAGCCACGCCCCCCCCTTTGCTGCTGGGTTGAGAGAGAGATCCTTGTAAATGCCTTCTCCCATAACAACAGAGTTCCTTAGGAGCCAATAAGTATGAAATGAGAGTGTTAGCTACTGAAAAGAGTCTTCTCAGTGGCTGACTCAACTTCTTTCACTCTGATTAGCTCTAATCAGCAGGAAAGGATAAGGAAGCATGTTAGAAGACTCTTGTCAGTGGCTAACACAATCCCCTTTCATGTGATTGGCTCGTAGAATGCTGGAGACATAGGGACCCATGCTCCCAAAAAAGTAAGGGGTCTAAGACCCCCTGAGACCCCAGACAACTACACCCCTGGGCCAGCATCAATTATGCTAGCTTCTTTTAGTTTGGATTGCTCTGCTGGAGACTAGTATGTTTAAGGTTACCAACTGAACCTCTAGTTTTCCAAAGCAGACAAGGCCTTTTAGGTGGGGATATGGTACAAGTTTGTACCAGACCCGGAAAACAGGTGCTTGGGCATGCTTGGCTAAGAAAAACTACTTGGAGGTAAACAATGGGTGCAGAGAGGGTTCAGCTCCTTCTACTTAGGCATCCAGCCCCACGGGAATGACTGATGTAAAGCCTGCTGGATTGGTTGAACTTTTGATTTGTTTATCATCAGATGTTTTGTCTGTATATATAGTTTTATTTATGGTTGGTTTTTTTATGGTTCTTGGATTGACTTGTGTATTTTTAAAGACTGCTACATACCACCCTGGGAACGTTGGAGTTGAAGGGCAGAATACAAATTTAATAAATAATAAAAATCCTTTGATTCTAAAAGTTGCCCCCACTTTGGTGCCTGCTTTGCCTATGGTTGATGCAGACCTGGGGTCAAACAAACAGGCCAGCCACCATCATCATTAGCCCAGGCTGAGCCTATGTCTCCGTAGCACATGTCCAAGAGCTATCCACAAGTAGTGCAAGTGAGGCCCAAAAGACCTTTTTGTGTCATTTGCACAATTAAATTAATGAGCTTTCACTCACCCTCTCATATTCATACTCACACTAAAAGTAATGAAAGGGTCCCCATTTCCCATCCTTTCACTATATATTTGTTTATTGATGAATGTGGTATTCTAGCCTGCTTTAGAAATGGTAAGTTCAGAATCATGAACAGGGCTGACACCCAGAGACAAACATCTCTCCCCACCCCTGTGTATTTTAGGCCACATATAATTATTCCTGAAGAGTACCTCTATTTCTGGCTATTTTCACCAGCCAGAACTACACAGGCTCATGTCTCCTCCTCTACTCTGTCCACAATGCAACAAAACACATGACATGACATAATACTTTGAGTGTCACACACACACACACACCTTCATTGGTGGCTGCTTGTGGGGCTGGGGAACCTTGATGATGTTATATCACACATTTTTTAGCGTTAAGGGGTGAGGATATGAGGTTGCTGCTTTTGGCAGCAGCCACACATTTCTATAGTATGTAAGAACTTGAAACCAGCGTGTGAAACCACAGCTTGATCCTAGTTTGTTTTATCTAACTTTGTTTAGAACAAACCAGAGTTTGCTGAGCTCCTACATAACAGAGAATTGCAGGTTACTTTAAAGTGAACGCTTCTGTTTTCCACTCTTGTGCAAAGGAGGGAGGGGAAAGACACATACCCAAAGTTCATTGCAGGTTATTCTCAAATGCCCAAACCATGGTTTAGGACTGTAGTTGTCTGAATTAGCCACTAATAATCACTACATTTATTTTAAATGCCTATATACTGCCTTTGTTAGGCTCAAGATTACATTAATACAAACACAGAGCTAAAATGACTTATATTAATTCAGATGGACTGCTGGTCCATGTAGGTCAGTACTCTTTGCAAAGACTGGGCAGTGCCCTTCCAGGATTTTAGACAGTAGTCTTTCCCAGTCCTATCTAGAACTGCCAGGGACTAAACCTCAGACCTTTTCCATTTCAAAGCATGTGATCTATCACTGAGTTATGGTCCTCCTTCCTTGCCACATCTAGCAGCAAGAATAATAACATTTGATTGGTTGTTCTGACATGATTTTATCTACTGAAATTCAGTGTGTGACATCATAATGCAACACATTATACATCACTGCTTATGTTGTGATGGTATCTCATTCAGTGGACCAATGCGATCTTATTTTCAGAATGAATTGCCACAAACAGAGGTTGAAGAAGTACTGGGGAATGCAAAAGATAAATGTACAAGTAAACCAATTTGGGGATACTTGGATTTCTAAACTTACCAAAACAACTGCACATCTTTGAAAGTGCAAAACTCTGTTAAGAAAATCCAAGACAGTGAAAATTCAGTGTAGCTCCACAGTTGTTAGTATAGCTTTGGATGGGCCAGTAGAAAATGGCCTCTATATCCATTTCTAAACTAATTGGTTACTACTGACTTCTCTAATGGCCATGTCTCAGCAACACCCAGGATTTCATGGAGCCTTATTTACTTACTTATTATAGAGGAAACAAACTAGACTTATCCCAAATCAAATTCAAAGAGCTGTAACAATTAATCAGTCACTAGATTCAGGTCAACAACTGGAGAACATTCACAAGCTCATTAGGTTTGATTAATTCAATGGTTAACCCAAGTTGAAACTAGAGTCGTATAAGTTCCTAAAGCAGTTACCCAACCGAAGCAATCTTACTTTAAGATTCCCCTACATTATAAGTCAATCAGCCAATAATATAATACACCCTGCATCTTGGGACACAAACCAGCCAACCACAAAATGTGATGAGCTACCCAGCATGAAATAGTGAATTGACCAATTACACACTCAAACACCAGGTTCTATAAGGCATAGGGAGAATTTCCATTTAGCCCTGGCTCAAGCCAGTTTCTACCAGCATAAATGAGAACAAGGAGATTGAGCGTGGAGATTAGACAGTTATAATAATGCTGGCTATAAGACAGGGTAAAATCTTGGAAGTATACTTAATGACTTCAAGGAATGGGTGTGCAAAGAGATACAGGCCACATTCACACCAGACATTTATTCTATTATTATTTCACTTTAAGCAGTCATTACTTCCCTCAAAGAATCCTGGGAAGTATAGTTTGTGAAGGGTGCTGATCATTGTTAGGAGACCCATGTTACCTTCACAGGGTTATAATTCTCAGAGTTTTCTGGGAAGATGAAATGACTGTTAAACCACTCTGAAAATGGTAACTCTGTCAGGGGAATAGGGATCTCCTAACAACACTCAGCACCCTTCACAAACTACACTTCCCAGGATTCTTTGGGGGAAACCATGACTGTTTAAAATGGAATAATAGTGGAATAAATGTCTGGTGTGAATGTGGTCACAGATGCTGCCTTCTAAAGGATGGATGTTTCTACCAACGTAAATAAAAACAAGGAGATTCAATGTGGAGATTGGCCTGGGCCTTGCACCCTTTCCTCCAAGGCATACAGCACTTTCTTAACTTTGATTTTGGTTGTGTCCACACTAGGGATGGGGAAGAAATTCAGTTCAGTTTGCATTTAGAACTGAATTTATCAAATTTGCACTTTCTGAAAGAATATGAGAACCAAACACAGCCATCCTTCAAAAAGGTAAGGGGCAATGCTTAATTTCTAATTTAAAAATGTACCAGAGGCCCAGGTGTGCATGGGAGCCCTACCCTTGTACCTCAGAGGGAAGCTCCTTCATTCAAAGTGTGCAGGGGACAAGCTGCAATTGCTCAGCGAATGAGGGGAAAGCATTTCATACATGCTTAGAGGCACTTTTACAGGAATGGAGAACCTTCTGAGGGCCACATGTCAGTGGTGGGCAGAGCCAGAGGCAAGAGTGGGAGGAGCAATGAATGTGAATGTTACCTTTGTACAGTAGGCTAGTTCCTTCCAAGCACACACTCACACACCCCTCTCTGTCTGCTGTCAAGGCAAACAAGAAGCATTATCCGAGTTCTAGGACACATTCCAGCCAAGCAAAAACACTTGGGGCGCAAAAGCTGTGCCAGTGAGGGGTATGGCCTAGGGAGAGGGTGTGTCGCCTGGGGAGAGTTCTGAGACCAGACAGAACATAAGAGGAAGCCTCTGGCCAAAGGCCTATCTAGTCCAGCATCTATTCTCACAGTGGCCAATCAGATGCCCCTATGGGAAGCCCACAAGCAGGACCTGAGCATAACAGCACTTCCCCCGCTCTCAGTACTCTCCCTACTAGAGGCCTGTAGGGCCAAATTCATCCCCCCAGATCTGGGGTTCTTCCTCCCTGCTATATGGAGATCATGTCACTAGCTCTTGAAATCGAGGGTTGTGGGGTCTGGGGGAGGAACCAGGGACAGAACCCAACATTTGGGTGAACTGGAAGCCAGCAGAAAGGAAAATGGTACAGTGTCTTTTGCTTGTGTCAGCCAATTGGCTGGATGGACACAAAATGCACACGTAAACCAAATGTGGGAGACAGCATTCTTCAGCTTTATCCCTCTGATGTACTATTGCTGTAGAACAAATCCAAATTGTAGGGAGCTCAGACCTTCATGTAAAACCAGCTGGGATTTCATCAGAACTGTCTAATTTGTAGAGCATCACAGCAAGGAATGGGCATACTTGCTGTCCACCAGGAAGTGCTTTTGTCACTGTGACATTAATCCCTCCTCCTTAAAGAGTGGCCTGTTTGGGGCGGATCAACAGAAGGAGAAGGGAAGTCTCAGAAACATGAGTCCTAGAGAAGATTATAATTACACAAAGGAAGAGGACCAAACTGTTCATTTTTAAAAAGAAATGCAGAGGGTTTCCCCTCCACGAAAGTCACCCCAAAGACCTAGAAGGCCTGCTCCCAAACCAGGATGTATGGGGACCTTCAAGTGATGACTCAAGGCAGAAAAATATTTTGCACATGCACAAACTCTCTCTTTACTAGTTCCAGTCACTGTTGTAGCAGAAATAACAGAGTCTCTTGTGAAAATTCCATAGAGTTAGGGATGTTAGGCTGCAAACACACTTTCTAGGGCATAGGTGGCTAAACTGTGGCCCTCCAGATGTTTATTTATTTAGACAATTTTTATGCCACTTAACTACAATTGTCTCTAAGCAGTGTAGAAGGAATGCAATACAATGAAATAAAAACTGGGTAAAAAACGTTAATATTGGAATTCAGTGAGAAAGCTTGCTGGATTGAAAGAAGACTTCACTAAGTGCTGGATGTTCAGCAGGGTGGGTGCCTGTCTGGGAGTGCCATAAAATTGTTGTTGGATGCCAGCTTCCATCAGCCCCAGCCAGCATTGCCAATGGTCAAGGATGATGGGAGTTTTTGTAGTCCAACCACATCTGGAGGGCCATAAGTTCCCCACTGCTGCTTTAGGAAGAAAGCAAGCTCCGATGAACACAGTGAGACCTCTTTCCAAGGAAAAACACACCAGGCTACATTGCTGCTTTGCTCCAGCAAAAATCAGTGTCTCATGACACCTTAAAACAAACAGACTTATCATGGTATCAGCTTTGGTAGACTAGAACCCGCTTCATCATAAGCAGGAAAGGTAATCCTTCTCTGGCAGTTCAATACAGAGATACGGGCTGGGGGTGCATATAAACAATGGGGCCCAAAGGCCATGAAAAGCAAGAGGTAACAACAATTCTGCGGCTTTTCACTGCAAAGCTGACATGTTAGATATCAACAGGGTGACTAATAGCAGCAGCCATTGATGATTATATGACCTTTATATCTATTGTGTGCTAATTTAACACGAGAAGAAAACCCAGACTTTCCATTAAATCCAAACTGAATACTGCTATATTGTGGGCGGCATATGTTTGTGTAGGCCATCACCCACCTCAGCGGATGCATGTCTTCATTACTATCACACAGCTTCCTGGCCAGTCTCTGGCGCTGACTGGATAGAGATTCAAGCTTTGGTCTTATGTAAAGCAGCTGACAATATTTTTATAGGGTCTCATCTTTCAGAGGCAGCTTTGTTTTTTAGGCCTCGTGATACTGGCTTTGTAAGCCATAATTAACTGCGGTTTACAGTGACCTGCAAACTGGGTCATTGGTTTAGGATTAGTCAATGTCACAGTTAACCCCATTGTAAACAGATCAGTGCATGGCTTCACAAGGCATTAGAGAGGAAGGCTGAGCTCAGAGATTGACTTAACTTTGCTTGCTACATTGATCAATGTTGTATTTTTGCCCTAGAAGCCAAATAAATAATTGAAGAGACCATCCTTTTCATCCTCCTGGCTTCCTTCCCACAATTCCAACCCATGAGAATAAAGCTCTCCTAAGCTAACTTTAAAAGAGAATTAAGAACAGCAAACCTAATATATGTCTATTCAGAATTCGGTATCATTATGTTTCCAGGGAATGGTCTGAAGGCACATGAGGGTACCATCTTGCTGAAGCTAAGCACGTGTGGGTCTGGTCAGTGCTTGGGTGACTACCTTGGAATCACATGTATACCACCTTGAGTTCCTTGATGGAGGAAAAAAAGTGTGATATAAGTGAAACGATAAATAAAACTGAAGCCCAATGAGACTTGCTTAGATTTTCCAAGTCTCCAGTTTTCTCTAGGAGATTCTGGTCTTTTGAGGTACTCCCCAGATCTCTGGGTGAGTTGCCTCAATCTCCAGACTTTTTGCTTTTTTTTTTTTTAATGAAGTTCCTAGGTGGTCCGGTTCAAGAGATATGCACCTAAATATCAGCTGCCCCCTGCCCCGTAACTTCTGTTAAATGAGCTAATGGCTGGCTGCTCAAATCCCTGCCTTTTTCAGCAGATCTAGAACAGGTCACAGCAGGATCTTTGTAGGCATGCAGACAGAGTAAACAATTTCAGTTAAAATTATAATAAAATTCAGGGGGGGGGGTTCACTTGCAAAAATAGCATATTATACATTTATATTCCAAATAATTTTTGAACAGAAATTTTAAAAAGGTGTATATGCATCACGATGCGATTACAATGTGTTACACTTTTCTAAATATGAGGAGTCAAACAAATTTACATTTTCCTGGACTGTTGAAGAGGGCGGTTTATTTGTCTTAGCCTGTTTTGACAACCTTCCCAATATGAAGCTTTAATCTTATACTCACTTTTCTGGGAGTACAGCTGCAATGCTAATCCCACATTCCTGGGAGTAAACTCCTTTGAATTCAATAGGACTTACTTCTGAGTAGACATGGTTAAGATTGTGCTGTAAATTAATTGGACTTTTGAAGGAATATAGTGAGGGATTGTGTTGTAAATCTTTCTCTCCTCCAATCCTATTTTTTATGCAGTTAGGCAGGGCTTACTTAGGTGTCGCTGCTTTTATTTGGTAGGAAACTTATACTGATTTTCTTTTAAAAAATGTTCTGCCACGACTAATTGGTTTTGACAGTAAACTTTTATATGGGGTGTATGTATTTTTACATCTCCAGTGTGTGTGTGTATGGAGTCTTTCCAACAACCCTGTGAGGTAGGATTGCCGACTAGAGGCTTCCAGTCACAACAAGAAATAAATTAATTTAAAATCCAATAACCATAAAAGCAAGTATAAAACAGTTGCAAAACAGCTTAAAGTGGCTTGATTCTGAATTTTGGGTTGGGTGAGTTAAGTTCCTTATCACTTTAAGTTACAGTCCTGTGCACACTTCCCTGTTTGAGTAAGCCCCACTGAATACATTAAGACTTGCTTCTAAATAAACATGCAGAGGACTGCACTATAAATATATTTATGTGTTGTGTAAATAACAAACATCTTTGATAGTCATGCTTATATAAATATTTCTTCATAATATGTATCGTAAGTATCTGATTTCACACTTTGGTTGTATATTATTATTGGATTGCGACCTGGGAGACCAGGGTTCGAATCCCCACACAGCCATGAAGCTCACTGCCTTGGGCCAGTCACTGCCTCTCAGCCTCAGAGAAAGACAATGATAAACCCCCTCTGAATACTGCTTACCATGAAAACCCTATTCATAGGGTTGCCATAAGTCGGAATCAACTTGAAGGCAGTACATCATCATCATCATATTATTATTTTCTCTACATTTAAGTGTGCCCTTCTTCCTGGGGATGGTCATGGGTCCCCTCTGTTGTTTTCACCCTGAGGGGAAGATTAGGCTGAGAGGCCTGGCAACCAAGAGGTTTTTTGTATCTTTAAAAGTTGTGCAGAGGAAAGGGAGAACTCCATCATGTGGTTTTTCCCATTACAGGGTTGCAAGAACATCCGCACTTGGCTGACTTTCTCTTCTCCCAAAGATACAGGATCAGTCTCAGGGATTGAACCTGGCAATCCTAAATGAAACAATACAATTATTGGCAAAAACAGTCAGCTATTAAAAACATTCAAAATAATAAAGCCACAATGAGTTAAAAACAGATAAAAAACAAAATAACTTCAACATGCCTGTCAGCTCTACACTGCGTCAGCAGTGCCGGTGGGGGGCTGGAAATTCCTGGGTGGTTGGCAGGGAAGCAAAGTCCTTAGCCGGCAGTCTGGTCATAAATCTGCCAGGTCTAGGAGGAGGGGAGCTGATAAGCACCAGGCTTGTCCGAAGCGTACTTGCCAAGTCAGGAGTCCAGAAGTGAGGTCAGTAGAGGTCCAGGATCAAGTGCCAAGGGGTCAGTCCGAAAGAGGGTGCCAGGAAACTAGGAACACACAAGCCACGCCTGACGTTGCAGTCAGCAACAAGCTGCAGCCAAGGTGTGCCTTATAAAGAGCAAGGTTGACAGCAGGTGTGAGTCCTCAGTGTTTGGGCCTTAAGGAGACAGGCCTGCCTCTCTTCTGCCTGACCTTCTGTTGTCTATGTTCTGCAGGTGAGGGGGGAGTATCCTGTGCACTGTCTGTGTCTGGCTGCAGGGACTCTGCCGTATCTGGGGTGCTCTGCAGCTGAGGGGCAGAAGGAGCTGGATTCTCAGGAGGCTCCTCCGTGTCTCCTTCTGAGTCTGCTGCTCCTGGGTCTGCTGCTGTTATTCCCGAGTTGTCCTCATCTGAGGAGTCCTCTGACGGGCCCATGACAATGCTTGTGTAAGCTTGCCTAAACAAAAATGTTTTTAGCAGGTGCCGAAAAGAGTATAATGAAGGTGCCTATCTAATGTCAATAGGCAGGGAGTTCCAAAGCATAGGTGTTGCCACGCTAAAGGATTTTTTACAAGAGCAGAACTACTATGTGGCACCCATAACATGGAAAGCACATATTGAACTTGGCCTGGTAGCAAATCGAGAACCAGTGGTGATTTCAAAGCAGAGGTGTTATGTGCTGATAGGGTCTCACTCATGTCAGCAATTGTGCCACAACATTCTGCACTAAGGGTCAGGTTGTCCTGCATGGGGATTTCTATAACGTTGATTGACTGGCTACCATATTCTTTTAGTTTTGGTTTTTGGCTAGCAACCCTGACTGGTTATGGAATGCTGAGTTTTCTGCTTTACTCATAGGACTCTTGTTGTGGTTGGTATGGTATTGCATTTAGGAAATCATCACTGGGTTTTTTTTTGTATTTGCAGTTCATTTACCTCTGCTCTCACTCCCTTACAACCATAGAAGCAACAACAGTGGTTCCATGCACTCAGCTCAGTTTTCTTAAACCCACTGATGATGCGTGTTGTTTGTTGCATTATGGTTTGTTTCTTACCCTATAGTGGTAAATAAAAGAGAATTCACATACCCAGAAGTGTGGCTGCAATTGCTGTTGTTCCCAAACTACTGCCTATGAAGGTAGACCAAACCATGTGTGTTTCCTCTCTGTCAATTATTACTCACTGGAACTGGGTTGGCTGTCAAAGTGAGTTTATAGCAGCACACAGGGTAGGCAGGAAAGGGTAGATCATCTTCTAACTCATTTCTCAAACCTCTCTCTGCAGTGAAGGGTCAAGTCTGTAAGGAAGTTTGGAGCAGCCACATTAAAAGGCAAGGGTAGGGCATTCCAGGCAGGGAGTTGCTAACCCTGTTTTTATTTGGATATCTTTGCAGAGGATCCCTAGTCAAGCCTTATCAACAGCACAATCCTAACTATATCTACTCAGAAGTAAGTCCTGTTGAGTTCTACCGGGCTTAGTCCCTTAGTAAGTGTGTCTGGAATTGCAGCCTTCAGGGGCATCCATCTTTACTCCTAAGTGCTCCCATTTATCATATCCACAACACTAGGCTCCCTTCTTCCTACAATGGCCTTCTGGTGACTGGTTTGGCCTGAGGGCACTTAAACACTTTTTGCCAGAAGCAAGTAGGCTAGATTAAATGTTCCCTATCCAGACTCCCTAAACAGGTGGGAAGGAATGATCCTGTCACTTCATCTGGACCTGGAAACATCCTCTTTTAGCTAAGATTTCAATCTTAATTTCCAATCAGAAAATGTTTTTGTTTGTTTGAATGGTATGCTCCAAGCAACTGTGGTAGATGCTTAATGTATCATGCTTAATTACATCACTAGATCCCTCCCCTGAAATCTCAGGGTTTGGGATGCTTCTGACTTGGCAACACTAGACTTACTGTCCTAGGTAAGTCATAGGTAGGAGCAGGGCTGGCACCAGGCATGCCAGGGCCCTTGGGTACCAGCCTGCCCTGGGTGCGCATGCCCTTGAGCGCCAGCCTGCCCTGGGTGCGCGGCTTCTGCCTGTTCCACCTACCTTTCTCCTGCGTCCTGCTGCTGCGCACGATGTGCATGTAGGGCTGCCATCAACCAAGATGGTGGCGGAGGCTTCTCTAAGGGTCTGATACCCCCGCCACCATCTTTGCTGATGGCAAGCATGCGTGGTATGCTACGCACATGCATGTGCACATGCCTGCCATCAACTAAAATGGCAGTAGGTACATCAACCCCTTAAAGAAACCTCTGCCACCATCTTGGTTGATGGCAGCCCTGCGCACACAGCACGCAGCAGGAGAAGATAGGAGAGACAGGTAGGTGGAGCAAGAGAATGGGCGGGGGGCCTGGAAGGGTGCCACGGATTGCGGCAGGGGAGCGCTACTCCCCCACTCTAACGAGGGGCCCCATGGGCAGCGGGGCTGTTGGCCACGGCCTGACCCGGTCGCCCTTTGGCACCGGCTCTGGGTAGGAGGCTACGTTAAAAGGACACAGTGAAGACTTTATAAAATACATTTATTCTTAGCTGGTTGTGACCCTTCTGTTGAATGGCGGATCATTTGCAGGGTGGGAGAAGGGTATAATGTCAACTCCACATTGCCAAAGAAAGGAGAAACAAAGCCAGCACTTAATTGGAGCCTTTGGTCACCCCCAAATCTGGTTAGGATGCCCTGAGTTATGTGAGGTAACAGTGATGAAGGCAGTATTTCTAGGAATGAGCAGAGGGCCTTGCCCTTTTCACAGAGTAGCTAAAGCCAGCTCACATACATCTGCAATTAAGAGTTAAGTAAGTTTCCAGATCATGGCTTCAGGCAGGCTGAATCCTGATGCAGCACACTTCTAAAAAAAAAAAGGGGGGGGGGATAATTTAGCCAGTTGTTAGAGGCATAAGAAAGCTGGCATGGGAAAAGACCAACAGCAACTTCCATAGTCAGGTCAAGTCCAGTTTATTTATATACCCCTTTCTTGTAATTGAGAGCCAGTGTGGTGTAGTGGTTAGAGTGCTGGATTAGGGTTCGAATCCCCACACAGCCATGAAGCTCATTGGGTGACCTTGGGCCAGTCACTGCCTCTCAGCCTCAGAGGAAGACAATGGTAAACCCCCTCTGAATATCGCTTACCACGAAAACCCTATTCGTAGGGTTTCCATTAAGTTGGGATCGACTTGAAGGCAGTGCATTTTCATTTCATTTTTCCTACAATTATTGTGCTGAAAGGGAGTTCACAACAAAACTAAATAAAATAATGCTCCATGACAATAAAGTTCATTATAAAATACCTCCAGACATCAGGTGCTTGGGAGAGGAGGATGGCAATCAGCAGGGGAAGGTAGTTGCCTACATGCCCTGCTTGTGGGCTTCCCAGCAGCATCTAGCCAGCCCCTGTTAGGAGCAGGATGCTGGACTAGATGGCTCTTTTGCCCAATAACACATCAAAGCTTTTTATAAGTTATAATGAAAAAGCTGGCAACCTGAGTTTCTGTACCTTTTACTATTCCAAGATTGGAAGAAGATAGGGGACTGCCTTCTACTGAGTCAGATCATTGGTCTATCTAGCTCAGTATTGTCTACACTGACTGGCAGCAGCTCTCCAGGTTTCAGACATGATTCTCTCCCAGCTCTACCTGCAGATTGAACCTGGGACCTTCTGCATGCAAAGCATCTATGTTCTGCTGCCACTGAGCTACAGCCCTACTGTGCTTCATAGCTAGAAGCAGAGTTGCCAGATGCCCACGCTCTGTGCACAGAATACTTTGGAACACTATATTTTTCTTCTCCTATGTTGTTAAATCCCAGTTAAATCGAAGCAGTGAGACGCTGCTAGGTTCTGACTGCGATATTCACCCTGTGTCTTTTATCACAATTTCAAATATCTCTAATGTAACAATAAATGGAAGCTGCTGGGGGGTGGAATGTGAATTGCAACTCCCGCTGATTTCCTGCAATTGCCTCATTAAGCAGAACTCTTTCTTCCATGTCAAATGGAGGTATTGCAGCTCTGCTCTCTCTCATACTTACCCGGTTCTTTAACTGGCTTTTGTTACCTGTACCTGAGTAATCATTAATCTTCTCTAAGAGCCAGGACAGGCCCCGGGCAGGCTTGCTGCTATCATCGCATACATGTGCTGACGTCCGTGTGTGTTTAATGTATGTGTGTCCTGGGCAAATAACAGAACTTGGAAGGAAATTAAGATTTCAGAAACTGCCCTTTGCAATGTGACCTCAAAATGCACATCTTACAGCTGTCAGCTTTCTTTCCAGCCCCTCCTATTAACCACAGCTTTGTTGAGCCTGAATTAGCAGGTGATCCTGCCATGAAAGGCTTTATCTGCTGATTTCTACACATCGAACTGATGCTGAAGGCCCAGGCGCAAGCCCAGCCAGATTTTTCCTCTGGTCGGTTGGCCACCTTATGCAGCAGCATTTTCTTGGCTCTTCCATGGTTTTCTTTGTTGCTTTCTTCCTTCTTACTTCCCCCCAAACACCAACCTGATAAGAGCATTTCCTCTATTTCCGACGTACAGGCAGTGAATGCTGTTCTTTGTGTAGCCAAAATGGCACCACCCCATGCACAAGAGGAAGTCTTAGCAGACTTGGGAGAACCCTGAGGTTTGCAGATGTAGAAAGGATGGGGGAGGGTCTCTAAGGGAGAGAACCTCAAAGATAGCTGAGTGAAGACTGAGTGTGCTCAGTAGCCATGGAATCTAACATTGTTGGGGGAGGGGGTATGGAGTGGCAGGAATTGTAGCCAGGGAGCATTCCACACTGCAACATTTTGTTGCAGTTTGCCATTGTAGAGTGATAATGTGGGATGGATATGCCAGGGTTCAGGGAACAGGAATGTCAGGAACTGTTGTTTTCCTATTGGACCGCTTCTTGGCAGAAGAATGTACAAACATTCAACTTAGAATTCTGCATCAAGAAGAACTCAAATCAAAAGAGCTCTCTCTCTCTCTCTCTCTCTCTCTCTCTCTCTCTCTCTCTGTGTGTGTGTGTGTGTGTGTGTGTGTGTGTAAAAGAAACAAAATCACATCCGCTTGCATCAGGCAGAACATCTTTCTAGCAGTGCTGACTTTGGGTTTTGGGGGGCCCTTGGGAAAGAACGCTCAGTGGTCCCCAGTGGTACTGGTAGGGTGCAAGGCAAGGAGCCCAACAGTAGGTGGAGCCAGAGCCAATGACAAGCAGAGGCAATAAATTATAGTGTTGTCCCCCTCCTCCTCTCTGCTGAGTTCTACTAGGGCAATATTGAGACTGAGGAGGAGGCTGACAGCCAGGGCCACCCCCTGGTTGTAAGTAAGAAGGCAGGCAGATGGGGGCTGGCTGAGCACAGACTGGGGTTGGTGAGGCAATGTCTCATTTGCCCTAATGGAGAAGCCTCACCTGTGTCCCACTCTGAGTGGGGCCACCACCGAGGAGGAAGAGAGCAGACCAGGGAGCTCTAAGGTAGGGTTGGGGAACCTTTTTTAGGGTTGCATTTCCTCATGGGCAACCTTGGAGGGGGATGTCTGGGGATGGGACCAGAGGCAAAAGTGGGTGAGGCAATGGAGGTGGCTCTTTCTTTTGTACATTCCAGCCACACACAAAGAGGTATCCATACTCCCAGCCAAGCTCTCTGTCTCCCATCCAGTCAAGCAAGAGGCATCATCGCCTGTCAAGAAGACATTCCAGCCAGACAAAAGCACTTGAGGGGGGGGCATGTAGCAGGGCCAGTGAGGGTTGTGGCCTGAGGAGAGTCCTGAGGTTCCCCACCTCTGCTCTAAGGAGTTGGCATAGGTCCCCCGCTAGGGACAAACAATCCCTAGACCACTTGCAAGGGTTATTTATGATTAAAATATTAATAAACCACACTTTTAATGGAAGTGCAACAAGGGGGCACTACAACATACAAAAACATGACAGAATTAAAAACCATGAAAAACATCATTAAAAACCATTAGAAAAGCATCCATAAGTACCCCATTGGTCGGACAAGAAAATTCATATTAAAAGGCCTGTTGAAAAATGTTCCGTTTTCAGGAGATGCCTGAAAGAAAGAAGGGATGGTTCCTGTCGAACTTCTAGTGGTAGGGAGTTCCACAGGGCAGGGCCTGCTACACTAATGTTTCGGTCCCTGGCGGAGGCCAGCTGAACCTCAGGGGCGTGAGGAACCACCGAGAGTGCCCCATCAGAAGATCTCAGTGATCAAGATAGAACACATGGAGTCTGGCGGTCCTTAAGGTACTTTGGACCCAAGTTGGTTAGCGCTTTGTGAATTAACACGAGTATCTTGAACGTGACCCGGCAGCAAATTGGCAACCAGTGCAGCTCTTCCAGCAGTGGGGTAACACATTGCCAGTAATCTGCTCCTGTAAGCAGTATGGCTGCTGCATTCTGCACTAGCTGCAGATTCCGGATCAGATGCAGATTCCGGGTCAGATGCAAGGGCAGCCCCACATCAAGGGTGTTACAGTAATCGAGTCTTGAGGTTACCAGTGCATGGATCACTGTGGTCAGGCTGTTAGCATTCACACAGCAGCATGAATGATGCCAGACGGACCTGGAGTAAGGGGAGCCACTTTGCCCCATAGGAAACCCATCTCAAGCCAGCCAACATCTAAGGAAAATATTTATATATATTTCCTTCTGACTGGAGAAAAACTATTTCCCCTACTCTGCCCTCCCCCGCCTGCCCCCAATCAACAAGAAATAAATCTGGCTTGGTTTCATTCCCTTGGGACAGGCGTGACCTGTTCTACTTTCCATGCTTTCTGACCTTAGAATAGATGGGGGAGATAAAGACTATGACACAGACCTTGGGGGAGGGGGAGGATTTCAGGACTGTAAGGGGGAAGGGCAGACTATGCCATCCAGAATCACTCAAAGAGTGACTTTTCTATATGAGCAGCTCATACCAGTCAAACAGCAAACTTTGGTAGGGACAAATAATGTGGGAGCACCCTAAGGTGCACATGATAGGACTTGGCGACGACCACATCATGGATCACTGTTGAACACCAGACATCACAGGGCTGGGCAGTGGGAACAGCCAGGAATAGGATTAGTTATTCATTTATCACATTTTTTTATCCACTCCCTCAAAGGAGCTTAGGATGGCATGCAGTAGGTTTTTCTCCTCATATCTTCACAACCATCTTGAGAGGTTGGCTTAGGTTAAGAGATGATGACTAGCCCAAAGCCAACTAGCATGATCCAGCAGGGCTCGTCTTATGTTCTTATATCACTACCCCATTGCCAGTGTCAAAGCAAGGCTCCACCCACAATATACATTTAAAGCACAATCATTCAATCATACCACTTTAAACAGTCATGGCTTCCCCTGAAAAATCCTGGGAACTGTAGTTTGTGTAGGGTGTTCAGTAGGGTTGCCAGGTCTAGGGCCTGAGACTGATCCTGTATCTTTAGGAGAAGAGAAAGTCAGCCAAGGGCAGGTGTTCTTGCAGCTCTGTAATGGGAAAAACCACATGGTGGAATTCTCCCTTCTCCCTGCACAACTTTTAAAGATACAGAAGACCTCTTGGAGTCTGGGCCTGGCAACCAAGAGGTCTTCTGTATCTTTAAAAGTTGTGCAGGGGGAAGGAAGAATTCCACCTTGTGGTTTTTCTCATTACAGAGTTGCAAGAACACCTGCCCTTGGCTGACTTTCTCTTCTCCTAAAGATACAGTCTCAGTCTCAGGCCATGAACCTGGCAACCCTAGACTGTTCAGAGTTGTGAGAAGAACCCTCACAGACCTACAATTCTCAGAGTGGTTTAACTGGGCTCTTTCTGGGAGAAAGGGTGGGATATAAATTTAATAAATAAATACATAAATAAAATCCCTCTTCCCAGGCAACTCTGGGAATTGTAGCTGTAAGAATACAGGAATCCTAACAACTCTCAGTGCCCTGAACAAACTATAGTTCCCAGGATTATTTGAACACTCAGCTCTCCTAACAACTCTGTTCATGGCCCTTTCCACTAGCTCTAATTATGCTAGTTCTAATCATAAGATGCTTTATAACTGATAATAATAATAATCAACCATGGAACCTTTTACAGGATTAGGACTTAGTCCTGAGGAACACATGGTGAGAGCCAGTGTGACCCTGTAGCTAACAAACTTGGCATGCACCTGAGAGACCTAGGTTCAAATAACGTTTAGGGATGTGTTCTGCTATTGTTGATCTGAAATTGTGTGATTGATTTGAAAATGCAGTGATAAGGCAATGCAATCAGTGTGTATGACACACTGAAGTACACAATCCAATCTTTTGTTCTGGCTTATGAATAACATACTTGGCAGTTTTGATAGCTTTATGCAATTTTGTGGTCCTTGGTGATTTCTCTCTCGCAAAAAAATAGCTAGTTCCTTATTGTTAGTAAAAGGAAATCACAGTAAAACATAGGAGCAGTGGCTACAAAATTGCACTGGGATACTCACCAGAGAGATCATTTCACGACTATGGAGGATCAATAACAAGGGACTAGTCTCTTGTTGGAACTAGTTTAGGAATCTACAAGTGGGATTTGCAACAAAATTTTGCAGTTCATCTTCCTACAGGAGTGTTGCTATTCAGGATTCCAGCCACCCAGCAATGCCTTCCTCCAGGAATACTGCATTCTATTTCCCTCTCTTTGTCTATTTTTCTTTTGCAGAGCATGTTAGGCCTTATTGGACTTTTGTTTTGGTATACTGGAGTTGCCTCTTTTCTATGGTATTTTGTGTTTGTTTTTCCTTTTGGAAGCCTCGGGGTTCCCCTGAGCATGGCTCATACTTTCCTCTCATCACCTCAATTCACTATTAGTAGAAATGATGGTCTTCAAAACCCATGAAAACACACTGGACCATGTTCTTGTCACCACTGCTTTGAACTGTTGATATACAGTGATTATGGATGCAGAATTTCTATGGCTGCAAAAATATCATTCATTTAAAGCAAATTTAAAGCAACGCCCCAAAGAATCCTGGGAACTGTAGTTACCATTCACAGAGCTACAATTCCCAGCACCTTTAACAAACTCCCAGGATTCTGTGGTGGAAGTCATCTGCTTTAAATGTGCTCTAAATGTGTGGTGTACACAGCCTATATTTGTTTTATTTTAGTGTGCATGTGCGGGTGGGTGTATTGTATCTTGGTATGACTAGTTAGTCATATACTTTGTATACTCCCCTGAGATCTGGATGAAGGGTGGTTTAAAATATTTATGATAATAACAAATAACAATAACAACAACAGTAGTAGTAGTAATAGTAATCATTGGCTGGAATTTTTGTAGCCATGCACATTACTGCAGCCTTGATTGTATTTTTTTTATATGATCATTGTTATACATTTGGAAGGATGATATAATTTTCCAGATCTTATTTTATATCATAAGACTTACCTTTTAGCTTATAAAAATGACTAGCATGTTTCTTTTTCTGCAAATGCCCTTGCACAGATAATCTTAGAAATGGCATGCCCCTTTATGGATGGATGGGTTAGGGTCTACGTATATAAAAAAGAAAGGATTATTTCTACCTGCAGTTTCAGTGGCTAGATAGGCATGGCATACGTCTCACCAATTATCCACATGCTTGTGCCAAATTAACTCTATGGGGTAACCCAGATTTGAAGATACGAAAGGAAGTCCTTTTTTTGGAAGAAATGGGTTGATAGTGGTATTTATATATTAGATCAGTTAATAAGATGAGATGGAGAATTTTTGTCATTTTCAATGCTGCAGTTAAGACACTGCCAGTGCTGAATGACAATATCTTCAGTTACAGCACCTTTTGATGTCTGTTTATGGACTGTCAGCTTTGAGTGCTTTGGCACCTCCTATATTCTTGGAGAGAATAAATAGATCTTTACCGAAAGCTAAATTAGTAATTGTTAGAGTGTTCCATACAGCCCAATCAATGGAGAGTTGCTTTAGAATCTATATGTAATGTTTATTTAGATTTAAAACTGAGACTGATCCAACTAAAACGGATGTTTCAGGTATACTGGACTCCACAGAGTCTTCACAGGAAGGAAATGGCTAGTTCAGATAGATGTTTGGCAACATGACACTGATGATGCCTCAGTGAGATGTATGATCTGGTTGTGTCCTTTTTGGCCAGAGATTATTGTCCATATTAACTTTGTTTTAGAAAAATCTTGATATTTGTGGCTGTTCATACCCTTTTAAACTATATTCGTCTGGTATGGGGACTAACAAACAGACAATAAAAGTGGACTGTGCAAACCCTTATGACTACAGAGACTTCAAGGTTGAACGGACAAACACCCACCATTCATTGCTCTGTGATTTCTGAAGATCTTTCTGCCCTTTCTACATTTGAACGCAAATCTTATAATGGTCATTCTTACACTTTTTTTTTTACAAGGAAAGTAACTATAGAATAACTTCTATTTTTAGCTCATTTTGCTGAACTATCTAGCAATTTTTGTACTATTACTGCGATCCTATGCATGCGTACTTGAAAGGAGGCCACACTGAGTGCAAGTAAACCTGCATAGGATTGTGCTGTGACAATAGCTGAGAACACTTTCAGGTTATTTTGTCCTGTTCCTCTAGGATTCCATAAATGTTGCAAAACTGCTGTCTGACACCATTCTAACTGCGGCAGATGTAAGGAACTGCAGGCTCAGGGGCCAATAGTGGCCCTCAAAGTCTCTCTATCCTACCCTCAGGACTCTCCCTGGGTAACACCCTTCACTGACCCTGCTTTGCACTCTCTTTGAGAGTTTTTGCCTGGCTGGAATTTGTCCTTGAATTCTGTTAATGCCTCTTGCTTCTCTGGATGGAGGATAGAGAGGGGTCTGTGAATGAGTGTAACTACCTGCTGTACTAAGGTAACATTTACATCCATTGCTCCACCCACTTTTAACCCTGGTGCCACCCACCACTGGCATATGGGCAGAAGGTTGCCCAGAAGGAATGCAGCCCTTGGGCTGAAAAAGTTTTTTCCCGCCTCGATCTGGGGAAAGTGAGTGACAAGTGATGCAGATTGAGGCAAAAGATCCTGACTTCATATACACACTGATGGGTCTGAACAGGCTAAGACTACCCAGAAGGAAAAGATCACAATGAATAGTTCATGGGAAACAATTCAGTGTGTGAAACAACGGAAAAAGGCAAAGTTCAGAAGGCTCAGGAAAGGAAGTGAAAATAAAACTGCCAATGCCACAATGCCTTTTTAGAAATAGATGGTGTGGCCCCATCTGAAACAAAGTGTACAGTTCTGGTCATCCCCATCTCAAAAAGGGGGACATTGGGAAAGGTACAGGGGGACTGAGCTCCTTCCCACCAAGAAAACACCAAGCTAAAGGCTTTATTTATTTATTTATTTTTAGGAAAAAATAAAAATATAACTGGGAGAGCGTACTACAGTTTTATAGTTATGATGAGTGTTGCGGAGTGGATGGAAAGAAATGGGACTCCCTCTCTCAGGAGGACTAAACAGGCCACTAAACTCAAGCAAGGCAGTACAACGAAAGCAGGAATGTTAAGTGAATGTCAACTGCCAGTGAATGAGGACCCCTTGTGGAAACATTGTGGAATTGTCAGCCCCAACCAATATTCTTGGACAACCCACTCCATCAAGGACCTGACCCAAGGAATGATGACCTCCACTCCACCTCCACAGGACTGTGTTCTTCTCAGAATCTCCTTGGGAGAGAGTTTCAGTCTCAAGGAGTGGGACCACTATGTGACTTCCACATACAATTTCACAGAAAATTGAAACTTCATATTTAAAATGTAAATGCCAACATGTGACAGTTTTGAATTGACTTTTTCTAGGTTCCCATTATTTAGATTTAAGAAGATTATTTATGCCATTTTATGAGTATTTTTTTAAAAAAACTATAGCCATACAATATAGACCTAGTCATTCAAACAGATTGCTTGCTGACTTGAACGCATGACTGCTTGTTAATGTAGGTCCTTGTATTGGTATTGGTGGGGAGTAAACAGTTGTTAACATTTTTCAGTTTTGACAAACTTGAAATATATGTGAATATTCATAACAGCTCCAAAGTATATACCAGCTGCAAATTGCAGTTTTGTCTCAACATGCTTTTTTCTGGAAAGGAAGCTAGTAAATTGTCTGCATTTTTATTTCCTCTTATCCCTAAAGCTTTATGTGTGATGGGGAGAATCAACAAGCTGATTCATATATTACATTTCCTGTGCCATCCTGGCTGTCTCTGCACTGCTCATCATGTGAACAAATGTAGCCTATGAGCTGATATTACACTTATTGGTTGGCAGCAACAACTCCCTTAACTGCAAAGCCAGCATTCTGATACTGGCCTGCATGAGATGCAATCCACCAAAGCAAATGTAATCCACTTGCCACTTATAAAAAATGGAAATGGACTGCCTTCAAGTCAATTCTGACTTATGGCGACCCAATGAATAGGGTTTTCATGGTAAGCAGTATTCAGAGGTGGTTTACCATTGCCTTCCTATTGATCCTGTCTTCTCACATTGCAAAAACAGTGGTCAAGTCAAGCAACTCACTCGAGAGGCCATATATTTATTATTTATTTATTACATTTCATTTATATCCAGCCCTTTCTCCCGAAGGAGCCCATGACAGCAAACACATTAACAAAACATTTTAACAACAACAAAAAACATTCTAAAAACAATTAAAATTCTAAAAACAGTTACAGATAAAAACATTCTTCCCTCTAGTGATCTCCGGGGTTGCCAGGAACAATCTCCTTCAGACATCAAATGCCAGGGTAAGCAGGAATGTTTCAAATTCCTCCTGAAAGTCAATAATGATGGAGACAGATGCTGGGGAGGGCACTCCACAAATAGAAAGCCACCACTGAAAAGGCTCTGGCATGGGTCATCACCAACTGGGCAGCCACCAGTGGCAGCACCATGTGCCAACAGCACCTCACCTGCTGATTGTAGGGTCCAAAATAGTTGATACTGGATGGCTGATGATGAGCTATGTAAGGAATGTTAACTTGTTCAGACCTGCTCTGAGGTCACAGAAACTCCAGCCAACCAATTACTATGTTTGCCCAGTTCATCTGCTCAAAGTGGTGCTTTGAGAACTCCACCTGAGCAAATAAATGCAATATATATAATCTTGCAAGAGATTCTGGAGTGAGAAAATGGATACAGGACAACAGCCTAATCATTAGCCCAACTGTGCCCTCCACTATGAATTGACATTACCTTTGGCTTAAACATTTCTTCATAGACTGTGGCACTTTTTGCCAAGCAGGCCTTGTGCAATGCTATTCATGTCTACTCAGAAGCAAGTCCCATTGAGTTCAATGGAGCTTACTTGCAGGCAAATCTGTGTAGGGCTGCAGGCTAAGAGGTTGGGGAGCTGAACTGCTATTGCCCCTGCCCCACTTCCTTCTCACTGCACGCTCAGTATCAGGCTGTAAACACACTAGGTGCCAGAGCAAAGCGTTTCCATTAGCCACATCTGGTGGGGAAATGGGTTGATCTACTGATCAATCGTGAAATCTCTTTGAAGCCGAATTTTTAAAAAACTGTAAAGCAGCTCCCACCAGGTTTTGCAGTAAAAAAAGGGCGGGGCTTGACTAGCATCTTGTGCCCCTGTTTTCAGAAGAGAGAGATGGAGATGCACTGGAACTGGCAGAACAGTGAGTGTGTTTCTACCCTTAGTTGGATTCCACACTAAGTTGGTTAAACTCAGGTCCCACTGAAATCAGCAGGACATGTTAGTAATGACTTAAGTCCTGCTGTTTTTATACACACACATTATTTTTAGTATGGAAAATATAACAAACATGAAATTAACTAACAATAGCAGTCATTTCACATAGTCTGCATCTGTGTTGGAATTGCTTTTTAAGATGTTTTTAAAGTTGTTTTTTAAAGATGTTTTTAAAATTGTTTTGAAGATGTTTTAAAGTGCTTTTTGTGTTTTGGGTTGCTACCCTGGGCTCCTTCTGGGATGAAGGGTGGGATATAATTTTAATAAATAAATAGTCAAAGGGCTAACTTCAGTAGTATAGATCCAAGCAGCACTCAAATTGTGAAACCACAATCAGAATTACCACTTTTTGAAGACAAAAGAACAAAAAGAAAGAATTGTTGAATCCAGGAAAAAAAGAGGAAGATGTAATAGTTTGACCTCGTATGAATTTACTGCACATGTGCACCATACAACAAGGACAAGATAGGTCCCTTCATTATATCAGTCACTTTGGAACAACCCCCCAAAGACTGACTGATTTCAAGAAGAACTAGGGCTGCAATCCTAACCATGTCTACTCTGAAGTAAATCCACTGAATCCAGTGGGGGCCTTCGCTCAGGTAAGAAGAGTTAGGATCACAGTGTATAGCCAAGCCAATGCCATTGTTAAGCTGGGAGTGTATTGTTTATTAGTGTCAATGTGCCCCTTCCATATGTGAGACCCACCTCTTCCCAAAAAAGGGCCTGGCTACAGAAGATGGCACAAGTGTGTTTCCTTCCCACTGCTGCCCTAGTTTGCAAATGGCTGTTGAGGAAAACAGAGGATGAACATGAAGGATGAAGAATTCATGGAAGGAATCCAGTGGGCAAAGGATTCCAGTGATTCTGGGAAGGGCTGAGCAAAGAATCCTAAGCTGCATGGGCAGCTAGCTGGACAGCAGTGGTTTCCCACCCCTTATTATGAAGCAAGTTGTGGCCCTGGAAACACAATAGAAGAGCCGTCAGGCAATATGTAGGACAACAGTAAGGAACCTCCAGCTTGCAGGCCTGATTAGGCCCAGCAGGGGTTCTTGGTTGCCCCACAAGGCCATATTCCCCAAGCCACATCCACTCACCTGTCAAAGGACCCCCCCAGGGGTGGGGGAACCTCAGGATCTGGCCCTCTGGGCTGAAAATATTCCCCACCTCTGATTGGGCAGCAAGCTGAGGTGAGCCAGAAACCAAAACACATGGGAGCAGCCCGTAGTTGGGGGAGGAAGTTAGGACAGAAGGGCAAATCAGGAGACATGGTCAAAAAGAAACCAGGGTCAGGACCAAAGAACAAGTTAGAACTGGAAATCAAACCAGAAGACCCGAGAATAGAGCAGAGTTCAGGAAGACATTGTTAGACAGGCAAGGCTTATTTGGAAAATGAAGCCCTCTGAAACGCATGCAGATCCACACCATACATTTGAAGCACATCCAACACACATTTAAATCTCATTACTTCCCCCAAAGCATGCTGGGAACTGTGATTTCCCCTCACAGAACTATAAATTCCTAGCAACCTTAACCAACTACAGTTCCTATGATTCTTTGGGGGAGTCATGCGCTTTAAATGTGCATTGGATGTGCTTTAACTGTATGGTATGGATCTGAGAGATGACACCTATCTGATGTGTAACAGGAGGGAATTCCAAAGGGTAGATGCCACCACACTAAAGGTTCAATTCCTATATTCTATGAGATGGACCTCCTGATAAGATGGTATCTGCAGGAAGCCCTCTCCCGCAGAGCACAGTGATTGGTTGGATATACAAGGAGTAAGATGGTCTTTTCCATATCCATATTTTTTTACATATCCAAGTTGGATTGTGCTTTGTACTTCAGCACCAACACCTTGTACAAAGCTCAGTAGTTTACTGGGAGCCAATGCAATTCTTTCAGCAGCAGCATAACATGGATTCAGGCTCCACACAAGAGTTGGCAACGAACAGGTTTATGTAACACGGTTATACCCTGCTCTGAATGCAAGCCTGCCGCAGGGTTCAGAGGAAGAGAAAGATAAAAGGGGGAGTCTTGGAGGCTGAGTTGTATTTAAGCGTACAGTTAGCTCCCTATGCCTGAGTGTTTATTTAAGCGTACAGTTAGCTCCCTATGCCTGAGTGTTTAAATGTAGTGTTTAAATGTAGCCTCCAGACCTGTTTGAGTCTTGAAAAGCTTCCAGGGGTTTTGCTACCTGTCTAGGACTCCAAATATGGGAGAAGGTGGGGGGAGGTTAAGTACCTGACACGTCATGAAAATACATGGTCAATGGGCTGCATGTGGCTTAATTGGTCACAACTTGGACAGGCCTGTTTAAGCAATCACAAGCCTTAAGGCTGAACCTGTGCTCTTTCTTCCAAAGCTGTTGAGAAGCCCTGATCATATTAAGCTATAGCAATTGTCATTTTGAGTTACACAGTTCAAAACTGCCTCAATGCCCTGGTTCACACATAACACTAAACCATGATTTATAAATCATGCTTTAATAAACCATGGTTTAATTTGATTGTCTGAACCCAGCCCAGCATCTTAACCATGGTTTATTAACCATCATCAAACCATGCTCATACATCATGGTTTGTTGTGGGCTTATTAAACTTGGTTTTCGTTAACCATGGCTTAGTTACACAAGGATCTAGCCAATGTCAAGTTCTTTGGCTTATCTGAATTGTTGAACTGACTCAAAAATCTCTTAATTTCTGCACCTCTAGTCTCTCCAGACTTTCTTTCCATTTTCCTTTTGATAAAGCAGCCTTCTTTTTCTTGTGGGCACTTTCATAAATCATTGTCAAGACAAAATAATTTTCTAGGAACAACATAGGCCAACCCCAGCTTCTATGGGAAAAATGGTGCATTCACACTTTCAACGTTTAAGATATGTCAAAGGAGATTATTTTTATAGCTCCAGGCCCAGCTTTCTCATGAGAGCCATTGCTGCTCTGCTTGATGGTGAATACCTAAGGGACACATTTTTCCCTCTGTGCCAAATCTCTGTCTTCTGGAGAGGGTGGGGAATGGATTAGACAGATGTCTATAGGCCACAGATTCTAAAACTTTGCCAACTTTGTGAGTCTCCTTAACCTTAAAGAGAAGAAGTAAACTAAATCAGTTAACAAATAAACTGATAAACAAAGGAGTCAATATCTTGGAAAGATCTTTGAAAAGTCATGTAGTTTACAGAACATTTCAGCTCAGCTCCAAAAAGCCATAATCCTTGCAACATGTACCACCATTACCAGGACATTCCTGAGCATACCTGTGCAACTCCATACATTTCAGAGACACTAAACCGCCCAGAGAGCTTCGGCTATGGGGTGGTAAGTAAATAAATAAATAAATAAGGGGCACACTGCCCAACCCCATACTCACTAGGATTGCCAGGTCTCCAGAATCCCAAAGCCTGAAACTCATGGGGAGGGACTTAGCAAAGTTGTGGGAAGGAGCCTTGCGATCTCATCAGACAGGGTTTTGTGATGTCATGGGGCTGCCAACTCTTGACAGACAAAAATATAATGCCCAGGCAAGCTCAGGGACGTGGCTACGTGCTACAGAGGCAGAACTAGCACTGTGAAGGCTCAGGTCATTAAAAAAAATTCCAGGGGACACGGTTGTTTTTTGTTTTTCATTGGGGTGATTCCCACCACTCCTTTAAATTTACCCACTGGGAGAATCTGTAATTTGGGGAAACAATTCTACAAAGCATCTTGTGGGAAGGGCCATAGTTCAGCACATGCTTTTGCATGCAAAAGGTCCCAGGTTTCATTTCTAGGTAGGGCTGGTTCACACCCTGAAGAGCCACTGTCAGTCACTGTAGGCTAGACTACATGGCCTGACTTGCTACAAGGCAGCTTCCTATATTCCCATGCAATATTTTCTCTCTGACAATTAGTGATTTATTTGTTTTTTTAATAATGGCTTAAAACACTACTGTAAAAGATTCGAAGATAGTTATTGTGGCTTGGCCACAATGGCCTCATGGGCCCATTGGGGATGCCTGGCAAGCCAGAGTTTCTCTGCTGCTGCATTAAACTCATCCAATCCTGCCCTGTGCACTTAAGATATTGAATAGATGACCAAAAATGTTCATTAGTACAACACATACATAATGCTCCTCACATGGCTGTCAGTATATCACACACACAAGCCACAGTTGTGTTATATACCTTTTGATGATTGTGGATGTATTGTGTGGATGTATTAACAGAGGGTCATTTGAATCAGCCCAGGAACATGTTGAAAAATAAAGTATTTCTGAGAATGTACGAAGTACCTTTCCCTCGTACTCCTGTGCATCTGAGATCAGAAGGAGCCCATCTCTCAATCTCAGCTAAGAGCATGGATGCTTATGGTAGTTGCTTATTTAGTTGTTTATTGTACTAGCCAATTAGTATGGATATTATATTAAGAGTCATGGGTATATGGCTGACAAGATGGAAACTCTAACTTGGTATTTGCTAAAACCTTTTTCATTTCTGCAAACCTATGCAAACATATAATTTAGTTATCTATACTTGTTTTTAAATTCTGCTGATTTTATCTGCATATTATTGATTCATATTTTACTGTTTAATGTACACTGCTTAGCAATTTTTGATTAAGCTGTTT
Source organism: Rhineura floridana (assembly GCF_030035675.1). Classification (NCBI taxonomy): domain Eukaryota; kingdom Metazoa; phylum Chordata; class Lepidosauria; order Squamata; family Rhineuridae; genus Rhineura; species Rhineura floridana. The sequence goes on along the minus strand of NC_084482.1, from coordinate 13,959,845 downwards.
AAAAAATCTTAAAATAAATGCCCATACATATATCATTTGAAAGGAAAAAATAATTACATATGTATTGGACTCAGTGGTTCTCTCTTTTGAAATGTGGATGTACTATCAATAACCAATGTACTTAATTTTAGCATCTTATTAGACGGTTAAAAAGAACACGATGTAAAATTAAAATAGCAAAGAAAGAGGAGCCCTGAGACAACTAATTTCTGATGTTCAGAATTAACCATGAATTCTTTGAGACATATTTTAAAAAAATATTACTCATCACAAAACTAAATCATATAATTACAGCAATTAATTGTTACTAACAAGGCATATTAGTTTCACATTGTCTTGTATTTTCTATTTTTAAAAAAGGCCAATTTCCTCCAAAATAAACTACCCATTTATCTTCCTTCTGTAATACATACAAAGCTAGATTAAACATGGAAATTATACCCTACACCCCAACCAGTCTATTACAGATGGGTTTATTTTTCCTACCTTTGATCAATCACAATTCCTTCTACCATTAAGAGATAAGTAATCAGCTCCAGATTGTCAGACTGCATCATATCTTTTAGATACCAGAAGAGGAAGTGGCACTAATGTAATTGTATAACTAGCCCTTCCTTTGTAATATTGATATCTATCACTGTGATTGGGGGGTGGGTGGGAAGACACTTTTGGCTACATACGAAGCAAATTAGGGCCCATCATTATCACAGCTCCAAGTGTATATTCTATTTAATATTAATAGTATGAGATACTAATGATATAGGATCTTATAAACACTTTCTTGCATGACATGGTAAACCAAACTATGGCTTACCAGAATTGTGTAAACATGCAGGCTCCCAGAAAGAAGCTCGCAGCTGTTTTGCTCCTTCCTGGCCCTTTTTGCTCCTGCACTGATCTAAGCCAACGTTTGGCTTAATGTATTGTCTGAACCCTGGCTTGTGGTTAAGCTGTCTCCTAACTAACCACAAGATGGCTTAGCTTGGCATGGCCCAGGAGCAAAAAGGACTGTGGAGGAGCAAACAGCTGAAAGTGCCACTCTGGAAGCCATCACATTCATGCAGTCCCAATGACTTCCTGTCTTATTGAAACCAAGCCTATGACTTCATTTGAACATTAAACCAAACCATGGTTTACATTTGCAAGAATAAGCGTAGCCTCTCCCAACCCCAACCCCCACTCTTCCCACTATCCGTCATATCTAGATCACACCCAATGCAGTCCCTGCCCAATGGGATATGTTGCCATTGTAAAAAAATCTAGGTTTCTTTGAAAGTCATAGAGCACAAGCCTAACCATGTCTACTTAGAAGTAAGTCCTGTTGAATTCAGTGCGGCTTACTCCCAGGTAAGTGAGGATAGGGTTGCAGCCTTAATTCTGTTCTCCATTTTACCCTGTAGGAATCATGGAATCATAGAGCTGGAGGGAGTCTTACAGGTCATCTAGTCCAACCCGCTGCTTGATGCAGGAAATCCAGAGCTAAAGCATCTCCCAAAGATGGCTAACCAGCCTGTGCTTGATCTCCATTAAGAAAGAGCATGCCACTCCACTAGGTAATGGTTTCCAATGCTGAACTGCTTCTTACTATCAAAACGTTTCTTCTAACGGTCAACCAAAATCTATCCTCCTAAACATAAGCCCACAATTAATTAATTGAGGCTATTATAAAGAACCTAACATTTTCTAAGCACTGGTTGCTCATATATTAAAAGGTAAAACAGATCTAGCTCTGCCATCTGGGGCAGAAAACACATCTTTGTCCTCTCCTCAGTGGAGACTGGTGGCTCCGATATTAGTGGAGCAGTGATTCCGCTCTGGATTTTAGTCTGAACTTAAAGTGTGACAGCCCTTCCAGTAACTGAAGAGTGCTAATATGCCCCCTTTTCAATCTTCCCTTGTCCCACTAAACATACCAAGTTCCTTCAACTTTCTCATAGGACTGTTTTCCATTCCTCTGACCATCTTCGTTGCCTCCTCTAAATCCATCCCAATTTGTCTAGATCCATTTTAAAGGGCAGCACTCAAAAGTGGACACATTATTCCAGATGAGATCTGGTTAGTGCAGAATAAAGAGGAACTATTACTCCCCACACAGCCATGAAGCTCACTGGGTGACCTTCGGCCAGTCACTGCCTCCCAGCCTCAGAGGAAGGCTCAGAGGAAGGGAACCCCTTCTGAATACCGCTTACCATGAAAACCCTATTCATAGGGTCGCCATAGGTCAGAATTGACTTGAAGGCAGTCCATTTCATTTTCTTTACTTCTTGTAACTTGGATCTTAAGGTTCTATTAATGCAGAATTTCATTCTTTTTTTGGTGTGTGTCTGGATCACACTGCTGTCTCATATTCAGCCTATGATCAACTGCAATCCCGAGATCCCCTTCAAATGCACTACCATCAAGGTAGGTATCCCCCATTTTATAGCTGTTCATTTGATCATTTTTGCCTACATTTAGAACTTTGCATTTGTTTCTGGTGAATTTTATTCCTGTCTTCTGAGGTGTTGGCTATCCCTCCCAGTTTGTGTTATCCACAGATTTGATAGCAATTGGAGCCACTGATGAATGCTCTTTCAGTTGTTTTCCATCTTGCTGCGAATCCAGTGGTACTGCCACCTGAAAATGAAATGGACTGCCTTCAAGTCAATTCCGACTCATGGCGACCCTATGAATAGGGTTTTCATGGTAATCGGTATTCAGAGGTGGTTTACCACTGACGTCCTCCGAGAGGCAATGACTGGCCCAATGTCACCCAGTGAGCTTCATGGCTATGGGGATTCGAACCCTGGTCTCCCAGGTTGTAGTCTGACACTCTAACCACTACGCCACACTGGCTGCATTTATCAAGTGCTTTGCTGATATGAAGATAAATTATGCCCACAGCTTTCCCACAGTCCAGGGTGGGGGATCCTGTGACCTTCCAGCAGGGCCAGCGCCAGGCATGCCGGGACACTTGGTCATCAGCCAGCCCCAGGCCCCAGCACCTGTATGCATGCACGCAGCCAGGCATGACTGGGCCTGTGGGCACCAGCCTGCCCCAGGTCCACAGCTCCTGCCCGTTCCACCTACCTCTCTCCTGCGTCCTGCTACTGCATACGCTACACAAGCACGGCTGCCAACAACCAAGATACCGGTGGAGGCTTCTCTAAGGGCCTTATACCCCTGCCACCATCTTGGTTGACGGCACGCATGCACGGCATGCATCAGTCCCTTAAAAAAGCCTCCACCACCATCTTGTTGGCAGCCCTGCGCGCACAGTGCGCGAGCAGCAGAAGACAGGAGAGGCAAGTGGAGCGTGTGAACAGGCGGGAGGCCTGGAGCTTCCTCCCTGTGATCCGTGGCAGGGAAGCACTACTCCCCCATCCTAACAAGGGGCTGTTCAGGGGCCCCGAGGGCTGCAGGACCCTCAGCCAGCGCCCGACCTGGGTGCCCTTTGGCGCCGGCCCTGCTTTCCAGGCATTGTTGGACTACAACTCCCTTATAATTCGCCATGCTGCTTAGGGCTGATGGGAGTTGGATACATCTGGAGAGCCACAGAAGCCACATCTCATGACTTCCTCCAAATAATCATGGGAACTATAGTTTGTTAAGGGTGCTGGAAATTTGTTGCTCTGTTAGGGGGAAACCAGAGTTTCCAGGATTCTTTGGAGCAAGTCTGTGTTGGATGTGCATTCATTAAACGTATAGTGAGGATCTGCCCCAAATTGAAAAAAATAAAATAAATGCTGGTATACAAAATGAAAAATAATCTAGTATCATACACAAGACAGTGGTGCGTTTTTAGACTCTGGACTTGTGTGGGGAGGGCTCTTTAAATCGTGTTGAGTAGTATTTGAAATTGTTTTAAGTACAAGGTCATATTCTTTACTTTTTAAAAATGTAGCAAACCAACCGTGCTGCGTCTGGGGGCCGTCCTGACCACGCTGCTGAGCGGGTCTCAAGAGCGTCTGCAGAAATATTTTGGGAATGGGAGACAAGGTCTCTGAATTGTTACTACAGGTCATTGGCAATTCACTCCACCCACCTTTACATTTAGCGTTTGGGGCCTTGGGCTTCTGCCCCTAAAGTTATACTCTGGCAGCACCGCTCTGCACGTATAAAACGACGCCTGTTTCATAATACCGTTTGCAGACCCGCGGGAGCTGGAACTCCTTGCCTATAACCCGCCGCTGGCGCTGAGTCCCCCCAGCCGCTGGGAGCCGCTGCAAACCCGGGCTTAGCCGCCAAGCCGGGTAGGTGGAGCCAGGGCAGAGCGATCCTTGGACACCGCGCCGGTGGGTCGCTCAGTCTCATCTACCGTGCCCGGTGCGCTGGCGGCCTGGCTCGGCACGGGGATGGCGGTGACTAGGAAGCTCGCGATCCGTCTGGCCTACTCGGCGGCCGGGACCATTTCGGGACTGTCGGTCTTTCTGGTATGGAACCTGGCGCCGAGCCTGCGACAGCCTTGCACCGCCGCCGCCGGAGGACTCTCGGGTAAGTCGTCAGCGGCTGGAAGGAACGAGGATAGGGAAGGGAATTTGTATGTATGCCCGTGTTTGTAAAGCAGGGTATGTGAGTGGGTCGCGGTTGTGGCTTCCTTGGTCTTCATCTTCCAAGGAGCCCATCAGGGTGGCTTCCCGTCTTCCTCTAAGGAATCAGATAGGTGATGCCCGGCGGTGCCGCCACTCTTGTCCCTTAGAAGGCTGGCAGGGAAGTAAAATCAGAAATCTTATCGAGTACAGCCATGGGTGTATACTATTCGACTCTAGAATAACTACCATATCTTTCAGTCATAAACGCAGGGTGGGGAAAACGTCACCTACATTTTTTGCTTTGGAAAGGGTCTGTTAGAGGAGTTAATCTCAGTCTTCCCTCCTTCTCCCCCACCCCCGCCAGTTCGCTTTCCCCACACTTTCACCATCTTGCTGATGAGTGATAATTGTCACAGGGCAGCCTTTGCAAAGAAGTTCACGAAAATAAGTTACTCGTCCACAACTTGCTTTGAATACACTGCCTACACCTGCATGTTTAGCTTTCATGTAGCAGATCAACAGCTTGAAGGCAGGTCTGAAAATTGAGGCCTCTTACCAGCTAGAGGAGAGTTGTTTACAGTTTGGCATTACAGGTCAATTCATATTTTATTTCTTATGTTTATTTTTGGTGCCTCCATCCACCAGATAACATGTTAAAAACATGAGAGCCTTAAAAAACAACAACTTAGTGTTCCTGCAGTTCTGTCCCATGAGTGTTAAAAGTCATCTCCTTTTTAAAAAAATGTTTCATAGTGCAATTTAAAGTATTGAGGTGCTTTTTTACAGTTGTAAGTAATACTTACACAAAGCAGTGATTAAAATGTGGCAAGTAGTAGCTAATGTGTGTTTTATTAATATGTGCCACCCTGGGCTCCATCTGGGAGAAAGGGTGGGATATAAACAATAATAATAGTAATAATAATTTATGCTTCACTTTTTTCTCTGAAGAGCTTTTGACATTTTAACCTCTCAGCCACCCTTGAGGTAGGTTAGGCTGAGAGATGGTAACTGGCCTGTCATTGTCTAGTGAGCTTCTAATCCAACACCTTAACCATTAACAGCACTCTAGCCTATATAATGAAGACTAATTGTGACATAATAATTACATGGGAGGAGGGAGGAATATTTTATCTTATATCTTAATTAATTATCACATTTATACCTTTCCTCTAAGGAGCCTAAGGTGGTGTACATGGTTTTCCTTCTCTTAATGTTATCCTCCCAACAACCCTGTGAGGTAGTTCAGGCTGACAGAATATAACTGGCCCAAATGAGCTGAGTGGGGATTTGAACCCTGGTCTTTCAGGCCCTAGTCCAGCACACTAACCACAACACCAGATTGGCGTTTAGGTTTTAGGGATCCACCAATGCATCTGATATTTAGGATCTAGCCTTCTATGAAAAAATTGATTTATCAATGTTTTAAAAATACCAGCATTCAATTATTAGCAGTTGGGTCAAGCAAGTAACTGAAAATTTTCCCAGCTTATCCTCCCCCATTCTTAACAAATGCCAAGGAGGACAGGGTTTATCTATACCTTTTTAATAAAGGAATTTATTAAAGGAATTTAATAAAGGAATTTCGGCACTTTCTTCTTCATGCTGACCAAAGGAGCTGCATTTCTGTGTATTCCAACTGCAGGAAGGAGATTTTAAAAGCTTTTTACGTGCATGTGTGCAGTGTTAGGCCATGCAATCCTGTGCAGGTTTACTCAAAATTGCAGGCCTAGTATAACTTCATTTATTTTTATTTTTGCACCTGCTGAAGTTGAGGCCCCTTTACGTACAACTTCTTCTTTTTCTTACATGTAGCAAACATACAGCTGCTTGCAACCTGTTTTTGGTTTGCTGTGCGTATGTTTTCCTGCATGGAAATATCAACCGATGTGTTTTTGAGTTTGTCTGCACTAGATTCGTAATGTGTTTCTAGTCTCTCTGTGTCCCCTTGCCCAGCATCACACTCCTCTCACATAGACAGGCAACATGAAGAACATATAAGATCTCATAATTGTCAGTTCATGCCAAGGTGGAGCATTGCATGATGGGAATCTGGCTACTTTCTTTTTGTACTTCTGTAGTAGTTGTCAGGGCAACTGTCATCCTGTTGCGATCACCTTCGTTAAAAAATTTTTTTAACCCCCAATGAATTTCTGATCACGGTTCTGGAAGCATTGATGAAGAACTGGTTTAAACCAGAGCGTTGTTGGATTTGAGCTCTGAAGGAGCTCAGGTTCAAATCCCAGCGTCTCTGGCTTTACTGGGTGGTGCTGTTGATATAATCTCTAGGCTTTGGTTATCCTATCTATAAAATGGGAATGATAACAACCAGTATTGGAAGCGGGGAGGGGGTGGGATGACCCAGGTGCTCGTCTTGGAGCCTAGAAATATTTTTCAGTCCCTGATCATAACACTGTTAAGAAGGAAATTAAGTCAAATGAGAAGCATCATAAAGCAAATTGCATAGTAATAGAAAATAATTAACAGTCATCGCTGAAGTTCTGATGACTTGGCTTATTTGCAGAAAGGCGGTTGCAACATATGAAGCTTCTTAATACTGACTTGGACTGTTGGTCCATCTTTCTCAGTACTGCCTGCTGTGCCTGACAGTGGCTGTTCAGGGTCTCAGGCGGATATCTTTTCTGGTCCCCAGTTCCTGTAAATGCAGTTTCCCTCTGCCCCAGAGACTGAGTTTGGAGACCTTCTGTGTGCAAAGTATGTGCTCTTCCAAAGAGCTGTTATATGCTACTCATCCTTATGCAGTAGCTAGTGCTTTTAGAATACATTGTGTTCTGAATCATCTCTTTTTATGGAAGCTGGTTCCTAGTTCTGTCATACTCTAGAACAGGGATGGGGGAACCTGTGGGTCCCCCGGAAGCTGGCAGACTCTCAAGTCCCATCAGCTCCAGCCAGCACAGCCAGTGGTCAGATATGATGGGAGCTGAAGTCCAGCAACAGCTGGAGGGCCACAGGTTTCCCCATCCTTTCTGTATAGATGTACACACAGTGGGTCACGAAGGGGCGGCTGTTTCTTTGCTTTCAAGACCATTCAGAGGAGAGAAATTCCCTATGTGAATTCAAAGTACAGCTTTATTTAGCTTCCACTCCACAGAGTATTTGCTATTCTTTCATACCACTGTAGGGCTCTATATGCACGGGATAGGGAGCCTGTGGCCAGAGCCGCCCCTAGGAACCGGGAAGCGGGGCAGTTGCCCCCGGCCCCACGCTTTGAGGGGCCCTGCACTTGGCGGTGCGTTTTTTTTACTTTCTTCCCCCCTCCTCAGCCCCTTTGTTGGGGGCTTCGGCGGCTGCCCTTCCCCTGTTTGGGCTCACGTCTCCAGTGAGATGAGCCTTGCTGGGAGTCCGCACCTGTGGCTCTCCTTGCAACCTTTTTGCCCCTTTGCCGCCAGCTCTGTTACTCTCAGGAGGCGGCACTCGTACTTTTAGCGGCCTGACCGGGAAACTGCGGCTGAAAATACGAGCAGCCGCCGCCGTCTGGAGCTTAAGGCTGCAAATAGGAGCTGCGCGTAAAAAGTAGCCGCAGCAGCTCCCATTTGCTAAAATTACAAGCCGCCGCTGCCGCCGCTCAGATAACTTAGGTGTTCTCAGATGTGTTTCACGCTAGCCCTGTGCATCACTGTGGTGTATAATCAGTCCATCTCACTTAAAAAGTAAGAAACTGCAACCATTTGTTTCACTATCATTCTGTGAATACAAATATTTGACTTTCAGTTTGGAGAAAAAGAAATCATAGAAACAAAATGTTTCAGAAAGAACTTAATGCTGGCCTAGATGCTCTTGCTGAACCTGATGTTTCTAATGCAGTTAATATATCAATAGGAACAGAATTGACACCAGGTTCTTGAAATTCTAGTGACAATTCTATAGGCAAAACTTACCAATATTACGGCATGTGAGGATAAAGCATCACTGTGCTCTACTGAAAAGTATTTGCTACTGAAAAGTATTTTATTTGAATATGGGAAATCCAGGTGCAAACCCTAGCTCAGCCAAGAAAATATACCTTAGCAAAGTCACTTTCTCTTAGCCTTATTCCCACATCTGTCAAAAGAGGAGCACCAGTCACTATTTTCCAAAGGGAATAATGATATGTAAATATTATAATTACATATATTCATAAATAAAATCTCTCTCTCTCTCTCTCTCAATATATATAGAGAGAGGGAAAGAATGTGGGGGGGGCAACTATGCTTTTGCCCCGGGCCCTGCACATGCTAAGGGCGGGCATGCCTGTGGCTCTCCAGATGTTGATGGACTACATCTCCTCTCATCCTTGCCCTTTGGCCACACTTGCTGAGGCTGATGGGAGGTGGACTGCAATAATATCTGGAGGGCCACAGGTTCCCCATCCCTGATCTATGCCATGGGGGCTTCCCCACAGTTCTAATTGAAGCACCCCACTTCATAGGGTGAGTGGTACTCAGGAGTGCACAAGGAAAGCAAGTGAGGACAGGTTGAGAGTGAGCCTGCGTGGTGGTGACATTTATTCTAAAGAGGCTTTTTTTTTTTCTTTTCTATATTTAAGCCTTGCTGGTAGTTCAGTCTGTTGGATAGAGCAAAGTTTTGGATTAAGGTTTTCTCCAAAGGAGGAGGCTTTGCTAGACAACTAGAAAAAAAGAACAGTGTGGATGTGAAGGATGGGAGAAGCAAACAACTGTCTGTGGGCAGGTCTACACCATACATTTAAAGCCCATCCAATGCACATTTAAAGCCCATATCTTCCCACAAAGAATCGTGGGAATTGTAATTTGCTAAGGGTGCTGGGAATTTGTAGTTCTCTGAGGAGAAAATCGCAGTTCCCAGGATTCTTTGGGAGAAGTCTTGTATGTGTTGAGTGTGCATTGGATGTTCTTTAAATGTATGGCGTCAACCTGCCCTGTGTTGTGTGAAAGGGCATTGCATCGTGTACAGGGAATAGTCTTTTTGAACTGTACTGTACTCTGAGTAATTTTTGTTTTGTAGTGAGATTGTTGGATGAGGTCAGGGGTGGGGAACCTGTCGGTCCTCCAGATGTTGGACTTCATTCTCCATCATCCCTGACCATTAGCCATGCTGACTGGGGGTGATGGGAGTTGGGATCCATAAGCATCTGGAGGGCCACAGGTTCACTGCCCCTGAATTAGATGGGTGGTAGCATTCTGTAAAACCAGAAAATATTCTGTTTGTAGACAGCACTATCTCCACAATAAAGCAGATGTGTATGTTCGTGTGTAAAATTCCCCACTAATCTCTCTTGCTCACTCGCTCGCTCACTCACACACACACACACACAGTCACTCACTCTATAGAAGTCTTACATGGGACATGCAGGGAAATATGCACCTGAACAGCTATTATGCAGGTTTTGCCGACACATGTTGGAATGTGATAATGTCTAGTACTCTTTAAAGATAGCCCCAATAAAAAGCCCTTATGCCATTGTCAACAGGTACGTTGCAAGCCCTCCTGCAATTGTTCACTAGCTTTCTTTAATAAGTGCTCCAAAATGCCTGGCATTATCCAATAAGATTTTGGCCTGAAGTTCTTCTTACTCCTACTGTTCCTAAGAATTGCTGGTGTGGCTCAGACCAGAAATCCACCACCTAACCCAGCACACTATCTAACCAGAAGTAGGACACAGATAGACTGAATTGACTATCTTTGACAAATCCATGCAGTCGTAGGAAATTTTGTACTGGAAGCAGAATGAATTCTGCAGTCTGGGAACATTGCCATTTCCCCCCAGTGCTTAGCATTGCATGGAATGTGTGTTTTCAACTGGCTGGGAATTTCAAGTGCGAGTGTTGCAGCCTGCTCCCTGTGTGGGAGAACAGGCTTCCTTGATGAGCGTCATCAGCCAGGCTCAGCACTTTGACGTTAGACTGCATGCAGCTAATTGCTCCAAGGAGTTTCCTGCCAAACCTGATGCCTTGTTAGTTAAGGTCTGTGTGAAATCACCTTTCAGTTGTGGTTTTGTTCCCACATGAAGCATGTTCACTTCCTTGCAATTGTGCACTTGCAGCATAGGGTACCTCCAAGCAGCCAAGGCTGTTATCCAGCCGGCTGCCTCAGTCATTTCTAAGAGCCACAGTTGCCAGCAGGAACACACAGTGAGAATTGAGGGCACTGCAGGAGCTCTGAGGCTCAAATTAGGGAGGTCTCTGACAGCTGGAGATTCTAGAGAGCAGAGCTTGGAAAAGTTACTTTTTTGAACTACAACTCCCATCAGCCCCAGCCAGCATGGCCACTGGATTGGGCTGATGGGAGTTGTAGTTCAAAAAAGTAACTTTTCCAAGCTCTGCTAGAGAGGCAGATACGTCTCAGGAGTCAGGATCCTGCAGGTTCTTTTTTCGTGTGTGTGTAAAAATGTGAAGGAGGCAAGGCTGCTCCTGTTTAGATCCATGATCTCAAATGTTTCTTGCCTGACCTGGTGAGTTTTAGTACCGCCCTCTGGTGCTGTTCTGCTTCTGGAACACAAACTTGGACTTTTACCAAGAGATGAGCTAAGGTGCAAGGCCGGGTGGGTGTCAGCCAAAAGGATTAGTGTCTTCAGGGATGGGGGCAGCGCTGGGTTGCAAAATGATGCCTCCCTTGAATGTATTCCCCCTCCCTCCCTGGCAGTTGCTGATGTCACTTATCTCATTCCAGCAGGCATGCAAGAGGGGGGTAAGTTGTTGAAAACAACTGTATTGAGGATCAGCCCAGCTGAGCCAGGCAAGAGTTTGTTTGTCCTGGAGCTGGACCAAAAAGAGCATTCTCAGCTGTATGGCCTTATCACAATTGTTTGTATTCACCCGGGAGGGCAGGAGGGGGAGCCATAGAGAAGACATTTGCATGTCCCAGGGGAAGAGTTGCCCTCCCCAGCCCAGACTAGTGGGGTGATAAGATAAGGGTGGGTTAATTAATGATGATTTTAAGCCCCACCCTATATCAGATCCCTGTTGATCTGAGTGTCAAGAAAAATTAGGAACATTTTCCAAACTCAAAATCTTCTGTAAACTGAATCGCTGTAACTAGCAATGCCGGCAACCCTGCACTTACTTTGTCCGGGGGTTCATTCAAGTTCAGAGGCTGTTGTGAACTTAGAAGCTCTCGCACTGAGACTTTTGCAAATTTCTTGAATTTGTCCAATTTTTTTGCCAAGTCACTACAAAGACTTCCTTTCCAAAGTCATGGTTTTCTGAAGTGCAGCGTCAGGTGTTCCTTCACATGAGGAGGCTGCCTCGGGTGCTGAATCAGTTCGTGACTTGTGAGGGTGAACCTCTGACCACATGCTTCCTGCTTGGAAAAGCAGCTTCAGAGCGAAAGGGTGACTCTGCATTTTTTCACATCCTTATTATTTTAAAAGTAGACCCGAAGCCTGTGTTTCTGCAGCCTCTCTCTGGGAACTTGCATGCGCAATCTGGGAAGTTCCCCTTTCTTCAGAGGTAGAAAAGCACTCTGGAACTTCCTGTTCCTCCGCCACCAGAACTTGCAGAAATCCAGTCTTGTCTTTTTGTATTGCACATTCATAGTTCTTCTAGAATAATAATGCAGTCCTAACCATGCTTACTCAGAAGTAAGTCCAACTGATTTAAATGGGGTTTACAGCCAGGTAAGTGGGGTTAGGATTGCAGCCTCAGTCTGATGTAGACCTCCAGCTTGGGGTGGGTGTAAGGACTATGCCAGAGATGGGGAACCTGTTGCCCCACCCCCCAGATGTTGCTGCACTCCAGCTCCAATCGCCTTTTGGCCATGCCAGCTGGGGCTGTTGGGAGTTGGAATCCAGCATCACGTGGAGGACCAAAGATTCCCCATCCTTGGTCTGAACACGTTATCCATCAGGGGTGCAAATGTCAAGATCAGTTTTGCAGATGATTCAATCTCATTCACACTCAGTAACCTCTTTTGCTGCCTACAGCTTGGCTGGCCGAACCAGTAACAGTGGATTGCCCCCAGTTACTAATTATGGGGTGCTTAATCCTTTCCCCATGCCCTCAGTTTTCCCTCTTGTAGGGTTCAAAACTCCTGGTGCTGGAGACTGTGACCTCTCCTTCATGCTGCTTCTGCATTCTCCTCTCAGGGCTGAGGCATTCTGACATAGGTGTGTAAATAAACCTGTGGCTAGTCCTTCAGGGCATCCCTGAAGTGGCTGCAGATCCCTGTCCGCTCATTCACTGCTGTTGATTGTTGCCTGCAGCAGCGTTTTTCACCACAGGAGGGCATTCCTTACACTGTGTCCTCTCCCTAGTTTTATTTGGGATGGAGGGATGTAAAAGTCTGTAGGTGAACTTCCTGATGTGGAAGAGAACAAAACAGTTTTTAAAAAACGTTTTCATGCCAGAACTATGTTCTGTTCTGTTTATAAACCAATATGTTGCCCTCTAAGTATTGTTGGACTCCACCCCCCATTTTCCCCAGCCAGCATGGCCAATGGGCATGGCTGATGGGACTTGGAATCCAACAGTGTCTGGAGGGCCACAGGCTTCCCCGCTCCTCCTGTAAAGCCCGTGTGGAGTTTGATGATCTCCCGTGGAGCTTGTATCCCCATTGGTACTGATTCTTCATTTTTCCTCCAACAGGGGTGCTGGCACTCTGGGCCCTAATCACACATGTGATGTACGTACAGGATTATTGGAGGACTTGGTTGAAAGGGTTGAGGTTCTTCCTCTTCGTTGGTGTTCTCTTCGCCATACTGTCTCTGGTGGGCTTCTGCACATTCCTGGCCTTAGCCATCACCCAACATCAATGTAAGTTCTGGGGTATGTTTACCTTAGCGTATGGCTAGCTGCTGACAAAGGCAAGAGTCCTAGTTGCTGTAGCCTAGGGAAAGGGATCACGTGGGCCCTCCTGATGCTGCTGGGCTACAACTCCCATCATCCTTAAGCATTAGCCATATTGGCTGGGTCTAAGGGGGTCTGGAGTGCAACATCTGGAGGGCCACAGGTTCCTCATCCCTGCTGTAGTCTGTCCAGCATAGCAATTCATATAGGTGGTGTTTGTTTCATTGGCTTTACTTGAATTGGTTGTGGTAACTCATCAAGTTGTCTGGGAGTCTTAAGTAATAAGGGAAGTTGTTGTTGTTTTTAAAATGTTTTAACTGTCCTTGTTCTTCTGTTTAGCTCTGAAAGACCCAAAGAGCTACTACCTGTCCTGCGTCTGGAGCGTCATCTCCTTCAAGTGGGCCTTCCTCCTCAGCTTATACTCTCATCGGTACAGAAATGAGTTTGCAGACATCAGCATTCTCAGTGACTTCTAAAAACCTGGACTTTAATTCCACCAAGGAGAGGAGGCACGGAGAGGGCGGGGAGGTCCACTGGATATTTGCACAGACTCTTTGGAGGAAGATGCTAGCAAGGAAGGAGCCTGCAAGGGGCTGACGGCCTGCTTCCGCCTCTGCTTTTTCCTCTCTCTTTCTGCTGGTTTAATTAGGGAATGTCCCTAATTGCTTTTATCCAGTCACTTTGGCTAGCTCTGTCAGTCGTGTGTGTGCGTGCTTAACTTCCACAAGAGTTTTTGTCCTTTCTTTGAAGAATGACTCAAGATGCACAGCAAGACCACGTTTCTGGTCTAAGTCCTCCTGGGCCCCATGTATTTCCTTCCTGTACATTTTTTAAAAGTGTATAACTTGCGAAGTCTGAAGAAACTGGCAGGGTGACCTTCATTGCATCTTTCATTAGCAAGACGGCAGCCATTTTGTTGTAGTGGTTGTTGCTTGTGAAGTGCACGGTGAAGGCCCAAAGATGTGAAGAAGCTGGCTCAGACTCCTTTCATACAGATCTGTATTTTCATAAGAACAAGTCATGAATCCCATTTTAAGAGAAAACAATTTTGACCAATGCCCTTTGTTGCCTCCCCGCCCCCCTTTGTAGCCGTTGCTCACAGCTTTTTAGAGAGAAAGAACCTGTGGATATTTGTGTGCCTAACAGTCCCCTGCCACCATTCTTCTCTTGGCACTTTTTAAATGATGGTGTTTGATGTTTTAAAGTAAGATTTAGACCAGAAATGGGGAAACCTTGTGGCCCTCCAGATGTTGTTGTCCAATTCCAGTAAGCCTCAGCCAGGATGGCCAATGCCCAGAGATACTGGGAGCTGTAGTCTAGCAGTAGCTGGAGAGCCACAGGTTCCCCACACCTGATTTAGGTGAAGCTAATAACAGCTATACTGACACTGCCCTTGGTGTTTGTTGAAGATTTGCCCTATGAAATTCGGAAGGAATACCCCCCCCAATCCTTTTGAGGGCCAGTTGCTAATGTCTTGTCTACCTGCCCAGGGCCTTGCACCTGTATGTATGTTGAAACAAAACATATATTTAGACTCTAATGCTCAGGTCAGGGAAGAGAGTTCTGATTTCTTCATCTGTGTCTCACACATGTGTTTGGACCAAAGTATATGAGTAACCATGGTGGTTCCTGCATGACGTTATGATCCTTTTGTGGGAGTAGATGGGGAGGTAATGGAACAGGAGTTCAGCTCTTCATCTAGGGCAGGAGGATGAGGTACCTGTGTCCTCCCCCAACTCCCATCAGCCCCAGCCAGCATGGGCAATGGTCAGGAATGATGGGAGTTGTAGTCTAGCAATGTCTGGTGGGCCACAGAAACCCTAGTCCGCTCTAGGAAAGTATAATTTGAGAATGGATCATTCTCTGGGGAATTTGATGCAGCCACTGGGGGTTGCATAAATGGCATCACATCTGCATTTTAGCATTTTGTAATGTGCTGTGTGTAAATCAGCTAGCTATTGTGTGTGTGTGTGTGTGTGTGTGTGTGTGTGTGTGTGTGTGTGTGTGTGTGTGTGTGTGTGTGTGTGTGTGTGTGTGTGTGTGTGTGTGTGTGTGAACATTTTACCTTTTAGGTCAAGCGTGGCTGGAAACAGCTGGCCCAATGAAGTGGGTGTGATGTCGTAAGAAGGAATGGGTTTCCTGAATCTCTCTTGTGTCACTTGGACCTGAATAGTTGAATCTGAACTCTTGTATGAGCTTGCTGCTGCAGCCTTGCTGAGAAACATTCACTCATACTGGATTCCGTAACACTGTTTCTCCTCTCTACCCATTTATCCATCCTTTTTCATTTGTAATGCTGATCTGTCAGTTGGACACACAGTTGCCTGCCAGGTTTTGTGCTGAGTGCTTGCTGTCTCTTCTAAAGCCAAGAGCTGCAAGCATCTTCTTGTGTCTGGTAACCCGG
Source organism: Rhineura floridana (assembly GCF_030035675.1). Taxonomy (NCBI): domain Eukaryota; kingdom Metazoa; phylum Chordata; class Lepidosauria; order Squamata; family Rhineuridae; genus Rhineura; species Rhineura floridana. The sequence continues at coordinate 13,944,171 of NC_084482.1, read as the reverse complement.
GTCCCATCCAAAGGAGACCTCCTTAAAATTGGGGTTGATGGATGCAGTGCCAGGATTTCTTGACGTAACTTTAAATATGCTTTCTCATTAATGGGATGTTCTATGGATCCACTCTTTATAAACTTTTTACATCGTGACGCACTGAGTGTGTGGACTTATGTACATGATGCTCCACACTGTGCCAGCCCTAGGCTAGCCCTAGCTGTTTCAAAGTTTGTCTGGAAGCAACTTGGTAAGTCCATTGTAGCCCCTTTGGGGATTCAGGAGCAGTTCTAAATTTGGGCCTGTGAAAGACTGCTAAGCAGTTCTCATGTGCCATGCCTGGAGGCTCAAGGAAGCAAGTGTAGCTGCTCTTCCAGCCTTTTAGCAAATTCTGGACCCTTCAAATGGCTTTCTGCACCTTTACCAACTACAGTCCAAGGATGCATATCGACATAGCTCTCATAGTGCTGCAGTATGACTGTTGTACTGCTGCAGAATCCCATTTTATTTTATAGACTTTTAGACACTCAAAGTGGTTTACAGCTATATACAATACAAATCCATACAATCCCAACAATAACATCACTACCAATTTGAAGTATCTGTCACCATCCAAGCTGCACCAACCAGCAGCATACTCTCCAGTACAACAAAAATAACCAAGCTAGTTTAAAGATCTGAATTAGCTCTCCAAAACTATGGTAAAGAAGTAAGTTTTTAAGACCTGTTTACAATTAAAAAGGGATGAATCTTGCCTGGCCTTAGAATAGTGGGAGGCCACTGCTGAAAAGGCCTTGTTCTGTATACCCACCCACCTAATTGTAGTTAAAAGTGGGCATCTCAGAAGTAGTTCTTTGAGACGGGCAGGTTAATATGGGCAAAGGTAGTCCTTAAGGTAACTTTGAAGGGCTTTAAATTTAATCACCTGCTGTTTGAACTGGGGCTGGAAGCATACACCATGTTGGTGGGGCATGTTCCAGCTTCCCAGCCACAACCAGTAAGTAACTGGAAACTTAAAGTGATGCAGAATGCACCCAAACAGTCTCCGAAGACAGACCTGCATATCTATTGATGGTCTTCTATTGAAGATAGGGAGGTTTGGAAGGCCATAGAGGCCAAAGGGCAAATCACTGTGTAATGGAATGAAGGCAGAGCGAAGATAACTTATAGCAAGCTAAAGGATGGCTGGCCATTGTGAAAAATACACCCTGCAGGGGAAAGCGGTATTCCATTTGTACTGCACACACTTCAGGTGTAGGCAACTTGGTGCTCTCCAGATGCTGTTGGGCTCCAGTTCCCTTGAGTCCCAACCAGCATGGCCAATAGACAGGGGTGATGGGAGTTGGGAGTCCAACAGCATCTGCAGACCACCTACCTGGCATCCTCTGTTCTCCATGGAAGCTGTGGCACTCAGCAGGATAGGGGACCATGTGATTGGGTCACACAGGTGGCCCCATTTCGCTCTTGCAGTAAAGTTCATAGCCTGCTTTTGATCCCTGCACTTTGCCCCTTTGAGATTACTTTGCCAGCAGAAAGTGCGGCCCTTTTTCTGTGTTTTGCTGTCCCCTCTTGTGTGATATTTGGGGGCTTAACGCACAACCAGCTCACCTTGAAGAAAACTCACATGCCACTTTTCTGATAAAATAAAGGGGGAGGAACAGAGTATAATGTGTCTGGCTGTTTTGTTTTTTGCTGAGGGGTGTATGTGTGTGTGAGAGAGAATCCCGTGCATAGGGAAAGAGCTGGGGAACTTGCTGGGGGCAAGGAGGGACAGTATGGAGAGCGCTTTTCCATCCTCTTGGTAAGAAAACTGGCAGAGTGCAAGTGTGGCCTTAGTTTCCTGTCTGCAGCTGTCAGTGAATTTGGCTATAGGAAACTCATGTCATCAGCAAATCCACATAAATTCCTATTTCTTATTGGAGTAGAACAACTTCAAACAGAGCCGAGATCCCTGCGAGTCTGAAATACGACAAAAAGGGCGGCCTGCAGAGCAGGGATGGGGAGCCTGCAGCCCTCCGGCTCAGCCTTTACTAGCCTGATGCCCTCCAGATGTTTTAGACTGCAATGCCCATCAGCCCCAGTCAGCATCCAGAGAGCACAAGGGTGGGAAAGGCTGGCCTGGCTTTCCCCCTTGGTTACCTGCAAGCTAACACTTGCTGGGAGACTCTGGCCTACAGTGTTAAGTTGCAGCGGGTAGTAACTGGTATGCAGCAGACTTTACAAAGTAAGTACAATGTGTGTGTCATGTATTCTGCTTCTATGCAGGGGGAGGGGCAAGGAGCTTTATGGGGCACTACACCACCCCTTCCCTCACCATTCTAAAGCTTATTCAACTGTTCTGCCTCCTTAAGTTTGCTGCAGGGGTTGCCCACACATTTTCAAGTACATTTTTTCCAATCTTGGGGGCTAGAAACTTGAAAGCAGAGGTTTGCAGGAAGCTGGCTTCTGTGCTCCACTATGTACTCTCGTAAAAATCATGGCACACTTATACTCCAATGACTGTCAAGTACTGCAAGCAAGCCCAGTGCCAGTAGGGGGCCAGGTTGGGTACTGGCCCAGGGCTCCTACAGCTGGCCCAGGGCCCCTGTGGCTGGGGTGATGGTGGAGCTCCCACTCTGCAAGCCTCAGGTTGCAGGCCATGACCAAACAGTGGCATGGATTGTGGCGCAGGACCTCTGCTCTCCCAGCCAACAGTACCCCTGCTTGTGCACACAGGCGGCAGGTGCTTAAATATGCCCAATTGCTTCACGTCACACATTGCTGTGCATCAACACGCCATCTTTGGTAATGGCAGGCATCCATGATGATGTGCAACATGGCACAGTTGGGCGTATTTGTGTGTGCGCGTGCACTGAGCAGCCTTGACTTTGCATATATTTTGCATGTGAGAGTGCAAAAGAACTTGTCAGGAGGAAGCTCTTGACACTTGGAGAGTGGCTGTATACTATAGCCAGCATGGATTTTTCGCATTCTGCAATGTTAAATTGAAAATACTCCTATGCCATTCTGCTGCTTCCCATAAGCTCATTTCAAAACAAAACCTTACAAAATTTATAGTCCTGAACTCAGAAATGCTTGCTTAACAACTATATAAGTTTTCATGGTGATATACAAAACAGTCAGAGAGAATCAAGAGTTCAACGTGTAAAACGAGGGGGGGGGGAATCCAGACCCCTGTTGGACTTTTTTCTGTCAGTGGTCTCATAACCTGTTGAAATTAATTAAAAATTAGCCATGCCCACAGAGTACCTATAATCCTATTACTGACCTTGCCACATACTGACCTCATCTTCTGCAGCCTAAAAGTGAAAAAATGCATGACTGATTTTTAATTTGTTTAATTTAACATTGAAGTTTATTACAATGTCAGGCATGCTCAGTAAGAACTGTCAGTGTTCTAAAAGCCAGACTCACAGCTGTTTGGCTTGGCTAATCAGGTAGCCATACGCACCCAGACATTTATTCCACTTTAGACAGTCATGGCTTCCCCCCAAGAATCCTGGGAAGTGTAGTTTGTGAAGGGAGCTGAGAGTTGTTAAGAGACTCCTATTCCTCTGATGGAGCTTCAGTGGCCAGAGCGGTTTAACAGTAAGCCCCTCTTCTGGGGATTGTAGCTCTGTGAGGGGAATGGGGCCTCTCCTAGCAACTCTCAGCACCCTCCACAAACTACACTTCCCAGGAAGCCATGACTGTCTAAAGTGAAATCAAGGTCTGGTGTGGATGTGGCCAAGGACAGCTTTGCTTTAAATTTGGGTAGGAGATTACATGTGCCTGCTGTAGAATAAAAAGGTGGGAGGAACACTTAAAAACAATGATACTGTTCACAATGTTTTTCTTTTGGAACTGAAAGGGGCTTTCCCTCTGCCCAGTGACCACCCACCCAAACTCCTCTCCTCCCCCTCCTCCCTACCCCTAACCTTCCTCCCCTTCTCTCCCCCTTCCACCTCCTCCCTGCCCCTCCTCCACAATCAGTTTCACCTTGCCTAAGCATGATTGTACATCCCATTGAACTCAAAAAGCATGCAAATGATCAAACCTGCCTCCCCTCCTCATCCTCCCTCCTTTCCCCTCCCGTTTGCCCCTTCCCTCCCCCTTCCTTTGCCCTCCCCTCCCCCTTCCTTCGCCCCTCCATCCCCCTCTCCATCCCCTTCCAATCTTCTTCCCCCTCCTTCCCTCTCCTGTTCTCCTCCCCCCATGGTCATTTTCACCTATGCTCAGCATGATTGCACAAGAGTAAATCCCACTGAACTCAATAAGCATGAAAATTATCAAATCTGCCCTCCTTCCCTCCCCCTTGTCCTCCCCTACCCTTCCTCTTCCCCCCTCCCCATCCCCTGTGGTCAGTTTCATCTATCCTTTTTTTTTTTTTTACAATAATTTTTATTCAAATTTTCATAAAATATACAAAACAAAATCATAAAACATTCAAAGACAAAAAACAAAACAAAACAAAAATGATTAAACAAAAAAAATAAAAAGTTGACTTCCCATTTGTCGCAGATCAAATCAGTTGTAGGTCTACAATATATAACAATCCTGTCTCTTAAATTATATTATAAAATCACTTTCCTCCAGTAGTTATCTTAATTAATCATCAAATCTCATAAACATTACTTTATTCTTTCCACAAAAAGTCAAAGAGAGGTTTCAATTCTTTAAGAAATATATCTATCAATTTTTCTCCAAATAAACATGTCGATTAATCCATCTCGTTAATAATAATAATAATCTTATTGTCATAACCATAGTCCAAATAAACATATCGATTAATCCATCTCATCAAAATCTGTTAGGTCCAATAATTTCAATAGCCATTATTCCATTATCCATATTAATTCCATCTTCCATCTTCAATAGTCCTGTTAAGTCCAGTAATTTCAGTGTCCAATCTTCCATTATCAGTATTCCATAATAATCTTGCTGTCATAGCCATAGTCATATAATAAGAGTCTGATGGGAATTTCCTCTATCCCAAATATTTTCTTGCCATCAATTCTGAATAAGTTGCTGAAATATTGTTGTAAAGTCATATCTCTGTTCTTCTTTTTTACAAAATGCACTGGCTCATCTCTTGAGAGTTTTTCCATTGTCACATGGCTGCACTTAATTCCATAGATTTTCTCTATATCAAGCTCCATCACGTCATTCCAGTCCAGAAGATTATCCAAGCCATTGATAACTTTATCTCTAATATCTTCATTAATTTCTTCAGAGATAACGTTAAATTCCAAACAGTAGATTTTATTTCTAATATCCATAAACTCCAGATCTTTTTCCAATTCCACATTTGTTCCAATCTCCAGGGCTTGTATCTTCCCTTTATTTTTTCTTTTCTCATCTCTGATCTCATTCTCCTCTCTCACAGGATCCCCTATTTCTTTAAGCTCCTGCGTCATTTTGCTCAGTTCAATTTTCAGCTCCTTACTGCCCTGTCGCGGGGTTTGTTTCGTTATCTCAATCTCATTCATTATTTTCTGAAACATAATTACTTCCAGATTCTCAGCCACTTTCTTGATTGCCATTTTTAAAACCACAAAAACAAAACAAAACAAAAATAAAGAAGAACCACTTCTTATTTCAGCAACAATTGGGTTAATATTCCAGGCTTGATGACATCACAGTATAAACAGAGCAGCCTGCCTTATCTCTCTATGTTCAAGAATGCAAAACAAATTTAGTTCCCAGCATCAAAACAGTTAGTGGCGTCGTGAAGAAGCAGATTCGTCAAAATAAAATAGACCAAAAAGAGAATAGTCCCAGACAATATAATGTTCCTCGGAATAGAAATCCCTCTTCTGTTTATATCTTTAGAATGCACTTCCAGGACAGCTTTTTGCAATAGAAACAGAGATAAGCTGTTAATTTCGTGAATAACAGAGAAGAGTTATAGCTCACCCAGAAGTTCTTTAAAGCTGATTCATTTGACAAATCTCTTTTTGCTGCAACAATTTAAACCAAGTAAAAAAAATAATAGAAAGAAGGGTGCTTGCCTGTTAGTCCGTTTTCTCTTTGAAGAAAAGATAAACGTATCGCATTAATCAGATAGAGCTTGTTCGGAAGTCCATCCGGCATTGCTGGCTGGACCTTTTCTCATAAATTAATGAAATCCAGTCCTCCCAACAAAAACAGGCTTTTGAGGTTGATCTCTACGTTTCTCCCTGCCCGGGAGAAATTTCATCAGTCAAAAAAAAATGTTCTGACTGATTTATATCTGAATAAGCTTCTTTTGAGGCGGGAGCCCGTCTCAAAAGCAGGCACAAGCGAAGTCACCCTTCCCGGAAGTCCCAGTTTCATCTATCCTAAGCATAATTGCAGAGGAGTAAATCCCATTGAACTCAATAAGCATGCAAATGATCAATCCATTTTCAGCAAACTTGCACAAGATCCCATTTCTTATCTCCCAGATGAAAAAAGCAGAGAAATTCACTAATGGGGGGGGGAACCCTTTTAAAACTAAATCAGCTTTAGTTGATTAGTTCACAGTTCTGCTTATGAAAGAGTAAGGACATGCACACCTTTATCGGTCTACAATCTTCACAACTGGCAAGGTTGTTCTGGTCTAATCCAACAAGGCCTAAGGAAAGAAAGGGTTGGGAATGGTGTTGGCACAAGACTTGGTCCATTCTGTGAAATTTTCTAGAAAACTACTAGGAAAAACAGAACCAAGCGGTAGCCAGAGATTTTGCAGTATGAACAGACGGGTAAGATGTTGGGGCAAGAAGCAATGCAAATCAGGCAGAACCTAAATGCATATAAAGTTCTTTAGGCTGCAATACTATGCCCATTTATTTGGGAGTAAACCCCACTGAACTCAATGGGACTTATTTCTGGGATGGCACATACAGGATTGTGCTGTTAGTTGTCCTGCAGTGTAATTTTTTGTTTCTTGTCTCAGAAGTGAGTTCCACAGTACTCAGTGGAGCTCATTCCCAGGAAAGTGTAGATAGGACTGCCAATGTAACATTTAAATTTTAGCATTAGTGTGCCAGTGCCTAGTGCTTTCTGTCAATCACCCCAATGCTTCTGCACCCACTGGACAGACCACTGCAAAGTGGAAGGCTGACTTACCACTATGCAGGTGGAGAAATTGCTGCTGCTGCATGCTTTTCCTTGTATTTGCTACAAATATTGCACTATTACATTTGTATTGAAAGAGCTCAAGGTGGAGTACCTGGTTCTCCCCCTCTCCATTTTATCTTCACAACAACCCCATGAGGTAGGGTAGGCTGACAGACAGTGACTGGCACAGGGTCGTCCAGTGAGCTTCAAGAGTGAGTAGGGATTTGAACTCTGATCTCCCAGATCCTAGTCCAACACTCAAATAACTACACTACCAAGACAGAGAGAGAGAGAGAGAGATTCAACGGTAGGACCTTGAATATCCTGGTGGGTGGCCCGCCCATCACTGCGGCCATAATCTGGAAGAACTAAGGTGACTTTGACACATCTCTAGATCTCCTTCCCCAACATTCTCGCTCAGGTAGCTTCATGTTCAACTCCGCCATTCTTCGGAAGTGATGTTAGGGCACCATTTGTTTAGAAGATGCTGCCGGGCCCTGTTTCCAGTCAAGCTTCCAAGGCCTCAGCCTCTGTGTTGGCACGTTGTCAGGGCAAGGCGTGGATGTTTGTTTCTCCTCATCTGTGGATTTTTGTCACGGAGCCAAGAAGCCGAGAGATGCTGGTGGGAGGCCTCAATAATTGGAACATTTGGGATGAATTTGGATCCAAAGAGCCGGGACGGCCTCTTGGCTTTGATGGAGTTCCTGAAGCAGGACACGTGCCAAGGCTCTGTAGCCCTGCGGTTAAACACCCCAGTCCTGTGATTCTGCAGCAGCCAGCTGAAGTCTGGAGCCAATTACAACTGGAGTGAGTTTGGAACAGCTCAGCTGAATTCTCTCTCCCCCTGCACATTCCCCTCCCAGACCTACAGTTCCCAGAGTTCTCTGGAAAGAAGGATTGACTGTTAAGCCACTCTGGGAATTTCAGCTCTCTGAGGGGATTAGGGTTCTCCTAACAACTCTCAGCACCCTTAACAAACTACAGTTCCCAAGATGCTTTGGGGGAAGCCATGACTGTTTACAGTGGTATGATACTGCTTGAAATGTATAGTGCAGAAGGGGCCTGGTAGATCTTGCCTGGCAGGGGCAATGCCAGGTCGTTCAAAGATTCAGGGCACAAGCCCATGACACAAATTGTCCTAAAATTTGCATACGCTTATATGCACAGATGCAAATTTAGGTCTCTGAGCAAACTAGGAAGATGGGTGGCTGGGGTCTCGTCTTGCAGCATGTCCAGATGAACTGTACGAAATTTAAATTAAGTTTTAAAGAAACAGTGAAAAGGGGCAGGAGATATAGGGCCACGGCCTAGAGCAAAAGATGTGGGGCATGGGCCCCCTGGGCCTCCTCCATACAACACCCCATTTATCTGGAAGCCACAAACACAATCTCAGAAGCCTGTAAGAAGCATAGGGCTTATGATGAGTCTGACCGTTGGTCCATCTAGCTCGGTATTGTCTACACTGACTGGCAGCAGCCTCCAGGTTCTGGGGGGGTATGACTCTTCTCGCTCTCAAAGCCCAAATATTTGTCAGAGCTGCCCAACTAGACTCCATTCAGGGGCAATATCTCTTCCCATGAGGACTGGGGGAGACATTATTGCTGAATAGCAGACCACATGTTCTGCATGCAGAAGGTCTCAGGATAAGTCCCTGCCATCTCCAATTACAGGGAGTCTTAACAGGTGAAGTGTAGTCAGTTTCTGTCTGAAGCTCTGGAAAGCCGCTGCCAGTCAGAGTAGATAATACTGAGCCGGCATAAGGTAGTTTCCCACATTCTCTATTTGAATCCTAGTTGTTTTACTTTAATTTCTAGTTAGGTGGCAACTCTAAACTGACCACTGTGGTTCTTTCATTCTTCTTACTTATTTTTAAATCTGTGCTCCAGTTTTTGGCCCTAGATGTTATAAGTCTTCCAAAATTTGGGCAGTTTACTCTCACAGAGAATCTGGTTGTCCTTATAGCTGCAAGGACAGAAAGTATTCAGGAGCCTTTTATATCGATGGGCAATTATGTATAGGAGTGGAGATACAGGGGAATGATGTACATTCTCCTGTGCATGTGCTCACACTAACAATTTTGTGTTTTTTTACAAAGGCGTCTCACAAAAGGCAAAATAGGCCAGTGCGATCTTAGGCATATCTACTAAAATGTAAGTCCCATTGCATTCAGTGGGGCTTCCTCCCAGGTAAGTGTCTATAGGATACCAGTCTGAAGTATCCTATAGGATAGAAGCCAGATACCCCAAAACAAGGATGGTTGGAGTATGGCAATGTTGCTAGAAGTTGGCACCAATCATGATGCCTGGGGGGTGTTGTGGAAAGGGTACTCTGTACATGCTCTGAGACTCTTATTTTCACCTGTGAATGAGGAACAACCCTTGTTGCTAGTAAGTCATAAGACCATCCGAGACAGACATCTGAAGCAACAGCATGTTTATATTCATTAGAGATCCTGGATGAATTTCTTTCTTTCTTTTTCCAAATTTTATCAAGATGAGTTGCATTATATGACTCCCTAACCCATCCATCACCCACATATTTACATAACATTATGACAAGTTTTAAATTGCACAATTCTGCCATTTTTTTCAGATGTAAAGACCAAGGTTACTTATTAATAACTTATCAGATTGATTGGGATGACAAGCCCAAGGTGAACCATTGAACTTTATGGGAATTTCAACCCAAATCTCTTTGATTTCAGTTCAGCACTCTTAATCACTATGCATGGCTGTTCATCGGCAACCCAATTACTGACAGTAAATTGTATCACTTTATACATGGGTAATACAACACATTGGCCAGCAGGGGTCATTCATTACAAGTCTGCAATTCCTTGCAATTAAATAAAATGTTCAGTATTATTTAACTCAAAGTTAATGAGGAAGGAACTACACATTAGGAAGAAACACGGGGTGAAAGGTTTAACCCTTCCAATGCCCATTGCAAATCCACCTCCCTCTGGCCTTTTATCTTCCCTACCAAGTCTCTCGCCTGCAACTTGGCAAATGTAGGCTTGAGAACACACACACATGAATCTGCCTTACACTGAGTTAGACCAGTGGTCAACTGACCACAATATTATTTATTTGACTTGCAGCGGGTCATCTCTGAGAGAAGAGTCTTATCTTCTTAGCCCCTTAACTGGGGTGAGTGATGCATGAGAAACATGCCCTCTGCCTCAGAGCTGTGGCCCTTTCCTGCTTTGCCAAGCTAGAACGTGGCTCTACTCTTAATAAATGAAACTCATCCAGAAAATAGCTTCCTGCTCAAAATTCCCCCAAATTCCCACCATTGTGGATTTGCTTTGAAGCAATGTTAGATCACAGTTTAGGGGATTGGCAAAAGAATGTTATTGGCTTAGAATGGGTGGGTGGTTGAAGGCACCTTAACAGAATTGTAACGGCTAAGAAATAGTTGGATTTTTTTGGTGTGTGTTGTGAATGGCAGAGGCCATGGGAACCAGGAAGTGACTTATCCTTCATTCCCCGCCACTCTAGGAGTTTGTGTGCCCTGGAAGTGGTTATAGAAGAGAGAAGTAGAGGGCTAAGGGCTTGCTCTACAGCAGGGTTGCGCAACCTGTGGCCCTCCAGATGTTGGGAGTGCAACTCCCATCAGCCTCAGCCAGCATGGCCAATAGCATCTGAGAGGGTCACAGGTAGGGATGGAAAGTTCTGTCAATTTCGCTTCTCTTAGTTTCTAATTCTCCAGTCCTAAATTCAATTCTCTGCTGAATTTTGCATTTTTTAAAATCCTCATGAAAATTCTCCAGCATTTTAGTGTGAATTCCTCCTAACAGTTTTTTGTAGGCAGTTTTGACTAATGTACATATTTTTGCAAGCAATTTCTCATCTAATGCATTTTTGTGTTATTTTCATTCATATATTCTTTTTTATGCACACTTTCCCCTGTAAACTTTTGTAAACTTTGTTTGGTTGGCAAACTGCATTGCAAAATTTAAATGTGCGGATTTTGAAGGATGGCTATGTTTTGGTTCTCTTATTGTTTCAGAAAGTGCCTATTTGATAGGTTCAGCTTGAAATAGAAGCTGAATTGAATTTCTTGCTTATCTCTAGTCACAGGTCCTCCCATCCCTGCTGTAAAGACTGAACACATCTTGGTGTGCAGGTACCTCTCTCTGGAGATGTGATGCACAGCTGCCTTGCTAGGAGTGTGATAGCTGTTTGTCTCCACCTGTGCTGTGCTTATGTATACGTAAATAAGTAAAATATTGCAAAAACAACAGCGTAAGTGTCCACTGTCCTCTCCTTCAAAAGGAAACACTACCCCTGGAATTTCTCACCACTTGGGAAAATGGGGAGTGCACAACACTACATTAGTATAAACATCTCTCAACAGGATGGCTGACATGTTGGCAGAAAAGAGAATAAACAAGGATTCTGATTTGCATAAGCTTTGCCTAAACGTATGTAGATGTATAGGTGCAAATGTAGAAGTAGTGGCTATAATTTAAATAGAGATGCAATACATCTCACCATAAGTGAGGAAAGCAGTGACCAGGTGACTGGTGTAGGCCTGTTCACTCTTAGGTCCAGGTGCTGCTAACTATTGATGGGCAACTTCAAGGCTCTTCCTGCTCTCCCTTCCAAGGGTTCTTTTCCCCTTAAAGTGGACCAGACTGCTCTTTGACAGTCCTTCAGAGTCTCCTGTTTTAATTGCTGTGTTGTTTTAATTGAATTGTTTCATTGCATATTTTAATTATGACTATATTTTCATGTTTGTATCACTGTTTTCATCATTGTAAACCATTCAGAATTAAGCACTAGATAAATTAAGTACTACTAGTAGTTGTTATTGTTGTTTATTGTTATCATCATCATCATCATCATCCGAAGTGGGACACACAGTCTAAGCATCCCTCAATGAAGATGCAAAGTGGCTGCCTTCCCATGTTACTTGATGCAGAGTTCTGTGTGACTCCTAAACTTGGGTGGATCAATGAGGCACCAATAGAAGCGGATCCATTCAACTTATCTGATTTGGCTCTATGGGGCTTCTGATGTATTGTGTGTTATTTACTTGTCCTTAGTTACTTCCCAGAAGGAAGAGAGTACTGTGAATAATATCCACAGAAAAAAAGGCTTCCCTTCCCACAGACCTCCTGCCACCTTATGCTGATTCAGACAGTCAGCATAAGAACATAAGATCAGGCCAGTGGCCCATCTTGTCCAGCACCCTGTTCTCACAGTGGCCAACCAGAACTCCACAAGCAGGAGCTGAGGGCAACATCACTCTCCCCATTTGTGATTCCCAACAACTGGTATTCAGAGGCTTACTGCCTCCAACAGTGGAATTAGAATATCCTAGAGACAGAACAGCACTGCAGGCAGGCATGAGATCACACACGCTGGAGCAGAACCAAGACCGCACCAGGTTAGCAATGCTGAGAAAACGTGGGGTTTTCAATGGAGGGTTACCTGCAGCTCTGTAAGTCACACATTGGGCAGATCTGATTTAGAAAGCACAGAGGGATCAATCTATTGCAGAATCTTGTAACAGCAAAGCACCTTGGATGCATTTGAGCTTACCTCTTCTTTCTCCAGTAGCGTTGCCAGTCCACCAGAACAAAAACAATCTGGCTGGATTGTTTTGCTTTTGGATCAATTGCCAGAAATTGGGTCCTCCCAACATTTTTTGTTAAGCTGCTTGGGTGACTAAACAAGGAGAGTGCTGGGTTCCACTCCTAGACTTACCACTGTGCTCTGCCATCTGACTCTGCCATGGGACTGCTCTGTGCCAAAAATATATGGTGGGATATATTGCATGAGGGTAGCCTAGGCTACAGACACATGACCTTTCTTTCTTTTTCTTTCTTTCCCAGAGAGCTAAAAGTGGTATGACAAAGTTATTGTTACCTGGGATGTGCAGTTCACTCTTTACTGTCCCTATTAACAGGTTTTGCAGGATTTTGCTTCAAAAACCTACAAAACCTGTTTAACCAGAAACTATAGTTTGACAAACGAAATGTGTGTGTGTGTTTTCCACAGGCAACAATGTCTCTGTCATATCCCCTTTGACTCTTTTCAGCATGAGGCCTTAGAAGATTGGGGGAGGGTTTTTTATATTTTTTTAAAAGGTGGAAAATGCATAGACAGCCAGAAGAGGGTAGGCACCACAATCAGACCTATAAATAATAACTGTCTCCATTGGTGTTCTAGCTAATTACACATTTTCCCCACAGAATTTTGCATTACAGAATACTTTATTTTCCAGTCAGCAATCCCTTGTTCTTACACCTGCTCCATGTATATATTTTAACTGATGCCTTAAAAACTTAAGGCCGTAATCCTGTGCCTACTTACCTGGGAGCAAACAGACCTGAACACAGATGTTACGTCTGAGCAAACCTGCATAGGAATTGCAGTGTTACAGTGTATTCCTATGCATGTTTGTTTACTCAGAAGTAAATACTAATGTGTTCAAAGTGAGTTACTCCCAGGAAAGTGTACATAAGATTCCTTCTTTAATGTTACATTTTATGCACCTAGGATACAGGTACATGCTGAAAACTCAGAGCAAAATCCTCATGTTTTTAAAGCTTAATAAATAATAATAATAATAATAATAATAGGTAAGCACTTATAAGTCTCAGTGCTTTTGATGGGAGAGTTGAACATCTGCACAATACTCTCCTGGTGAAATCAGTGGGAATTAAGGCTCTTCCAGGCAACATGTTTATTTAGCATTCATCTGGATTTGCTTGCACAAAGCTTATGTGGCGATTAGACTATGTTGACTCTTTACTGAGCATGCCTCCTCATTTGCTTGCTGGGTGTTTATCCATCTTTCCATTAATTATTTGTTCATTCCACACTTTGCAGTACATTTCCCCGTCACTCCTAACTGCAAAAAGTCCCTTTCTTTTTTAAAAGTGGATTTGTTGCAGTAGGGCCTCAGATCATCTACTCCACTTTAATTGCTCAAACCTACATTTCCTGGTATGCACTTGAATCCCTCTGGCAAAATAATGACAGTCTGGAAGTAACCTTAAAAGTGTTTAACTTTGCTAGCATTGTGTCCATAGCCTGCAATCTGCTCTAAGGATGCTTCTGGATGGAGTTTCCCCCCCATTTACCAGCATATGAAGCTCACTGGGTGATCTTGGGCCAGTCACTGCCTCTCAGCCTCAGAGGGAGGCAATGGTAAAACCACCTCTGAATACCGCTTACCATGAAAACCCTATTCATAGGGTCGCCATAAGTTGGGATCAAAGGCAGTCCATTTACATTTACATACAGCTGTTATTTGCAAGCCACAAAAAGGTTTGCTGCTAAACCCCTTGCTGATCTCAGCTTTTCTGTCATCCCATGGGGTGCCTGGCCTCAAGCTCCCATTCTCCCGCCTCCACCATCCTGTGCACATAGTGGAGGACCATCTCGTTTAAAAGGAAAAGTGAAAAGCATTTAATGCCCACTTCCACAACAAGTGGAAAGCAGTTTCTTCAATTTGTTTTATTTCATTGACAATTATGTTTTTAAGCATGCCACAAGCACACATAAATATTTACATGAAAATGAAATGCAACTGTTGCTGGAAGCCGAAAACTTCTGTAGTTTACAAAGTGAAAGGGCTCTTCCAGATGAGCATTCATCCTGATTGTGTTGCACAAACTTAAGTAGAGGTTAGATTGTATCTACTCTTGATTGAACATGTGTTCTGATTTCTTTGCAATGAGGTCATACGACAATCAACATTCACCATGATTTGCTTATGGAGAGTTTTTGTCTTCCTATTCACCGTCTGTTCATTCCACACTTTTCCGTGCATTTCCTGACAGCAAAAATTCTGTTTCTTTGTTAAAGTCGATTTGCTACGCTGGGGCAAGACATCACTTTCATTGTGCAATCCTAAATTTCCTGGTATGCACTTGAATCCTTCCTACAAAATGCTAATTGTCTGGAGGTGCCCCAAGAAATTTTAAAATGCCACTATCCTTTGTGATGGAGAATGGCTGTAGTGTAGCGGCACGGCAACTGGGAGCTGAGAAGCCCTGGAGTCAAATCTCTACTCAGCGATGAACTCACTGGGTGGTGAGGTGGCCATTTGAGGAGCTGTCCAGTCGAAGCCTGGTTTAAAGATACAGAATCCTAAGAAGGGAGAGCCAGGAGGAGGCCTTGACGTTTCCCTTCAACAGCAGCACCTGGACAGCAGTCTGAGCAGGAACATACGCAGGTCACCTGGTCACACTTCCCCACTGTAGTGACATGTATTGTATTTCTGTTCCAAATGGCTTGCATTCAACTAAGTCCTATTCAGAGTAAACATGCTGCAATTAATGGACCTAAGATAGTCATGTCCATTACCTTTAGTGGGACTATGCTGAGTAAAACTACTCAATTAATACGGTACATTATCTCTAAGTGTGGACCTATGCATACAAATTAGCACATGCAAATAGTATGCAAACCTGCGTCCACTTTTTTTGGGTTGTGTGTGCTGCATTTCCTGTTTTCAGCAGAGTGTATGTGGCGACCCAGAGACTATTGAACAGGCCACTATTGTCTCATCTTCCCTGCTGCTTTCTGGGGATAATATTAGTGCTGGGCCTGCCATACCGCCCTGTTGTAAGCATTCCTGACCTTTAAGTCTGCAAGAGTTCCCAACCTTTGAAATGCTTTATAAAGGCTCATCACGGAGATAAAAATGTAACAGACACTTCCACAGAATGAACCAGCAGTTAGTAAGCCCTACTCGTTTCAACAGAGCCTGCTTCCAAGGAAGATGTATCAAAACTAAAGTGACAGTGATGAAGAACTGGGGCAGAACCTCTTCCCATCTCCAGCCTTCACCTGGCTGCTGGTTCATATAAATTCTTGCCTCCATACCTTTTCTTCTCAGTTAAGGACAGTAGTGTAGTGGCAATTTCAGAAGTGTATGGTCCCTCGATGGTAGTCATACCACACCCCGTAGCAGCCATGCCCTTTTTTTTCAATTGCCCTCATCTCCCTTGCTTTCTGTGTCATCTCAAGTCCACACTTCACAGCTGTCCCTAGGAACCAATCAACATAAAGGGGGAGACTGTGTATTAGCTACTGAGAAGAGTCTTCTCAGTGGCTGACTCACCTCCTTTCACTGTGATTGATTCCAATCAGCACAAAAGGACAGGGACTAACCTGCTCCCCTTTCATGCTGATTGGCTCACAGAAAAGGGATCTGGCTGGGACCCTGCCCCCCCAAAAGGAAGAGGTCTATGACCCCCTGCAACCCCAGATGACTACACCCCTGGTTAAGGAACAAGAGTAGTTTGTTTAAAAAATACTGGCAATTTACAATCTGTCCTTATTTTGTCATTGGCTTTATAGTGCTACAGTAAGCATGTAGGTGACTCAGAAGAGGGCTTGACTAGTGGTTGCGAGTCAGAACCAGGAGGGATTTACAAGCCCAGCCATGAAAGAAGAAAACTCTCTTGATATTCCAAATATTTGCATCGGGGCTGAATTTTCATGCATGCACGTGGTCCTTGGGAATGCAGCATTTTTGAGTGTGACATTTCTGCTTGTATGTGACATGGTGCCATTTGTCACACAACACATCATTCTCTTATTGGCCAATATTTACATTTGGTTTACTAATAGAGGGACTTAAGGGTTAAAATAAGCAAGCACTGAACATGAGCAAAGATGGTGGATGCCATCAATTATGGCTCTGTCATACCAACTGTGCAGATGTCAGAGAAATTATGAACATACAAATCGGGGCTCATTATACATACAGGAACTACAAACAGGCTAGATTTGTACTATGGACCATGTAATGATGGGTTTCTCTCTCATAGCTTACATGCTGATAGTGAACTCATTCTCCTAGTGCTAATCCTTATGCAACAAAAAGGCACCATCCATACACAAAAGAGAGCTATCAGCAGGCTCAAGGTTTGCAGAAGTATAGAAAATCTTTAGTTAATTTAGTTAACCTTGTGCTGCAGGAAAAACTAACTCAGTGTAGCAGGCTTAGTGGAAGGGAATAAAATCCAAGAATTTTGAGACAACTTGGTGGCCTTTCTTGATTTACCTTACCAGTTCAATTGGCAGTAGATGTCCCCCTGGTAAACACTTACCAGGACAAATCATCTCCCACGTTTTCTGTATATGAAACTGTGTCTCAGTTCAGTCTTTACCTGCGTATTTTGTTTTAGGACTATATTTTAAATATTGTTATTTCTGTACACTATTCTAGACATATGCTATTTTGTTACCCACCTGTTTTGGGCTCATTGTTACAATTTTCCCCATTTTATTGTATTTTATATTTTATTTAATGTTGAAATAAAAAGATAAAGGGAGAAAATCTTTAGACAAACAAAACCCTAAGTAAAGGAACTCACCCCCCTTTCACACAGACAAAATGCCCAATCAGATTGTGTATGATCAGTAGGCATGGAATGCTAATGTCTGTTGGTAGACAGAAGGTAGAAAACTGAGGGGGAAAGGAATGGAGTGTCTTGGAAGAGGACATGGCTGGCTGGAACCCTGAACAAGAGCATTCCATACTGCAGCATTTTGGTACAAATTTCACTTGAGGTGCTTCCAGACTGTCACTATTTTTGGGTGGGATTCAGTCACATGCCAGCAAATCCAAGCTTCATAATGAAAGGTGATATGGGACTCTTGCAAAACAAACTGGAAAAGATCAGACTTTTTCCAGAACGTCTGGTATAATGCTTGCTTTGAGACAACAGTGTCTAACCTTCCCACAGACAAATCAGGATGAATGCTCAATAAACAAGATTGTCAGTCTGGAAGCAAGCTTGCTGTATTGACGTCAGGGATGGAAAGTTCTGCCAATTTTGGTTCTCTCAGTTTCTCATTTTTCCAATCTTATATTCAGTTCTCCACACTTCTGCAGAATTTTGCATTTTTTAAAGTCCTCATGAAAATTCTCCAGCATTGTAGTGCAAATTTCTCCTAACAAACAAATTTTTGTAGACAATTTTGATTAATGTACACATTTTTGCAAGCACTTTCTCCTCATCTAATGCATTTTTTGTGTTATTTTCATTCATATATTCATTTTTATGCACATTTTCTCCTAGTATATGTATTTTTGTAAACATTGGTTGGTTGGTAAACTGCACTGCAATATCTGAATAAGGGTGAATTTTGAAGGATGGCGGTGTTTCGGTCCTCACATTGTTTCAGAAGCTGCAAAATTGATAGGTGCGGCTTCAAATGGAAACGGAATTGAATTTCTTGCCCATCCCTAGTTGATGTGCTAACTAAATGCTAAGGAGATGGTATTAGTAGTCAGTTCTGATTTTATCACAGACAGCTACATACACTCTTTTCTCAAGTTGTCAGATTGCCTCCATTCTGTAATGAAAACAGGAGGCATTATGGTTACCTCTCTCTCTTTTTTTGAAAAATAAGTTTTGTTTAAAATAATTAAAAAGCTGGTGATTAATAGCTCTTGACTCTAATGAGAATCAAGCACTTGCAGGAGGTGGAGGTCTCTATCCGTGACAGTACACCCTCTGGAAAACCAGTGGCTCAGCAGTCCTTCACCCCCTGAAACATCTTCCCTGTCACTTAGTGCAGGCCTGAGGCTCCAGAAGGGGGCACTGTGGCAGGTTGTCCTCCCTGACGGGTACGCGCCTGGATCAAGTACAACAGCACAATGTGGAACGCGTTAATAGGGAAGGAGACGTGGCCTTTGAAGTGTCTCCCTTTGATGTTTCTCTCTCGCACATAATAAATGGAACCTTATTTTTTCTGTCAGACAAAGGGGAATTGCTCCCCTGCAGCCCTAGGCACTGAAGTTCTTTCCTTCTCCCTTCCCCCCACAGCCCACATGCCAACAGGGGCCAACCTGGTGAGGAGACGGAAAAAAGGAGACAGAGCAGCCATAGCAACAGGCCTTGACATGGCTTCTTTTCTCCTGGGAGGGGGTCTTTGCTAGTCTTGGTGAAGGACAGGACTTTGAGGGCAGACTTCCAGGCCCCCACCCCCGAAGACTGAGCCGGAGGGCGGGGGAGAACAGAGCAGGGCTGCCTCAGCAGTTTGAAGTGAAATAGTCTGCACTGACATCTAAAGCAGGGGTGTGGAAGGTCAGGCCCAGGGTCCTCATGTGGCCCACAGGGCCTCTCACTAGGCCACACCCCCCTCCCTCCTCACCAGCTCTGCTCAGCACCCTCCTTGAGTGGCTGGAGAGTGGGAGGATAGGGAATGTAAGGCAGGTATGTGCAGAACAGCACTAATGAGGGGTGTGGCCTGGATAAGAGTCCCAAGGGCCAGATAGTAGGCCTGGAGGGCCACATTCGGCCAACTTGGCCTGACGTTCCCCACTCCTACTTTAGATGGTATTGTATATTATTTCACTTACTTCAAAATGTAGTTTTCATAACTGTAACTTGTTTGTTTTATAACTGTATATTATTGTTGAATATACAATATTGTTGATATATATTAAATATATATCCCATCCATCCTTCCTCCTAGAAGGAGCCGAGGGCAGCAAACAAACACCGAAACACTAAAAACATCTATAAGAACAAAACAACTTAAAAAATAAAAACAAGGGATCTTTTTAAAACATCTTTTTAAAACATCCCTTGAAAATCTTTTTTAAAAATCTTTTAAAATAAATCTTAAAAACATATTTAAAAGCTATTCCAGCACAGACACAGACTGGGATAAGGTCTCTACATAAGAGACTAGTTGAAAGAGGAAGATCTTCAGTAGGCGCTGAAAAGTTAACAGAGATGGTGCCTGCCTCATATTTCAGGGGAGGGAATTCCAAAGGGTAGGTGCCACTACACTAAAGGTCCGCTTCCTATGTTGTGCAGAACGGACCTCCTGATAAAATGGTATCTGCAGGAGGCCCTCATCTGCAGAGCGCAGTGATTGACTGGGTATATAAGGGGCAAGAGATCTTTCAGGTATGGTGAAGGATGGGTAAGGAAACTTATAAATAAATGTGTATACAAAGAAACCTCTGGATCTGTGTAGCTAGCCTATAGCTACTAAACAAAGGGTAAGAGTCATGCCTGTTGCTCCACCCACTTCTTGTCTCTGACTCTGCCCATCTCTGGCACACAGCCCCCCAGAAGGTTGCCCTGAAAAAGCCCCCCCCCAAGCTCATTGAGTCGAGCTTAAAATGACCAAGCTGCACCCCTGGCCAGCCACCCAGATTTGGGGTGTCTGGTAGCAGCCTCATCATGAGGCAAAGTGGAACAGCCGCCTCCGGCATTAACTTTAAGGTGCTGTTATGAGTGGCAGATCTGACTTGCAGGGACAAGAAGACAGACATGACCCACAGAGCACAATCCATTAGGAGGTTCCCCTGTGCAAGCCCCATAGGATCACAGTGGTGTGGTTATTCCGTGCAACCCCTACTAATTCAAAACAGCGGACTGGCAAACGAGGAGGTGAAACACAGTCCAATCATGCAATGATTTCCCCACCCTCTTGAAATCCAGTCTAATGATAATTGATCTATTTTCCTCCTGGCTATTGCTTGTTTACTGGATTAATGCTAAATAACGGCTACATTTGTCAGTGCTCCAGAGATTTGGGGGGGTATGTCTGGGGGAGCTCTACGGCAAGGTACCCCCATGTGCTACCCTTTTCCGAGTGGGCCCACCTCATCCTTGCCACTGTCACTGCAGCCCCGTTTGCTTGCCCTCTCCCTCTAAACTCACTGACCAGTGGCAGAGAGAGCAAGGAGAGTGAAGGCTGCTGTTCTTTGTCCTCACGCTGTTACTGCTTGGACGCTCAGAGGGGGCAGGTGCATAGGCACTGAAAGCAAAGAGAAATGGCAGTGCTGGGGGGCACCAGGAGTCAGTAGTGGGCCACAGCAGATGCCCAATGATAACCATGGGTGCCAGGCTAGCATTTCTATTATCATTCCCACCTGACTGAATCTTAATTTCACTCCATTGGCATTAACTCTTCTTGTTTACTTTCCTCTTTATCAGGAGTTCCCAACCTTTTTCTCCACGGGCCGTTTGAAAATTGTTGAGTGTCTTTTTTTTTTTTTTTTACAATAATTTTTATTCAAATTTTCATAAAACATACAAAACAAAATCATAAAACATTCAAAGACAAAAAACAAAACAAAACAAAAATGATTAAACAAAAAAATAAAATGTTGACTTCCCATTTGTCGCAGATCAAATCAGTTGTAGGTCTACAATATATAACAATCCTGTCTCTTAAATTATATTATAAAATCACTTTCCTCCAGTAGTTATCTTAATTAATCATCAAATCTCATAAACATTACTTTATTCTTTCCACAAAAAGTCAAAGAGAGGTTTCAATTCTTTAAGAAATATATCTATCAATTTTTCTCCAAATAAACATGTCGATTAATCCATCTCGTTAATAATAATAATAATCTTATTGTCATAACCATAGTCCAAATAAACATATCGATTAATCCATCTCATCAAAATCTGTTAGGTCCAATAATTTCAATAGCCATTATTCCATTATCCATATTAATTCCATCTTCCATCTTCAATAGTCCTGTTAAGTCCAGTAATTTCAGTGTCCAATCTTCCATTATCAGTATTCCATAATAATCTTGCTGTCATAGCCATAGTCATATAATAAGAGTCTGATGGGAATTTCCTCAATCCCAAATATTTTCTTGCCATCAATTCTGAATAAGTTGCTGAAATATTGTTGTAAAGTCATATCTCTGTTCTTCTTTTTTACAAAATGCACTGGCTCATCTCTTGAGAGTTTTTCCATTGTCACATGGCTGCACTTAATTCCATAGATTTTCTCTATATCAAGCTCCATCACGTCATTCCAGTCCAGAAGATTATCCAAGCCATTGATAACTTTATCTCTAATATCTTCATTAATTTCTTCAGAGATAACGTTAAATTCCAAACAGTAGATTTTATTTCTAATATCCATAAACTCCAGATCTTTTTCCAATTCCACATTTGTTCCAATCTCCAGGGCTTGTATCTTCCCTTTATTTTTTCTTTTCTCATCTCTGATCTCATTCTCCTCTCTCACAGGATCCCCTATTTCTTTAAGCTCCTGCGTCATTTTGCTCAGTTCCATTTTCAGCTCCTTACTGCCCTGTCGCGGGGTTTGTTTCGTTATCTCAATCTCATCCATTATTTTCTGAAACATAATTACTTCCAGATTCTCAGCCACTTTCTTGATTGCCATTTTTAAAACCACGAAAACAAAACAAAAATAAAGAAGAACCACTTCTTATTTCAGCAACAATTGGGTTAATATTCCAGGCTTGATGACATCACAGTATAAACAGAGCAGCCTGCCTTATCTCTCTATGTTCAAGAATACAAAACAAATTTAGTTCCCAGCATCAAAACAGTTAGTGGCGTCGTGAAGAAGCAGATTCGTCAAAATAAAATAGACCAAAAAGAGAATAGTCCCAGACAATATAATGTTCCTCGGAATAGAAATCCCTCTTCTGTTTATATCTTTAGAATGCACTTCCAGGACAGCTTTTTGCAATAGAAACAGAGATAAGCTGTTAATTTCGTGAATAACAGAGAAGAGTTATAGCTCACCCAGAAGTTCTTTAAAGCTGATTCATTTGACAAATCTCTTTTTGCTGCAACAATTTAAACCAAGTAAAAAAAATAATAGAAAGAAGGGTGCTTGCCTGTTAGTCCGTTTTCTCTTTGAAGAAAAGATAAACGTATCGCATTAATCAGATAGAGTTTGTTCAGAAGTCCGTCCGGCATTGCTGGCTGGACCTTTTCTCATAAATTAATGAAATCCAGTCCTCCCAACAAAAACAGGCTTTTGAGGTTAATCTCTACGTTTCTCCCTGCCCGGGAGAAATTTCATCAGTCAAAAAAAAATGTTCTGACTGATTTATATCTGAATAAGCTTCTTTTGAGGCGGGAGCCCGTCTCAAAAGCAGGCACAAGCGAAGTCACCCTTCCCGGAAGTCCGAAAATTGTTGAGGGTCTTGATAGACCATTTAATCCCCCCCCCGCTGTAGCAGTTGTAATGAACTGATTGCTAGGTGCTGTATGATTTTAATTGTATTTTTATAGACATTTTGCGGACCACCTGAATGAAGTTCATGACCACTGGTGGTCCATGGACCACAATTTAGGAACCCCTGTTCTACATGCTAAGTCTGAATCATTGGCTCAATTTTGACATCATGGCAAACTATAGCTTATGCTACAACCAAAATTTAGAACCCAAATTAATTTTTGAGGTTCCAAACAAGGCAAATCGTGGTTTAGTGCTGCTTATTTGCTTTTGTTTCCTAGCTGTTTAGTGTTATTTAGAGCTGCATGTATGCTTTCCTTTTTTCATCTACTTAACACTATTTCAAAGCTTCAGCTGCCTCCTGAGGTAGAGCTACAACTGTACCAAAAGAATGTAAGTATCCAAGTATGTATGTGTTTAAAATAATTATACTCCACCTTGCCATCGCAAAGGTTTCACATTGCTTTATCAATTCATGCTAAACCACAGTTGGCACAAAACCCAGTCTGAAACCAAATTCAAACTACGGTTTCTGATTTTGGTACTCTGAGCTCATCACAAACCATGGTTTACCAATTTAGATGCCATGCCAAACCACAGTTAAATTTCCTTAACCATGGTTTGTTTTGATGCTTAAATTGTGTTGAGAACTGGTGTAAAGTGAAATGCCAAAGGCTAGTGATCAGATGCTCTTAAAGAAGGATTTCTAGCCGTCTCTGTTTCAGAAAGAGACAAGAGTGTAAACAGAATGTGTAGGCAGTTTATTTCCAGGTTTTGAGAGGCTTCTGGTTATAGAATAGAGATAGGGAACCTGTGGCCCTCCAGATGCTACTGGACTCCAATTCCAATTACCCCTGACCATTTGCCATGCTGGCTGTGGCTGAAGGAGTTGAAGTCCAACAACATCTGGAGGGCCACAGGTTCCCCATGCCTGTTCTGGAGGTATCTGGGCTCACTGTAATTAACCAATGAGTAGGCTGGCACTTTGTACACGTTCAGAATTTCTGTAGTTCATGAAAACAGGTTCTGCAGCTCTACCCCACCAAGCCTAGTTGGAATTAATCTCTTGGGAATGGAGAAGGCAGGATGTTCTCGTTTAGTTGGTTTAATCTGCAGTGAACAGTTATTGGTTGTAAAATGTAAACAGGTGTCAATAAAATGCCAAACAATTGTTCCCTTTGGTCTTTCTTTCTTTTGAAACACAGGACGGCCGTTTCTTTCACACATGATTTTAACAGTTCGATATTAAAAGTGGTTTGGATTGAGGGGGAGGTAAATTGTCTTTTAATGTGCACGTCTGCATATGTATTGGCCAGGCAGACTAGTAATAATTTTTGTGGTCTATTAAGTTTTGTGGACGCATGCAAGATCGGTATCAACCATTGTAGGGAATTAAACCACTAAGAATAAAAGAGAAGGGCCATAGATCAGTAGCAGAGGAGAGGCTTTGCATGCAAAACATCCCAGGTTTAATCTCTGGCATCTCCAGGTAGGGAGGAGAAAGACTGTTTTCCGAAATCCTGGAGAGTCACTGCAGTCAGTGTAAGCAGTATTGAGCTAGATGGACCAACAATCTGACTTAGCATAAGGCAGTCTTTGTCCCTAAGTGTTACTTTCATTTCCATTTCCATTTTGATCTCATGCAACACTGACATGGCAAAAGTTGAATAAACTTATGACACCAGTTTAAAACCGTTTTCACAAACTGAGGATCAAACCCTATTGTGGTCTGTACCACTTTGTTGCAGATGAACTATCACATGTATGAACGCTTGGCCCACATCAACATTTCTCTGTGCACAAAACGAACAAACATATTTCACCCAACCACTCAAGCTGCACAGTCCTGGGAGAGTTCTGTGCCATGCGCTTTTCCCTGAATGTGTATGCTAGGCTTGTGTTGGCCTTTCTCTCCTGTTGCTGGGGAAAGATCATAGAAATGATGACCCTCACAAGGCTCCATATCGGAGAGAAAAAACACACCACTGTGCTGGCACTCCAGGGATGTTCTGCCTTAGTTTGGTTTTGATCAATCCTCCTGCTCCATCTTCAGCTGCACAAACATATGGGCTGTTTGCTTTTTCCATGGGCCGCTGCTGGCCCAGCAGTGGCTAATAGTGACCCAAAGTAGCTCCATATATGTTAATGTGAAGGTGAAAGGTGAGAAGTCATGGCAGCAGCTGCAGGCCTCCATGTGATCATGTGGCAGTACGCAATGACCTCTTTCCTCCTTAGCAGAATCCCAGCAGCATGTGAAAGCCATTTGCTGGATTCCCTCCTATGGACAGTGTAATAATTCATTGGGTCTATTCATGTTTGCCTGCTGAGGGCCAAACAAGATGCACCATAGAAGCCCCACAAAGAGGGGCACCAGTGGGTTTTTTACCTGTTAACAGCAGCCGTGTGTGCGCGCGCGGGTCTGTGGTGGGAGAGTGGTTGATTCCAATTGGGACTGTAGTGCCAAGGAAGGCAACGTTTATTTGATGTTGGAAGATAGATCATTATGATCGATTATGATTTCTTACCTGCCCTTCACTCCTCCCATACTTAAGTCCCATTTGCAGTATACATTTAAAACAACTTTCAACAACTTAAAAATACAATATTGAAACAGTTAAAACATATTACAGTCAAAAGAACAGAGTGGTTCCTATAGTATATATCTCGCAGAGCTTGGAAAAGTTACTTTTTTGAACTACAACCCCCATCAGCCCAATCCAGTGGCCATGCTGGCTGGGGCTGATGGGAACTGTAGTTTAAAAAAGTAACTTTTCCAAGCTCTGCTCAGGTGTTAAAGTCCAGGGTAAAGAGGTGCACTTGGAGATTTATTTTCAGACATGTAAAGCGGTATCATTATCTTCATCAACATCATCGCCCGACACCAGGGGTGGGGAACCCATGGCCCTCTGGACATTGTTGAACTCCCAGATCCCATCAGCCCCAAGGCTAATGGTCAGGATTAATGGGGCTTTTAGTCCAACAGCATCTGGAGGGCTACAGGTGACCCACCCCATTTTCCAATTAAAATCCCCCCAGAATTACTCTTTGCCCCACAGAGCAAAGCATACAAATACCCTGCTTAGGTAACATGGGGAACTGCCTTCTACTGAGTTAGACCAATGCTCCATCTAGCTCAGTATTTTCTACACTGACTGACAGTGGCTCTCCAGAGTTTCCGTCAGATGCTGGGGAACGAAGCTGGGATCTTCTGGATACAAAGCATTAGCTCTGAGCTATAGCTGTTCCCCAGTTTATAATTCCTCAGAGGTCATTTGATGCTCAGTCTGATTTAGTTATTCCTGAAAGATCCAATACTATTTCTGTGCATCTCTGAGAGGTTAAAGGTGCAGTGAAGATCACTACTACAAGGTTTTGAATTACTCCTTTGCTCCTCCCAGACTTAGGTCCTATCTGCATTATACATTTAAAGCAGTATCATACCACTTTAAACAGTCATGGCTTCCCCCATAGAATCCTGGGACCTGTAGTTTGCTAAGGATGCTGAGAGTTGTTAAGAGAGCCCTATTCTCCTCACACTGCTACAATTCCCAGAGTTCCCCAGGAAGAGGGATTGATTGTTAAATCACTCTGGGAATGAGAATGAACTTGAAGATTAACTAGAAATTAGAACCATCTATCCCAAAACAAACTCAATTCACATTCAGTTTGCTTGGCAATTATGGGAACTACTTTCAGGTGCAGTTCAGAGAACTAATTCAGTGAACTTCAGTAAACCATACTAGTTCATTTCAAGCACTGGGTTAAGGTGATGCATTGACAAGCCCTAAGCAGGGTAAGAGATGCATGCAAGGACCGTTTCAAACACCATGTGCTTCAAAGGTGCAGATGTGCTGTTCCTGCTTATGAGCATGTAAGGAAGAGTTCCTGTCTTGACTTTTGTTCTTGGCTGCCTTCCCTTTTAAAGGAAGCCGCTGCAAACATCTTCATAGCAAAGTTCCAGCTGCCCTGCTTTTCCATCTTGCCTTCTGATGCATTTGTTAAAAGCCCAGCATCTGCAGAGAGAGAAAGACCTCATTTCCCACCCTGCCCAATCCCCCTCCCTCTCCTCCTTCCACATCAAATGGGGTGTAATTGGATGAGAATTTCCTCTGGTGAAATTCCTCTGGTAAAATCAGTTGCTCCTACAGCAATGCAGCAGCATTTCTGACGTGGAGATCCAACCATTTTTGGATGCCTCCTTGGGCTCGGCGAGAGATGGAGCCAGCTTTAAAGAACAGGAGGGTCACAATCTTGAACCGCAGTTTGCATCCCTCCAGTGGTCTCTGCAGCATGCTGCTCAGCGTTGCACTCTTTACACAGTGATGAGGAATCTCGGCTGGAAGAACAGGGACACTGGGAGTTGGTGCAGCATAATAGCTAACAGTGCAATCCTAACTATGGTCTATGCAGGAATAAATCCTATTGAATTCACTGGGGCTTATTTCCAGGTAAGTGAAGTTAGGAGCACAGTCTAAAGCTCTGTTCACCTAACACCTTAGTGCACAATCGACGTGTGGACAAAGGTGAGAGGGATTGTTCCTGCTAGTCTTGCTGCTTCCATGCACTGATTGGGTTGATTGGATTGCTTGACAGGCCACAGATCACATGGAGCAGAGCTGGGGGACCTTTGACCCTCTAGATGTTACTGAACTACAACTCCCATCATCCCTGCTGATGCTAGCCATGGGGAAGGGCAACATAGCTCAGACCACTGGAAATCCTAGAAATTCTGGCTGATGCTGCCCTTACACATGCTTTAAACTCTTTACCATTGTCGTGTGCAATGCCTCTTCAACTCAGGAAAGGGCAACCCTTGATGATGTAATCACTGAAGACAAAACGACGCATTGCCTAGACAGCAGGGCTGGGGAACCTGTGGTCCTTCAGATGCTGTTGGACCCCAGTTCCCATCAGCCTTGTCCAGTATGTCCAATGGTCAGGAATGGTGGGAGTCGTAGTCCATCAACACTTGGAGGGCTGTAGGTTCCACATCCCTGCATTCCTGCCTCTGCTTCCTCAGTTTAATGGGACCTTCTAGGCCAGAGATGGGCAACCTTGGGCCCTCCTTATGTTGTTGGACTCCATCTCCCATCAGCTCCAGCTTGCACGGCCAACGGTCAAGGAAGATGGAAGTTGGAGTCCAAACAGCAACTGGAGGGCCACAAGTTCCTCCTCCCTGTCCTAGGCCGAGCTTCCATACCTCCCTCAGGTTTTGCCTCATGATGAAGTGGGGGAAGGGGCCAAGGTGTTAGCCAGCATCTTTTAAGTTTCCCTCCCTTTCATAAAAGAAAATGAAAAAGTTCCACAGAAGTGATGTCACAGTGACAAGGAAATGAATGGCGAGGCCATCATCGATCAGGGCTGCAGGCACCAGGATCAAAGGGACCCCGAGCGCTCAAGTTCCCATTTACAGCTAGCCTCCCTGGGATTCTACATGCCCATGTTCCCTGGGGTTACCGGAGCAACAGCACGCTCCAGTGGATGCTTTGCATTTTTATTCACACCACACATGTTTCCACTCTACGACAGAAATAATAAGAAAAACCTGTGAACCCAAATCTGCTCCCCTCAACCCCTCCCCCAACTGGCACATGCACACCATCATGCACACCATGCAGCGGCTATTTATGGTCACTTTATGTTCTTAGCGGGAGACATTTAGCCCAGTTGGATCACTTCAAGAAGATGTCCAACTCCCCACCAAGCGTTACTAGAGGTCCTGATTTTCTTGATAAAAATCACCCCTGTATTCTGGACTGCTTTCTGGTAAAAATAAATGTCTTGAATTAGTACGGTGTCAACTTGGAATGCTTTAGAATAGTGATGGCTGAACCCCATATTAAACTTCTTGTGACTTCAGCACATCACACTGGCCCATGTAACAATGGCCTCGTGAGGTGACCACTCAGAATCTCTCTCTGTTATTTTCCGCTCTGTCCCACTTCTGGATAAGAGCCTTCAGTGCAAGAGATCTGCCGGCAGAAATCTTTTCGCACACGTGGATGGTGGTTGCGGGTCAAATAGGTGCTCCCTAAAAAAAACCAAAAAAAGTTTAACTGGCCACAGTGCACCTGGCAGTTTTTAAACAAAAGCTGATCATGTTCCAGTAAGAATGGACAGGAGAAGAAAATGCAGAGTGGCAGAAGCAAAGACAGCCACCACCCAGACTGCTCAGAAGGGTGGTGGGAGAACTGAGAGCAGAACATGATGGGAATTGTAGTTCTGAGCACAAAAGTGAAGAAGCAAACAAGAAGAGAGCAGCTCTGATCTTTGAAAATTTTGACGTTAAGAACAGAATGGAAGAACAGCCCTGCTGGATCTGGCCAGTGACCTATCTAGTCCAGCCCGTTCTCACAGTGGCTGACCAGATGCCTCCGAGAAAGCCCACAAGCAGGACCTGAGCACAAGAGCACGCTTCCCACTTGTGATTCCCAATAACTGGTATTCAGAGTCATATCACCTCTGATCCTGGAGTTAGGACGTAGCCAACATGGCTAGTAGTCATCGATGGCCTTTCCCTCCATAAATTTGTCTAATCCTCTTCAGTGGGGTAGTTGTCGGGGTCTCAGGGGGTCTTAGACCCCTTACTTTTTGGGGAGCAGGGTCCCAATGTCTCCAGCATCCTATGCGTCAATCAGCATGAAAGGGGAGTATGTTAGTCACTGAAAAGTCCTTTAACATGCTTCATCCTTTCCTGTTGATTGGAGCCAATCAGAATGAAAGGAGGTGAGTCAGCCACTGAGAAGACTCTTTTCAGTAGCTAACACTTCCCTCTTTTGTGCTTATTGGCTCTGAGGGATGCCTGTTGTTGTGGGAGAAGGCATTAAAAAGGATCTCATTCTCAACCCAGCAGCAAAAAAAGAGGGATGGGCGTGGCTGTGACTATCATGAATGGACCCTGCACTTCTGAATTTGCCACTACACTACTGATAAAGTTGTCCACGTTAGTGGACATCACCACATGTTGTGGGAGTGAATTCCATAGTTTAACTAAGCTGGGTGAAGACTGGAACAAACCCCATTTTTCCCTTTTCTTTTGCTTCACCCCAAAATAGGAACCCATTAAAAGCCTTAGCTTTTCTCAGGAGCCCTGTCCACATCTCTTGTTCAAGTCCAAGATTCCTCTTCTTTCAGCTTCCAAGACATTGTTGGTTCCCCTGTCACCTTCCTCACTGTTGCAATAAAGCTGTTTAAGGGAAGTGACCCTGGCTCACAAATTCCTGATGTTGCCCAATGCTCATCCATCTGTCTGAAGTGTTTTGAAATCCTCACCAATTTCCCCCATCTTCTGTTGAAAACTGACATGTTTTTCAGGTTTGTAATCCAGCTAAATTTGTATGAATGCTCAAAAAAAGTTTCCCAAACATATCCAGAGCCTTTACTAAAAAAAAAAAGGTTCATCTGTCAAAAGAGAAAAAATAAATGGCATCGTTACATGGCTCCCCACTTCCCTGAGGAAGTTCCAGAGGCAAATGCAATTCTTGCCAGGAGAGAACTTGGAAAGTTATAGTTGGGTTTTGCGATATCAGTTCATTTAAAAATGCACAGCTTCAGTGCAAGCAGAAACAAATGAGCATGTGGGGAAAATGAAGCATCCAGGCAGACAATTCTGGTTTTGAAAGCAACATCAATTCCTCCAAAAGGAAATCTTGGCGCCTCCAGCTAGCCACAATCCTCTAATTCCTGCCAAGTTATTTCTCTCCACTTCCCATCAGCCAGGTTGTACGTGTTAGTAACTAGTAGCCACCAGTCATCAAAAGCCATTCAAGACATATCTTTAGCTATACAAAGGACACACAGTGGCAGTCCCGTTACAGTGGATTACAGAACCAAACACCTTGATCCACTGGGGCAGGGAACCATTTTCAGCCTGGGAACTGCATCCCCTTGTGGGCAACTTTTCAGGGGCTGCATATCAGTGGTGGGAGCAGCTATCTGCAAAAATGGGTGGGGCAAAAACACTTAATACAGTAGGCTACATTCCAGCCAGGAAGGGAAAAAAGTCAGAGGGTTCTGCACATCTCTTCATCCAGGAAAGCAAGTGGCATGATCACAATTTAAGGACACATTCCAGCCAGGAAAAAAACACTTGAGGAGGATGTGGAGCAGGTCAAGTGAGGGGTGTGGCCAGAGAGAGCCCCAGGCCATTGATGGCTTCCATTTATGCAGGCCACATAGAGAAGTCTGGAAGGCCACACTTGGGCCTTGGGACAAATCCACTTGCACTGCTATGGCAGTCGTGGATATACACTGCATTTGCATCAGAATGCTCCTTTGGGTCCCACTGATGGTTATGCCTGTCGATGCAGTGTGGATGTTGCCTGCATCCTCTCTGAGGTGATCTCTAAGTATGCAGCATGTGACTAGAGCTGAATAGGGACCATCTATATGTGTAAAATAACTTTGATAGGCTCTTCATTCCCCCATCACCAAATGTCAATGCTGCAAAAATTGGACTCAAATCCAACCAAAGTTAAACATGTCAGTGTCTCCCTGCTTCCAATATACCATATGCAAGAAACCCTCAGAGGCCTTCAGTGCCACACAGATGCCCCAGATGCCTCCACCTCAAAGTCAACTGTGTTCCCTCAGTGGACAGGCCCGTGTGTGTATGTGTGTGTGTGTGTGTGTGTGAATGGTCCCACCCACTGCTGACTCTAGCTACACCCACCGGCATGTGGCCCCCAACTCCCCATCTAACTGCCCCATGTGGCCCTCATGGCCAAAAAAGTTGCCCACCTGTGCAATACATGAATGAAGCATGCTCTTCAACCTCTCCTATTTAACATCAATGGGACCTAAAAGCGCTTATTTCTTATTAGCATGAATTCAATGTTATAGACAAGGGGAGGAGAATAATGCGTGCATTTGTCATCATTAAAAATATAGAACAGTTCTGACAGATGAAAATATTAATTAAATGAAAAAAATGGTAGAGCAGTTTTGAAAATTCCTCGATACTTCTACACGGTTTGCTAAATGGTGATGTTGAGCAAGCTCACAGCACCAGTTAAAAATGTTTTTAGATTCTGTTGATTGCAATTAAAGAAATCTGAGCACCTGCTTATGTTTACGTTTTTGCTAAGAACAAATCAACTGATAATCAACTGTAGAGTGGGCAACGGCTTAGATGAAGACAGCTTCCATCTGCAGATCCCCTCCTATAATTGGACCCCCCCCCCCTTTGCACAAATGCAGTTCATTTATATTGCTGTTCTTGGCACAGGAATTGGGAATGATACACATAGCACTGAACTGGTTGGCCTTAGCCGCTTTAACTCAGGCTGGATGAATCAATCTGCTTCAGAACTATGTATTGTCTCCAACTAGGTTCTACTCAGAGTAGATCCATTAAATTAATGAACCTACATTAGTCCATGGTTCTACTCTGAGTATGACTAATGTTACATACAACCCCATATTGCTTTTACGTATCTTCATTCCATATTGTTTCCACATTCATCTGTGATTTTTTTTAAAAAAAAATGCGCACAAAAATTCACATTTAAAACCATTTAAATGCATATTCTTGAGTGCATTTTCACACAATTTATGCATTCCTAAATGTATTTTGATACTTTAAAAAAAATCTGAGAACTGCACTGCAAAATTTGGAGAAGTCTGAACAATAACTACATTCTGATCTGTAACATTTCATCAGAAGGTCCCCGGGCGGTTTACAGGAAATAAAGACACAATTAAAACAGTAAATTATCCATATATTAGTATGGGAGGTGAGGAGCAGGTCGGCTCATATTGGAATTCATAAAATTCAAATCCCTGAAGCATCTCCAGCTTTGACAGCATCAATCACTTCTTCTGAAGGTACTGTAATACCAACAACCAAAGGGCATTTCCTCCTAACTAGAAGGTCCCGGAACTAACATAAATCATTTACTAACCTCAGGCAGGAAAAAGCAACTTCCATACTGCACCTCTTAAGACTGGAATGGGTTTACATATTGTAACAATTTCATCCACAGGAACAACATAAACATCGCTTTGATTAGTCACATTGATTAAAAAGCAAAGCAGCTTTTTAAAAGAGACCATTGCAACAAATATCTGAATTGGAGGATGGGGAAGATTTTGAAAGACAAGCATATGACCAAAACCCACTTGTACACTGTTGGTTGTGTTTCACAAGAAACATTGCGTCCTTCTTTCCCAGAACTGACTTTAACACACTCACTGGAATGAGAATCAGTTTTCAAATTATAGGGGAAAAAGAAGGGGAGCTTAAATTAAATCTAAAAGTCGCACTCTGACTTCCACACATTTTAGTAAAACCTACCCTTTAAAAAACAGGAGATAAGGAGGAAGCCATCACAACATGTAGAGGGCCTGGCACTCATTCTCACCTCCAACTCCTCCTTGCCCTGGGATCAAGCAGAATTATAGATGTGCTTCATGTTTTCTTTCATGGGAATAAGGGGATAGGGAATCCCAACCCCTTCTGGTAGTTTCGTTCTGCTTCTTGGACCTTAGTCTCACAGGCCTTCTGGTTCTGGCCTGCTGCTGGCCTTCGCCACTACTCACTCAGAAAAAAATCTTCCCTTAAGTCCTGGACTCACACCACTTCTACACCTTTCCCTGTGGTAATTGCCACAGGAAATTACTCTCCAGTAGCACCTTGCCTGGAAATCTTGTGTGGTGTTCACTCATTCACTCCTTGAACTCTTTCCCCAGTGGATCTAGAGTTCTTTCTGTGATAAGAACAGGCAGTCTGCTCTAACACAGAATTCCACCTTACTTGTTCATTCTTTCGTTACATAAGCATATCTGACCAATCTTATATCTATTGCTACGCAAACATAAAGAAAGATTTTACCTTACCATGATTGGTTTAGACTCCTTTACAGTTGGGCTACAGGCCTAGCTAATAGGCAGGCCCCTCTCTTCCAGCCTCCCAAGGATACATTTTAAAGCCAATTTAAGCCTCAAATTAACATCTATTCTGTTTCATACACAACTATGAAAAATATTTATTTCATAATGGCTGGAGAGAGGTCTCATGTCACAATTACATGTTGAGATTCAGTGTCATCTTACACTCTAATATGTCATTTCCTCTTGTTATGAAAACCTTAAAACACAATACTAAGACTTATGGTGAGCAATGTGGCATGGTCAGGGCAGGGGCCAATGGTACACATAGGAACAGAGGCAGGGGGCTTTGTTTTGTGGGGGCCTGGGGCAAATGGCCCCAGTCCTTCCATCTGGGCAGCCCTGCAGCTTTGCAGTATTACCAAGGTGCATGCCTTGTGCAAGATTGCAAAATATAGCAGTGTAACAAGCCCTGCTACTCCCAGGCTTTTCCCCAGCGATACCTATGAAAAGGGGCCAGAGTAAGCTACCTCTTATTTGCTGCTCTGCTTTCAGTGCATTCCTGCTCCAGTTCTAGGATTCCAATGAAGTCTCTGTAATGTTGTGTGGGTGACTCTCAAAAGATTGCTCTCATGGAGCTATATGACTCATGGAGCAGGCAGTGGCACAGCCTTGGTGACGGAGGCAGAGATGCCTCAGCCAGTTCATTCCTGGGCTCCACCCCTGAGTGCTTCTGCCACTCAATAGTTGTGTCTCTTACACGAGATGGATTGGGTGGGTGGGTGAGGAGATAGCAAACATTCTGGAGGTGGGGTAGATGGGTGATCACTTGGTAACTTGGATTCATCTGCAGCAGTCCACACCTCAAGGGTGAGGCTATCACTCAGCAGACCACTGGTCTCTTCCCCAGTTCCGTTGGCTACCCATGGCATACCACCAGGCTCCGCGCCTGGATCCCAGTCCTCTTCATCTTCTGACCCACTCTGCCAAGAGTTCTCCATGAGGCTCATGACAATAAATTTAAAAGTATTACAGCTTATGGCTTTATTTTTATTATTATTTATATAGTGTTTCTAGTATTTGAAGTGCAAACTGCTCAACAACATTGCCTCAAAATAAAACTGTGTTCCACTATTTTTACCTAGCACAAATGCCATCAAAGTGGAAATTGGAAAACAACTTTAAAACGAAGGAAGATCATCTTTGTAGTTAATACCCAAACAACCAGTAGAACCTTGGGGGGAAAAGGTTACAAACACTTGCCACCCTAGTTCACTGCAGACAGTACGTTTAAAAAACAAAACAGCCACTGAACTCAGTTTGGTGCCCCCTCTTGGGTCAGCTGGGTGACTGCCCAGCTTCCCCACCCCTAAGGCCAGCCCTGAGTACTTAAGATAAGTGAGTCCCGAGCAGCAAACATTAAAATCACACTAAACAATACAAAATGATGAACACAAAATAAATAAATCCGAACAATAAAATTCACAAATAAAACAGGCAGAAGAAACAAAAACTAAATTATTACCATGGACGTCTTCTTTCCCCAAAAGCCTGGACACAGAAGTGCATCTTGTGGTCTGAATGAAAATAATGAAAGGGCATGATGCACCTTAGAGGGAAGGCTATTCCAAAGCTGCGGGGCCATCACAGAGAAAACCGCCCTCTGGGCCCCTATAGTGTAAACCTTTCTTCACCGGGGAGGACGGGACCAATTCACATTTAATTCATGTAGATATTATTATTTTGATGTTTAATTTGTTTTATTATTTTATATATGGTAATATTTTATTTCACTTTAGTTCTTCTATAAACCGTTTTACAATTTTTTTTGATGAAAAACGGCATATAAAATACTTGAAAATGAAAATAAATAAATTTGCAATAATGATTCGGTATTATGATTTGTACTGAATATCTTGCACTCTAAACGTTTACAAATGGCATCTGCATTTACTATTAATACAACACACACACACACATACACACACACTTACTTCCCTTTTCCTAGTATTAGCAGCTTGCATGTATAGCCCTGAGAAGGAATGGGGCACTTAGATCTCTCTCTGGGAGATGTGCATGGCCCTTGAAGGTCTGGTGAGCAGGTAGCATTGGTTGGACTGCAATGAGAACACTTGACCAGCAGGGGGATGGGAGGAGAGCAAGGAGTACAATTGGACTCTGGAGGTGGGGTCCTCATCTGTGAACACAACTGTGTGTGCATGCTGTGTGTGTATATAAACTGTGCATTTAAACTTTAGTTCGGTACAGCCAATGTGTATTTATTAATAAAAAACAGCATGGTCTATATGTGGATGTGACCGATTGCTCTCAGCCAGAGGAAATGGAATTAGGTGACACTGTAGATTCCAATTGTGAATTGCTCTATTGATTTATGTACTGTTGGGGGGTGGAGAATGGATGGTGTATTTTTGAAAGAAGCAATAAAAATGAGAAAGGTACTTTGTTGACTTTTGGAAGGGTTTGAGGGAGAAGGAACTGTACATACTTCGTAATATGAGCACTGAAAATTATCATTTAAACTTCTATGGGTGGATTTAATGATAGACAATGTACCTGTACCATCTCATACAAACTTCCTGTATGTCACTGCGCTGTAGACAACAGCCCATGCCATTCAGTTCTAGTGATGCTACAGGAGTGAAGATCCTTCTGCTGTCAGCTTGGTGGATACCTCTGGAAGCCTGATAATAAGAAGAGGTTTCATATGAACATCCCCCCTGGGTCACCCATAATGGGTATTATTACCTAGGACAGTGCCTGCCTGGAGAACAGAAATCTGACCATTAAGGTACTTGCTAAATGGAGAAGGAACTTTCCCCCCCTTAATTTAATAATTCAAGACTTCCCATTTACAGATCCACAGAAGCATTGTAATGGACATTTGTGCTCCTTGGCATTTTAAATTAACTAAAAATGATTGCCTCAAGGCCTGTTCAAAGTTCCTTCTCACCAATGAATAAATCACAGCTCCCATATATCTAGGAACAGAACTCATGGCTTCTCAGCCAGAAAACCTGGCTTCCATTCAGGGCCGGCTCCAGGAATGCCGGGGCCCTTGGACATCAGCTTGCCCTTGGCCCCGGTGTGTGTGTGTGTGTGCGCGCACACACACACACCATGCCCCCCACCTACCTGTCTGCTGTCTTTTACCATTGCCCTTAACGAAGATGGTGGCCGTGGTTTCCCTAAGGGAATGACGCCTCCGCCGCCATCTTTGTTGATGGCACACGTGCGTGCTACATGCATGCATCTCTGCCATCAACTAAGATGGCGGCAGGGGCTTCAGTACCTTAGGGGAACCGCAGCCGCCATCTTCGTTAAGGGCAATGGTAAAAGATAGGAGACAGGTAGGTGGGGTGTGTGGGGCCCCGCGGATCACGGAAGGGGAGCGGAGGGGCGGCTGAGGGCCCCCCTGTAGCCCCAGGGGCCGTCGGGCCACTGCCCCACCTGGCCGCCCTTTAGAACTGGCCCTGCTTCCATTTATACAGGTCACAATAATGCCCACTGGCTATTTAGTTTCTGTCCCAGTAACTGATACTTTCAAAATTCTCAGTAATTATGAGGACTAGAACCCTACTGTATAGGTTTTTTAAAATAAATAAATAAAGCTGCCATTTTTAGGAAGCAAGGTCTATGCTGTATACAAACAGAGTTGGCCTGGGAATATAGCCAGGTTGTACTTATGAATAGTTGCTGCAACTAAATGACAAGTATCAGAGGATTGCCTAAAAGATGAAGTTAAATTAGCTAAGGCTTGGAGGATGGAAGCCTGAACAGTAGCTGCAAACTCCTCACAGAGCTTCTTGCCTCTCCACACGCACAACCTTTGTCCTGCTGTGGGTCAGCCTCAGCCATATATCTCAGCTTTACAAGCTGACCTCATCTGAGCGGGCTTGCCTACAAGGGTATGGGACGCTTGTAGAACAACACCTCTGGCTTCCCAGACCACTGTGTGAATTATTCAGTGCACTGCCCCCCTCATAATTTTAAATCAGGATCCCTGTCCTTTCAAATCATTTTGAATGGTAAAGTAACCTGCATTGGGTGCATGGAACACTCAAAAAGCCGTAAGCATGGTTAATATTCTTTGGTCCCTGCAGTTACAGAGAACCAGGATGTATGTTACAACAGGCACCATTTAGGAAAGGCACTAGGGAATCCTGTCCTGCCTACCTGCACCAGAGTTCCAGACCCCATAGTATTTAGGACCATACTAGTTCTACACCCCAAGTGGCTACTACTATAAAACAGTGGTCTACATAGAATTGTCATCAAGGGTTGGCATGGTTGGGCATTTGCTGAGGCCTCCAACCTAGCAGGGGGCCCTAGCGAAGGAGAACGATTTGGTTCTCATCTGAATGTGAATCTACCTAATTCACACTTCCCAAAACAATCCATGAACAGAAACACACCTCTCCTTTGAAAAGGAATTTTGCAACATAGTTCTCCAACCAAAAGATGCATACAAAAATGTGTTTGTTAAAAATGTGTTTGTTAAGTGTGCTTAAAAATGCACATATTAGTGAAAATAAAATGTACAATATGAAAAAAAATCCATATATTAGGAGAAATGCACACTGTGCTGATGAATTTTCATCAAGACTTAAAAAAATACAGGCTAATGTGGAAATGCAGCAAAATGAACTTGAGATTTAAAAAAATGAGAAACAGAAAAATGGAAATTGACACAGATTCATCCATCCTGGGGAAGGGGGGCAGGAGAGACACAGCCAGCCAACTCTCTCCTGCTGCTCCTACTTTCTCCCTCTGGGGTCACATCCATCCCATACCCTTAAAACACTCTTATTCCACTGTAAACAGTCATGGCTTCCCCCAAAGAATCCTGGGAACGGTAATTTGTTAAGGATGCTGAGAGTCGTTGGGACACTCCACCAGGGCTGGCTCCAGGAATGCCAGGGCCCTTGGACATCAGCTTGCCCTGGGCCCCAGCGTGCGTGTGTGTGCGCACGTGCGCACATGCACACTGCCCCCCATGCCCCCCACCTACCTGTCTGCTGTCTTTTACCATTGCCCTTAATGAAGATGGTGGCCGCGGTTTCCCTAAGGGGATGACGCCTTCGCCGCCATCTTTGTTGATGGCACACATGAGTGCTACGCTCGCGCATCTCTGTCATCAACTAAGATGGCAGCAGGGGCTTCAGTACCTTAGGGAAACCACGGCTGCCATCTTCGTTAAGGGCAATGGTAAAAGACAGCAGACAGGTAGGTGGGGGTATGGGGGGCCGCGGATCGCGGATCGTGGAAGGCGAGCGGAGGGGCAGCTAAGGGGCCTCCTGTAGCTCCAGGGGCCATCGGACTAGTGCCCCACCTGGCTGCCCTTTAGAACCGGCCCTGCACTCCACACAGTGCTACGATTTGGATTACAACTCCTATCATGCCTGGCCATTCACCACATTGACTGGCAGTGATGGGAATTGTAGTCCAAAATATCTGGAGGGCACCAACTTCGGGAAGTCTGGTCTAGTAACTTTACTATGGCATCATTTTGTTATCTCCTTGCATCTGAGGAACTGGACTCTAGTCCCTGAAACTTTATGCCATCTTAAATTATACAGCCACAAGAGTGGCTGTATACTATAGCCAGCGTGGATTTTTCACATTCTGCAATGTTAAATTGAAAACTCCCCCCATGCCATTCTGATGCTTCCCATAAACTCATTTCAAAACCAAACCTTACAAAACTTATAGTCCTGAACTCAGAAATGCTTGCTTAACACCTCTCTAAATTTTCATGGCAATACACAAAACAGTCAGAGAGAATCGAAAGTTCAAAGTGTAAAAAGAGGGGGGGGGGAAGACCCCTTCTGGACTATTTTCTGTCAGAGTTCTCATAATCTGTGGAAATTTATTAGAAATCAGCCATGTTCACAGAGTACCTGTAATCCTATTACTGACCTAACCCTTTCCCCATACTCTGACCTTCATCTTCTGGAGTTTAAAAGTTAAAAAAATGCCTGGCTGATTTTTAATTAATTTAAGAAAGTTTGCTTTGAACTGAATGATAGTGTAGAGCATCAGGGCCGGCTCCAGGAATTTTTTTATTTTATTTATAGAATTTATTAGTCGCCCATCTGGCTGGCTGTCCAGCCACTCTGGGCGACGTACAACATAGGCATATAATACCTAGAGATTGAATATCTAAAAATAATGAAGATAAAATCTAGCCCACCCCAAAAGCCTGCCTGAAGAGCCAGGTCTTCAAGGCCGGGCGGAAACTCATCATAGAAGGGGCATGGTGGAGATCATTTGGGAGGGAGTTCCACAGGGTGGGGGCCACAATTGAAAAAGCCCTCTCTCTCGTCCTCACCAGTTTGGCTGTTTTCACTGATGGGATGGAGAGAAGGTCTTTTGAGGCTGATCTTGTTGGGCGGCATAGCTGATGATGCTGGAGGCGCTCCTTTAGATAGACTGGGCTGAAACCATATAGGGTTTTAAAGGTCAAAACCAACACCTTGAATTGGGCCCGGTAAGCAACTGGTAACCAGTACAGCTCTTTTAGCACTGGAGTGATATGATCTTGCCGGCGGCTGCCTTTAATCAGGCGCGCAGCCGCGTTCTGTACCAGTTGCAGCTTCCGGACCGTTTTCAAGGGTAGCCCCACGTAGAGCGCATTACAGTAGTCTAGGCGAGAGGAGACCAGGGCATGTACCACCGATGGGAGCAGATGATTGGGAAGGTAGGGGCGTAGCCTCCGTATCAGATGGAGTTGATACAGCGCTGCCCGGCTCACAGCCGAAACTTGCGCTTCCATGGACAGCTGGGAGTCAAGAATGACCCCGAAGCGACAGACCTGGTCTTTTAGGGGCAATTGTACCCCACTGAGCACCAGGTCCAAATCCCCTAACCTTCCCTAGTCTCCCATGAATAGTACCTCGGTTTTGTCAGGGTTCAGCTTCAGCTTATTCCTTCTCATCCAGCCACTCACCGATTCCAGGCACTTGGATAGGGTTTCTACAGCCAACCTCAGTGAAGATTTAAATGAGAGATAGAGCTGCGTGTCATCCGCATATTGGTGACACTGCAGCCCAAATCTCCTGATGATAGTCCCCAGCGGCTTTATATAGATGTTAAATAGCATCGGGGAGAGGATGGAGCCCTGTGGCACCCCACAAGTGAGAGGCCAAGGGTCCGAAACCTCATCCCCCAATGCTACTCTTTGGTGCCTATCAGAGAGGAAGGAATGGAACCACTGCAATACAGTGCCTCCTATGCCTAACCCCTCCAGGCGATCCAGAAGGATACCATGGTCAACAGTATCAAAAGCTGCTGAGAGGTCCAGGAGGACGAGGAAGGTGCACTCACCCCTATCCAACGCTCTCCTCATATCATCCACCAAGGCGACCAAGGCTGTTTCAGTCCCATATCCAGGCCTGAAGCCCGACTGAAATGGATCCAGATTATCCGCTTCCTCCAAATGCGCTTGCAACTGCTTCGCCACCACCCGCTCAACCGCCTTGCCCAAGAATGGTAAGTTTGAGATTGGGCGAAAGTTGTTCAAATCTTGGGGATCCAAATCTTGGGCATTAGCCTGCCCCGGGCCCCTCTGCTTCCCTTCTGCGATCCCGCGGATTGCAAGACGAGCTTCCGAACCGCCCGCCATTCCCCGCCATCCCCAGCGCTTCACCTACCTTTCTCTGCTGTTCGCGCAGGGTTGCCATCAATAAAGATGGTGGCTGAGGATTCCGTAAGGGACTGAAGCCTTTGCCGCCATCTTGGTTGATGGCATGCAGCGAGTGCATTGCTGCCATCAACCAAGATGGCGGCAGAGGCTTCAGTCCCTTACGGAAACCTCGCCCACCATCTTAATTGATGCCAACCCTGCACGAACAGCAGAGAAAGGTAGGTGAAGCACGGGGGATGGTGGGCGGCTCGGAAGCTCGTCTTGTGATCTGTGGGATCACGGAAGGGAAGGGGAGCAGAGGGCCCCTCAGGGCCCCCCCAGGGGCTCCTAGAGCTGCGGGGCCGTCGGGCCAGTGCCCAACCTGGCCGCCCTTTGGAACCGGCCCTGTAGGGCATGCTCAGTAAGAACCAACTGTCAATGTTCTAAAAGCCAGACTCACAGCTGCTGGGCTTGCCTAATCAGGGGGCCACACCCACACCAGACTTTGATTCCACTTTAAACAGTCATGGCTTCTCCCAAAGAATCCTGGGAAGTGTAGTTTGTGGAGAGGAGACTTCTATTCCACTGACAGAGCGCCAGTGATCAGACTGGTTTAATAGTCATCCACTCTGATTGAAGTCTGTGAGGGGAACAGGGGGTCTCCTAGCAACTCTCAGCACCCTTCACTAACTACACTTCCCAGGATTCTTCCTGAGAAGCCTTGACTGTCTAAAGTGAAATAAAGGTCTGGTGTGGATGTGGCCAGGGACAGCTTTGCTTTAAATATGGGTGGGAGATTACATGTGCCTGCTGTAGAATAAAAAGGTGGGGGAAACACTGAAAAACAATGATACTGTTCACAATGTTTTCCTTTTGGAAAGGAAAGGGGCTTCCCCTCTGCCCACCCACCCAATCTCCTCCCTTCTCATCCCCTCCCTTCTCTCCCCCAGGTCAGTGTTGGACTACAACCTGGGAGACCAGGGTTCGAATCCTCACACAGCCATGAAGCTCACTGGGTGACCTTGGGCCAGTCACTGCCTCCCAGCCTCAGAGAAAGGCAATGGTAAAACCACCTCTGAATACTGTTTACCATGAAAACCCTCTTCATAGGGTCGCCATAAGTCAGGATCGACTTAAAGGCAGTCCATTTTCATTTTCAATCATGATTGCACAGAAATAAATCCAATTGAACTCAAAAAGTATGCAACTGATCAAACCCACACTCCCTTCTCCTCCCTCCTATCCCCTCCCTCTTGCCCCTTCCCTCCCCTTTCCTTTGCCTCTCCCTCCCCCTCCCCTTCCAATCCCCTCCTTCCCCTTCCCCTTCCTCCTCCCCATGGTCAGTTTTACCTATCTTAAGCATGATTGCACGGGAGTAACTACCATTGAACTCTATAAGCATGCAAAGGATCAAACCTGCCCTCCCCCTTCCTTTGCTCCCCTCCAATCCACTCCTTCCCCCTCCTTCTCCTCCTCCCCCATGGTCAGTTTAACCTATCCTAACTGAAAAGTATCGTGAAGGAAGAGGCCACACACTAAACAACTAGAACTTTACTATAACTAATCATGTACAGAGAACAAGGCCCACAGCCTGGTGCTGCTTGTAAGGCAGGCCTGGAACTGAAACTGCCAC
Source organism: Rhineura floridana (assembly GCF_030035675.1). Taxonomy (NCBI): domain Eukaryota; kingdom Metazoa; phylum Chordata; class Lepidosauria; order Squamata; family Rhineuridae; genus Rhineura; species Rhineura floridana. Next base: position 13,901,072 of record NC_084482.1, on the reverse strand, counting down.
AGCCTGGGGCTGACTCAGCAGTTTCTGCTATGGCAAGCCTGGAGGGCCAATACACTACACCCCTCCCCCCTAGCTCTCATAGTCCTGAAGATACTTGGAACGAGCCCTGGTGCAGGTTGATCAATGACAATTTTGCATTGAAGCTGATAGTGCATCCCCTAGTCAGAGCTTGGAAAAGTTACTTTTTTGAACTACAACTCGCATCAGCCCCAGCCAGCATAGCCACTGGATTGGGCTGATGGGAGTTGTAGTTCAAAAAAGTAACTTTTCCAAGCTCTGCCTAGTTCCCCATTTGGCTCTGGTTCATGCTGGTGAACTTCAGGGTCCAGGCACAACTGGTCTTGTCCAGCATCAGGAGCAGCTACTGGCTCATTTTCTCTTTCCACTTTGGAATTTCCAGCACACTCAGAGAGAACTGATGGAGCTGGGCTTTGTCCTCTCATCGGGTCCACATGTTGATGTAACACGTGGCCATCTGGTGTTTGAGCCCTGTAGGACAATGGGCCATTGTCTTGGGTCACAGTGGTAGGAATGCACATTTCACCAGCACCATAGTTCCTGACATACACAGGGTCACCTGGGGTGAACACCCGTGCAGGTTCTTGAACTGCAACGGACTCCCTTGGTCAGCCCTTGGTTAAGTCAGGATGCAACTGATCAAGCAGATCCGTTAGTTTTCTGTTCGTTAATAGCTCAGCTGGGCTCCTTCCAGTTGTGGCACAAGATGTGATGTGTTGTGTCAGGAGAAAACTTGCAAGGCGTCGGTCCCCGTCACCTTCTACAATCCATTTGGATGCATCCTCTGTTGTCCTGACCACCCTCTCAGCCTGGCCATTGGTTGCTGGATGAAAAGGGGCTGAAGTGACATGCCAAATCAGTCCATTATCCAGGAATGTGTGGAATACCGGAACCACGTCTAACCATTTGGAGTATGAATCAACAACAATCAAGAAAGTTCATCCTGGAAGGGGCCTGCAAAGTTGATATGAAGGCGTGATTTTATTATTCATGTTTCCAGATTTTTAATGCTTATTGTAGTTGTATGTTTATTTTGTACGTCGCCCAGAGTGGCTGGATAGCCAGCCAGATGGGCGACTAAGAAATTCAATAAATAAATAAATTCCCATGGGTGCACTGGGGCATGTGGTGGAGCTGGTCTTGAAACCTGACACTTCTCACATCTCTTGACACATTCTTCAATCTCACTGTCCATCTTGGGCCACCATACATACCTAGGCCCCAGAGCCTTCATTCGCACTATACCAGGGTGTCCCACATGTAGGGCCTCCAGCACCCGATGTCTCAACACAATAGGAATGACAACTCTATTTCCCCATAGGAGGCATCCCTTGTGCACTGATAAGTTCATGTTGTTTGGATACAAATGGTCTGAATTTCTCCTCAGGCTTCCCTAATGGCCATCCCCTCCACACCCAGTTGAGAACACGGGCAAGAACTGGGTCCTTGGACAACGCAGTGGCAATATTCCCAGCATATGCCTGGCACATCCAGCAGAAGGGAGGGGAGGTGACTCAAAGCATTAGCATGGGTAATGCTCCTGCCAGGCCGATGTTGAAATGTGTAATCATACGCATTCAGGAAAATCGCCCACCGCAACATGCGTGGAGATAATATTTGAGGCGTCGGCTGGTTAGGGGCAAACAATCCCAATAATGGCTTGTGGTCAGTAGCAATAGTGAATGGTCGACCATAGACATAGTCATGGAATTTTTTTATGCTAGCCACAATAGCCAGGGCCTCCTTATCAATTTGGGCATAATTCCATTCTGTTGAAGACATTGTTCTGGAGTAGAAAGCAATAGGCACCTCACGAGAGTCCTCAAGTTGGTGGCTCAAGACAGCTCCAATACCATATGGAGATGCATCACACGTGAGAATCAAGGGCTTCCGTTCATCATAGTGCATCAAAACACTGCACCTGGTACTCCTTTGAGAATGTCCTCCATTAAGCTATGAAAAATTCCAGGGGCCACACAAATATCAAACTGGAGGCATTTTACTCTGAATGCTCCATGATGAGTGGTGATAGTCTGAGCATCGGCAGTAGCATCATCCACAGACAGTTGCTCATAGGCCTGGGCCAGGTCAAACTTCGCAAAAACTTTTCCCTGTGAAAATGATGCCAAAAGATGACTCACCACTGGGATTGGATATGGATGCTGATGCAGGGCTTTATTGATAGTACACTTGTAGTCACCACATATGTGGATGTCGCCATTGGCCTTCAATGGAGTGACAATGGGTGTCTCCCATGTAGGGTGTGTCACTGCCTCCAAGATGCTTTGCTCTATGAGGCGATCAAGTTCAGCATCAATCTTTGCTTGCAGTGCAAAAGGAACACGACGGGGTTTCATACAGATGGGGGCCACAGTAGGATCCAAGATCAACGTAGTAGGAAGCCCCTTACATTTCCCAAGACCTTTATCAAAAACAGCTTTGAAATAATTTAGGATGCTATCCCATAATGATTCACCAATCTGGTGCACCCCCATGAGAGCAATGCCCAATGGCTCAAACCAGTCTAAGCCAAGGAGACTGGTGTGATGGCCTTGAGCAACCAATAACTTTAAAGTTCCATGGAAAGTTTGGTAATGTACCAGAGACGCCCTTTATTGGAACCTGATTTTCCTGGTAATCAGTAAGTTTGGAGTGGAAAGGGACAATTTGTGGTACTTCTTTGTGTTCTTGATGATGTTCTCCCTTCCACCGTACTTCTGGTGACGGCTGCTTCTGCTTTGGCTTGGCATACTCGCTCAATATGCCCAACTTTTTGACAATACCAACACTGAGCACCTCTGAAACGACAGGCACGCCGTTCATGGGATCCGTCACCACTCTTACATTCCACTGCAGAAACTTGTCTTGATCTCGGAGGTCCTGCAGCACCTACTCTGGTTGATGAGCATTTGCACTGCAGCCTGTGGATTTCTAGAAGTTGTTGGTTTGAATGTTTAGCCAGCTGGGTTTCTGAACAGGGTGAGTTTCTTCTCAGGTGCTTGCTGCTGCTGCTTCTGTAACCAGTGCTTCCTCTAGTGCAGTCTTGAACACGAGCTGTCCTTTTGCAAACAGACGCTTTTGCAGGCCCTTGTCATGCAACCCATAGACCAGGTGATCACGCAGCATCTCCTCAAGGTTTGGGAAATTGCAGTGTTTCGCCATGTGTCTAAGTTCAGCAACATACAGTGACACACTCTCTGTTGGGCTCTGATTTCGTTTGTAGAAAGAATTATGTCGTGCTATTTCAGACAATTTGGGAGAGAAATGTCCTTGTAAAGCATTCAGGATATTCGCATAAGATGTATTAGCAAGTTTTGCTGGTGCTAGGAGGGCCTGGGCTAGGTCAAAGGTGTCCGGCCCACAGACACTGAGTAACACAGCACGCTTCTTCTCTGACTCTGTAATGCCATTTGCTGCCAAGTAAAACTCCAGCCTGGCTGCATAACTTTCCAATGTGCTGGGACATGCAGGGTTAAATTCTTCAAGATGCCCTTGGGTGGCCATATTCCACAAGATACACACTGACCTGGAGTGCTTTGCAGTGGTTTCTACAAGGCCCAAGCTGATGTCCTAATCCAGTCTAAGGAGAAATGTTCTCTCCCTTTCAGCCTCTCATGAATGAAGAAAACACTCTGTGTGCCTCAGTAGATCCCATCCTTGTCGCCAGTGAAAAGTACCATGAAGGAAGAGGCCACACAGAGGATCTACACAACTAGAACTTTACTATAACTAATCATACACAGAGAACAAGGCCCACAGCACGGTGGTGCTTATAAGGCAAGCCTGGAACTGAAGCTGCCACAGCCTGGGGCTGACTTAGCAGTTCCTGGTATGGCAAGCCTGGAGGGCCAATACACTACACTAACCATGATTACATAGGAGTAAATCCCATTAAACTCAATAAGCATGCAAATGATCAGACTGCCTCTCCCCTCCTTCTCCTCTCCCTTCCTCCTCCCCTCCCCTCTTCCTCCTCCCCTGCCCACTCCAGCTGTCCCTCCCTCCCCGGTCAGTTTTACCTATTCTAAGCATGATTGTATGGGAGTAAATCCCACTGAACTCAATAAACATGCAAATGATCAAACCTGTCCTTCTCCTCCCCGCCCCCTCCTACCTGCTCCCATCCCCCTCCTCCCTCCTCCCATCCCCTGTGGTCAGTTTCACCTATCCTAAGCACGATTGCAGGGGAATAAATCCCATTGAACTCAATAAGCATGCAAATGATCAATCCATTTTTAGCAAGCTTGCACAGGATCCCATTTCCTACCTCCTGGATTAAAAAGCAGAGAAATTCACTAATAGGCAAAAATCCTTGCGGTTTAAGAACGTACCTATAGCCCACAGATATTTCTATCAAACTTTAAAAGGCAGAGAAATTGGGCAGCTATAATGAATGAACTATAATGAACTATAATGAACTAAAATATGTAACTTGTCCCTCGGGTCCTCCTCCATGCCTGAGGACTGGAAAGTGGCAAATGTAATGCCAATATTCAAAAAGGGATCCAGAGGGGATCATGGAAATTACAGGCCAGTTAGCTTAACTTCTGTCCCTGGAAAACTGACAGAAAGTATTATTAAAGTTAGATTAACTAAGCACATAGAAGAACAAGCCTTGCTGAAGCAGAGCCAGCATGGCTTCTGCAAGGGAAAGTCCTGTCTCAGTAACCTATTAGAATTCTTTGAGAGTGTCAACAAGCATATAGATAGAGGTGATCCAGTGGACATAGTGTACTTAGACTTTCAAAAAGCATTTGACAAGGTACCTCACCAAAGACTTCTGAGGAAGCTTAGCAGTCATGGAATAAGAGGAGAGGTCCTCTTGTGGATAAGGAATTGGTTAAGAAGCAGAAAGCAGAGAGTAGGAATAAACGGACAGTTCTCCCAATGGAGGGCTGTAGAAAGTGGAGTCCCTCAAGGATCGGTATTGGGACCTGTACTTTTCAACTTGTTCATTAATGACCTAGAATTAGGAGTGAGCAGTGAAGTGGCCAAGTTTGCTGACGACACTAAATTGTTCAGGGTTGTTAAAACAAAAAGGGATTGTGATCTCTCCAAACTGAGTGAATGGGCAGAAAAATGGCAAATGCAATTCAATATAAACAAGTGTAAAATTATGCATATTGGAGCAAAAAATCTTAATTTCACATATACGCTCATGGGGTCTGAACTGGCGGTGACTGACCAGGAGAGAGACCTCAGGGTTGTAGTGGACAGCACGATGAAAATGTCGACCCAGTGTGCGGCAGCTGTGAAAAAGGCAAATTCCATGCTAGGGATAATTAGGAAAGGTATTGAAAATAAAACAGCCGATATCATAATGCCGTTGTATAAATCTATGGTGCGGCCGCATTTGGAATACTGTGTACAGTTCTGGTCACCTCATCTCAAAAAGGATATTATAGAGTTGGAAAAGGTTCAGAGGAGGGCAACCAGAATGATCAAGGGGATGGAGCGACTCCCTTACGAGGAAAGGTTGCAGCATTTGGGGCTTTTTAGTTTAGAGAAAAGGCGGGTCAGAGGAGACATGATAGAAGTCTATAAAATTATGCATGGCATTGAGAAAGTGGATAGAGAAAAGTTCTTCTCCCTCTCTCATAATACTAGAACTCGTGGACATTCAAAGAAGCTGAATGTTGGAAGATTCAGGACAGACAAAAGGAAGTACTTCTTTACCCAGTGCATAGTTAAACTATGGAATTTGCTCCCACAAGATGCAGTAATGGCCACCAGCTTGGATGGCTTTAAAAGAAGATTAGAGAAATTCATGGAGGACAGGGCTATCAATGGCTACTAGCCGTGATGGCTGTGCTGTGCCACCCTAGTCAGAGGCAGTATGCTTCTGAAAACCAGTTGCTGGAAGCCTCAGGAGGGGAGAGTGTTCTTGCACTCGGGTCCTGCTTGGGGGCTTCCCCCAGGCACCTGGTTGGCCACTGTGAGAACAGGATGCTGGACTAGATGGGCCACTGGGCTGATCCAGCAGGCTCTTCTTATGTTCTTATGTTCTTAATGCCGCAGGGGAGCTGGAGACCTGACCTCCTCTCTGAGATATTGTACTGCCCTACAAATTTGTCAAAATGCAAACACAATTTGGGTTGGTCTTTCACAGTCCAATCCACTTCTTGTGTAGCTTGGAAGAAATTGGTAACATGTGCCTCTGAGCATATGGTGAGTGGTAGAAACACCTGCAATCAGCCCAAAGAATAGAAACAAGACATGTGCTGTGCTGATCTTGTTTTAGCAGGGAGGAAGCAACATTATTAAGACAGTTGATATAGTTCAGATGGTCACTTTAAATATGTCTGATTTACTTTGCAATTTTAGTGAAGTTTTCTATATGAAATCATTTTCTTTTTTCTATTTCTGTGAATATGTAAAGTACAGCAACACTTTGCAAAATTTACACTACAAAAACTCAAAAAATAATTGTGCAATAATGGCACTGACTATTCTGCAGAACAGTCTCCAGTGGACATCAGGTTTGCACAAGATAAAACAGTGGGAGGTGAAATATATTCTAGCAAAATTTTAGGTGTGCTCTATGTTTTTAATTGACCATGCCCACCTTGCCTTAAATGAAGTAGGTTAAACATAGCAGGCTGAAAACATGCATCCTCTTTTCCCAACAGCTAGAGCAGCCTTTCCCAACCAGTGTGCCTCCAGATGTTGTTGGACCACAACTCCCATCAGCCTCAGCCAGCATAGCAAATGGTCAGGAAAGATGGGAATTGTGGTCCAACAACATCTGGAGGCACACTGGTTGGGAAAGGCTGAGCTAGAGTAATTGCTGAAGTAGCAACATGTTGTAACCAGTCTGGTTTTACATCAAACTGCAGTTTCAGATTCAACTGTTAATGCACCCAAAATAGAAATAGAACATAACCTCCAATTTGAAACACAAAAGGCTGTCTTCACCAACATATGACATTGACCAGTAAAAAGGCTTTGAAATTAATAAAAATAAATTTGACACAGATTTCTAGGATGAATAATGAGGGAAATAAACTTTTCTAGATTAGATTCTCTGTAGAAACATTAGTAACACAGGAAAGAAGCAAAGTAAGAAGAACACCAACAAACATACAAAAATATAATTCTTTGGAGATGGCAGGTGTTGCCACCACTCACTGTATGCTCAGAGGCACATGTTACCAAATTCTTCCAAGCTACACAAGAAGTGGATTGGACTGTGAAAGACCAACCCGAATTGTGTTTGCATTTTGACTAATTTATAGGGCAGTACAATATCTCAGAAAGGAGGTCAGGTCTCCTGCTCCCCTGGTGTGTTCACTGTAGCTGCCCAATTTCCCTACTTTTTAAAGTTTGATAGAAATATCTGCAGGCTGTAGGTATGTTCTTAAACCACAAGGTTTTTTGCCTATTAGTGAATTAGTTTTTAAGGTGTTCCAAGACACTTTATTGCTTTTGCTATAGACTATCATGCCTTCCCCTTTGCATAGAACCCAGTGTCCCACACTTGCTTTGCCAAAACAACAACAGAACCAAAAGTCACTAGTCCACATAAAGTTTTATGAGCCCATTTGCTGACATATTCCCACAATGCGTAATTAGTATAGCTGCACTATGATTTGTGGTGCATTGGAGGCTTGACAGAATCAGCTCTTCCTACTTTATAAAATTATAAAATGCTTGGTCACCTGGATTTGATTTATGCTCGCCAGAGGCAACCAGACAAGAGGCCTATCCTGTGCTGAATCATTCTCCGGAATCCTAAACATCTGCCACATTCTCACCCACAAAGCTGGCCACAGATAGGATTGCTACCTCTCCAAGAAAGAAGGAAGCCACTGCTCACATTAATATTTTGGTTCACTGAAATGCATGCATACTAAAAAATAATTCCTCATTGCCCTAGCACAGAGGTACCACTAGGGACGGAGTAGTGGGTGCAAGTATAGGGCCCTGTGCCACTGAGAGGACCCCACACAGCCAAAGGTGCCCTCATGGACCAATGTTTGTTTTGATCTTTAACTTTTATAAGAAGGGCCTTGCAATGTGAGCCCCTCTATGCCTGTTCCTTCCACCTACAGTTACTAGGCTTAGGTATGTTGCCTGCTTTCCAGGAGCTAAAGACCAGGCACTCATTAAGAATTCACTGGACAGTTAACTTACAGTGCAATGGCACACAAGTCTACTCAGAAGGAAGTCTTTGTGTTTAATGGGGCTTACTTCCAGGACAGCAACCTAGGCTTTGGTTTAGACTTGGCATTGGGGAAAAACAGGGTTCTTGTGCCTTTAACAGCTGTATGGCAGGCAGTAATCCAGCAGGTCAAGCCTTTTCTAGTATGGAAACATAATTATAGGAAATGCTTATTCTCTATTTGTGTGATGCCACCCCCCATGGCAGCCATTTTGTGAAATGTGTCCTCTGGTCCAAAAAGACTGGTAGCCTCTGCTCTCAGGGCTTGTTGCTTTATTGGCTGACTCATGGGTTTTCTCCCATCCAGGCCCCAGTCTACCACCCCCCGTCCATCATTCTCCCTAAGGCTGCCTAAGGCCCATCATCCTGATGCCATGGCAGTTTTAGACTGATTTATGCAGTATTGGCTTTCTTTCTTTCTTTCTTTTCAAAGCAGGTACGAAGCTAAATTATATATAAATATATTTTTATATTCCACCAGCCTCAAATCCCCAGGTTTTTGAAGTGAGATCAAAATTTAAAATCTAAATTTTAATAATGTAAAGCCATTATTTAGGAGAACAGCTGTAATTTTTGTCTTTTGCTCTGTTCCTGATTACAGAAACACACCAGAACCAAAGTAACTTCACAACACACAAGTCTTAGCCTCTCCGATTTAAATTGTGCAACAATTTCACTGGCCTTGCAGGCAGCACAATCATCGCTGGATGTACTTCCAGATAAGCGCGCACAGGGTTACAGCCAAGCTTTCGTTATTTTAGGCTGCAATCCTACGTTCCATTTCCCAATGTTGAAGGTGGAGGGGAGGAGAGGGAAGGTTAAAATACAACCCCACAGCTTGTCCGCTAACAGAGAGAAGGGTCTGCTGATGGAGGGTATCCACTGAAGGTCCTTCCACAAGCAGTAGCCTGAATGGGCACTTCAGGTCAAGGGAATGGCACCAGAGGCTTTGGGTGTGCAGGATCCAAAGCCCTGTAGGTCCCCCAAGGACCTGACCCTTGGACCCCTCAGCTGTACCAGCCTGAAACTGGTACTGCAAAAAAGAAAGAGAATTTTTTTTTTCTCCTTGCACCTTCTGCCCTGGCTGAGCGCTGGGAGGCCTTTAGATTCAGTGGTAGCTCCGCCCCTCCCTGACCCTTCATTAGGATTGCTCTGTAGGGCTACATACTCAATTACCTGGGAATATAAGATCACTGCAAAGTCATCAGCAAGCCCCCAGACAGCATAGCCGGACATTTCTGAAAAAGCAAGTGTAGGGCTGGGTTGCATAGCTAATGCCCAAACTACCATTCCAGTCTTTTTGCCAAAGCACACTGTTTAACTCAAAAGCTGGCACATTCCTACACAAACAAGTTGGTCCATGGGAGAGAATGCCTTACCTACTACTAATTCCCTGGAGCCAAGATGGCAAACCCCCTATCTCTCTATCTCTATCATTTTCTGTCCCAAGAGCAGCCTGCATCGTTCCAACCTCAAGGTGCTGGAATAAGTTGCCAAAGCAGAGTCCACCCAGCAACAGTTTGTCTTGTGACCAAATGTTGCAACAACTACTTTGCAATCTTCATTGACAAGGTTGCGGGCAGGGTCAGCCCAGCAGACCCTTGTCAATTACAGTTGGTGAAGGAAACATCCTCTGGCATCCAGGAAGGCTGGCTAGAGCATCTGTGCCTAAGGGCTTGGGGGGGGGGAGGATAGGGAGAGAGAGAGAGACAGAAGGGGAGAGGAAGGCAATCTGGAACCCATAAGCTCCCTTGATGTTTGCATTATTGTGAAGGGCTGTATTGGTCTGTGCACGGCCCCTCCCCTAGAACTCCTTACCCTATCCGTAAAGGGCATTAACAACATTTTCACAATGTCCCTCCCCTCTTTAGCCCTAAAGGAAAGGAGGGGAGAAGGGTGAATAAGCAGATCCTTGAAGGTTGGAGCAACTCAGAAAACCTCCAAAGCCCTGAAAACCGTTGGGCTCTTAAAAGAGTCCCATTCTTGAGGCTGCCCCGCCGGGACGCCAGGTTGCCTTGGCGTGGATGCACAGTGGCCTGTTAGGTCCAGGTCCTTGACGTGCCTGCAGAGAGGGAGGGGAAGTTGATTTGCAGACGATGAAAGAGGAAAGCATGTGCCCAGATTCTCCGGAGGGCAGCCTGGTGACCAGCGAGGAAGAAAGCGAGAAGGCACCCAAGAAAGGCCTGCGCAAGAGGACCCAGCTGGGCAAGCCACTGGCCTTGGTGCCCCTGCAGGAGTGCAGCACCCCCTCGCCACAGGGCAAGCGCAGCAAGCGCAGCCCTGTGCCACAGACCTTCGAGGACATGCACACGCAACGGGTGATTGCCAACGTGCGGGAACGCCAGCGCACCCAGTCCTTGAACGACGCCTTTGCCGAGCTTCGCAAAATCATCCCCACGCTGCCTTCCGACAAGCTCAGCAAGATCCAGACGCTCAAGCTGGCGGCCCGCTACATCGACTTCCTATACCAGGTTCTGCAGAGCGACGAGCTCGACCACAAGATCTCCAGCTGCAACTACCTGGCCCACGAGAGGCTCAGCTACGCCTTCTCCGTCTGGAGGATGGAAGGGGCCTGGTCCATGTCAGCTTCCCACTGAGGTCCAACTGGAAGGTATGTTTTACTCCAGGCTCTTTTCCTAATAATCCCAAATGTCGTCTTCTTCTGACTTAATTCTGAGACAAGTGGTGGTCAGCAAGAGAGTATTGTTTTTTGTGGCAAGAACATGTAAAGTAATAACAAAAAGACAAACAAAAAAGAGCAACTTTGGGCATGTGCAGAATGTCTTTCCAATCACCAGTTAACAAAGATATCTAGCTGCCAAATAGCTGGAATTAGGTGCGAGGGTTTCCAGGTCAGAAAAAAGCATGGTCTCCTGGCTGTTGTGAGATTTGGGCAATTTTAGGCTACACAGAGATAACATGAAAATTGAAAGTGGCATGTTAGAGGCATTGTTGCAATTAATGTACACACACACATAAACCTTTTGTCCCACTGTCACCTCTGGTCAAAATCCGCTTACCAGGAGAAGATAGTGGGTCGAGCAGAACCACACTATGGGCAAATAACACCCCTCTCTTTGTAGAAGACATAAAACCACACACACACACAGGCAAAACCTGTGCCTTGTTAAGACTTCGAGCAGGGATACAAAAACTGTAGTCCTGAGCATATTTCTTTGAAGCTAAGCCCCATTGAATTCAGTGGGACTTGCTCCCTAAAGAACATGTTTACGATTGCACAGCAAGTTTAATGGAGCAGAAAAAGAAAATAATAAACTTGTGTCACTGGCCTGGGATGATAATGATGATGATTTTGAAACAGGCCCATTTTTTATCTCTTCTAGTTGAGCTGTTCTTGGATTTCAGCAGCAAAGTTCACCACAAACTACAGGTAAAACTGGGCTTTATCCTGGATATGTGGGGCAGGAGCTAGATCTCTGCTGCATTCTGGGTGTAGCATAATTTTTCTTTGTTTTGCCAGCCTGCCTGACGAGTCAGCTGGGCATTTTTAATGTGTTCGTTTAGGCTCACCATATATCCAAATTATATCAATATTCAAATTTCCAAATTTATATAGGTAGGAATGCCACAAATCTCCATTATTTTCTGCTCCTGATGCAGAGCCAGCCTGAGACATTTTTGCTGCCAAAGATGAGCCCGCTTGGGCCAACATTTTGGAAAAGTCTCACTGCACCATTCAAGGTACCAATTCCTGTCAAATCCACAAATTTGTTCACAAATCCAGATAAATTCAGTGGTGATCAAGTCCAGAAGATGTCTGGATGTTTTTTTAAATGAAGAGCTATATTATAGGGAATGAAGTACAAACCCCACTCCATTCTAGTCTGCAGCTTGTATCCAATGTTAGTCACAATAGATCCACTGAAATGAACAGACATGGCTATTAATTTCAATGGGTCTATTACGAGCATGCCCAGGTGCTGGACACAATGCTTTATCTAAATTTTTCATTTGGAAGGGAGATCCATTCCAAGTAGCCCTTTTAGGTAGGCCAACAAGAATGTGGGACACATTGCATTCATCCACTTCTAATAGAAATGTAAAAGCTACATTCGCTGAACTGCAAATTCAATCCTCCCCACACCCCATATTCTCCTCTACATTAAATGGCTTTCATAATGACACAAAAAGCACACCAGGGCCTTTAATGCACTTCAAAGACATCCTGATTTTTATATATTACACACAAACCATATTTCACCCTTTTCGGTGCTCCTATGAGAGACACCACTGCTATTCCCATTTCACAGAAGTAGGACTGAGATTGATTAAAAACAACAGCTTTCCTCAAGAGAACCCTCTGGCCTAGCCAAAGTACTTGCACAATATCCTGGCTCCCTGTTCATATGCCCTGGATAAAACTGACACTTGGTGTATCAATGTATACAAAGGGGGTAATAAAGATGCATTCTTCCTTCAGAATAAAACCATGCTTTCAGCATTAAATAAATATAAATAACTATCATCTCCTGCTGTCGTATGTACAATCGCTAACATTGGATTAAAATTGCACTGCCATCTACAAGCAGACGTGGCTTTAAGGGAGGATGCCACAAATATCCGATTGTCTGCTCCTGGCACAGTGCCAGTCAAAGCCATTGTACTGCCTAGAATAGAACCCAAACACCACCCCACTCCAGTTAGGGCCAACACTTAAAAAAAAAAGTCTTGCTACACCATTCAGACATAGATTTGTGCCTTCATCTATTGTTTTCATGTAGAAGGCAATAATTTCAGTGGGACAGAGCTTTAAAAATCATGGGAATCCTAGGCGAAAAGCACCCCCATTTTTGCCACCTGAAGCAGCTTGCTTCACTTTTTTGCATGGTCGGACCAGCTTGGTCTTGAGGCATTAAACTGTACATTTGCTGTTGTAAATAAGTGGCCTGAACATCCAGGCGGCAGGTTTACAATCATCAGCAGAGCCACGCACATGCACAGTTTGCAAGGTGACGTGAAACCAAGCTCAACGCAAATATGCAGTGGTTCAAATCTGTATTTTAGAGTGGAGAGAGGAAGGTATCTATGCTTTTGAATAGGGAAAATGATGCGCCATTATGCCTGTCTCAGATTAAGAAATACATATGACATATGCCGCACAATAACAATTTGAATCTGCATTAAGAAAACAGAACGTTTGCAACACCAGCATGTGGGAGGCAGAACTATAGGGACAGGTTTTGCAACCTGTTGGTTGCCAGGTTGAGACCGTGGCATGACTACTGTGCCTTTAAGAGTTCCACGGAAGGGAGAATTTCACTAGATGTGGAGAAAATTACACCAGATGGAATTTCTCTCTTCTAGAAGCCCATGAACAATCTGGTCCTGACTGCCATTATGGCTGCTCTGGCAGTTAAAGGACATTATGGTGTTACTTATTCATATTAAACAGGTACTCTGAGCTAAAACAAAAACAAGAAGCAAACCTCTGCACTAAGGAGTCCCAGAATTCTTCAACAAGAAAAGGACAATCCTTGAACCCATATAAATTATGCAAAACTAAGCAAATTTGTATGATCTCTCTGATTATGTATAATTTATCTTGCATTGTTTTTACTCCTTTACGTAAGTTTTCCCACTTCTGCTAAGGCTCATGAGGCAATGCAAAGAACTATTGCACAGCAGTGAAGACCAGTCTTTTGGTCACTGGAACCTTGTTTTAGCAAGCATATCTGCACAACCATAAGGACTAGAAAGTTTAGGAGAAGAACCATAGCTTAGTGGTAGAACACATGGTTTGAATGCAGAAAGTCCCAGGTTCAATCCTTGGCATCTCCAGGTAGGGCTGGTAAAGACCCCTGTCTGAAACCCTGGAGAACTGCTGTCAGTCAGTGTCAAGAGTGCTGACCTAGATGGACCAATGGCCTGGCTCTGTATATGACAGCTTGCTATGCTTTACAAAAAAAAAAAAAAGGGAAGGGGGAGCCAATATTTACCTGGCATCACCTCTGCTTTCTAGTCCAAAAAGGACTTGGGACACAAGCCCATGACACACATTGTCATAACATTTGCATATGCTAGTTTATATTTATCAATGCCTCTAGTAAACTATGATGATGGGTGAGTGGGTGGTGTCTCACCAGCACTGTGACAGCCATGCTATAAGCAAAAAAACAAAATAAAAGTGGGGAAGGGAAGATGTGTAGCCCACTGCAAAGGACCCAGGTGTGGGACCCCCAAAGGCCACCTCCTAACAACATCCCTGCCTAAAAGTAAAGTCCCCACTGACACCAATGGGGCTGTCTTCTCAAGTAAGCGTGCAAAGGATTGCAGCTTTCAAAAATGAAGACCACAATATTATGCACATTTAGATGGTTTGAAAGTCCCCTGGAATTCATTGAGACTTTCTTCCGAGTAAACCTGCATAGAACTGGGCTACAAGTTTTGCAGGCAAAACCGCAACCTTGTAGGGCTTTCCTTTTTTGGAGGGCAAGGCCAGTGGCTACCTACAGAATCATGCTTGACATTTAAAAAGGTAACCCTCAAGATCTTCTAATTTACTTCTTCAACTGATAGCCTGTGTTTTGTTTTTACCTGCTACTCCCCAAAGCAGCTGACCAACAGCTTTACAAAAACAGTAAGATCTGACTTCAAATTAAAAACAAGCACATTATCAAGTCAAGCAGGAGATGGTAGCATGAAAGCCTGACCAAAAAGAAAAGAAAAGAGAAAAAGGTTGTCCTTTCCCTCCTAATGTGTCACTCCCATAAAGGAACTGCACAAACATGCAGGCCCAACTGTGAAAATGCCAAATCTTATTTATTTATATATTTATTTGATTTGTATCCCACCCTTCCTCCCAGCAGGAGCCCAGGGCGGCAAACAAAGCACTAAAAACACTTTAAAACATCATAAAAACAGATCTTAAAATACATGAAGCCAAAACAGTGTTAAAAACATTTTAAAAAAAAAACTTTAAAAAAGGGTTAAAAAAATCTTACCTCCGACAGTGGCAGCACCCACAGAAGCATGCACTTAAAAAACTCTCCAGGATCACACATACAGACACATTGGAACAATCTTCTTAGCTAGGGCATCCTATTCATAGCTTGAGCCCTGAAATGGGATGGAGACAAAACAGGACAATTAAAGCAGAGGGAAACGAAGATTGCTCCAGGCAGAGCAGTGCCCAGAAAGAAGAGAGTGCGCTTCAGACCTAAACCTGATCTCTGACCCTGTGGCTACTCTCTCCCATGCGGCCATAGACTCAAAAGCCGCTCCTGATGCCCCCTCAGCTCCCTCTTATTAAACAACAGCAACTCCAGGTTTTGGTTGTTGCCATATGTTGGGAAACTATCCACTGCTCCAGGAGGAAGGGATAATAGAGATCTAGCTGTCCCAGGAGCTTTTCCTTTGGCCCCTGACCCTCAGAATGTGATTGGGTAATGCTAGCTCCCAGGTAGACAGGTCAGGAGGACAACACCCCTCAGCTTGGCTATAATGAGCCGGTCTCTTTCCCCCCATCTCCCAGCGAGAACTGATGCAAGCCAGTGACTGATGGCCTATGTAGAGGTTACTCTTTCCTTAGGCTTTTCACTTTGTACATTGAAAAAAAGGATAATGGGTACCATGCATTAGAGTGCCTAAGTCCAAAGGATTTCTAGTATGTACAGGATTTTTGTAGCCAGTCAGTCCCACAATGCCTGTGCCGAGTCCTTTCATTGGGATCAATGGGGCTTAAAATTAGCTAACTTTGACTGGGCTGTTAGCTCAAAATACAGATTCATCTATATTGCTACCTGAGTAAGCAAACGCTGATCAAGGCAGAGATCTGAGTGTCATTACTCAGCACATTTGCTATTTTCCCCTTCTGTGGCACAAATGACCCCCATGTACACAACACACAGAAAATGGAAGAACCCCAATCGGACCTCAGGCAAGGTAAAGCCTGAGCAATCTAAGCTCCCGAGTGCCGCAATAACATTCCCTCTGTTATGGTTCAAGTACAGAAGGTTGGATCTGCACAACCTGCTGGAGGCTTCTCCTGTGCTAGAACCATGGAAATTAATGGGAGCAACTCCAGAGCACATTAATTTCACAAGAGACATTCTCAACAGATTTGTTATCTTTGACCATACGGAGAGATTTGTGTGCATGTAGTGCAAGGGAATTTTCATTTGTCCTGTGGCAGCTGCAGTTATTCCACAGGCCCAACCAACAAAAGCTTCCATTCACTTCAATGGGGCTTGCACTTGAGCATTCCCCCACAGATCGTGGGAATACTTAGGACTTCTTGGCTGCGCTGCTGAATTAGGGCATGCCCAACACATATCCAGTCTCCACTTGTCCTGTGGCTCATTCATTGTGCCATGAACAGTGGAAGAGCTATAGATCAGTGGCAGAGCATCTGCTTTGCATGCAGAAGGTCCCAAGTTCAACACCCGGCATCTCCAGGTAGAGCTGGGAAGGATTCCTTTTCTTTTTTTTTTTTCAATAATTTTTATTCAGATTTTCATAAAACATACAAGACAAAATCATAAAACATTCAAAGACAAAAAACAAAATCAAAAATAGTTAAACAAAAAGAAAAAAAGAAAAAAAAAACAAAAATAAAAAATAAAGAGTAAAATATTGACTTCCCATTTGTCAAAGATCAAATCAGTTATAAGTCTATAATATATAACAATCCTGTCTCTTAAGTCATATTATAAAATCACTTTCCTCCAGTAGTTATCTTACTTAATCATCAAATCTCATAAACATTACTTTATTCTTTCCACAAAAAGTCAAAGAGAGGTTTCAATTCTTTAAGAAATATATCTATCAATTTTTTTTTCCAGATAAGCATATCGATTAATCCATCTCATTACTAATTATGATAATCTTATTGTCATAACCATAGTCAAAATAAACATTTCAATTAATCCATCACATCAGAATCTGTTAGGTTCAGTAATTTCAATAGCCATTGTTCTATTATCTCTAGTAATTCCATTTTCCATCTTCCATCTTCAGTAGTCTTGTTAAGTCCAGTAATTTCAATATCCAATCTTCCATTATCAGTATTCCATAATAATCTTGCTGTCAAAGCCATAGTCATATAGTAAGAGTCTGATGGGAATTACCTCTATCCCAAATATTTTCTTGCCATCCATTCTGAATAGGTTGCTGAAATACTGCTGTAAAATCATATCTCTGTTCTTTTTTTCAAAATACACTGGGTCATCTCTTAAAAGTTTTTCCATTGTCACATGGCTGCAGTTAATTCCATAGATTTTCTCTATATTGGGCTCCATCACATCATTCCAGTCCAGAAGATAGTCCATGCCATTGATAACTTTATCTCTAGAATCTTCATTAATTTCTTCAGAGATAACATTGAGTTCCAAACAATAGATTTTATTTCTAAAGTCCATAGACTCCAAATCTTGTTCCTGTTCCACGTTTGTTCCAATCTCCGGGATCTCCTCTCTCACAGGGACCCCTATTCCAGTCTCCAGGGTCTCCTCTCTCACAGGGACCCCTGTTCCAATCTCCGGGGTCTCCCCTCTCACAGGGACCCCTTCCAGGGTCACCTCTCTCACAGGGACCCTTATATCTTTAATCTCCTGCTTCATTTTACTCAATTCAATTTTCATTATCTCAATCTCATCCATTATTTTCTGAAACATAGTTATTTCCAGATTCTCAGCCACTTTCTTAATTGCCATTTTAAAAGAAAAATATAGGAAAACCACTTCTTATTTCAGCAACAATTGGGTTAATACTCCAAACTTGGTGACATCACAGTATAAACAGAGCAGACAGCCTTATCTCTCCAATAGTTAAGTAAACAAAATGCAGTTCCCAGGATCGAAACAATTAATGGCAATCGTCAAGAAACAGATTCGTCAAAATAAAATAGACCAAAAAGAGAGTAGTCTCAAAACAGTATAATATTTTTCAAAATAAAAATCTGGAATAGAAATCCCTCTTCTGTGTATATCTTTAGAATGCAAATCCAGGACAGCTTTTTGCAACAAAAACAGAGATAAGCTATTAATTAGTGCGTAGCAGAGAGAAGTTACGGCTCCCCAGTGAGATGTCAAAAACCGATCAATCTGGCAAATCTCTTTTAAACAGCAACAATTTAAGTCAAGTAAAAGAAAAATATAGAAAGAAGGGTGCTTGCCTGTTAGTGCGTTCTCTCTTAGAAGATAAGATGAACGTTCGCTTTAACAGATAGAGCTTGCTGTTGAAAATCCGTCCCACCTTCGTCGGCTGGACCTCGTCCCATAAATTAATGAGATCTGGTCGTCCCAACAAAAATAGGCTTTGAGGTTAATCTCTTCGTTTCTCCCTACCCGGGAGAAGTTTAATCAGTCAAAAAAAAAAGAAAAAACTGACTGATATATCTGAATAAGCTTCTTTTGAGGCAGGAGCCCGTCTCAAAAGCAGGCACAGGCTAAGTCACCCTTCCCGGAAGTCCGGAAGGATTCCTTTTCTGAAACGCTGGAGAGCTGCTGCCAATCAGTGAAGACAACAATGAGCTAGATGAATCAATGGTCGGATTTTGGATAAGGTACAATGGAAGGAGGAAGTCTAATCTCCAGTAAAAGGGGTCGAGGTCTACTCAGCCTTCCATCCATCCGTGGTCGGTAAAATGAGTACCTGGCATATGCTGGGGGGTAAAGAAAGGCTGGGGAAGGAACTGGCAATCCCACCCCATATATATGGTCTGCCTAGTAAACATCACAAGACGTCGCCCTAAGAGTCGGAAACGACTCGCACTATAAGTGCGGGGACACCTTTACCTTTTTACCTTCCTATGCTCACTCCAGATTCACTGCAGTACATTTGGGGTTTTAGATATTGTCAGGAGTAACATTAACCCACAGCTGTCATGTGCCAGCTGGTTACTGCTCAGCCACCTCTGTCCCTACCTTTTGTCTAAGTGCCACCATGTGCTTTTGTTTTGTTTTGCGGTTGTGCTGTGTTTTTTTAAAAAAAATACCTCCCAATCTAACAGCTCAGTGCAGCAAGCGCACAAAGAGCAAAACAACTTCATTTTTAAAAAAGGAAACAAAAGGTGAAACTAAATCATGACAAAAATGGTAAAACCATTACATGGTGAGCTAAATTCAGAGCCATCAGACTCACCCATGCCACCCACAAAAGACAACAGCATGAAAAGAATTTCCCCATCCGGTTCAGAAAGGAGCAAGGGTTGCGATCCAACAAGTTACCAAGGAGAGAATGTTTCAGAGCAAGATTGCGGAAACCCTGCAATGTAGAGCACAAGAATCTGCTTTGTATCGAGTCGGATCATTGTTCCGTCTATTTTATTTAGCTTTATTACACTTGTATAACACCTTTCTCTCATCCTGAAAATCAGGGAGGCATGCATCAGACTCCAAAGTGATCACCATTCAGGCACTAATCAGATCCAGACCTGCCTAGCTATAGCAAAGTGGCTGCTTCATGTACCTTGAGACCATCCCCTGGTATCTAGCTCAGTATTGGCTATACTGATGGGCAGCACCTCTCTAGGTTCTCCCTGAAGATCAAGCAGGGAGAGGAAACACTGCCTCTTGATCTTCAGGGAACGATCCCTAAAGAGCAAGAAACTGCGTTTCCTCTCCTTCTCATTGCAGTATTGGGCTGGGAGGAAGAGAGGAACTTCTCCCTATCCAGTGCTGCAATGGGGAGGAAATCCCCCAACTTACTTGCAAAGGCACCTATTCTCCCTCCGGCATGGCACCCTTGCTAGAAGGTCTTAGTGCGCAAGAGACAGGACAGAGTGCTCCTTCCTGTTTCAAGCACGCTACCATCTTCTCGCCTGGGGTCATGGCCAAGAGGCTCCTGCTGGGGGACAAGAAGAAGAGGTGCCCGATTTCAGAAAGGGCTGTCAGGCCACTGGAAGCAGCTTTGCAGCCTGTGTATATGGGCAAGATGCAGGCTGCGGGTCCAGCACCTCTGCTGTAGGGTCTCAAGTGGGGACCTTTTCCAGAACTACCTGACTGAATCAGAGATCATGAGTTCGCAGAGCTGGTACTCTTCCAATGAACAATGGTCCTTCCCTAGAACAGATCTGAAATTATGTACTGCTGTAGATATTAATTTGATTAACTATTAAATTGATTCATATATACTAGATTAAAAAACCCCACAAAGACAAACTGGGACCTAGGGGAGCAGGAATCAGTGTGTGTGCATGCATGTGTGCGTGTGCGTGTGTGTGCGTGCGTGTGTGTGTGTGTGTGTGTGTGAGAGAGAGAGAGAGAGAGAGAGAGAGAGAGAGAGAGAGATGTATCTTTGGGGATGGAATGGGGAGAGTCTGCCCTCCCATAGAATGAAGATTCGCCCACTCTTTGGGTTATTTACAATGCAATCCTATGCATGTCTACTCACAAGTTACACCTCATTGTGTTCAATTGACCTTAGTGCCTAAGCAAGTGTGCACAGGATTGCAGACTTAAACTGTGAACTGGATTACAGGTATGGAAAAGGACCTCAGAAGATGCATGCCTGAGAACAGAATGCATCCTCAAAGGTCAGTTTCATCCCCACTGTTAGCATCTAAACTAAAGCAAACAGCGCAGGGCTGGTTAGACATTAATTTCCAGTCGTCATGCCCGCATATGGTCTCTGTTGCTGATGTTCTGTGGAAGCAGAGGGTATTCACATCCCGCATCAGTTTGGAGCTGAAAAGCGTTATTTTGACTCAGTATTTTCTGCACAGCCCACATTTTATTTTATTTTATTAATTATTTATTACACAAGTTTATATGTCACTTAACATAAAAACACCCAAGGGAAGTACAACAAGCAAACACCGCATCCCACGAAGACAATAGAAAATTTAGAATAAAATGAATCACAATGATCAGTGGTATACACAGCTAAGGTCACATTTCACGGAAAGCCTGTGAGAAGCGTCTGGTGCTTAACACAGTTGGCACTTGCTTAATATCAGTTGGAAGGGTGCTCCATAAGGCAGGCCCTGCTCTCAATTACCTTGGAGCCGATATCAAGAGCACAGTGTACCACTCAACGTGTTTCTCCCACCAACATAGTGACAGGTCCACGAACGGATGAGAAATTCGATTCAGCGTTTAGAGCCAAATTTATCAAAACTGCACATTCCAAGACAACATGAGAACCAAAACACAGCCACCTTTCAAAATTCACAATCCAAATTTTGCAATGCAGTTCTCTAAACAATGTTTACAAAAATGCATATATTAGGGAGCAACGTGTATAAAAGTGAATATATTAATGAAAACAACATATAAAACTGCATTATATTAGAAGCTTGAAAAAATGTGTACGTGAAACAAAACTGTTTATTAGGAGGAGATTTTTCATGAGTTTTTTTAACAATAAAATTGGCCAATTGCTGGAAAAACCTGAACTAAATTTAAGATTAGAAAAATAAGGAAAGGAGCGAACTGAAACTGACAGATTCTTTCATCCCTAGTGACAGGGGGGGAACATAGGGGGATAATGCACTTCCAGAGTTATAGAGAATGATTAATACTACTACAGATAGGACAGAAATTCAGTTTTATTTGCTCTTTTTGAAACAAAACACCATTATCTTTTGAAATTCAGACTTCTCTGAATTTTGCAATAAAGTTCTCCAACCTAATAAGGTGTACAAAATTACACATACATATATTCATGAAAATAACACAAAAATGCACTATAAAATGCAAAAATATGCGTCGTAGGATAAATTCATACTAAAATGCTAACAAAATTTTCATGAGAACTTTTTGAAGGAAAAATCAAATCACTGCAGAAATGTGCAGAACTGAATTTAAGATGCCATACATGAAAAAACTGAGACAAACTGAAATTGACACCAAAAGCTAGCAGAAATGTTTTTAAAAGTAGAACAGTCAATGCTTAAAAAAGTGTAGCTGACCATCACCCACCTTCTAATTGATGCATTAATAAACTATTCAAATAAAAAAATGTTTTTGCATAACAACAGAATTTCACTGTCTATTCATTTTTGAGATTCTGGTAAATGTATAAAATACCTTTTGCTAAGTAAGCAAAAGAGGGGGCTCACTGACAGAAAGAAATGCCATTTTTAACATTTCTCTTTCATTCTCTATTGCAATTAAGACACCAGAACCAAAATTGCCTCAGTCGCCCCCTTAAAAAGAAATCTGTGCAGCTCATCCAAATTACAGTGTGCCACTGCTTGAAATGGTCCTGCCCAAATGAATCATTTAATGATTTGGTTGATCAATCTTACCAATTAAAACCAGCAGCTCTACAATGAGTCTCATGCTGGTTTGGGGAAAATACTTCAATCCAGACTGGGATCCTAAGGCATGATGTAGACATATGAGAGGAGAACCGCACACAGATATATGGAACAGATATATTCTGACTGTCATTTTGGCAGTAGTAGTTCTCGCTCACTGCCAAAGAGGCAAGCTTCTGTCTAGTTTTAAACAGTGGCTTGTTTCTTTAGAATTCCCGAGTCCTTAGAATCCCAAAACTCCAGCTACACACTCTGTTCTCTTCTGTGAATAAATCTTTGGATCCAGATCCTTAGCAAGTCTCCAGTGGGAAGCAGATTTCTCAGATAAGGGCAGTCACTGCCAATGCTTCTTTATATTCCCAGATGGAGTTGGCATGTAGTTGAGAGGGTGTGCAGAAATCTTGATGGGTTACAGGGGGATAATATATAACTTTTGATACCATCGACCATGGTATCCTTCTGGGGAGACTAACTGAATTGGGAGTGGGAGGTACTGCATTGCGGTGGTTCCACTCCTACTTGGCAGGTCGCCTCCAGAAGGTGGTGCTTGGGGAATATTACTCGGCACCCTGGACTCTCCAGTATGAGGTTCCGCAGGGGTAAGTTCTGTCCCCCATGCTGTTCAACATCTACATGAAACCATTGGGTGCGGTCATCCGGAGCTTTGGAGTGCGTTGCCATCAGTATGCTGATGACACGCAGCTCTATTTCTCCTTTTCATCTTCTTCAGGTGAAGCTGTCAATGTGCTGAACCGGTGCCTGGCTGCGACAGTGGACTTGATGAGGGCTAATAAACTGAGGTTCAATCCAGACAAGACTGAAATGCTGCTAGTGGGTGGTTCTTCTGACCAGATGGTGGATGTCCAACCTGTCCTGGATGGGGCTGCACTCCCCCTGAAGGAGCAGGTTCGTAGCTTGGGGGTTCTCCTAGAACCATCTCTGTCACTTGAGGCTCAGGTAGCCTCGGTGGCACGGAGTGCCTTCTACCAACTTCGGTTGGTGGCCCAACTACGTCCCTATCTGGACAGGGATAACCTGGCTTCAGTTGTCCATGCTCTGGTAACCTCCAAATTAGATTACTGCAATGTACTCTACGTGGGGCAGCCTTTGAAGATGGTTCGGAAACTGCAGCTTGTGCAAAATGCAGCGGCCAGATTGGTAACAGGGATCAGACGGTCCAAACATATAAAACCAATTCTGGCCCACTTGCATTGGCTGCCTGTATGTTTCCGAGCTCAATTCAAGGTGCTGGTTTTGACAGAGCTTGGAAAAGTTCCTTTTTTTGAACTACAACTCCCATCAGCCCAATCCAGTGGCCATGCTGGCTGGGGCTAATGGGAGTTGTAGTTCAAAAAAGTAACTTTTCCAAGCTCTGGGTTTTGACCTATAAAGCCTTACACGGCTTGGGACCACAATACCTGATAGAACGCCTCTCCTGATATGAACCCACCCATACACTGGAGAGTGGCAACAAGGGAGAGGGCCTTCTTAGTGGTGGCCCCCAAATTATGGAATGATCTGTTCAACGAGGTGCGCCTGGCGCCAACACTGTTATCTTTTCGGCGCCAGGTCAAGACTTTCCTCTTCTCCCAGGCATTTTAGCTTGTGTTTTAAATTATTTTTATATTGTTTTAAATTTTAAAATTGTGTTTTAAATTGTTTTTAGAATATGTGTTTTAAATTTTGTTTTAATGTTTTTGATTGCTGTAAACTGCCCAGAGAGCTTCAGCTATGGAGTGGTATACAAGTGCAATAAATAAAATAAATAAATAAAATAAACTTGGATGCTGGAGAAGGACAGATTTGTCCTCATGTGATCAAACCAAAGCCTTTCTTATCGGGGTTTGGTTCTCAATAGGTTGGTTGGTTGTTTAATTAAAGGCTGGGATAGCGGGTGCTTCCAGACGATAGTCCTTTCTGCACAGACAGCTACTAAAGTGCCCCTTCATAACCCACCATAAAAGTACATTTCAGGAAATGGCAACGGCTAAATAGCACTCTTGCAAACAAATCCTCTTCGAATTAACAGGACTTTTTGTGATAACTATTTGGCAGTGACATTGTATAACCTCCACATAAATTTTGTGAAAACATATCAGGATGATGGCTCAATATACACCTCATCTGGAATTGGCCAGTGACTAATTTCAAGAGTTCACATTTGATTGAAAGCAAAGCCCTTTGTTCTGAAGTGAAATTCCAGGCATCTCCAGACAGGGAGAGAACCCTGGCCGAAACCCTGGAATGCCCCTGCCAGTCAGTGCAGACAGTACTGAACTAAGTAGACCAACGGCTTGATTCAGCTTAAGGCAGCTTCCTTTGTCTGAGGGCCAGATTTAGCTAATGAAGACAGGGCACTTTGCACATGTGAAGGGAACCCCAGGATGACAAAAGACCAACGTGGGTGAATGATGATCAATAATCTTGTTTATTGAGAACGTTATAAAATATATGCCCAACGCGTTTCGGTTGGATGAATTCCAGCCTTCATCAGGGGCTATAATACACAAATATAAAACCTAATTACTCAACTTTAAACATGAAATTACTACTACAGCATTCTGTTTCGCCATGTTAAATTTTTTTAAAAAACATCTTTATACTCTGGTAAAGATTTATTTGATGATATTGAGACACTGCTCCGGATTGATTTTGTATGGAACGCTGCATAACTAAGATATCTTATTTGTGGTATGTGAGTATAAAGATGTTTTTAAAAAAATTTAACATGGCAAAACAGAATGCTGTAGTAGTAATTTCATGTTTAAAGTTGAGTAATTAGGTTTTATATTTGTGTATTATAGCCCCTGATGAAGGCTGGAATTCATCCAACGGAAACGCGTTGGGCATATATTTTATAACGTTCTCAATAAACAAGATTATTGATCATCATTCACCCACGTTGGTCTTTCGTCATCCTGGGGTTTCCCCCCCCTTTTTTTCTTTCTTTCTGCCGATTTGGATGCCTTCCACTCCCCTCTCCTCTTTTTTCACTTTGCACATGCCACAGAAAGTCTCATCATCAAACTTCATATACTCCAAGGCTGTCCCTGGGTATTCAAAACAAGTTTCGGAGATACGTTCTAGCAAAATATAGCTCAATTTAAGTCCTTGCAATGGGATCAGAATCTGGCCTGATTCACATATCACTTATTTTAAAACAGGCAAGTCACTGGGATGTGGAAGAGTGCACATTATGCACCAGTTTCTCTCTTGCGCGGCGTGAGCTCAGAATGATAGACACACGCAGCCATGCTCATTCTGGAGGGATGCTCCCTTTGCCACAGGTCTCCTTGCTTCCTGATGTAACTGAGCAGGCTCAAGCAGCAAGTCACAACTAGATCACATTCAAATTGCTTTGCCTGGGTACCAAGTGGGGGGACCATCTCCATCCCACAGGTACCTGCCTGGCTGCTTACCTGCTGTGCAGCATACCTACAGTCCTAATCACCACTGCAGGTCAACAGCAGGCAGCGGACCAAAGGGCCACAGAAAGAATGGGCAGAAGGTGCCACCAGAGGTTTAAAGGGCCAGAAATAGTAACCCTGAGGCTAGGTGCTGTGCAGATCACGGAGCTCAAATAGTCTTTGGCCAGAGGGCTTACAGTCTATCTACATCAGGGAGAGAGAACCTGAGGCCTTCCAGATGTTGTTGTACTCCACTTCCCATCAGCCCCAGCCGGCATAGCCAATGATCAGACAATCACATCAGGAGCTGTAGAGCCAGCAACTTCTGGGAAGCCAGATTGCCCTCCCTGATCTACATAAAGTGGACACAAGAGCAGTGAAATGAGAGATTAGATTACTGTTATCTAAATTTGTATAAATAAGCAGACACTGTCAACGGTCTGAGATGCGTGTGTGCCAGTGTGCGTGCGTTTACCTAAGTGGCAGGCTTTTACCCTGGATTAGGATCACTGAGACGTAAGACTTAGTAAAATAAGAAAAGCTACTTTATTTATAGAAATACATAGTAGACAGGAAAGGCATACCTAGATCTAACTAACTAAGTTGGAGGCGCAATGCCCAGGTTTGGGAGTTGCCCTCATGGCTCAGGAGAGAGAGAGGAGACAAAGGGACATCTCCTCTCCAACGGACAGTCGAAGAAGAGAAGAAGGGAAGGGCGGAAGGAGGAGAGGCAGATAAGCTTTGCTAAGCATATCAGTCTGTGACGGTGTCATGGCCCCGTCAGAGGACTCCTCAGATGAGGATGACTCGGGAGTAACAGCAGCAGACCCAGGAGCAGCAGGACACACAGAGGAGCCTCCTGAGAATCCAGCTCCTTCTGCCCCTCAGCTGCAGAGCACCCCAGGGACAGCAGAGGCCCTGCAGCCAGACACAGACACTGAACAGGATACTCCCCCCTCACCTGCAGAACGTAGACAGCAGAAGGTCAGGCAGAAGAGAGGCAGGCCTGTCTCCTTAAGGCCCAAACGCTGAGGGCTCACATCTGCTGTCCATCCTGCTCTTTATAAGGCACACCTTGGCTGCAGCTTGTTGCTGACTGCAACGTCAGGCGTGGCTTTGTGTAGACCTAGTTTCCCTGCAGCATCTCTTTGACTGACCTCCACTGACCTCGCTTCTGGACTTCTGACTCGGCAAGTACGCTTCGGATAGGCCTGGCAGATTTACAACCCGACTGCTGGCTAAGGACTTTCCTTCCCTGCCAAAGACCCAGGAATTTCCAGCCCCCCCTGACACTGCTGATGCAGTGTAGAGCTGACAGACGGAAGGAAGGAAGTCAGAGCATCACAGGTCAAGGTAGGCAAGCCTAGCCATCTGGAGGACCCTATCTCTATCTCCCTTCTGGAACATAAACAAAAGAACAAAACAGGAGTTGCTCTTGCCCCACTTCCAACAATTTGACAGCATAGTGGGCTAGTCTCAGGACAGCAGTGGGCAGACAAGCACAGCCAGGCAGTAACATGTCTGGGAAGGCCTTGCTGAAGGAGGTGGTCTTGGGGTGGGACAGAAAAAGAGAAAGGGAAAACAGGACGAAGAGGGCAGCTCTCCCAAGCCAAGCCTGCTGCACATCTACGGTATGGCTGTTTATACCAATTTAGCTAATAAGGGTTCTTCTGTGCCCCAAAGGATCCTGGGAATTGTGGTTTCATGAAGGTGCTATGCTGATTCCAAACACCCTCTAAGTGACAGTTCCCAAAATTATGGGGGGTGGAAAGAGAAAAAGGTGCAAGAGAAAAAGCTAGATCAGTTTACGTCTATGGTGTAGATATTTATGCATGCCAGCCCAATACGGCACATGTTGACTTGGGAGTCTGACCCACTTAATCATATTTAGCATTTATGCTGTGCTTCAAAGTGCTCAGAGCACTTCCAGCATGCATTGACTCAGTAATCCTTAAAACAACCATGTCAGGTAGACCAGTATAATTATCCTCACGTTGCACATGGAGAGCTGGCGTCGAGAGGGAAGGGAAAGCTGCTCAAGGGCACCTAGCAAGTTCATGGGAGCCACACTACTGAATCCAGTAACTTCCTGGTTCATGGCTCAGTCTTTTAAGCCATTAGGCTAGTCCCCCCTCCATGGGACAATCTCAAGAAGCCACTGCAGAGGTAGAATCACTTGTTCAACAGTTCAGCAGACACATTATGGTGGAGCTCCACGGTTGGAAAATCCAATCTGATTTTCTTCTTATAAGGGGAGTGGAGGCTGGCAGGGAAGAGAGATTTGGATCAGGGCTGTGGCGCTGGAAGATGGCAATTACAGGGTTGTTTGGGGGCGACGCAATAAGTGGCCGCCATGGCCACCACTACCAGTGACTCCAAATGCAAAGGATGGAGTTCTAACTGCAACCCTGTCCACCCTCACTTGATATCCTTGGGACTTGCTCCTGAATAGACATTTGGAGGTAGGGCTGTGGTAGAAATAGCGCGAGAGGAAGGGTGGGATATAAACCAAATAACAAACAAACCAATAAATAAATGTGGCCAATTCAGAAGGGAAGAGCCAAGCCTGTTTTGAAAATAGGCTGGCAAGGGACTGTACCAGAGGGTTCCATCCATCTCAGTAAATGCTGGCCTGGGTTTCTTCATGGGGGTGGTGGGGAGGGAGAGGAGTTGAGACTCTGGCCCTGTTAAATCTTGTAAAAAATTCAAAGGAGGGGTTTTTCCAGGATGACTGCTTGAAATATCTTGTGCTTTTGAAAACAGACGAAGGTGTGAGTTACTGCAAACACATAAGGCCGAACAAAATGATACATGCTCCTAAACATGATTGATTTTCACTTGTCTATGTTATTTTGTTAAATAGCATCTGTGAGATGGGATGGGGAGATCAGAATCTCAGCAAACAGGAGGGAGGTTTAACTCTTTCCCCTCTCTGCTACAGTCTCAAGAACCTATGCCCTGAAGGTTGGTATTTGCACAAGGGAAGCTAACACTGAACACTTTCCCTCTCCCGCTGTGCAATCCTCCCTCCTGGAAAAACTTTTTTCCCTGCATTTTTCCAGGCCTTCAACATCTACGGGTCATATTTGTTCCCCTTTCCAAGAATCACCCATTAAATATAAAGACTCTGTCCAGGTTATGACTTTGAGGCACACCAGGCCAACATGGCAGGTGGCACGTACGGCTGTCTAGCGCAGTGGCATTCCAGGGGCTTCCACGCTAATAGGGAAACTACAGTGTCATCCCCCCCAGAAGCCTTCTGACTTGCCCTTTGAGCCCCCCCAGCTTTCCTGTCTGCAGCCCCTTCCCCCTTGTTACATACAAGCAAACAGATCAAAAATGTCAATTTAAAATAATAATAATGAAAAAATCATTTGTAATAGAGCAGGGAAAAATGTGTCTCCAATTAGGAAAAATCTTAATAGGAAACACCTCCCCTCCATCAACCCAAAGAATCATCCAAAAGATCCAAGGATGGGAGAAAAGCATGCATTTAGTCTTTAAAAGTATCCCAGTCTAACTCAAAGTGGCAAATTATCAAAGTTATAAAACTCTTAAAAATGACATGAAAACATTAAAAAAGACAGCAAAATCCAAAAAAGTACATAGAAGCAGGATATAATAAATGAAGAGATCTTACTAAAACTGCAGTAATCAGGAAAAAAAGATAAAACCCAGCAAAACGGGCAAACAATCCTAAAGATTTCAGCTGACTCAGAATGCCGTTTTATAGGGGCATGTGTCTTTGAACGCATATGGTGGGTGTTTCTAGATAACGTGTTCATTGAGCATTCATTCTGATTTGTTTGCAAGGAGATTAGAGACATCTGTTTATTAAGCACTCATTCCAACTGGTTTGTGGGAAAGTTAGATGACGTTGCATCAAAGCAAGCCTTATCCCACATTTCCAGTGCATTTTCCCGTCACTTTTCTTATTGCGAAAAGTCCGATCTTTTTTGGGAAGCAGGTTTATTATGCAAGGCCTCCCAATCAACTGTAATTGTGCAACACGAATTTCTCTGTATGTGACTGAATTCAGTGTTTTGGGACTAGAAGTGTGAACTTGTTAACTGAGTGTGGCCCATTCAGCTAAATTTTCATTCATTCTGAAACAATGCCATTCATTGTTCGGGGGGGGGGGTTACAAAGTTTATGAGGGGCTAAAGCTGTCCCTCATTTAAAAAAGAATCCTGTTTTAGTCAAGTAATTTATCAAAGAAAGAATTATCGAACATCAATTAATAGTACTTAGAAGTCTTTTTATTCATCTGTATGTAGGATTGAGACACTTATTTCAACAAGAGTGAACCTGATAGCTTAGAAGGTTCTTGTTTGCCCATTACATGTAGAAGCAGAAATGGACTGCCTTCAGATCAATTCTGACTTATGGCGACCCTAAGAATAGGGTTTTCATGGTAAGCGGTATTCAGAAGGGTTTACCATTGCCTTCCTCTGAGGCTGAGAGGCAGTGCTGGCCTAAGGTCACGCAGTGAGCTTCATGGCTGTGAGGGGATTCGAAACCTGTCTCCCAGGTCATAATCCAGCACTTTAATCACTACACCACAATGATAATGAAAAACAGGCAATATCACACATGTTCTGATCACCTTAGCCTCTCCCCCACATATACACCTTAATAACTTCTCCATGGTCTCTTGGATCTAGTGGATGCCATTTTATTTTCCCAGAATGACCTGGATATTGCTTCATACTAGGGGATTCCGAGGGGGGTGGGAGAAAGCGACACAGAATGAGTCTAACGATTCAAATATGAGTGTAATGATGGCAAAAGTTATTATGAATCACAAAAATTTTGCACACTCCCGCTAGGGGAGAGCATTCCACAACTTTGAAAGCACCATGGAGGAAGAACCAAATCCCAATGGACACCCACTGAATTTCCATCAGCCAGGACATCTCAGATTCTGAATGTGTCGTCTGCAAGATTTTCAAACCTTTGCTCCATATACAGGTACAGAACGGGACAAGGAAACTGCAGTCAACTACTACTCCAGCCAGCCATTTAGTAAACCATTGATGTAGAAACACAACACAACAGCACATATGCACAGCATGGTGTGTAGTGTGTGTGGGGAATCAAAATTATTTTTTCATGAATGGCAGCAAAAATGGCTTGAGTGAGTCCTGCTTTCTAGAAGTAAGACTAGCACTGCACAGCTGATAGAAAACAACAGCCAAAGAAGGACTTCTATTCAGGCGTTTCCAAATTTTAACATCAAAGTTCAGCCTTAGACTGGGAAGCTAGCAATCATTCTCCCCTGGCCCCCACCCCAGCGTTGAAGGTGGTTATGACAGAGGCATAATGTATTATGCCATACACCCTCATTTATTTTGTCGCATACTCTTGACTCTGGTCCAAGAGGTTTGCAAAGACCCGACAAAACGTATCAGCAGCGAGTCCATCCCAGCAATCTGCCTGCATCCCGCTTGCTCATAAGTCCCTGCTGACATGAATGGATCACGCACAAGCAGCATAATATCAGAGCAACAACCTTGTGCAAGTTCCCTGCTCCAATAAGACACTGCCCACCCAAGCAGACCACTGATGTGATGAGCAGCAGGGTCACCAGGGTCACTAAAGGCCACTTTAGCTGTGCCTTTAACAGACCGATGTACAGACACTGGCTGGGGTGCTGCTCACCTCCATGGCGTAAAAAGCTTTACTCAACTGACGGTTTACATATCAAGGCGCTGTAAGAACATGTTTCTGATTGCATCCCAATCAAATGCAGATAAATCAATATTTTCCCTGACTATGAATTCAGCATCCAAGTTAATGAGCTTCTCTTTAGCTTCCTTTCCCCTTTTAATTAGTGGTCTTGTTGCATTCTTCCTTTTTGCTGCAGGTATTTTAAAGTTTATTTCAGAATAAAAATTCCATGTTTGAAAATTACAAGATCAAGCCAGGGTATTTTTTTTTTCCTGGCGAGTTAAGAAAGTCCCATGAGCAGATTTTTTGCTCAACTTGGCACACTGCAGGATGAGTGTTGTTCACAATGATCACAGTGAAGGTGCTGTCATTTATCTGCAACTAGCAGTAGTGGTCCCAGTTGAATAAAACATTTTAGGATTTGGATTTGCAGCTCTCAAGTTTTGAAATCCTGAATTTTGGGTCTACTGCCATTTTTCAGCATCATTATAGTAATATCTTTTAAAGAATTATCATTTTTAGGAGCTGTACATTCATCTTTGTGGAGTTTTTTTTAAGCACTTCCAGATGGTCACTACTGGGGGGGGGGATTCAATCTGGCCAATACATGTAAATTCAGGTTGCACAATTATAGCAGATTGGGAGGTCTTGCACAACAACAACCCCCCCCAAAAAAGATCAGACTTCCTGCAATAAGGAAAGTAACAGGGTAAAAAAATGTGTGTTTTTTGGGGGGGTGCAGGTAGTTAGCCTTGCCTAGGGTGCAAAATAGCCTGGCACCAGCACTGGGGGTAACACTTGTGATGCAGCATTATCTAAACTCCCTGCAAACAAATCAGGATGAATGCTCAATAAACAGGTCATCTGGAAGTGCTCCTCAACTCAGGGGCTTAAAATCAATTGCTACAACAGGGACGGTAGAGCAAAGAAATTACGTTTAAAGAAAGGCGACAAGGATCTCGGCAGAAATAATATTTAACAGCTGACAAATTTACATAAGCTATAATTTGCAAAAGGGTTTGGATTTAATTTTTTTTTGCATATCCTTTGCCTGAATGACTTCCGCACCCCCTTTTTCACTGCAATATGCAGGAGAGAGAATACCACAAGTCATTTCCCCTGTTCATAATGACCACAGAGATTTTAAAAAAGAGAGGTTGAGCACACAATATCAAAGTCAGTGCACCACTGTTTTAACTCTCCTGGGATGGAAATACGACAAGTGATTTGGTACATCACTTTGGGATCTGCAATAAGGAGAGAGCCTGAGTAAGCAAATAGCTCTGGATATCATAGCAAAACTCTTCATAAAACACCTCCAATAGTAGTTTTGCCAAATTACAAAACAAACACACATACACACAAAATCCAGATTCAATACTGCCACTGCCATCATGTTTTCTAATTCTTTACCCATCCTGATGACACATCTATGGGTTCTGCTAGCATACTG
Organism: Rhineura floridana; assembly: GCF_030035675.1. Classification (NCBI taxonomy): domain Eukaryota; kingdom Metazoa; phylum Chordata; class Lepidosauria; order Squamata; family Rhineuridae; genus Rhineura; species Rhineura floridana. Next base: position 13,868,142 of record NC_084482.1, on the reverse strand, counting down.
GTTAATATACTAACAGTATTTGGATGGGGATACAATTTGTAAACCTACAGGGGGAGGCAACTTTTCGCAAGCATGCCACAAATCCAAAGTACAAGACAGAGACACACTAGCGTCATACCTACCGTACACCCAGGGCTGGGAATGGTTTTGTACCTGTTCTATTGAGTTGTGCATCGCCCCGCTTATTTAATTATATTTAAGACATTTTCATGCCATCGATTGATTTCGGGGTAAGGTACAAAAGATTTAAAACAAGCAAGCCCCCCCAAAAAAGCACCTGACTTCAAAACAAGACAAATAACTTTTTGACCAACAAGCTTAAAAACTCCTCAGTCCATTTTTTTTAAGTATTTTTTTTTGGGGGGGGGATGTCGCTTAGAGGCAGGAAGAAGTGCAGCTTTGAGAGCATGCTCTGGCTGGGCCTTCGGGCTCCTCTCCAGGTTTGTCCCAACTCTTCCACCCATGGGCTGCCAGCACATCTAAGTCATGGGGGAGGAGGAAGGAGAAAGGCATGTCCTTTGCCGAGATGGCTTTCACCTTCCAAAGAAGTCTCCAGCTATTTCCAAGTGAGCCATTATGGGCTATTTACCAGCCATTTCCCAAACAACAGAGATACTTGGCAGAATTATTAAGGCCAGCTCCCAGCAATGCTCCTGGCACCATTAACCCTCTCCTGTCCGATTCCCAATCACACAATAGCAACCTGAGCAACCCACTCAGCAACCTTCCCCCAAAACTTGAGGGAATTTTGACAGCAACCTCCTAAGTTCCTATATATAAAATTCCAAACTCCACAGGCATCACAAAGAAAGCCCTGGTCTATGCCCTAAGAGGTGTCATCTCTCAAAACTAACCGAGATCTAAGCCTAGATTTCAGGTGAGGGCAAGAGGATTCATATTGGGGTAAGTGCTCTCCTAAGACATACTGGATTAAAGCCATGTAAGACTTTAAGAGTGATTTCCAGCCAACTGAATTGCATCTAGACGTTTTTAGGCAGCCAGTACAACCAAGGCAGCCTGTTTGCTGTGTACTTCCACCACCACCACACACTTCAAAGGCGAGCATGAATTTGGCAAATAAATATTTTCAAGGGAAAATACTAGCCAGCAAGACTTAGTTCAGGGGTGAGGAAGCTGTGGCCCTCCAGATGTTGTTGGATTGCAATTCCCATCATCCCTGACCACTGGGCCAGGCTGGCTGGGCTGCTGAAGTCCAAAAACATCTGGCGGGCCACAGCTTCCCCCCTCCTCTGACATAGAGGGTGATCCAGAGGGAGAAGCAAGGGGTTCTTTATACATAGCAGGCTTTGCTTCTCCTGGAAAAGTTGGTTTTGAATCTTGAAAGAATTTTAAAGGAATTTCAAGAGTAATTTGCAGTGCATCACAAGAACCAGCCGTCAGAAAGAAAAAGAGGAAAAAACTTTTGTGTGCGCCTAACTTCAGCTATTTAGCTGTCACGGAGAGAAAAGCCACTGCTTTGTAGTTTTGGAAGAGACACACAGCCAGCTCTGGACAAAAACCACAAGTACATTTTAAAGCTCTTTAATTATCACTAGGGAATATTTCCCCGTTTCAGATAAAGTGCACTGCCACGATTAACAAGTTAGGCTGTTTCCACTTTCAGTTGTCATCATCGGGGCTGCTGAGAGATGGCATTGGGCCTGGGGCAGGAAGATGCATGATCAGGGCCCCCTACCTAAATCTTCCTACAAACTAAATGTCACTACTTTCTTTAAACAATCTTTTAAATTATTTAGGTTTCACTTAGGACAACAAAGATTGAAAATAAATGAAAAAAATGTATCCGAATGGGACAGTTAATATGTTTATTAGAAATAACTGTTCAGAAACCCAAAGGAAACTAAATAAACAACGTTTTTAGTACTATTTCATTACTAAACTACTTAACTAGTAGCATTAATATAGTTCTGTGAACTGTAAGGTAAAGGTAAATGCGTCCCCGCACTTATAGTGCGAGTCGTTTCCGACTCTTAGGGTGATGTCTTGCGACGTTTACTAGGCAGACCGTATATATGGGGTGGGATTGCCAGTTCCTTCCCCGGCCTTTCTTTACCCCCCAGCATATGCCGGGTACTCATTTTACTGACCACGGATGGATGGAAGACTGAGTGGACCTCGACCCCTTTTACTGGAGATTTGACTTCCTCCTTTCGTTGGAATCGAACTCCGGCCGTGAGCAGAGCTTCGGCTGTGTTACCGCCACTTACCACTGTAGCCTACTAATAATAATTCTGGTGTCAAGGTATATGTTGTGCTTTGCCGTGTCTGAATCATATTAATAAATCTTGGTGCTTATTTTTTATTTTTTTATTTAACAAAGTTTATATACCACTTGATTGTAAAAAACTCTAAGCAGTTTACAAACAAAACCATTAAAATTATTAATAAAACATTTGAAAACAAGTAATTAAAATATTTTTAAAACAATTAAAATAGCAACAGACTAAAAAGATTAAAACACATCAGCATCTGGATCTGAACAGGCTTGCCTAAACAAACAAACAAAATTAACCAGGCGCCAAAAGGAACACAGCAAAGGCGCCTGCCTCATGTAAGGTGGCAGGGAGTTCCAAATAGTAGGTGCTGCCAAACTAAAGGAACAATTTCTTACAAGTGCAGAACGAGTATTATGCAGCACCGGTGTCAGTGCTAGTTCCACAGATCGAAACACACAAGTGATCACATGTAAGGTAAGGCAGTCCCGCAAGTAAACTGGTCCCAAGCTGTTAAGGGATTTATATACCAATAGTGACACTTTGAACTTGGCCAAGTAACAAATCAGCAAGAAGTGCAGATCCCTAAGCAGAGGTTTTATGTGCTGATAGGGTCTCAGTCTTGTTAGCAATCTGGCTGCAGGGGTCTGCACTAACTGCAGTTTCTGGGTCAAGTGCAAGGGAAACCGCACACAGAGTGCATTGCAGTAATCCAGTCTTGAATTCACCAATGCCTGAACTACTGTGGTCAGCCTCTCCTGGTCCAGGAACGGTTGTAGTTGTCTTACAAGGCACTTCCAGCCACTGAGATTACTTGAGCCTCCAGGGACAGAGCTGGATCTGGAAGCACCCCATCTAGGGCAGGTAATTGACCAATTTATTGGAGATGGGAACCACTCACTCACAGTGCCTCCAACTTGTGAGGATTCAAGCTCAGTTTATTTGCCTTCAACCATCCCACCATTACATCCAGGCACCAGTCCAGGGCCTGCATAGCCTCTCCTGATTCAGATGTTATAGAGAAATAGAGCTGAGTGTCATCAGCATACTGATGATATCTTGCCCCAAAATTCCTAATGACAGCTCCCAGCGGCTTCATTATAGATATTAAATAGCACTGGGTAAGATGGTACCCTGCGGCAATCACCCAACGCTACTTTCTGGACTCGGTCCTGTAGGATGGACTAGAATCACCGTATAACACGGTGCCCCCAATTCCCATTCCACAAAGCTGGTCCAGGAGGACACCATGCTCAACTATATCAAAAGCTGCAGAAAGATCGAGAAGTGGAAGCAAAGTCATATTCCTCCATCCTACTCTCTGTAAAACAAGATTTGGATATGCTGGGATTTAGCACAGACATTATAGTCACTCTCTGTTGAATCAAAATGTATTTTGTGACATATTGCTTGTTTTTTTCCACAGTCCTGGCCCTCCAGAGGTCTGGGCCCCAAGGATTATGCCCCCCTCAGTCCTAGTCATCACACCCTTTCCCAGCACTTGGCTCACACTATCCTGCATCTAGGCTTCCATGCAATCCCAAAAGGTATCTACTAGCCTGCCCCACCATTTGCCTGCATTATTGCCCAAGCTGCTCTCAAGTAAAACTGGTAAGACTGAAGACAAGGCTGCTCAGTTTCATGACAGAGCAGCAAACAAGGCTTGGGTGGAAACTGGCATCGGTGAAATCCTGATTGTTTCCCCCAACCTTGCCAGTTTCAGCAGAAAGCAGAAAAGGAGGCTGTTGAAGGAAACCCTGCTCTGATGAAAACTGACAGTTTCCCCACCCCAGTCTGTAGAGTCAGGAGGTGAGACACAGAGAGAGAGAGTATGGACGCTTCCAGACTCCCTATTCTGAGGTGGGATTCAATCACATACTGGCAAATTCAGGTTGCACAGTTCTAATAGATCAGACTTTTTGCGATAAAGTAAGTGATGGCGAAATGCACTTGAAAGTGTGGGATAAAGCTTTCTTTGACATAACAGCATCTAAACCCCACCCCCCGTAAACAAATCAGGATGAATGCTCATTAGTCATATAGCAAATGTCATCTAACTGCCTTGCAAACAAATCAGGATGAATGCTCAATAAACAGGTCATCTGCAAGCACCCTGCATGAATGTATATAAATTAATGAGAAGGAGAGAGGAAAGCATCTCCTTCTCATTCCCAAATGCTACAACTCTGCAAAAATGGCAGGAAGCATTGTGCTAAAGATACAATGCTTCTGTTCACAGGTGACAAAAAAAAAGATGCATAAAGGTTAAAATACAGTTGCAATGGCCATCTATCTCAGTGCAAGACCCCTTAAAATATGCATTGTTGCCTTTCACACATGGCCACCAATGGCAGGAGAGAAGCTCAAAAGCACTTTTAAAGGGCCAATTATAATTATAAGGTAAAAGACTCTGGGAGATGCTGCCAAGGCTGTCATGTGCAGCTTGGTCCCAAGTAGCATGTTTGAAAACTGGCCTTCTGAGCAACTCATCAGCTGGTCAATATCCCTTGCGGTCCAGGGGGCACAATGGAGAAGGAATAGACGTTAAAACTAATTGTGTGAAAAGAGTATCCAAGTCATTTAACATGATTGTTTATGGTGGTGGGGCCTCCCTTTTCCATGGCTGCAATCCCAGGCTCTGCAACTCCTTGCTAAGGGAGATCTGGTTACACTGTGAAACAGTGTCACCTTCAGCCAACAAGCAAACCCATTTTTTAAACTGTGGGGTACTTCCCTACAGCCGTTGATTGTGGATGCTTCAAGTTCACACTTGCCAAGTTTTGCTGTCCTCATCAAAGTGCCATCCCATATCCCACCCCATTCAATCCAGATTTACTATTTCTGTGAGATTTGTTTATCTATTGGCTTTTTCACAGAAATGACAAATCCAGATTAAACCGGAAAATAATTTGGGACGGCATTTTGATGAGAGCAGCTTCTTGTGGTCTCTGCACAAAATGTGCATTCATGAGCAGCTCTGAGCCCACAATGAACTGCTGTGTGAAAGGGCCCTTAGCCAGGCCTGGCAACCTACAGCTGCTGAAATCCCTTCTTCCATGCAGCTATTAAAAGGGTGTCCACTCCACCTTTTCACCAGGCCATCTACCTTTGGCCCATAAGGCAACTTGTTAAAAAAAATGGCAGAAATTGGTTCTAATTCACAGAGGATAAGGGTAGAAACGACTTTTAGCCACGATGGCTATGTTCTACCTCCACGGTCGGAGGCAGTATGCTTCTGAACACCTGTTGCTGGAAAGCATGGGGGGGCGCTCTTGCACTCAAGTCCTTCTTGCTGACTTCCCATGGGCGTCTGGTTGGCCACTGCAAGAACAGGGTGCTGGACTAGATGGGCCATTGGCCTGATCCAACAGGGCTCTTCTTATGCAACAGGTTTTTTTCATTGGCATTTTACCTGTCTTGATTGACATTATATTTTATGGCTGTTTTATCCGTATTATCATATTTCATTATGTCAGTATTATTGGCGTGAGCTGACTCGAGCACCATTTGATGGACAGGAGAAATACAAATGTCACAAACAAACAAAGAGGTGCACAATCTTTTCCATTAGCCCAGGAGAGCTAAAAAAACCCCCACAAACAAACCCTTGGGGTGGTCATGGCTGTCTCAAGAGTGAGCATCCGTTCTAGAGATCAAGCAGGAATTTTGTGGTTAATGGAGAGAGAGAGAGAGAGAGAGAGATTTTGCTACCTGAGGCAAAAGACAAGCTGGTGCTCCCCACTCCATGTACAGTCTGGTGGGGAATTTAACCTCCACACTGACAACCGGCAGCATTTTCCACCACACCTAAAGGCGGCAGACTGTCTTAGAAGGCAGGTCATGTGGCCTACATGGTTCTATCCCCCAACACCTTGCAGCTGCAACTCTCTGTGCCTGCTCCCCCTACCCACCCCAGCATCTGCGGTCTCAGTTTGGCTAAATGGTAGGTCCAGCTCTGGGGATTGTAGTTCCTAAAAGGTGAACAGTCTGAGAATCTCAAAAGGAGGCAAGTAAGCAGGACTTCTGAGTTTTGCCTCTTTCATTTAAAGTAAGGGCATCACTACTGTCACCCCGCCAGCTTAGGAGTGAGCATGTGTGTTTGCGTGTACCTTTGATGATAGCTTTACACAATGCATTAGGACTACATGTAACCGAGGGAGGACATGGAGAGTGGAGAATTCCTGTAACATAACGGGTTGGACTGTAGGTACTTAGCAGGAGCAGTTAAATGTTAAAAGCAAGATAGAGTTACATAGACTTGCCTGAGTGATCAAAAATATATATACGGTATATAATCATCATCTGGTTTGTGATCCCTGGAAGGATGATGGATTTCAGCTGCTTTCATTTAAATCAAAAGGAAATGCAGTTCAAAAGGTTCAGCTCTCTCATCTCAAAGGGTTTTATGTATTTAATTTCCTTTGGAGAATATATATATACACACCCACACCCAGAAGAGGACTGGGAAAAGAGAGGTACTAAATATGTGCCAGGCCAGCCAATCAGAAGGTGCAACTTTTAGACCTGAAGGGTTTTCAACAGAAGCAAAAGGGAAGATCTTCTTGTAGTGTCAGTATATTCCATATATCAACATCCTGGCAGGTTTGGGCCTAACCCTCTGGAGCAGTCTCAGATAGACAGTTGCTTGTTTGGCACAACGGACTGTTTGATTGTTGTCATTTTATTATCATATATTGTATTTCTTAGCCCAGATGCCTGCCCAAAGGACATTCAAAGTGACACACAACTGAATTTTAAAGCAAAATCCCTCTGAACGTAGCAATCTAGTGTGTCATGTGGAAGAGTGACTCTCCTTGCCATGCTAGTTTTCTAATTTATACACATTTCATGGGGGGGAGCAGTCAATCTCCCTCTGTGGTAGAGAGTCCAGAAACATGTTTACCATGCAATGAGTTACTTGTTTAGAGACTAACGCCTGACCCCAAATGGCCACATCCATTGTGCGTAGCAGGGGATGTTTCACGGTGATAGTACTTGTCACATCCGATAGCATTCCAGATTATTTTTCCTGTCACTTACAAATCCCCCCCTGTAAATTGTCAGTTCAAGTTTCATCCTGATTTTTTTTGTGGATTTTGTTTTTCTAGGTCCACTCGGGAAGAAGGCTGGCACACAACATGCTTCTGCCTCACCCAAGAGCAGCAACAGAGAAAAACTCTGTCCAGAGAAACTCAGGGCATATACTCCCCCTATGATTCTCCATCACCTGCTCAAAAACAAGGCCAACACCACCACCACCATCATGGGGTATGGAAAAAGAGAGGCCACCTTGGATCCAGGATGGAGAATCTGGACTTTCCACCATTGTGCTGGGAAGAACTGCATACAGGGAGGCAGGAGCCCAAAACAGGCACAGACTACTTTGCTTGTAACAAGCTGGTCTCAAAATGTCTATCTAGAACTCTTTCAATGAGCTAATTTATTTTTGAATTTGCAGGTTTTTATTTTTTTTATTTTTAGGGTTTCCAGGAGGTTCTCCTACCTTCATCTTTGGTGCCCGCTAGGACCCAAACCTACAGGAACATCTTAACTCCCCTTTGAGGTGGCTTCCCCTCCACTCGCCTTTAGCCAGAGCTTAAACTCTAAAAGCCTTCCTCCTTCCTCTCCCAAGATGGGTGAGGGGGTGGTTGTGGTTACTCAGCTGCAAGAAAAACATATTCTGTGCATGCTCAGGAGCAGTACACCTCCAGTGTCGTTACTTCATGCTTCAAGGCTAAATCTTGGTACTGAATAAAGGTCCCACCCAGGCCTAGTGAGCCCTGATTTGCATTAAGCCTCGGTTTCTTCTTACTCAGCTGAAGTCAGCTTGCCTGTTCTAACAATCCCAGCAATTTTAAGTTTCCCTGGGATAAGCACTGGCTTGGTGTGGCCTATCATAGCTACTCACTGTTGCTCAATGGTAACCACATGGTGGCAGTGGGAAATGACAGAGATCAAATGCTGGGGGGTGGGGAGAACGTCAGCAGCACCAACTTAAAAAGTGGGATAACAATTATCCCCTCTCCCCAGGGAACTGAACATAAGAACATAAGAACATAAGAAGAGCCTGCTGGATCAGGCCAGTGGCCCATCTAGTCCAGCATCCTGTTCTCACAGTGGCCAACCAGGTGCCTGGGGGAAGCCCGCAAGCAGGACCCGAGTGCAAGAACACTCTCCCCTCCTGAGGCTTCCGGCAACTGGTTTTCAGAAGCATGCTGCCTCTGACTAGGGTGGCAGAGCACAGCCATCATGGCTAGTAGCCATTGATAGCCCTGTCCTCCATGAATTTGTCTAATCTTCTTTTAAAGCCATCCAAGCTGGTGGCCATTACTGCATCTTGTGGGAGCAAATTCCATAGTTTAACTATGCGCTGAGTAAAGAAGTACTTCCTTTTGTCTGTCCTGAATCTTCCAACATTCAGCTTCTTTGAATGTCCACGAGTTCTAGTATTATGAGAGAGGGAGAAAAACTTTTCTCTATCCACTTTCTCAATGCCATGCATAATTTTATACACTTCTATCATGTCTCCTCTGACCCGCCTTTTCTCTAAACTAAAAAGCCCCAAATGCTGCAACCTTTCCTCGTAAGGGAGTCGCTCCATCCCCTTGATCATTCTGGTTGCCCTCTTCTGAACCTTTTCCAACTCTAGAATATCCTTTTTGAGATGAGGCGACCAGAACTGTACACAGTATTCCAAATGGGGCTGCACCATAGATTTATACAATGGCATTATGATATCGGCTGTTTTATTTTCAATACCATTCCTAATTATTGCTAGCATGGAATTTGCCTTTTTCACAGCTGCCGCACACTGGGTCGACATTTTCATCGTGCTGTCCACTACAACCCCGAGGTCTCTCTCCTGGTCGGTCACCGCCAGTTCAGACCCCATGAGCGTATATGTGAAATTCAGATGTTTTGCTCCAATATGCATAATTTTACACTTGTTTATATTGAATTGCATTTGCCATTTTTCCGCCCATTCACTCAGTTTGGAGAGGTCTTTTTGGAGCTCTTCGCAATCCCTTTTTGTTTTAACAACCCTGAACAATTTAGTGTCGTCAGCAAACTTGGCCACTTCACTGCTCACTCCTAATTCTAGGTCATTAATGAACAAGTTGAAAAGTACAGGTCCCAATACCGATCCTTGAGGGACTCCACTTTCTACAGCCCTCCATTGGGAGAACTGTCCGTTTATTCCTACTCTCTGCTTTCTGCTTCTTAACCAATTCCTTATCCACAAGAGGATCTCTCCTCTTATTCCATGACTGCTAAGCTTCCTCAGAAGCCTTTGGTGAGGTACCTTGTCAAACGCTTTTTGAAAGTCTAAGTACACTATGTCCACTGGATCACCTCGATCTATATGCTTGTTGACACTCTCAAAGAATTCTAATAGGTTACTGAGACAGGACTTTCCCTTGCAGAAGCCATGCTGGCTCTGCTTCAGCAAGGCTTGTTCTTCTATGTGCTTAGTTAATCTAGCTTTAATAATACTTTCTACCAGTTTTCCAGGGACAGAAGTTAAGCTAACTGGCCTGTAATTTCCGGGATCCCCTCTGGATCCCTTTTTGAAGATTGGCGTTACATTTGCCACTTTCCAGTCCTCAGGCACGGAGGAGGACCCGAGGAACAAGTTACATATTTTAGTTAGCAGATCAGCAATTTCACCTTTGAGTTCTTTGAGAACTCTCGGGTGGATGCCATCCGGGCCCGGTGATTTGTCAGTTTTTATATTGTCCATTAAGCTTAGAACTTCCTGTCTCGTTACCACTATTTGTCTCAGTTCCTCAGAATCCCTTCCTGCAAATGTTAGTTCAGGTTCAGGGATCTGCCCTATATCTTCCACTGTGAAGACAGATGCAAAGAATTCATTTAGCTTCTCTGCAATCTCCTTATCGTTCTTTAGTACACCTTTGACTCCCTTATCATCCAAGGGTCCAATCGTCTCCCTAGATGGTCACCTGCTTTGAATGTATTTATAGAATTTTTTGTTGTTGGTTTTTATGTTCTTAGCAATGTGCTCCTCAAATTCTTTTTTAGCATCCCTTATTGTCTTCTTGCATTTCTTTTGCCAGAGTTTGTGTTCTTTTTTATTTTCTTCATTCGGACAAGACTTCCATTTTCTGAAGGAAGACTTTTTGTAAGCAGTGTCTCTCTTCAAGTGTCTTTGGCACTTGTGGTTAGGCCTGTGGTAATTTTGCTCTTCTGAATTTATATCCTTTATATAACTGAAGGGCTACGTAGCCCTCTGAGAATTCTGAGCATCCTCACCAAACCACAATTCCCAGCATTCTTTGGGGGGAGCCATGGTTGTTAAACTTATATATGTATGTATGTGTGTGTGCGTGTGTGTGTGTGTAATGTGTAGTTTAGACATGCCTTTTTGTAAATGCAGCAGATGCCAGCAAAAGGATGCAAGGCAATAGAGCACTGCGAACAGAAGGTCCCAGATTCAGCCCCCTGGCATCTCCAGTTAGAAAGATCAGCTGATGATAAAGATCCCCCTCCCTGAGATTCCAGAGATCTCCACCCAAGCAAAGCAGACAGTAGCAAGCTAGAAGGTCAATCAGACTGACCTGGCATAAAGCAGCTTTCTATGTTGGCCACCAACTTGGAGGGCTTTAGAAGAGGATTAGATACATTCAGGGAGGATAAGGGTATCAAAGGCTACTAGCCACGATGGCTATGCTCTGCCTTCACAGTCGGAGCCAGTATGCTTCCAAATACCAGCTGCTGGAAACCGCAGGAGGGGAGAGTGCTCTTTGCACCCAGGTCCTGCCTGTAGGCTTCCCTAGGGCAACTGTTTGGCCACTGTGAGAACAGGATGCTGGACTAGATGAGCCACTGGCCTGATCCAGCAGGCTCTACTTATGTCCGCTTACGTTGCCGAGTTGCTTGACAATGATAGCATCCTATCATCCCTCTTGTTGGATGGCTTTAGCCTGGAAAAAGGGCATCTTTCCAATCCATGTAACCTGCTTGTTCTTGGAATTGTTTTACAAAAGAATAATATTTGCCTAGCCCTCATCTTATCTGTTGACTTTGTAAGCTACCCACAGAACAACGCTACATACAGAAGTTGGGGGGATTACATAAAGGATGAGGCCAGAGATGAGCACTGGAACATGTATCATTTAGAGGCAGGGGAGGGGAAGGAAGATAGTTCCCTTTCCCAGATGGGATTCCTGGGTGAGAACGTTTCCTGCTTCAGTGCCTTTAGAAGTAGCTTTAGAATGGGAAGCTTTTCATATGCAGATAAGCGCTATAGATTGTTAATGTCTGCAGCTCAAACTGCTGTTAAAGGTGCAGGCAGGAGGAGACCCTACCTACCCTCATGTTTCAAAGACCATGTGTGGCTGTTCTTCAGAAGCACCTATATTTCTGAACAAGTAACTGGCTCTATGAGCCAAATGACTACTGTTACCTGTGGTTATATGGGTCCATAGAAAGATATTCAAAGGGCACAAATCTTCGCTTAAAGAAGTGGCAGGGTGAGGGAGGGAGGACGTGTTTTATAATTATCCTGCACTACTAATACTATAGCAGTATACATTCACAGAAAAAGAGACTGCCACAAAGGCTAAACATTTTTTTTTATTTGTTTTGCAATTTAACTTTAACATTTTTAACCTGGGCAGGGCTTGGGGATCTTATGGAAATCTCACATATCTCAAAACGCACACCTCAAAGCACAATGAAAACTATCCCCTTCCAGTGAAATCTCAAATGGCGTCCCCGTTTCCAGGTAACAATGTCATTTCCAAGATTAAAAAAAAAACGCAACACCCTCCCCCCTCTTATAATATCTGAATTAAATTTTTGTAGCAAGATTAAAAACTCATTAACCTCGGGTTACCAACTTTTTTCAACTGTTCCTGCTCCTCTGTCTTTCAATGGTTGAAGTTAACAATTTAAAATGTTCAACAGCAGCCTGGCATATAAAGCAGGTGACGTTATTCCTACCAGGGAAACAGTGATGGGAAATGCTTCACCTGCTACATTTCTGCACACCAAGTTGCTACTTAAGGCACAGGAGCTGAGCCAAGAAAGAAACTGGCAACCTTATGCTGATTTGGGCCATAACGTTTACTCAATAAACAATTCCAGGCCCAATCCATTAGATAAAACACACACCACAGGAACGGCCCTCATCGGGCCATGGCCCTTCTCTGTAGTTAACTCACCTGAGTGCTTATCCAACCTCTTATAGCCTCTTTATATCTGTACAACATCCAAATATCTCTGAGCAGTCTTACACTCCCACCCTTCAGAATCTAAAGCACTACCCCAATATCCCACAACACTCAGTCTTGAAGCTCACCTTCCTTAGAAAGCTGTACGTCATTTGGCAGGATACAGCAACATGGATGGACTTTTCTGCTTTCATCTCTTAGTTCCCCAGGGAGACCTCTTAAAGAAACCTGCTTAATACTTCCTCTTCCCATCCACCATGCTGAGGCTAGGCAACAGCACAGAACCCTTCCCAATCATTTCACTTCACTCATTGAGGCCATTGTGACATCAGGGTAAACTACACCAATCAGGGACGTCTCATTTAACTTTCAGCCTCACCCACCCAACAGGAAACAGGTTGCAGAGGTACCCTACAACAAGGCTACCTTTTGGAATGGGGGACTGGGCTGGTGGTTGTGCGATCACACGTGTGCTTAGGGATGGGTGGGAGGAGATGCTTGGAAAGGCAAAGATGAATGGTGAAATGAGATTAATATCCAGAGGGATAGCTGTGTTAGCATCTTGCAGCAAAAAATAATAACAGAGTCCTGCAGCATTTAGATGTAATTCAGTTGAGTTCCCAGCATACACTTGGGTCCTCAGCTGAGGGAATGAAGTTGCACATCAGACCATAACATGCCTCGTAAATTGCATGGCAAAAACAATAGGAGGTGAAAAACATTGTGTGTGTGGGGGAAACATTTAGAAATACGGAGCCTGGTGCCATCCAGATGTTGTTGGACTCCAGCTTGCATCAGCCCCAGCCAGCATAGCCAATGGCCAGAGATGATGGGGGCTGAGGGTCAGCAGGTTCCCCACTCCTAGCACAGAAGCTTGTCCTATACGTAGGCTATCAAATGACAATAAGATAAAAGCTGCATTCATTGGGGCTGGTTGGCAGAACAGCCAGGGCAAGGATCTTTGTTAGCTGTATGAAGCAGCTGATAAGACAGGTGGGAGGCAGTAGTTCTGGAACACTGTTTCCCCTCCCCCAAAACCCCTATGGGTTCCATCTCAACTAGGATCACGGTCACATTATACATTAAAACACTCTTGCATCACTTTAACTGTCAAGGAAAATCTTGGGAACTATAATTTGTTAAGGGTGCTTAACTCACAGAGCTACAATTGCCAGCACCCATAACAAACTACAGTGCCCAGGATTCTGCCTGATAGTTAAAGTGGTATAAGAGTGCTTTAAATGTAGATGTGACCCAGGGGAAAAACACTGGCTCTGTGTATTGTCTCCACATCTAGGCTTGCTCTGGTCTCCACTCCCCTTACCCAGAACAGAAGGGTGCATGCCTCCCCAACACCCCCCCGGCACAAAAATATTTCAAGAGATGACATCCTGGCCCATGGGCACCCCAGCAAGGAGCTGAGTTTCATAATGTGCGTTATTTCACTGATGAGCAGGCACTAGCATTGCTACCTTCCCCATCACTGCCACCACGCGCACATACACACAGAGACTTTAGGATGCTAATAGTTGCATAGGCAGAAATCCATCAGGTACTCTTTTCCCCAGGCAGGATATGAGGAAAGCTACATGCCACAGGCCATCTGGTGCATCTGTCAAAGAGAAGCTATGACAAGGAGGTTTCTGGAATACTGAACACCCCATTGCTGATGTGATGCTATCAACAGAAATGGCTGGTCACTGGGAAATAGAGATGTTGTGGGGAATGGGGAAGAAAACAGCTGTGTAGCCTGTGTAGCAGCATTCAGTGGGTCTGGTCTGGAAGAAATAGCTTGAAAATTAAGGTCCAACCCTGGGACACTGCACCTGTTGAATTTCTTCTTATTATGCAGAAAAAGGCTCATATCATCCTATGAGATACAAAAGGTGGCAACCCTAGCTGGTGTTCACCTTTTCCCCCAGCAAAGATATTAACTGGGAGGAGTTATAGAGAAGCCTCCCTAGGGACCTCCACCTCCACAAATGGAGATTCACGGATCATATAGACCCATTGTTTCACTAAAAACAACACACAGAGAGCAGGTTGGGAGAAACCATAGGAGTCATAGTACATAGGTTTTGCATGAATAAGGCGTCAGATTAAATCCCCAGTATCTCCAATTAAAGGATGCCTGTTTAAATGGCTGTGTGACACCTTGAGGTACTGTGAGAGTAAACACAGATCTAAATGGATCAATGGTCCTATTCAGCACAAGGCAGCTTCATAAGGTATAATCATGACTGGCATTTTTGTTTTTGTTTGTGGGCTTTTGTTTCAACTGATGTTGCTTTAGGCCATTGTGATATCACAGGAAAGGAAGCCAATCACCACACATACATCTGTGTGATGGTGATCTGTGATATAATCATCTGTATAATCCTCCAAGCCAGCACCATCACACAGTCCTTGACTGCCTTGCTACCACTGTGGTCTTTTTCCAGTGGCTCTGCCTTAAAACAATCACTTCCAGACTCTAGCTGAATCCTTTGCTAAACCTTCATCATCTGGCTGATGGATGCAAGACATGTCACAACAGGACAATGGATGTACTCACCATGCCATGTTTGTTTGTCCTATGCAACATAGAAGGGCAGGATGGTTTAACAGTAAGTAAGCCAGCAGGGTTAAATTATAGAGTTCAAGCATAAGGTTTAGCATTGTTACTACCATAAGCTATTTGGGCACCATTATCTCTGTCATTTGGCCAAACTGTAACACCATTTCCCCCTCTGGTTTGAAGTTGTAAATATGATGCTATATTATATATGAGTTAAATTGTTTCTTCAGAGATAAAGCATGGCCAAAGAAATATGAGTGGGCAATTAGATGCTAAATGTGTGGAGTTAAAGGGCAGGCCCAGCTCCAGCAGTAGGCCAGGTGGGGTACTGGCCAAGAGCCCATGAGCTCAGAGGGGGCCCTCACTGGTCCCAAAGCAACTCCACCAGCTGATCCCCCTCATGGATGTTGCTATAATATCAAACATTATTTATTTATGTATTTTGCCTGTACAAAAATGATACTTTTTTATTTCCAGAAAAGGAAGTGTGAAATGAGATTATAACAGAGAGACTCAATGATTAATTTTAGATGTGTGGGAGTGGTGTATCCATTCAGGGACAAAGAAATAGCACTTATAATTTCAAAAGTTCAAAAAGTTGTATTGTTTTATTTTGACAATAGTGGGCTGCCATATCATTCAAGAGCGGAGCCAAGAGGGAGGAGGAGTGTGATTTGAGGAGGAAAGCAAGAGAACAAGGGCCCACTGATAGCCAGTGGCCAAGGGCCCTCCGAAATCTGGAGCAGGCTCCTGTAAAAGGGAATGGGTGTGGTTATTAGACCAAGATCAAAATATCTATGGGAATAGTTGTCCCCTTGTACCACTTATGTGTGGCATTTTGAAGGACCACAGAAATGTTAGTAAAATCTCAAAACCTCCAGTCCTGCAAACCTTCAGATCTTCCTGTTTATCTTTAGCCTACGTTCCTTAATTCAGTTTTTCATGGTGGGGGGCTGAGAAAGGGTTCTTGTTAACTTGTAAGTGTGGGGGGAGCAGGGCACACAGCCCCCCCGACCTCTGCCCAGGTCTGTTACATAAACAAGCCAAGCCACATGAAGAAGGGGGGGGGGAACTCTTTCCTTCACAATACTCCATTGTGAAAAGGGCAGATTCCTCATTCTTTCTTCTGGCACTGCTGAGGGACAGTATCTGTCTTGCCTCCATAACCTCTCAGATAATCTGCACAAGATCACACCTTTATATTACTCATTAATCAAGATTAACACATGGCATCCATAGTCACAATAATTAATGGTCAACAATCTCTCTCTCCACCCCACTTTATCCATAGATATGACAGTCACTCCAGTTGACTATATTTGTGGAAAACATGACACAGGATAACCATGTGCCTGGAAGTTAAATGTGCAGGGACAGAATACTATATATTACATTAGATCATTGGTAATCACATACTTCACTGGTTAGTTCTTTTATAGAGTATTTTTCTTCTGCTGCTCATTTGAACACCAAAGAGGCAAGGGCAGGGGAGAGTGGGGATGCCAACTTTTCAACTAGCCTCTGTAGCTGTGACTTTGAGAGTAGCTTGATGCGCAGAGGCACTATATTTGCAGTCCCAGAAAGCTTCACTTGCTGATTTCTGTACATCAAGCAGCTATTAAAGACATAAGAGCAGTCTATGCCATTTGACCTAGTCAGCTGGCAACCTTAGCAACCCTAGCTGGGGAAAGTTGTGAATTTCACATATGAGTCACGATTGCCTCTTAACAATACCTGATTGTCTCACCCTTTATATACCCAGTCAATAGGAATAGGGACTTCAGTGCTATGGCACCTACTCTTTGGAATTCAAGCCCCATAAACATTAGACAGGTGCCTCTTCTGTTGTCTTTTTCATGCCTACCAAAGCCCTTTCTCTTCCAACAAGCCTTTTAAGTAGTTACCTGTATCCCAGTCTGCATGAATACTGGAATTGTTTTAAAGATGTTTTTAATATTTTATTGCTTGGTGTTTACTGCCCTGGGCTCATTTGGGATGAAGGGTGGAATAGAAATTTAATAAATCACCACCGTCACCACCACCACCACATGTATTTTATATAAACTGTTTAGAGATTTTTATGATTAAGCAGAATACAAATTCAGTGAAATAAATACAATAAGAACGCTCCCTTGCCTGTCCATAGGTTACACTCCAACTTGTAGTTGATTCCTCACAAAGCTACAATTCCCAGCACCCTTAACAAACTACAATTCCCAGGATTCTTTGGGGGAAATAATGTGCTTTAAATGTACAGTGTGTACATAGCCATCAGGATCTCCATTCCACAGCCTCACAGGCCACCATCTCCCTGCCTATGAGCCGATCAACGCCGTGCCCTTGTCCCAAATTCTATGTGAGGTCTCTCCTCTCTCCCCCCCCCCCACGGCCAAATGGGCCTTTCTCTCCATAGAAATCCTGTGAGGATACTATTGTGACAATTTCCCCCTGAGCAGTCAGAATGTTAGTGAACATTATGTGACATCACATTAGCCAATGGCAATACAGCTTCATAATCACACTGCTATTAGCAATCCTCCCCAAGGTTGACAGGAATGTGAAGTGTACAAAGGAGCACCAGAACTCCCACAGACCAGCATTTCCTCCCACAAGTGCCTTTGCTTGCTATGTGTTGGAACACCATCTATCATGACGTAAATGTTTGACCTCTGGATGTTAAAAATGCCCCATTTCTCAGACTTTCTTAGTAATCAGGGAGTTTTAATAATTCCATCTTCCCAGCTCATGTTGAAGCAAGCACCCTAGCAGTTCTGATACTCCTGTGAGAGTGAGTCAGCCCTACATCTTCATATCTATAACACCACGTCTTGAAGCAATTAAAGGTCTCCACACTTGATCATCTGACTTCCTGTTGCTGTTCTTGTCCCTTCTTCTGAAGCAGCCTCTCCCTTTTCCACTTAGCCAACAGCAGGACTCTTTAATAAGGTCTGGCATACCTCACCCCCACATACACCTAAACTTTGTGACCTCTCCCTGTCTACATAGTCCGACTCCAGACCAGTCATCATTAGTGAGTCAATGGTTTAGCACATTTGTGCTCGCATGCTCTGTCTGGCCCTAGAAAGTCCCAAGTGCCTTATTTCACTATCCAGCAACCTTACTTGCCCAGTGTCAATCAGGCAAGTTCAACCCCTGGAAGGCAGAAACCATCTTGTTGTGCAAAGAAACTAAGGGGTGCAGAAAGGCACTCTTTTGTGGTGGCCCCTGCTACAGCATCAGGGAAGGTTTGCCAGCCTTCACAAAGGAGGTCCCAGTACCTTCCTTTTTAGCAAGTTGTGGGCTGATCCCAAAGTGCAGCATTGATTGACAGTTGCTGTTGCTTGAGAACAGCAGCATTCTAGAGCCTTGGCGTGAAGATCTACCCACCTTCTGGGCAGAGCTCTAGAAACACCATCACACCACCACACCAAGGATGGAGCACTCACGCTGCACAACCCATCCCACTCTGCACATCCGCTTCAACTAGCAACCATTTATCAGAGGGCAGAAAACACTACCCTTTGAAGGTTTGGGGGTTCTAAATATTTTAAAATAAAATAAAATGTGAAAGCGTACAGCAGGTATGCCTGTTGAAATTCTACACCATTAAAGAAAGATGCAGGAGCCCTGTCCTCTTTTTTCACCTGGCCATCCTATTGCAGGTTGTGGAGGAAATATGAGTCCCATTCAGGCATTTTGAAGAGGGCTTAAATCAATTTGTGATGGGACAGCATGCACAAGCCTGCTAGCCTGAGCTCCCCCTTGTTGCTCTCTGCATGTTCCCGCAGAAGAGTCTGCAGCAGGGAAGCCTCTTGTACTCGTGGGGGCTTCACACATTTTAGAGCCATAATATCCCAAGGTTCCAGTACACACAAAAGTCTCCGTTGAGTACAGGGGACTTCCCTGCCGCAGATTGTCACTAGAGAAAATACAGAAGGTGATGGCATCAAGAGACAATAATGCTAATAACCCTAATAGAGGCAATGGTTTCCTACACACCACAGCTGTTAATTTACTCTGCAATGCTAAGATGGTTCTGTTATTACCAATTACTGCTGTTGGGATGGGTCGCTGCACTTATTTTGCACACAGTCAAGCTCAGCATTGAATTGTTACTGATGATACTTTTTGCATTTCATTACCATTTGAAGATGGTCCGGATGTTGCAACCAGTGCAAAACACTGTAAGGCAGAAGGCAACTAGCATATTTCCATCTTAAAAACAGCTATGCTGTTTGCCAATTGTTTTCCGGGCCTAATTCTAGGTGCTTACTCTGACCCAAATACCTGCAAGGATGCCTTCTCCTCTATTGCCTGCCCATGGTTTAAGATCAGCAGATGAGGCCCTCCTGATGCCCCTTGCGTGGGATGAGGTATATGGTGTGAAGACTTGGCAACAGGCTTTTTCAGTGGTGTCTCCTTGACTGTGGAACTATGCACATCTGCCATCATCTCTTCACAGCTTCAGATAGTTGGTTAAGACATATCTTTTTCAGAGGAGATTTGGAGGAGTCCTGATCGATGCTGCTATTAGTAACTGTCATTCAGTGATCTGTTATGTGTTTTTAATGGACTGTGCTTTTTATGGATTTTATGTATTCTTGCTTACTTGTATTTTATTGTAAGCTGCCCTGTGCAAAGGGTGGTTATAAATCATCTAAATAAAAACAATACATTTGGGTCCAACTTTTACATTGCTTCTTCCACATCATGGGTGAATCAATCCTGGCCCAGTGCCTGGATCAACCTTACCCCCCAATGGTTTTTTCTGACCCCTTGAGACCCCACTAATTTTGGCAGTGTGAAAAGAAAAAAAAATCCAAAGTATTCAGTGTTGGGTCTTTACTCAGCTCAGTGGCCTGATGGGCATGCAAATTGCGCCTTCTCCCATTATCAGATTTGATGAGCAGAAAAGAGGGCAACAATCCCCTCCCCAGCTGATCTGCACAGAACAGCTGAGGAGGGTGGGTCTGCATGTGTGTGCAAGTGTGTGGGGTGGCCACATCCACTTTTGCCCACACCCACTGCTGGCAGGGTGGGTTGGAGGGTTGAATGTAGCCCTTGGGCCAAAAAGGGGTTAGCTATTTCGGCTTCACACTCACGTCTATGTATATGCCTGCCAGCTGTGGATTACACTTCATGCATCTGATGAAGGGGACTGTGTAGTCCATGAATGTTTATGCCACAATAAATTAGCCTTTAAGCAAGGGTTCAGAAGTTCAGTTCAGAGGCCCAAATATAGCCTTCCAGGCTTCTCTATCTGGCCCTTGGGACTTTCCCCAGGCCTACCCCACACCAGATTGCTCCATGTTCCCGCCTCAAGTGTTTTCCTGGCTGAAATGTGTCTTTGAATGATGGGAATGCCTCTTGCTTGCCTGGATGGAGATAGGTATGTATGTGAATGTAGAAACCGCTGAATTCTGCATGGCTGGAATGTAACCTATTATACAAAGATTAAGAATCGCATCCATTGTGATACCCACTTTTGCCTCTAGTTCCATCCATTATGCGCTCCCCCTCCCCCAAGTTTTGCTATGAGGGAAAGCAGCCCTCAGACTGGAAAAATATGCTTTAAGGCAGCCTTTCCCAACCAGTGTGCCTGCAGATGTTGTTGGACCACAACTCCCATCTTTCCTGACCATTGGCAATGCTGGCTGAGGCTGATGGGAGTTGTGGTCCAACAACATCTGGAGGCACACTGGTTGGGAAAGGCTGCTTTAAGGTGCTCCAAGAGTCTTGTTTTCATAGCGTACTGTGTTTTTGAACAATGTGGACTGTCTCTGTTCTGTGTAGAGGAAGGTGGCATGGAAATCTTGCAAGAACAAAAGTTGTCATTGCAACCTGCCCAAGGCAAGTTCTGAATGAAGTGACTCCATGCAAGTATCAATCCTGGATAAGGCAAGTATACTGGGTTCAGTGCTCCTGAAGCAGTGCCCAACTAGTACCTCCCCAACATTAAAAAAATTATCTCTGCACCAGTGGAAGGGCCATGGCTCAGTGGAGGCAGAAGGTCCTAACTTCAGTCCCTGGCATCTCCATTTAGGGCTGGGAATGTCCTCTGTCTGAAACCCTAGGGAGCTGCTGCCAGTCAATGCGGACAATGATGAGTTAGATGAACCAACAGGCTGATTCAGTATAATACAGCTTCCTATCGTCCTAGGCCACCACCTCTCAGACATCAGTTCCTGCCTTCATCTATCCTCTCCTCACCCCACCTCTCATAGTGCTGCTTCACCCTGCTGTGTGGCAGGGCTGATCCTGATAGTGTCGTTGAAGTCTGAGAACATTTGAGAAATGGGAGCAGAGCTCAAATATGTGAAGAACTCTTGGCCACAAAAAGCAACATATTGGGGCTGCAGCAAAGGCTCTATTTACAGGTTGGTTTAGATCCAGTGGTTTCTATACATGGTCTGTACACTGCATCCTTCCCCCATGCCTTGGCCAGCCCCTCACCCTACCCATGCAGTGATGCAGCCCTCCTCCCTAAATCTGGCCAAGGGCAATGAGAATCAGGGCCCCTTTGAACACGATTATTTTCCCACATAGGGAATTCTTCAGTGTAGCAAAACAAACAGACAAAAAACCTGAAATGGCTTACAGAATATTTCCACGTGTGGCCAACACTCCTATGCTGGAAAACGGCTATTGACTGCAGCTTCCCAATACAGTAGGGCCCCACACCTACGGCAGGTTACGTTCCAGACCCCTGCTGAAAAGCAAAAACCGCTGAAAAGCGGAACTCACTGAAGAGGATGGCGCGCGACGCCTTAAAAATGCCATAAAAGCGGAACAAGCGCCGTATGAGTGGGGCTTTAGTCTAATTGCGTCTAATTGAGACCGCTGCACTAGCGAAGTGCCGTAAAGTGGGGCCCTACTGTATACGTATACTGCATGTACAACACAGCACAACAGATGTGTGGAAAAGTCAGATGTGTTGATTTACATGAAGATGGCAAGTGCTTTTTTGTTTGTAGGAAGTTTGTTGTGCCGGTAGCAGCCTTTTGACAGGTGAGAATTATCCCCCTTCCCACAAAGCCACAAAGAAGCAACAGCTATGGGGGATAGAAACTCTTCTCACCTGAATAATGGAGCATTTGCAGGAACACTGGCCTCCACATTTCTAAACATATCATAAGGACTTGAAGGTTGTGTGTTTAAAAAAAAAACAGGAGAAAACCCAAACAAATGAGATTTAAAAGAATCCAAATTCTGCATATTGGTTAGGATAACAGAGGACAAATTGCTCCCCCTCCCCCAGTTTGCTCTTTGGAAAAATGATGCTTGTTTTCATGGATCAGGGAAAACCAACCAGCTGCAAGCACCATAAGGTTGTGTATTTACATAGTGCCTTGATGATGGAGAAATGGTCAAGTCAAGGGCTTGAGTCCACAAGGAGGTGCAATTGTTCCCGCAAAGTTCTATGGAAAGTAGATGAAGTCTGTGTCTGTATGATCTATATATAGTGCAACTTAGGGAGGTTCTAGACCAAAAAGGTAGGCTTGGGACAGTGGTTAGCAGGAACCAGGCTGTATCACCAGTTTGACATCCAAACGTCTGATTCTGCAAGATCTCCCCTTGCAAAGCCCAGCTCCCTTGATGACGGAACATCCTGGTGTAAAGTAACAAAGCCTTGCTTAAAGAAAGTAAGGACAACAGTCCTCCTCAGTAGGGTCTCTCCAAGGGATATCTTTGGCTCTGGAGGGGAAAAGGCACCAACCCAACATCAGAGCACACTCTCCAGTTTTGGAGTCCATATCCAGTCCCCTGTGTCCCACTGGGCACCTTTAGAAGCTCAGATTTTCAGTCCAAGATGATCCCAGAGAGGACGTCAGGTTTGGGACTGCTGCTTGCACGGCTGAGTTCCACATGAGGCAGTGTCCAGGGTCACCAATTAATCCTGGGTGATCTGTTACATGCCCCTTCTACAGAGCCTCTGTCTGAACCTTGAGTCTGTTTAACATGGGTTAACGTGGGCTGCACGGCAGGCAGAGCCAGAGCTGTGATACGAGTGAGAAGCCATGAAAGAAACTGTGTTCCTGCACGAGGATGAAACAAGCCATCACTGGTTCATGGACTCTTCTTCCATAGGTTCATCCTGCTGCCTACAGCAGAGAAAGCCAGGAAATAACAGTTAGAACAATATATTTGTAAAATCATAAGGACCGTAAGATCCCTCCTAAGGAGCCAAGGAGGTAGGGCTCTCTATTGGAGAATGTTCCAGTTATGCAGATCACCTGGCAACCATCATATGTGTATTTGAAACTTCAAGGGTTGACTACTGCAATGCACTCCATATGGGTCTTCTCTTAACAACTGTTCAGAGGGTGCAGAATGCAGCCAAAGCCTACCTCCTGATAGGGGTGGGATGGGAGAACACATATAGTCTGTGCAATATAACTTCTGAATGGCTGTAGGTCAACATACAAACTGGCCTAGGAGTAAATTCATTTCCAGCCCCAAACATGGAGTCAGAACATAAGCATATGACCTCCTTATTTATTTCAGGTTGGAGGTGGGGAATAAAGTTGCCATGAACTGATTGGCTGGGACCACCAATCTATTTACTGGCTATATTTGCATCCCGTCCTTCCAAGGTAATCTCATTTTGTCCTCATAACAACCTTGTGAGGCAGACTAGACGCAAGGCCGCCCAGTGAATTTCATGAAGAAGGAGCATATGAATCCAAGTTCTCCAGATCTAAATCAAACATTCTAATACAATCGACCACCCTGGCTCTTTATAAAGTGGTGGATCTCCTTTCAAACTGTAGGACTCCACTGAACCAGATGCTGCAATTCTCAACAAGTAGCAGCTTTGAAATGTTTCATCTTGCTCTTTCAAGCAGATGCACTGTAGCCCATTCCTCAAAAAATGATTTGACGTGAGCTGCAGTGGGATTGGGATTTGGGAAAATTTCCTTCCAACCTTTGACCTAACTCCTCATCTCCATATTGCCTTCCCCAACATCCACAATGGGCAGCTTGGACAACCATCCCACACCTGACCGCTTTAATGGTCCAAGGAGGTGCAATCACCTTTTTTCTGCCATCACAGAAAGTGAGGCTAGTGCTGTCACAGTCTCCACCTCTTCCGTGTCATGGTGTTGCGCTTCCAGGAACGAATAGGCCACAGTGGGGGCAAAGCGCCGAACGGAGCTCCAGTACTGGCCTGCAATAGAAGAGGCAGGATCAGTGCCTGGTTTTTCACATTGTTCCCAAAGGGACCAATACTCAGAGCAATGAGGCAGGTTAGAACCTAAAACAGGAAACCCACTTGAGCCCAGGGAATGTACTTATAAGCATTGGAGCACATCGTCCCAACTCCACAACCTCTGGATGCTACCACATGAGTTGTAAATTGCAGTGTGTGATCAATAAGGACCAAACTAGACTTGATGTGAAATGCATCTTTGCATTTAATGTGTAGGGTTTTTAAAATATGCAAATTGCATCAGCTGCTCTTTGCATGATGGGATCAGAGCAGAGGTAGACAGAGAATTTAACATCTTCCCTCCACTGTGGTAGTCCTGAGGAAATCCCCATTTGACCCCTATGAGGAATTCTCCCCCCCCCAAAAAAACCCCACACCCCAGCACCTTCACAGGGAGGATTTTCAAAAGGACTGCAGCAGGTGCGGAAAGGGGCAAATTGCCACTCCATGCCTGCTCTGATTGCATTGATTATCAGCCCCCCAGGTGATGCAATTGCATTTTTAAAATCCCTGACCATTAAATGCATTTAACACCATATCTAGTTTGGCCCTCAGATCCCAAGGAGGCTGGACTAGACATGCTCTCTGCTACCTAGGATGGCCAGGTCCAAAAGAGGACAGGGCTCCTCCTGCACCTTTAATAGTTGTATAGAAGAGGGAATTTCTGCAGGAGTAGCTTGCATGACAAACTGAAATTCCCTCTTCTACACATCTATTTAAAGGTGCAGGAGGAACCCTGTCCTCTTTGCACCTGGCCACCTTAACACTATCTCTTTTCATCAGTGAGGGATGTCTCCACTTGGATTTCTCAGGCCTCATTTACACAGAAACAGCAGCTCACATCTTTTAAACTGTTCCTAGGCTTTTAAAACTCCAGACTGCCTATGAAAGGTTGCATGTTTGAATGCTTGGCCACAAGAGGGGAAATATCCCTACAGACAGAAAGCTAGTATGTCAGGGAGGATCCATCTTATTGACACCTAGTCCTCTATGTTCAGGGATTTTTTTTAAAAAAAATGGGGGGAGGCTTTCAATCATGCATTCCTTATCTGCAGTCCTCTGAGCAGCTCAGGTCAACATACATGGTTGTGCCTCCTCTCCAGCATCTGTTTTATCTTCACAACAACCCTGAGAGGAAGATCAGGCTATGACTGGCCAAAAGTCAGCCAAGGAAATACCTAGCTAAACTTGGATTTGAACCTGGATCTCCCTGGCCCTAGTCTGATACCAACCCATTACACCACAATGGCGCTTATTACCACAGTGAATAATAAAAATGCCAATGTTTTGTTTCAGTACTGTAAAATGATAAAAGTAAAGACAAGGCCCTGCACATAAGCTTGCATTCTACAACAGCGGTGGGGAACCTGTGGCCTTTCAGATGCTGTTGGACTACAACTCCCATCATGTCTGCCTGCTGGCAATGTTGTCTGGGGCTGGTAGAAGTTGGAGTCCAACAACATCTGGTTCCTCATTTGTGTCCTAAAAATGCAACAAAAAGAATTGAAAGAGTAAAAGCCAAACAAGAAAGTGGAGGATTAAGGGACTCAGTATGAAAATGCTTGACCAAAGAGGTAGGCACTGAAGCACTGCCTCAACACCATGACTGGGGGAGTCCATTCAATAACAGTGGGGGAGAATTCCCATGAGTAAGGCAGGTTGGAGATGCAAGAAGGTAAGCCTTGGCTTAAAAAGAAGTGAAACAGTCCAGAAACAATGTCCAAAACTGTTGCCATTGTCTTTGCCACTCTGTTGGCCTTCTCTAGGTTCTACTTGCTCTGGAAACTTGTTCTCTTTTCAGCCCTCTTCACTCCCAGCATTGATTTGCTGAGGGCCCTGCCAGTTTTATTAAACCCTAGGCATGCCCCACTGTTAAATTATCACTTCAAGCAATGCATTCCCTTGAGCTCTGGGATACCGAATGGGGTCCATAGTAAAAGGCAAGAGACAGAACCAGCTCCCACAAATTAGTCCATCCGTCCCACATGCCTTCCACCCTCCTGTGTAGGAAGGATGCCCCCCCTACTTACTTTGTACCCGGATCACTGCCTCCAAGGAGCGCACTGCGCTGGCGCTGGGTTTCTGCTGCATGGTCTCCTCTGGGAAGGGCTCCAGCTGTGGAACAAAACAGGCTTCTCAGAGTGTGCTCTGGATAGTTTGACAGTGCAGACCTCACTGTCTGCCTGGTCACAATTGCAACTGCATGTAAATTTACTCAGAGAAGAAAAAAGTTGCCTGCAGGCAACTGTTTTACCAAAAACGGTCCATACAGAGCAGGGGTGAGGCAACTTTTTTCAGCCTGAGGGCCACTTTCCTTTATGGAAGGTGTGAAGAAATCCAGTTTGTTCAAACTGTGCTTTAATGGGTATTGTATAAGATGTATTCTTCCATTTGTGTTTTAATGCATGTTGTAATGTGTTTGACGGGGGAAGTCTTCTGTCTGGTCAGGTGAAAGTTGGTTTAACTGTCATCTTAACTGACAGCTGAGGAGGGGTTGGAGACAGAACTCTCCGGATGCCAAAGAAGGATAACAAGTACGCATATTCTGACTGGTGGCTAGAGGGTTAGAATGTTCAGTTAGACAATGTGATTGGCTGGGGATGGACTAGAGGGGCCAGAAGAAGGGAATATACGGCTGGCTGCTGGTGGGTCTGGGTTGAGAAAGAGTGTGTGTTGCTTGTGGTGGACAGCAGAAGACGACAGCGGAGGAAGGAAGACCTGAGAGAAAGGCAGAGATTTGCTGGGGTAGCTGAACCACTTGGCTCAGGCTGAAACGACAAGGGGAGAATTTGTCTACAGTGGTAAGGGAGCAGCGAGAGGCACTTGGGAATGCTAGGCTCTGGTGTCTGGTAGGAGAGCCAGAGGAAGATTCCAGGACAGGACAGCAAAAACAGACGTGTGCTTCAACAGGTTAGTAGGAACTAAAACAGGGGCTCCAACAAAAGTCCTCAGTTACAGTGTTGAAGCTTAACTGGGGTGGAAGGCTGCCTTGGGGGAGAAACACACTTACTTTTCTGCCGGTTCTAGTGTGTCTCTACTTCTCTTTTCTAAAAATGATGCTAACCAAACTCCACCCCTTTTTACAGCAAAACCTGGTGGGAGCAGTTGAGTGGTTTTTTAAAAAAAAAAAACAGCTTCAAAGAGATTTTGCAACTGATCAGCAGATCAACCCATTCCCCCTCCAGGTGTGGCTAATGGAAACGCTTTGATCTGGTGATTAGTGTTTAAAAACTTAGTAACAGTAGTGTAAAATAAGCTGTATTTAAGTAACAAGTTACCCAAGTGTATACCATTTCAAGAGTCAGTACTAGATTAAAGTAACCACATAAGCTTATGCACTACATAATCTTGTAATAAATAAATGTTAATATGTTTGTCAAATATAGAACTATATCTGACTGGCTTTGTACCATGCCTACTTCCTACAGTAACTGTGGCTATTGCTAAGCTAAGCATGCAAAGGGTATAAGTGATACTAAATGGTGGTGGTATGGATATATGAAAACCACTGGAGTGGAAGCTAGGTTTTGTTAATAAAATAAGGAAATGGCCCCTCTTCCTTCCACAGAAGGGGCGAGAAACCTCTGGCCTGCAGATCTACTTAGGCTCACCAGGCTCGGTAGACCATTTTGGTCAAGCCGTGCCCACCTGCCTACATCTGATACCATGTATGGCGCAACGTATGGGGCAGGTAAAGACCTGGCTCAGCCAAAAGGAGGGCTGCACCCACCTGCAAAGTGCTATACACAGGGTTTTACAACCCAACAATCAGCTGATCATTGGGTCTTGTGAAGCCACTTGCAAAGCTCTCTGCAAGACTCAACAATCAGCTGATTGTCCAGTCTTGTGGAGCACTCTAGGAGAGATATGGGGCCAAGAAAGGACCACTTGACATCATTGTGATGTCAGGTGATTGACAGATGGGCATCCCCACCCACCTGTTAACTTGGTTCATAAGGAGTTGGAGAGATAACAACCTGGCCTGCTGGCCAGATCCAATTTTCCACCTTTACCTTAGGACAATCTTCCGAGAGATGCCTACTATTTGTGGGTGGTGGGTGTAGCCAGAGGCCAAAGTTGGTGGAGCACAGAAGTGACTCTTACCTTTGTATAACAGGCTACATGCCATTCACAAAAAAGTCAGATGTTTCTATACTCTCTCTCTCTCTCTCTCCCCCTCTTCCCATCCAGGCAAGCAAGCAAGCAAGCGGCATTCTTACAGTTCAAGGACATATTCCATCTAGGCAAAGACACCCAAGAAGGGTGCGGAGGTAGGCCAGTGAGGGCTCTGGCCTAGGGAGGGACTGTGGCATGGTGAGAGTACCAACGGCCAGACAGAGAGGTGATGGAGGATTTGGCTCCCAGGCCTGAGGTTCCCCATCCCTGATATAGTCTAACTGAATGACTGGGTTCATCAGCAAGTCCCGTCAATGCACACTGAAAGGTGAAACTGCCCAGAGGACATGAAAGAGAACCCTTGGTGCCAGTGTGTTGCTACCTGCAGTCTGAAGCAGTCTGTACCTGAAGTACAGTGTGATCACTTACTAATGCAATTATCGGAAGGGGAAACTACTGAATTGAGAATAATCCCAAGTGTGCGCATGTGCGCGTGTGCACATTGTATGTGAATGGGGGAATATATGCTTTTTATATTTTATATGTGAGGTGGGCAGCTAATCCCAGATTGAATGACATTTTAATAGAAAAATTGTTCTTGACTCTGCTAATTGGGAAACCAGTAGACCACTCAAGATTCTCTTCAATAGTGCTTTATTATTATGGTATATATGTGTTCCTAAATTCTTTTGTACATGTACCCAAACACACCTTTGTTGTAGCTTTTACTGTTCCTAAGTATTTTGAATTCTTTTCTTGTTCTTTATTTACTAATGTATTTTACTCTGGTAATTCTAAATTGTTTCCCACAAAAACAGGACTTTTGTAATTTAAAAGTATACTTTTCCTAAAAGAGAGTAAACAAAGAAAAGAAGAAGCATTCTTTGAAAGGTGGATGATAGTTGCTACAGCAAAAGGGCTGGTCTTGCACTTATTTTTCTTTTCCTTTTATCTGAATTTCACATATACGCTCATGGGGTCTGAACTGGCGGTGACCGACCAGGAGAGAGACCTCGGGGTTGTAGTGGACAGCATGATGAAAATGTCGACCCAGTGTGCGGCAGCTGTGAAAAAGGCAAATTCCATGCTAGGGATAATTAGGAAAGGTACTGAAAATAAAACAGCCAATATCATAATGCCGTTGTATAAATCTATGGTGCGGCCACATTTGGAATACTGTGTACAGTTCTGGTCGCCTCATCTCAGAAATGATATTATAGAGTTGGAAAAGGTTCAGAAGAGGGCATCCAGAATGATCAAGGGGATGGAGCGACTCCCTTATGAGGAAAGGTTGCAGCATTTGGGGCTTTTTAGTTTAGAGAAAAGGCGGCTCAGAGGAGACATGATAGAAGTGTATAAAATTATACATGGCATTGAGAAAGTGGATAGAGAAAAGTTTTTCTCCCTCTCTTATAATACTAGAACTCATGGACATTCAAAAAAGCTGAATGTTGGAAGATTCAGGACAGACAAAAGGAAGTACTTCTTTACTCAGCGCATAGTTAAACTATGGAATTTGCTCCCACAAGACGCAGTAATGGCCACCAGCTTGGATGGCTTTAAAAGAAGATTAGACAAATTCATGGAGGACAGGGCTATCAATGGCTACTAGCCATGATGGCTGTGGTCTGCCACCCTAGTCAGAGGCAGTATGTTTCTGAAAACCAGTTGCTGGAAGCCTTAGGAGGGGAGAGAGTTGTTGCACTCAGGTCCTGCTTGCGGGCTTCCCCCAGGCACCTGGTTGGCCACTGTGAGAACAGGATGCTGGACTAGATGGGCCACTGGCCTGATCCAGCAGGCTCTTCTTATGTCCTTATGTCCTTATTGGAAAATACTACCAGCATGGGAGCCCAATGTGGTATCATGGGTAGTTACTGCTTCATGCAGGGATTTTTTAATTTTTTTAAAGCTTAAAACTGCACGGGGGGGGGGAAGGAATAGCCACGGGTGCCACTGTCACATAAAGACTGAGTCACTATAGCGTGGTACAGGGGCAGCCAATGTGGTGCCCTCCAGATATTGTTGGACTACAACTTGCATCATCTCTGACCATTGACCATGCTGGCTAGGGGTGATGGGGACTGTAGTCCACAACATTTGGAAGGCACCGCATTGGCTACTCTTGGTGTAGCAGGTAGAGCAGTGATTCCTGAATGGTGTGCCAGAGCACACCAGCACTGCAAAACAATTGCTAATGTACTGCAAGAAATAAACTTGGTGAGGGGCCATAGCTGAGAGGTGACAGAACATGCTTTGCATGCAGAAGATCTCAGGTTTAATTCCTGGCATCTCCAGTTAAAACAGGGCTGGCGAAGCCCCACGCTCATCCAGCCCCCCTAGCAATTCTTTCTGGCCCCGTTAAGACTTCACCAATCTTGGTGGTGGCATAAAGATTTTTTTTTAAGTAGACACAGAGCTAGGAGGAGAGGTTTACACCTCTCTGCCCAGCCCAGTGCTGCAATGGAGATTTAAATTGCCCCACTGCAGTGCTGGGCTGAGGCTTCAATGGAGCTAATAGCTGGGGTGGGGTGGGGAGTGAGGGCTATGCTTGTGTGAAAAAATGTGTGTGTAGAGTGTGGGGTGGCCACACCCACCAGTGGCACGCAGCCCTTGGATGTTTGGCCAAAGATGAATGCTGCCCTTGGGCCAAAATAGGTTAGACACCCCTGAGTTAACAGTGCAATACTGGGTAAGACAGACAAATAGTCTGACCTGGCACAAAGTAGCTTCCCGTGAGCTCAGTTACATAATTAGTTTGTGTGAACCCCAAATACCCACCTCTAGAGGGGGCTGTCAGTTGTTTTTTTTTAAATTGAATTTATTAGTCGCCCATCTGGCTGGCTGTCCAGCCACTCTGGGCGATGTACAACATACGCATACAATACATAGGCATTAAAATCTAAAAACAATGAAGATAAAATCCAAATTGCATCTCTGCATGATCTACTGCTCTGGCTGTTTTGCTTCCTTCCAACTGGCCTCTGCTGGTGGTGGGTAATTCCGCCAAGCGTTGGCAACAGGTGCGATTGGCACATTCAACCACTCCTGATGCAGAGACGTAGCACAATTAGCTGCCCTTGGAGAGGCTGTTGTGTCTCTGCAGGAGTCACTATCCTGAGTTTGCCTCCTTCCAATGAGGAGGCATGCTCAGAACAATGACTTGTGCAGAAAGTCAAGCGGTAGGCTTTCCTGAGAGCATGTATTTCTCATACTCTAAAAGTAAATATTTTGAGGTGCAAGAGAAAAGGGTGTCTGCGATTTTAAGTATATGGGAGGGGGAAGGAACTGTGCATTAAGTATCAGAAGTTGGGGAAAGACTGAGACAGAGGGTCATTTTGGCCTGGAGGTCTCGCGTTAGATGTCTCTTTTTGACTGAGGGCAGTTTGCTGAGGGCAAGTCACTCTTTAAGCTTAAGCTACATCACAGATTTGCTCCGACAAAAGAAAAGGGAGGGAGCTCTTAAGCTCCATGGAGAAAGGGCAGGATGAACGTGTGATAAGATATATAAGAAGACTTTATCACGTCGGTGTTAGTTTTCCTTCTGTTTAGAGTTTTTAGATTTTAGCTGGTATCTCCCAAGGCACTACAAAAGCCTTGAAAAACTGGGTTTGAAAGAGAAAAATAAAGATGTGCATCAAGAGGTGCCCAGGTTGAGGAACAGCTTGCCTCAGAAGACCCAACTGGCCTCCTCTTTATGAACATTTTGAAGCACTGCTAAAGTCACCTTTTCTGGGATTGTCACCCTAGTCCAGGGTTGGGGAACCTCAGACTCGGAGGTCAAATGCAGCCCTCCAGGCCTCTCTGTCTAACTCATGAGACTCTCCTCAGGCCATGCACCCTCCCCTGCCTTGCTCTGCAGGCTCCTGGAGTGTTTTTGCCTGTCTGGAAGGTGCCTTTAAACTCCGGTAATACTTCCTGCTTGCCTGGCTGGAGGACAGAGAGGGACGTGTGAGTGTAAAGAAAACACCTTACTGCCCAAAGGGCAAATTCAGATTAATTGCTCCCTCACCTTTATCTCTGGCCCTGCCCACCACTGGCATGTGGCCCTCAGAAGGTTTCTCAGAAGGGAATGTGGCTCTCAGCAGAAAAAGGTTCTCTACTCCTGCCCTAGCCCCAATTGTAAGGAAGCCAAAATATGTGTCCCCGTGCCTCCTCTGTTTTGCTGTGTCTGCTTTCGACTGTGAGCCTCCTGGGGCAGGGACCTGTCACCCCTGTTTTTTGTAAATCACCTTGTACATAGATGGCATTTGACTAAAGAAATATTGATAACCCCTGGATGCTCCCCTCGGTTCTGCTAAGCATGAGTTCCCCCTACCTCGTTACCCAGAAGGGCAGAGACACAGGCTTCTGAGGCATCGCAGATGGCCGTCAGATTGTGGCCACCTTCCAGGGCAAGCACAAGAGCACCTCCAGCCACATTCATCAGCTGCCGGGTCATGTAGCCAAAACCTGGGGAAAAGCCAAAGGAGATGGGATCATTAGACCTGATGGTATTCACTGACAGAGAACCCTTCAACCCTGTCACATCCCTTTACATTCAGGCTGCCCCCCCCCAAAGACTTGGACTGTCTCAACTTCTCCCTCTCTCTGGCAGAATATCCTCCCTGGTTACATGTGTGGATGTGGCTGATTCAGAAGGCAAGCTCTGTAACTTTTTTTTTCAACCAATGATGACATCTATGGTCAGTCCAGATTGAAGTGGACATGATGAATCAATGAATCATCATATTTAGCATCCCCTCCCCTTCTGCAAATTATCTTATTGAAGTCTTGGCAGTAGAGTGCAAAGCAGGCATGGACAACCCCTCCTCTAAACTCATCCAAGACATAGCAAATGAGTCAATGGATTCATTTTCAGGACCAACTGGTAGCAAATCCAGACTCTGGTTCAGAATCCTAGGCATTGATATCTTGTTGTGGCCTTCATGCTGTAAACAGGCTCTTCCTGCTTACCTATCCTGTAGTTCCTGCTTCCTCAGACCCCACCACACATGACCTGTAGTGCCCAGGTTTACATACCCTGCTGCGGCTTTTGCTGCCGTGAACCTTCAAAGTACCCTCACCTCAGGCAAGTAAAACAGGTGGTGGTGAGAAGGAGCCCTCCTCCCCTGCCATTCACAGTGTGAAGGGCACAGCAAGATTTGAGGCCTATAGACTCTGATCTGTGATGGGGATGTCATAATCTTGGTGATGATGTCATCATTTCAGACCAAACCTGGACCCCTGAGCAGACAGACTTTGCAGGGCATGGAGGCAGATTCCCAATTATCGGGACTTCCGGGAAGGGTGACTTCGCTTGTGCCTGCTTTTGAGACGGGCTCCCGCCGCAGAAGAAGCTTATTCAGATATCAATCAGTCAGAACATTTTTTTTTTGACTGATGAAATTTCTCCCGGGCAGGGAGAAACGTAGAGATCAACCTCAAAAGCCTGTTTTTGTTGGGAGGACTGGATTTCATTAATTTATGAGAAAAGGTCCAGCCAGCAATGCCGGACGGACTTCCGAACAAGCTCTATCTGATTAATGCGATACGTTTATCTTTTCTTCAAAGAGAAAACGGACTAACAGGCAAGCACCCTTCTTTCTATTATTTTTTTTACTTGGTTTAAATTGTTGCAGCAAAAAGAGATTTGTCAAATGAATCAGCTTTAAAGAACTTCTGGGTGAGCTATAACTCTTCTCTGTTATTCACAAAATTAACAGCTTATCTCTGTTTCTATTGCAAAAAGCTGTCCTGGAAGTGCATTCTAAAGATATAAACAGAAGAGGGATTTCTATTCCGAGGAACATTATATTGTCTGGGACTATTCTCTTTTTGGTCTATTTTATTTTGACGAATCTGCTTCTTCACGACGCCACTAACTGTTTTGATGCTGGGAACTAAATTTGTTTTGTATTCTTGAACATAGAGAGATAAGGCAGGCTGCTCTGTTTATACTGTGATGTCATCAAGCCTGGAATATTAACCCAATTGTTGCTGAAATAAGAAGTGGTTCTTCTTTATTTTTGTTTTGTTTTGTTTTTGTGGTTTTAAAAATGGCAATCAAGAAAGTGGCTGAGAATCTGGAAGTAATTATGTTTCAGAAAATAATGGATGAGATTGAGATAACGAAACAAACCCTGCGACAGGGCAGTAAGGAGCTGAAAATGGAACTGAGCAAAATGACGCAGGAGCTTAAAGAAATAGGGGATCCTGTGAGAGAGGAGAATGAGATCAGAGATGAGAAAAGAAAAAATAAAGGGAAGATACAAGCCCTGGAGATTGGAACAAATGTGGAATTGGAAAAAGATCTGGAGTTTATGGATATTAGAAATAAAATCTACTGTTTGGAATTTAACGTTATCTCTGAAGAAATTAATGAAGATATTAGAGATAAAGTTATCAATGGCTTGGATAATCTTCTGGACTGGAATGATGTGATGGAGCTTGATATAGAGAAAATCTATGGAATTAACTGCAGCCATGTGACAATGGAAAAACTCTCAAGAGATGAGCCAGTGCATTCTGTAAAAAAGAAGAACAGAGATATGACTTTACAACAATATTTCAGCAACTTATTCAGAATTGATGGCAAGAAAATATTTGGGATAGAGGAAATTCCCATCAGACTCTTATTATATGACTATGGCTATGACAGCAAGATTATTATGGAATACTGATAATGGACGATTGGACACTGAAATTACTGGACTTAACAGGACTATTGAAGATGGAAGATGGAATTAATATGGATAATGGAATAATGGCTATTGAAATTATTGGACCTAACAGATTTTGATGAGATGGATTAATCGATATGTTTATTTGGACTATGGTTATGACAATAAGATTATTATTATTATTAACGAGATGGATTAGTCGACATGTTTATTTGGAGAATTTGTTTAATCATTTTTGTTTTGTTTTGTTTTTTGTCTTTGAATGTTTTATGATTTTGTTTTGTATGTTTTATGAAAATTTGAATAAAAATTATTGTAAAAAAAAAAAAAAGAGGCAGATTCCCAATTATCTGGCAAAATATTCTTGATTATGCAGTCTGTCAGCATCTTAAATTCCTTCAAGCAGAAATGAAAAGTAGACTGTGTTGTAGCATGGGAAACGTCGGGACTATTTCGCCAACAAAGAAGGTTTAAGGAAGCACACTGTTGTTATGTAGCTCATTTAGTGTCTAACTTCATAGCTTCAGGGAATCCTTCCCACAGCAACTTCCTTGCAGATCTGCCACTACAGAACCTTTGCAGTGGATTCTGGGAGGTGTTCTAAGTTACACACACAGTTCCTGTGAGGCTCTAGCAGGCTTCTTTAGCATCACTATCCCTCTGGAAAGACAGAGAGAGGCCCTGGAACATACCCAACCACTTCTCTATAACGGGATTTCAAGAGGAATCCTGGAGTTGTGGGCAAACTGTCTTCCAGGGAAACTTGTCTACTATTACTGTTCTTCTTCAGGAATTCCTGGTAATCTTCCAAGGAACCCCAGGGTTTGTAAACTACACTGACAGCCAGTGTGGTGTAGTGGTTAGAGTGCTGGACTAGGAGTTGGGAGATCAGGGTTCAAATTACCACTTAGTTGTGAAACTCACTGGGTGACCTTGGGGCAGTCACTTTCTCTTAGTCTAACCTACCTCACAGGGTTGTTGTGAGGATAAAGTGGGGAGGGGAAGAACCATGCATGCCACCTTGAGCTCCTTGGAGGAAAAGTGGGATATAAACGTAATATCGAATAAATAAAATAATACGGTGTATTAAGATGTGCACTCAAGTATTTTCTTCCTTAGCAATCATCCAAACAGCTGGCTAGGTGTTGAAGTGACCTGCTCTTAGCAGACTGTATA
This sequence comes from Rhineura floridana, assembly GCF_030035675.1. Classification (NCBI taxonomy): domain Eukaryota; kingdom Metazoa; phylum Chordata; class Lepidosauria; order Squamata; family Rhineuridae; genus Rhineura; species Rhineura floridana. Next base: position 13,831,996 of record NC_084482.1, on the reverse strand, counting down.
TTCTGCCTAGCTCAGACACTGCTGGCTTCCCTTGCCAACCACAACCTGAGGGTAATGCTGATCATGCCTTACATTTGGCTGAGACTTTGTAGCCTCCCAGTGGGGGAGGATGGCCATCAGCTGCATCAAAGCCTGCGGACACTAGCACCACATCTGGTGAAAACTCATGGGCAATCGGCATCACAACCGTCCTGCAGAGAGGGAAAAATAACAACCACCAATCTAGGTTGGCTAGCACCATTTGCACTGTGCAAGGATACTGAATGCTCCTGACTTCTGCTCCCAGGGTAAAACACAACATGTTCTAGCTATAATGATGGAACATTTATTATTATTATTATTATTATTATTATTATTATTATTATTAGTAGTAGTAGTAGTAGTAGTAGTAGTAGTAGTAGTAGTAGTAGTAGCAGTAGCAGTAGTAGTAGTATCAGTAGTAGCAGTGTCCCACCCTTCCTGGAGCCCAGGGTGCCAAACACATCAACAAAACAACAAGAAGAAAAGTACAGGAATACCCCGCTTTACGGACCTTCACTTTACGGACACTCGCGAGTACGGACATATTTACAGTAGCACCATTCCCGTTTACGTACACTCGCTTCGCAAAAACGGACACTTAATGTCATGACGCCACCGCCCGATCAGTTTCCAACTACAAACTTTTTTCTTAAAATAAGGCCTACTGTGTTTATTTTAGTAATAAATGTGTTACTTACATCAGTTATGCCCGTATATGACAATTGCAGTGCAGTATATGCATCAATAAGTGAAAAAAGGTAGTGCCTCACTTTAAGTACATTTTCGATTTACGTACTTGCTCTGGACCCATTGCATACGTTAATGTGGGGTATTCCTGTATTCTAAATATAGTTTAAAACATTCTAAACACAATTACTGTTAAAACATTTTAAAACACAGTTGCAGTTAAAAATATTCTAAAGCACAGTTACAATTAAAAACATTCTTTCTTCAGTGATTAAATCCCTACAGAAAATTCTGCAGTGAGAATTTATGACTTTCAGACTCTCCAAATGGATCAAGTTTGCTTACTTTCTCTAATTTTCCATTATTTATTCTGCATTTCTTTCTTTCTTGTGCATGGCAATAATTTAATTTGTTCTTTGCAAATCCTGTCAAGGAGCAAGAACCTCAACAGGGTGTGGTCTGAAGCGTCTGATCATTCAGCCACATTACTGAAGCTAAGCAAGTCTGGATTGGGTCACTGACTAAATGGGAAACCACCTGGATCCCCATGAATGCTGTCTTAAATTCCATCCCAGAAGGAACGTGGGATACAAATGAAATAAAGGAATGAATAAAATCCAGGACACAGAAGTACCACCCTCTATAACTTCTGGAAATCTTAAGACCAACATACACAAGACACTGAGCCACATAGGATTTCCCCCCCCCAAAGGTACTGCTTTTAAAATGGTTATTACAAAGTGCAGCCACAGGGCTGAATTGTGGAAGGAACATAGGCCAGCAATAGAGTGTCTACTTTAAAAAAAACAAAAACAGCTTTTATTATAGCTTTTGAACAATTAAATGTAACATACAAAAAAAAAGAAAGTTGAAATAGGAAAGGGGGTTAAGGAATATAAATTGTTAATACTACTATATTGGACTGCTGACTCTGATGCACAAAACTCAAGAAAATGCTGATCAACTGTTGACAGAGCTCCTGCTTTGCCTGCACAAGGCCTCAGGTTCCATTCCAGGCAGGCCTGGGAAATACTCCTGCCTGAAACCCTGCAGAGTTGCTGCCAGTCAGTACAGACAACGCTGAGTTGGATGTATAAGGCCGTTGCCTGTGTTCCTACTCTGCCTTTGAAAATCTGAGGCATGTATGTCTTAATCTTTTTCTGGAAGCATTCCTTCCACTCACTTTATTTATTTATTTTTCATCTAGAGGGGTGGGAGGTCAGAGCAGGGAATTTTCAGCAGACAAATCTCTACAAGGGAAGGTGAAGAAACACCCTCCCACCTAGCATAAATCTTCCAAAGGAGACTGATGCCACTGTAGCGGCATTCTCGAAACTAACAACCCAAAATAACACACCCACCAAACCCAAATAAACAGAACTTTGGGGAATTTCAGCAACCTTTCTGGCTTCCGAGATATTAGGAGGCATTGTCCACAGACGTTTTCAAGCCCCCTTTAGCAACATCAGGGGCAGAAACTTGTTTTCTCTCCCCCCTCTCAGAAATTGAGTGGTTTATTTTGAGAGTTGAATTCTACACCCAGTTCTACCATCTGCATTTTTTGTTGAGTTCCACACACACCCCGGGTACATCACTGTTTTCTCCCTGCTCCTCTTCTCCTTCAGACCGTTTCATGTGCTTTGAGCTCAGCCTCCCTTCCTTCCCCTTGATTCTCAGCCAAAGGCGAACAGTTTCTCAGCCTTTTGTTACGAGACTTGCTTTCTAGGACTCCTTTTATACCCTTGTCACTCGCCTCTGGACAAAAGCAACCCAGAGCCCTCATTTCCATCGGGAAGCTATTCTCCAGCACTCTCTGTGAAATGACAAGAGCTCATCAGTTTGGACCTGTTCCCAGCAACGTCAAGGGTAAGTTGGCTCGGACTCAAGTTACTTTTGTAGATGTTCCACGGAGCAAGCTTTTCCCAGCTCTCTTAGAGAGAGGCCAGCAGGCCCGCAATCTTGTCCGCTGGGATGAAATCCCAGCCTTCTCTAAAGGCCCATCCATCAGCTGGGTCACGCTTGCCAAACAACTCAAAGAGGCACGATATCCATAGGGCCTGGGAGCTGCATTTCTGTGTACAGTGAAGGGCGGGGGTGAAACTATTTATAGAGCCCTTTTAAGTGCAATCAAAGCACATATGCTGGGCAGCTGTGGGAGGGTGGCCATTTGCCAAAGCCCAAGCTTGGCACGTACTGGGTTTGTGATTCCAAACTGGGGTTCTGCCAAGCGATTTCAGCCTTATTCATGGGGACTGAGGCCTGGAAGTGCAGGCTCTGGCCACGTGGCAAAACTGAGGCCTAAGGACCTCTGTTCACTCTGTGTGTGGGGGGTGGGTGGGAGCCACTGGAGTGTAGCTTCTTCTCGCGCTGTGAAGGTAACTGGCAGCTGGTGGAGCACAGTTGACTAAAGGGCAAACTAGATGTGACATTACTCCCACAAATGTGTGATTTTAAAAAAAATGTAAGTAAATAGCTGTGGCCTGAAAAATAAAAGATGTTTTTAAAAAGCCTTTTATGTACAGCACATCAGATTACAGAATTTCCCAGTACTCGGTACAACATATTAATAAATGATCCACCAGATGCACAGTGGGTATATACCGGAGCCAAACATCTAACTTTTAAATCCAAGAACAAAAAGTTTAAAATTAGCAGGTGCTGGGTCCCTGATCCAGATCACACCTTGGTGGTGAGGCATTTTTTTTTAACCCTTTGCCCCTCACTGTGGTTCAGATCCAGATCCCCCCCCCCCACTGGTTTGTGCTGGAAGGAGAACTTTCATTCACATCAGTGATAGCTTTCCTTCCAGTGCAAAGAGCAGGTACAGGGTCGGGGGTCGGTGGGAAATGATCCAGACCACAGTGGGAAAGGTTAAAATGTCTTTATCCTCCTGGCCAGTCTCCAGATCTAAATTGCCTTCCCTGTACACCTGCTATTTACTTTTTTAAAAAAATCACAAAGGTGCTAATTGTGTAAATGGCATCAGGTCTTGCTTGGCCCTAAGCTAAGAAACAGGAAGTCCCGGGTTTTGCTTTTCCCATTAAATCACCAGGTAGCCACTTTCTCAGAGCTTCAGAGTCTACTCCTCTAAAAACATGGGGATCATAGTACTGGCCTATCTTATAGAGCTGTTGTTATCAAGATGATGTATGCACAGCTCTTTGAACATTCCAAAAGTACTACATAAATGTGTAGTGTTGCAATTATTATGTGGGAAACCGGGACTAAGCTTGCACAGCAGAGGAGTCATGGCACAGGCTCCTCATGGCCTGTGGCCATTGACATTACCTTTACAGCAGGGCTAGCCAGCGTGGTACTCCCCAGATGTTGCTGGATACATTAGCCAGCATGGGCAATGTTCAGGGATGATGCAAGCTGTAGTCCAGCAACATCTGGGAGGCCACAGGTTATCAGGAGGAGCCACACTGTGGCAAAGCAAATGTGAGAAGGGGATAAAAAGGACTTTGGGGCTTGGCTTAAGGTTTCCAGATGGTTTGCTAGGGGCAGCCTAGCCTAGGGGCCAGAGTGTGAGGAAGGGGAAAAAAGCACTGGAGCTGCCAGCAGAGGTGTGCATGCAACTTTTGACAATCTAAAAAAGAGACATTTACAGCCTGGTTCTAAGGTTAATCATGTTTACTTGGAAGTAATTCTCAATAGATTCAATTATGACTCGCTTCCAAGTACATACACTCAGCACAGTAGCCTTAAGGCTTCCTTTCCTGACTCTGAAGAATCCCCCCCTCCCTGTGATGAAAATAAAAAGCCAGAAAATCAGGCAACTTTGCATTCCTTCAGATAATATAATACAAGTAAACACATGCAAATAATTCATATTGCCATGTTGTAAAGTCGAAGGGGTAGGTTTAAGCTACTCAGTTTCTCAATTCAGATCTAGGCATTGCTTATTTAGCTAGGTAGTAAAGGACCTGAGGTTTTGCAAAGTCTACAAGTAAAACCTTAAATCGGAGATCTCCAACACCACAGCTTTAGAATTAGTACAGGAGCTGAGATTTTGCAAGCTTCCGCTCAGGTTCTACAGAATGAATTTAAAATTTCTACTTCCTTGTGCCTTTTCCCTTGTTTCTAGGTTTTCTCCCTCCTCACCTAATCTCAGGTATAGACTGTAAAGTCCTCAGGGCAGAAACCTATCCTTTTGAGGCTCGCCATGTGGCAGCCCATGGGAGGGTCTTCTCAATGGTGATGCCTTAACTGTGGAATTCTTACTCTTTGAAATACGGCTGGTGCCAATCCTGATCAACTTTAGATGCCAACCTAAGACACATGTGTTCACCCAGGTGTTTAATGGATACTAATATCTGAGACTGCTTCCAGATGATCTGTTTATACAGCATTCATCCTGATTTGTTTGCACAAAGATTTGCTGGGGGGTGGGTGGGGGAGATACAACATCCAGTGGTTATTGAGCATTCATTTTGATTTGCTTGCAGGTAAGTTACACTGCGCTGCATCAAGCAACTGTTATCCCACACATTCCATTGCACTTTCCTTACCATAAAAATGTTTTTGTAAGTGTGTGGGGGAAGTGGGTTTGTTGCAGAAGAGTGCCAAATCCACTTTAAATGTGCAACCTGAATTTGTCGGTATGTGATTCAATCCCACCTGCAAAATAGCAACAGTCTGGAAGTGGCCTGAGTTTGCCGTCATTAGCTCCCTGGCTATAACAAGAGATATGTATGGTTATCCTGGTTATTATATATATGTTTTTGCAGTGAAGTGCAGGTAACAATTTTATTAACTAACTAGCTTAATTAAACAAACCATAAAACACAGAATACCAGTGTCAATGTTTACTTAAGCTACCAGTTGTAAGTAAGAAAAGAACTCTTCCAAAAGAGTAGCAGGACCTGCATCCTATGGCGGCCCCTCCATGCTGACTTTTCCCCCCTGAGTATATCCTGCAATATGCCATTGATGCAGCAGTAGTGCATTAGTGGTGAATTTATATTGGACTATCCACACACCATTGTGCCTGATTAGTTGTTATGCGATGCTTCTCCAATGTTACTGCATTATTGCCACCTGGAGCGGCACTCTGGCGCTGTAGCGCAACAAAAGTGGAACAAACAGATCCCCAGAACATTTGTTGTATAAATGCAGGATTTCAGCAAGAAGCGACAGGACATGTACTGATTGGAAATGAAACATTATCTCCTCCCCAAAAGTTTTGCAGGCACAAACGGTATGGAATGTGTATTGCATATAACCATAATGAGCGCAAATAATCACAAATGCACAATAAAAAGATATCAGGAGGGGCCCTAATTTTTCAATTTCTTCTCAATGCAACTGAAAGGTTATTAACAGAAGCCTCAACTGGCTTTAAGTGCATGGGGCCCCAAAAGCTAAAGAGGATTATGGCCCAAGGTTTGAGAAGTGGGGGAGGGGCACCTACCGGAAAGCAGCCAAGTACTCTGTATCTCCCATGGGTGGGTCAAGTCCGCCTGTCCAAGCAACGTTGACGGTGAAGCCCTCTCCAGCACCAGAGCCCACCTGAAAGAGAGAGAAACAGAGAGGCTCCTTAAGGCAGTGTGTTCTTCTGACCTTTCCTAGTCACATGCAGGGAGCCACACACACTTTCTCAATGTACCAGATAATGCATTTCATAGGGACCAGAAAAATCTGAGACGCTGTCATCAATGCTGGACATATATGGACAGCCTACAATAATAGGACAAAACATCAGCACAAACAATTTAACTTGCCGATGTGTACTTAAATCAGTTTTCTGTACTTTGCTTCTGTGTGATCATATCACAGTGGCTTGCAAGACAGAAGTCCAAATGTTAACTTTTTGTTGTTGCTGTTGCTGTTCTTTAAAATACAAAGTATATCAACCATTTCCTAGGACTGGGAGAGCCCAGGTGCTGTGTTCTTCTATGACAAGAGGGGGGGACTGGTGGCAGACCATAAGCTGCTTTATGACTTTCTAACTCAAGTCTTCCTCAACCTATGGCCCTTCAGATGATTGTTGTACTCAAATTCCCATCAGCCACAGCCAGCACAGTCCATGGTCAGGGATGATAGGAACTGTAGTCCAGCAATGTCTGGAGGACACCAGGTTGGGGAAGGCTGCTCTAACTGCTCAGAGGAGTATTTTAAAACAAAACAAAACTGGGCCAGTCGTTCTCTCACACTGACCTCCTTCACACACACACAAACATACACCACCCTCCCATCATACTGTCAGGCATTTTCCTAGTTCAAATTAAAACTGGCTGTTTCCTGTGTTGCATGATACATGGAACCACATTCAAAAATTCAACCCAAAAATGTGCTGGAGACAAAATGGCTTTTTAAGAGTCAGTAATGAAAACAGTTTCATGGTGATGATACGTTTTTACAAATGATACATTTTAAAAATGTGTCTTTTTAAAAACAGGTCCTGAACGCTCTGCACAAAAGAAGATTTTTTTAAAAAAATGTTTAAAAACAGATTGTTATAAAACAAAAGTAGTATGATTAATTATTTGTAACAGCAAGACATGGCTAGGGATCCAGGATCCTATCTCAACAATGATTGTGTGAACAAAAATTTTTTCACACTCCTGCTAAGGCAATAATGATATGGCTTGGTGGATATTTGAGCCAAGGACTGCAGTGCCACCTCTGAAAAGGCCCTACCTTTTCACTGCACTGCAGATGGGGCCTGGAGCAAGTCTGAGAAGCTTTGTATGGAAAACAGCTCGTGGCAGTGAGACTAAATCCATGTATGAAGGTATTTCAGAAAAGCAACAGAAGTTTTTGACATACAGCGTGGGCAGCAATTACTTTCCAAAATACAGTCATGTGCTATGATACATTAAGAATGTTTGCAGAGGATAAGCTACTTCTTCCAATGTCCTGCAGCTCTACGTGTAGGAAGCACATCAACCTCTTTCCCACTCTGTGCGGACGGCCCAGTTCTAGATTACTGAGTAAGCATGGATTCACCACTAAGCTTGAGCGCTCCTCTGGTGTTGCTGATACTGCAGAAGGTTGTGTGCATGCACGTTTGTGTGTTTGAACTCTTGCCTCAAACACTGTAATACCAAAGGAAATGCAAGCCCAAAGAATATCATAAGAATGTAAGAAGGGCCCTGCTGGATCAGACCAAAGGCCTATTCAGTCCAACATCCTGTTTCCCACAGATGCCTCTGGGAAGCCCACAAGCAGGACATTAAATTAAATAAATAAATAAAATAAATAGCACCCTCCCACTTGTGATCCCCAGCAACTGGTATTCAAAGGCATACTGCCTCTGATCCTGGAGGAAATATATATATCCATGTCCAGCATCTTATTACTGTTAATGGAGGGCACATGGCCTGCAGCATGACTGAAGCATGGCACAAGATAACTTACTGTATGGAATAAAATAGTCCTCACAGTGTTTTGAGTTGTATGCCTCTGATCTAGATAAATGCCTGCCCTCTAGAACAAACAATGCTCCTGAACCTTCATTATGTTTGGAATACAACCCAGGACTTGACTGGCTGTGTGTGCAAAAGCAACTGTAATGTACTGTTCCTAATTGCTTTTTTAGCTGTACTGTATATTGCCTTGAGGCATGTGTGTGTCAGGCGATAGATAAATAAATATAACAATGTCCAGGAGTGGAATTTTGCAGGGAGGGGCCAGGGCATTGGTGTTTTCCATGGGAGCAAGGGAAATCAAATGGGAGTGGGTGACAGGTGTGTGTGTGTGGGGAGGAGACAACCTTTGTTGTTGTTCTGCCCTTCTAGATCATATCATGCATGCTATTTGGGCAAGAGAGAGAGACAGATCCATACCAGAGGCCCTGAGAATTCTGCTCCAGCCCTCCATTTTGGCAAAGCTGCAACAGACAGTGGTGCAGATGAAAGAGGGGGAAACAGCTCATAAACAGCAGAGGGGGAGCCTCGAGTGATACGCCACAGCCTCACAGGGATCCGTGCACCATCATAAACAATGCCTCCGCGCCTTTGATATCTTCTGCTCTTGCAGGGGAAGATGAGAACCAGATGGGAGCCAACTGAAGTTCTGGCCACTCTCAGCGCTAAGCCCCTTTGAAAGCAGGTTGTAAAACATGATGGATTTGAAATGACAAAAAGAGTTTGGCCTGCTCTCCCGCCCTCCTGGCTAGGAGGAAACCCCACCATCTCTTGCTAGAGCTGGGAGTTCTCCAGCTTTGCTATAATGAGTCCTCCCCTGCAAGTGATTTGCCCAGTGATTCAAGAAAGGCTCTTTTGATCACAATTGGGCATTTTTGTTTTTAAAAACGTATGAATATGGGTGATGCAATATGTAAAGTCCAGAAGCAGTCGCTGCTTATATACCAATATGTTGCTAAGGGCTTATCCCCGAGGCACTGAAACCTCCGATACTGACCAGTTGACTCTAGTGCTAACGCTCTGGTTGCTCAGGGAACAATGGTGCTGGCACAACAACAGGTTTGCAGTCCAGTTTCTTTGGAAACAGATAGCGGTCAGACAGGCTAGAATTAAAAGCGTGGGCAGGATGAACTATGTGAGTAAGACTAAATGCTAGGTCAAGAGATGGGGAACCTAAAGGTCAGAGTGTTTAGAGGCTAGGTTGCTGAAGGAAAAGGGCAGAGTACACACTAGACAGAGAAACAAAGGAAGGACGGGTGGAATAAATAGAGGATTGGGGGCCACAGGCCATGGAGACAAGAGAACATGAGGGTGCCAGGTCTTGCCCCTGAGAGGGTTCCTGTGCCTTCAAGACAGGAACGGGGCACCTGTAATGCTCCAGATGTTAGATTCCAACTTCCAACAGCCCCAGCCAGCATGGCTAATTGTTGGACACCAACACCTGGCGGACTATAGCTTCCCTACCCCTCTTCAAGAGTAATGTAATAGGGGGAATTCTGCCAGTTCTGGCATCTAACATTAGTGAAGTATTGTGACCTGGTAGTGAAAGAGGGTTTCACATATCAATTAGAACTCATCACCCTTTCCTTGGGCTAGTTTCATTTTAGGGATCTGATGAATGATGCAAACCTACCGTCTTTTGTGAACAGATATAATTTTTCAAGATGTGCATTGGCAATGTATTTTTTTAAACAATCCAAAGACCTAACATTGGCAGGGCCATGCTGGGACCTCCTGATGTAGCAACCCATCTAAAAGTCACACAGAGAGTACATAATGTTACATCAGGATTTGAAGTCAGGTCTCCAAAGACAAAATCTGCTGTTTGTTGGGCCACACTGGCTGAAAAGCCATGTTGCCTGCACCCTCAGGTTTAAGACACCTTTTGTCTCAGGGATGGGGAAGCATGGCCAATGATCAGGGATGATGGGAGATATAGTCCAACAACATCTGGAGGGCCATGGGTTAGTCACCCCTGTCCTATCTCTTACCCATTTCCCCCTAACAAGAGCTGTCTTTCTAGGGTGAACAAGAGATTCATTAAACGGAGGTTTACCTCATCTGCTGCTCCGCTTCCGGGAAAGAAGTTGCCATCATCGTGGCGATGCAAAGAGATGTAGAGGACATTTGGGTCCCTGTAGAACACTTGCTGCGTCCCGTTGCCATGGTGAACATCCTGAGGAGGAGCAGGAGGAGGGCAAGGTGGGGGTGGAGTGCATGAGTTGTTATTGTTATTGTTATTAGTTATTATTATTACCTACTTTTCACCATGAAGTCACAGGGTGGGTTACAATAATTTAAAAATACAATATTAAAATCAATTAAAACAGATTACAATCAAGAGAACAGAGCGGGCCTTAAATAAATATATATATATTTCAGGTGTGAAAAGGCCAAAGGGTCTCTGGCATCCGATGAAAACTACATAATGAGGGTGCCAGATGCATCTCTGCGTGGAGGGAGTGTGAAGACATCTGTCTTTGACCCTCTCACCCAGGACCAAATGTTACACTTTGCATCTCTGTAAGGATGATGAGAAACCAACTTGTAGTCTGAGAACAGGGAGAAAGATTAGTTTAGGGGATGGTGACTCACCCAGTCTACAATGAGGATCTTGCCGATTTCCCCTTTTTGCTGGAGCTGCCTAGCTGCAATTGCCACTGAATTGAAGAAGCAGAAACCCCTGCCAAGGAAGGAGGAAGGGAAGGAGGTCAGCATCCCAAACAGGAAGTGCCCTGAGATATTCCTCTCCCACAAAAAAACCTACACATGGGACACCCAACCCTTTCTCTTGTACATGGCTGCCTGCATGGCTGCCTGCTGTCTCTCTGCTGGACAAAGATTAGTCTTATAATATGGACCAAATGGAGACATTCCCAAAGTCCTAGAGAGGCACAGAGCACCAGATTTTAGGCAGGGAAGGGGATGGAATTTGTTGCACTATTCCATCTGTGCACCTAATCTGGATTGTGCAAAAGTGCATTACAAATACATATTTTTTGGTTGCCTTCTCCTGGAAACTTGCCAGAGCCTGAGCTCAACATTCTATCAGAAGGACACTGGATTTAGCCTTATTAGGATTGGTCTCGTGGGCCACATTTGGCAGGTAGGTGGGTGGGGTAGACCTGCCCCGCCCACCTGCCAATCACACATCTTTATATCATATGATTGACAGACGGGTTGTTCCGCCCACATGTCAAAATCCCTTGTGTGGGGTTCCCAAGCACTCGACAGCCAGCTGGCTCGCAAGCATTTGGGAGCCACAGCACAAAGGGGATTGCTAGCCCTATGCTCAGTGCTTTGGGAAGTACTGATCAAAGGGCTGGCAAAGCACTTCTTTCTTCCACCCCTCCCCTGGGGGGGGGGGGAAGCCTACATTTTACAGGCTTTCTTTGGCTTCCCATGCTTACTCCCTGAGCAGAATTTCCCTGACATGTTGAGCTCAAAGGGCACATTTCCATCAGAAAGACGAGCTGTGAGCCAAGAAGGAGAGGGCAAAAAGAGAGGTGCTATCCTTACATAGCTGTCGAAGGGTCTGCATGGTGTCCTGGAGGTCGTACAACAGCAAAGCCATTCTGCAAGACAACAATTAAAAAAATGGGTGAATGGTGTGATAAACTTCATTGTGACATGATTCACAGAAATAGTAGAACTCCCAATATAAAAATACATATTAGATACTGGATGAGTCATTGTAAGTGAAGTGGTTTTTGAGTGATACGTGTTTTAAATCATGTCTGAATATATGTGTTTGTAAGTTGAAAAATTGGACGTTGTTTTTTTCTTTTGCTTCTATCTTGCTCTTATTTTGTCTTTCTTCAGATGCGGCTACTATACTTATTGTATTTATCCCACTTTATGTGTACGGCAAGGCCACAGCTAAACATTTCTTCTCTCTGTACTCAGGAAAGATACACTTATGGACTGAGGTGATCATTTCATGCGCTTGAAAACATGCGCTTTGGCCCCCAAAAGCTTATATCACAATAAACGTGATAGCCTTAAAGATGCCGAAACTCACCATTGCTTTTTGCAGCAACAGACTAAGAAAGCCATTCCTCTGGATGAAGTCCCACTGATTTCAATGAGAAAGACTTAAACAAGTGCTTAACTATTCCACTGAAATGATTAGACACAAAAGTGCTTAACTTTGGTTGGATCGTGCCCAGTGGATGTACTGGAGAGATAAAGCTGGGAGGTGGGGTTGTTTGTAATTTTGTACTGTTAAAACAATGACTATGACAGTATTACTGGCTGTTATTATTATTATTATTATATATTACGATTTTCTTCCCACTGCACTTGACTTACGAACGTAAGTGCCCCTTGCCTGCTCTAAATCGAACCCATTAATCAAAATGTGCTGATATTTTGAGAAGGTTGGTTTGTATAACATGATCTCTTAAACACTCTCAGAACTGAAAGAATGTTGTCTAACAAAGGTGTAACTCTTGTTTGATAATTTATTAAATCCTTCTCCCATTTTGTATAAAACCTATCAAGCTTAATTTGCAGAGTTATTATTTTACAACTAATGGTGCTTCTGATCTGCTCATCTCTCTTGCAGTTTGAAGTAGCTAACCAAACAATTTGGTACCAACAGGCACAAAGTCCAGTGGGGATTAAATGAAGGGTTTTTTGTGTGAATATCTCTAGCAGTATCTTGGTTTATGTCTGGGGAACTGAAAACTGCAAGGCAATTGCTTTGATTTGCTGGGATCGTCCACACATATAGTCCAACACATGGTGCCCTCATTCTCTGTTGGCTTTGTTTGCCCTTAGTGATGCTACCACTAGTTAAATCGTATTACCTACATAGCACCATGACATCATCATATCCACTATGTATTCCCTGACTGGATGAGCTAATTCTATGAAGAAAAAAATGTGTCATAGTATGGGATACAAAAAGAAATGACCAACAGTGAATAGGCTTTAAAACGATTATCATTATGGGGTGTGTGTTTTTGGGGGGGGAAATAGTATTTTCTCCCCTCAGGAGGGACTAATTCAGCCTGAAAGAGAAAACAGTTGAACTTTTAGATCAGTCTTAGTTAAAATGTCCCCAGTTCAACTGTTATACGCCTGTGAATATAAACAGGCATTTTTTCCAGACAACCCAACAAAAGGAAACATTACTACACCCCTTTCTGAAGCTCAGTGCCTAAGTCTGGGGGCCACTACAGAAAAGGCACTCCTCCTCCCAACAGCACTCGTGGCTTCACTGCAGGATATGATTTTGAGCAACACCTTACTGGAAGTTCTAATTAGCAGCATTAGTCATTCTATTAGAACAGCCTGCCCTCTCATCAGATGTGTGTGTTTGTGTCTCTTCTGCACCATAACCAATCTAAATGTTTAAGAAACTCTAATCATCCCTGTCAGACTCTCTGGCGCAAATCATATTATTTATTTCCACACATCTGCTGAGTTTTGCAAAAGTTACTCAGATTCCAGGCTTATTCAGTGCCTTGAAATATCTGACAATGAAACTGTAGAGAGAATGGAGGTAAGGACAAGACGCAGAGAGGTGTTCTTCAACCCCACCCCCACCCCCACCCAGCAACGATGGCAATTAGAGACAAAAGAAAGAAAGGGTGATATCCAGTGTTAGTCATAATCACGGCACGCTCACTGAAATTGGTGCACTTAAAAGTCCGCTGATTTCAATGCGTCTGCTCTGCATATTGCTAACATTGGATATCCCCAGAAGAAGAAAAAGATGAGACACTTTGGACAAAGAATATAAACAGCCTGTCCAGGCATTTGTGGGAATCATCTCCAAGCCTTGCCTTCTCCAAGCCCCTTCTGCCAGTGTTTTTCTCTGCTATTTACCAGGGCTTTTTTTGTGTGATGGTATTCACTGGCACAGAGTACTGGCTCCTCTTTTTTTGACTGCCTGTGGCAACCATTGGGTACTGGCATCCACAGCATTTTTATCAAGGTATGAGTGCCGGCACCTCATTTTTTACCCCACCCTCAAAGCACTGCTTAGAGCTAACAACCTGCGGATATCACAATCCTATACATCTGGCCGGGGGGGGGGGGGCTAGCTTGGAACCCTCACCTGCTTCCTCCCCCAGCACATTTTTCTGGCCTCCTAACACCCCATCGATTTTGATGATGGTGGCAAAAAGAAAAAATAAATAAACAAGACACAGAGCTGGGGGTGGGCAGAGAGGTTTGCTATGATCCAAGTCGCTCCTTGTTCTTTTAATGCTAGCCTCTTACCTTGAGCTGCCTGCTGGCCACTTTGAAGGCCAGTTCGGTGACGCTGCCAGCTGCCCAACGTGCCGCATTGCTGGAGTGCAGCTCATTCCAGATGGTGTCACTATCCACCTGGACACCAGAGGAGACAAACAGAGATTAACCTGCAGTGTATTTTGGAAGGGCCCCTATCGTTACATTTTCATGTACAGAAAAGGATGACCCCAAAACATACACTGTCAGGATGCGCATGCACAAACACATACAACCCAGTAAATAGGGCAGAAGGTTATGGAGCCAGTACAACCCCCGCCCCCTGGGCAGACCATTAGTCTTGGACCAAGGAGGCCTGGATTCAAATGGAAACTCAACTTAGGGCTCACTGAGTGGCCTTGGACAAGTCACCTTTAAAACTCAGTTCCCTGCCTGGAAAATCAGACACACTTAAGAATCTACCTCACAGGATTGTTGTGAGGGCAACTAAGAACCGCATGGCACTTTGCATGTGACAAGTGCTCACTGGTGATTAACAATAACAATAGGGCCAGAAGGCAGCATGGTCCACAACATATCAACGTTTTGGTGGGGCTCCCACAGACTCAACACCAGCCCCAAGGCTGCGTTCCAGGGGGCCATGGCTTGCCCAGGACATCCCCCTCTAGGCAACACCAGTTGGGGAAAAATAGGGGCAGGAAGAACCCATTCTTTTTACCTTCTTGATTCTATTTGATTTTTTTTTTCAAAACAAACATCTTGGTTTGATCAGGATCACGTCATCGGCAAAGTAAGAGCCGGAAAACCTCAGAGATTCTCTTCTGATCAACTCCATGTGTGAGCAGAACCCCCCTTCTGCCTGACTGCTCCAGGCGTGCGCGCTCGCTCTCTGTCTCCCTCTCTTTCTCTCCTCCAGGTGCAGGGGAGGGGGAAGAGAGGAGCCAAGGCCCATCAGTAAAGGACCAGGGGAAGGAAGAGGGATGAAGGTACAGAGGCCCAAGACAGACGTGTGCAAGAGGTTAAAGAGAAGGAGAGCAGGGATGGGCTGGGAGGCAGCATCCTGGAAAAGAGAGCAAGAAAAAACAGAAAACAGAAAAGGCACGCAAGAAGGCAATGAATGAAAGTGAACGTGGCAGAGAGCCCAGAGGAGAGGGACACAAGAGCCAGAGAGGAGGAGGGACGGGGAACATCCCCCCAAATCTAACCTTACATCCACCCCAGAGGCAATGTACCTGCAAAATCGTTTGGCGCGGCTGAGTCAGACATCCAAAGCTGAAGAGGGAGCCACTGTGATATATGTATACGTGTGTATGCCTGTATATGTATATATGTGTGTGTACACACACACACATACACACACAAATGCAGGCAATATGTGGATGATCACATGGACCACCACCCTAAAGCAATTGCTTTCTGGAAGCTGCAGACAACAGGACTAGTTCCAGCTGAGGTGGTAGAACACGTGACTTGGTCATACCATTTCAGCCTGCAGGTGGAGGCTCCCATGATGAAAATGGCCCTACGTACACCTACACACAGACCCCTGCCCAGCATAGATGTAGTTTCCTATGGCAACAAAAGTATGGAGGAGCATTCTGTCATGTGAGCGCCTCACCGCACTTGCAGCCTGAAGTGGTTCAACACTAGTTGCCACTTTAGTGAGAAGCAGGCCTCAGAGGGAGGCCTTTAAGGTAAGGTGGACAAGTGAAAAATTGGACAGGGCTCCTGCACCTTTAATTGCCATGTAGAAGCCGGAACTTCAGCAGGGATAGCATGCCATGCAAATGATACCAGCTGAAAAAAATCCCTCTTCTACACAACTATTAAAGGTACAGGAAGCCTGCCTTCTTTTGCATCAGCCATCCTATTTTAAGGTGTGTGTGCTGGGGAGACTATATTCAAGAAAGGAGTCCTGTTGTCTAGGATGGGTTGAACCTTCAGAAATGTTTTAGCTGAATCAGCATTTAAAAAACAAAATAAAACTAAGGCTGCGTGCCTTAGAACATTTAGAACACCCCCCACCAAAAAGGTCCTGAGAACTGCAGCATGCTGGTTACTATAGCTCAATGAGGGGATAGCTACCATTCCCAGGATTCTTCTGGGGTGGGGGAGAAGAATGTTTTTTAAATGTGCTTTAAATGTATTGCGTGTACACAGCCAAGGTTCCACCAAAACCTCTGGGCAGCATTCTGGATATATTCAGGCTCGGTCAACTGATCACAGAGAGATCATCAGCCCCTGTCACAGATGCCCAGAGACAGCTGTTGTGGGTTCCAGTGTCATCAACAATGTCACTGTGACCTCACAATGTGCTGGAAACTGTCTCTGTGTGGCAAAGACTAGGACGGCCAACGGGCTTACTGGAACCTGCTCTATCCAATATCAAGATGTTGCCAAGGCGCTGTGCTGGAACCAGAACCAATTCTACCCGAACTGGAAGCGTACACAATCCCAGGGTGAATTCCAGACGGGATGGAGTTCATGAGACTCCCTACGCGAGGGTTCATGGTACACCTCCATTTCACCATAGGCTGTCCCCCACCGACCCTAGGATGTTGGCAGGAGGTCTATGACAGGGGGCAGGAAGGACAAGAGATGTGGCTGGTCGGAAAGAGGAACCACAGGGGAAGCTGCAAGGAGCTAGCTCTCCCTGTTGATCTTGAGCCTGAGAGAGGCCAGGCTTGTGAGGAAAGGTCTGCTCATAAGCAGAACAAGGGAGGTGTGGAGAACAGCCAGATATATAAAAGGCAGAGGAAGGTGCTCTGTGACCCTTGGCAGTCAGAGAGAAGGACAGCCAGGATGAGACAGAACAAGACAGGAAAATCCCTCTGTTCTCTGTCTGGGGCCCAAGGCTTGCATTAACCCCTTAACTCACAAATCCTCTACTTGTTTGCAGGGGCTCCACTGCCCTGTACCTACTTTACATCCAGGAGCCACCAGTGTGTGCGCGCGCGTATCTGCTCTCCTGGCAGCTGCATCACTACAGTTTATTGGGAGGGTGAGGAGGCAGGGCAGGCTGGTGCTGTGGGGCGACCTGAACACTGATCTTCCCACTGCTTTCCCTCCTGGTAAGCCATGCAGGTGCCTCTCCCTGGTGGTCACTTCTGTTTACACCACTTGGCTATGCCAGTTAGAGGTAGCTAAGCCACAGACCACAATTATCTGTGCTTTAAACCTTCAGACTACCCCCACCTGCTGTATTCCAGTTGGTTGCTTCCTCCATTTTGTGTGCCAACCAAGCACACAAACTGACTTCAGAAACAGGAGCCCATGGTTGGGGGAGGGGCAAGGCTTGGGAAGGCATCTTCAAGGGGGACAACCTGGACAGACAGAGAAGCAGCTTACCCCAACCCCACCACAGGGCAGCATGATAAACATCCGCTGGGAGAGGATTCCTGCGAGAAAGAGAGAGAGAGAGAGAGAGAGGAAGAAAGTGACCAGGGTTGTAGCTTGAGTATCTGGGAATTGCATTTGATGTATATAGCTACATTACAAAATGTAAACCAAGGAACTCTGGGAACGGTAGTCCTGTGAAACAGTGTCAGGAGAGAATCTTTTACAGAGAACATCTTCATAAAGTAACAATTCCCAGGATTCTTTGAGGGAAACCATGACAGTTAAGGCGGTTTAAAATGAGTTGCAGTTAGTCACATGGATGCAATCTGTAATTTGGAATACGTGAAATTTTATTGGGGGGGGGACAAGTATAAGAGAGTGGAAGTATGGAACAGCATTTCTGTGTCTGTGTAGCCAGAGGAAAAAATGGATAAGGATATGTTGAAACAGGAGACACAGAAAGTTCCCAAGTGACTCTAGAGAGGAGAACTTTAATGGACGCAATGCTCAAGCACTATTTTTGTGGGATGCACCCTCAAAGGAGACTCTAATATTAGAACCACTCCTGCACTTGGCAAAGCAAGATACCCTTCTTCACTTTGCAACCTTTAAAATTCTTGAACTCTTTGAAGGGCAGTCACATAGATGTTGGAGCCAATTTGTTTTCTATTGCTCCAGAAGGTAGGTCCTGAACTAGTGGGTTCGAATTACAAGGAAAAGGATTCACACTAAAATTAGGAAGAACTTCCTGATGGTATGAGATGTTTGGCAATGGAATAGGACTGCCTCGGAACGAGATGGATTCTCCTTTATTACAGGCTTTTAAGCAGAAGCTGGATGGTCACCTAGCAGGGAAGTTGTAGTCATGGATTTTCTGCATTGGCAGTAGGTTGGATTAGATGTCCTTTGAGATCCCTACCACCTCTGTGATTCTGATCGTAGGTGTTCAGCCCTTCCCTTCCCACAATGAATGTCTGGGCCCCAGGTTTCTGTCTACTTGCTAATTTTGGACCTGTGGAAGGTAGTCATCAATGAGACTTATCTGAAGGGGCTTCAGTGATGTGGGGATGTCCCCGCTTCCCTCTGGCTTCAGGCAGAAAAGCCTTTGTCAATATTTTCCTCTTTGGTTCCTCTCAGCCTCAGATTGTGGGTGAGGGGTGGCATACTGCATTGGCTCCTACCTGCTAGCTTGCCATTGTCCAGCTTCAGGCGGCTGAGGGGGTTGGTGCCGTACAGCAGCACGTGACGCTCGGTGTGAACTGACTGTAGCTCCTCCAAAGTAGCCTTGCGCCCCCGGAGACACTGGCAGAGAAACAAGAGTCTGCATTAAGTCAAGAGAGTGCAAAAGGCAGGGTCAGGCCTGCCCCAGTTATTGGTGGGAGACCACGAAGGGCATTTGGGAGCGTTCTAGAAGGTGAGGGACTCCATATATGGAAATGCCTCTAGGATTCGGAGCTCACTGTCTCTATGCCTCAGCTATGGGGCCATTTTGTAGCCCTCTGTCCACTCTAGGAATTGAGGCCAAATCTGAGCTATATGGCCATTTTATAGCACTCTGAGTGCTCTAGAAATTGAGGCCAGACAGTTTCCTCTCCTCTCCTCAAGAAGCAAGAAGGCCCCTTGAAGCAGAAGATTTTGAGTGCCAATACGAGCAGCACAGCAGACATCTAGGTGGCTTTGACTCATGGGATGCAATCTCCTGGGAAATCCTCCCACACACAAGCCCCACTCAAACGAGCAGGGGCTGTGCAACAGCAGTGCACCCAGAAAGTCTTGCCTGGCCTTGCTCTTTACCTCAGACTCCCCTTGGCTGCCTCCCTACACTCAATGGCTCCTCACACATTACAATTTCCTCTTCTGCCTCCACCTGCCAAGATGACACCACGCTTCAACCCTATGAGCTGGCCATTTTTTTCCTGGTTGTGAGCCATGGAAAAAGTATGCTGCTGCCACCTAGCAACCACAGAGCAGCCGAACCAATCGCATTTGCTTCTTAACTGGGAAGCGTGTCCTACAGTTTCTAGGCAGGCAGCCACATGTCCCACTTTGCCCATCTCCTAAACTGGAGGAAATGTGCCTTGCTGGCAAAGGTTGGCCACTGTCTAGTAGCTCCTCTGTACAGCAGTAAATAGCAGGCTGGCCACTGCACAGCAGCAGTGCATCTCTTGGAGCCAATTATGGAAAAAAATGTTTGGCATTCTAAAGCAGAGATGAGGAACCAGCTGAGGGCCACATTCCCTTCTGGGAAGCCTTCTGGGGGCCACAGGGAAAAATGAGTAGAGTAATTAATATAAATTTTATGTTTGCCCTTGTATGCCCCAGCCTGGGCACTTAGGTTTCGGAGATACCAGAGAGACAAATAAGGCAGCAGGTTTGCTTAAAAGGAGAGTTTTATTGGGTAACTTATGATGCTCAGGTGCACTCAATAAGGTAGAACAGACTGCATGGTCTTGTACGAACCGTCTGTCAGTCTGAACAACACCAAACTAGGCAACAGAGAACCCTTTTATAGCCTCTAGCTTCCTGGCGGGGAATTAACTGCTCCAAGGTCTACACTATCTGGTTAACAAGGCACTTTCCCAGCAACACACAGCACTCTTGGCAGAGCATCAGTCTGTAATGCCTATTAGGAACCTCAGATTAGGCCCCAGGTGGCTCTGAGCTAACACTGGTTGTCCCTTGGCCCATCTTACGCTGAATGCTAAACTATGGAACTAAGGCTGGAGGGGGGGGGGAAATACAAGCCCCCCTTGCCTACAGGCAGCTATTCTGCTGGTGAAGACACTGAGCATTTGCCCACCAGCAGATACAGGCCTATAGGCTGGTTTTTACACACACTCATACACCTCTCTCTATTCTCCATTGAGGCAAGCAAGAGGCATTATCAGAGTTCAAGAAGCCATTCCAGGCAGGCAAAAACACTCAAGAAGGGTGCGACCTGGAGAGGCTGTGGCCTGAGAAGTCCCTAAGGCCAGGCAAAGAGGCCTGGAGAGTCATAGCTTCCGCATCCCTGTTCCAAAGCCTACGTTGCAGTTACCTGGCAGAGAGGGAAGGAGGAAAGTGACAAAAAAGCTAAATATGATCAAGCTAATGTGATCAACAGGGAGAATCTAATTGTTCTAAAAGAAAAAAAAGACTGTTCATCCATTTCTTGAAAATGTATGAATGCTTTGGTGAACAGACATCTGTCCAGAGTCTGCAAAATGGGTGTCTTCAGAAAATGTGGCAGCATTTCAACTCACAGGATAGGATTTACAAGGCATGAGGATGTTTGACTGCTCAGTGAGTCAACAACCTTTGAATTAACAAGGCCATCCTGCAACACTCATGTGTTTATGTGCGCACTGGGGGAACAAACACTGAACTGTGGAAATGTGCTTTTTTTTTTTTAAGGGCATCTTAGTCACTGGTTGGAATCCACGTGATGGGGAGGAGAAGGCAGTCAGCTAGCGTGGATGTGGAAGAGGGGCACTGCTAGGGAGCAGGGGTCCTCGTTGTACTGTGATAGCGTTTTTGTGCAGAGTGGGCTTTTTTGCCTTTCATCTTGGGTTGGGTTCCTCCAAAGCAGTGGTTCTTAAACGTTGAGCCCAGATTGCCTCTTCAGCTTATCTGCATCCTTTCCCCCCCACCCTTCTATAGCTCTCTCTCTCTCACACAAGCTTGTTGGGGAGTTAGGGAGGAAGGGGATAGATTTAGGAAAGAATATGGTATTTTTGGTTTTTGTAGCTTGCTTTTTTGTCCATTCTATAGAAGTGTAAATTCAATAAAAGCTTCCTTTTTTTGAAAAAAAAATATGCAGGTGTATATACAGCACATAAAAACTGATTTAACAGTAATTCCCTGTCCTTAAGAGTATCTTGAAAACTGTAGTTCTGTGAGTGGAGTTACAGATCTCTATTGCAGAATTCTCAGCACTCTCACCAAACTACAATTCCCAGGGTTCTTTGGGAGAAAACATTACTGGAGAATATACAACTGACCAGAAACAAGGGGCCTTCTCCTGGGCCTCAGCAACTTGATATGCAGAAAAGCAGAGCTAAGATGGCCAGCAGAAAGATGGCAACCCTCACAGAATTGGTACGAGACACGCATATATTTGTAGTTTAGAAATACGCCTTGTTAAAATGAGAATCCTAGTTTGGGTTTGCTTGATCTTGTGGTCTGTCAAATTTCCATACTTCAGAGCCACCATTTGAAGGAATGATTAAAAAGCTTCCAAATTAAATTCAACAGCTGCATTCCTCTGTTGGGACTGTGTACACATGTCCAGTGTTTGATGTTTCTACTGCAGTTACATGCTTGGCTGAAGAGGGAAGTCTCTTTTCTCTTTAAATTTAAACTGAAAAGTGGCTTGCTTCTTCAGCATCCAATGGAAACTTAAAAACAAAACAAAACCACAATTTTAGCTCTACATTATTTTCCTTTTATTATTTTCATGTGATCTTCTGTGACCATCTGAAAGTGTACCAGGCAACCAGAGGAGCTTCCCTAGCAAAACTTCCAAGAACTGCTGCTCTAAATTTTCTAACAGCTTGGAGCCTGAGGGCTGCTCCTTCATCCCAAGATGAGAACAACAGCCCTGCTCCCAGATGTACCAAAGCTAAAAATACTGGTAGCAAGAGAAGGCAATGGGTGCTGTGACAAGTTATATTTTCCACTTCAAACAAGCCAAATTTCTACTTCTCATGGCTGCATAAAGTTCCCCTCCATCTATTCTCTGCCACTCTTTCCTTGCATATATAAGTTTCCAAATGAGCTAAAAATCACAATCAAGGAAGCAGAATAAATTATGAAAAGCTAAGCAAATATATCCCTAGATTCCTTGAAGAATTTGTTCAGAAAATAGGAACTCCTGGTTGCAGAACCTGGGTTGTGTCTGTATGAGCATGCACAGATTATGCATAAGCTTTTCATCACAGGCTTCACAGCAGGGTAGACTGTGAAGAAAACCCTCCCGTCATTGCTCTGGAGCTACAGTGCCCCCTACCTCACACTGACTGCGTAGGCCACGTTCCTGCAGGCGAGACCAGATGCTCTGGATGCGGCCAGCATGTTCAGGGTGATTGCTGTTGTTCCCACATGAGCACTGATGTTTCAGCATGACTGAGTCATACACAATTCCTGCAATGAAAGGACAAGGGGCATCAAAGCCACTCACAAAGCTCTAACTTTCTCTGAGCTCACTGGACATTGAAAAACCAATTCAAATATGCAGAAATCATGTGGCATGGCCCTTCCAGGGTGTTGTACAGACACACTGGAGGCAGTATGCTTCCGAATATCAGTCACTGGAAACCACAGGAGGCAAGTGTGTGCTCTTCTGGGCTTCCTATAGGCATCTGGTTGGCCACTGTGAGAACAGGATGCTGGACTAGATGGGCCTTTGGTCTGATCCAGCAGGCTCTTATGTCCTTACTGCTGGCGTGGAGTTATGCATTTGAATGTTCACTCACGTAAATAAACTTTCTTCAGATGGACATCACTGATTGTATTGCTTTATTTTCTTGTAGGCTGCCCTGAGAGCAGTCGTGCATCAAGAAGTTAGTGCAGAGATGTTGCTGGACCACAGCTCCCACTATTCCTGACCACTACCCATGCTGGCTGGGGCTGATGGGAGCTGGAGTCCAACAACGTCTGGAGGGCCACAGGTTCACATTCCAGTTGTAGAGGCTCAAAGACTTGGAGGACTGTAAATGCTGGTACATTACCTGTGGTGAAGCGTGGCTTGGTCGACTGCTCTTGCACCGGCAGTGGGATAGCCTTGGAAGATGTGTCCTGGGTGGAGTGGGATGCAGTGGCGGGGGCAGGTGATGAATGAGCTCTGGAGAGCGGCCTGTGGGCTCCGCGAGTGGCTGAGACAAGTAGCGGGTCAGGCTGTCTCCGGAGAAGCTGTTGCTGCTGCATGCGCTGTTGCTGCTCCCAGACATACTGTGCCTGCTGATGGAACAAAGGAAGACACAGCGTCAAACGGGGAACCCGCTCCGCTCAGCTGCAGGACGCCTATTTTTGTCAACCACCTGCAGCCACAACACGGGAGTTTGCACCTTGGTGGCTGCTGCCCTCTAGTGTTGTGTTGCATACCCATAATCCTATCGGGGGAGGAGAAGGAAATGTCTTGGCATATTGTTAGAGCATAAAAACAATACAGGAGGGCCCCATTCATACGGCAGGTTAGGTTCCAGACACACACACCCTGGAAAGCAAAAACCGCCGAAAAGCAGATCAGCTGTAGCGCGGGGGTCTGGAACCTAACCCACTGATCGCACCAGAGGAGGAGAAGATCAGATCTTCCCCTCCTTGGGCTCCATCAGCTCCAGCGGGAGTCTGATTGCGCCAGAAGAGGAGAAGATCAGCTGTGGCACGCTACAGCTGATCTTCCCCTCCTCCAGCGCGATCAGCTGGAGTGTGGGGAGCTCCAGCCCCCTCCAGCTGATCACCCCACTGGCGCCGTGTTAATGGAATGCCAAAAAGCGGGGCCCTACTGTATAACAAACTGAAAGACAGAATATTCAACAACAAAAAAGAGGAAAAAACATGATTTGAGTAGGTTTGAAGTTTTCTCTCTTTTTAAAAGAGCATCAGTGTGTTTTCAAAAAAATTGTTTCAAAAATGCCCACTTAGGAATGTGGATATGTGCAGGTTTTCAACTGCCTGTTGCCTTTGCCGCTGTTGGTAGGTATTGCAATGCTTTTTCAAGTTGTGAGGGTTTTTTTTTTTTTTGGAGAAAATATATATTTTACCATCTCTCTCTGTCTATTTCATAATCCTCCTTCTGAGAGCAAGGGCGGTATATAAATGTAATAAATAAATAAATACCCCCCCTTTCAATTAGTATTTTTTGCAGTGGGCTCCAACGGCATAGCAGTGTTGGAATATCACACTGGG
Source organism: Rhineura floridana (assembly GCF_030035675.1). Classification (NCBI taxonomy): domain Eukaryota; kingdom Metazoa; phylum Chordata; class Lepidosauria; order Squamata; family Rhineuridae; genus Rhineura; species Rhineura floridana. Next base: position 13,807,493 of record NC_084482.1, on the reverse strand, counting down.
CAAACTGAGCTGAAGAACTGGGACTATTAAGACAGGAAGGGCCATAGATATGTGGTAGAGAATGTGCTTTGCGTGTAGAAGGCCCCAGGCCCAATCCCCGGCAACTCTAGGTAAGGCTGGGAAAGACTCCCTGTATGAAATCCTGGAGAGCCTCTGCCAGGCCAGTCAGGGTACTGCACAATACTGAGCTACATGGAGCAATGGTTTCACTCGATATAAGGCAGCTTCCTACATTCCTAAAATCTTATCAGAACACTGAGGAAGACTGTAGATGGTTTAAATCTGTTCAGGCAAGTGGAATTCTTTAGATACTTAGGACTGATATTTCATAGAAAGGGCTCTTGGGGTCCCCAAGTAAAGGCAGCTGTGAGTAATGCCCAAAGGACTATGAAGGCACTCCTTTCCTTCTACTATAATAGAGGAGGGCAATATCTTCCAGCAGCCATACAAGTCTTTGTGTCAAAGATCACTCCACAGCTATTGTATGAGGCTCAGGCTAGCACTTACGAGAACTACTCTCCTTTGGAAACAATTCAAAACAGCTTTCTTTGATCTGTACTGGCCATGCCTGTTGTGTCCCCAGTTATATCCTTCGTTTAGAAGTCGGACTCCCTACTATAGAAGCTCGGGTCTGGACTTGCAGAATTAAGGCATGGCTGAAATTGATTTTTGCGCCTGTGGATCTGGCTCCATATGTCCTAATGGATGCCTTTCAATCTAAGAGGAAGAAGATGATGGATACTAAAATATTAAGTCTTGGGTTCTCCTTGTCCGAGATTCTTAAATTGGGCTTTGTAAAAGCTGAAGAGAGTATCCTTCAACGGATTCGAGATGTAGATCTACAAGGCCACTTATTATTAATCACAAAATGTAGGTATAATCCAAGACCATTTATATTGGCCACATATTTAAATACGCTAGACGGTATTTAAATACCAAAGAGCATTTACATGGGCTAGATTTAATGTCCTGCCCTCGGCACTTTTAGAGGGCAGATACACAAAAATACCCTATAAGGAGAGACTTTGCCCATGTGGTGGAGGAACAGTAGAATTGGTAGAACGTGTGTTACTACACTGCCCTTTCTATCAAGACCTCAGACTTTGTTTAATTACTCCAATACTACAAACTCTTCCTGGTAGAAATGAAGCCTTTTATGTAAATTATCTTCTGTCTGATCAGACCCCGCAGATAACAACTAAGATTGCTAGTTTTTGCTTTGCTGCTATTCAATGCAGAAGATCTATGACAGCTGTATGCTAGAAATAATCCTAGTTTAGGTTTTACTGAAGATTTAAATGCAGAATTGTCTAACCATTTTTACTGTATTTGAATAATTTTATTGACTATATGTGCACTTTTTGGTCTATGACCGCAATAAATATTATTGATTGATTGATTGAATCTGTTCAGGTATTTATTATGTATTGTGATGCATGTAGAGAGCCAGTGTGGCGTAGAGGTTAAGGTGTTGGACTACAACTTGGGAGACCAGGGTTCGAATCCCCACACAGCCATGAAGCTCACTGGGTGACCTTGGGCCAGTCACTGCCTCTTAGCCTCAGAGGAAGACAATGGTAAACCACCTCTGAATACCACTTACCATGAAAACCCTATTCATAGGGTCGCCCATAAGTCGGAATCGACTTGAAAGCAGTTCATCATCATCACTATTGTGATGCACGTATGTTTGTCCAGAGTAGGTATTAGTGGTTGTTTGTGTCACATGAAGGGTGTACGTTTTCCATTTTTGTTGTGATAAAATGTGTCTCATGAATTTGTGAACGTTGCTGTTTCCTACTTCTTTGAATGTTATACACCCCAAATTGTCAATATGTTTCTTTGCAGTTTAGACACTGGATGTGCTTTCTGTTACACCAAGGAACACCACACATGGCCAGACATGCAAAGAAACTTTGAAGGCAAATCAAAAGGCGCTTGCTTAATCTTTCTCTGTTGCAGACCTTGCAAAGGGGAGAGTGTTTTCTCCTGAAGACAGCGAAGCCATAAGGGATCTTTGGGGATTTCCCAAGGTCAAAAGTGCAAACTGTATCATGTTCATTCCTGGGAGATTCAGAAGATGCACCCATATTGGAGATTGCTCATTGCTCTGTGTGTGTGCAACAGAGAGAGCAATCCTGCACACGTTCCCTCAGAAAAGAACTGTAGGACGCCAGGAGCAAAAACAGAGGTAGCTGCCTTACACAGAGTCAGACTACTGGTCCATCTGGCTCAGCATGGATGGTAGCGGCTCTCCAGCATTCCTTTCAGACAGGGGCCTCCGACCTGGAGATGCCACTGGGGATTGAACAGGGGACTTTCTCATGCAGAGAAGATGTTCTGCTATGGTGTTGTGGCTCCTTCCATGCATGAGGATGATATTTCCTGGCATAGCATTTTAAAATGTAGAAAGCACTCTGTGTGTGTGTGTGTGTTCTCCTTGATCAGAGGGCCCTTTTTGATCTCTTCCTTTACCTGCTGAAGGACATGCTCCTCCTGAGGCTGACCCAACCTGGAGCTCCTTTCCGTCTCTTTGCTGTTGCCCCCTGTTGGCGAAGGCTCCATCTGGCCCTGGGGCAGGTCGCTCTGATCCTCTCCTGTCTCGGCCTCCATGTCTTCCGAAGAGGGGATCTGCTGCAGCCGAGGCTTCTCGCTAGACTTGGCCATGCGCTATTGGGGGGAAGAGTGAAACTGGGCTGCATGTGCTAAAACAATGGCAATGGTGCACCAAGAGAAGCGAAGCCCCACAAACTCCACTGGTTATGCAAAGATAGGCAGTTTGCATGTGTTTTCTAATCTGTGTCATTTGTTGTACGCCTGCTGGCCATGGGAAAGGGGATCTTGTATCTGAAAAGTGTCCCATACAGGTGAATGGCCAGGCAGCTTTCCTCAAGCGCTTGTTTCTGGGCTAAAGCACGACCGGATGAAAACAGACCTCTGAATGCTGGGGTTACAGTGTACTCCCTCAGAACTACATTACCACATCAACACACAAGGAATGTTGCCCAGAGGCTGCTTATGCCAGTGACACACTCAACACAGGAACATAGATAGGTGCCTTATGCTGAGTCTGACCACTGGTCCAGCAAGTTCAATATTGTCTACACTGACTGGCAGCACCTCTCCAAGGTTTCAGGTAGGGCATGTTCCGTGTGTGAGCCAGTATGGTGTAGTGGCTACAGTGTCAGACTGGGATCTGGGAGACCAGGGTTCAAATCCCCGCTCTGCCATGAAGTTGACTGGGTGACTTGGGCTGGTCACTGTCTCTCAGCCAAACTTACCTCACAGGGTTGTGAGGATAAAATCAGGAGGGGGAGAGCCATGTTTGTACGCCACCTTGAGCTCCTTGGAGGAAAGTTGGGATATAAATGTAATAATAATTAAATAAATAATATACCTGTGGATGCCATAGGGGATTGAACCTGGGACTTTCTGCATGCAAAGATATGCTCTGCCATTTAGCCATGGCCCTTCCCCATCTGGATGAGACCAAAACGGAGCCTACCTTGCCCAGCTGTGTCTGCTGCTTCAGCCTCTCAAGAAAGAGCGTGTGATGCTGTTGGTACGCCAGCTGTTGCTGCACAGCTCTGGGGCTGGACGGCAGAGGCTCTGAGCGTGTCCGCCCCAAGGGCTTGTGAGGCGTGGGCATCGATAGCCGCTCTGGGGGAAGCAGCTGGGAATGGCTGAAGTGAAAAGGGACCGTTCCCAGTCCTGGAACTGAACAGGAGAGAGGACAAGAGAGTGTGAAGACCGGGGTGGAAAGCCGAGGAAGCTTAACGGCCTATTCAGATGTGATGCCAAGAATGTAATCCAGAATGTGTTGCTTGTGAATGTTGTTCAAGCAGGAGAGAAAGGGAAAGAGCACACTGGGAAAGTGCAAAATTCGTAGTTTTTTAAAAATGCTAGAAATCTGCTTGTATTTGGATTTTGCTATGGCTTGCAGCACTGCGCTGGTCTTGACTGGTTCTCAGTGTTCTCCCCCTTCAATATAAGGCTTTTGTATGATATTTGGAGGTTCTGTTTTGAGACCATTTGCATATCAATACCACAAAAACTGCAATTCCCTAAGATTGCAAAGCAATATGATCTCCGGCTTGTGTCTGTGCCCTTTCTTACAAAGTCACTACAGCTGACCAAAAATGCCTGTTCTTTCTTGGAAGATTCCACTACGATGATGAAAAGATTGTGGGGATCCTATCAGGCCCTACAGGCATTGCTCGACTACCAAGACCCATCATCCCTGACCGTTGGCCATGCTGGCTGGGGCTGATGGGACTTCAGGTTCCCTATCTCTGGCTTATGAGTTAAAAACCCGGAGTGGGGGAGGGCAGAAGGAAGAACACCCCTCCATCAAAAATGTTGAGAACAGGAGGAAGGAGTAGAAACATCAAAGTCAAGGTCAGCTTGGGAAAAAGAAGCCCACACAAGAACAGCTGTAACACTGTATAGGACCGCGTGGTTGACTTGTTGAAACCACCATAGTTACTTTTGTGGGTTGTTGCTCTCTACTGAAAATGGCAATTAAAAATCATGAATTGTTCCCTTTTTCAAAATTTGAGAATGGTTTTCAAAGGAGAAGCTCAAATGCTGCCATGCTCTGGGCTGCACCACGCCATGATGTTGCGTTAGGCCTGCACAAGTTGTGATCCACTAGCTGAACGCAGCTCGCTGAACATATATCATGGCCTGACAGGTGCTTGGCTCCCCCACCCTACCCCGGCTGGCTTTCCCAAAGGCAGTTTCTAAGCACACTAAGTCACAAGTTGGTGCAGAAACGTTGTGTGATGTCATTGTGTCACGTCTCCACTGCAGGGAGCTTGATGCTAGGTATGGAAGCAGAAGCCAAGGGGGAAGCAGCCAGTCAGAAAAACTGATGGGACAGTGATGGGTGAGATACATTGAGCGCTGGCTCAGCCCAAGAGGCAGTAGCACAGGAGGCTAGCTGGGGTGGCAGTATTCAAACGCTGCAAAGTTAATCTGGAAGACCCCTCAATGACAACCTCCTCCCCTCCTTCTAGTTATGGAGCAGAGGGAAGGAGCAGCATGGGAAGAACATTTCAGGAGGGAACACAATTCTTCCTCTTCCTCCCCTCTCCCCATATGACAAGGCACAGTGCGGGGCGTGCAAAACTAATGTTCATGCAGCTGTACAGCTTGAGCTGGCTCTAGGCACAGCATGAAATCACCCAGGGTCTCGTAGTGCAATCTTGTCAGAAGACCAAAGGACACAGCATAATGGTTATTGTGGTCTTTAAGGTGACCAATGATGCTTGAACAGGGTGGTTCCTCATTTGCTACGACAGATCGGAGATTTGGAAAACTGGAAAAAGGTTTTCTTTCTCCTTCTGAAATTCCATGATTTCAGACCAAAACATTAAACCTTTTCAACGTTGCCTTTGTCCAGTCCTCCGTCATCGCACATGTGTCTCTTTGATGTGAAAACACATTATTCATAAACTGCTAGTTCAACGTGAACATTACCTGGAGTGTTCTTCTTCCTAGAGTCTCTCTTCTGCTACAGAATTTTCTACAAACACCACAAAAACCATCATGCTAATGCTGTTCCCTTTTGTCCATGTGAAGATACACACATACATCTTGTTAAGTAGGTCCCTTCACTGCCCTGTTTTCCTAACTTGAGGGGCTGGTACACACCTGTCACAAGAGGAGAATGGGTGAGTGAAGGCTCCAGGATGATAACAGGCTGCAGGCGAGTGGACAGGGGGTTCCCAGGTTCATGTTGCTCCAAGCTGGTTGGTAGGAACACGGGTGCATGAGTGCTAGTCAGGACAGGCACCTTGTGAGCAAGGCCTGGAAGTGTCCTATGATCTCCATCACCCTATAGAGAGAGAATTGGAAAGAGCCCCAAAATTCTCAAAGGCATGAAGTGGGTGTAAACCATGTAGGTACCAGGAATTGGTTTAGATCAGGGGATGGGCAGAAGGTATACTGCAGTCCACCAGAGGACAACTGGGCAATATCTGGTGGACCACCTGCTACAGGAGGAGGAGGAGACCTGTGGCCCTCCGGATCTTGTTGGACTACAGTTCCCATCATCCCTCACCATTGGCCATGCTGGCTGGGGCTGATGGGAGCTGGCAGTCCAACAACATCTGGGAGGCCACAGGTTACCCAGCCCCAACAACCCGTTGGTTAATGAATTGGATAGATCTTGCTCAGATCCAGCAAGAAATTTTTCATGTTCTTAGGCTAGAGCTCTGATTCAGGATCACTTAGCACATAGTAGTTATGCTTTCAAATTGTGCAGAGATCCCAAGTATGTGTAACTGGTTTTGCATCTTTAAAACACATCAGTCCACACACATGGATTTTTGTAAGAAAAGAAAACAGTCTGCGCAAGACTGAAATTAGTCCACCCTACAAATTGTGGATCAGACTGAATGCCACCCCCCACTGCCAGAATTAGTGACGGCCCATTGCCAGAATCCTACCCAGTTTCCCTAGGTCTTATCTGGGAGGGGATGAAGACAAGTTGTCCCCAGTGGAGCCCATCTCACAATATGAGACCAAGTGTTGTAAGACAAACGTCAGATTAACGACGAGAGAAAGATGTGCCTGTAATACAGCAGAGGTTGGCAATCTGTGGCCTTCCAGATAATGTTGGACTCCAACTCCCATTAGCCCCCAGCAAACGTGGCCAATGGTTAGGGATGGTGGGAGATGTAGTCTGACAACATCTGGAGAACCACCAGTTCTCCACTCTGGCATACAACATGAGAAGCAAAGTTCCTACCTCCCATATGATACTTTCTCAAAAAACGATCCCCACCTCCCTCAAGCTACTTCCTTAAAACATGATCTATTTTTGGCTTAGGATTTCATTGCCTATTGTCATTTTTATTATCTGCTACCAGTCCTTTGATGGTAAAAAATGAGGTGCCAGTATTCACAGCTTGACAAAAATGCCATCAGTGGCAGCACAAGACTGCTGCCATGGGCAGAAAAAAAGAGGCGCCACTACTCCATCCCGCTGAATACCATCACAAAAGCACTCTTTTATTACAAGGATGTTCTTCTAGTCATTATGGTCTAGAGGCAAGCCCTGGCTCAAGGAGATTCTGTTCCATAAAAATATTACCCCAGAATCTTTTCTACGTAAGATTAATCTTTTGGATGGAATGTGAATTTCCTGCTTCAAGGTACAGAAAAAGACCCCTGCTGGATCACACCAAAGACCTATCTAGCTCCCTGTTTCCCAAGTGTTTCCCAAGTGGCCAACCAGATGCCACCAGGAAGCTTACATCATGCCACATCCCTTTTAGACATACCCTGGCAGATGCTGCGGAAGTGGTTGGTAGTCCAAGGGTGAGAGCTGGGAGGGAGCCAGTGGTCTGAAGAGCAAACTGGGCCAATGAGGTCTCCTGCATTCTCAGGCGCTGAGCTAGTGGTGTCTGCATAAAAGAAAGGGGGGGATCAATCACGTTCAGAAGCTTTTAAACGTCTGATCTCAAAGGAAGCCTAGACATGTTGCCAAGGAACTGCATTGTTGCACGCCTGTCATAGAACCACTGCATGTTGCAGAGGAGTCTGGGAAATCTTCTACTCAGGCCATGAAGGCACTTGCACAGACCTCTTGGGGCTCACTGTCTTTGTGAATTAAGTGTGCCTGAGAACACTTCCCAGAATCCTCTGCATGCAGGAGTTCCTCAGCAGATGTTGGCATCCAAACAGTTCCTTGAGGTTAAACTATATTGTGTAGTAGGTGGTGGATACTGATTTTGATCCTACTCTGAATCTCTTGAGTCCACCCTTGGAAGCCCATTCGCCCTGCTTCTGCCAAGTATAACAAGGGAGAACTGGCACTAGCGAAGGGATCAGCACAATGACACATTTGTGTATGTAAATTTGCATCCGAATGGCGGTCAGCACATTTTCTCCCTTCCCACCACTCCAGCTCTCAATCAGTTTGGCCCCCCAAAAGCAGGGAAAGACACCATATTTATTTATCCAAGCATTTTTGTCCCACTTTTCAAATAAAGGTCCCAACAAGGAAAAAATGTCATCAACAGTAACTTGTTAACATGGGAAGCTGCTTTATATGGAGTCAGACCATTGGCCCACGTAGCACAGTGTTGTCTACATCAGCGATGGGGAATCTTTTTCAACCTGAGCAGCCACATTCCCTTCAGGGAAACCTTTCGAGGGGGGGGGACATGTTAGTGGTGGGCTTGGCCAAAGGCAAAAGCAGATGGAACAATGAATATAATTGTTACCTTGTACAGTGGGCCAATGCCTACACACAAACACCCCTCTTTATCATCTATCCAGGTAAGCAAGAGGAATTCTGCAAAAACACTCGAGGCAGGTGTGACTGGGGAGAGGGTATAGTCTGGGGAAAGTCCTGAGGGCCAGACAGAGAAGCCTGGAGGGCTTCATTCAGCCCCGAGGCCTGAGGTACCCCACCCTGGTCTACTAGGAAAGGCAGAAGTTCTCCAGGGTTTCAGACATGCCCTACCTGGAGATGCTGAAGATTGAACTTAGGATCTTCTGCATTTTCCATAATAATAATTAGAAAGAGTTATTTTTTTAAAAAAATAGCAATAGATAAGCAAAAGGAGAAAACAAGCAGCTTGGCAATTTGCCTGTTAAAGAGGTAGATCTTTGTACAGTTGTGAAAAGTAGGATTTTTTGCAATGGACCTGAATTTACCAAATTGTGGTGCAAATCACCCATAATTATAGGATGACTGCTATAAAGCTTAGATAAGATTGTTGGCTTTTGTGTGGGGAGAAAGGGTTGAAGAGGGAGTGAAACTGAACAATTCTTACTGGAATTAAAACAATCAGTATGGAAGTAAAGAAAGCAATGACTGCTGGAGGTTTTTTTTTTGCCCCTCTATGTGATCCTCGTAAGCAGAGGCCAGGCAACCCAGTGTTGGAGGGGGGAAAGTCTAGCTCCCCCCACCATAATACTATCCTCGTGTGGTATATAGTCTTTTCGCATAGGAATGAATGGCATCAGGTGTTTGGGTGCAACTGACGGGTGAAACAATGAAGTTGGGTAATTTTAGACTCTGGACGATGGTCTTTCACCCTACACCACCTCCTTAGATGGCAATGTATATTCATTCACTTATTTTAAAAAGTGGTAAGCCAGCCTTGCCCTGTTTGGGGACCCCTCCTGCTCAATCTGCTGAGTGAGGCCCTGGACGTCTGCCCTCAAAGGCCTGTTTTTGGCAGCACAGATGGGGTGTGGGCTAAGCATGGGTCCTCCTTGGGTTAGCCCAGTATCTGAAACCAGCTCCTTCTCAACTTTGCTCCAGATTGCAACACGGTTCTATAGAACTGAGCCTGCCTTTCGCTTCAGAGCTTCCAGTGCCTTATCCTTCATAGTTCTGCCCCAGGGGCTGTTTCCTGGTCATGCTAGCACAGGCATAGGGAAACCTGTGGCCCTCCAGGTGTAGTTGGACTCCAACTCCCATCAGACATAGTCAGCATGGCCAATGGGCAGGAGTGATGGGACTTTTAGTCCAACAATATCAGTACGACCACAGGTTCCCCATCCTTGCACTAGTGTGTGCCAGAAATGTTGGAACCAATTTGTATATAAACAAATACATACAGATATTCTCTCTCTCTCTCTCTCTCTCACACACACACACACACACAGTGGATTACAATATGAATTCAGAAAAAATGCATATTAATTAACATCTGAAAAGCAATATATGAGAATCATTGTGTATTGCTTATTGGACTAGAACTGGGTAGAACACCCCACTCAACTATGAAGCTCACTGGGTAAACCTTGGGCCAGTTACTAGCTCCCAGTCTAACCTGACTCACAAAGTTGTTGTGAGGACAAAACTGGCTGTAGCCACCTTTAGCTCCTTCCAGGAAAAGTGGGCTATAAATACTCTAAATAAAACAAATCTCAGGGCAAAACCCTAGCACCCTCACACACCCCATGGCTAGGAGCATGCAGCCGTCACACACTCCAGCATCCCCACCAGCTCGTCTTCAAAGACCCTCAAACCAGTGATACAAGGAGTGATCTGGATGCACCTGATGGAGTAACACTAATGAAGCTAAGCAAGCTTGGACCTGGTCAGTTCCTTGGATGGGAGATTCCTGCAAACCTCTTCCTGGAAGAAGACCCCTAAACCATTCAGCGTCAACTGCAGATGGCTTCAGAACAAAATAAAGGCAGGCTTACATATTGATTTAATAACAGATTAATAATAGATGAATTGAATATATTATTTAACCAATCTGCACCCAGTTTCCAAAGGCTTCCCTCACCAGGTCATCCAGAAATGTTTTTTACCAGCCACAGGTGACCAAGTGAGTGGCCATTTGCAAACCTGCTGTCACTGCAGGCTATGTGGGCTTAATGGTCCCATAGAGCCAATCATAGATGTCCTGAGTGGTCTACCCCTGTCTATGGCCCTACAGGGTCCATACCTCTTGTGCAAGCCCTGGTGCAGCTGTTAGGCCTCCATGTTCTGGCACCAGGCTGTCATTGGGTGAACTGCACCCAGACACTGGGGTGCTGCTGCTGCTGGGAGATGAATCTGCAGGTGAGAAAGAACAGGCACAGATTTGGATACAGCAAGACCAGGAAGAAAGGGGTCAGGCACACAGTCAAGGGAGATTTGCAGATAGCTGGAGGGCTGCCGTCTTGATTGCTTTGGGCCACCAGATGTTGATTTGGCTCCCATCAGCCCCAGTCAGCATGGCCAATGGTTAGAGAGATGTAGCTGGGAGGGCCACTGGTTTCTCATCCTTGGTCTACCTGGTTAACTATGCAGGCATGGGGAACCAATCAGGCAGGCACACCGTGAAGTTATGAAAGGTATATATTTGATTTCTTACCTGCCTTTCATCATAAGGTCCCAGGGCAGATTACAACAATATATAATTATGAAAACTTACAATGGTTACAACTATTAAAACAAGTAAAATGCGTCTAGCCAGAAGAGTAGAAATTCAGCAAGCTGGGCCATTCCCCTATGTAAACACAGCCGTAATACCTCTACGCGGCTGCATGGAGTTCACAGCCTTTCCACCTGGTGAGCCATGCCATTTTCCAGGATACTCCATTCCATTCCATCCCCCCTTTCTAGTTTTCCATTTCCCCAACAGAATTTTGTAGCCACTGAACATGCTCAGTCCTTGTTAGGATGTTTTTGAAGTTCCCTCGTACTTAGCAGATTTTTTCCCTAAATATTTTTTGTACTTTGGGGTTCCTCCGAGCCTAGTGATGCTTCCCTCTTTTGCATGGATGGTGCAGTTTTAGTGACACAAGGATCCACACTTATTATTCATACCTATAGGACAATGCTGGCCACAACCACACAGGGCTGTTGTAAGGCAAATCTGAGTAACTTGTGACCTGCCATCTACGCACAGCAGATTATCAGGAGCTTCCACTTTTGCTGGGACTGAAAGGAAGAAGAAGAAAAAACTTGTGATGGGCTAAGCTCCCCATGCCTGTTTCGAATGGGTTCATCTCAGGTGAGCTGGTTCAGACTTGATCACAAATAAACTTCTTTACGCTCAGCCGCATCACAAGCTAAGGCCCCACTGCATTCCCAAGGATGGCAATTCACTGAACCAGGAAACATTCGGAACCCTGGGATATCCACAGGGCAATGGTAGTGCCAAAGCAATCTCCCTTCCACCAAACTCTTCCCAAGTGTCCTTCTTACCAATGGGTTCCGTTGGACGCCTCTTCAAGGAAGGGGGGGCGCTCTCCTTGCGGGTTAGTGGGTTTTTGCGCCGTTCGCCAGCCTTCTTAGTCTTATAGCGCAACTTCAGGTTGGGCTCAGACGCTGAAGCAAATACAGATAGCAACATGAGAAGTGCTGTGTTGTTCAGAGGAGAAGCCCATCTAGCTCGGCAATCTGGTTTCAACAGTGATCAGCGAGGGACAGCCCAAGACATTTTGGCAGCTGGAGATTAGCAAGTGCACTTGCCAGCTCACCACTGGAGGTGAGCGAGGCTTTTACTACAGCAAGACAGGCTCAGTGCAAGGTCAGGGACTAGACCTCCTCACCCACAAGTCGAGGGAGATGGATGTTTGGGGGTACCCAAGCCAGCCCAAATGTATGGACCTCTGTTATTACCCAAGGCAGAAAATCCACATGGCAACCGCAAAGTGGAATGAACGAACAAACAAACGAATGAATCTACAACTGGCAACATCTGCACGACAGCACATTCCTATTTACCATATCATCTGTTTTTCTTCCATTATTCATTTTCTTCTTTGCTGAATTTGCACCACTGCACCTGTGTGATACTTGGCAACACACACACAGGATTGAATCCAGTGTTACTCCTACTCAGAGCAGACCCACTGAAATTAACAGACTTAAGTTAGTTATGTCTATTAATTTCAATGGATCTACTCTTAGTTAAGACTAGGACTGGATACAACACACACATTCTTCTCTTTCTCCATTGACAAAGTTAAGGAAGATGCTCCATTTGGAAGGCCAGGATGGGACAGCGTATCTGCTCTTATCAAAGGAGACGCTTGTAATTGATCTCACTGCATGAAGCTGCCTAGTAGTATGAAGTCAGACTACAGCTGCATCTAACCTGCTGCTACCTCCTGTGAACGGAGGCACGTCACACAGAGGTCCTACCTAGTCCTGTTACCTGAAAACCTTTCAAGGAATTGAACCTTGAACCATCTACATGCAAAGTACATTGTGTGCCACTGAACTCTACTTACTTCTGTGAAGAGCGCACTCGAGTGAGGATGAGGATGATATGTGGGGCAGACAGCGCACTGCCCCTTTATTATTACTAAATTATGGGTTATTTAAAGCATTTTTATTCCACTCTTTAGCCTGGGGTAGGAAACCAGCAACCTGCAGGCCAGATCTAGCCTGGGCAGCATTCCTACCTGGCCCACCAGCCTCTCGCAGCTCCACCCCCTCCTCCTTAGCAACCTGCCTATGGATAAAGAGAGCAATCTTTTTCTCCATAAAGAGATGATTTGGCTGCTGTGCTGCATGGGGAGGAAGGGACTCGCTTTCTGCACAGCACAGCATGGAAGTGATGCAATCTCTTCATGAAAAGGAGTTCCCTCTATTTTTCATAAGGAGATTGTTCAGCTTCTGTGATGGGCTGCAAGAAAGGGGAGCTTTTCACAGTGGAGCACAGAAACCCTCTTTATGCTCCTTAACTTAGCTCTCTGCACTAGCCTTGCTCTTCATGTGTGTGTTTGTAGTGTGTCTGTGTCAATGATGGGTGTGTGCTAAATATGACAATGCAATGACTTTTGGAATTTGGCCCCTGACAGCGCTCCACCAGGGTAATGCGGCCCTTGGTCAGAAAAAGGTTCCTCACTTCTGTTTTAGCCCCAAAGGCTCCCAAAATCAGTTTACATAAGATAAATAACAAACACTGCCCAGTCTGCAGGCTTACAGTTTAAAAGATATGACACAAAAGAAAAAAGGGAAGAAGAGGGAAGAGGAAAACAAGCAAACTCAGGCACCATTTTTAAAGCCATACAGTAATTCTTATAATGACCAGCTGGAATGGAAACAGGAGACAGAGAGATGAGCCAAATGGATCTGGTCTCTCAGCAGAACCAGCAGAGTGGCCCAGCTTTCCATCTCTCCCTCTGCTTTTGCCAGGTGATAGTTGATGGAGGGAAGAAACCTGATGGAGTTGATCTCTCAGCAGAACTGGTGGGCTGGCCCCACTTCTCATCTCTTCCTCTGCTGCAGCCTGCAGATGCTCCCGCAGGAGATTGCACGAAAAGTCTCTCTCCCTCTCTCTCTCACACACACAGACACACAGAGTGACTGCAGGTTTGTCTCCCCAGGTTGTTTTCCGTGCCAGTCACAATTTCTCAGCTGCTTTCTGCCTGTTACCCTCGATTCTCTCTAAACTCAACAGCCACATGTTTAACAGCAGTTTGATATGCAGGCATAAGCAGTTGATCACGTTTATCTCCATACCAAGAAAAGCAGATTTCTGCAGATCCAATCAAGGCTGTTTTTTTCTTCATCTTCTCTCCCTGTTCAGCTGGCAACCCTAGTTGTCAAAAAAACCACAACCCACCCAAACACAACAAAAAAGTCTCTAACTCTGCTCTGCTTCCTCACCTGTTTTCCTTAGTGGAAAGTGCTCTGGGGAGTCTCCGGAGTTGTTGGAGACAGGAGGAAAGAAACTGGGGAGTGCAGGATTGGCTGGGCCTTTGTGTTCCACTGGTTCCAAGGACCTGCATGGAAGAGGAGGAGGAGGAGGAGGAGAAGGAGGAGAAAGAGGTTTGCTGTTGACATTGTTTGATCAGCACCACATAGTGGTTAAGAGAATGAGCTGCGAGCGAGGAAGCCTGTTCAAGTCACAGGCTGGGTGCTTTAGGGCTCTCTCATTTGCCTTCTGATGTGGCTAGTGGCTCAGCTTTATTGGAGCCATTTGGGACAGAGGTCAACAATCTTTAATTCAATTCTCATGCTTCTAATCCCAAGCCAAAATCTTCCACATGCCCTCTACCATAAAACCTTTAGAAGTAATGTCATGGAGCACTCAAGAATGGACAAAAAAATTAAATGATGTAGAATTTTTTAGCTTTCTTTCTACTTATGACACCATTGTCTTGTGAAAAACTTGGCTTACATTACTTTATCTGCTTTAGAGGTAAACAGGTCCTGCAGCATTTTCTGAAAACCTTGTTAAACATATTTGACTGGAAAAGGAGGGCCGGGGAAAAGAGGTGTGTTTGGACATCATCAGCAACCAACATATGACTGATACTTCCAGCTATTAAGGCCTGTCATCCACCAACTTCCAGAGCAGCCTTCCCCAGCTTGGTGTCTTCTAGACCTTAAGGAATTACAACTCCCATCATCCTTGACCACAGGCCATTGTTCTCAACCTTGGATCCCCAGATGTTGTTGGACTACAACCCATCATCCCTGGCCATTAGCAAAGTTGACTGGGGATGATGGGAGTTGTAGTCTAACATCTGGGGACCCAAGGTTGAAGAACACTGCCCTAGGCCATGCTGGCTGGAACTAATGGGAGTCCAAAACATCTGGGGGACACCAGGTTAGGGGAGTCTGCTTCAGAGGTTCCCTCTTGTACCACTACCGATTTTTTTTCTTCCAGGTGTGGGGGAGTAGCCAACATTTTGTGTCTGGGGGCACATCTGGAAATCTGAGAAACTATTGTGGGCATCATAAAATACCAATTTCACAGAAGAAAAAACTGATGCTCAGAACCTTCCTCTCCCCTGGCACCACAATGCAACAGGCAAAACATCTACAAATACCCCAAAACAAGTAAAACACATCCCAAAAAACAGATATCCCCCCAAACCCACAAAACTTATTTAAAAAATAAAATTTGAGATGGCCAGAAGGGGATGTGTGATGGTGCCCATGGGCAATACAGGAATACCCCACATTAACGTACGCAATGGGTCCACAGCGAGTACGTAAACCGAAAATGTACTTAAAGTGAAGCACTACCTTTTTTCACTTATCGATGCATATACTGCACTGCAATCGTCATATACGGGCATAACTGATGTAAATAACGCATTTACAACTAAAATAAACACAGTAGGCCTTATTTTAAGAAAAAGTTTGTAGTTGGAAACTGATCGGGTGGTGGCGTCATGCCGTTAAGCGTCCGTTCTTGCAAAGCAGGCGTACGTAAACAGGAGAATGGTGCTACTGTAAATATGTCCATACTTGCGAGTGTCCATAAAGTGAAGGTCCGTATAGTGGGGTATTCCTGTATTGGATCAGAAGAAACAGAAGTCTCTTTACCCCCACTCCCCACAAAGACCCACCTGACCAGGACAACAGGAAATGAAAGGCACTCGCAGTATATGTTTGTATGTACACGTCCAACTCTTTATGACATAACCCTGACTGCTGCATATGGAATTCGGTCAACTACCCTATCAAAGGGTTTAACAACCGAGGTGAAAGCAGGCTGCTGGAGGTGTACCCAATTCAGCTGTATGGCACAAGCAAGGCAACAATCTGCAGCTGCCAAGAGCCACAGCACTGGAGGCGTAATTCTAGACACACAAATCAGGATCTCAGAGGGTGTCAAGTGGCTCAATTTTGCAAACACTGAACACCCACGGAACACAGGTGTTGGATTACAGGGATGTAAAACCAAGTGCGTAAAATAACACAGGACAAATGAAGCATGACCCTATGAATGTTTACTAGGAAATAAGTCCCACTGTAGCCCTATTCAGACACTGTTACCGCTGTATTTAAACAACTCATGTTGGCGGAGGGCATGAGCATATGTGCCAGTCCTGCCCACTCCAATCTTTCTGCTGAAGGGGATTTCTTAGATTATACCTCATGATAAATTCTGAGGTCCCAATTACTTGAAGGCTTGCAAGTGTGGGAAAGTCGGGGTGGAACAGGTAGGGGCAGGGATGGCACATGCACTGCCCACAAACAGGTTAAACACAAATGGTACACAAAACAGGGCTTGCCGCCCTGGGTTCCTCCTTGCCACCCTGGGCTCTTTCTAGGAGGAAAGGTGGGATATAAATTTAATAATGAATAAAACAAATAAATAAATGTGGTTAGTGTCCAATAGGCTTTGCTCAAGGGTCCGGAACACATAGGATTGTCTTCATTCAGAATGTCCGTTCTAGCCAATGGAGGTTTTATATTCATGGTACGGATGCAGAAAATGCATAGAGCATTATGTCATGTGTGAAAATGGCGTAAGTCAAAGGTACCCACATCTAGATAAACCAGGTTGCCATGTGGGGTATAAACCAACCAGCTGGAGAATAACAGGCAAGCACACCCAACCCCTGCTGTTTTACCCCCTTAAAGGTTTGGGCTTTAATATGAACTGAGAATCAGCATAGGCCAAAAAAAGCGTACATGAGTTAGCGAACATGTGCTTATAACCAGATCACCTGTATGTAATGATTGGTGCATTGGTCCTTTCCAGGGCAGCCTGCTGTTTCTTCAGGATGACTTCAGCCAGCTTCTGCTTCACAACCATACTCGCTACGGCACCTGTTGTGCAAAAAGGTAGCTGCTAACCATCTTGGGATGTCACCACCCAGACACAGCTCAGAATCATCTTTAGTACCACCACCCAACAGAGTTAGGGGCCAGGTCCTTTCGGCAAAAGCCACAGCCCCTGCAGTGGTATCAACCTGCTGATAGTGAACCCTTGGGAATTAAACAATGCACACTAAAGTTTTTCAGTAAGTGATGAAAGGAATTGATGCACTTGAGCCATTAAAAAAGAGGCTGGAGTTAAGTTTTTGAAAAAAGGTTTAGCCTTCCCACTTCCCAAGGGAGACATCTGGTAGGACATGAAAGCACCACACCTTCTGGTAGCGAGCTGCGTAAGTTAACAGTGCGTTGTGCAACATGCTTTCTCACTGTCATTGGAGCCCACCTTAAATCAAGTACGACCCCTCGGCCCGCCTACCTCAGTTCTTTCTGTACTGGGGATGGGGAACCCATGGACCTCTGATGTTATTGGGACTCCAACTCCCATCAGCCCCAGCCAGCATGGCCAACAGGCTAGCCACCCCATTCTACACTAACTGGCCACAATTCTCCAAGGTTTGACAGTAGTCTTTCTGGCTCTACCTGGTGCTGCCACGGACTGAACCTAGGATCTTCTGCATGCAAAGCATGCCCTCCATCAGTGAGCAACAGCCTTTCTCGAAACAATTTCTGCCAACCGATCTCATTGAGTGGCCTGGATTTGTAGTATTACAAAGATGAAAAATTTCCCAGTATCCCCACCAGTCATAACTGAGTAAACTTTCCATCATGTCTTCCATGAAGACATATTCCTCCCTCCAGAAACTAAGAAACCTCAAATGCTTTGGCTTTTTTTCATAGGGACTGTCATCCTGCCCCATGATTGGCTGAGGGACCCAATGTAACAAGGGCCAAGCTCATCATAGCCATTATATGGCTCCAGGTGGTGTGTGTATAGGAGGGGAGAGGGGGTCACTGTGAGCTATGGTTGCAGAGACGCCTACTCTACGCATCATAATGATGAGAGGGAAAGGTTGTCAGCTATAAACAGGAGCTGCCCTGCTTTGATCATCACTGTTCAAAGAAGGACAGGTTAGCGGGGACTCAGCAGGGCAGCATGGCCTGCTGCTTCTCCCTAAGAACACATATGAGAGATCAAAGAGCAGGATATTAAAAAAAAAACACCTTAGAACACTTTTATGTTCTTTAGAATCTTAAGGAAAAGCCTGCTTGGGATATGGATGAGGTCATCCTTCCTGCGTCTCCCCAAGGAACGTTTTGCTACTTGCAATATCAGAACTATGTTGTGCCATTCGGCCTGCGCAATCACATCTTCAGGATGCTGACAAGGTGTGGGGAGTGGCAGTGGGGAATTCCTAGGTGAGTATCTTTGTACTGTCCTTTCCTAATGCCCAAGGATGTGTGAGTGAGTGTGTAAGTCTGACAGGATCAAGACCAACACAAGGAAGAAAGGAGGCAGCTTTAAATCACTATAAACAGCCAGCAGAGTGTTAGGGATGACAACATTGGCTTTGGGTCAAAGAGGCTGACTCTTAGCCAAGGACTACTTGGATGACCGTGGGCACATCACTCAGCCTCAGCTCCTCCATATACAAAATGGATATATTACTGACCATGCTCACAACAGTGGTTGTGAGAATGACTGACATATATGGATTTTTAAAAAATTACATTTTTCATTTAAAAAACCATGCAAGAACGTCACAGCCCTACCTGATAAGAAATTTGTTTATAAAAAGAGGGAGTCCACCATCCTCTGCTAAAGATACAGGGAGTTCAAATAAATGTGTATCATGTCATTTACCTATATCTTCTCTTGGTTTTTAGAAATTAAAACTACAAGCTGGATTGCACGTTTCTTCTCCTGGATAGATACCACTGTCCTATTTTGTGTGTGTGTGTGTCCAGTTGCAGATCTCCTCCATCATACAATTACGCTATGTAGGTTTGACCCTGAGAAATAGTAAGTTATAGGGAAAGAAAAAGCAGATTGTGGAGTGCAATCCTGTGCATGCGTGCTCAGAACTAAGTTGGCATAGAATTGCAGCCATAGTCTCAAGCTTACTTCAGCAACCAGAGTGATTCTTCCTAAGCTTTAGAAATCAGGAAACTATATATCCCTTTATGAACGGCTGGACAAAAACACTACCTGTATTATTTAAAACCAAGAGAAGATATAGGTAAATGACATGATTTTATGGAGACACTGATCTCCACTGGGGCTTTTCATGTCATTATTTAGAAACAGCAGCTGGATGTAACTTTGGGAGTCACGCCTTTGCCTGAAAAACAATTGAGATGGTAATGTTCAAAATGGTGTGCACACGCATGTGTGCACACGTATCCAATCTGTCTCATGTAATGTATAATTCCAGAAATCCTTCCAGAGCTCGCAAGATTTCTCTCCTGACCACACTTGGTTATCATAGTGTGTATGAAGATGTAGAACTATGACTTTGGAAAGATGTGCAAGATGCAGCAGATCTCCATTTCGGAATATGTAGGGTTGGAGCCACCAGCTTTGCAAAAGCCAGTATTGCAAGGAAGGTGCAGCTCCTGAACTGGACACTAGATGGCATGTATAGAGACTAATGCTATCAATAATATGTGGAACTGGGTGTCTCTGGTTGTTACCAACATGGACCATAAAATCTCAGAAATACAGGAGACCCATATTAGCTGGCTATTGTGAAAGGGCTATCGACTAGTTCCCTGCTGATCAACCCCCAAACCCCTCCATAGCCTTCTACTTGACACTGTTGGTCAACATACTGCATTCAGGTGTTGCATTAACTTGAGTTACATCGAATTACAGCAGGGGTGTGCAACCTGCAGGCCCAGGGCTACATGTGGCCCTTGGAATAAATTCATGTGGCCCTTAGACTAATTTAAGAATGTAGGAACCAGCCAGATGGGCGACTAACAAATCTCATAATAAATAAATAATAATAAAAAAAGAAGAGCCCTGCCAGATCAGGCCAATGGCCCATCCTGCATCCTGTTCTCATAGTGGCCAACCAGATGCACAAAAGCAAGGGCCATGTGGGTGGCAAGGAGAGGGAGGGGAATAGGTCAGAGAAAGAGAGGAGGTGGCAGAAGGAGAGGAGCATCCAGTCACTTTTGGTGCTGACTCCATCAACTGCCAGCATGCAGTCCCCTACAGACTGTCCCCAAGAGAATGCAGTCCTGAAGAGAAATGGCTTCCCACTCCTGACTTATTGGCCTGTCCTTTGAAGGATGTCAGAAAAAAAGAGGGCCAGAAGCATTGCTCATTCTGCCTACTGAGGACAAGAAAAATCCACAGTCTCATTTACAGAAAGACAACCAGGCTAAAGATTAGGAAAGGCCACTAACTTCTTACATCACCAGCAATGCAACTGTAGAGATGAATCACAGAGGAGTAAACCAGTGGGCCATGTAGTTCATTCCAATTAACTGAGACAGGATCTTGTATCTTAAACAGGGGAAGAGAACCAGTGGCCTTCCAGATGCTGCTCTGCTGCACTCCAGCTCCCATCAGCCCTAGCAAGCATGGCCCATGGTCAAGGATGATGGAAGTTGTAGTCCAGAAGCATCCAGAGTGCCACAGATTCTATGCCCCTGGGCTACAGCATTTCTGCAGACAGGCACCCAAGCTTACCTTGAAGCCCCAGAACTAACCCATGCAGCTTACTCCATTGCTAAGCCACTCTTCAGTCTGATTCGTACATTACTGGAGCAGTGTGGTTGCTGTTTCTTGGGTCTTGACCCCATGCAACTTGGGAAGCTGGGCATCATGTGGGATGGAGGCATCATGTGGGTACTAACCATGGCAGAACCTCCCCCAATCTGGGTGACAAAATCTGTCCCTTCCTGTGATTCCAGGCTTCAGGCTTCCCTGGAGCAGCCTGGGACAAAGCCACAGAGAGTGTGGCCATCCCAGTAATATATCAGCCATCAACTAAAGCGTGCCCCAGCAATTGGAGTAAAATATAGAATGGGGGAAGTTCTAGAATCTCTTTGCTGGGTGGTTTTAGGGCAAGGTTGGGCAGACATCTGCCGAGAATGTTTGAGACACAGGATATCCTGTCATAGGGCAACAAGGATGAGCTACACGGCTTATTGATTCCCTTTCATTGCTGAGATTCAAGAAGGGCTGCAATGCTGCCAAATGACACTCCCTGGCCAAAGGCTTGTTTCATCGCATATCAGCCTGCCATTTACCTTGCTGCTTAATTTGGACCTCTGTGTGCCACAAGGAGAGTGCAGGCGTGAACATGAAACACTCCTGAAAGGTACTGGCAGAGCTAATTACAGGTGCCTAGTGGCACACTTGCCTTTGGTCAACCATTTCTCTAGTGCTCCTGAATCTGACACATCTGATAGGCTAGGCTTCTTCAACCTGGAGCTCTCCAAATGTTTTGGACTGCAATTCCCATCAGCCACAGCCAGCATGGCCCATGACTGGGGATGATGGGAGCTGTAGTTTGAAACAGCTGTAGGTTGGGGAAAGCTGGTCTTTGCCATATACGCTGGGCTCTTGTATCAAGGCTGAAGATGTAGGCAGCTGTCAGAGCTGACACCCAACATCACACCCAGAACCAAACCACTGCTGATCAGGCAACTCCCTAGCCCAACCAGGGAGCCTTTTATAGATCTTCCTCTTGAGGAGAGTTCAACAGCCAACCAGGGAGGGTGTGGCCAGTCTGGAGCCTAAGAATACTTACTGCCCAGGAAGACACTCCAAGCTGCAGTTCTTTTAGTTCACCACATGGGCAGCAGCATACAGAGCTGACGACTCGTGGTTCTTGACCCCTTGCTCGCCAGCCCCCTCTTAAATCTATAACCACCATCATGGGTATTCTTATGGCTGTTTCACACATTATACAAGGCCAACCTTGGTCTGTTAGTGTGTCATCCAAGCCTAGGTCCCTGACAAATGTTTCTATATGATACACCTATTTTGAAAGACATATTGGCTAGACTTGTGCTTCACATTTTTAAGTGTATTTAAAAGTCAGGTGTATACCTAAAAACGTAATGTGTGATGAGGCCCTGAGGTTTCATTTGATTGCACTGTGAAGGGAGAAATCATTAAATGGGTGCAGAATTCAGCATCATGAGAATGTGAGCTGTAATTTAAGCCAGCAAAAATACAGTAAGATTTTTTTTTTAAAGGTAAAAAAGAAACAAATCAACCTGTGGTTGGTGCTTCTGTGCCCTGCACAGTTTTAGTACTTTCTATAACTAGCAGAAACAAGTATGCAAAATAAGTTGATATATGCACATCTGCTTCATTTATATAAATTTATACAGGTTATTTAATCTGGCTTTTCTTGGTGCTTAATTTGGGTTCCAAAAGAGATTAAAAAAATCAGTAAGTGTGTATCAGAAAGATTTAGCTTGCAATCCTATGCACACTGAGTCCCTAACTGCATAGAATGCTAAATGTGTCACTCCCAACCACTTAGCCAAAATTTGTGGTGCAGTTCCCCAACTAATCAATGTTTACAAAAATGCATTCATTAGGGGGAAATGTGCACAAAAATGAATATATTAGTGAAAATAACATGCAAAAACGCATTATATTAGGAAACATCTCTTGCAAAAATGTGTACATTAGTCAACACTGCAGACACATATGTGTTTGGTAGGAGAAATCCACATTAAAATGCTGAAGAATTTTCATGAGGACTTTTAAAAAACAAAACAAATACAAGCTGCTGCAGAACCGAATTTAAGACTGGGAAAATGAGAAATGGAGTGAACCAAAACTGACCGATCTCTCCATCCCTAGTTGCAAGCAATGAAAATGTTGACCCCTCTTCCAAGCAGGTCAGTTTGAACTGCACCAACTCACCTATACCCATTTCCAGACAAGTTTTGCGATGATGCAGCAGGACAACAAAGATGGAAGCTGTATCTACCTCATATCAGCACTGCAGGCATCTATTGCCAAAGCAGGCAAGTTTCTCAATGCTTGTGGGACTTTTTTGCTATGTTACGATATCCATATGTTTTTTGAAAAAGCAAAAACAAAGGCACACATCTGATGCAGTGTTCAGGCTGCCTTATCGTGATTCCTGCATGCTAGACGGACAGGAAGAGATGGAATTAGAGATAGGAGGGTCTGAGAAAAACAGCACTGGAGGAAAAGGAGGGCGGTTTGCTTGTTTTTCATTTTCTCCCATTTCCTGGTTTAACCCTCCTCTGCATTTGGAGTCGTAACTAATCCCCCGAGGATTATACAAAAGATCCAAAATTCCTACCAACTGACCCACCTGTGTTACTTTGTATTTCATGAATTCACTCATTTTAAACAAGGGGTTTTGTGGCATTTCAACTCTCTCTCCTCTCCACTTTGTACACGGGTAATGGGTGTGTTCACATTTAAGGGTTTCATGAAAAGGGAACTGGGGTCACAGATCCCAATTGAAGTAAATGGGGGAGGGGAAACACTTTCATGTCCAAGGTACTGAGGGGCTCAGTGGCCCCCAACTTAGTGAAAACTGTCTTACAGCAATAAGTTAAAGCAGGAGGTGTTAGGCATTCCATTAAAAAAAACCTTATCTCCTGGAGGTTTTGAAGGGGGGGGGGCAGGAATCTGACAATTTAGGAAGTTGTCTTCTACTGAGTCAGACCGTTGGCCCATCTGGCTCAGTACTGTCTACCCTGACTGGAAGTGGGTCTCCAGGGCTTCAGACAGTGAGTCTCTCCCAGACCTACCTGGAGATGCCAAGGGTTGAACCTGAGAACTTCTGCATGCAAATCAGATGCTCTGCCACTAAACTACATCCTGTTACGGAAGTCAGGTATCATAAGTCTCTAAAACTTGGACTTTAACAGTCATTATTAACAAAATTTCATATTTTTAAAGATCTGGCCCACTGGGCCAAAAAAGCTTCCCTACTCCTGCTTTATAGCTTCACCAGACACTGAATTTCTGTTTAGTCATCATCACAAATAACACCTATCACATATTTTTTAAGGATCTTCAAAACCCCTTTTACTTCCATTTTATTTCCACCTTCCTACATTGCACGTTCAGGACACTTATCTGCAAAAGTGAATATGGTTTTGGTGTTTTTTGGGGAGGATGTGGATTCAAATTATTGATGTGCGTCCTATGCTTATCATGATTCGCCACTGAATTAACTGTGCATTGTAATTCAGAAGCATATCAGACATCTCTCTATGCAGTAATGAAGATATCAACCATGGCTACATATCCCTTTTGTATTATTATTTATGTCACTCATCTGATGCATCCAGGCACAACCTTTTTCACAGAAACATCCAATAACAATATTTTCAAACTTTCTGCCTTATCTATATTTACCTACAACAGAAAATATGCACTTTTCATGGCATATCTGTTTTTAAAAAATCATAGATATTCACAGCATCTCTATGTAACATTCCTAAGAAGATAAGCAAGTTTGGTACCTATAATCAAATATTGCAAATGCATCTCAAGACCAGGGAGATTTTTTTTATACATAGATTTAAACCCTTTCCCCCTTGTGCCTGTAATAAATCCACAATGTTTACATCTCTAAACCTACAATCCTATACACATGTATTAGGGAATTAAAATCTGATTGAATTGAATGGGGTTCACTTTTCAGCAGACTTGTATAGGATTGCATTGTAAAGTAGTTCTCATTTTGGAAGAGAGGAAGGGGAAAGTCAAGAGCAGATGATATAAGATTATGGAACAGCCGGGAAGCAATTCCTGGTACTCCAGCTGCACACAAAGGGGGACAGAGAAAATGAGCAGCTCTTACTGCGCTTGCTTTTGTCTTTATTCAAGAGCAGCCGCAGCTCCTGTTCCTGCTTCCCAGGTATGGAATCTTGAGGCGGTGGCTCCATCGGCACCTGGGAACAGCGAAAAACAGAGAATGAATGAACATACCAAGGATGGAGTCTATGGGAAGGGTTGTGGCTCAGTGGAAGAGCATCTGTTCTGCATGCAGAAGGTCCCACATTCAATCCCCTGCATCACTAGGTAGGGCTGGTCCCCTACTTGAAACCCTGGAGTGATGCTGCCAGTCAGTGTAGGCTATACTTAGAAAGACAGACTAACATTTTGACTAGCTATAAGGCAGCTTCATATGTTCCGATGAGTCAAAAACTTCTTCAACCAGGAACGAGATGTTGCATGCCTGCCTGGAGTCTGACTCCTGAGGCTGAGACACCCCAGTTCCCAGCACAGGGATCACTGGCACACCCACCCCTGGAGACTGCTGAGGAGGCAATATGGTCCCCAGCTGTGACCATGATCTCTTCCATCAGCCGTGACTCAAAACACTCCAGGGTTCAAAAGGGGCATGATGCTTCCCAACGCCTACCCTCTACCATTCAGGCTCGCTTTCAGGAGCCGGGCCCAACACAGGAGGCTGACTTATACCAGATTGGACAATTTGCCCATCTAACCCAGTACTGTCTGATGTGACTGGCACCAGCTCTTTGGAATCTCCTTCTAGCTGATTTCCTTCTGCCAGGGATCGGTCCTGGGACGTTCTGCATGCAAAACATATGCTCTGCTGCTGAGTACTAGTCTCATAGTCCCTTCAGATTCCTTCCCATTTCACTACCCCTTCCAACACTGTTTCCCCTCTCTTTTCATTCTGCTACACCATTAGGCCTACAACTCAACTTTCTCTGTGTGTTTTTTTAATCTCTTCCTCTTCCTGTCCTTAGCCTGTCTGTCTTCTCCCACCTGGCACTCCATTTTCCTCACAGAAGCTGTGCTGTTTGCCCACATTCTATACCATCCCATATCATCTAGGTGGGAGCGTTCACAGACAACAACCGCGTGACGGGAAGCATCCAATTACAGATGTAAGATGGTATAAGCATTGCTCTGAACATACATCACCTGGGGAAATTGCATTTCCTATCTGTAAAACAAAGCGAGCAGAAGAGGCAGGATAAAGAACTAGCAGGCTTCCCTGGGTCTCTTGATAGGACTGAAGAGCAGCAGCGGCTCCTGGGGCTTCGACAGAGCCTCCTTTAGCACTGCAGCTCTTTCATGCGCTGCTCATTAATGTGGGAAGTTTGTGGCTGCATAGGGGGAGACTACACCATGGTTCCCTCCTGTGCTGGCACTGATCCATCTTTTGAGAGGGGTATCACTGGCAATGGAAGGACATACGGCATGGGACTCTTCCTCACAGTTGGAGCTAGATCTTCCAGTGATGCTGCCGTAGCGCCAGAGGAGCATATGCTGTTGTGGCCTCCAGACTCCAGGGGTGACATCTGAAAGGGGCTCCAGGAGGAAATGAAAGGTAATCAGCTCCTCCTGATCACCTGAGTCCTTTTATTAGGAGGGTTCTACCCAGAGGTTTCTAGCTTGAAGGTCCTGTAGTTGACTCTGCCTCCATTCCCACCTCCCAAACCGCTGTCCTGATGTAACAGTGAGTAAACAGGTGATTCCTGATTCCCACGGCTCTATATTCAAGCTCTATAGTACCTAAGAATATAATGGCAAAGAAGAGGCAAGCCAAGAATCCCAATGTTATTTTTTCATTTTTACATTACTATCCCACCTTTCTTCAAAGCCGCTCAAGGTGGTGTACATGGATCTCCCTCTCTCCATTTTATCCTCACAACAACCCTGTGGTGTAGATTAGGTCCAGATCCTAGTCTGACACTCTAGCCATTACACAACACTGGCTCTTTTCCCATGAGTTTTCAGCTCCTGAATAAACCGTTCAAGTTGGTGTGGAGACAGTTATTCATTCTATAAAGACCAATCACTCCAACAGGTTCCAAGTCGCTCTTGAACGCTTGCATACATGCCGATTCCACGGCAGGTTCATTGCCAAGAAGTCTTTGGAAAGAAACCGGGAGGAAATCAAGGCAAAGCTGACCAGAGACTGGCTGCTCTGTGGGATTGTTATGTATGTGGCACCTACTTCCCTAGTCCAACCCTGACAAAGTGTAATAAAACTTGTTACGTGTGGCTGCAGCCATCATAAACTAACCCGCAGGTGCTGGTGTGTGAGTTGTTCAACTTGTTGTTGGTGCAAACTAGCCAGGAACAGCTGGTGTTGCAGCTGTTGCGTCTGCTTCAGGGCCAGCAAGGCAGTGTCGGGGCCAGGTTTGGCGAGACGCTGTCCAATCCGCAGGTCCATGGGGATAGTCTGGGGGACCCGCAAGGAGACGCAGAGGTTCACGGCCGCTGCAGAAATACAAGGGAATACTGGTTAGTACGTGTCCATTCTTGGCCCATCATAAATTCTCTTAGGCTTTGTCCAGTGTCCCACTTTCAGCTTTTTCTCAGCCAGCTCTTTCCACCAACCCAGGCTGTATGCTTTAAATCAGCTTTCCCCATCCTGGTGCCCTTCAGACATGGGACTACAACTCCCATCATCTCCAGCCAGCTTAGCTAATAGCCAGGGACGATGGAAGTTGTACGCTAACAACGTCTGGGGCCCCAAGATTGAAGAATGCTGTTTCGCAGCAGTTGCTTGCAATCTGTGTTCCAAGGAATTATGGAATTCTTAAGAAGTCTAGCAAAGCTTTCTCACTGAAAAGATCAGTAATGTTGAGCTATCACCCCTGAAAGACAACTGGCTCACAGCTACCAACCATTACTTTCAATGAGAATGTTTTGTGTGCATTCTGGACTAGGCTCCTCTGACACAGTGTTCGCCCTCCCAGATGTTGTTGGATTACAAGTCCCATCAGCCCCAGCCAACATAGCCAATAATCAGGAATGATGGGAACTGTAGTTCTACAACTTCTGGAGAACATCTTGTGTGTTTAAAATATT
The DNA here is from genome assembly GCF_030035675.1 of Rhineura floridana. NCBI lineage: Eukaryota > Metazoa > Chordata > Lepidosauria > Squamata > Rhineuridae > Rhineura > Rhineura floridana. The sequence continues at coordinate 13,779,738 of NC_084482.1, read as the reverse complement.
TATACCCCGCTTTTCCACTACAAAGTGTTCAAGGTGGCTTACAATCCAAAAGAAAACAGATGCCAAATAACAATCACACTCACACATTAGAGCAGAGGATCCTTGCTTGCATGGGCCTTGGGGTCCCTTCCCTCCCATCAGCTGTTCACCAGAGAGCAGCTAGAAGGATAAGGACTTTGGTTGTGCAAAGTGTGCCGCTCCCTCCTCTGCAAGAAGATCTGTTGCAAGATGGTCAAAGCAGAGGTGGAAAGGCCTCAGCAAAAAGAGAGAGATTTACATTCCTTGTCACTATGCAAAAAACGTCCAGATATTTTGTAACTGCGTGCATTTAAGGGATGCAGTTGCATTTTGAACCCTGAATAGCTGTAAGGCAGGGCTTGTAGTTCAGCTGCGCAGTGATATTATTTACATTCTTCTGCTGGGATTACTCTGTTATTTTTGCCTTTTACACTATCAGGACGTAAAAAGGGTGCTGAAGAGCTTTCATTGCATACTTTGTAAAGAAAAAGTATATGGAGAAAATGGAAGGAGAAACTTCAGTGGACTTAATAGGAATGAAATATATGTCTTTGTTTCCATATGAAAAAGTTTTGTATGTCTGATTGGGTGTGTCTGTGGGTTTGGCCCAGTCCACTACTGAAAAGAAGCCCCTGACAGCTTTCCACTGGGGAAATGTGGCCCTCACACACACCCAGAAGGTTCCCCATCCCTAAGCAAGTCCTACCCCCTGCTTGGTGAAGGACATCCAGAGCTAGAACATCTCCAACAGATGGATGCCCAGCCTCTGCTTGAAACACTCTAGCAATAAACACACCACCAGCAAAACAGGTAGGTGGCCAATGCCAGAAAGACCACATTATTATTCTCCAGAAGCCCTTTGGAACAAAATGGTATTCACATGGTGTGAGTGCCATAAGTGCCACATGAAAGTCTCATGGGGATGGTGGTAGGGTTTATTCTAGTACATAATCAGGGCAGTGTCACAGAGAAAGTCATTTCCTCAGGAGCACCCACTTAACTTCAAAAGGTGGTGGCACCCAAAGCACGGCCTCAGCTGATGATCCCAATAAACAGGCAGGTTTGTATGTGCTGCGGAAGAGAAGTGTGGTGGTAGGGCAATGATATGCAGAACTGACAGACAGGAGATGCAGGTGGGCAAGAAAGCATGACTAGAAGCCTGGAAGGAAGAGCAAGTCACCCCCCTGGCCACAACAGAATCTTTGGTGTCGGCAAGACCAGATCCCATTGCAGAGGTTGCTTTTTACGTTTCCCAGATACAAATGCCAGCCAGCTTGAAAGCACCTAGAAATCAATCCAGCAGTCATAAGGACTAGAATTATTGTTCACTATTTCCCCCATCTCCACCTAACTCCAAGCAACAGAAGAATCTATGCTGTAAATCTGTTTCCATACAAAATCCACACGAGCAGAATCACCAAACAGGGTGGCCATGATCCATGGAAAACCACTTGTGCTCCAGTCCCAAGAAAATCAATGAGACAGCTTAGTCATGAGATCAGTCTCATTGATTTTAATCTTTTTTGGACTGTGGTAGTTGGCTGTATTTAGAGACAAGTGTCTTTTATGCACATTTGAGTGTATCATGCAGCACAGTAAGCACTATCTGGGGCAGAAACAGTCAGATTTTAAAAATCTAGCCCTTATAGATGTGGAGGTATGCCAGGAAGTGTTTTGCACCTTGACTGTTACAATCTTCAAATTCAGCAGGTGGATAAGTAGGATTGAGTGATATGCATAATTTCTCGCCTCTTCCCAATCATTTGCATATTATATTTGTTTTTGCACAACTGGGTATTTTCTAGGGGCAGAATCTGGGTCACTTTGGCACAATATGTGGATTGTGTGTGGCAATAAAGAGATGTATACATAGCCCTGGTTAAACTGGGCTTCCTTACATAAACTCCCAACCAGCTATCAACCAGTGCCCTAAGGAAGCCAGCTTCAGATTCCACCCCTGAATAGGAAAACCACTAATGGCATCCTCTCCCTCCAGACACTTACGAACAAGCCCACCAAAACCACTCTGACAGCAAGGGAATCACTTGCTTTTGTAGCATCTGATACGATCTGACTTTTTTTTGGTGCTAAACTGATCCTTGGGAAAACAGCCAATATGAAAACATACGCACACGCCCCAGCCACCTCCATCAGATCAAAATAAGAGACGCAAGGGAAAGGGCACCATTGGGAGGGAAGCCAGAGCAACCCCGGCCCTGCCCTGCCCAAGAAGCAAGGCTGGCTTGAGGCTGTTGTCTTTGTTAAGTGATTCCAACCTGCCTCAGTGTGCCAGGCCAACGGCATAAGTAGGCTCGGGAAAAGGAGTAGAAAAGTGAATGAAAGGTAGCCAAAAATAGGCATTCTTTTCTGTCTGTACCGGTCACTCCCAAAATGCATGTATTTAACTGACCTAAATGAGGCCAAAAGGCAACTTCAGATACAACCACAAAGCACACTGGACCAAGATCCGGGTGGTGGGAAAAGAAGGATTCCCTTCAACAGCTTGCAGCACCAAAGGTGCCCTCCCCTTCAAAAGGCCAACCTAGGCCAGCGTCCTAGGGTCAAGCCACTGGGGAAGGTCAAGTTTGCTCATTATTTCAACACGGTCTGAATTCGGCTCGGCCCACACTGCCTCTTGGTTTGCTGGTTTATTTACTCTTAATCATCTGCCAGGGTCTCATTATCCAGGCCCTGCTGACATTCACAGATTAATGGTGCCCTCTGCCAGTTGCTACTAGTGGCTTCTGCTGCCACCCCGATACCTGTTGAGCCCAGTAGGATGTTTTCTAAAGCCATCAATAAAAACACGGCTGAGGAAGGTTGCCGCAGGATTTCCATCATGGCCAGCACACCAAGCGGGGCAGGATCAAAACCTTGCAGGGTTTCTAGAGTGCGAACACCTTAAAAAGTTTAGCATGACTAAACTGAGAGTAAGCGCCACTGAATTCAGTGAGGCTTACTTCTGAGTAGACATGAATACGATTACAGCGCTAGTGATCTGTCTCAGGTCATTGTATGGGTTCTAGTTCCACTCCCAGCAATCATAGTAATTAATCTGAAACAAAAAGGAATATTCCTTTGCACATGTGTTGGAAGATAGGGGTGGGAATTAAGCAGCAGAGTCCTGAAATGGAACAATGAACTGTACCACAGCAAACTGCCCTGTGTGCCTGTGTCCTATTTGTAAAATGCTCATATACAAGCGTTTTTAAAAACTCTCTACAAGTAGATAACTAGCACAACCAAAAATGGCTTGTTTGGGCACTTTGCCCTTGATCTGCTCGTTTTCTACTTGCATGCAGTTAGATGCTGCTAATATTCAAAAAGGGCACTCCCACTTGCAGTCTGAAGTCATAAAGCAAAGCTTTTCCTGAGAGTGCAACCCAGTCCTCCACATGGTTTTCTATGTGCAAAGAGCTTTTTTTTCCAGTAAGGTGCATTCAAGCCCTCTGCCTGAAACAACACTGTCCAGGAAAAACTTTGTGAATGTATAAATTGGCCCGGCCTCACCCCATGGCAAAGTTTAAAAGCCAACATTTTGGGGAATGAAGAAAAGCACATCCCTGGAGCACAGTAACACAAACATCTATCCTCCTTCATCGTCTGATCTTTCCCAGTGATTGTTACACAGACGGCTTCTTTCATCATGTATGTGGTTCTGTTTTGCTGAGCTGGATGTTGGCGTGGGTGGTTTAATGAGGTATTATCGCCCTCCTGCAGATTCTCCCAACAACAGCTGCTGCCCCGGGCCTGGGCCTGGCAGCCAGGTATACATAATCTGGAAGCAAGACAGGTTCCTGGAAGTCCATTTTTCCTTCTCTAGTGTCCGTTTTCTCTGTGGGGGACATCATGCCATTTGTGAACAGCAATAGCAGCAAAAATATTAGGCTCCCCCCCTTTTAGCTTAAGGGCTGCATGTGTATTCTGCGTGACAGAAGCCTGACATATTGGCCTTTTGTTTCCAGTCGCTGCCAGATGCCCCTTGAAGAGCACAATCCAGGTATGACAGCAACAGTCCTCCCCCTGTCCTTTTGTCCCCAATACCTGGAATTCAGAGGTATACTGCCTCTGAACATGGAGGTTCTGTTTTAGCTGTTATGACCAAAGAGCCTTTGATAAGTTTGTCCTTCATGAATTTGTCTAATCCAAGAACAGGGAACCTGTTGTCTTTCAGATGTTGTTGGAGCACAGCTCCCATCATCCATGATCATTGGCCATGCTGGGTGAGGCTGATGGGAGCTGGGAGTCCAGCAGCATCTGGACCTCCCCCCCCCAATCTAATCCTATTTAAAGAAAAAAAAATCCCAATATAATTGTACCACAACATCTTTTGGTAGCAAGAGGATTCCCCCTGCCACCACTGTGGGGCTGTCTTAAATGACCAATGCGGATATCTAAGAGTTCTCCTTGGCTCTGCTTCTCACAGTGCAAGAGGCTATAATCCGTGGGGTGGACCCAGATGTAAGAGCCAGTGCTTGGGGTTCTGCTACGCTATAATGCAAGGGTGGGCAACCTGCAGCCCTCACGCCAATTTCATGTGGATTGCAAGAAGGTCGGTGGGGGGGAAGATATGAGGAAAAAGAAGAGGGAGAGAGAAACGGGGGATGCTCCACCTATTTTTGATCGGCCCAACCCACTTTTTGCTCTAGCTCCATCTACCTCTAGCCCCGGCCCACTGCTGGCTTTGCCCATTGGGATGCACCACCACCACACCATGACAGATTACCCGAGGGAACGCAGCCCTCAGCAACGATGGCAGGTTCCCAACCTGTTCTCCAACATCACACTAAGAAATCCAGAATGGCTCTGCTCTCAAAAGGCTCCCTTTCTGTTTTGTGGAGCAAAGTTCAATGGGCACAACTTTGACCTTCACGCCACACTTTGGGCTTGCTAGAGACCGAAAGCCAGATGAGCTCCCCACCCAAATGGTGGTCAAGGGTGCACTCTTTTGCACTCTAAAAGGTTTTCATCCCACTTGGCTAACTCAGAGGGGGGTGCGAGACAGCAAGGCCCCCCTCCGCCGGCCTGACTAGACCTGCAAAGAATATACAATGCCAGTCCTTTTCTTCCAGTGCAACCCTCAATATACAGATCCTTCTTCTGTGCCAGCCTCCGTCAATCTGGAGGACACCAGGTTGGCGAAGGCTGTTCTGTACACCCCCCACCTGTCAGAACAACAGGCCTTCCACCTACTGTCATGTGGCAAGGTTGATGGAAAAGGTGGGTGGGTGCGAACACAGCTTCTCCCCTTCAAGAAAAGAAGGGGGAAACCCAGAGAGAGCACTTCAGAAGATCAATCTTGCCAAGCTACAAAGCATCAACTGCTTTTCCCCGAGCGGACTACCTGCCCCCCTGAAATCATTATCTGCATTTAGCTGATTTCCTTCCATGCAGCTCCAAGTGCCCAGTGGAGAAAGCTGCATGCTTCTCTGCACAAGAAAGAAAGCCTGGCATCCACCCTATGGGGTTGTGGTATAGCAGCTGTCAAAAATGCCAAGCCCAAAGTCTTGGCAAGAAACAGCGCAAGGGAGGTTCCTGCTTATAGCCTGGCCTTGACTCGCTAGCTTGATCGGGGAGAGAACAGCCAAGTACCTTGGGAAGGGAAGGGAGACAGTGCTTCCCCTGGAGGATGCAATGGGTTCCGACTGTAGGCTGATTACATCAGCGCAGGGAGGATGCGGCACCGGTGCCAAGGGAAGCAGAACAAAGATCAAACGCAAAACAAGCACCTATGTCCAATTAACGGCTAGTTGCATAAGCAGGGGTGGATCTCCCAAACTGGTTGGGCTGGAAGTTCACTCCAGGCTGGATGGAGTGAGGCAGATCCAACGCAAGAACGTGTGTGTGTGTATGCGAGTGTGTGAGAGAATGCATCCCTTGCTCTATGCACACGTGCATCCACTCAATGGCCGATATACGATCTTACACTCACATCAAGGACTGCCACCCAGCCCCAGCCATCACCATGGTGGTGGGTTGGTTCAGTTCAACAACACTGGCTGCCTAAACTGAAATGATCTTCCTGCTTTCTCATTGCTTTTTTGTTTGCTTGCTATCATCCTGGTCTTCTGGTTTGTACTTTGAACATTGATAAAGGTCTTAATTGATTTTATTATCACTTTTTGTACATTGCCTTGGAATTTATTTGTTTACTTGAAAAGCGGCTTATAAATCTAGAAGATAAAAGAAAAGAAATCAAACGGGTTGGACTAGGACCATGTGTACACCACAATCCTACCCCTGAGCATTTATTTATTCATAAGTTGCCTTTCACAGGAAGCTCTTCCAAAGCAGTATTCAATAACGAAATACAATTAAAACACATACACACCTGCACCATACATTTAAAGTATTATTATACCACTTCAGTCAGGGCTTCCCCCAAAGAATCCTGGGAAGGGTAGCTTGTTAAGGAGCTGTGAGTTGTTACGAGACCTCCTTCACACAGCTGCAATTCCCCGAGTGGTTTAACACTCAATCCCTCTGCACAGGTGGAAACAAAGAGATTGATAAGTAATATTGTGCTTTAAAAGGTGAAAGATGTATACTCTGGTTTCTCTTCAGACTGTATAAATCTTGATCCTTTTACAGCACATTGTCCTTACCAATCACTTTGTATCCACCTATGCCACACTTCACCCAAGACAGTAAGTGACCTGAGCAACAGGCTCAGATCTGCCAGGAACTTCTTGCCACCCTTGAATTGCAGGTCTAATGAGTGCAAGATAGAAAGTTGGGGCAGAGTTTATCCCCAGGTAAGAGTCCACATTTTCTGATTTTGCTTGGACATCCTTCTCAAATATCCTGAATGGTTGCCAACTCTCCCCCCCCCCAAAAAAGCAGGGCTTCTGTGCCATTAAACGTTGTATGATAGGCAGGATTATAAACAGCTGCAGGTTGTTCCCCACCCCAAACTACAAGACGTTTTCAGAGATTCTGGAGTACCTAACTGTGGAGGGGGGAATTGGCATTTATTTATTTTAAAATATTTACAGACCGCCCCTCATATAATATATCAGGATGGTGTACAACAACAAGTGCAAAAATCATAAATACCATAAAATACAGAATAACTGTTCAAATGACAGGCTCATCTTAAAAAAAAAAGTATATGCAACTGAATAGGCCTGCAACCATTCCTACCTCTACACAGCGGTAGGCACAGCACACAAAGGTGAACCACATATGGAGGTCAGGAGACAAGAGATGTGATCCTGATTTCCCCTCCACTCAGTGATTCTAGGTAGTGTTAGATCAGGGGTGGGGAACCTGCAGCCTTCCAGTGGTTGCTGGACTCCAGTTCCCATTAGCCCCTAAGCCAGCGGGGCTACTGGCCAGGGATGATGGGAGATGTAGTTCCAGCAACTTGAACTTGCTGGCATGTGATTGAATCCCATCCAAAACCAGCAACAGTCTGGAAGCACCCTGTCCTACATCACCTTTCTGCGATATGCCTGGTCTGTACTCTAGTCTAGCCTTTGCCATCCTGGCCCTCTAGCATGACCGAATTTTGCTGGGGCAGATTAGAGTTGCAATCCAAAACATCTGGAGGGCACCAGGTTGGTGAAGGATGCTCTAGCCCTACATGAGGCTCATGACAATTCCTTGTATGTAGGGTTGCCACTTTTCCTCCTTCTTCTCCTGGCACATGTTCTTGTACCTTTAACAGCAGCTCTATCTGCATGCATTAGAAGGTGATAATGCTTATCTGTGAAAATATCCACCTGCTGTTATCTCTATGTCAAACTTCTGTTAAAGATACAGGAACAAGTGAAGCTATTTTTTCTGGTCAGTTGGCAACAGCACTTGCAGGGAACCAAAAAGAAAAGAAAAAATCTTGTTGGCTAAGTTTTAATGCAAAGGATCAAAGGCATTATCCTTTATTGAAAGGGGAAAGATGCCAGCAAAGATCTCTAATTCAGTTTCCTTATAGCTTAGCCTACCTAACGTTTGGCAGGGAGGCCAGATGATTTTAACTGCACCCAAAAATATATTCCTACTTGTCAGCCTACTCCAACCGTTTAACTGGCAAGATTGGAGGAAAAGCCAGCATCCTGGGGCCAGAGATGTAAGGTGATCTGCCAGTGGAGAACAAGTGGGCAGGGATTATGACCTAAACGAGGCAGGCTCGGCTTCAGGCTGGGCAGGGAAATTACGAGCCATTCTATACCACACTGCTCCTGTGCCTTAACAGCAGGTTGATCTGCAAATGTTAGCAGGTGAGAACTGCTCACTGGACACACATTGCCCCCATGCCATGCCAAGCTTCCCCTCGTGAATGCTGCCTGCATGGGATCTTCAAAAGAGGGTGGGGTGTTATCAAGCATCTGTTGGGCCATAATATGTAGCTAGTGGGCTACCTTCAGCTTGGGAGGTCATTTTGCTGAGCAGGGCAGGATTAGACACTTCACTTCAGTAAGCCATTGGTAAAACCGCACAAAGACAGCAAACAGAGAAAGAGGAAGACTGGGTGCTCTGCTGCTACGTTACCCTTGCCAAATGTTATATGCAGGCACGATTTAAAGGTATACATGGAGGCCTATACATGACCACCATGTGCTCATCCCTGTTTACAGTAAAGGTGGGGAGGAAGGGGGTGCATCAGTATGTTTTGAACCTTAGGTAGAGTGCAAAAGGAGTTCATTAATGGCTTCCGCTTGTTGCATTTGCTTGAATGAGTTTCTCAACAAATGTGAGCAGATATCTTGAAATGTTCCAGGCAACCCCTCGTGAGTCCAACCCAGGTTCATCCTGCCTGGTCTTTGCTAACTGGGATAGGTGGGTTGGGTTGATCCAGGATTAGCAGTGCCTCTTTTTATGGCAGAATTTAAGGAGGAATTGATGAGGCCTTTGTTGTTGTTATTTTTTCAAAGCCATTACTGGGCTCCCTGGACCTGAATAATTACTGGGCAAGGTGATCCAACTCTCTCCTACTGGCAAGTACAGCTCCAGACATGTCTGAATGAAACAGATTGTTTAGATTCTTATCAGTCTGGCTTCAGGCCCAGTTTTGGTACTGAAACTGCCTCGGTTACCCCGGTGGATGACTTTACACAGGAAGACAGACAGAAAGAACGTGACCCCATTCATTTCCCGAGAACCTTCGGCTACTTTTGATGCCACAGATCATAGTAACCTTCTGGGCTCTCTGGCTAGATTGGGAGTTGTGGCTGGGACAGCCATTACTTGGATATCGTAGGAAGCTGCCTTATACAGAGTCAGACTCTTAGTCCATCTAGCTCAGTACTGTCTACACTGACTGGCAGCAACTCTCCAGGGAGGAGCAACTTTCTTCAGGCAGGGGGCACTCCCAGCCCTTCCTGGAGACTGAACCTGGGACTTTCTCATACAAGGCAGATATTCTATCACTGACCTATGGCCTTTTCCATTTTGCAGTGGCTTCACTCTTCCCTGTGGATTCCAACAAGCCCAGAAGGTGATGCTGGGGAAACTGCTGCTCTGCCACATATGACTTGGTCCTAAGGGGTTCCACAGCATTCAGTCTTGCCCATCCTCACCATTTAAAAACAAGCATCAATATGACACAACTAGAGACCACCTGGATACCTAACATGGAGTGTCATCAGAATACTGATGACAGTTAGCTCTATTGCTTCTTTTCAGGAAAAGCAGGTGGAACCAGGTGTTTAGCATAGTGGCTGAGGGATAACAAAAGTGAAGCTCAGTCTAGAAAAAGAGAGATTAACGTGGAGATTAACAGTGAGAAGTCTGCCTGACCTGGGCGTTGGCAAGTCTCCCTCTCAAAGACCAGTTGCACAGTTTAGGGGTGCCTCGAGAGCCAGTGTGGTGTAGTGGTTAGAGTGCTGGACTACGACCTGGGAGACCAGGGTTCAAATCCCCACACAGCCATGAAGCTCACTGGGTGACCTTGGGCCAGTCACTGCCTCTCAGCCTCGGAGGAAGGCAATGGTAAAACCACCTCTGAATACCACTTACCATGAAAACCCTCTTCATAGGGTCACCATAAGTCGAGATCGACTTGAAGGCAGTCCATTTCCATTTTTGGAACTGGCATTGCTCTTGGAATCAGGGGCACCAGATGGCAGGAGCGCCTTTTTACCAATTTATGTTGGCATACCAGTTGGCAACCAGACCTAGAATATGGTGACTTGGCCACATTGGTAACCTCCAGGTTGGACCATTACTGGTCACACGTCTAGGTAACACGGGCTACCTTTCAAAACTGTTTAGAAACTTAAGCTAGTTCAAAAGGTGGCAGTCTGCTTCTCAGCAGGAGTGGCTACATGCATGCACACACACACTCACAAATATCCTGTTTTTTAAATCAGAGATAGATAAAGCAGCTTATAATATCTATCTAACTATATACATACACAGGAATAACAGAACACCAAAACAGAAATCATGAAACGATAAGAGCAGAGAGCATAACAGCTGGAGTGGCTCCCAACTCACTTCAAGGCACAATTCTTCCTCCCAGCAGGAGCCCAGGGTGGCAAACAAAAACACTAAAAACACTTCAAAACAACAAAAAAACTGACCTTAAAATACGTTAAAACAAAACATATTTAAAAACTTTTTTTAAAAAAAGCTTTCAAAGGTTAAAAACTTTTTTTTAAGAAAAGGTTTAAAAACATATTAAAAAGCAATTCTAACAGACACAGACTGGGATAAGGTCTCTACTTAAGAGACTTGTTGAAAGAGGAAGATCTTCAGTAGGCGCTGAAAAGTTAACAGAGATGGTGCCTGCCTCATATTTAAGGGGAGGGAATTCCAAAGGGTAGGTGCCACTACACTAAAGGTCCGCTTCCTATGTTGTGCAGAATGGACCTCCTGATAAGGTGGTATCTGCAGGAGGCCCTACCCCAGTGAGCAGTCTCGCCGCCACATTTTGCACCAGCTGCAGCTTCTGGACCAACCTCAAGGGCAGCCCCACATAGAGTGCATTACAGTAATCCAGCCTCGAGGTTACCAGTGTGTGGACAACAGTGGTCAGGCTATCCTTGTCCAGAAATGGCCACAGCTGGTAAAAGGCACTCCTAGCTACTGAGGTCACCTGGGCCTCTAGTGACAAAGATGGATCCAGGAGCACCCCCAGACTATGGACCTGCTCTTTCAGAGGAGTTTGACCCCATCCAAAGCAGGCAACTGACCAATTATCTGAACTCGGGAACCACCAACCCACAGCACCTCTGTCTTGCTAGGATTCAGACTCAATTTATTGGCCCTCATCCAGCCCATTACCAAGTCCAGGCAGCGGTCCAGGGTTTGCATGGCCTCTCCCGATTCAGATATTACAGAGAAATAGAGCTGGGTATTGTCAGCATACTGCTGACACCTCGCCCCAAATCTCCTGATGACTGCTCCCAAGGGCTTCATATAGATGTTAAACAGCATGGGGGACAAGATGGTACCCTGTGGCACCCCACAGCACAACTGCCAGGGGGCTGAAAGACAATCACCCAATGCTATCCTCTGAAAATGACTTTGGAGATAGGATTGGAGCCACTGTACAGCAGTGCCTCCAATACCCATCTCACATTTTACACCAGGAATAGGCAACACAGCAACCTCCAGATGCTCTGCACTCCAACTCCTATCAACCCCAGCCAGCATGGCCAGTGGTTAAGGATGATGGGAGTTGGATTCCAGCAACTTCTGGAGGGCACCACATTGGCTACTCCTCTAAACCCCTAAAAAGCCTTCATCCAGTGTACATAAGGGAGCCTGTCCTCCTATAAGAAACCAACTCACCTAGTCCATTAGGTACTTTGAAGGAGGCTCTGCTTTGACTCCCGACCTTGGGTTTATTTATTATTTTATTTATTTATTTATTAGATTTATATCCTGCCCTTCCTCCCAGTAGGAGCCCAGGGCCAGAAACACTGAAATTTGCAAATATTTAATTCCTCAAGCATGCCTATTTTCAGTAGGGCCCCCCTCCTTATAAAATATCCTCCCTACCTCGAGATTGTTGATTGGATAGCTCACTCCCTGTTTTTAAGGCAAAGGCAAAATCCTTTTTATTCCGGCTTGCATTTGTACTTGTGTTGTAGTAGCAAGGATAGGATTTTAATTATGGCTCTTTCCTGTTGTGTTATGCTGATCAGACTTTGTTCTTAATGTTTTAAGATTAAATAAATTAAAAACACAATTATGTTTTATTGTGGGGTTTTGTGGATAATTCTTTAGTGTTTTTTTTTTAAAAAAACACTGTCTTTACCTGCCCTAAGAGCACTTTTGTGCAATGTGGCAGAATACAAATTTCAAAATGAACATGTGAATGAATAAATGAAATAATAATAAAGTAAATTGGAGAAGGAGTAGAGGAGGAGCAGAAGACAAATGCAAAGGGGCTTTGTACTCTAGAGGATTTTATCAGGTCATTTCTTCAGGATCACCTTTGTAAAGGTGCACCACTCTTGACAGGAACCACACCAGATGACAAAACACAACCCTAAAATATGGAGGCAGAGGACATGGGATGCCACACTGTTAATTGTGGCAACAAGGGCAATGGGTGAACATGTGTTAAAGCATGGGTGGGGAGTCGGTAGACCTCTGAATGTTGTTTGACACCTATCATCCTTGGCCTCTGGCCATGCTGGATGGGGCTGATGGGAGTTGGAGTTCAATAACATCTGAAGGGCTACACGTTCCACATCTCTGCGTAGATTCCCTTTGCAGCAGCCCTTGAAGCCAAAATCAGAGATGTGTTCAGTTGTGAAAACACCATGATTCTACCACCGCTGGTATCTCATCTCTCTCTCTCTCTCTTTTGACCAATGTATAATCCAAACAGGAATGCTCAATAGCTACAAATCAGTTGACTTAGTTTACTGGTCCAAAAAGGATTTCAAGGCAGTGCACATAATACTCACTGTTCCTCATTCTATGTTGGAATCATGGCATTTTGGCACAGCCACAGATCCCGCTGTACTGCCCTTTGACTTGGCTTCTATGCCTGCCTTCTGTTACTGAACCGGACCCCACCAGTGGCCAACCTTTTTGGTCAATGTACCACAAGTCCAAAGTCTGTTCAATGTGCCACCCTAAGCAGTCAATATTTAAGGCCTGTGGAAAGAACACTTCCCACCATCATCATCCCACCCACTCCCCCAACAGAGCCTTCATCAGGTCCTCTTGCCAACAGGAAGAGCCAGGAGCTGGAAACTGCCAGTTCCTTTGGTGAAGAGCTGCCCCATCCCCAGGAACCAAAACACTTGGTGTTATCTGGCTATGGCTGCAAGGCAGCATACATGGGAGAACAGCATTGTGCCAACTGCAACTTCTAAGACAGAGGTGAGGAACCTGTGAGCCCTCCAGATGCTGATGGACTCCCATCAGCCCCAGCTAACATGGCCACAGATCAGGGATGATGGGAATTGTAATCCACCAACATCTGGAGGGCACCCAGGCTCCCCATCCTTAATCTAAGGCGTGAAGAGGAACATTTTCCATAATCATTGTCCACCCTACCCCAAGCCTTCTGAAGTTACCACTTGATTTTAAAAACACATACAGTAGGGCCCCGCTTTACAGCACTTCGCTAATACAGCAGTCTCAATTAGACGCAATTAGACTAAAGCCCCACTCATATGGCGCTTGTTCCGCTTTTCCGGCGGTTTTCCGGCATTGCGTGCCATTCTATTCAATGAGTTCTGCTTTACAGCCATTTTCACTTTACAGCGGGGGTCTGGAACGTAACCTGCCGTATGAGTGGGGCCCTACTGTACACACAGGGTTGTGTTCAACTAAGCCCTTCTCAGAGTAGACCCACTGTAATTAATGAACCTAAGTAAGTTATGTCCTTTAACTTCAGTGGGTCTACTCTGAGTAGTGTTAGCATGAAATACCCTCCAGTCTTGCGTTTATTATGTATTAATGTCCATATATTGACCCGGTTCACATGTAACGATAAGTCATATTCTGAAACAAACTACAGTTTACTATGAGCAAGGAGCATGCTGATGCATGCTGTCAATCACACTCAGGTTGCTTCTTGCTTTGCCTAGCCAAGAAACAAACCACGGAACAGCTACCTTAGCATTACATGTGGGCGAGCACCTGTGGTTTGTTTGTCTCCAAACAAACCAAGAGCAGAGGCCAAGCTTTGTTCTTGCTTTCCCAGCCATGGTTTCTTTGGAGAGAAACAAGCTACAATGAGCCCTGGTTCACACGTAACACTGAGCCAGCCACCCCCATTTTATTTTTCTCAACTAGGCAAAGGGAGGAGTGATGCAAGCATGATTATGCAGCGTGTGCCAATATGCTACTTGTTCACAGTAAGCTATGGTTTGATTCTGACTATGGCTTATCATTACATGCAAATGGGGCCATTGCCGGCCACCTTGGATGCCACTTGTCAGGCACAGGAACACACAAACCATCTTATATCGAGTCGCACCACGATTCATTGAGCTCAGTATTGAGTTCAGCATTCTCCACATTGCCGGGTAGCCGCTCTCCAGAGTTTCAGACAGGGGACACTCCCAGCCCTACCCAGAGATGCTGAGGATTGAACCTGGCACCTTTTACAGGGAAAGGAGATGCTCTACTACTGAATTATAGCTCACCCCAAAATCCAACTTTCCCATACTGTGAGTTGAACCCAAGCCGCTTGGGTGAAAACCAGGAATCCTAACTGTTAAGACAATATGGGAGACAGCTAAATAGTTAAAATAAATAAATATTTAAAGTACATAAATAGTGTACACTACAACACAAATGCACCCACCCAACCCCTTTGTGTCTTAATCTGGCAACACTGCAGTGACAGACAGGCAAGCAAGAGTGGCGGTCCATTGGACCTTATGCCCATGCTGCTCTTGTCCAAATTAGCTACAGTCTACTCATCAGTAAACCTCTCAGACTGCCCCTATTTTTGGGTCGGATCCAATTATATGCCGGCAAATTCAGGCTGAACAATTATAGTTGATTGGGAGGTCTTGCACAATAAACCTGCTTGCTTAAAAGACCGTATTTTTTGAGATAAGGAAAGTGATGGAGAAATGCAATGGAAGGTGTGGGACAATGCTTGGGTTGGGGATGGCTGCATTAATCGGATTGTTTTGAAATCTTTGCCTTTGCTTTCTGAAGGTCCTTCTCTGTAGTCTCACATGGTCCTGTTTCCTCTCCCCACTGCTGAGCATTTGTTTTAGACCTTGAATATCCCTCTCTAGATGAATGTCCTAACTTTCTCTTATTTTCGTAAAAGGGCCTCCACAGGGCAGCTATAATGTGTACACCAGCATTTCTCAAAAACGTAACATGAGCTTTCCTTAGAGGAACTGGTTACAGTCCTGTTTGGGAACTGTTTGCATGGACAGCTGTCAACATGTCAGCTGCAGAGAATAAGGAATGCCAAACAGAAAATGCAATCTCTCCTGTTGGTGTAGGAATATTTACATTTTGATTTTTTTAGCCCACCCTTCCACTGGAACTCAACATTTAATTTAATCAGTAGGCAAAGCACAACTTAAACCAACAATCAACTTGCAAAATAACTTCCTGATAGTCTGCAACTCACGAAAGACACACACACACACACAGACACACACAAAGGTCTCATAATTGTTGCAGAATTAAGCCAGGGAGTTGCAAAGAAAGGGAGCGACCCCCAATAATACGTTGCTGTGTGCCCGAAGGACAGAAGGCACCACCTGAAGTGTGGCGTAGTGGTTAAGAGCATTGGACTAGGACCTGGGAGACCAGGGTTCAAATCCCCATTTGTCCATGAAGCTCACTGGGTGTCCTTTGGCCAGTCACCAACTCTCAACCAAACATACCTCAAAGGGTTATTGTGAGGGAAATACTGAGAGGGGAAAGCTGTATATTTTGTCTTGAGCTTTTTGAAGGAAAGGGGAGATATAAATGCAATAACGACAACGCCGGCATAAATAAATAAGCCTCTCAAGTAACAATGGAGATTGCAATGGAATACAACAGGGGCAGGGAAATGGTGGCCCATGGGCCAGAACTGACCTACAAAGCCCTTTGAACTGGCCCACCAGCCTCCTACCATTTTTTCTCAGGTTTTTTTTAAGGCAACCCATTGCTCATTGTTCCCTCCTCAGAATCTTCCTTCGGCCTTCATCTTGCATCGGGGTGATTTGAGCCAGTTTCTCTCGTCTTTCCCAATGGAACCACTCGTTCCCCTGGGAAAAAGCGAGAGAAGCTGGCGCTGGAGTGACATAAGCGCAGCAAGGGGAGGGGGCAAAGGAAGTAGCCTTGGTCAGGAGCTGTGGCACCTGGAGCACCTCTGAGTGGCAGTTCTCAAAAGGGCAGGCCCCGCTCTACTGCTACTCAGCTGTTTCCCAACCAGCTGTACGGGGAGGGAGGGACTGTGGGGAGGGGAGGCCTTGTATCTGAAACAAGAAGGGAGTTCTCAAAAATACGTACGTCCTGGGTGCCCAGTTAATGAGTTGCTGAGCTGCTAGGTAAAAATCACTTCCTTGCATCACATAACATGGGGCGGTGAGGTGGGAAGGATGCCCTCATGCAACATCTGTCGCTGTATAGGCTGCTGATGCACAGCAGACCATCAACAACTAGAAAATAGCTTTTGGCAGCAACTTTGTCACATCACTCATGCACAACAGAGTTCATACTTTTCTTGATATTTATTTTATAATTTTTTAAAAAACAAAATAGGTAACAGTACGTGGGGGGGCAGTATTAAGTGTCATCTAAAGCGGCATGCAGGTTTTCAGTTTGCACAGAACTCTCAGTCAGGGAGGATTTCTGCAAACTGACAAAGTTTCTCCACACAGTGACCATAGTTGATCCAACAAAAGATGCCACCTTAAAGGCTTGCTGCTTGAACATGAAAACTGTGTAACGTGAAAACTTGCCGGTGGGTCTTGCATTCTTCCTGATTGAAGGGTCTTGCTTAATCATGCCAGAAAACAAAGCAAAACAAGCCCTAAACATTCCATAATGGGTCCATCACCTGGCTTCAGGTCCCAGACTGATCATCCTTGTGCCTGGTCACTTTTCTGCACCTTGCAGAACAGAAGCAGTGAAGTTTGGTGGAAGGGCTGCAACTTGGAGGTGCAAGAGCAAGGCAGAGAGTGGAATCTTTTTTGCCCCAAAGCTGCTGTTGCTACATCTCCACCAACCACTGTGGCTTCTGCCTGGGGCATTCTTGGCTTGCCAAACTATGAGAATTTTATTTTTTCCTCCCGCCCCCCAATCTTCAAAGTAATGAATTCACACACACACACCTCTATTTTGCTGAGGTTGCAATTCACATACTTTGCCTGCTGCACAGGCCAAGTGTTGAAGTCAATGGGGATTACTCCAGACACTGCTTGACTCAAGGCTTTAGCTTCTCAAAAGGCCTTTTGCAAGGCTCACTTACCAGGATGTGGCAAACAATAAAATTATCCCTGGCTTAGAGATTGGGGTGGGTGGGTTTGCAATGCGTGGAGCTCTGAATTTTGAAAATTGCTCTCTTTATGGAGAGGAAGATGGTAGGCCAGTTATTCTTTATATGGGGACCAGTATAGAATAATTGAATAGCAGAGTTGGAAGGGGCCTATAAGGCCATCGAGTCCAACCCTCTGCTCAACACAGGAGTGACTGCAGCCTAGGTACCTCAGAGGGTTGATGTGAAGAAGAAAAAGGGAGAGGCATATCTATCTGAAGTTCTTGGCAGGAAGACAAAATATGCAAGCAATAAATAATAATGGACCATGAAGGGGGGAGGGAATCATTGTTTCTGTGTGCCCAAACCAGCCACTCAGATAAGATGCTACTTGCTGCATCTCCTCATGATGCACTGTTCTGGTTGCTTTGCCTCTTTCCCACTAGCCTCCATTGTGGTAGGTAATTCTGCCTTGCCTCTGCATTGTCATTCACCTATACTCAATGCTGATATAAAGCAGAAATATTTACTCTAGTTGAAAGGTTGCCTGTTGCATCTCTGTGTTACTGCTTTGGGCTTACCTTCTTCCAAGAAAGAAGCATGCCCAGATCACTGACATGCAGAAAATGCAGGGGGACAGGCTCTCCTGGGGATGGATCACTCTCACTCTCAAGCATTCTATAAGTTAACTTTTTCAGCTGTAAAGATGACATTTTAATTCAGAAATAAAGTATGCTTCAGCTATCAGAAGGCGTCAGTATAAAGGCTAATTAGGGCCAAAGGCTCAGTGGTAGAGCATACAAAAGGTCCCAAGTTCAATCTCCCAGCTAGGGCTGGGAAATACCCGTCTGAAAACCTGCATTGCTGCTGGCAGTCAATGTAAGCAATACTGAGTCAAATGAACCAATGGTCTGATTCTGCGTTAAGATACCTTCCCATATCTCCATATCGTGAATCATGCAGAACCTGGGATTCTTGCTGTGCCAAACACCTACATATGAATGACCTGCACTACATAGAGCATCATCCTCACATCTGGATTTAAAGCAGATGCCCACATGGATGGGTTAAGAGAGGAGGTGGAAGAGAGAGATATTAGCCCTGAAAACTAGGCTCTCTCAAAGCGAGATCTCACAACCACTGCTGTACCAAAAATTTACTCTGTGTTTTTACAACCATTCTTCACCAACTAATGAGAAAAGAAATTACACACAAAATTTACCAAAGGGGAGTGAACATTTCGGTGAAATTCTTATGTGTGGGATGCAGGTTTTTCTTGTATTCACCTTACTTTCAAGGTGGACAAGGAGTGTTTGAGTGAGAGTGCCGTTTCTTTTGTTCTGCAAATCATCTCTCCGATGGGCTGCACTCTGCAGCCTTCCTGAATGCTCTTCTTTCCTGAAAAGCCCCATGATACCCTTAGCTGGGCTTTCCTGCACAGGAAGGTGGGGAGTCTTGCCTATTTTGTGCCTGAGAGCTGTTACTTTAAATTAAAGATTTTCTACTTTTAAAAAAATCCGTGCGGGACTTAATTTTTTTGTAAGGTAAAAGGAAGAACTTCCTTTAAAAACAAAAACAATCAGCACGTTGATCTCAGGCATTTGGTTGCAAGTCTCCCACACTTCAACTGAGCTTTAATCAAAGACAGATGATGTAGGATAACTCCTTCCGTGGGTTTTTGCGTTCCCAGATCAGGAAGCTTAGGCAGGCAAGGAGATTGCAGAATGCTGGGAGAAAACTTTTCATGGAAAAAAACATGCACTTACACACCACCCATGATCACCTCACAGTGATACAGTAAACTCAGCTCTGCCACCCACAAACATTTTGAAGTGCTGTGAAAACAGAAGTCTCTTTTGCAGGGGAAGAAATCTGTTGAGAAACCAGAGGACAGAGAAGGGCTGGCCTTTCTTAGCCAAGGCAGATGAGCAAGAACTCACAGGAAAACATTGCTAAGCAAGAAGAACAGAATACTGGAACAAAACAATTGTTCCTCCAGACCTTAAGTATTCTGATGATGGACTGTTATCCCAGTGATGGAGTTATGTCCCAAGAAGGCCTAAGACAAGGTTCTCTCTACAATGTCTGCAACTTCTGAGTTGCAGCATACCTCGTAATTCAGGGGTGGGGAACCTGTGGATCTCCAGGTGTTGTTGGACTACAGCTCCCATCATCCCTGATCACTGGCCATACTGGTGTCTGAGGCTGATGGGTGTTGGGAGTCCAGCAGTGTCTGTGGGGCCCTAGCTTCCCCACTCCCTTCCTCTTTCTGTTGGGCTGCATACACACCACAGATCGATTCCCCGCAAAGAATCCTGGGGACTGTACTTATTAAGGCTGCTGGGAACTGTTCCCAGGATTCTTTGGTGGAAGACATGCACTTTAAAATGTATGGTGTGTATGCAGCCTTGCATCAGAAAGACAGGAGTTAAAGGGACAAGCACCGACTTCAGACCAGTCCTTAACTGAGATTTGCAAGAGCACAGTTTTCAAATGCAAACCAGAGGCAACAGCTGGCCTAACCCAACCAGCAATACAGATGGTTCCCTGGGGTGGCAGAACTGGAGAGCCTCCAGGCTAACTGGAACATTCCTAAAAAAAGGAGAGCCCAATCCTCCCTACACCAGATTCTTGGGACTGTTGAGTGTGCAAGGAGCAGCAGCAATTGTGCCCTTCCAATTGCAGCCAATCTCCCCGTGGGTCTTTATATGGAGCAGGGGAAGGGGGCTGTGGAGAAGGAGAAGGGAATACAATAGAAGGGAATACAATACCTTCCTTGTCCCTCAGGTCTGCAAAGAACAGAACGAATAAAGAATGTGTGTGTGTGTGCGTACGTGTGCACGCGCACACACACAGAGGTTTTCCCATTTGCAGTCCATTCTTTTGACTCCATTCAGTTGTATGGAAAAGAAGCTGAAGGAGAATCCCAGGGGCCACTGACTGTCATGAGCCTGCCTGCCTGCATATTAAGATGGGCATTTTGATTTGGTTTGTGGTCCCACCCCTATGAGAGATCAGAGGGGCAGACATGCATTACAGGGCCTTTTCAGTTGTGGCACTGACACTATGAAATATCACCTCCTTGGAGATCCATCAGGCCCCCTTCTCCTTTAGCATTTAAATGCTCACAGAAATTTTTTTTTAAAGCATGCCTTTCGTTTCTGAGAGTCTCCCTCCACCTTTTGCTATGCTGTGATTGTCTTTTAACCTGCTGATTTAGATCTGGTTTTATATGTTGCTTTTTTTAAATGCTGTGCTTTTTATGAGTGATATCCAGCTAAGTCATACTCAGAACATAAGGACGTTGATTTCAATGGGTGTGCTCTAAGCATAATTAATATTCAATATCACCCTATGACAATTGTGTGCAACTACTTTAATTATTTTATTGTTCTTCTGTAAGTCACTTTTGTGTGTCGTTGGACAGGAAAGCTGGGATTTTTTTTTTAAACCAAATTGATCAAAAATCTTTAAAAATGAAATGCAACAACAATTAGTTCTGGGGCCACAGGAGGTAGAAAAATGAATTTTCACCAAGGGCAGCAAAACAAATTGAGCTAGCCCTGCCAAAGGCTCCACCGAATACCAAATCAGTTGGGGCTTTGACACAGATGCTGCAATCCTAAGAACATAAGAAGAGCCTGCTGGATCAGCCCAGTGGCCCATCTAGTCCAGCATCCTGTTCTCACAGTGGCCAACCAGGTGCCTGGGGGAAGCCCGTAAGCAGGACCCGAGTGCAAGAACACTCTCCCCTCCTGAGGCTTTCGGCAAATGGTCTTCAGAAACAATCAGCGAAGGTCAGTTGCCCTCCTTTCCTCTGCAAGAGAGGCAGGCATTCCACGCTTGCATGATGACACAACTGCAGCATGAGTGGACTGCAGGATGTCATAACTCAGTGGTAAAGCAGCTGTTTTGCATGGAAGGGGTACCAGGTTCAGTCCCTGGGATCTCCAGTTAGGGCTGGGATAGACTCTTGTGCAAAGTCCTGGAGTACCTCTACCAATCAGTACAGAACAAGGCTGGGGAACCTGTGGGCCCTCTGGATGTTTCTGGACTCAAACTCCCATCAACCCCAGCCAGCATGCACAATGGCTGGGGATGCTGAGCGTTGGAGTGCAATGACATCTGGAGGGGTACATGTTCCCCAGTCCTGGTCTGTATTGACTGATAGTGACTCTCCAGGGGTTCACTGAGCTACGGCATCCTGCAGTCCACCTCAGACACCTGCCAGTCTCATGTTATGATTGTCCACTGGCGCATTTAGCCCAGTTAGTACATCTGTATGACATTGAGCTAGATGGACCAATGGTCTAACTCAGTATAAGGCAGACAGCTAGGTCAGAAAACAGGGCAGAGGAAAAAGGGCTTAACACTAAATGCCAGATGTTGGCAACTCCGCAGATTCCCAGTTTATTGCGTGGGCAAGGAAGGAAGCCCTTAGGGAGTTCCCAGCTTGAGGAGGTGAAACTCTGTTGCTTGAATGGAGTCAAACTGGCCACTCCTTAGAAGAGCACCAGGAGTCTCTTATGCATCAGCTCTGCAGTTGGAGTGCTTCTCTCTCTCACCCCCTGGCCGGTTCCTTCCACCTACCTCTTTCTAAGGTGACTGGGCCATTATTTCTAGGGTAATGCAGCAAGATCAGGATCTAAACAAATTCTGCCTGCAAGACGGCATATACACTAGAAGGTAAGCAGCACCTGATCCACAGTGTCAGCACATTTTATCAAACAAAATCTAAAAGAAATAAAAAATAGCCGCCGCCGCCGCCACCAAACAAGATTTTACAGGCAATTCTTTCTGTATTCAAAACAAATTATGAAAGGAAGCCCATTGTGCAAACCACCAATGATTTGAAATAAAGTGCTTGTACAACGATTATGTGAACAAATGAGGGGAATTAAAAGCAGCGTTGGGACGAAATTGTTATTAATGCATAAAATCTGGTTTTTAATTAAGAAACAAGAAAGTTCTTGACAAAAGATGGAAGAGATGGAAAGGGCTGCAAAAATCCAAGCAGTTATTTTATTTCCTATTTATTTATTGGAGACTTCTAGATTGCCCGGTCCTTGCACGCACGCACACACACAACACACATGCACACACACACACACACTCCCTCTCCCCCTCCCATATTGCACTTAAAAAATACAAGAAAAGCTATGTGTATTAAAATCTAATTTTCTTCCTAAAGCAGAGATAGCGTGGTGGTGCCCTCCAGACAGTGTTGGACTCCAGCTCCCATCAGCCCCAGCCAGCATGGCCACTGGTTCCAGATGTGATGACAGCTGTAGTCCAGCAGCACCTGGAGGGCCACCAGTTCCCCACCCCTGCCCTTAAAGGTTTAAATTCAGCTATCCCAGACAAGCCCAAAAAACAACAGAACATTTTTAGGCCTTGATCACAAGCTCTTCTACGGAGGGAAGAGATGTGTTTTGAGTCCCATTACTCTCTCTGTGGTGTACTTCATTCTGCAAATGTCCAAAACAGGTAGAAGAGGCTGGGCAAACAAGTGGAACTGGCTGGACCCTCATTTTGCCCCACACTCTCAGACAAAAAGGACTGATCTGGTGCAAATATCTCATGCCGACCTCTTTTTTTGGGGGGGGGGTGAACGGAACACAACCAGAAAGGAAAGAGTTAAACATACACCCCTCTCCCCCCTCCCATACACTAATCAAGTTTATAATCTCAGGCAGCCACTTTTTCTTGGGGTGGGGGGAATCCGTCAGGAGACTGTTATATGAATCAGTGCCAAGGAATGTCTAGTCTGACACTATTTAGGAACCCCAGTTAGAAAACCATTAGACTTCCAAAAGGAGAAGAAAAACAGAGGTGAAGGTCCAACAATCTTCTAAGTATTTATAGTAAACTTACTTTTCTTACATTAGGTAAATGCGCAGATGTGTTAATGAATACTGATCTCAAGATGGATGAGAAAAGGCGGCTAAACCAGATTCATTCCCCCCCTTCCTCCTCCTCTCCCCCTCCCAGCTTCTACTATTTCCTCTTTTGAAGCTCTGGAAGGCTTTCTTAACAGCTCTAGAAGTCCTTGGCAGGAGGCCTCCTTGGGGGTGCGGCAGAGGGGGGAGGTAGGGTGGAGATGCCATTCCGGGACAGAGCTAGTGACGGCAGAACAGTTCTCTCAAACGTCAATGCAGCCTTGTGAAAAGAAGAGGGGGGGGAGAAAAGTGCTTTGGCTCAATCCATGCCTTGGCTGCTGTCTCTTAAAAGAGCAGGAATCAGCCCTGTGGACAAACACTACACGTGCGAGTAATAAAGGCTGACAGTATTAGATCAATGAACAACAACAACAACAACAAAGGAATAAATAACTAAAATTTAAAAATCACTTAAGGCAGAATGTAGATCAGGATCTGTTGGGACTGTTGCATGAAGTGCAATTGGGATCAGACTCCCAGTTGCTTTATCAGTTTCAGGAATATGGCTGTTAGTTAACTCAGATGTAGATTTGTACATGTATATACAGGTCATCCTAGTGGGTGGCTCATGGAGTGCAATCAGCAACTGGCTCTCGCAGCCCAGTGTTTTGCAACCTGGCTTTGGTTGATGGACCTCGAGGTCCTAGTGAAAAGCAAAGTAGACCCAGGAAGCTTTATGTCTGATGTAAAAGATAAGAACACTGCAGGGCTCCTTTAAAAAAGATCCAAATTGGGCAAGACCATGTGATCCAATATGTTACAAAGATACAAATGGTGTTGTAAAGTGCTAGTCTAGCAGGGAGTTGGACTAGATGTCTTTTTGAGGTACCTTCCAACTCTGCAATTCTGTGCTTCTATACTGACTTGCTCTTGGGTCTAATAAGCTTATAGTATCTGATTCTGTGGTTAATAACCTCATTGTACACCACTTAGAAATTATAGCGTTAAGCAATATATAAACTGTTGAAATAAATTTTTGAGGTTTTTTTTAAAAACTGCTAAAGTGTCTCTCCACCAAACAGGGAGATGCTTATAAGACCCCATTCTCAAAAACAAGGATGACCAGATTTGTGAGCCCCAATCTAGGGACTTCATTTTGGTCCCCATTTTAAAGTGAATCAACCTGATTCGCGCTTCCTGGACTAATATGTGGTTCAGAATCTGTAAGGCCCAGACTTTGCTTGGGAGTAATGACGCTAGCTGACATCACTTTCCATGAGAGCGATTGAATTTGCTCTGGAACGGTGGAGGTGCTCTCCACCCAGCAGGGACGCTCCCCAGCTCTACTCTGGATCCAATTTCAGCGTTTGTTTGCACAGAAAACAACACAAGAGACAAAAGGAATGTCCAGATTTAAGCCGAGGAGGCTGGCTTTCACAATCTTTAGCCCCGAGGTGGGGAGGAACATCCACAGCCATTCAGACATAAAGTGCAGGGTTCATGGGAATTAAGTACAACCTGCCCTTCTTCCACCGAGCTTTTAAAAACTTTGCTGCAAGTTGGGATATTTATTTCTTCACAGAAAAGAGGTTAGGGAAGCCCCACCCTCACCTTCCACAAAAGGCAAAGCACAATAGGCACGGATTGCTGCTTTTTGGCAGATGGACGTGCAAGAGGCAGACCAGCTGCAAAGCGCAAGCGTGCCCCCACACACACAAAGCAGGAGCGTTTGTTTATTTGGCTCAGTAGTGCAGGGCCCCTCCCTGCTGACCGGGTCGCTGACTCACATAGCCAGCCAGCCAGCAGGAACTTCTGTACCAAAGCATTACTTGCAAACGCAGTCGTCCCTTCTTCCCTTTGCTTCATACTTTCTCAACATTTCTTCAAAAGTAGGTGTGGCCGTGGCTAGACTACAAGTCCCACCATCACTGGCCATCGTATTGTGCTTTTGTAGGCCGACAACCTTCTGCAGCCGCTTCATTTTAACAACTAGTCTAGGCCAATCAAGAACCCAGCTCCAGGCTTTACACATCAGACATTGCCCATCAGCCCTGTGCTCCAAAATCCTTTGCAGAAACTGCTGTCAGGGTTCAGGGGTCAAATATTTCCCTTTCAGCATTGCCCAGGCTTTCTTATTACTTCTCTTGCAGATCATTTGTGCAGTGGGATACCTCTGGGATACACAGAGTGCCTTTCCCTTGTGACTGATTCTCTTTTCTTTCAAAGCCATCATCAAAAGGGCATCTCTCCCTTCCCCCATAATTTTATCATCACAACAACCTTGTGAGGTTGGATAGGCTGGCAGTGACTGACCCAAGGTGACCCAGTGGGCTTCGAGGCTGAGTGAGGATTTGAACCTGGGTTTTCTCAGTCCTAATTTGACATTCTAGCTACTACACCACTCTCGCTCTCCCCATTCACCAGCCTGGATTTGTGATCTAGGGATAAATGTATTAGATCAAAGAGTGCAGTTGCAGAAATTCTGGGAAGCCCAGGCCCATTCTTTCATTTCCCAGTGTCCTGCTGACATCATCACACCAGTGTTCCCCTACCCTAGCTCAGCAAAATTGGACGCTGCTGGTATGGGCTAGGCCGGGTGATAGAGCAAGACAATGACATCAGGATGCTTTACCAACCACACAATATGGAGGAGGAGCGGGGGTGTCATTCATTCATTGGCGATCACTCGTGGCAGACTAAGATTGTCTTCCAAGATAAGGTCTTTGCTTGGAAAAAGCCTGTGCGTGAATTTGTTTTATGTGGGGAGATCGGCGCACGACGATCAACACACAATCTTGACAGAAAAAGGCTTTGATCCAATGGCATGGATACCAGGATGACTGGAAGTCTTTTATCTGCTGCAGCCTTCATCTGCCTTCACAGCCGTTGTAATGTACACATTGTTATCCTCCGCCTGTTCTGCCGTTGAGGACTTTCTTGGATCGTTCTTTGTCTGGTTCCTCTCCCTTGACCTTACCACCATGGGTGACCCTGCTGGGAGTACCTGACTCCCAATGGCATCGCTCACAGGATTCACTGGAACACGCAAGCCCACTCACCACTACAAGGTGATGATCCAGCGAGTGTATGGACTACTCAACATGAATCTGCCATGTCTGGAACGTGGAGTTCTATCTATTAAGACACAGGTCTTCAGAGCCCTGCCAGTGCTAGAGTACTGGTGGGGAGAAAAGCCTCACTGCAACCCTTAAGGAGACTCAGCCAAGTTAAGCATCTGCATATTGCTTCGGGGGGGGGGGGAGAGAGACTTGCACACATTTCCCCACCCTGAGCTACTCTTCAATAAAAGTCCAGGGTCGCAGCATTCCCCATGGCAGGCAGGTGGATAACGCCAAGCCAGCTGTTGGCACATACAGCAACAGCACCACCCGCCCTGCCATGCCCCTTGCCAAAGGGCACTGCAGTGACGCACATCCTGCAAAAAAAGTTACAAGGCTGTGTGGATCCAACATGTCGAGGCTGTTCCATCCCACTCCTGCCAGCCCTGTGCGCATTCCAAAGCAGATCCCGCGCCAGCACTAACTCCGTGCTACAAGGCGAAATGGCTTAACCCCCACCCCTGGACTCTTTTTGAAGCGCCCAGGACGGATCGAGTGGATTAATTGGAAACACAGTCAGGGTGTTGCAATCGCACATGGATGACTCTGCTTTCAGGAACAAATGTATTCATTCTCAGCGCTGGAAGCAGTTCCTCTAATGGAAGGGGGGGCACCTTTTTGCTGAATTAGCTCATCTCCCTCCCAACATGAAGGCAGCAAGCAGCACCACGGGGACCTCACAGCCCAGGCTTCAGCCACTGCAGCTGGGCCCAGGCAGACGGGTTGCTTGCGTCAGAAAGAAGGCCACACAGAAGTGGCGGTGGCAGCTGCAGAGATTCCTGCCTTTCACAGCCAGCAGTGTTTGGAAGAGCAGGAAGATAGCTTTTGCCATGATTTCATTTGAGCCTGGTCACCCTATTTGCAAAATCAATAAGGAAGAGCAAATTAAAATAATTCTAATGGGCGACAGCCAACCTTAGTCATAAGCACAGACCCATTAAAGTCAATGGCCTTAAGCCCATTGATTTCAAAGGGTCTGATCTACGAGCCCGTTGGATATTACCCAATAATAGCAGCTCCTATGAACATGAGGGGTTTCTTTTGGAGCTTCAACCCAATTAAAGCTATTTTAATCACTTACTCATATTATTTCTAAATGATTAATCTATCAATGATATTTGCATAAGGGTAAAGCAAGACGCATGTTCCCTTTCGCATGATGCACACACCTCTCAGCAGGCATATTCTTAGAAGGGAAAGGCACTGTCTCTTCTGCAGCATTTAGGAGCACCTGTACTACATTTTTTTAAAATTAGTAATTCAGCTGCCCAGTGTCTTATTTGCACAGCAGAGCACCCGTAGCTAGGGCAACAGCCCCGCCCATGTCTTCAGCCATCCAGCACATTCTCTGTTTTACACCTCTACTTAAGACTGGCAGGCCACATCAGGGACTGCTACCATGCTGCCAAAGTTAGTGCTGCGCTGAGGAAGCCTGTGCAGAAAAAAAGAAAAGAAAGAAAAAGGTCTCCTGCCAAAGTTCTTGATGCTTGTGTAGGCACAAGAATTCTGAGATACGGGGAAGGAGACCATGGCAGAGCATTTCCTTTCCATGCAGAAGGCCCCTGGTTCAATCCCCACCAGCTCCAGGTAGGGCTTGAAAAAGTCTTCTGACTAAAACCCTGGAGAGCTGCTGCTGGCCAGCACAGACAATACTGAGCTAGATAAATGTAGTATAAGGCAGTTTCCTACAGTTCTGACAATACTGTAGGGTAGGGCAACCTCTGGCCCTCCAGATGTTGCTGGACTACAGCTCACATCATCCCTGACCACTAGCCATGCTGACTAAAGCTGATGCACTTGGAGTCCCAAAAATTTCTGGAGGGCCACAAGCTTCCCATCCCTGACAGAGGAAATACACACAGCCTTATTTGACAGCATAGTTAGCCCAGTGGTTGAGCCTTCACTCATATGTGGCCCTTTCTCAGCTAGCTGTTCCACAGCAATTGCCTTTCTTCCAGGCTACGAATGATAACAGTCATCTCCCAAGTTTGGGCAAGTTCCAGCTTTGCCATTAACCCTCTGCCCTATGTTTATGGTCCAGGAGCCTTAAAAAAAAATCTTAGTGAAAATATTCCAGTCCAAGCTAACTGGAATGGATTCTTCCAATTAAGATTCCGAGATACATGACTGCATTAAATGCTGTACTATGAACCAAGGTGTAAAAGTGGGCTGAAATCAGACCCTAAGGCTGTGATTTTCTTATGCGCAGTGACCTCAAGTCTAACTACTTCCACTTCACCTTATGTATATTGAGGACACCTCCAGGCTCAGCAACATCATGGAATTTCCACCTTTGGCTTCAAACTCAGTGGAAAGTTTCACTTTTCTGTGTTCTTGAGAGCAATATCAGATTCCCCATTTGAGCAAGCTTGTAAATAGCCACTCGCCTACTCACCTGTGGTGAGTAAACATTGCCACTAAGGTGAGAGCTAGGGAAGACTTTGCAAATAACATGAGAACTGCTTGTCTACCTACTCCCACCCCTTCAGGAAGAAAATGTGCCATCAGTGACTTACACTGGTACATATGGGCAGGCAGGCAAGTAATTTTCAAGGCTGCCCTAAGGTGAAAGCAAATGCAACACTCACAGAGCAGAATGCTGGAGCTGCTTTAGAGGCAGATTCACTACAGTCAGTTCAAATGTATCTTTTCCTCTCCCAGTACAAATTCTAAAATAAGAGGGGAAAGCTAGCTCAGGATGGCACTGATTCATGGCACTTTTAAACAAACTTGCAGTTTTTAAAAACGTTAGATATGGTGATGGATTAATGGACCAATGACAAGAAGCACATACAGCTTTTTTTAAAAAGATAAACAGCAGCCCAGCTCACACAATTTGCAAGGTGTCAGGCAATCAAATCTAGACAGCTTAAGCTGCCATCCTATATCTATTTACCTGGCAGTAAGCTCCACTGCTTACTTCTGAGTAGACAAGCATAGGCTTGCACTGTTATTTGCCAAAAGTAACTCACTGAGTCCTTAGAATTCAAATAATCCCCAGTCCCCCAGCTGAAGGTTGAGAGGTCCTTCTGTGACATCAGAGCAGCAAAGCCAATAATAGCCAGAGGGGCCATGCCTACCTCATTGTGACATCAAAGGAGATCAGTCATTCTGTTAGATAACCCATGGATCAGGAATTATGAAAACATCTGTCCAGATATACTTTTTTTTAAAAAACAAACACACATACTTCCTGAACAGCTCTGTCAGCAGAATCTTGATAAGATACGTGATTAGTCTGGAGTTACAGTACCAATGTACAGGCTTGAAATGAAATGATTAGGAGCATGTATTATAATCCAATTTCATTCTGAAGAGTCTTGCTAATACTGAACCAGGGATTTGAAACAGGGCTGCAGCTGTTAACAAACTGAGAATTATGAGCAATTACTATTTTAGAAGGGCCCTGCTCTTTCCCCTCTAAACTAAGGTCACCACGTGACATGTGTCACCTCATGCCACTACAGGGCATGTTTTGGGAAGTCTCCCGCACCCCCTGGGATTGCTTGGAAGGCTGCAGAAAATGCAGCTTCATGAGACCCATGGATATCTCTCTGGCATTATCTGTTACACTGCAAGGGATCAATGGGGAGGGGAAGAGAGAGACACTTCCCAAGATGGACGGAGCTTACTGGCAACCCTAAACATCCTCCCCTCCTCCCAAGTAACTGCTTGGATTGTTTGTACAGTTGGGCTGGCCTAGCTCCCAAGCCCTATTTCTAAGAGCTGGTTCACCCACATGTGCACATGGCTGCATTGCTTTATATTTGATGGCTGCAGAATATGTGAATTGACTAAATTGAAAATGAATGTCACACCAGTGACATTCACACGCGGCAGTAAGCAAGGGTTGCTGGCCTCTCATGGCCTAGAATGACCAAGCAGTACATTAGTACATGCAGCCTGATCATTCCACCTCTGTCGTGAGCAGAAGAAGAAGGCCACAAAGTCACAATTAAGCTCGACTTATCATGACACCCAAACCCAGGATCCCAAGTCATTATGTTTGCAGCAATATGAATGTTCTGTCAGTGGCATTACAACTATTACATTCTATTCACACACACTACAGTAATCAAGTGATGAATATCCAAGTGTCACATGTGAACTACACAGGGATTGCAATCTTCCTTGTATAAATTTTGCAGCAGAAGCTGGCTCGCCAGGGAGGGGAGATATTCCAAGATTTAACCTGCCGTGTTGTAACAGTAAATTTCTTTACCTACCCCTGTGCAATTTCTCTCTCTAGACATAATCTCACCCCACCCCCAACATTTTTCTAGGTCTGTCAAACATTCTTTACGCTCAGTGTGAATTGTGGGAAATGGTACTGAGGCGTTGTTTGGAGAGGGAGGGCAGCATTTAAAAAGAAATAGCACATTCCACAGATGCCCAGATCTCATAAGAACTAAATTTATGACCTTTATAACTCATGCTGATCACAACACAGCTAATTTAAAAAAAAAAGAGATAGAGAGATTTCACTGGGCACAGCCCACAGCCTTTTTCAAGCATATCTTCATAACTGTAAGGGCTAGAAACTTGTTCTCTTAAAAAAAAAAAAAAAAGACAGGAGAAGGTGAGATTCAGCAGAAGCTTAATTCAGACACAGGAACTCCTGGGCCACAAGCAAGCTAAAATGAAATCCACGATTAGCCCCAATACTGGCTAGGTAGGCTTGGCCCTCTAGCTCCTTTTCTGATAGACTAAACTGTTTGCAGTGTTGTAAAAACAGTAACAGAAGTGGAAGGCCTACTTGGTTGATGGAGATGCAAGAGCCCTCATGGGGTTTGGGGTCAGTCAGCAGGAGCTCAGGAGTCTGGGAACCCAAGGAGAAAGTTAGGCCAAGAAAGCAGGTGGAGGGAGAAAATGGGCAGAGCCTTGGGACAGGAGGGCCTATGTGAAGGGGGGGGGGGAGGTGAAGCGGTGGAGAGACAGGGAAATGTGAATTGCACATACTGATACAAAAGTAGTATCCAAAGCTTTTGCTGAAGGAAGAATGCCTGCAAAGGCAGTCCACTTAGACATCATTAAAAAAGAGGAAATGCATTACACACAGAGGGAAAAAATATTTGCATAAGCTAATTTATACACATAGATGCGCATTTGAAGACCATGACTATAATTTAATAGAAATACATACTGCTCCTAAGTGTAGATGAGCAACCAAGGGTCCTGCTCTCCCTTTCTAGGGATCCTTATCCTTAAAGAAGACTTGGATCGGGCAGCCCATCAAACACAGGGCACCTTCAAACTGAGGACTATCCTCTGCAAAGTAGGACACATGGCCACCGAAATGCCTGCCCCATTCATCAACAAAGGATCTCTTTCTCTGTGTCCTCCTCCAACCCCAGTCCCTTGTTTTCATGGCTGTGTGCATACTCCCCTTCCCAACATCACAGTCTATCCATGCTCCTTTCCTATGCCTGCTACCCCTTGGTTCGCTGCATTATCTTTCTCCTCTCCTCTCCTCAACCCCCTGAGGATAAGAGTGGTTAATTCCAGGTGCTAAGCTCTTCCACGAAATTCAAAAGAAGTGATGTGCCTGGCCAAGTTCTCCATCTTCCTGGATCCTCTTTCCCATTGGGATTTTACTACTAAGTCAAAAACACAATGCTTTGAGCAACATCTAAGTCATAAAAAAGAAAGTTTCTCTGCAGCCGAGTTGAGGCTTAAGGCTGTAATCGAAAGGTGGGGAACCTATGGCCTTCCAGATGATGCTGGACTCCAGCTCCTATGAGCCCTAGGAAGCATGGCCATCAGTCAATGATCAGTTGTATCCCAACAATATCTGGAGGGCCACAGGTTCCCCTCCCCTGCTGTAATCCTGTAGAAGTAAGAACCACTGAACACAGCAAGACTTACTTCTGAGTTACCACACACAGGGTCGGTCGGCACATCAGTTATGAAGGTCCTCTTCTCAACATGATCAGCTTATGGAGCAAGCACACAAAGGTGTTTCTTAATTGCATAGTACCCCCAACTTCCCTCTCAAGACTACTTCTCTTTGCAGGGGTATTGAGGTGGAATCTGTTCTAAGGCAGCCATTCTTAGATCACACTCAAATTGATGGGACTTATGTTAGCCACAGCTAATGTTTCAGATTGGTTTCAATGGGACCTAAGGGCAAATAACTTACACTGGATCCAACCCATCACATTCACCAAGCCCTCAAAGTCCTGTATTCTGCACCTGGAAAAATGCAATATTGGCAGCAGATCATCTGTCCAGTGCTAATGTGATTCCTGCACAGAATGAGGCTGAACAGGTTCCACGGGCATCTCCTTGGTTTTTCTGTGCAACAAGCAATAACCCCCCCCCCATCCTCAAGATCAAGCCATTTGAAGGCTCTCCTACAAGTCCCTTTGTAGAAATAAGACATTTTCCCAGCATTCAAACCAGAATATTTTGTCACTGGGAAAATGCAATTCCTTCTTCAGCTAGTGCAGTCCTTGCTGTTGCAAGCCCTGAATGGAATATGGTTGAGCAAGTGTCACGGGCATCTGTGGATTGTGTATCAAATGTAGTGAGTGACAGCATTTTCCACCCACCACGCTTGTGCCATTAAAAGACACACACACATACCCCTCTACCTCTGTGGTCATTTGCTCCCTGGTACGCATTATTTACCATCATTGCTAGAGACAGATCCAAATGACTGTTGGTGTTTGAATTTTCAAAAAGCAAGCACCTATTGCTCCTTTATTCTAACACATATTGCAACCACTCAAAATCTCTCTCTCTCTCTCTTGCACCAGTCGCAATCAAACCCAGCCTTTCCCAAACTAGTGCTCTCCAGGTGTTACTAGATTCCAACTCCCATCAGATCCAGCCAAGATGGCCAGTGGTCAGGGTTCATGGGGGCTGTAGTCAAGGAATATCTGGGGGGCATCTGGTTAGGGAAGGCTATTTAACCTAATTTGGCCTGCATAACTCAACTGCCCCCACCAAAACATCCCCCATTTTAGGAAATGTCTTAACTTAAGAGGGGGGCAGGGGGAATCTTAATGGCTGTATGTTCCTCCACTGGGCAAAGCCAGTTCTATAGCGCTAACAACAATGCCCCCTCACTACAAACAAAAGCATAGCTCACCTTCTCATCCATTACACAGATGAATGCTAGCACAAGGGTAATCCTAAGGATACAATGTTTATAGATAATTTACTTGAAAGGCATATAGCATGAACTGGATCTATCTAGGGCAGTAATCCTATATATGCGTACATAGGAACAAATCCTGCTGAACAAAAGGGAACTTATTTTCAAGGAAGCATGCATAAGAGGGTGCTGTAAAGGAACTGCAAGCAGTTGCTAGGGAGAAACCCATCCCAGTTTGTTGAGAGGAGTGGTCCAGCAACCAAAATCTGAGGGTTGTATTCAACTAAGTCCTACTCTGAGTACACCCATTGAAATCAATGACCCTAAGTTAGTTATGCCTAGTAACTTCAATGGATCTACTCTCAGTAGGGCTAAGCAAGCAAGATTCCCTTACTACTGCTGTACCCTTTTAAGCACAGTTGCAAACTTTAGGTTGGAATAGTCAGTTGTGAATGAAAAGCTGCAACTATATATATGTGGTAAGAAATCAGATCCATGCAGTTATCAAATCCCACCTGCAGATTACTGCAACCTTCACTTTCACCGGGGTGAGGAACCTCCAGCCCACAGGCCACACTTGCCCTGTGAGGCCATACCCACCCACCCTAGACCTGATGTCATACATGACATCAGATGTGGGGGGGAAAGGGAGGGTTTCAAAGGGGCCATCAAGAGTTTAAAGTGTTCCAGTTGTTCCTTTGCTGGAGCAAGCAATGCTCCCATTCGCCCATCAGTGGACAGGTGGTAGGAATGTGTCTCGCTCAAGGAGGGGGAGGCTGTTTCCATTCAATGGAAACCACTTCTGCCACCCAGCACTGCTTTGTGTTGGAAACTGCAGGCTCAAAGGACAGCACAGGACTGTGTAAAAGCCCTTTCGTAAACAGCCCTCTGCTGCTCTTTGAATCACCAATTTTCTGTAGTTTAAGGAGCAGCACATGACTGTTAGGGAAAGGGCTTTCAAAAAGCCCCCATGCTGCATTCTGAAGTCCTGACAACTGGGGCTTCAAAGCGCAGCATCACCTGATGTCACTATGATGTCAGTGACTGACAGGTGGGAAGCCCCACTCACCTGTCAAATTTGACCTGCCAGGGGATCAAGGATATTAAGATCTGGCTTGCTGGCCAGAAAAGACTCCCCACTCCTGACCTAGACCTTTTTTTTAAGTAAAAAAGGAACTAAAGAGGAGAAATACCTACCAAGATATTATCAGAGAGGGTTTTTTGTTGTTCTGTTTTATTTCCTGTCACCTTGGGGACTAGAAAAATTATGTTTAAGTGTGGTGATGTTTGTAAAGGTGGGGTAAATAAAAAGCGAAGGTGAGATTTTCCAGCAACTGGCTGGTGTATTAAATGTCACATTTCCCTCTCCATTTCCAGATTCTCAAACACCCATGCCATGAGCCAAACTAGGCACCAGGCCAAGTTCTCTGTGTTTGCTGCCACTCTACCCCCCCCATTCCCAAAGTCTGTAGCTGCCACAAATTTGCACATGTTCAGAGTCTAAACTGGCTCCCTAGGCCCTAGCTGCGTAGGCAAATGAGCAGCCAGATGCTGAGACAACCTGATAAGGCTGCTGTCTTAGGCCCATCTGGCAAAATCATTCCCTCTCTCGCCCCAAGCAGTCAGTCCCCCCCCCCCACTCTTGACATTTGTTCCTCAACTTGTCTAAACTAAGCAAGGAAAGGAATGTCTCTTTTGGGAGTCTGGCAGGAAGCGGTTTGGGTGCTCCTCTCCCCCCCCCCCAATTTACCCAGGATTCTTGCGCTTCCAGTTATTGTGGGCAGAGGAAGAGCAGTCTCTTTTGAGGATGCACAACTGTGACTGGGCAGTCTCCGAGAAGGCTGTTAGAGCAGATCCATTCAGCCACTCAAGGTTAATGAAACCCAACCCACCATTTACGCAAATCCATTTGGTCTGTTTATAATGATTGCCAGTGTGTGGATATGTGTGTGTGTGTGCGCTGGGGGACCTCACACTCACCTTTATAGGCATGTTCTGCTGTCTAACTACCCTTACAGTTCAGAATATTTTTTTCTCCCTCGTTCAGACATATATGAGAAGGGGAAAAGAAAAAATTCAGCATCAAGGGAACAGTCTCAGCAAGTTTTAAAAGGTTGGCTTTTGATACATTCAAGGTTCAGCTGCAAACAAAACCAGTGTATTTTAAGCAACCTGAGCTTCTCCCCGCTGCCATCTCACAATATTATTTATTTATCATTTTAAAACATTTCTAATTTGCCCTTCATAAACACAGAGGGTAGTTTGTAACAATACGAAAATCAATATAAAAATGGGAGTTGTAGTTCTGCAGGATCTGAAAGGATACACACACCTCTAACTTTAATTCAGTGATTTACTGTTACCAATTTGCTGAGTTATCATCAGCTGCGACTCAACAGTTCTTGACCTGCTTATAATCCCTTTTATTTTATAGTGATGCTGCCTTTTTATCTTGATTTTGTAGGCCTTCAGATTGGTGGGTTTATCTTTGCTATTTTATACTTTGTTCTGTTTTTAGATATGCTATACGCCACTTGAAATTGGTATAGATTAGTGGTCCATAAATAAATACTAAATATCTTCAGACTTAGGGGGTGGGGAATTAAAATCCTATGTAACAAAGTGAGATTTCTAATACCCAAAGCCACCAAGGTTGTCCTAGTCCTTCCTCAGCCCAACCACAGCGCAGAGATAAGTTGCCTGCTGCAGACTCAGCAAATGCTCCATATTCTCCACAGAACAGATAATTCACCAGGAGAAATGGGGTCTGCTTCTTCCAGGTATCATCCCCAGCTGACTCGCACTCATGCTGTTGAGTGAACACGGACACCGTAATTGCACTAAAAGTGCAGAAGCTGTCATGCCAACACACTCATTTTGTATTGAGAATTTATTATTTCCCACTGAATCTGGAGCCTCAGCATCCCAAGAGAAAAGAGTCTGGACACATATCTCCCTGTTTTCCCCATTATATAGATCAGGAATGGGGAGCCCTCTGGAAGTTGCTGGACTACAACTCCCATCATCCCTGGCCATGCTGGCTAGAGCTGATGGGAGCTGGGAGTCCAACAACATCTGGAGAGCTACAGGTTTCCCATCCCTTGATGGAGGAAAAGGCTATCAATGGCTACTACCCATCATGGCTATGTTGTACTCCACTGTTGGAGGCAGTTTGCCTTCAAATATGAGTTGCTGGGAATCACACGTGAGGAGAATGCTGTTGCGCTCAGGTCCTGTTTGTAGGCTTCCCAGAGGAATCTGCTTAGCTGCTGTGAGATCATGTTTTTATCAACTTATTTGCTTTTAGACTTGAATTTGTATGTGTGAATACTGGGGGTGGGGTGGGGGGAAGGGACCTGAAGTGTATGTATACCCTGAACTTCCAGATCTGTTGGCAACAAAGTCATAATTCTGCCATTGCTGTACATTGCGCAACCCACACCAATTTCCATGTACTTGCTACTTTGCATAATTCATTCTGCTTCTCTTACTCACAGAGACAGATAGACAAAGCAATTACACCTACTCTCTGATCACGGAAAATCCAATTCAGCCCCCTCAGATTCCACTAGGTCAGCCTTTCCCAACCAGGTGCCCTCCAGATGTTGCTGGACTACACCATCTCCGACCACTGGCCATGACTGGGGCTCATGGGAGTCAGAGTCCAAAAAATCAGAGGCCAAAGGCTTCCCATCCTTGTGATAAAGTGTGTAAGGGTAAGAATTAACACCGCCTCTAAAAAACCCACCACCACCTCAGAGGTGCTCACACACTGTCTGAGTCACTGTTAGAGGTGCCTATCCTGATTGGAAGGAAAAGATCCCAGTGCCCCCAGCTCATGCAAGGACAAAGGCTCTTCAGAGAGTCAAGAATTCTACTGTGGTTTTGTCTCAAGAGAGATCAAATACTACATCATACCCAATACAAAGGTATGGCAGAATTGACTTATCCCAACCACAGGCTGGTTGGCAGGCCACGTCTGTGACTTCTGCAGAGACTCATCAGGCAACCTCCTTAGTGGGTGGGTAGTTTAGAGTCACAGGAAGCTTTAGATATTTAATTCATTCATTTACCGGCACACAATTTGGGAATTATGGAGAGCTAGATACTGTTAAATAAATAAATGCACTTGATGCATTCACATGTGTAGCACTGTTGAAAGATTATGGCAGGTATCAATTTCATTCCATTGACATACTTTCTGAAGAATAAACACAAGCCTAGGAGCTTGTGGGAAAAGAATTAACTTGGGAGTGGATTTTGTCCATATGAAAGCCACAGTGATGTTTGTAGGACTCTTCGACTGATAGAGATTTATGAGTGAAGTCTTAAAAAGAGTTCTGCTTCTGGCCAGTCGGTGTGAACATTGAACAGGGGAGAATGTGGGTTCATAGGAAGGAGCCTTATACCAAGCCAGCCCAATGGTCCATCTAGCTCAGTATTAGCTACACTGACTGGTAGCTCTCCAGGCAGGAGCTTCTCCCAGCCCTATCTGGAGATGACACTGAGGATCAAACCTACGACCTTCTGTATGCAAGACAGATGCTCTACCAGCGAGCGAGTTCAAGTCTAATGGGGTGAACTTGGACCACTCACCACCTAGGCTACTCTACAGGGTTGCTGCGAGGAGAAAAGGTGTGGGCAAGAAGGCAACCCTGAACTCTTTGGAAGAAAGGCAGTATTTTTTTGTGTAAAAAAGTAATTAATAAAAGTCTTTGAAGGGGAAATTTGGATATTAGTCCTAAGGCAATGCACAAAAGACACATCAGCTCTTCAAACTGTAATGCACAGGATTTTGGGTATGCCTTTTTTTTAATTAAAAAAAAGTAATAAACTAACTTTATAGAGACTTGCACTTGAGCTTGCTTTCCCCTCCTCCCTCCCATTACTTTTTCTTTGTGTGTTATGCCTTTTTAGATCAGCAGGGACTACCTTAGTATGAATTTTTGTAGGGTGCTCTGAGAGCCTTTTTGGCTAAACGGTGAGATATAAATGCCTCAAATAAACAAATAAAAACAGGCATATCATCAGATTTATCGCTTGCTATTTAAACCGCTGTTTTAGTATTTGTCTATTTTATTTTAAAACATGTATATGCTGCCTTTCCACATAAAAATTCCTCCAATATAACTAATGCATTAAAATAAGAATACATAAACTGTAAGAGAATAAAATAGCCCCCCATAAAAACCTCTTAAATAACCATTCAAATAAAAAAATATAGTTCATAAAAGTAATAGCAGGAAATAAAAAATTCCACAGCTGAGTAATATTACCTATCAACAAACCATCTGAAACATACATTTGCATAGCTTTCCAAAAAGACTAGAGTACGGTGGATTTCCAGATGTCAACAGGTAAGGAGTTCTAGAAAGCTGGGACCCACACAGAATAAACCCTCCATAACTTGGATGGGGGACCTGTGGGCCCTCCGGATGTTGTTGGACTCCAACTCCCATCAGCCCCAGCCAGTGTGGCCAATGGCAAGGAATGATGGGTGCTGGAGTCCAGCAACATCTGGAGGACCACAGACCTGTTCTATACTGTATTTTAAAGACACTGCCTTGCCTGTAGGCTTACATGGGGGGGGGTTCCTTCATCTTTGCTCTAATACAACAAACATACAAGGAAAGGGAAGTGAGATGGAAAGGGGGAGGACTTATCAGAATTATGTTTTTTAAAAGTCTACCTGACCAAGATCCACTTAACTCAGTATTCTCCCTCTCACAATGGACAGCCAGACGCCCCCGGAAGCTTACAAAGACAGCATGAAAATGATGGCCTTCTTTTATTTGTCCTCAGCATCTAGAGGATCATGGTGACTGCCTTTGAACATGGAGATTTCATTTACTTATCACAGCTTACAACCATTGATAAAACTACCCTGTATGAACCAATCTAATTTCTCTTTTGAAAACCATCTCAGTGAGCGTACCAGTTTAGCAAGGCAGCGCTGAGCTGAAGCCTCATTTGAGTGAAGGGGCCCCTACCCGACTGTTGATCATACATGCTTCTGTAGTGATGTCGTCACCTGACTGCAGGAACAGGAAACTGACTATAGCTCAGAGGCAGAGCACATGCTTTGTGTACAGACTGTCCCAGGTTGAATTCAAGGCTGGGTTGGGAAATACTTGTGCCTAAAACCCTGGAGAGCCGTTAGCAAACAGTGTAGACCAAAAGCAAGCAGCAACCTTTTCGACCCCGATGGCCACATGTTGGTGCTGGGCTACATACTCACATTCGGAGGCAGTGGGAGATGGCTGGGTAACCCACAGTGGGCCATGTCTGGCCTAGAGGTCACAGGTTGCCCACACGTTCTGTAGACAATACTGCACTGGATGGATCTATGGCGGTGGTTTTTAACCTTTTTTGGGTCACAGACCAATTTGAGCATCTCATGAAAGCTATGGACTCCCTCCCCAGAAAAAATGCACAAACATATACACACAAAACTTTGCATACAATTAATTTTATTGCATTGGAAATTGTTTTTTTTTGCACCTGGTTCACAGTTCCTCTGAAGCTGATGGACCCAGGTTAAGGACCCCTGGTCTATGGTTTGACTTGGTATAAAACAGCTGCTTATGTAGAAAGATGCAAGAGAGGGGAAGAGAGAGTTGTTCGGAGGGCATGCCCACCCACATGCACACGTGCATGTATTCATGCACACGTGACAGGAGTTTGGATATGCGTCAAATGCACTTCTGAAGCCTCTGCCTTGATGTGCCTTCTAAGGTAGGGACAGGATTGGAAACCAATACTGGATTGTAGAAAGTTGCATCTGTCTTGCCACATGGAGAACCCGCAAAAGACACTGCAGACCACAACAGCAGATCGATGGCTGGACTCCCCTTGCAGATGCCCTGGCTGAAGCTGAGCATGCAGATATGTTCTTGGACATCTCCCACTTGGGAACGAACCTGCTGTCCTGCCAGCACTGGGGCCCCAGTCCACTGGCCCAGGAACAGGGGGAGGGGAGTTAATGATGCTTCTTTCAGGACCAGAACTGAGATAATGGCAAGAGAAGCTGCCAAGGACAAAGGGGTCCTGACCTCAAGCAAAAAGGAACAGAAAACATTGAGCCGCCTGATGCTGTATTGAATAATAAGGGCTGCTCTGGGCCCTCTGGTGCAGCTTGAAATCAGCAGTGGCGTATTTGGCAATTCACTTGCCTGGGCTGATGGTGCATATAATCAAGACACTGCCTTACGCTGAGTGAGATGACAGGGTCAATCTAGGTAGATGACAGGGTCCATTGAGTCCCGAAAGCAGCAACAATCTAAGACTTAAAATCTAAGTCTCTCTCCCAGACCTTCTACCTGAGATCTCATGCCATTTTGTCTCTGAAGCAATTCAGGTCTGGGTTATCTTGACCTGTGCTGGTTAAAGCTATGCCAGAAAGACAGGCCGGATTGTACCTAAAAACATCCTTAACGGACATCTATCTTAACTTTTGTTTGAACATCTCCAAGGAAGGAGATTCCACAAACTGTCTGGCCTTCTTATTGAGTTGCTCTTATATAGTCATAGTTTCTCCCTTCCCAACCCGACTCCCTTTCTGTTTCCCCTAAATCTGTTCCCACCCACCCACCCACCCCCGCCAATAATCTAATCCCTTTATCTTTGCTTTTTTCAGAGAGCTGAGCCGGCCATTTTTTTCCTCCTTTTTAAAAAATACTTGAGAGAGTTTTAAAAAACAACACGTCAACATCTCTCTCCTTAATCTTATCTCTCGAGAACAAACATATCCGCTTCTTTTGGCTTTTCCTCCTCAAGATACTTGATCATCCTCATAGCTTTCTTCTGAATCCTTTCCAACTTGTCAACATCATTATTTTACCAAACAAAGTATTCCAATCATGGCTTTTTGATGCTGCACACAACAACATTATTCCCCTTCTTAATAGGCAAACCCCTTGGTATTAGATCAGGTACATGCTATACAAATGTTGAATTGGTTCATATCAAGCTATACTTTACTACTAGCTCAGTTTTTTCATTTAATTTTAACTTAAGTTGCATATACTGATGGTTATTGTATCTATAATGTAAACTGACGGTGGTTTATTGTTACTATTAGTAGTAAGTACATACTATTTCTTTTTTATGTTACTTTATTTTCATTATTATTATTATTATCAACATTCTTATTTTTTATTTTCCTTTTCTCTATTAAATTTGCAAATAATAAAATTAATTATTAAAAAGCTACAAAAGCTGATGGTCATACACACACTCTTAGTTATCAGGGCAGTTAACAGATTTCTGTTTTGATCAAGTACTAGTCCAGCATTTAAGGAATTTATAAATCCAAGTGCAAGAGGCATAGAATCAGTTAGCGAGAGGGGACTTTGCAGGCCGCCTAATTCGACTTGCTACGTGAAGAAGGAAATCCTCAGTTGCTAGAGCATCCCTAACAGACGGCTGTCCAGCCTCTGCTTGAAGACCCCAGAGAGGGAGAACCTACCATCCTATAGGCCAGCCTTTCCCAACCAGTGTGCCTCCAGATGTTGTTAGACCACAATTCCCATCTTTCCTGACCATTGGCAATGGCTGATGGGAGTTGTGGTCCAACAACATCTGGAGGCACACTGGTTGGGAAAGGCTGCTCTAGGCCAAGAATTGGGAACCAGAGGTCCGGCAGATGCTGTGGGATTCCAGCTCCCATCAGCCCCAGCTGGTCAAGGACAACACCTGGAGGGCTGCAGGTTCTCCCTCCCTGTTCTAGGCAATGGGTTCCATTGTCCAGCTGCTCTTACCACCAAGGCATTTTCCCCAATGCTCAATAAAATCAACCCACCCGAAACTTATGCCCATTAGATCTAGTTCTGGCTCGCTTGCATGTGACATCTCTTCAAGTATTGTATATTGGGGTGGGGAGCCTGGGTCCCTCCAGGTGTTGCTGAACTACAACTCCCATCACCCAACTGTTGGCCATGCTGACTGGAATGGATAGAAGTTGTAGTTCAGCAACATCTGGAGGGGCCACAGGTTCCTCCACCCCTGCTGGAAATGAAAGTACAGTCAGCAAAAGGCATGCACACCTGTTAGCTTTGGACAGAATCAGAAAGACAATCTGGTGGAAGGAGTGTTCTGCAAAGGAAAAAAATCCCTCAAGAGTCATAAATCTCAGTATCTTGTATTATAAATATCAATTAATCAGGGTCAAATTTTAAAAACTTAAAACAAAGCTTTGGTTGATTAATTACACTCAACCAATCTATTGAGGCCTGAAGATTATAACTACAAACTGATTATAACGACAACCACCCTCCTTGTCTGGGCTGTGCACACTTTGTTAGTAAAAAAATGATTCTGTGCCAAGGTAATCAATATCCTGTGCCAAGAAAGGCTGAATTCTGGACCTGCAGAAATTATGCAAAATTTTGCTTAATTTTCTCTCATGCAGCATAATTAATTACTTTTTTATTGCTTTGCGGAACTCATTCTAGCCCTGCTAATCACGATTCTGTACCTAGAATCACTGGAGATCTATTTCAGCTGTCTTTCCAGCTCCAGAAATTATGGGCAGGCCTTGGTCACCTATTTCCAAGCATCTCTCTGACATCAGGAGGACTTATGGTGTGCATTTTTAACAAACTGAAACTTGAGAATCTCAGGAAACTTTATTCATAAAACTCTAGAGTTGAAGGGATCTTGAAGGTCATCTAGCCCCTGCTCAATGCAAGAAATCCAGAGCTCCTCCCACCAACAGATGGCTCCCCAGCCTCTGCTTGTCCTGCAAGACAGAAGCTATGACCCCTCTAGGTAGTTGGTACCATTGTCAACCTGATCTTACCATTAAAAAGCTTCTAATATTCCACCAAAACCCACCCACCTGTAATTTAAGCCCATTAGATCCTGCCCATCAGAGCCAGTATAGTGTAATGGTTATAGAGTTTTGGACTAGGACCAGGGAGACCAGGGTTCAACACATACAGCCATGAAACTCACTGGGTGACCTTGGGCAGGTTGTCTCCCAGACTAATCTATCTCACAGGGTTGTTGTGAAGATAAAATAGAGTTGTACCATGTTCATCACTTTGAGCTCTTTGGAGGAAAAGACAGGATACAGATGCAATAATAGACAATAATAAAATAATAGATCTACTCTGCTTTCTCTGCTGCCTTAGAACAAGTCTTTGTCCTTTCCTTTGCAACAATCAGGTTGCAAGGCTAAATATATCCAGTTTCTTCAACGATTCCTCACAGAACTTGTTTTCCAGGCCATTCGCCATCTTCTTGCCCTCTCCCGCACCAAATACCAAATCCAAGAAACTGCAATTGACACCCTACCTATGGTACATACACAGCATTGATCTTCAGCTGATGGGTCAGGACGCACTCCTGCAGTGGACTTCAACCTTGGGAGGTTGAAAAATACTGCACTACCGCAGAACACAGATGTCAACTGGGTTGCCGAGGGTGGATGTGCTCTACTGAGATGGCCGCCGGTAACACTCGCACAGCGGCTACGCGGTTCCTCAGCTTCTCGCTGCTGTTGGTGCGCAGAAAAGGGAAGCAAGCCGTAACATTGTAGAGGCAGAGTCAGCAACAGCGCCTCCCTTCCTGGGGTGGCTGCGGTGGGGCCGTGGTGAACACCCAAAAGAGCTCGCAGAGTCTCCCCAGTAAAGTGGCAGTGGTGGCTGTCCCCGGGACCGGCAGTTATTTCATCTCATGCAGGACCCGTTTGTCTAGGATTAGTGCCTGGACAGTGGCGGCGGTGACGATGGCGAGGCGGGATGAGGAGTCGACCCAGGCAGTCGTGGTTGGGGGCTGGTTGGTGTCAGTACAGAAGACAAAGGGAAAGGGCGGTGCATTGGGGCAACTGGAGAGTGGCTATGCATGCCACGCCTTGGATGGAGGCACTGAGACATCTCACCACAGAAGCCAGGGAGCAGACAGTTTTTGGACCCAATTTTCCCTGATCACATTAGCGCTGTTGATGGGTGCTAAATCCCCATCACCTGTCTGGTTTATCAGACCTCAGAGCATCCACTGCAAATACATTCTTCCTGAGGCCCATGCAAGGAACTCCATTGTTTGAATCATTCGCACTTGGGTCCCTTGAGGCCTACTCTGGCTTTTATACTGGGTTTATGTGTATGGATATTGTTCATGTATTTTGCTTTGTAAATTAATCTGATATGTTTTTTATTGTACTTAGTGTATTCTATTGTAAACTGCTTTGAGAT
Source organism: Rhineura floridana (assembly GCF_030035675.1). Classification (NCBI taxonomy): domain Eukaryota; kingdom Metazoa; phylum Chordata; class Lepidosauria; order Squamata; family Rhineuridae; genus Rhineura; species Rhineura floridana. The sequence goes on along the minus strand of NC_084482.1, from coordinate 13,735,078 downwards.
TTCAGATAGTAACCGATTTATAAATGGAAATATAAATAAATAAAATACTGCTAGGATGGATAACCTGTGGCTCTCTAGATGACATTGGACTACAACTCTCATCAACCCCAGCTGGCACGGCCAGTGGCCAAGGATGCTGGGAGTTGTAGTCCAATAACATCTGGAGAGCTACAGTTTCCCCAGCCCTGCACAGTCTGATCTAAGGTGGCTCAGAACAGCAGCACAGTGAAAAATTAAGAAATGGGTCCCCAAGTGCATGTTTCGGATAAAAGGTGGTCCCAGGTCTGAACAAAGTTGAAGACTGCTGCTGTACAGTGACTGAGGCACTAACTACCCCAAATGGAACTACTACATGTTCCAAAGAAATCGTTAGGTACCCTATTCCTGGAGATAATCAAAGACTCTCCTGCTCTCCACCATAAGCAGCATGGCTGGAGGGTGGCATGGAAGTTGGTGCTCAGAAGTGTGTGTGGTGTGGGTGCACAATTATAAAGTCACACACAGACAGAGTTCCCACTGGGAAATAAGCATCATGCAAGCAGTTTCAGGAGTTGGCATTGCTACAGCTGGGCAGAACATTCCTCCTAATGGGAGGAAGGGCAGGATATAAATCTAATAAATAAATAAATAAAAAAAAACACGAGGCATAAAAACCTATTGCCTGGTTATTTGCTTCCTTCACAAGCCTCCTACACCTGAGATTAAAAACCACAACACAACAAGAACAAAAAACAGAAATTTTAACAGTGGCTGCAGCCCAGCCAAAACCATTCTTTTAAAAAACTCCTGTTGATTTCAACAGGGAAGCACCTGCTCAGAGACAGAAGCCGGGTGGCAGGGCACAGGGTTTGGCATGCAGAAGGCCCCAGGTTCAATCCCCAGCATTTTCAGTTAAAATGATCTGGTAGAAAGTGAAAGGATCTGATAGAAAGTGATGGGAGAGACCCTCTGCACTGAAATCCTGGAGAGGTGTTGCTAATCAGAGTCAAAAACAGTGGGCAAGACGAACCTAGGATAAGGCAGATTCATACATAAGAGGTCTTAAGTGCTTAACTTTTGGCTGGATAGTGCCCAATGCTGGGGTCCATATCTCCAAAATCAGAAATATGAATGTCCTAAGAGCCCCTGCTGGATCAAGCCAGTGGCCCACCTAGTCCAACATCCTGTTCTCCCAGTGGCCAGCCAGATGCTTAAGGGAAGCCTGCAAACAGGACCTGAGTGCAACAGCCATTCTTCCCACTTGGGCATCACCACAACAGATGTTAGGAGATATGGCCACTACTGTGTTGCACTGGGGGTACATTTGTTTATTTTTTCACTTATACCTCATATTTCCTCCCAGCCGCTCAAGGTCACACACATGGTTCTCCACCTCCCCATGTTATTCTCACACTGACTCTGTGGGAGACCATGAGTGGCTGAGAGACCATTACTGGTTGAAGGCCGCCCAGAGAGCCTCATGACCAAGTTGGGATTTGAATCCTGGTCTCTGAGGTTCTAGTCCTACACTCTACCATAGCACACTGGCTGTTATATTTCTTATAAGGCAGAAGGGCTGTAGCTTAGAGGTGGAGGATCAGCTCTGCATGCAGGAGGTCCCACATTCAGTCCCTGGTATCTCCAGGCAGGGCTGGGAGAGACCCATGTCTGAAACCCTGGAGAGCTTGATGGGCCAAGGAACTGATTCAGTATAAGGCATCTTCCTATGTCCCTAACATCATCCACCCAGAATGCAGGCCGGCCATAGAAGGAAAGGTTGAGGAAAGACTATATTTGGCTTAGACAAGATACATAAGTTTAGTCTAGGAGGAAAGGCAGTGGGATTTTTTAAAATACCCCATGGCACTTCAGATGTAGTTTATGCACTATTGGACATGAGACTTCAGCACATTCATGCAACTCTGCACAGAATTTACCATTTCTACATTGATACATCACTGGAGAAGAGCTAGCTGTCTCTGTTGTCTTCCTTCTTCTAGCCTTGCTTTGTGCAAATGCACTCTTTAGATGGGGGGGGCAAAGAGGGACAGGTTGCGCAGACAGGCTGCGAAACAACAAATGCCGAGCAAAAAACCCTGAAAAAGCAGTTTCCACGCATGGACCAGCCACAACTGCCAGAGGAGATCAGCACAGGTGGCAGATTTCCCAACGTGGGCAGAGAGATAGCGTTCACCAGGTTCCACCCTAAGGAACCTGCCCTTCCTCCTCCACACACAGCAAGCCGTTATCACTCATCTCATCCGAATGCAGCAAAGGAGAAGCAGAAGGCTGGGCCAGGCTCATGCTCACCTTGCTTATGCATCTGATGCGTGGAAGCTTTTAGCATGGTAAGAGGTGTGCAATTGTTAGGCAAGCCCTAACTGTCCATTAGTGAGGATCAGTTTCACCTCCTTGAAACTACAGAGCAAAAATCAACCATGTGGCAACCTGGACCAGCTAGTATAGAAACCACATTGTAATATGCTCAGGCAGTGGCATTCAGACTTGGTCACAGGGTGCCCAGGAGTTGCTTGGAGGCTTATTAGGAGGTTCAGAAGATCAACAACAGCAAACAACTCATACTGCCTAGCCCCAGATCCAACACTGTTGCCCAGACTTCCCCAAGCCAGTGCCCTCCAGATGTTTTGGACTACAGCTCCCATCACCCCAGTCTCTGGCCAGGTTGGGCTGATGGGAGTTCAAAATATCTGGAGGAGCACCAGGGTATGGAAGACTGTCCGTGCCACACCCTCTCCCCCAGTCAACACAGCAGCTCCAATTTTACATACAGAGAGGAAAACTGAGGCTGAAAGATAGCATGGCTCATACAGCCTCAGCAGAGGCAGGATTTGAACTCTGAGCCCCCTATAAAGCCTCGCTGCTTTAAAGTGCAGGCTTGGCACTTTCCCATCCCTCTCTTTCCAAATCACAGATGAGACATTTCCAGAGTAACAGGCACTTTCCTCCCATTTAGAGTCACAAGGAGCTGGTAGAGCAATTAACAGCTTGCACCTTTGGGCAGAAAGGGGGTGGGGACAAGGAACTTATTTTAGATTGCAACTGAGAAGCAAGTTCAGTTAAAGGGGTGGGAAGACACCCATGTCAACACACACACACACAAAATAGGAGGGGATGCAGCGCAGCCCACCTTGTAGGCCACAGTTTAAATGATGGCAGCAAGGGGTAGAAAAGAATGGTCAGTACATACATCTGTTCACTAATAGGCAAAAAACCTTGCGGTTTAAGAATGTACCTATAGCCCACAGATATTTCTATCAAACTTTAAAAAGCAGGGAAATTGGGCAGCTATAGCAAATGCACCAGGGGAGCAGGAGACCTGACCTCCTCTCTGAGATACTGGAGTGCCCTACAAATTTGTCAAAATGCAAACACAATTTGAGTTGGTCTTTCACAGTCCAATCCACTTGCTGTGTAGCTTGGAAGAATTTGGTAACATGTGCCTCTGAGCATATGGTGAGTGGTGGCAATACCTGCCATCTCCAAAGATGGAGAATGACATTTTTGTATGTTTGTTGGTGTTCTTCTTACTTTGCTTCTTTCCTGTGTTGCTAATGTTTCTACAGAGAATCTAAACTAGAAAATGTTATTTCTCTCATTATTCATCCTAGAAATCTGTGTCAAATTTATTTTTATTAATTTCAAAGCTTTTTTATAGGTCAATGTCATATGATGGTGAAAACAGCCTTTTGTGTTTCAAATTGGAGGCTATGTTCTATTTCTATTTTGGGTGCATTAACAGTTGAATCTGAAACTGCAGTTTGATGTAAAATCAGACTGATTACAATATGTAGCAATGACTCTAGCTGTTGGAAAAAACAAACTTAGCCTGCCCAAGATGCATGTTTTCAGCCTGCTATGTTTAAACCATTTCATTTAAGGCAAGATGGGTATGGTCAATTAAAAACATAGAGCACACCTAGAATTTTCCTAGAATATATTTCACCTCACACTGTTTTATCTGGTGCAAACTGAGACATTCCTGATGTCCACTGGAGACTATTCTACAAAGTAGTCAGTGCCATTATTTCAGAATTATTCTTGGAGGTTTTTTAGTGTAAATTTTGCAAAGTGTTGCTGTACTTCACATATTCACAGAAATAGTAGAAAAAGAAAATGATTTATTATAGGAAACTTCACTAAAATTGAAAAGTAAATCAGACATATTTAAAGTGATTATCTGAATTATGTCAACTGTCTTAATAATGTTGCTTCCTCCCTGCTAAAACAAGATCAGCACAGCACATGTCTTCTTTCTATTATTTGGCCTGATTGCAGGTGGTGCCACCACTCACCATATGCTCAGAGGCACATGTTACCAAATTCTTCCAAGCTACACAGCAAGTGGATTGGACTGTGAAAGACCAACCCCAATTGTGTTTGCATTTTCACAAATTTGTAGGGCAGTACAATATCTCAGAAAGGAGGTCAGGGCTTTACTTCCCACTCTCTGGTTGCAGAGAAAGAAGGAAAAAGATTCTATCAGTTCCTGTCTGCTAGGCTGGCCTTCCCCAGGACTTGAAAGATCTATTAGTGAAGGGCATATAAACTATAAATTACTTACACACATGTGGGTGCACACACACATATAGGTTTAAACGCAACCCAGCAAAGAAGATATCCCTTGAGGTCTATAGCGTAAACACCTTATTTGATATAATGGATTTCTGTTGTGCCTATTTGGAAAGCTCTGGGCAGCTTATAAAAGATCAAAATAAAACTGCACTATAAACCAATGTTTTCCAGGCAGGTGGTAGCTAAAGCAGTTTCATTACTACCACCAAATTAAATTGGAGGCACACTTCACTCTTACACCCAAAGACTCTCAAGTCTTAGGTTGCCATCCAATAGACACTTACTTGGGAGAAAGTCCCACTGAACCCAGTGGAGCTTACATCTGAGTAGACATATATTGGCTTGCAGCCCTAGAGAAAGTGTCCAAGTACAAAATGACCTTTCCCTCATATGGTCCCCCATTAATTATGTTTCTTTCTGTACGTGTTATTGCTCTGAGCATGCTTCCTTATTGGAAGGCACACAGAAACACAATTAACAGAACTGCACCCTCCATGAGTAGAAGGAAGCAAGGTCAGAGAAGTAATTCATGCAGAGATGCAACACGACGTCTTCTCTGTAGCTGGGTGCTTTGGGCTTAAGGGAGCCTTTCATTATTTAGTTAATTTCTCACAGCAGACAGTTTGATGCTGCAATATTAATAGCAAAGAGAAAGAGAGATTGCAATAAAACCAATTATTAAAAACAGTCAAATATAATACATTCACAGAGAGACAAAGATATATGCAACAGCACTGAAAGCAGAATGAAATAAATTCATCTGGGGATCAGCAAACTAGCACCAATGACAAAGATGGTTTGAGCACCAGTGCTTTATTATTTGATGCATTAAGACAGGAGCGGCTAGCCTGTGGCACTCCAGAAGTTGCTGGACTACAGTGCCCATCATTCCTGGTCATTGACTATATTGGCTGGGGCTGATAGGAGTTGGTGTCCAACAACAGCCAATGTGGTGTAATTGGACTGGGGAAGACCCAGGATCAAATCTCTACTCAGACATAAAGCTCACTGGGGGACCTTGAGCAGGCCACCGTCTCTCAACCTAACCTGGTGTCAAGTTCCGTGGAAGTAAGGCAAGATATTAATGTACAAAATAAATAATCTGGATAGATCAACACTGAACATATGTTACTATTATGACTAAGTCTCGCAAAGACCCCAAACTCCAGTATTAAAGTATCCTTTGTTGGACCAGGAAATGGCTGCTATAGAAGACAGAGAACTCTATAAAATTCCTATCTCTCAAACAGGGCCCAGAAGATGCAGTAACACAGACACAATCCCATAATTTATAGCTCTCCAGTCGAATGAGCTAGAAGATCATGAATTTAAAACATCTGGGCTGGAATTAGGCAAGTTAATCTCCCCCCTCACTATGTTTACAGCTGTTATTCTTATCTCTCTTCCCTTCCCCACCCTCAAAAGTCTTGAACTCATGACTGCTGTTGGGCAACGTGACTTGCTCAACTAGTTGGTGGGCTAAGAATAGATGCCGTCCATGAAATTTCATGTATCCGGGACTGGCATGTTTGGAGAGTCAAACAGGAATGCCGAAACCGGATGTGGGGAGGAAGTCATGCACAACATGCATCGTGGAGACTCTAGAAGGCCACCACAGAATGGATGCTCTTGAGCAAGCACTTAAGGCACGCATAGGCTGTGGAGACTGAGCATGTGTAAAGCAGAACCGTTTGCAATTCGCAGAAAGTCAGTGGAGAAAAGTTTGCCCTTCTTTAAAGGCTGGGATTCTCAGGACATATTATTCAATGAGCAATTCCAAATCCTGTGCTCATGCAGTAGTTCCTCAGGAGAGGCACAGGAATCCTAAACCAGGAATCCAGAAAGCCAAAACCTGTTACAGTGACTGCAAAGCTAAGACATACTTTCACAAGCTATCTAGAATTCACTTGAATGGTAGATGGACCAGTATGATCAGAACTGGCATTGGCATGTCACAGGGGTGCAGTGACTGTGCACAGATGACACTCAAAATTCTCAGACTGGAAGCCCCCTCCATTTCTTATTAGAAGAAACCTAGAAAAGCACATTTAACAATGCCTGATTCTGAGTCAGACCATTAGTCCACCTGGCTCAGTACTGTCTACTGGCAGTGGCTCTCCAGGATTTCAGGCAGGAGACTCTCTCAGTCCAACCTGGAGAAAGTGGGGAGTGATCTTGGGACTGTCTGCATGCAAAACAGATGCTTTATCACTGAGCTATGGCTCTATGTTACAAGCATGTGTAGTGGTCCTTACAAGAGGGACCCCTGCATGCCTGGGGTCTCCAATTACTTGGAGCATCTATAAACAAGAAGCTGCTTGAGCATGCCCCCCATACTTTGCTGAAGGCGCAGCCTCTAGAGCAGATGTTCTACCACTGAGCTATTACCTCTTCACCAGCTCATCAAAGGAGAGACATTTTCTCTGCATTTTCTTGCTGCCCCAAAGGAGTTGGCCAACTTTCTTCAGTCCAAGAGCCACACACCAGTGGTGGGGAGGGCCAGAAGCAAAAATGGGCCGAGCAACAAATGCAATTTTTTTTTTTGCCTTTGGACAGTAGGCTACTTTCTCTGTGAGGGGTGTGGCCTGGGAAGAGCTCCAAGGAACAGACAGAAAGGCCGGGAGGGCCACATTCTGTCACCCCGGCCCAAGGTTCCCCATCCCTGAGTTACAGCAACCAGGGAGGGGAGGGGACTACAGGACAGAAGAAGGAACAGGCAGAAGAAGCCGCAGCTGTTTTTGTCTCTTGCCACAGCCAGACAATTTCATAGGTATATGCAACTTTCAGCCCTAGGGGAGCTGGGACTCCACCTGGAGGATGGTTGCCAGTCAGGATAGTCTTTACTGGGTTAGATGGACTAATGATCTGTTTAAGCATCGGGGAGAAGACAGACCCTGTCTATAAGGAAGGCTCAACGGCAGGCTCCACACTATGGCCTGAAGGCACGCAGGAGCCACCATTTTGTTGAAGCTAAGCTGGTCTGGGTCTGGTCAATGCCTGCATGGGCGACTACCTAGGAACCCCCATATACACTGCCTTGTGTTCCATGATGATAGAAATGTAAGAAAAGAAAAGAGGGTGTTTTATTAAGCCAGAAGAAATGGAGGTGGCAGCAGCCGCAAGGGAGGGAGTGGGCGGGGAGAGGCACGAATGCCAGCTTGAACCAGCATTTGGTCTGCTACTGTTCTTATCCATAAGATCAGCTATGAACATACAGGCATCCCTCTTGATCTCTTGTCTTCTCCTGAATGCAGCTTCTTCCTACCTTCTATCAGCTACCCCATTCTTGCCCTAAACAACCTGCCTGGGCCTAAATACCCTTTTGGCTTTGTATCTCAGTTTCAAACACCCACGTGTATATGCTTAGTCTACAGCAGGGGCGACTAACTGTGACCCTCCAGATGCTGGGTTTCATGAGAGTTGGAGTCCAAGGACACCTGGAGGGCCACAGGTAAACCACCCCTGATTTACAGAGTCTTCTGACACCACAGTTGCCACAACTCCCCACCCCACCCCGTCTCATGAGAACATAAGAAGAGCCCTGAAGGATCAGGCCAAAGGCCCACCCATCCCAGCATCCTGTTCTCCCAGTGGCTAACCAGATGCTTATAAGAAGCCCTCAAGCAGGGCCTGAGTGCAACAGCCACTCTCCTAACAGTGAGGTTCACTGCCTTTACCTGGTCAAGCCCGCCAACACAGGGGTGGAGCCAGAGCGATGGGTTTGCCAAGTTGGGGGGGGGGGTCCAACCCTGGCTATCTGGGGCACAGTGATGGCCGTGGTGGGTACAGAACAGGAGAGGAGGGTCTGAGTTAAAACAGCTCAGGCACAGCCACACAGAGGGCCTGCCCAGACGCCTCTAACAGACTGCATGGGCCAATGCTGTTACTGATTCACAGAGGCACACAAGTGGCTGCCCTTGCACTGCATCAATGGTGCCTTCCTTTCTGGCTGTGCAGAGGACACTGAAAATGCTATCAACAGTCCCTTTCAACCCTGTACTCTGCACCCCTATACAAATATATATCAACCCTTTCACCTTACAGGACTCACCCACATCTCCAACTGAACAGTGAAGGCAAAGGGGAAATGGATGTCCCATTTAAAAAAGACTGTAACTAAAACAGTGGCAGTTTTTAAAAAGTCAAAACAAAAATGCATTCCTGTGCATTTAAAATTTCCAGAAATTTACATTTATTTATTTCTGGAATCAACAGGCTGCCGAAGCATGACATTTGGGCAAGGGAAAAAGGCAGCTTTGACTCTTTGCCCATAGGATAAACAAGCCTGATCTACATTGTCAGGCTAATACTTCAAATATTTCAATTTATTCCCAAGTTTTACATGCATGTCCCTGTCCGTCTTTTAGCTTCCCTCCCAAAAGGCCATACCAGGAATTCTGTATTTCTGTATCCCCAGCAAAAGTCCCCAGCTGTCTCCCAAAACCATTTTCTCAGTTTACAGTGTCAATTTGCCAAGCTTTGGTCTACCGGGAACTGAGGACAGCAGTTTTTTTGGAATGACTGTTTGTTATGCACTCTGATGCCTCTGAAGAGCATTCAAATGCAGCCCAGCAAAAAAGCAGCTGTCAGGCTCAGGTGGCTTGCTGATCTATTATCCAGGCTATAAATAGCTGCTGGAACCCAGATGCCCAGCTGCTAATGGTTCTTGGAAAATTCTCAAACACACCTTGAAGGGGTGGGAGCAGACCAGTCGCAGTTTAACCCTTAGCAGGACAAGCTTTGAAAACAGAAATTTATTTCTGAAGGGGAACACCAGGAAATCACCTTTGCCATCTAACAGTTTGGGTGGTGCCAGAGGGAGATGGAGGGAGCAAAACAGGGTCAAGAACTGACAAGAAAAGAGATAGCAATCACTTCAGCTCTGAGCCTACACTGGGATTACAGTTCTTGACCATTATTATTATTGAACCCAAATACCATGGGACAGCTTTTCATTCCAGTTCCCCTCACCACAACTTTGAACCAGCTTATCTTCTTTTTTGAGGGGGAGAAGGGTGAATCATACATTATTGCCCTCTATCTTGCTTGCATTGTTAGCTCTTTGGGGCAAAGATTGTCAATGTTGGGAGATCTTCTGCATGGTAAATTCAAGGATTAAGGAAAGGCAAAGGCAGGGAGGTCACAGAGCAGTATTTTCTAAACATTCTACCAACAAGGAACACTTTCTACATCAGCCTGCCTGCTGAGGAACACCTAAGCATTACACAGGATGCTGGGATGACCTTTCAGAGTGCACACCTGGTTCACCGAAAGCACCGGCCAGGGCAGCTGGACCTCATCATTGACCCATGCTAACTGGGCGTCCAGTTTAGAACTTGCCCTATAATTCCTCCTCTACCATCTATTTGCAAGTTGCAAGGGAAGACTAATAAATTGCCTTTATCAGGCAACACAATTTCTTTGCCAATGAGTTCTTGTACTACAGAAATCAAAGACAAAAAGAAAGAATCAGAACTGGCATAGTTCAGTGGTGAAGAGACCAAGGTGCAGATCAGGATAGTTCCTAGTTCAAATCTCACCTCTTGCCATGAACTCACTAGGTGGCCTTAGGCAAGCCACTCTTTTCAGTTTCACTTTCCCCTTCTGCAATATGAGAGCAGAGGATAATAATTTTGATTTACATTACAGGGTTGTCATGAAGGATTACAGTTCAATAACGCTCAAATGTACAAAACTTCACAAATTACTAGGTAAGGACAAGACTGGGATATATATATGGGATATATAGGATGATGTTCACCCGAAGCAGCAACTGAGATGGGGAAAAAAGTGTCCCACTTTAAGCTGCTTGAGGAGGGGGAAATCACATGCTTGAATGTTTTGCCGTGGTGGGGAAGGGAAGGGAAGGGAAAAATGCTGCACTAGTATATCAAGGCCATCTAGTTTTCTGTGTTCATTTAATATATATATAAAGGAACAGCTTTACTACCTGAGCTGTTGTTTGTGAAATTGGCTTCCTCATTGTGGCAGGATTCAACACCTTTCATGCAAGCAGTTCTCAAAGCGTTATCAGTGGGCACACAATGCAAGCTAAGTCAGTATGTGCTTGGTCAAAGCCTGGATAGGAACAAAAGGAACTTGCCTTACATAAGGCCAGACTCTTTGTCCATCATCTAATGCAACATGGTCTACTCTTGATTGGTTGCAGCCCATCAGGGTCTCAGGCTGGGAAGGGTCTTTTCCCAGCAGCACCTGCTACCTGATCTTTTTTAAAACAGGAGATTCCAGGGATCGAACCTGGGGCTTTCTATGTGCAAAGCCAAGCACTCTGTACCATTAAGCTATGCCCATCAATACTCCACCTTGAAACCCAATGCATGTTGCCTTGAGTTCCGTGATGGAAAAATAAGAGGGATATAAATACAAGCAATATATAAATTAATTAATGATTAAATTAATAATATATGTCCTGATAACAGCGCATTTGAAGAGGAAAACATATGGATGGGTATTAGAGACACAAGAGGAAGCAATGATCAGCTGCAGCTCCCTGCGAATGCGGCTACGCAGATCCTCACTAACAGACATGCATGGTAGACAAACAGCAAGCAATCACTTCAGTGTAAATTGCTGAACCCTCAAAAAGGACACAGAGTCACTAACCTCTAAACACCGGAAGCCTTGACCTACCATCCTCTCAGCTGAGACTTCAGCAAGTGTAGCTTGAAGTTAAAATGATTTTTTTTAATGATGAACTTTTTCAGAAGCAAAGCTGCACACCAATTTCCCCTGCCCCCCCCAACATGAACATGAATTACACATGCCTGGCTATGCATATCATCAACACTAAATAAAATGATGACAAAGAGGAAAGTTGAGCAGAGTTTTCCGTTGTTTCACCCATTCTCAGAGCCTCTTTTGTGGAATTCAGCAAATCTAGGTGCTGTTGTTTGCTGACGCACACACCTCAAAGGCCTATCCTGAGCCTGAACTGACTCTACACAATGATGGGCCAAGCCAGAATTCAAAGTGTCTTGCACTACAAGTCCCACAAGGCAATCACAGACACCAGACACAACAATGAGTGGAGGTTCTGACGTATTTTCTTTATGGAATCACAATGGCAATGGAATTCCCCACTGGGACTCTGGCACTGAAAAAACACCCACAGCAACACACACACACACATGCAACAGTTAAATACAAGGGGCAGACTCTGAAGCCCAAACTCCATTTACACATTTGCAAGGGATCTTACCAAGCACCCCCAAGTCAGAACAAGGCTGGGGAACCTGTAGTCCTCCAGATGTAGTTGGACTCCAACTCCCATCAGCCCCTGCCAGCATAGCCAACAGACCAGACCCAGACCTGCTTAGCTTCAGTGAGGTCACTGCATTATGTGCCCTCATCGCTTTAGCATATCATAATGAAGCTATTTCTGCACTTTTTAAACACTGAAATCAGGGTGGAACCAACATATGCTCAGGAATAATGTGGGTATGTGTTTACAGGCAGATTTGTAAAAAAGAAAAAAGTGAACTTTGTAAACTTAGGATGGGACTACAAGTTCCATCTCAAGCGTATGTTTTTAAAGCCTGAAGGCTGCTTTATCTATGCAATTCAGGGCTGAGAGGGTATGATTTTCAGCAGAGCAGCTTTGGGGAGAACAAAGATGCTTAAACATGGCCCCTGCACCCTTAAGAGTTGTGCAGAAGAGGGAATTTCAGTTGCATGGCTTGCATGAGATGCTACACCTGCTGAAATTCCTTTTCCTACACAGCTATAATGGTGCAGGCACCATGTCCTCTTTTTGCATCTGGAGAGCCCAGACTGTGATGGAAATGTGGGTCTAGACGCTGGGCTGTAGGGGTAGCCACCAGGCAAAGGAAGGGTTAAATGCTCTTCTCCCATCCAAAGCTTATCTGCTCCAAATTGCACCACCCCCTCCCTGGATTTACACAGGAGAAGCAGCAGCTGGGATTGAAAAACACAAGGCAATTTTTCTATCAGAAAGGCCATTGTAAGCTTTCTGGGGCAGTGACCATATCGAGTATGCATATGTTTAGATCAGTGTTTGGAAAAGTTACTTTTTTGAACTACAACTCCCATCAGCCCAATACAGTGGCCATGCTGGCTGGGGCTGATGGGAGTTGTAGTTCAAAAAAGTAACTTTTCCAAGCTCTGGTTTAGATGCAGCAGTTACGTCATCATAGCTGAAAACAGGAGTTTGTCTATTACAGCTTCCAATCATTCCAACAAGTACTCAGTACCAAATACATTCTAACCTATGGGTAGAATAATTAATATAAGTTAATGAACTTCACATTTTTGTATCTCATAGGTACCATTTCTTAAATTTCCGTGAAAAGGGGGAAAAATCATGTCCCCCCACCATCTAATTATACCAAACTGAAGCATATGACCGAGGGATTCTCATTTCCAATTCATCAGGGTGGTTCGTGACAGATGCTTTCGGAGGTCACTGATTCATAGGGTCGCCATAAGTCCTAATCGACTTGGAGGCACATAACAACAACAAAACATAATCAATAAAATTAAAGCAAACAGAAGAAAATCATCTTGCTTCTTTTGTCCTCTCATCACCCCACTTTGTGTGTCAACTTCCCCATTACGGCTATTTGCCAGACCTTTTGATACCATTGTGCCAGATCAGAAATATTAAAATCTTTCCAGTTCTTAGCGATAATGCCCCAAGCTGTACACAACAAATGAGAAATAAGCAGCTAATGATGCCAAACTGGCAAATAAACTTTGTGAGATTCCTCTCACAGGCTCTTGAACAGGCTCTTTTCAAAAAAGCTATTTTCTAAAAACAGAAACTGTAAGTTACAAGTTTGTACAGAATATTTAGTGATTTCAATGTATACCTATTTGTTTCAGCCCCTGATGAAGGCTATATAAGATTAGCCGAAACGCGCTGGGCTTTTTTTAATACAATTTTAATTTACGTAAATGGAATAAAACTGTGACTTTTTACTCAAGCTTTTTCGTCATTCTGGGCACCTCCCTCCATTCAACTGTTTCATTGAATGACATCCACTCTCTACCTACCTCTTAAAGGAGATCATCAAGCTCCCAAATGTAAGGAAAAGGATAGGAAAACCCACACCTAGTCAGACCATTAGTTCATCTGGCTCAACATTGTCTGGACTGACTGGCATACTTATCCAACGGTTCAGACACGGGTCATTCCCAGCACTACCTGGCAAATGCCAGGGGTTGAACTGGGGACATTCTGCATGCAAAGTATGTGCTCTACTACCAAGCTACAACCCTTTCCTTAAATTCCCTGACTTCTGCAAGAACTACCTGGATTAAACTTCACATATAGCACCCATTGCTTAGGCACTCAAATTCCTGCTTCTTAAGTTCAAAAGGATGATGATAGCAGTAGCCACCAAAATGAAATTTCACTCAGATTTACAGTTCAGAATTTTTTTAGAATCAGACTTATTGAATCTGAAATATTTCATTTTTGAAATTCAACTTTGAAGGGTAGCTTTAATTGAAGAACTAAAGAGGGAAGCAGATTGCTTTCCTGAATTAGAGCATGGGGATATCCAATACCTTGCTGTACCTGTATTTTGCAGGGATATTTCTCATGCTTCTTGTCATTATAGAGGCGAGATGCAAAGAAGAACAGAGTTTTAATACTATGAATCAGGGCTAGAAGCTTGGGGTCTTCCAGATGTTGCTCAACTGCGATTGTTTTAAATGGCTGCATAGAAAAGTTGGATTTGTCGGATACTGCTTCTCACATAGGACTGGGGAAAACTTGCTGAAATACCCATCCCTAACAACCCATTAAAGCAGGTATGGGAACCTGTGGTCCTCCTGCTGTTCTGCAACTCCCATGATTCCTGACCACTGGCCAGGCTAGCTGGGACTGATGGGAGCTGTAGTCTGACAATATATGGAGGGTAATAGGTTCTCCATCTCTGTACTAGGGGTACAGGACTCCTGTCTTTCTTAGCACCATGCCTAGCTGCATGCATCAGGAGGCTGCCGTACGGGCCTGTCCCAGGACCCTTGTCTGAATCTAGGAAACCCTTGCTCTTCTAGCAATTTCTAGCAAAAATTGCTGAAACTCTATGCAGTAGAAAAATCAGGATGAGGCAACAGGCAAAGACAAGCAAAGCAAGGCCTCAAACAAGAGTGGCCATAATCTTACTTGGGAAGAAATATGGGATTAGGAATTGTGTATCAAGAAAAGAAAAATCACCAGGTGGGGCTTGTTCCACCCAAGTGCCGAGAGCTGGAAGGAACAGCACCTAGTGGAATTCTCTTTTCTCTGAAAAGCACAAGAGCACCCTCTGGAATAACATTGTATTGGAAAATTAACAGCAAAATCATATACATGTTCAATGGAGCTTTTCCCAGGTCAAGGGTGAATGACAGCATCATAGCCTAAAAATCTTAAGAGATGTCAACAAATCAAAGACATGCAGAGGTCAACACCACCTGTATCCAGGATAAACCTTAAAGACTAAAACCCGAAAGAAGGAAAGAAAGAAAGAAGGAAAGAAAGAAAGAAAGAAAGAAAGAAGGAAAGAAAGAAGGAAAGAAAGAAAGAAAGAAAGAAAGAAAGAAAGAAAGAAAGAAAGAAAGAAAGAAAGAAAGAAAGAAAGAAAGAAAGAAAGAAAGAAAGAAAGAAAGAAAGAAAGAAAGGGTTTGCAACCTCTCTCATTTCTTGTTTTTTCCCTTCCACACGTCAAGTGGAAACTCTGAAAAACATCAAAGAGGTCAGCTAGGAAGTGCTAGAAATCTTCCACAAAATCTTCTGCTTCTATACAGTTTCCAGACTAGACAGCACAGAACTGGTGATGCCATTTTTTTTGACCCTGTGGGCACATTTGCAAACCAGTGAAACTGTTGTGGGCACTACACATACCTGCAATGAAGCACACACATCACAACATACTCTACTGTCTATAACAGAATGTCTTCTTTCAAGTCGATTTCAGCAGGAGGAGAGAAGAGAGGACTCTGGAGGCATCCGAGAAGGCCTCTGCAAGCGCATGTGTGGCCACGGGCATCACACTGCAGACCCCTCGCTTAGAACAATGCAGAACAATTAATGGAGGATATCAACAGCTATTAGTCACGATGGCTACATAATACCTTCAGGATCAGAGGCAGTGAGCCTCTGAATACCAGCTGCTGGGAAACAAGAGCAAGAACAAAGAGCATGCTGGATCAGTGGCCAACAGCCCATCTAGTCCAGCATCCTATTCTCACAGTGGGCAACCAGACGCCTACAGGAAGCCCACAAAGAAGACACAGGTGCAAGAGCACTCTCTCCTTCTGTGGTTTCTAGCAAGTGGTATTCAGAAGCATTCTGCCTCTGTCCATGAAGGAAGAGGGAAGAGCATAGGCACCAAAGCTAGTAGCCATTGGAAGGACTACTGAAAGGGCTAGAAGGGGCTATTGCCCTCATGCCCTGTTTGCAGTGGGCTTCCCAGAGGCATCTGGCTGCCCACAGTGGAAGCAGCATATTGAACTAGACACATCTTCTTTGGTCTGATCCGGTAGGGCACTTCTAATGTTCACCATCCATCAGCTCCTTGAGGCACAAGTGCATGCACTCATGCACCCATAAACATACACACCTGCAGCTTCACCAGAGAGAACAAAACACATCAGAAAACATGCATGCAGCATTAAAGGTGGAGACAGGCAAGTGAAAGCTGTGAAACATGCTGCAGGAGCCCCAGAGGTTTTTATCTTACCATCTTAGGGGCCAGTCTCTGAAGGAAGCAACAGCAACACACGTAAAAGGGCTGTCCCAATATGGAAGTGGGCTCTAACCTCTTGGAAATAAAGCATTCCTGATCGGGGAGGGTTGAGACAGGGAGTTTTAGCACGCACTGCCAATGTTGGAGGGGGGGGAGATCTAATGGGTTACCACACAAACACGATGACAAGAGGGCTTCCACACTAATAAAGATATCACCAATAGCTGCCCAGCATCTGAATATGCATATGTAATATATTACGTTGCTTTACACTAATCACACCATAGGTTCATCTAGCATGTCAAGTCTCACTAACAAGCAAAGCTTTCAAAGTCCCAGGATGAGGCCTTTCCAAGCCTGAATTCCCTAAAGGTAAAAGTGTCCCTGCACTTATAGTGCGAGTCGTTTCTGACTCTTTGGGTGACGTCTTGCGACGTTTACAAGGCAGACCGTATATATGGGGTGGGATTGCCAGTTCCTTCCCCGGGCTTTCTTTACCCCCCAGCATATGCCAGGTATTCATTTTACCAACCACGGATGGATGGAAGGCTGAGTGGACCTCTACCCCTTTTACCAGAGGTTTGACTTCCTCCTTCCGTTGGAATCGAACTCCGGCCGTAAGCAGGGCTTCGGCCGCATTACTGCTGCTTACCACTCTGTGCCATGGGGATTTAAGCTACAATCCAAACCGCTGATCCATCATGCTGGGGGTGGGATGGTGGTCTCCCTCCAGCCAGCCCAAGTGGATGGAAGCTCCACTGGTGGGATTTGCCTGGTCTCCCCATGCACACACACACACACACACATATATTCCTTCATGCCCTGCTGCTGCTCAACCAGGGCTAGGATTGCTCTGCCTATCTAGAACCGTCTGAACAGAAACATGTGCTCTGCTATTGAAATTCACCCAGCACCACCACCACCACCACACACACACTCTTTCACAAAGTAGGCTACCAGGCTGGGGCATCTCCTGTGTCTTATGCATAAGGAGGAGGAAAAACCAAGTCACCTAAGCTAGCAGAAGGTAGAATGAGGCTGTGTCAATGGCCCTGCCCACTTGATGGCTGCACATTCAGCAAAAGGAGAAGTATGCACAAAAAGCTGCTCAGGTATAGATGCTCCAAGAAACTGGAAACCCCGATCATGCAGGTGTCCCAACTGTATGGGCCACCTACAGATGAGTAGGTATGTCCATAGCTCAGCAGTAGAGCATCTGCTTTTCATGCAAGAAGTCCCAAGTTCAATCCCCAGCATCTCCAGGTAGGAAATCCTGGAGAGCTACTACCAGTCAGAGGACAATACTGAGCTAGATGGACTAACAATACGACTCTGCTGCTCACACCTATCTATCCCTTTGCAGACACCCATGCTGGACACGTGGATGCCAAGGGAATGAGGCTTGCGGTGCAGTCACATTCAGCCTTCTACTCATGTGAGAGCCCTACATCAAGGGTGGGGAACCTGTAGCCCTCCACATATTATTGGATTCCCAATACCCAACAGTGCCAGCCAGCATGACCAATAGCTGGGGATGACAGGAGTGGGAATCTACCAACATCTACAAGGCCACAGCTTCCTCCATCCCTGCCCTAATGTGCAAAAAGCTCTCATGCTCACTGAATGTCATCAGGTATATTGCTCAACCATGGTCCCTCAAAATGCTCATGTCCCCATAGAGAGGTCCTCCTCACATTTTAAGGACCCTTGTTCCCGACCACTTTGCAAACTTCAAAAATGTGTACTACTTGAATGCCCATGACAACAACCTAACAAAGCATCACATTTCTAGGTGTGTGCATGCCATCTACCAAAGCCTGAAGTTTGTTGACTTTCCTTTGGCACCAAGTCATAAAATCAAGTATGGGACAAAATGGAAAAGGACTGCCTTCAAGTTGATCCCAACTTATGGAGACCGGGTCTTCATGGTAAGTGGTTTTTAGAGGGGGTTTACCATTGCCTCCCTCTGAGGCTAAGAGGCAGTGACTGGCCCAAGGTCACCCAGTGAGCTTCATGGCTGTGTGGGGATTCAAACCCTGATCTCCCAGGTTGTGGTCCAGCACTCTAACCACTATACCACACTGGCTCTCAAGTATGGGACAAGACTGTGACAATGATGCACATGCACTCCTCAAGACTGAAGACAGCCAAGCGGCAATATATGCTACTCTGCACAAAGTGGAAAGTCTCTGCCCCGCCCCCCAAAGGGTGATGGATGAAGATGAATGGAACACAACTGCCAACCCAATGCAGCATGAACAATCTCTGTGTATCTAGAATTCTTACTTAAAATCAATTCTCACAGGGACTTCCCATTCATTTCTAACTTGGGGCAGGAGGCTTTAAAGCTATACCTTATTAAGTGTGTTGGGCAAGGTAGAACACCTCTGAAGGCCATCTAGTCCCACCCACTGCATTAACCAAAGCAGCATTTCTTCCACATAGACACCAAGACTAGGAATGCCAGGTCTTCACCCAGAGCTGGTGCGTGGCCCTTTAAAAGCCTCCAAGGCACTGAGAACACAGAACATTGGGTGCTGTCTCATGTAGTCAGACTGCTGGTCCATCTGGCCATTAACTAGTTTAAACCTGGGACCTTCTGAATGTGAGGAAGATGCTCTACCTCCCTTCCTCAGGTGCAACAACTATTCCATTCCCACCTGCCGGGGTAGGGCATGCAAAACTAATGCCCAGCTTGTTGCATCAGGCCAGACAGGAGAAGCAAGCAAAGAGATCAAGCAGTGAGAAAAAAGGCAGAGCAAATCACATCCTCCCTTGGTGCCTCAGAGTCTTAGTTAAAAGGACAGGTGCTGTGGCCTGCAAACCCTATCCAAGACCTCTCCAACCAGCAAACCCTGATATATCAAATCAGTGTGTTGCCTGCCCCCCATAGGCCAATGGCCAGAGTGAACGTGGTACACCATGCCAGATTTGCAGTGAAAGAGCAAGAAACCAAATTAAGCACAGTGTCCAGATAAGCAAACACAAGACTCTTCCAATAAAAGCAGGATCCCATACACACATGATCAGAAAAAGTTAAGTGAAACCAGTTTGTGCCTACAGATGAATAAATGCATGTAATTTGGGGTGGAGGGAGGGAGAGAGAAATGCATCAAAGTAACATATGTAAACTCAACTTTTTTTTACTAGAGCAGGCCAGGAGGACTGGGGGAGTACATGGCTCCAAACGACTTCAGCTAGTGAGCCAAGCCAAGCCACACTGCACAGAGCAAATCAAAGCATTCCCGAAGTCACTAGCCACAAAGGCTTCCTGGATCTGGAGACAACAGTGAGCCTGACCAGTTCAAAACCACCCAAACAACACGTTATGAGGATGCAAAGCCACTCCAGGCAACATCGTGTGTTTTAATTGTGACAGCCAATAAGGGGGGGAAGGAGGAAATGGGATGAGAGAAGAGCACCCATAACGGCAGGTGAACACTGCCAGCCTGATCCTATACGCGCCGTTCTTTAATTGGAAACCAAGTGCCACTATGTGGTACCAGCGACTGCCTTCCAAGTTGCCAGGAAGTTGGGACTGCAGCCCCAAGTTCTTAACAACAAACTGGAGGCAAGACTTCCGCAGCCGCAGCCGGATCTCGCTCCTGAAGTCCCTGATTCTTGCCCTCTGTGCAACGCAATGCCTCCTCCCCTCTCCATTCAGCGGAGAAAGAGAAAAGAAAGCCAAGCCTCCGCCTCCGCTTTCTCTTTCTCCCGGGCGATCCGGCCAAGCCCCTCGCCTTGTCACATACAGGCCGAGTCACGCGGCGGGAAAAAAAACAGCTTCGCCCGGCATTGCCGGCATTTGATTTCTCTTTCCACGACGCATCCACCCGACGATTGTCTCTGCGCCCTAGCGAGCGCAGCAGCAGGAGCGCGGGCTGTCGCTGTTTCCCAGTCCAGCAGACCTACACCAGCCAACCCGCCGTTGCTCCGCGATTCCTCTTACCTTGGCTGGAGGCGCCGCTCTCGCCGGCCGGGCTCACGCCCTTCTCCTCTGCCGCTCGCCCTTTAATTCCATCTGGGGAGGAGAAAACGGAATCGGAGTCGTGAGTGGTGCTGCTGCCCAGTGCGGGGTGCAATCCTGGCATGGATGGGCCCTCCTGGCTGCCTCCCTCGGGCAGGGCACGCACAGGGAGATCCGTTTAGCCCGCCTACTGAGCTCCTGTCCAAGGCTCAAGTGGACAAGGAGAGGGGAAAAGATCCAGTCCCAGTAGCTTTTCCCGGAGCCATGAGGCCAACCCTAATTTGCGCGTGAGAGAGGGAGACAGATCAGCAGCGGGACTCGGCGATCCCTGCCTGCTCCATCACTCGGAAGCGACGGCCGTGGCCGCGAGCGCCTCTCCAAGGCGGATCCACCTGCGCCGGGCCCCGCTTCTACACTCGCTCGCTCTCTCGCGCACACAACACACACCCCTAAATGCAAGCGAGCGGAGCAAAGAGACGGGGGAGGAGCCCGCAGACAAGGAACAACAACAGGAGAGCAGAAGGGGGAAAAAATAGAAAGAAAAAAACCCGCACGGGGGGGAAGAGTTGCATTGTTTGCCGAGGGAGCTCGTGATTGGCCGCGCCTCGGCCAATCGCAGGGTAGAATGAAAGTTTGCAGTTCAAGTGCTCCATCTGGTGCTGGGATCTTTGGCCTGGAGCCCCTGACCCCATCGCATAGTTATTACACTCGGTGTTTCCCAAACTAGCTGATTCCCCATCTCCCCCGAATTAAAAAAGGGGAGGTAAACTTCGATCTCGCTACACCCTTCCCCCCCCATTTTAAAGATGCAGGTAGGAGCAAGCTGTGTCTTCTAATCCATAATTACATAAAACAGGAGTTTATTTAACAAAGTATACATGCCAGGCAACCTTCACCAATCTGGTGCCCTCCAGCCTCTGGTGCTGGCTGGGGCTAATGTGAGAAATAGTCCAAAACATCTGGAGGGTGCTAGGTTGGTGAAGGCTGATTCTTACCAAAATAAATTGGAAATAGAGATGGAAAGATCTGTCAGTTTCAGTTCTGTCCCTTTCTCATTTTTTTCAATCTCTGCAGAAATTTGTGATTTTTTTTTAAAAAAAACCCTCATGAAAATTCTTCAGCATTTTAGAGCATTTCTCCTAATAAACATATTTTCATAAGCAGTTTTGACTAACGTACACATTTTTGCAAGAAAATTCTTCTACTATAATTTATTTTTATTAGATTTATATCCCACCCTTTCTCCCAGTAGGAGCCCATGCAAAAATGCATTTTTGTATGTTTTCAGTAATATATTCATTTTTATGCACTCTTATTCCTAATATATGCATTTTTGTAAACTTTGGTTGGAGAACTGCATTGCAAAATTTGGAAATGTGCACATTTCAAAGGATGGCTGTGTTTCACTTCTCATATTGTTTTGGAAAGTGCTAATTTGATACATTTGCCTTTAAAGGCAAAGTGAAACAATGGGTTGGATGGAGACTACAGCTACAATCCTATACTGACTGATTTGGGAGTAAGCCCCATTGAATTATTTATTTATTGCACTTGTATACCGCCCCATAGCCGAAGCTCCCTGGGCGGTGTACAGCAACCAAAAATATTAAAACAAATATACAATTTAAAACACATTTTAAAAACAATTTAAAACACAATTTTAAAATTTAAAACAATATAAAAACAATTTAAAACACATGCTTAAATGCCTGGGAGAAGAGGAAAGTCTTGACCTGGCACTGAAAAGATAACAGTGTTGGTGCCAGGTGCACCTCGTCAGGGAGATCATTCTGTAATTTGGGGGCCACCACTGAGAAGGCCCTCTCCCTTGTTGCCACCCTCCAAGCTTCCCTTGGAGTAGGTACCCGGAGGAGGGCCTTTGATCCTGAACGTAGTGTACAAGTGGGTTCGTATCGGGGGACGCGTTCCATCAGGTATTGTGGTCCCAAGCCGTGTAAGGGGTCTTGCTCCTCAGTAGGCATGAGTCCCACTGATAACAAAGGGACAAGTTAGTAATGATTTAAACTGCATTGATTTCAACAGAAACTGCATCCAACTGATAGGGAACACCTATGTATACTCATGCAGAAATTAGTCCCATTCAGTTCCATAGGGCTTAATACAAGGTAAATGTGCACAGAACTGCAACCTTAGTCTGAATCTAACCTATTGTTTTTGATGGCATCTATTTCCAACTCAATTTGTGCTTGGGACTGCAGCTGTCAAGAGATGAGCACTGGCACACACAAACACAAAAGGGCAATTTCCTCAGTACTCCACTGGGACTGATGGGAGCTGTGGTCTTAAACATCTGAAGGGGACCAAGTTAATGAAGGCTGAGTTAAGGGTTCTGGAGATGGTGCATGTGCTAAGAATCAAGTGAAGCCACAGCCACTAAGCAGCTTGCCCCTCATCCTCCATAGACAAATTAAGATTCCCGTGGACAAGTGAGGATTGCAGGTGAGGTTCATTGACAGTAGCTCTGGTGTATTTAGAAGTCTGCAGCAGAATAATAATTGGTGCTCAAAGGAGGGCCACAGAGTCAAAGGACACCCACCCACTTGCTTTGTGGCTAGAAGGAGACATAGCTAGTGCAGTGACTCATGCAAAACCACATTCCTCTCGGGGTAGGTATCTCTGGTGTGTGCCTGCTCTGCCCTGAATGGTGTGGTTGGAGTTTTTAAGAGGCATGTGTAAATTCTCATTGTTAAAATGAAGAATTTATCTTAGCACACTAGTGGAATACACTGCCAAAAATGATGTGAAGACCATTAGTTTAGATTATTTTAGGTAGGGGGGAGGATTTGGCAAATGCAATGGAAGATCTTGATGGCTGTTTTTCACTAGGGCTGTATGGAATCCCCAACTTCAGAGGAAGGATGCCACTGGATACCAGCTGCAGAGAAGCAAGAGCAGGAGTAGGCTGTTGCCTTCTTGCCCCTGCTTGTGGGTTTCTCTGAAGCATCTGGTTGGCCGCCATGGAAAGCAGATTGTTGGCTAGAGGGACCTTCTTATAGTCTAATTTATTTATTTAAAACATTTATACCCTCCCTTTTGGTCCCATAATCCTTATATTGGGTGTGGGGAAGCTTTGGCCCTCCTGATGTTGCTGAATGACAACTCCCAGTATCCCTGCCATTGGCCATGCTTGCGCAACATCCGGAGGGCCAAAGGTTCCCCACTTCTAGTGACATCAGCTCACCCAGGCCCACAGTTTGGGAATTATTAGGTTTGGGAAGAACAGCATCCTCCAACTCTCCTCAGCAATGCTTCCTTAATTTCTGAAACAAAGGAACTGTTTTGGGTAAAATTTGCCTTGGAAACATATTCCCTGAATCTGGAAGAACTCTGTAGCTAGTCACTGCTTGAATGTTTCCCTGTAACGTTCTAAAAATGGTAGCTAAGGAAGCCACCACAAAAGGTAAAAGGCCAGGGGCCTCAGTCCCCCCTCCCTTGTAAATTGAGCGCTGTCTCTAATCCTAGATATGTCTACAGAGGAGGGGAGAAGGCTGAAGAAAAAAAGCTTGGAATATGTCTTAAAGATCTATATCAATGTGGTGTAGTGGCTAGAATGCTGGAACAGGACCTGGGAGACCAGACTTCGAATCCCCACTCAGCCATGAAGCTTGCTGGGTGGCCTATGGACAGTCACAGTCTCTCAGCCTAACCTACCTCACAGGGTTATTGTGAGGATAAAATGTAGATGGAGGAAAACCATCTACACCACCTTGAGCTCCTTGGACAAAAGGTGGGATATAAATTTAATAAGTATGTTGACGATGATGATCATCACCGCCACCACTAGGTATGGGAAAGCTTTGGCCCACCAGATGTTTCTGAACAATAACTTCTATCATCGCTGGGCAATGACCATGCTTGCTGGGGCTAACAGGAGTTGTGGTTCAGCAACATCTGGAGGGCCAAAGATTTCCCACACCAGATCTATATCAATCCCTGACAGTAATGCTCAATGAAAGTCAGATAAAGACAAATTTAGTATAAGATAACAAGAAGGGGTACATTTCTAGTCCCTACAGCAGTAAGAAAAAATATATATTCTCAGTGTCTGGAGCAGCTATAACTGATCTTGTACTTACATACTTGACTCACACAGGGACAGTTTGATTTGAGCCAGGCCTTTCAGCCCAGGAACAAGTTATTAATAAAGTTTATGCATATGCAGAATGCTTTTCTCCAACTTAGTAATCACAGCCAGACTCCCTGAATATGTGATTAGATAGGGATAAGGGCTTCTAAGGCTGAGAATACAACTCTGACCATTTAGAGCCCTACAAATCATTCTTTTTAGATGCCAGTCAGAATATTTTTGCCTGTACTCCGTTCTACTAGAATCTATTAGAATATTGTCCTTCACATTATCACAAACAAATCTGTGCATAACGGGAAGGGGATGGTGGATTAGTTTCAAGCAAATTTTTTCTATACCTCATGGTGGCAAGTTAAAAAATAAAACTTTTATTGGAGAATGGAGCAACTACAGCTGTGGCTTTGTAATACTCTACCCACTGGCCCCATTCTTGACTGGGTGAGGATAGCTACAGGCTGTCAGCCAAAAAATGTTCACTTTGGTTACCAGAAGGTAACTCTTTTTATATCCCAGTGTATATGTATTTTTACAGGCCACATATTCTTGATACAATCTAAGGCACATCATTTTTTCCTTTCAGTAGGTTTCTAGCCCACATGGTTGCAGAGTGAAAACTTGAAAGTTTCATATGTCTAGCATCACTGGAAGGAGGTTTTAAACTACAGTTCTGTGTAGCAGCTCTTCTCTATCTCTTACCCTTCCCAATACTCTGTGTGTCACTAGCCATAGCCTTGTCCTCAAACTCTAACCACTGCTACCAGAGCTGTAACTAGCAGTTTCTACACCTGGGCAGATGCCCAAGAACATGTCTTTCAACAACCCAGGAACCAGCAATGAGGGCAAATTAAGGCTCGCTGTGGACCTTTAAGCATACACTTCTGAAATCCTGCTCAGATAGTCTGTTCCTATCCAGAAACTCTTCGGCAAAAGAGCCATTATCATCATGTAAAAAATATACTTTTAATATCCTATTGTCATGATTAATCACAATATGTATCAGTCTTGAGACACTGAGTAGAGTTAGTAAAATCCACAATGAATATTAAAGAAAGAGGGCACCCAGGCATACTTATCATCACTAACTGTATTCTATACAGATCCTAGAATGAATGTATGCTGACATGTTTTGTTTTATTATTTATTTATTTATTTTTAAAACTTATATACCGCCCGACTAGCAATAGCTCTCTGGGTGGTGAACATAGATACAATAAAATACAATATAATACAAAACATCAGTCTAAAATCAAATTTCACAATCTAAAAACAGCAAAGGCTAAAATCAAATTACAAACATTACAATCATTAACAAAAAATTAAAATGCCTCGGAGTAGAGAAAGGTTTTAACCTGGCGCCGAAAGGATGATAGTGTCGGCGCCAGGCAAACCTCCTCGGGGAGACTATTCCATAGTTCGGGGGCCACCACTGAGAAGGCCCTTGATCTTGTCACTGCCCTCCGGGCCTCCCTATGAGTTGGGACCCGGAGGAGGGCCTTCGTAGCAGACCGTAGTGTACGAGCCGGTTCGTAGCGGGAGAGGCGTTCCGACAGATATTGAGGTCCCGCGCCGTATAAGGCTTTATCAGTTAATACCAACACTTTGAATTTGGCCCGGAAGCGTATTGGAAGCCAGTGCAAGCGGGCCAAAACAGGTGTTATATGGTCAGACCGCTTAGTTCTTGTTAGCAGTCTGGCCGCCACATTTTGCACCAGCTGTAGCTTCCGAACCGTCTTCAGAGGTAGCCCTACGTAGAGCGCATTACAGTAATCCAAACGTGAGGTTACCAGAGCATGTACTACTGATGTAAGATCCTCCTTACTCAGGTAGGGACGTAGCTGGGCTACCAATCGAAGTTGGTAGAACGCATTCCGTGCCACCGAGGCTACATGAGCCTCAAGTGACAGGGAAGAGTCTAGAACGACTCCCAGACTACGAACCTGTTCCTTTAGGGGGAGTGTAACCCCATCCAGGACAGGATATGTATCCACCATCTGATTGGAAAAACCATCCACCAACAGCATCTCAGTCTTATCAGGATTGAGTCTCAGTTTGTTAGTTCTCATCCAGTCCATTGTCGCGTCCAGGCAACGGTTCAGCACATTGACCGCCTCACCTGAGGAAGATGAAAAGGAGAAGTAGAGCTGCGTGTCATCAGCGTACTGGTGACAACGCACTCCAAAACTCCTGATGACCGCACCCAACGGCTTCATATAGATGTTAAAAAGCATGGGAGACAAAACCGAACCCTGCGGGACCCCACATTGGAGTACCCACGGTGTCGAGCAATGTTCCCCAAGCACTATCTTCTGGAAACGGCCTGCCAAGTAGGAGCGGAACCACTGCCAAGCAGTGCCTCCAACTCCCAACTCCGCAAGCCTCTCCAGAAGGATACCATGGTCGATGGTATCAAAAGCCGCTGAGAGATCAAGGAGAATCAACAGAGTTACACTCCCTCTGTCTCTCTCCCGACATAGATCATCAAACAGGGCGACCAAGGCCGTCTCAGTGCTGAAACCGGGCCTGAAACCCGATTGAAATGGATCTAGATAATCGGTTTCATCCAATAGCGCCTAGTTTTCTCACTTCAAAGGATCAGAGGGAGAAACAAGCCTGAAAAGAAGCCATCTAACATTCTTTTAAATATATTGTTGCAAGCATGCTCTTTGGATATGCAAAATAACTTAATTTTCTGTATGGCTTTCAACCTGAAGACCCTTGCTTGAAGAGCATCGATGGCTTTTGATGCCTGGTAGCTATTGGCTATTAAACATGCACACACCCAGCAAATGGCTTCATAATATGAACGTAGCCAAAGGTGGAGAAAGATGGCAGGGTTTTGCAGCTAGCTAATGAGAAAAAACCTTTTGGGTTTCCAAATCTTTGCTGCTGCTTTTGGAGAACTAATGCTGTGGTACACGCCGTCTGGATTGATGTCTTTCTCCTACCACAGGCTTAACCTGAAAATAACCAGATGTTGCAAATGTGCCATAAATCTTCTTCCCACAAGTAAACTGACCAGGAAAATTACTTTGCCTAGAAAGAATTTTTCATTGCTTGGAGAACATTATCAGTTGAAATTCCCACTGAAATCAAAGGGATATACTTTTGAATCAGAGATGTGGGATGTAAAGGGTCCTCTGTAATGCCTCTCTACACTGCCAACCTCGCTCTGTAGAACAGGAGTGGGGAAACTTATGATCTACCAGATGTTGCTGGATAATTCCCATCATCTCACACTATTGGACATGCTAACTGGGGCTGATGGACTCCAGTTGCCAGCAGGAGCTGGCCGGTCACAGGTTCCCTACCTTCCCTGTAGAAAATCAGTAGCCCCCTAATTCCACTTTAAAGAGCCTTGCAGAAAGTATGTGCATTCTGTCATAGAACTTTCGCAATACCTAGACAAAGTAAAAGGGACTATTCTTTCAACACACTCTATTAATTGCATTTTCTTATGGGTTCCCCTTAATGTCATTGCATTTACAAAGTGTAATAAAGTAAAGCAGTCCCAACAAGTGCATTTACCCAGAGGTTGAGTCATGACCTGGCATCTCAAGAAAGGAATCGGCCGGTCTTTACCCAGTGGTTGAGTCATTACCTGCTTTATGTGATGAGTTTGCCACTTCATTGGCAGACAAAATTGTTTTAGTTCAGCTAGATCTGGGACGGCTAGTCAAACATGGAACCTTTTTTTTTTTGGTAGGGAAGGGATTCAGTCGTACTCCATTTATTTGAATCAAAACCAGCATCAGCCAAGGATGCAGAGAGTTATGTACAGGCCAGGGGTATATAGCGAGCCAATTGAGATCCATCCCCTCCTCATCTTAGCAGGTGAAAAACAACCAGAAAACACTTTCACTGAAGAGGAGCTGGATCATTGTTTAGATACCTGCATCTGCCCACTCACAGAACTGCCAGACCAACAAGGACACACCGCAAAATAGTTTTTACAATACTTTTGGAAGTAAGATATGTTGAAGCTGTAGCTTCTTAGAATCATAGAATAGTAGAGTTGGAACGGGCCTATAAGGCCAACAAGTCCAACCCCCTGCTCAATGCAGGAATCCAAATCAAAGCATTCCTGACAGATGGCTGTCCAGCTGCCTCTTGAATGCCTCCAGTGTCGGACAGCCCACTACCTCTCTAGTAATTGGTTCCATTGTTGTATGGCCCTAACAGTTAGGAAGTTTTTCCTGATGTCCAGTCGCAACCTGGCTTCCTGCAACTTGAGCCCATTATTCCGTGTCCTGCACTCTGGGACAATCGAGAAGAGATCCCGGTCCTCCTCTGTGTAACAATCTTTCATGTACTTGAAGAGTGCTATCATATCTCCCCTCAGTCTTCTCTTCTCCAGGCTAAACATGCCCAGTTCTTTCAGTCTCTCCTCATAGGGCTTTGTTTCCAGTCCCCTGATCATCCTTGTTGCCCTCCTCTGAACCTGTTCCTGTTTGTTTGCATCCTTCTTGAAATGAGGAGACCAGAACTGGAAGCAGTACTCAAGATGAGGCCTAACCAGTGCTGAATAGAAGGGACCTAATACTTTACATGATTTGGAAACTATACCTCTGTTAATGCAGCCTAATATAGCATTTGCCTTTTTTGCACCCACATCACACTGTTGGCTCATATTCAGCTTGTGATCAACGACAATTCCAAGATCCTTCTCATATGTCGTATTGCTGAGCCAAGTATCCCCCATCTTATCTGTGCATTTGGTTTCTTTTTCCTAATTGTAGAACTTTGCATTTATCCCTGTTGAATTGCATTTTGTTGTTTTCAGCCCAATGCTCCAGCCTATCAAGGTCCCTTTGAATTTTGTTTCTGTCTTCCACAGTATTAGCTATGCCCCACAATTTTGTATCATCTGCAAATTTGATAAGCATGCTCTGTACCTCCTCATCCAATTTGTTAATAAACATGTTGAAGAGCACTGGGCCCTGGACCGAGCCCTGTGGTACCCCACTCGTTACTTCCACCTAGTTTGAGAAGGAACCATTGATAAGCACTCTTTGAGTACGATTCTGGAGCCAACTGTGGATCCACCTGATAGTTGTTCCATCCAGCCCACATTTAGCTAGCTTGCTAATCAGAATATCATGGGGCACTTTGTCAAAAGCTTTGCTGAAGTCGAGGTATATTATGTCCACAGCATTCCCACAGTCTACAAGGGAGGTTACCCGATCAAAAAATGAGATAAGATTAGTTTGGCAGGATTTGTTCTTCATAAATCCATGTTGGCTCCTAGTAATCACTGCATTGTTTTCAAGGTGCTTACAGATTGACTGCTTTATAATCTGCTCCAGTTTTTCCAGGGATTAATGTTAGGTTGACTGGTTAGGAATTGCTCACTCCTTTCCTCTCTGCACCCTGCACAGAAACCAAGTGGGCTGCTATAAAGAGAAAGTCCCTTCCTCCACATCTAGCATAGAAGTGCAGTGAGCTGCTGCAGGAGGAACATGTTTCTCTGCCAGCCCCCACCAGGCTATTATATTATTATTATTTTGCAGTAACTTTTGTGGGTCTATTTACAAGGCTGGCATACATCCAGATGAGAGTCAGAATGGAGGTGTTTCATTTCACTGCTGTCATTTCCTGCACACCGTCTCCAGGGGACTGAGTTATGAGCTACACTTCCTTTCAAGTGGCCGCCTTGCTGACATTTGATATGACCCGGCTCATAAAAACCAAAACCAAAACTACGTCAGCAAGGGAAGAGACACAAAATTAGCACAAGCCGCTCTCATGCTGCTATTTATGCTCATAGTCAAAAACAAGGTGCAAAAATGCCCCCATAGCTTAATTGGATTATCACAGACTGGCAATTCAGAGTAAAATATATACTGGGGGGACATGAAAGCAGGGAACATGTGAGGGAAATGTGTTATACAAATGAAGATAATTCATTCAAGTGAAGGTGAAACTGGGGGGGAAGTCCCAAGTTGTTAAAGTTCAAACAAGCACAGCATGGCCAAGGTGTTCATGGTGTAGGGGAGCAAGGTGCAAAAGAGGACAGGGGGCTCCTGCACCTTTAATAGCTGTGTAGTAGAAAGGATTTCAGTAGGCCTACCTTGCAGGACTTTACAATCTTTTTTAATCTCCAAGTCCATACTCTGCCAGGATAGGAATAGCTCAGTCAGTTCTGGCGTAGCACTTATTCTAATATAGACATTCCATCTTGAAACACTTTGCCCTTATTTCACAACAAGAAGTCGGAAACTGCCATAAAACTACAGCAGTGTTTCTCATCATTTTTTGAATTTGGGTCACCTCTCTGAACTTCCTTTACCTTGTGCCACACAACCTAAGACATATAAGCTGCTCCACAGGTGAATGTGCAGAGAATATAAGAAAAATCCTGCTGGATCACAACAGTGGTCCATCTAATCCAGCATCCTGTCCCTACAGTGGCCATCCCGATGTCAGTGGGAAGTCCAAAAACAGGACCTGAATGCAACAGCATCCCCCCCCTTGTGATTCCCAGCAGCAGGCATTCAGAGGAACACTGCCTCCAATAGTGCAAGTAGAACATAGCCATCGTGATAGCCTTATTCCCCATGATTTTTTCTAATCAACTTTTAAAGCGACCCAAGTTTTTTATATGCAATTGCAAACCATCTGTTGCCGCAGACAAAGTTTGGTGGATCAGAGTATAAATGGCATTAGAAGTATAACAGAACAGACCCTCTCCTTAAATCACATACCCGAAGCTGCAATGATTTAGGGCAGTAGTCAATTAACACTTTGCACTAGTGCAAGGATTAGCGTTAGCACAAGGGGATTTCCCTCCTCCGGCCCCCACACCTTTCCCAAATCTGCTCTGGGGTGGGGGTTGGGGAAATCCCATAACAGATTTAGGGGGCACGTGGGGGTGGAGAGAGGGAGACGGTTCCGTCATGCAAAGAGAAATCCTTAATGCTACATTGAATCCAACCCTTAATCCCCATCCTAATTTTTCTTCCATCATGGCACATGAAACCATGTACATAGGGTTCCCAGGAAGTCTCTCATCCAGGCACTGACCAGATCTGGACCTACTTAGCTTCACAAAGGTCGCTACACTACATGCCTTCAAACCACAGCCTTGGCATTTCCTCATGCAAATAAAACAGCAGTACGTCCTGAGCTTTTTTCTTCCAAAATGAGGTTGGGATGGCAAGGTATTGGGAAACCAGTCAAACCCTACATATCCAATCAGTGAGGGACTTCTGCCAGGGAACATGATTTTGCTGGACTGCATTGTATTATCCAGGGCCAGCCCTACTATTAGGTAGAGTGAGGAGGCTGCTTCAGGCAGCAAATGCTGGAATGTTGGGGGGTGTTAGTGGTCATTCTTCCTTAGCTCTCCAACTGTTCTCCACTGTTGGAAGCAAAAGCTGCATGCACCACACAGCCTGTTCTGCATCCTGCTACCCTGGGAGATGAATCCACACCATACATTTAAAACACACTGCTCCCCCCCCCAAGACTCCTGGAAACTGTAGTTTACCCCTCAGAGTTATAATTTCCAGCACTCTTAACACACTACAGTTCCCAGGATTCTTTGGCGGAAGCCATGTGCTTTAAATGTATGGTGTAGCTGTAAGCTTCCCTATGGGGTGGGTGGGACATCTTGTCCTTTGCTGCAGGCACAAAATGCCTTGGCCAGCTTTGTGATTTATAGTGCTTTTCAGGCCAGGCTTCTTAAAGTGCTTGACATTTTTTTAAAAAAAATCTATACAAAAGGAAATGCAATAACAGCAATATAGCAGAGCAGAAAGTAACTAAAAATCAAAGAGCAAAAATGGCAATATAGGAATGGAATAAGGGAAACGCTTCTCATTCTTAGTCATATGCAGTTTAGTGGCATCAGGTAATAGTCGCGGAGAAGTAGGGCATGGCAAGAATATCCTTTTTTCCCATGAGACCTGCATGTGAATGAAGACATGCCCTTAGTTATTTGCTCTCCATTGCCATCTTCCAGATCCCTGCTCTGCAGTGGTGCACTCGGGTCATTTTAGACTCTGGACTTAATGTTTTTATGGAGCCCTGCCCCCACTTTATATGGAAATGTGTATTGCTTCAAAATGGGCTCAGCCAGCCCAGCTGCATTTGTGTGTCCCCTGCCCCAACATCTTCTGCTGAGTGGGGCCCTGGACGTCTGCCCCAAAGTCTTTCCCAGATGGCCCCACTGCTGCTCTCCCTTCCTTGCCCTCCTCGGAGTACAACTGCTCTGCTAGTTTCACACGGCCTTCTTTTCAATCAGCGCAAAATAACTACTACAGTTCCAAGAGACCTGTGGTGACAGCTGAGGGAAAGAGGAGCCACTGCAGGGGCAAGTACTGGAAGCTGGACAGTGGGTGGCTCACCAGCCTATTTTGTCTTTGCTCTCCACCTCTCAGGGCAAGATGGTACTTCAGTTGCCCCGGGAAGGAGATCAAACCATCCAGACTAGATGGTGCCCACTTGAATGGGTAGGGCAAAAAGCGAGGTGCCCAACAGTTGGTGGATCCAAAGCCAATGGCAGGCAGAACCAACTAGTTATCATTTTGTCTCCCTCCTGAGTTCCACACAGGCAGCATTAAGATAAAGGAGGAGGTTGGCAGGGCAGTGCCCCATTCGCCCGAAGAGCGTAAGAAAAGCCCTGCTGGAACAGGCCTGTGGCCCATCTAGTTCAACATTCTCTTCTCACAGTGGCCAACCAGATGCCCCTATGGGAAGCCCACAAACAGGACCTAAGTGCAACAGCACTCTCCCCTCCTGCGGTTTCTAGCACAGGTTTGAATTGTGGAGATAAGAGCAAAGCCATCATGGCTAGCAGCCATTAATAGCCTTATCCTCCATTCTAATCTAATCTTCTTTTAAAGCCATCTATGTTGGTGGCCATCACTGCCTCCTGTGGGAGTGAATTCCATAGTTTAACTCTGCACTGTGTGAAGAAGTACTTTCTTTAGACTGGCCTGAAACTTCCAACATTCAGCTTCATTGGATGTCCACGAGCCCTAGTGTTATGAGAGAGGGAGAAAAACCTTTCTCTATCCACTTTTCCCACACTATACATAATTTTATACTTCTGTCATGTCATGCTAATAGACAGACCGCCACTGCCAGGGACTGAACCTTTTTGCACACACAGCATATGCTCTACCACTGAGTTATGGCAATTCTTGTGGCTCTTCCATCTTGCCATGGGGAGTTTTCACACTTGAGACAGCAGTAGGTCCCACGTGGAAACTCACCACACTAGACCAAAAGAACCATGTTATGGTCTTCCAAGCTATTCTTCACGGTGACAGAGTGGAGGAGCCATCAGGCCAAGGCAGTTTCCAGCTTCCCGCTCAGGAGACACGTGACATGCAGATCGGCTTGAATGCAGCTTCATTTTAAAGTCGAGGAACTGCATTTCTAACAAACGGAATTGCATGAGGTTTTCCTGGCCACAGGATTTCACTTCTCCTTTCCCAAGAAGGAACAGGACCAATATAAAGAAATTAATTGACTCACTCTGCAAGGACATGCATCGGCTTAAGAATGTGCTTTGTTCTTTGACATCTTTTTCAATATCCTTCTTGAATGAAAGGTGAGGTTCTGACTTGAGCTAGCAGGTGAGAGGAAACTGTGCCACAAAAGACTATGTTGGCTGAAAATTCAAGATCGACCTTTCAAAAGGATATACCAGGTAAACTTCCCTTCTTTAATGGATTCCTAAAGTCTCCCTTTCCTCAACCTGCAAACCTATTTGTAGGTTTCTGTCCACATGATTTAATGCAGCCTACCCCAACCTGGTGCCCCAGATAATCTTGACTACAACTCCCATTAGCCCTAGACAGCATGGCCAATGGTCAGGGAAGAAGCAACCTGGTGAAGGACACCAGGTTGGGGAATGGATAACCAAACTGTGGGCTTAGGAACCCTTTGTGGTTCTTGAGGAAATTCAAGAAACTGGATGGAAGTACAAGATGACAGAAATTTGCCCTTATGTTCTCCTCCCTTCTCCTTGCCAGAAGCGGGACGGACATAGCCCAGGAAATGAGGGAGGCAGCAGTGTTATCCCAATTGGAAGGAAATTATGGGCAGAATCCAACTAACTTGTCCTGTCAGTGCAAGGATGACCACTAGGGTATCAGGACTTCCCCCCTCTCTTCCCATGCACGCCCCACACAGTCTCCCCAAATCTGCTCCGCAGGGTTGTCAGGGGCCTCTAGAACAGATTTAGGGGGTGTGTGGGGGAATGAGAGGGGGGAAAAGACCCATTGCACTAGCAGTAATCCTTGTGCTGACGGGACCATGACTTTGTACTATTTTGGATACAACCCTATTCATCTCAGTGTGCACTGGAGACTGATGTCGCACAACAAAGGAGGACACAACATAGTCAATGCCCTTTCTGTCTCATTTCTGCCCAGCCAGTCACTTTGCGCATAGCCTTCTGTGGGGTGGAACTGGCCCTGTACTTTATAGCATGTGGGAAAGAGAATGGAAGAAGCTACTTCATTAGTGGGTTCCTCAGCATTTGGGAGCCAATGTGATGCAGCAGTTACAGTGATGAAGTAGGAGCTGGGAGGACCAGGGTTGAAATCCCTACTCAGCCATGAAGCTTGCTGGATGACCTTGGGCCGGTCACTGTCGCTCAGCCTAGCCAACCTCACAGGGTTGTTGTGATGATAAAATGAAGAGGACAGAGAATCATGAATGCCACCTCGAGCTCCTTGGAGGAAAGGTGGGATATAAATGAAATAAATGATGATAACAATAATAACTTGGCAAACCAACTTAGGACAATGGGAAGATCTTTACAAAAGGAAATATGGCCAACATCCTGATTTAGCTTTTCTTGCTCAATGTCCTTTTGGGGTCATTCCTTCTGTGCAACATTAACACTTTTGGTTTAATAACATGATTACTATGCTGGTGTTTACAGCTGGTCAGCACCAATGCGGGAGGTCTGTATTATTAACCATTCCCTTGTGCTTTGTCCAAATGTGGCAAACAGATATGTGACTTACAAACATCCATTGTGGCAACTCTTGGGAAAGATAAGGATAGGCACTGGCCAATATTTGAATGCATTGAATATTGCAAACTGGGTGGAAGGAAGACACCTTTCTGCAGTGTACTTTGTATCTGTGACAGTAGTCCCCAAACTGTGTGCCAGGGCGCATTGATATACCACAAGAGAACTGCTGTGTGCTGTGAGATATTAAGTTCTCACCCTCCTCAGAGGAGGCAGCCTGTTACATTTCTGAATGACCCATTGCTCTGGCTTTGCCTCAGGGGCGGGGGGGGCAGAGAAAGCTGATAAGCCCACCACCTCTCATGATGTTGGCAAAAAAAAAAAAAGAGGAACCGCTTAACCCGAAAAGTGGATGAAAAAGAGAATCCAGGTTTGCATAAAATTCGCTTCTGCTAATTTATAGGAAAAGATGCAAATTTAGAAATAATTACTATAATTTAAAAAGAAATATATCTCACCTGTGACCAGGTGACCTGCATGTACCTGCTCATCCTGCTGTCCAGCTACTGCTATTTGTTGATGGGCACTTTCAAGGGCCCCCTTCCTGCTCTCCCATCTTAGGATTCTTTATCTTTAAGCTTGGGCTGGACAGCCTTTTGAATACAGGACTGCCCTCTGTATAGCAGGACACATGGCCACCTAAGTGGAAATACCAGTTCCCAGAGGAGGCATGACCAGAACAGTGAGTGCTTCCAGACTGTTGCTATTTTTGAGTGGGATTCATTTACATACCAGTGAATGTGGGTTGCGCAATTAAAGTTGATTTTGCACTCTTGCACAACAAACTCACTTCCCCTCCAAAATCTGATTTTTTTGTGATAAGAAAAGTGATGGGAAAATGCACTGGGAAGTATGGGATGCTTGAGGCAACATCATTTAACCTCCCCACAAAACAACAGGATGAATGCTCAGTAAACAAGTTGTCTGAAAGTGGTCAGTGACTCATGCAGAAAGATAGACAGAGGGCTCTTCTGAGGATAGTTCTTAGTCCTGCACACTATAAGGAACTTTTCTGTATATAAGGATGAAGTGCATCTTCAGTTTTAATTCAAAAGAAAGTGTTGCTCCCCTGGCAGAAGTTTGGAATACCTTAATCTATGGTTACAGATAATAGGCCTGATTTTTTTTAAAAGAGTAGGATATAAATAAACAAACTAAATTCCAAACATTGTGGATAGTGTGCACCCCCCTCGCATGATCATACTTTGTCATTCAGCCTGTGTCATCCCTAAGATGAAAAATAATTCTGGAAAGGAAGAAACCTTATTGCATAAGTGAGTATGCATTCCTTGCCACAGCCTTGTGATGGTCACTTTCCCTTTTTTTTGGATTATACTTTGTGCTGTGCTGCTAACTTATCCAATACAGCCTCTGTGCTCAAAAACAACATGAGCATTAAAAGAAGCAGCTGGAATCAATGATGTAACAGTATTAGCTTATGTATTACTTTATAAAGCAGATCAAAAACTAGGCACTGTACAAAGATTGCTGCGGGGAGCTGTGGTCTAAAACATCTGCAGGGCACCAGGTGGGCCAAGACTGTGCTATTCAATCATGGAGGCTGCTAAGAGGTTCACAAACCTTCCCAGTTTCTCACCAGCCTAACCGGTTCTTGGATATCTGGGCTGGCTGTCAGAAGTGGGAGGTCTCCATTCTTCCTCCGCCCACTTCATGAAGACTCCACGTACTCCTGCTAAGTACAACAGGCAGGACTAGAAGAAGGGAGAGTAGTTTGCTGTTGCTGCTGCTCTGGGGTGAGTGTAACCATCCTTGTATAATATCCCCTGTGCTGTTAAATGCAACCACTGCAGTTTCTGGATCAAAAGCTGGCAGCATCAGTTGCCATACGCAATCATGTTGCCCCCCAGAATAAATAAACAAAATAGCGGGAAAACACAGGGGTATAGATTCAGTAAGGAAGCAGAAGGAGAGATCACCTAAGCCACTGGAACCACCCAAACTAAATCAGAATCAGAAAGAAGCAAAGGTTGTCTGCAGTGCATATGTGTCCTACATTTGATTCCAAATAAACAAGACCACAGTTCAACTGAGCCTCTGCCCAAGTGCTCTGCTGAAATGGATTGAAATGTACCTCTTTCTGTTCCTTTCAAAACAGTTACAATTGTGGTTCCTCTCTGTTTCTTGGTGGGATTATATCAATCAATCAATCATTGCATCTTCTTTTTTAGGGGAATGTAAAGTCCCAGCACCCCCCCACTCCTACAGCTTCATTCCATAGTGGTTAGAGAGACAGGTCTGCTTTAAAGGATTTTACATTGATTTTTTAAAAAAGGATTTGAAAATCCCAGTACATATCAACAGTCTGGAGTCACAGTCACATCGCTGAAGACTAGGAATGTATTTACTATATTTTCCCCTCTTCAGCAGATGTCCATACAGGCAGATCTGCAAAAGGGAAAAGGTGCTGCATTTTCAGAGAGGCAAAGGTGGTATGATAGACTCCTTGTTGCCCACAGTCTGACTCTCTTTCTACTATCAAAACCAGTTTCCCACTGATTGGAAACAGTTAACATGGTGTTCCTTCCCCCCATCTGAGAATTGAAGGTAGCGTGAAAGAGGGATCACTGCTCCTAATGTACATCGCACAGTCATTTGAGTTTTTCCTCTGGAAAACAGGTTTTGCAAGTTTTTTTTTTTGCCATTTCAAAAACCTACAGAACCTCTTTGACCAGGAGGTGACAGTGAAGCAAATGAAAATATGGGAAGCGAGCAATGCCTTTTGCAAACCACTTTCTCTGCTTTCTTAAAAACCATTGTCTGTCTCTGTTGTCAGATTTTCAGAGTGCTTAAAAAAAACACCACCCTGCATAATTATTTCATCCAAAGATGACTGTAAGACAAAAAAAAAAAAACACCATTAAAAGAAATGTTTTCTACCATGTCACCTTTGACTTTTTAAAAAAGCATTTCTCTTTCCTCTAACTGAAGAGATAGTAATGCTGCATTGAAAATTAAATTGAAAGAACTGGCTATGTGCGGCGGCAGCAGCAGCAACAGCAACAGCAGCAAGTTCTTCTGAAACGGTCTGGTTATAGTTAGGGGCCTCTCTGACCTACTTTCTACATCGTTTACTGACGGAAATGTTAACATACTCCCCATGCCCCAAACAATATAAACCATGGCATGGGAGCTTATTATTTTATGGCCAATGGCTCATTCTCAGAAAAGGTCTCACTAGGCCCTTCCTTCTTCAAGCCACATTTGTGTGTTGTTAACAATGGGCCTTAACCACCACAATTAGGGGGGGAAAGGCATTAAAACGTGGCTAGTCTTACCCCTGCTTTCAACAGCAAGACAATCCCAGTGCCAATTATATCATTATCACATACATCATGGAGTTGTGTGTAGCTACAAACCAGGACATCTGTGCTTCAAAGCTCGCCTCTGCCATGAACTCACTAGATGGCCTTAGGGAAGTCACTTTCTGCGTACACACCATACATATAAAGTACATCCCTCTCCCCTGGTAAGAATCCTAGGAATTGTAGTTTACTCCTCACAAAGCTATAATTCCCAGCATCCTTAACAAACTACAGTTCCCAGAATGCTTTTTTGGGGGGGGGAATGTGTTTTAAATGTGCTTTTAAATGTATGATGCATACAGAGCCTCACTCAGTCCCTGCCCCTCCCCATCTGCAGTATGGAGGGTAATAATACTGGCTTATTTACAGGGTTGTCGTAAAGATTCAAGCTAAATAGTGCATGTTGAGCACTTTGAATGTTATTTATTTCTTATTACCTTAATAGCCCACCTCTCCTCTAAGGAGGTCAAAATGGTGCACATGGTTCTCCCCCTCCCCATTTTATCATCACAGCAACCCTGAGAGGTAGGTTAGGCTGAGAGAAAGTGACTGGGCCCAGCTCACCTAGTGATCTTCATGGCTGAGTAGGGATTTGAACCCTGGTCTCCCAAATCCTCATCTAACACTTGAAAACACTATACAAATGTTAAGTAGTATTATTGTCATTAATCATATTCACTGATATATGATAGGGCTTTCCCCCACCTCCTATGCCTTTAACAGCTGCATAGAAATCAGAGCTTCAAGAACTACAATTTTCCTCCATCACTTTATCTCCATGCCAAACAAAACTTCACCTGTTGGATATCTGCTCTGCTATGCACATCCAAAGTATCGGACTCCAAAGTATCGGAATCTCCCGTCCTGTTGGTAATCCTACCAACATGCTATATTATGGGAGTTCTTACTTATCCTTACAACCGTCTTTCGATATAGCTCATGATGATGACTTGTGTAAATCTCTAGGTGAGGAAGAGAGATATTTTCCAAAGGTCTATCAGAGAGTTCGTAATGGCCCAGCAGAAATGGAAAGCTGAGTTCCTTCATCCAGATATAGCACTCATCCAAAAGGCCACATTGGCTCTCAAACAAGTGGGCTTACAACCTGGGTGTCATCAGAGCTAGCCTTCTCTGCTTCCCTCATGGGTGCGTGCATACATCCACACATGCACAATGAGTGGTATAAGCCATTAATGAAGGGGCATATCTTTTGAAGAGCTGGTGACATTTTTACCAGTGCTCTTGTCACAGCTTGCCAACTCTCAATGGAGTAGGCAGAAGGCAGATCAGGATCCACTGGTAGATCACTAGGTGATATGAAGAGATTGGGAAGGTTTCTCTTTTTGATTGCTAATTGTTTAACAATGAAAAAATGGAAATGAACTGCCTTCAAGTCGATCCTGACTTATGGCTACCATATGAATAGGGTTTTCATGGTAAGCAGTATTCAGAGGGGGTTTACCATTGCCTCCCTCTGAGGCTAGTCTTCCCCAGCTGGCTAGGGCCTGCTCAGCTTGCCAATAGCAACAACAAAAGTCTTTCCACTCCTAAAAGTTAGAATCCCTGACCTGGTATAACTGTCACATCATACATTTAAAGCACATGGCTTCCCTCAAGGAATCCTGGGAACTGTAGTTTACCTCTCACAGAGCTACACTTCCCAGTGTTCTTAAGAAGCTACATTTCTCAGCATTCTTTGGGGGAAGCCAAATGCTTTAAATATATGGTTTGGTGTGATTTGTATTTGTATAGGCAGGTCATCCCAGTTTATGGCTCATGAGGTATAGTTGGTAACTAGTTCCACCAGAGCCACCATGTTGCATCTGGCTCCTCCCATAAGCCACTATTTTTGCACTAGGACTCAGCTCTGGTTGCAGATGTGTCTACATATCTTGAAACCCATCCAGTTTCCTCATTATACATTTGTTTTCTGTCCAGGGTGACTCCCTTGCAGAACTGGCAATCCTAACCTAGCTCCGCTGGCCAAATGCCCTGGCTTCAGAGGGAGCAAGTGACTATCCCTTAGCCACACTGTGGCAAATGGTCTTATGTGGATGCAGCCCCAGGCCTTGAAAGCTTCACTCAAATAGCCAAAGTAGAAAAGATGCAAATAAACACACATACATATACACAAAAGTTCAGATCAAGCTCCTTTAACTAAGATGCCAGCTTTCCCCCCTTCCACTGGCAAGGCTTCTGTGCATTTCACAGTAGAGTGACATACACAAATTTAACTCGGGAAGCTCTTCCCATAATTATTTATTGAATATACATTCCTATATCTATATATCCCATCTTTCTTTTGTGGAGCTCTAGGCAGGGCAGTGAACGGAGGGTTCCAATCAGACTCCCATCCAGACACTGCCCAGATCCAGACCTGCTTATCTTCAGCAAGGTTCTGAAAAGAATAAAACAGGAGTGAAGGGGTGGGTGGGAAGAATCATGTGCCTTGCGCTGAGCGCATTGCAGGAAGGGCAGGATAGACATGTTATTAAAAAAATAACTTAATGCAAGGGAAAGCCTCACTGGTTAAATACTTGCCTGTTGTGCAAGGCGCAGGAGGGTTGCAAGAAAAGGAACTGGCAGTTCTGCCCAGCCTCTACCTGTAATCCTTGGCAGCGCTGTAGCACCCTTGTGCAGATCGCTAGCACAATAACTTGCTGCTAAGATTTTGGCATCTAAACCCTTGATGACAAAAGTGGGAAGTTGCTCCATAGAGCCACCCTCTACCCTATTCATCGTCAGGTCACCACTGGTGGTTATTTTTGGAACCCAAACCAGTTTATTCTAGTGTGAGGTTTCCAAAGCTCCCAGTTCCTCTTCTCTCTACAAAAGGCACGAGAAGTCGGTTTCTCGCCACACCTCAAAGCAAGACCGCTCTGGGGACCATTTTTAGAACACCAGCTGGGGCCAGTGATGGGAGGGGGGAGAGAGAGCCGAGTCCTTCATCGCTCACAACAAGATTGTGAAAGAAAGCATGCTATTTTGATCAGGAAATCTAGACTGTCATGTACTCCAGGGCAACGTGCAGTCTCCAGGCTGAACCCACAGGGGAAAAAATTAAAAAGAAAGAAGTAGAAATGTGTGCTTGTCAGCATAAAGTTCTGCCCTTGGATTAGGTTCAATGGAAGGGACAGTCAGAGGAAATGCACCCTCTTTCCATCTTTCAATGAGGGAGAGTATGAATGGACACCCAGCATTTAGACTACAGATGCCAACACCAGGCATCTGCAGTGCAGATTGCATGGCACCCTCTGGCATCTCAGTCAATGATGGTGTAAAATGGACCCACAGATTGGCACTTCAGCAGGAAAAGCCTTGGGGAACTGACCTTAAAGAGATACACTAATAAAGCATGCATGGGCAGAATTCAGACTTGCAGGATCCACTTTATTTTTTTTTTTTTAACTAAGACTCTCAGGTCCACCAACTAGAGTCAAATCACAGTGCAAAATAGTGGCTTGGGGTGGAGGGCGCCAGATGCAACAAGACGGTGGCTCAGGGAGCGGAGCCAATTACCAGCTACACCACACAAGCCATACTCTGGGATGACCTTCACACCCAAGTACACATTTACATTTGAGTTAGATCAGGGATTATAGCAGCCTAATTATTAAAAACCATTTTGCTGCTTCTACTGTCCAGATATAAGGAGTCAAAAAACCGACTGCAAATCATCTTCCCTTCTCTGTAAACAGAGCATATGGAGGCAACCAGAATATCAGATAAGCTATAAATAATTATAACACTTCCCTATGTGGCTGATCTGGGCTATATTCACAGAGCTAGGCATCATGTGAAGAGATATTCCTCAGCTCTGCCATTTTGCACCTGCCCTTAAGGAGGAAAACAGTCCCTGAATTAGGTTATGAAAGCATGGGAAAGCCTGCCAGATAAAAACAGTTTGTGGGGGTAGGCAGAGAGATATATAGGTCAGATAGAATCATAGCAGCAACGGCTTGTAAGGTGATCTCACTTCAAGAGATGCCTCCCATGACTTTCCCTCATCCATGCGCTGTTCTTAGGCCAAGCACAAGCATTTTAAGTCTCTACCAGAGACTGTATTTGTGTCCTTAGGTGGGATGGGGAGATTGATAGCAAGGAAATGAGAGGCCCAGAATCATTCAAAACAACTCCTCTCCAATGCACTGCGTTGCATGCTCAAACTTTTGCATGCACCCTTCAAACAAGCCATGCCAACAGTGCTGGCATCAGCACCAGACATCCTTGGACAGCTGACAGGGCCCCAGCATC
Source organism: Rhineura floridana (assembly GCF_030035675.1). Lineage (NCBI taxonomy): Eukaryota > Metazoa > Chordata > Lepidosauria > Squamata > Rhineuridae > Rhineura > Rhineura floridana. The sequence continues at coordinate 13,692,147 of NC_084482.1, read as the reverse complement.
TTGGCAGGCCTACTGTTCTGGCCCATCACTCCTAGCAGTGCCAGGCTGCTGGCTTTAGGCACCATCTGAATCACCCATTGGAGTGACACGACATCAGGAAGTATTGTGGAAACAGGGCCGACCAAATATATTTTGCTGCCTGAGGCAAAGGGCAAGGTGCCCCTCCCCCCCAAAAAGTCCACTCTCAGAAACCAACTAGACTGTCTGCTGAATCTCACTTCAGCACTGGCAATGGGATAGCACACTCCACTGGATCTGAAGGCAGCAGGCAAGCTTAGTGAGAGCAGGACAGGTGATGTGGCACACACAGAGAACTGTGTCATCCAACAGAGGGGAATAGCCAGACGGCTCAGGAGGAACAGCCTCTGATTAAACCAGCTGAGGCAGCTGACTCACTCTCCCAAACGGTATGGCCGGCCAGCCCTGGCATAGCAGGCAGACTGTTTGCCAGTGGGCCCACTACAGCCCTCCAATGGAGGAGGGGGTCTACCAAAGGGCATGCTGCCCTGGGCCCTCTCAGCTGTAGAGCTAACCGTCCCGGTCAACACTACAACAACAAGAATGCACGTTTAACATATGCACTCCAACCCTTCTAGTATTCTCCAACCAAAATGATGCAACTGGAACAAATCATGAAATTGCCATATGTGATTCCAAGTGCTTTTGTGAATTGCAAAAAGCTGCAATGATGGAGAATGGGTAGCCTAAGGGCTCTTTTGTGCAGATTTTGTTCTGTTTTTAGTGTACCCTTTCACAAGGGGGACTAAGCATTTTGACTCCTAGAGTTTCAGGAATTTATTTATTTATTTTAAGAATGTAGACACTGTTGCTGTTGTTATGTGCCTCCAAGTCGACCACGACTTACGGTGACCCTATGAATCGGTGACCTCCAAGAGCATCTGTTATGAACCACCCTGTTCAAATTTTGTAAGTTCAGGTCTGTGGCTTCCTTTATGGAATCAGTCCATCTCTTGTTTGGCCTTCCTCTTTTTCTACTCCCTTCTGTTTTTCCAAGCATTATTATCTTTTCTATGTCTTCTCATTATGTGTCAAAAGTATGATAACCTCAGTTTCATCATTTTAGCTTCTAGTGATAGTTCTGGTTTAATTTTTTCTAACACCCTATTATTTGTCTTTTTCGCTACTTCCCAACAAATACTCCCAAAGCAGCATACAACAGAAATAACAAAAAAGCAACATATATTGTAAAAATTGAATTATACATAACGATCTAAAAAAAATCTTAAGAGCATCAAATTACAAAAATTCCTCATATTATACAATATAAAATGGCAGTCACCCTTCAGGGAAAGCCACCTTAAAAAGAGACATTTTCAATAGCCGCCCAAAAGCAAAGATGCTACATACTTGTCTGAGTTCAATCAGAAGCAGAAAGTACCAAAAAAAGACAAGGACTACAGGTCAACAGGAGCAAGTGCACTCATCGAAACAAACACCCACCAATTTGTAAGCATTTTTGCTAAATGTGTCCATGTGGCTTTGAAACTTGCTTATTTTGTTTTATTTTGTTCTCCCAGCTTTGTAGCAGCTGTGTAGAGCTGCAGCTATATTAATCCCAATTCCCTCAGGTCTAGATCAGGGATAGCCAGCACGGTGCCCTCCAAATGTTGTTGGACTTTGTTGTTGTTATGTGCCTTCAAGTCGATTATGACTTATGGCGACCCTATGACTCAGTGACCTCCAAGAGCATCTGTCATGAACCACCCTGTTCAGATCTTGTAAGTTCAGGTCTATGGCTTCCTTTATGGAATCAAATCATCTCTTGTTTTGCCTTCTTCTTTTTCTACTGCCTTCTGTTTTTCCCAGCATTATTGTCTTTTCTAGTGAATCATGTCTTCTCATTAGGTGTCCAAAGTATGATAATCTCAGTTTCATCATTTTAGCTTCTAGTGATAGTTCTGGTTTAATTTATTCTAACACCCAATTTTTTGTCTTTTTTGCAGTCCATGGTATGTGAAAATTCCTCCTCCAACACCACATTTCAAATGAGTTGATTTTTCTCTTATCCGCTTTTTTCACTGTCCAACCTTCACATCCATACATAGACATTGGGAATACCATGGTCTGAATGATCCTTACTTTAGTGTTCAGTGATACATCTTTGCATTTGAGGACTTTTTCTAGTTCTCTCATAGTTGCTCTCCCCAGTCCTAGCTTTCTACTGATTTCTTGACTATTGTCTCCATTTTGGTTAATGACTGTGCTGAGGTATTGATAATCCTTGACAAGTTGAGTGTCCTCATTGTCAACTTTAAAGTTACATAAATCTTCTGTTGTCATTACTTTAGTCTTTTTGACATTCAGCTGTAGTCCTGCTTTTGTGCTTTCCTCTTTAACTTTCATCAGCATTCCTTTCAAATCATTACTGGTTTCTGATAGTAGTGTGGTATCATCTGCATATCTTAAATTATTGATATTTCTCCCTCCAGTTTTCACACCTCCTTCATCTTGGTCCAATCCCGCTTTCCGTATGATATGTTCTGCATATAGATTAAACAAGTAAGGTGATAAAATACACCCCTGTCTCACACCTTTCCGATTGGGAACCAGTTGGTTTCTCCATATTCTGTCCTTACAGTAGCCTCTTGTCCAGAGTATAGGTTGCGCATCAGGATGATCAGATGCTGTGGCACTCCCATTTCTTTTAAAGCATTCCATAATTTTTCATGATCTACACAAACAAAGGCTTTGTTGTAATCTATAACGCACAGGGTGATTTTCTTCTGAAATTCCTTGGTCCGTTCCATTATCCAACGTATGTATGCAATATGATCTCTGGTGCCTCTTCCCTTTCTGAATCCAGCTTGGACACCTGACATTTCTCGCTCCATATATGGTAAGAGCCTTTGTTGTAGAATCTTGAGCATTACTTTACTTGCATGGGATATTAAGGCAACAGTTAATTACTGCATTCTCTGAGATCCCCTTTCTTTGGAATTGGGATGTATATTGAATGCTTCCAGTCTGTGGGCCATCGTTCAGTTTTCCATATTTCTTGACACATTTTTGTCAAACTTTGGACAGATTCAGTCTCAGTAGCTTGGAGCAACTCTATTGGTATGCCATCTGTTCCTGGTGATTTGTTTCTTCCAAGTATTTTAAGAGCAGCTTTTACCTCACAGTCTAAAATTTCTGGTTCTTCATCATATGGTTCCTCTGTGAATGAATCTGTCATCCTGTCATCTCTTTTATAGAGTTCTTCAGTGTATTGCTTCCATCTTCCTTTTATTTCATCTCACTCAGTCAGTGTGTTCCCCTCTTGATTATTCAACATCCCTACTCTTGGTTTAAATTTCCCTTTCATTTCTCTAATCTTTTGGAATACGGCTCTTGTTGTTCCCTTTTTGTTGTCCTCTTCTATTTCTATACAATTACTATTGTAATAGTTCTCTTTGTCCCTACGTACTAGTCTCCCATAATCCTTGACCTCTGGCCATGCTGGCTGGGGCAGATAGGAGGTGAAGTCCAACAACATTTGGAAGGTGCCAAATTGGCTATCCTTGGTCTAAGGCCTGGATCCATTCTCACACATTTTCTAATCCCATTCCTCACACACAGCTCGCGACAATCCTTGGTGTAGAAGTGAGGTCACTAGATTGAGTCTTCCCTACAGTCTGTACTTATACTGGTACCATCATTTTCGGTTTCAAAGTTTAAAACTGTTTTTTAAAAGTAATTTTTTACTTTTCACCAAACTAGGATACAAAGATGAACTAATATAACAAATATCTCTGGCCGGTTCAAATCAACAGTGAATATACTCCAAAAGAAACATATATATATTTAGGTCTCCAGGTTTGTTAGGGTACTGAACCAGAATCCCTGGAAGACACTGCTAGACCTGCAGACACCATAGAAGTCTCCAGAAATGTATCGTTACACACAGCCAGGACATGTGCAGAGAGCCAAGGACTTTCCAAGAGTAACCCGGGGGGGGGGATTTATGTGTATATATTTACAATATTTCTATGCCACCTTTCCAAGGCTCAAGGCAGCTTACAAGAAATAAACGTTAAGGCAAATTTAAACAAACAATAAAATCCAAGAGAAATAACTCTGAAAAATCTTCAAAGACTAGCCAGCAGGGTTGAAGGCCAGATGGAAAAGTTGTGCTTTATAAACTCTGCTAAAAGCTAAAAAAGCAGGAGGGACTATTAACTCCTGGAGCACAGACATTCCACAACCTGAGGGCAACTGATTTATCTATTCCATATTCATACCTTCATTTCCCCCCCCCCAAGGAACTCATACATAGTTCCCCACCACCACCACCATTTTATCCTCAGAACAATCCTGTGAGGTAGGTTGGGCCAAGAGATAATGACTGGCCCAAGGTCACCCAGTAAGCTTCCTGACTGAGTGGGGATTTGAACATAGGTTTCCCCAGCCCCAGTCCAACACTCTAAACGCTACACCACACAATGGCCTTTGTGTGGTGACAATGGTTGGCATCTCATAAGGAGCTGGCAGTCCCAAATCATCTTCAAAGGCACATTTATTTATGTATTTGCTTCCTTACTTGCTTATTTATTTAACTACATTGCCATCCTGCTCTTCCTCCAAGGAACTCAGGGCAGTGTGCATGAGGATGCTCCCATGGTATCTTTACAACAAACCTGCAAGGTAGGCTAAAGAGCTGAGAGCTTGTGACTGGTGAAGCAAGCTTCATGGCTCAGGGGGACTTTGAAAGCTTACAAATCAGGGCCATTCCCGGAAACAAAATGAAGAGCATTTGTCCAAACGCTCATTGCCACCAGCTTCTCCACTTGCTCCATTATTCCACTACACTTTTTGACCAATCTGGACTGCACAGTCTAGCATCCATCAGCATTAGGGTGGCTTTCCTCACACAGCTCAGGAAAAGGTTGACCTGCAAAGGCAGGTGGGCAGCCTACAACCTGCTGACTTGAAAGCATGAAAGGTGAAGAACCATTGGTGTTCTCTCTCTCTCTCCCCCCCTCCTTCCTTCCCTAAATTATTATTTGCTGATGCATGGTTCTGGAGAGAAATCTGAGCAGCAGTTTCATGCCCTGCCTTGCACAATGCTGCCCCAGTGATGCTGGGAAAGCCATGCCCCTGCTGAGCAGGGACGCAGGGCAGGGCTGGGTGTGTTTGCCAGCCATGGGATTCACACACACAGAGCCTGGGACTTTTCAATGTACTTGACTTGCAACATAAACTCCATCTGCGAACAGACCTTGTTCTAGGCATCCAGCTTGGACTCAGCTCCATTTCCAGAAATATTTTGCTAACAACAGCAAGGAGCAGACTGAATGGGATGCAAACAGCAGTTTCAGCAGCAGCACATTGTCGGTTGGGTCCAAAGATTCCATTCTATGAACGGAAGGGGCAGAATTCTCCTTCTGCAAGCAGAATTCTTCTGTGAGCAGAATTCTCCTTCCATGCATGGAATGGAATCTTTGGCTTCAACTCTGAAAGTACCGTTGATCTGAAATGGGAGAGTCCCTTCCCCAGTTTGCATCCTTGGTGGACGGTAAAACCTCTCCTCATTTTTGTGACCTTTCAAAGCAGCACAAGAACAAGAAGTGTGCCGTCTTTAAAGGAGACTGTAGCAGCAGTACATATAGGTGATCCTATACATCCCTCTCATCTACCAAGGAACATGTAGGACTACACTCTGCATACATTGCTGTAGACTGGGCTTTTAAAAGTGGCTGGAGGTGCTTTAAAGGAGGCAACCGCTGTGGTGCAATGCAATTCTCCCACTTTGTTGGCAAGTGCTTGTCAAGGGAGGATTTACGATTCCACAGCAAAAGGTAACACCCCCACCCCACCCACATGGACAGTCCTGCTCTTTTGAACGAAGCTCTCCATGCTGCAAAGAGTCATTTTTTGCAGGGAAAGTCAAATCTCACAAAAATCTGACACAGCTCTAATGATAAAATCCTCCATATATCACACCACACTGGCAGCAGAGGGGATGCATTTTGCCAGCGTAGTAATGCGGGGCAGTGGAGATGCATCTGACAGAGCATTGGGCATTGATCTGGGAGGTCCACACGTCTGCCATGGGCAGATTTGCCTTAGTAACCCAGTCTCTGTCAGTTAATATGTCATTATTTTTTTTAAAAAAGTGGAAAAATAGTGGCATACCTCACAGAATTGTTGTGAAACAAAACACAAAAAAGATTGCTAGCCAGTGTGCACAGGCATTTCTGTCACTATTGAGCTGAAGCATGATGGAAGTAAACATCTAATGCCTGGTTATGCTGCAATGCTGGTTCTCCCATTGCCCTGGTCAAGGGTTTCTACTAGACAAATCCAAGTATGGCTAGAGTGGGGCAGGAGGCATAGGAAGGGGCAGGTTCTCTCTCTCTGCCTGTCTCTCATCTGGAGGACATCATGTTAGCTACACTGTTGGACTCCAACTCCCATCAGTCTCAGCCAACATGGCCAATAGTTAGAGTTGATGGGAATTGCTGTTCATCAACATCTGGAGGGCACCAGATTGGGGAAGGCTGCTGTAAATGCTTGCTTTAACAGTTGGTGTTCTGAGTAGGCACTGCGGGCCCATACTGAAAAGCGAAGGCAGGCAAAGGACATCAAGTTTATTATTTGGCCTCTAGCGCTGATGCTTTTGGCACTAACATCCAGCCACGTCTGTTGCTGTCACCTTTTCCCCCGGTGCTCGAGCAGTTCCTTCCCACGACAACAGGAGACAGTAAAAATATATATATTCTTTCCCCCCCCTTTCTCCCCTTGAAAATAGGAAAATGTGATTGTAAAACCACAAACGCTGGCAAACAGATACAGAGTAGAAGCAGGATGTGAAAAAACACTCGCTTCTAAATCAGCCCTGCGTATGAGCAATTGGAATGCCACAGTGGTGGACTCTCTGTGTTGGATGGAAAAAGGTAACACGCCATGAAAACAAACTGTCTGGTGCTGGGAGGGCGTTCTACAGCTGCATCAACCATTGACCGGTTTGCTGAACGCTCCAAGGCTAACTGGTTTATTGAAGCATGAACCTGAACAACTTAACAGCCTTCTTCAAAGTGCTGCTAACTGTCCCTTGTTTGACAAGTGAATCCAGAAAAAAAGCAAAAATAACAATCATCGCACACCTTTTGCATCCTGAAATCTAAAATTATCCATATACCCACAGTGACGGCCAAGCCACGTGCTGTTAGGCTATTTAGCACAACTGCAGAGACATCATTAATATTATTATGAATGAAGTGTCAAATTAAAGCACAAACCCCACACATTTGCTGGCAAAATTCCGTGTTTGTTTCTCCCCCTCATTTATCCTTTCAAAAGTCACAGAACGTGGAGGGGGGGCGGTGGGAATCTGAGGAAACGCATCTGAAAGCCCCATCTTGCATCTGGCTAAGCTGCTGTGATGGCATAGAAATCTGAAAGCTTGTAAGGGCTCTAGTTCATGGAAAATCCATTGACTGAGCTGTTGCAGTGTCATCATGATGGACCAGACATATGTCAGAGCCACTTCGGAGGAATAGTGGATACAGTCTTGGATGTGGACAGGGGGGGAGTGAATTACATATTCTGCACACTCATGAAGCTCATTCAGTGGCCTTGGGTGAGGCACTCAGGGCCCCTCCATACCGGTGTTTTTCTGCAGGTGTATTCTACAACATGTTATTAATGCAAGAATAGTGCATTAGTGGTGGATTTATACCTGACTGTCCACACATCATTCCACTTTATTGGTTGTTCTGCGATGCTTCCCCAATGTTATTGCGTTATTGTCATCTGGAGGGGCACTCTTGCACTATAGATTCAGCAGTTGCCTTCTGTTTGAACCTTTAACTGCCTGCCGAAAATCTTTCTGTTCCACCAGGCTTATGCAGGCAATTAAGAGGGCCTTTTGCAGTAGCTGACCTTTGTTTTTCCTGTATTTTAAAAATGGTTTTTACTGTATGGTTTTTATTCATTGTAAACTGCTTTGATGTTTTTCAAAATGAAATAGCAGTATACAAATATATTTCTAAACAAAATAAATAAAATAGCGCTACAAAAGTGGGACAAAAATAAACGAGAAAAATGGTGGTATCAAAGGTAGTAGGATTTCAGCAGGAATTATTGTTGTAAACTACTTGGAAATAAAGTTATGGGACATGCACAGCTTGGAAAAGAAACAGTATGTCCGCTCTGAAACTTTTGCAGACATAAACAGTATTGAAAGCGGGATTGCCTATAACTGCCCCAATATCATTATGTGCACAAATCATCATGAATGCACAATAAAAAGGATGTCTGGAGGGGCCTTCAGTCTATCCTACCTCACAGGACTGTTGTGAGGATCAAATAGTTTAACCTCTTAGTACATACCTGGAACTCCTTGGAGGAAGGGCAGGGGAAATGTAATAAATCATTTTCTCAAGTATAAACTGTCAGAACAAACAAGCCTAAGGACAGCGAGGCTTTCTTTTGACAGTAAGAAGGGGCAAGGAGAGGAGAGATGGAATGGATTTCCAGTGCATCCTCTGCTTTCCCCAGATGCATTTGCCCCACTTCTTGGTAGTCAGCTTTGTCAGAGGAATCTGACCAGCTGTTGGTTCAGAACACCTTGACAAGTTGACACGTATCTGTGTGATGCTGGCAGGAAAGGCATGCAGACGGAAGCTGTATTTCCAGTGCACCATCTGCTTCCCAGGGATTGTGAGGATATAGATTTGACACAGATTGCTCCTCTCTGATCTGCGGGGGCTCTTCACATGGATGTTCTGGCTGGCATTGTTAGGGGAAAGCTCCCTAACAATGTATCTATTTACTGAAGGCTGTGGACTGGCCAGAGAGAGGAGTGCCTCTGAAGAAGGCTGCTACACCACTTCACTGCTCCACTAGAACATAAGAATCACCACCACCACCACCACTGTTGTTTTATTGTAGCAGAAGTCATGTAACTTAAATCTGCAGAAGCATGACAGCTGTTTTGGCATTGTGAGCAGGGGCGGGCAACTTGGTGCCCTCCAGATACTGTTGGGCTCCAACTCCCATCAGCTCCAGACAGCATGGCCAACTGGCGAGGGACGATGGGAGATGGAGTCCACCAATATCTGGAAGGCACTGCAGTGGCAACCCCTATCCTATAGGTAGCCTATTCATCACTGCTGGACAAGTGGCATTGTACATTCCCCAAGTCATTTGCTTCTCCAGTCTCTGACAATAGGTTCCACGGAGTTTGCCTCCTGGGAGCTGAATAAATAGAGCAATGTAACAATAAAGTAAATGACAGAAATATTCCATAGCCTGGAACCCACAGACACAACACTGGTTTATTGGCACCTTAGAGCAACGAATGGCTGGTTAGGTTTGAGACTGCATTTTCTGAAATTTCAGGACACTATGTTAGATGGTGGTAGATTGTGGAGAAAACATTTTGTGCATTTATAATATTTGTAATCTGAAGAGAAAGCCAAGACTTGGATAGGTTCCCTATTGCCCTGCTATTGGCTAAACATCCCCCTGTTTTTCAGGAGGTACAAACTTGGAGCTGTTTAATGGGTAGATGAATCAGCTAAAGCTTTAATTGCAGATTAAAGTTTTCCTGCCAATTAATCTGTGAGTTTTGAGTCTGAAAGGCTCACCAGACTTGGCACTGGTCCAGAAATGGATTATTCATTAGACTTTATTGGCTCTCCCTCTTCCATGGCAAATACTTAAAAATAACCAAAACAGATAATGAAAATATACAATCTATAAAAATGTAGATATCAAAAACATTTATACAAAATCCTTTAAGCTGTTATTTGCATTCTTGTAAGATCTACTAAATATCTAAATGTTTTCAACCTCTTGAACCAGTTCTCAGCTTTAGTTGCCAAAACTAAAGACCAAACTACGCACGAACTTCATTGCGATTCATGTGGCTGCCAACTCCATGTGTCCCAAAAATGTTGCAGCAGATGTGTGATATGATATAATTGCAGTCCTCTCCTGCTTCACTGGCTGCCATTTGTGGGGGCGAGCAGGGAAAAGCAAAGTGTGATGACATTTTATTCTGCGTCTGCTTTAATTGGACCAGGAGTGGAGAATCTCTGGCCCTCCAAATGTTGATGGACTACAATTCCCATCAGCACTGACCATTGGCCATGCTGGCCGGGGCTGATGGGAGCTGGAATTCAACATCTGGAGGGCCACAGTCTCCCTACCTGTAAACTAGACATTGCCAGCAGCAGCCATGCTTTTAAGATAACATATTTTCAAGAAGACAAATCATAATATCTTTCACTGGTAAATTAATTCATTAGCACTTTCGTCATGGATTAAAATCTCTTCTCTAATCAGTTGGTGGGATGGAAATTGAAGGGCACCCTAACCAGCCAAGAAGCACTGCCCGTGCACCAATATTTTCCTGGTGCTAGATTTTCGTTCTGGTTTGTATCCAAAATTAGCAGGTAATTTTCAGCTCAAGGTGACACTGCTACATTTTTCCTTCTAACAAAACAAAACACAGTCAATGGATGCTAACAGGGCTCAGCTGAAATCCATGTACTTCTTTTAAATCTCCATAATAGTAACAGTTCCATCAAGAAGCAGCATGCCCAATGGGGCGGAGCCGCTGCACTAGCTTCCCTGGCAGCAAGTTTGATGCTACTTACCGGGAAGAAGATAGGTGAGGCAGCAGGAGGTCAGTGCAATACAGGTGCAGTACAGTGCAGTACAGAGTAGCTCAAGTGTTTCTGTCAGCACACCCACACCACGCTGATCTCCCCATCTCTTTCCCTCCCAGTAAGCCGCAGCAACTCCATTGCCAGGAAGCTAGTACTGCAGCTCTGCCCCACCAGGTGAGCTCCTTTGGCTCCTTTGGCTCCTCCATCAATCACCATCTGCAGCCATTCTGTCATGCTATTGGTGTTCCTCCAGACAACCTGTTTACTGAGGAATCATCCTGATCTGCTTGCACAAAGCATACACAGAGGATATACAATGTCAGATCGAGCATCCATTCTTATTTGTTTGTGGAGATTATACGACAATGAGCACACATCCTGATTTGCTTGCACATGTTTCTATGTCTTCCTGTTAATCATTTGTTCCTACCACAGTTTTCAGCACATTTCCACGTCATATTCCTAATGGCATAAAGTCCTTTTAAAAAAGAAGTGGGTTTGTTGCATCCAGGAGTCAGAGTGCTTTAATTAATCTACTTTAACTGCCCAAATTTCTACTGAAATTTCCATAATGCACTTGAATCCCTCTCACAAAATACTGAAAGTCTAGAGGTGACCTAGGAGAGGGAGAGTGATGGAACTGTAGGGCATCTCCATCAGCTCTGCTGAAAGATGAGCAACTTTTGGCTTCTGGTTTCCTTAAAATCTTTCCACTGAAGCTGGTCATTACAAGAACTCAACAACTAAGAAATAGCGTTGAGAGTTTCCTCCCCCCTCCTGATCCCTTTTCCTTTTATATTATGCCTGTTAGATTGTAAGCTTGAGGGATGATGGGATTGCCTAACTATTAACATTTGTAAGCTGTTCTGGGAGCCTTTTGTGGATAAACAACAGAACAAAAATGCTTATGTACGTAAATAATAGCGATGGGACTAATAAACTTGGCTCTAGATTGGTGAGTGCTCACATAGGCAAGGATAAAAACCATTTTATTTTTGTTTATTTAGTTTTTTAATTTTGTTCAGTTTTGTTTACTTTAAAAATAAATAATGAGTTCAACAAAATTGAACAGAGTGAAATAATAAAATCACCAAAATAAAATTGATTTTGTAGCTTGCTGTAGGAGCATTCCTAATTTAGAGCCAAGTTTGTTAGTCAAGACATCTCCTAGCTGAGCTGCTCTGAACAAGGGCAGATCCCAGTCTTCTTGAACACCTCGGACCTCTGTCCAACTTCAAATATCCACTGTACATCTTAGCAATAATATTTGGGTTAAATATAGGACCAATGATACAATCAGCAACTACATTTTGAAACATATTAACCTAGGGATCTTTTACTACTGCCACCTGGAACGGATACCACCCTGGGGCAAACCACGGAGACTCCCTCCTTGACATTGGTGATGCTGCTGCTTAAAGGGGTGGCACAAGGCAGGAGCTGCATGGGATCTGCTGGTGCATCTGCACAGCCTTGCTCACTCACCATCCTGGTAAGTCGCAGTGACACCAGTGTTGGGAGGTCGTCTCCAGGGCACTGCCCCACCACGCCACTCCTGACAGTCATGAAATAATGACTAAGTATTCCTTTTTGACCAAGGAAGACAAATAATAATGCTCAGTGTTGAACTGGCCTTAAATCCAAAGTGATGAGAGCCAGCCTTACCATTAGGCAGAATGAGGTGGATGCATCAGATGCTGCAGGGTGGAGAGTGGTTACAAGCTGTGTGTATGACAGCCTGCCCTGTGGCCCCTAAATTAGCCTACTGCCCTCAGTGGCACCACCAGTGAAGGACGCCACCAGTGTTCAGGTAATGTTCAACTGCCAGTGCAGTTCGCTTGCGAACATGAAATGGTGATGGGGATTGCGGCACCATCTCGCCTTGTCTCAAGCAGCAAAATGTTTTGGCCAGCCCTGAAAGTGATGCTTCACATACATTATCTTCTTGAAGTCAAGGGTGTTGTCGTCCAGCGTCTCAGGGGGTCTTAGACCCCTTACTTTTTGGGGGCCAGGTCCCAGCAAAGTCCCTATGTCTCCAGCGTCCTATGAGCCGATTGGCATGAAAGGGGAGTATGTTAGCCACAGAGAAGAGGTTTCTAACTTGCTTCCTTGCAGGTTCCTGCGATTGGAGCTAATCAGAGTGAAAGGAGTTCTTTATTAGTTTCTACTTCAAAAGCCAAGTTGTGTAGCATCCCATCTACATCATCAAGCAGTCTTGTAGCAGGAGGAGATCAACACTGAATTCAGTAATTCAAGCAATATCTCTGACAGTGAGAAAAAACAGTTAAATGATGACAGTGATAGAGAAGCAGAAAGCAGAATTCAAGCCTTGCCAGATTATTCTATAATCTTAGAAGGCATGGCTATGAGCGGCCATGGCTGTGACTAGCATGAAGGGACCCCGCACTTCTGAATTTGCCACTACACTGTTGGTTACAGTCCTTACAACAATCTTGTAAGGTAGGTCAGTATGATCATTCTCAAGCTGCAGATGTGGGGACTCAGAGTGACTAACTTGCCTAAGGCCACCCTGTGAGTTCTCAGCAGAGTTGGGATTCAAACTGAGAACACCTGGGTTCATAACTTAGTCTCTTAGCCACACCGCTACACTAATGTACTTGTTCTTTGAAAAAAGGATAAAGGATTAATCATACAGTAGCAATCCAATTGTGAGAACTACTTCCAGGCACTCCGTAACATCTCAGGAAGCCGTTTCTCATATCTAGATTCACAGATAAGTACATTTTGAATGTTACACAACATCAGCCCTCCCTGCAAAGGCTCTCATTTTCAGAATTTCAAAACGTAGTAAAGTTGTTAATAACACCTGAGGATAAAGGATTAGTAAAGTCATGGGAGCCGCTCAAACAGATCCAATTGGCAGATAAACTCTAGTGTTGGGTCCCAATTAGCCACAAACCAGCAAATGAAACATCCAGGAAGAGTCCATACAATGCTTTCAAGAGACCAGTGGGTATACACAAATAACTTCTTGCACTGGTGGGGGGCCAGGCAGCAAGTCAATACCAGATGTACAATCTGTGCGGGCATATTCAACCTCCGTGTCCTACCACCAAAAAGGTACCTTGCATATTATATGCTTCCCATACTTTTGCTGGAATGCCAAACCAGGAAGCATAGAAAACTGCTCGTCAGACACACCCATGGGTGAGAAAACAGATACTGTACCTATTTAAATAAGGCACTCCTTTTGGATCGGAGTTACCCATTATACCCAATTTCATGTTCATTCAACCTCCACCAGAGGGAAGTTCATTTACAGGGGATGTTTTCTTTAGAAGAGGGAGTTATGGCACCTTTGCCAACTTTGGCTTATTGATAAATGTTCAGGTTGAGCAAGTGGCGGTTCAGAAGCAAGCACACAGACGGGGAAGGCTAGCCCCAGCCCTGTAGCCAGGCCTCCTTGTTAAGTTGGGCAGCCACATTTCTAGGTGGGGTATTTTTGGGGGGGGGAGGTGCATAGTGGCAGCCAATCCCCCCCCCTCACTGGTGGAGAGGATGTGAGGGCCAGGCCAGGGAAAGGAAAAGACAGTGACATTCCTCCTCACTCCTCCAACATCCAGAGAGTGTGTTAACTTCCATGAATGATGTTCAATCTGTTGAATTGTCTCACCTATTTTTGAGAGATCCCCTGTGGTCTGTCCCTGTGTTCTGATTCTTTATGAACTGAACTACTTTGGCAATGGCAGTGAGCTCCTGAGCTTGGCTTTGATGCTCCATTTGGTATCTCAGTTTTGGATTCTACCTGAAAAACAAACTTGTCCATACTACAAGTTTAGGGGAAGGCAGGGAGAAAATAAATACTTTAGGGTGTGTTTGTTAACTGGAGGGTCCCTCCTTCCAGTCTTGTTCCTAACCTTTAGATTTTCCTTCCTGCTGGATGATCAAAGGAAAGCTTTTTAACTGGTTGCTATATAAAATACTCACTTAATGATTGAAAACTAATTGTGGAAAGCAGTTGGATGTTTTTCTAGTTACTGGGTTGCTTTTTTTGTCCAGAAACCCTGAAAAGGCCTCATGCTGAGCTACACATACTGGAAAAATAAGAAATTAGGACTGAGTTACACCCTAGGTGGCCAGCCAGCCAGCTAACTGTAGTGTGCACAGCAGTGTTTCGATTCCTCTACGGCAGTTTTCATTCTTTGCCATCAAGTAGTCAAGAAAAAGGAGAAAAAATAGTTACTATGAGTTGTGAACACAGTGAGCACTTTAAGAGTTACGGGTAACTTAGGGTACATATTTTTTTCACATCACCTCTTTATTTTACCTTTTAGCAATGAGCACCCAATCTTTTGTATTCATCATAACAACTGCAGAATAAACAACTCTTACTTCTTACTGCAGGCATACAAACAAACTTCTTTATTGCTGGCTGAGTAGAGAAACATAAATGCAGAGCAAAGGAAAGTCCAAGGTGGGTGTGGGTAGCCCATAAAACAAAGTTTTAATATTTAACTCTTCAAGGGTCATGTCCACAGGCTGTTTTTTTCAGGACCACTTAAGTAATTGCAGGGTGATAGTGATTATGAAAAATCCATCCTCAGTCAGGGAAAGTCTTGAGTGAGCAGGCTTTGGGGGGCTCTTCCAGATGAGGCTTTTGTTGTGCACTCGTCCTGCCTTATTCATTGAATTTTTCAGAGGGTCCTATTCTTAAATTGCTCCTGTTCTTAACGCAAGCTGTCATACTTTATATGGAGATTGTCATTGTCTGTCATGTCACAAATTAAAAGGCAAATTTGCCAAACAATCCTGGAGGTGGTGCAAAGCTCAGCTCTTTGCTTCAACCTGGCTACAGGGTTGGCTAGCCCTAAAGCAACCTCTTCTCTGAATGTAAAAAACTAAAAAATAAAATAAAATCCCTTCTCACCAGAAATCTTTGAACAGCTTTGCCAGACCAGATAAAACTGGATTTTAGTCCCTATCCTGGAAGAGGGCTTTGAATCAAAGTGCATTCCAAGGTGGTTCTAGTCAAAACAAAACAAATCACCCATTGACAGTGATGAGGGTTTTCCAGAAAATTTTGAATTGGATGATTTGGTTATGAAGATTAAGGGAATTGTCATAGGATAATTTGCAATGGAAACTTTTCTGATGCCTTAGAGCAGAGATGGGGAGCCTACGGCCCTCCAGATGTTGTTGGATCCATCTCCCATAAACCCCAGTCAGGATGGCCAATGCTCAGGGGTGATGGGAGTTGCAGTCCAACAACATCTGGAAGGCCACAAGTTAACCAGCCCTGCCCTAGATAGTGATGTAATTTACCCTGTTTATTGTATTTAGTAAACAAAGCTAATAACTTTGAAACTGACAAGCTTGCCTAATATTTATTTGCTATTGGCATCCATTCACTGCGGCTAATGAACTTACGAAACCAAAACTTTTCTCCCAAAAAACAAAGCACTGCCTCACATCACTGCTGACTAGTTCCCATTTGCCACCATCAGCAACCAGGCATACATTGCCTGGGCAAGAAGCGTTTCTCCTCTGTGATAATAAGGACAGCATGGCAGCACTACGTTAATTACTTTGTTCCAATAGGGCCAAGCCAGAGAACCCAGATATTGTTGGACTCCAACTCCCATCAGCCTCAGCCAGAATGGCTGGAAGGGCAGGCATGATGGGAGTCGTGTCCAACAACATCTGGAGGACCATAGATTCCTCATCCCCGAGATAGTTTGACATAAATAAGTGGCAAATTGAAGTATACAAGGAATACAAAATACGATATTTATTTATTTATTGTATTTATATACCGCCCCATAGCCGAAGCTCTCTGGATGGTTTACAGTAACTAAAAACATTAAAAACAAATATACAAATTTAGAACACATCTTCTAAAAACAATTTAAAACACAATTTAAAAATTTTAAAACAATTTTAAAACACATGCTAAAATGCCTGGGAGAAGAGGAAAGTTTTGACCTGGCGCCGAAAAGATAACAGTGATGGCGCCAGGCGCAGCTCGTCAATAGGATCATTCCATAATTTGGGGGCCACCACTGAGAAGGCCCTCTCCCTTGTTGCCAAGTAGGCACCCAGAGGAGGGCCTTAGATGTAGTGTACGGGTGGGTTCGTATCGGGAGAGGCGTTCCATCAGGTATTGTGGTCCCAAGATATAACACAAACATTTTTAAACCTTGAAGAAGAAAACCTTGAAATAAAAATTGGCTAGTTGCACAAAGGAGTGGATTTCCAATGGTTTCTTTACAATGTAGTTTACATGGAACTATTGATTTAATGCTGGCATGAAATGTTTAAAAGAAGCGGAACTTCAGCACAATTATTATTATTTTTATTAACAACAGAAGTAATAATCACCCACTGACAGATGTTCAAAATGTATCATTCTGTTTTCTTAAGAGTGAAAAAAAAAATTATGACTAAAAATAAGGTTTATTACCCACAGATTGAAGTTTGCTCTATTTATTTTTCAATGGTTTGTTTCTGAGGTTTCTGTGACAGAAAGTTCTCTCCTTTCCCCTATGTAAGTGGGGGGGGATTGACTCATCCGTAACCATCGCTCTGCACCCAGGGCTTTGCTAGCCTTTTTCTGTCACATTGACCCACTGCATACTGCTTTGCAGAATACCCAGCAACTCAGCAGGAAGGCTCTGTGCAGAATCAGATGGATTTGCAAACGTCAGCTGGAAATTGTTTATTTCCTTTGAAAATACCAAGCAGGTATGCATCATAATTTTTTTTAAAGTACCATATTATTGTTTTTTCAAAATCAAAATCAAGAATACGGTAGGTCTGAAATGGTTACTCACAGAATTAAAGGGCAAAAAGTAAGTAGCTGGAGGGTTTACACTATGTCCTACCCAGAGTGCGAGACACGAAACGGAGGCAAGACTGGAAGTAATTCTTGTTTTATTAAAGTAATGGTTACATCAAAAGCAGCGCGCTTCATAGACCTAACTATGGTGACTCACTAAAGATCCTAACTAGGCTAACTAGACATTCTCTGCAGCGTATGGAATAAGTTGACTCAGCACCCCAATCGGGGGGCGCCACTTTAAATAGGGAAGGTCTTAGCCCGTAATCTCTGACTCCTGCGAAGTACCACCTTCTGACCATCCCGCTTCTCGCGTCATCTCGCACGGGGTGAAAGGGGGTGAGCCTCCGCCTGCTTATCTGACAGCAAAGGCTAGCTAGATGCTGGCTCAATCTCGGGGGGCAGGGGGCAGGTTGGCGGGGAAGCATCTGAAGTGCCAGGCGGGGAATCCTGGGGAGGGTGGAGTTGGCGCTCGCGCCAGATCGCTTACCAACGGCTCTGCCGACGGGAGGGCTGTCCGTAGGAACTTGCGGGCTCTCAGCATCTCCCCCTCCCTCAATGTCCTCGAAAACCTCATCGTCCTCCTCCGAGACCTCTCCCTGGTCCACCTGGGGGAACTGGGACTCAACACACTAACCCCACACAAGTACGCAGGGTTCTCCTATCCCGCTCAATTTCTAGCAAATTCATATATGAAAAAGTAGCACAGAGGACGGCTATGCAACGTGGTGCCCCCCTCCAGATGTTTTGGACTGTAACTCCCATCATCCTCTACCATTAGCCATGCCGGCTGGGGCTGATGAGAGTTGTACTCTAAAACATCTGGAGGGCACCATGTTCACTAGCCCCAATGTAGATGATATGCTCAAAGCTGCCACTTGCTGCATGTGTTCTCTAGAGAACACAATTTGATGTGGAACCTGGTGTTCATGCAGAATTTGGATTCCTATGAATCTCAGTTTCCATTTCATTTTATTTATTTACTTAAAATATTTACATCCTGCCTTTCAGCCAAACCACAGGCCTCCAAGGTGACTGATTCAGCAAAAGTGGATGCATAACAACACAATAAGAAGATTATGGTGACACGTGAAGACTTGGGTTGGGTGGGGGGCCATGATAGCAAATATCCTCTTCCGGGTCTTAGATGTTTCTGGTGGTGCTGGTGGTGGATCTGGCTCTTTCAACCGCTGTTCTTCAAAGACTCCACAGAAACCATATGGGAGAACATTGTTCTACCTAACAACAAAAGGTCAAATGTTTTAGTCCCTGGGAAGACAGGCCACCTCTTCACACAGGCAGCTGATCAGTCTACAGCTCCTGGCTCTTCCTAATGATGGGGGGCTGATGAAGGCTCTGGGGAGATGATGATCGCAAATCTCTGTCTCTCCAGACCTTAGCTGTTGCTTGTAAAAGTTTCTAGTCCTCATTCTTTGTGGAGATACAGTTAACAGCCTTGAAGAGGCCCTTTTTATTTTCAGAGCCTTTCTATCCTCCAGGCAGTGGCCTGGGGGTAAGGAGTGTACCTTGACAGGCAACTTGACACCTTCATGAATAGAGGGGCACTATAAGATGGCCCCATTTAGTAGTAAGAGTTTAGTGGTGCAGATGTGCATGGGCAAGCCCACAACAGTGTGCACACACCCCCCAAATTAAAGTGTGCGCTATCTGTACCTTCTCAATTTTTTAAATACACAGAATGCATACATACATATAATCGGAGATGGGAGAGGGCCAAATAGAGAGCTCTGGAGGGCCACATTTGGCACCCAAGCCTGAGGTTCCTTATCCCTGATATACACTAATAGCTATCTCAGTTTCTCTGAGTGCCATTGCTTATGCAGCCAAAATGGCACTACCCATGTACCAAAAGGGGTTAAGGGGAACCCCAATGTTTGCAGAAGAATTAAAAAAAATTAGGAAGATTGGGAGGGGGTGGGAACCATCTCATTGTCTGGCTAGGCCATTCTGATTCTTTATGAAAAGCTTTTTTCAGTGTTGCCAGAGACGGAAGTGAGAGCTGCCCACAGAAATCAGTGGAGAAATCCAAGATTTTAATGTAACCAAACCAGTGCAGAGGGAAGAC
Organism: Rhineura floridana; assembly: GCF_030035675.1. Lineage (NCBI taxonomy): Eukaryota > Metazoa > Chordata > Lepidosauria > Squamata > Rhineuridae > Rhineura > Rhineura floridana. The sequence continues at coordinate 13,672,646 of NC_084482.1, read as the reverse complement.
AGAAAACCAGGGGGAAGGAATGGAATAGAGCGGCGGGGACCCTGAACAGAAGTGCTCCACATGTTTTGTTGCAGGGGGGGTCCACTTGCTCCCTCCATTTTTGATGTTCAGGCATCAAGTGCCATTGCTTATGTAGCCAAAACAGCACCAACCACATCAACAGTTGTGGGGGAACCCCAAGTGTTGCATAAGTACAAAAAACATTTTGTGGGGAAAGAACCCCCAAAACATCTCAATGGTTTTCAGTAGTCAGAGAATGCTGGCTGACTATTGAAATTGTGTGTGTGGAAATGGAGAACTGGGTGGGAGAGGCGGATGGGGCAGAGTGTGCTGGCTGGCTGGCTGCTGACTAGAACAATGAACAGAAGAGCTCCAGGGTGCAACATTTTGTTGCAGTTCCTGCACAAAGCTAGTGCTTTCTTGATTTAGCATTACTGTCAACTGGCTGCTAACCTGCTGACACCTGCTTAGGTGGGCGCTGATTGAAAGCTGCTAATGAAGGAGTAAATATCTGCATTTATAGGTAGCTGGCAAGAAGGAGCCTGGAGGCCGGAGTTTCCAAGGGTACACTGTTGCTTTTGGGGTACTGACAGTATATCAAAGACAAGAAGTGGCTGTCTGCTTCCCTCTGCTCAGCTTGAATATTTCCAAGTAAATAGATATTGCAAACTAAAAAAAAGTAAATAAATAGATATGTCAAAAATTGCAGTAAGTTTCCAGCACTCTTTCTACAAAAGGAAACCGTAAGGGGTTTTCTTCTAAAATATCCTACTACTGGGGGAAGAGACGAGTGGGAAATGAAACTATGAGCTGTTTCACACATTGCTTGATTACTCAACACTTGATAATGGCTGACAGTTGAATGTACAAACCGATTCTGCTGAAAAATTGTTTGTTTGAAGTGACACTGGGCGATAGGAATGATCTCTCTGTGGTTTTCCATCTGCATTCACAACTGAAAGTCATCATCTCATGTTGCAGCTATTAAACGATGAGCACATATGTGTGAACCAGCCCAAAGCGTAAGGAGATGCTATAGAAAGAATAACGCTTGAATCAAAGATATAAAGATACTTTACATCTTCCATATAAAGAAAAGCTAAGATATGTGGGCCTTCTTTGGGGATGGGGGAGTAATTGAACCACAGAGTTTGAAGGGACATCAAAGATCATCTAGTCCAAGCCCCTGTCAACACATGAAATCTGCTGCTACCACATTCCTCATAGGTAGTCATCCTATGCTGGTCTACTCAAAAGTATTGAGTTCAGTGGGAGTCTCAGTTTAGTGTGCACAGAACTGCAGCTTAAGGGGAGGACATGATAGGGATTTATAAAATTATGAATAGTACAAAGGGAGGTGGACCTCCTCCTCCCCACCAGCACCATATTTCATTATTTATTTAATTTAACTGCACCTGTATTCTGCTTTTTCTTCCAAGGAGCTCAAAGCAGCATATATAGCCTTTCTTCTCCCATTTTATCTGCCCTATAAGTTAGTTAGGCTGAGAGATAGTGACTGGTCCAAGATCATCCCAATGAGCTTCATGGCAGAACAGGAATATGAGCCTGGTTCTTCCCAGTCCAAGTCTGACTCTTACCACTACAGCACACTGGCTCTCTAGGGGCCATCCAGTGAAACTCTGATAGAAGGAAGTACTTTTTCACAAGCACACACACGTAACATATGGAACTCACTGCCACAAGGTGTGCAGATGATCAGTGGCTAAAGTTGCAACCGCATACACAATTACCTAAAAGTAAGACCCAATGGGCCACTAGTTACGTCGTCTGTCATCCCTTTATTTCCACTTGGCTCAGGGCTTTTAATCTTTTCTTCTTGAGCAGCCTGCCTCATTTCCCTTTTTCCACACTTTCCGCTGACCCTCCATCAGGGAATAGGGCCTGGACTTCCTCCAAGCACCAGAATATATTCAGGCCTTGCTCACCTCGGCCTCTATATACCTCCTCAGGCCATTCCACTTTCTAGTCCAGCCTTTCCCAACCAGTGTGCCTCCAGATGTTGTTGGACCACAACTCCCCTCAGCCAGCATTGCCAATGGCCAGGAAAGATGGGAATTGTGGTCCAACATCTGGAGGCACACTGGTTGGGAAAGGCTGTTCTAGTCCTTGGCCCCTCTTGCATCCCTTCTCCTCTCACTCTCTCAGAAGATGTAGTGATGGCCACCAATCTGGATGGCTTTAAAAGAAGACTAGACAAATTAATGGAGAATGGCTGCTAGTCATGACAGCTGTGTTCTACCTCCAGGATCAGAAGCAGTTTGCCTCTGAATGCCAGTTACTAGGGAATTGCAAGTGGGGAGAGTGCTGTTGCACTCAGGTCCTGCTTTGGACTTTCCATGGGCATCTGTTTGGCCACTGTGAGAACAGGATGCTAGACTCAGAGCTTGGAAGTAACTAGTTACATGGAACTAATTACTTGTAATTTATTGCTTTTTTGAGTAAAGAGTGGGTAACTTCATTACATTTTGCTGGTAACAGAATGAGTAGTAACTTCATTACTCTTGAGGAGTAATTGTAATGTTTCCAGCATTACTTTTGCGCATTACTTGGGGGGGGGGGAGCAGGGGAAGTCTTCTGCTCCTCTGATTTGTGAATAAAAATCATGTGCTTCAAATTGGGCTTCTGTGCAGCGTTGTTCTTCCTTCATGCTCTGTGGGTGCTTAGGAGGCGACGAGGGAGGAGGTGGAGAGTAAGACGGGGTGGAGAAAACAATTGTTTTAAAATAGACAGGAGTGGAAGGAGAAAAGAGCTGGAGGCAATATATATATATATACAAAAATATGTGTGTTGGGGTATCATCATTGCTGGGGGTGGGATGAGAGGATGTGAGATTCTGTTATGCCATTCTGTTAATCTTATGGGGGGGAAATTCTGCTACCCTCTGTGTGTGTGCGCTTATTTTTAATGTTGTTTTAGGCTACTTAGAGGTGCAGCAGCCAAGGCCACCACCTTGTAGGCAATTTTTTTAAATAAGTAACTGAAATGTAATTGTAGTGATTACTTTGGAGGAAAAGTAAAGTAATCAGTTACTTTCAGAGCAATTGTAATTGCAACGGTAATTACTACTTTTGGGGGGCCATGTAACTGTAATTTATTACTTTTTAAAAGTAATCTTCCAAGCTCTGGCTAGACTAGATGGCACTTTGACCTGAACCAGGTGGGCTCTTACGTTCTCATTATATTCTTTCTAGATCTTGCACCCACCTCAGTCTTCAGGTCTTCCCTTCCTTCACAGTGGTTTGTCTCCTTTGCTTATCAACTCCCCCACCTGTGTTCAGCCCTGCCCTTCTGGCTGAGCTTCACCAGGGGTAGTCCAAGAAAACTGTTGCTGCATGAGGCAGAGCTGCAAGTGGCACCCCACTCCAAGGGCAGGTGTATAACACCCAAGAGCAACCAAGTTATTTTGGCATCTGAGAGCAGAAAATCCCACATGTACCTCTCCCCCCTCCCTACCTGTAAAAATTAGAGATGTAAAATTTCCAGAAATTTTGAAGCCATGGGAAAAAACCTGGGGTTTTGTTTGTTTTTTTCAGAAAAAAATGGAATTTTTCAGAAAAATTGAATATTAGCACTTTTTACAAATTGAAGGTCATGTTGTTACTTCAGGAACATCAAATGTAATCATGTACAAGTTGGTTTGGCATAAAATCATCATATTTGGCATATTAAAGAAAAAATGGAATTTTTACAAATTGAATTTACTTTTTAAAATTTTTACTTTTTTTGTAACAAATGGATCTACAAACTCCAGAACTGTAAGGAACACCTGAACTGTAAGGAACCTCTTTTGTTTTGCCAGTTTATGAGGAGCAGGCAAAAAACAATTAAAAAAAACAGAAGAAACCATCAACATTAATAACAAAGAAAATTATTTATGTCTCCGCTAGTCCTCCACATTGTCAAGCAGACATAAAGCATCCATTCCCATAAAAAGAACTGAGTAAAAGGGAGGATCAAGATTCAATGAAACATTTTATTCATCATGCCAAAATAAAATATTCCATAATCCATTTTTTCTTCATTTTTTTCAGTTTTTCCAATTTTTCAGGAAAAAACAAACAAAAAAGGCTTCAGAAAAAAATGGGGGGAAACTGTTTCCCACTCCAATTTTTTCCGGGTCTTCACATCTCTAGTAAAAATACAACCATCATCATCATCACCACCACCACCACCAGCTAACAATTTGCTGCCATTTTGTGACACCCAAAGTCAGTTGCCTGAGGCAGTCATCTGCCCAACAGTAGGGCTGGCCCTGAGACAAACCCTAACAGATGTTGGCTGCACCCCAACCGATAAGCCCACCAAAACAATTCTTCCTGGGCCGTCTTCCTTTCTGTATGGCCTCATGCGCTGATCTCTCACAGTTTTATATTTGCCCTGCTGCACAATGAATTCAACAGTTACATAGGCTTAAGAAATGCATAACAAGAACTGCTGGACACATCCATGCGCTTTGAAACAACTACTTCACCCAATACATAGAGAGAGAGAGAGAGAGAGATTTAATCCATTCTGCATCTTTCCTTCAGAGGAGCCAATACAATGCTACCATCACTTCAGTCTCCTCCAAAAGATTTCTTCCAAAAACTCACTATAATAGTGCCAGCTGCTGGGTAGTCACTTCTCGCCAAAGTTTGTATTCCCCTTATATGAACTGATACTGCATTTTCCCTGAGGTAACATTGAAAATATCCCAGAAAGGAGTTTAAAGGGCTATCTGGAATTGCACAATCTTTGCAGTGAAGCAGTGATCAACTAGGTACAATGTGAGAAGTCAAGGCCTTTCTGCTGTGAGGGAAAATACATAAATCCACACACTGGAAATGAGTTCTGCCTGATGAAAAGACGTTATATCATTTTGTGAGCACTTGCTTGTAAGCAAAGTGGAAGGGACCGCCATAGCTTTCAGGTATAATCCTAGACATCTTCAGTTAGAAGGATCATGTAGCAGGTGCTGAGGAAAAATTCTTTGTTGACAGCCTAGGCAGACAAATAGTTTGACCTGCTGTAAGGCAGCTTCCTATCTTCCTAAAGTGTTGTGCAACAATTATTTATCCTCACAACAATCTGGTGATCAAGAATGTTCCCATTTTGCAGACAGAGTAAGCAAGGCTAAAAGAAAGGAACTTGCCTGAGGCTATCTTCAGGGCCAAGTAGGACTTCCACCACATCTTACCAGACCCAAGTCAAACACACTATATCAGACTTCCCCAACCTGGTGCCCTCTGGGTGTTTTGTACTACAACTTCCATCCTAACGCTGCTGCATAACTTTTAAGCAATATCACAAATCCTGAAAGGATTTCACTGGCTGGATGTCAGCTACCAAGCCCAAACTCAAGGTGCTGGTAGTGGAGTATAAAAGCCTGAATGGCTTGAGGCCCAAGTACTCAAAGTAACACCTCCTCCAATACCTATCAACCTGTCCAGACAGTGGCAGGGAGGGGCTTTACCTGGAGGGAGAGGAGGATGGTGGAATGGTGTAGGTGCAGCAGTGGGAGCACTGGATGGGCTCCAATCCTGCACCTGCACCTGCACCAACCTCCCCGCAGCCTCTCCCCTGCCCCCTCGGTAAGTGCAGCAACACTGCTGATGGGAGACCCAATGCACAGCACTTCCCCTCCCTATCAGTCACTCCTGTGATCTGTGCCTTCGTGTCTGTAGCCAATGGGGGTGGCCAGCTGTGTGGCAACATGAGGCAGGGCCTTCTCTGTGGTGGCATCCCTCTCTGTGAAATTATGCTTATCCCCCCTTGTTGTTGATCTTTCAGCAACATCTGAATACACATCTGTTCACTTGGGTTTTGTGGGGCTGAAAGTGATTACAGGTTGTTTTTTTGTCTGCTGCGTTAGGGAAATTATTTGGCTGAACAGTTTTAGGTATATAGCTTTAAATGGAGTTGTACTCCAGCAACATCTGGAGGGCTGCAGCTTAACTAGGTTGCACTGTGCAACATCAGAGTTCAGCTGATGCATCACAACTCACAACTGGTTCACATTACAAATAAGTGGGTCACATAAAAGTCACCAGTATTTCCCCCCCACTTTTTTTTTTAAAGGAGAAATGGACAAAGTACACTGAAAGAAAGAGAAAAAATATGAGTGGGCAGTCGTCAAGGCGCAAAAAGATTGATGAGTGACTTCCATGTTTCCATTGGTGGACAAAGATGGACTCTGGGTCTGAAAAAGTTGGAGATGACCACACTAGTTCTAGCCTTGTATAACAGGTCTAATCTGTTGGTGGGCCTGAGTAATGTCTCTGCCCAAAGTAGATGGACCTCAAAAGGAAGCCCCTAACCCCTCTGAGAAGAAGAAAATTCACATTGTGTAAGTAGAGTACATTTCTACTTACAGACCATTGGCCCACCTAGCTCAGTATTGTCTGCTCTGACTGGCAGCGACTCTCTAGGGCAGCCTTTCCCAACCTGTGTGCCTCCAGATGTTGTTGGACCACAATTCCCATCTTCCTGACCATTGGCAATGCTGGCTGAGGCTGATGGGAGTTGTGGTCCAACAGCATCTGGAGGCACACTGGTTGGGAAAGGCTGCTCTAGGGTTTCAGACAGGAGGCATTCCCAGCCCTACCTGGAGATGCCATTGGGGGCTGGACCAAGAACCTGCTCTACCCCTGAGCTACGCCCCTTTCCCTGCTGCAAGTAGGTGCAGCTGTTGTGGCTGGCACAGCTGCTCCTCCACTTACTATGGCTGTTTCAGTTCTGTGCTGTAGTTGTGCTGTATTGTGCTGGGTTTGTTCTGGGGATTTTTAAGCTGCTTGTTTCTTGAGCTTATTGCGGTATGTTTTCATGTCTACATTTTTATTCTCTTGTTATTGGTATGATGCCTACATAATTTCTTTTATGAGGCATCTCACAGGTGGTGTTCAGCGAAATCCTTGCACCAACGCAATAGGATTTCCCCCCATGCATGCCCTGCGCCATCCCCGAATCTGCTCCAGAGGGTTGGGGGAACCCAACAGATATTGGAAGCATCTTGGGGGGGGGCATTCCATTGTGCAAAGGACGAATCCTAGCACTGACGGAATGTTCACTTTAGTGCTATGATGAAGACAATCTCATGTTGCATATGCTAGATACCTGCTGCCTCCCATACATAAATGATCCTCTTTCATGGTCTATATCCCTTTGCAGATGGAGCAAGGACAAGCCTTTCACTGCAAATCATCCTGTACTTCACTATAGTGGAGAGAGAATTACTAGTAATGGAGAAGCAGAAATGTCTTCAAAAATTGTGATCAGAGGCTGAGAGTCAGAGGCAGTACTGAAGCCAAAAGTGAAAATGATGTCCCATCCTCTGCATCCTGGTAAAGACCAGAGCACACTTCTTTAAAATGATGCATTAGGAATTAGCGGTAAGAAAATTGTGTTCTTTTCTGGAATCAGCTGCCTAAATAGTCTACTTCAAGCTACTTAATGAGTAAGTCGGACACTGTTAAGAGACAGCTCTTTATGAGATCTTAATACAAAATTAACAGCAGCCTCCCCCACCAATTTCACAGGCTAAACTGAGATCAGCCCAGCCTCATGCTAATTCTTTGTTACCAAAACCGAACTGAACAGGCTACAGTCTCAAAACATTTTCAGCTGTACTGACTTTGGTGGTACCAATTATGAAGGAATAGCACCCTCTACTGGCAGTGGAAATATGATGCACTTGACTCATTTCAAACAGCTGCAAAGTGGAAAGGAGAGTGAAAAGTTGCAGGCGGGAGTGCTTACCCCTTCCCCTACAGCCATTACCCCTCATCAACCCCCTCCTCCGTACCAGGGGACCAGGCTTCAAAGAAAAAGGTGGAAAGGTGGAAAGCACCCATCAACCATACCATCCTCCTTGCTGTTACGCAGCTGCGACATGGATTCCCAGGTCTCTAGTAACTTGGTCTTCAAATCTTCCCAGAGTACCGTTTGGTACTCAAGTGATCACAGATGGAAATGTTTCTCAGAACTCATACATTGGAGCAAACTAAGAGCTGGGTCTCCATATCTTCCCCCACTCCCTCATCCCAGGTGTCAATTTCTGAGCAGGCCTCAACAGACCTCTAGGTTTAGGGCCCAGTCAGCACAATAGGAGCTATTCTCTAGAACAGCCTTTCCCAGCCAGTGTGCCTCCAGATGTTGTTGGACCACAACTCCCATCTTCCTGACCATTGGCAATGCTGGCTGAGGCTAATGGGAGTTGTGGTCCAACAACATCTGGAGGCACACTGGTTGGGAAACGCTGCTCTAACCCGTCTCTGCAACCCCGTTTCATCTTTCCGTCTATTTGACAAGGAAAAGCAAATCAAACAGAAACCTGCCAAGAAGGTAACAGAGCAGGACGGCCAGCTGTCTCAGGCAGAGGGCGGGACTGACGCAAGTGATGCGTCATCATTTAGTTGGCTGTGCGCCACACAACTGCCAAATGCGTTGGGAGTCCAGTTTTGTCTGGCAACCAGATTGATAGGGGGGGAAAGGAGAGGTGGAAGGTAGCAAAGATTCCAGCAAATACTGACAAGCGTTTGCTCAAGTGTGTGCCACATTTGGCTACCCTGTGCTGTACATAACAGGCTCCATGTATCTGGCTTAAGGCTGCCTTGAACAAATTGCAGTATGGTGTGCAGGAACGCAAGTTATCACTTGATCTCCATGCTGGGGAAAGGGTTCACCTGCCAAATTTCTACATGGCTCTTGTTAATGGCACAAGACCAGGGCCAGTAAAAATATTGGCAACGCCCTATCTGCCTCTCACTGCCCCACGAAACATTGGAGATGGCTCCGTGAGCTCCTGATTTGGCAGACAAGGCTCCTAACAGCCTCATCAAAGCTGCAACTGTCAAAGCTCAAGCTTCTCCTTGCTGTTTACTAGCTAACACAGCATCCTTCCCAGATCCGTTCAGTCACCCTCTGACTGTAAGAATCTAACTAAACATGACAGTGGAAAGGATATAAAGTGAAAATGGCTGGGTGGGTGGGCGGATTCAAGAAGAGCATTAACAGGTCAGATGGGCATAGTGAGTCTTTCCCCCATCTGTGTCTTCCCCCAGTGAAACTGCCCCCTCCAAGATCCCAGGACGGGGAAAAATGGAGAGGGTTTCATGGGGGAAAGCATAGGCAAGGGGACAGTTAGGCACCTCACTCTCACCTACCCTTACTCCATATGAAGGCAGCCTCAGTTCACCCACCCCAGGCTCTATACCTATTGTGGAGTGGCCGGTCTTGCAAATCCAGCTGTGTTGGATGAGTTGAATTTTTAAAAAAAGATTTTTGGGTTTTTGCTGTTACTGACTTTTTAAGAGCTGTTGTTTTTTATTGTTATGCTGGACATTCTGTTTTAAAATGTGTTTTATTTTGTCCTGCTGTAAACACACACACACACACAGAGAGAGAGAGAGAGAGAGAGAGAGAGAGAGTTATAAGCCACTTTGTTTAGCAGAAAAATGATATAAACAGTAAATATAACTAAGCTAAACTTCCTTTATTAAGAGCTGCGCTGTTCCCATGGGATTAATGTCTGGTGGGTTCTAAGTGCATTCAACTGAACTGTAACAATTCCGCAACCAGGCAGCCCAACAGGGCAAGCTTTATTACAGTAAAAGCTAGGCTGCTTCTTAGGTCTGTCTCTGGGCCTAGTTACCAACTACAAACAACAGAAAGTAAAAACTAAACTAAAGTAACTTTAATTGCCCATAAGGGGTCATGTTAAAATGACTTCAATGTGTGATTAGGGAACACCCCCAAATTCCCACCTGCCAACAAAAAACACATATAACATGAATGTGCTCAGAAGCCTTCCTAAGGCTGGAAAACCTGCATTTTTAGACATGTGTTCCCCTTATTTTCATTTTTGCACACGTTATTTGGCACTGCAGAATTTGGAGAAGTGTGAATTTTGAAGGATAGCTATGTTTTGGTTCACATCTTGATTTGGGAAGTGCAGCATTTTCCCTAATGTGTGCCTTTTTGTACATGTTGTTTGGTTAGAGAAGCACATCACAAAATTCAGAGAAGTGTGGATTTTGAGAGACGGTTGTGGTTTTGGCTCATGTTGACTGGGGCTAATGAGAGGGGGAGTCCAACAACATCTGGAGGGGACCCCATTGGCTACCCTTGATGTACAGAGAGAGAAAGATGATCATTCTACTGGCATCTTTCAAAAACCCAGGAAGTTGAAAGTTAAAAGTGAGAGATTTACAATAAATTCCTGGTAGATGAGAACCATTGGGGGGGGGGGACTCTAGCCTGTGAGCATGGAGGGTGCTTGCAACGTGTGACAGATAGATTGCTATGCAATGGGGAAGCGAGGCCATTGTGCCAAGTACATTGGATTTTTAAAGAGACAGGCACTATATACCCTGGGACCAGGCTTTTGTCTGAAGGCACATTTCATTTATGTCATATTGTATTTTACATTTCTTATTTTAATATAAACCGCCCTGAGAACACTATGATGAAGATGCATGACACAAATTTAGAAAATAAATTTCCTAACAATCTCTGTCCACTCAAATATTTAATTTAAATATTTAATTTTCTGCTCACTCAGGGTGGATGTGTTTGAAGGATATTTACAGGCCACTTTCATATCCCCCTTTCTCCAAGGAGCTCAGAGAAGTGTGCAGGCCCCACTCGTCTCCATTTTATCCACACAGCAATCTCAGGTGGGTTAAGCTGACAGATGAGAGGGGTACACACAACCCACTCCTCACACATTCAGCCAACAGGTGAGAGGCTATTGGGCCATGTCAGCCCCAGTCTCAGTCATCAGCCATACTTTCCGCCACAGTAAGAACAGGCCCAGAATGCACATAGATATGCATGTGCAGAGCTTCTCCAGGGGGTTTGTCGGCCACTGAGGATTCTCCCCCTGCAGAGGAGCCCTACATGCAGAAAACTGCCTGGCAGTTAGAGAATAGCAATAGGGCATGTAGGGCACTAAACATTAATCACAATCATTATCAGTGCTTTTGGGGTTTAAAAAATGAGGTGCTGGAACTCATATCTTGATAAAAGTGTTGTGGGGGCCAGCACAAAACGACTGCTGCAGGCAGCAAAAAAAGAGATGCCAATACTCCGTACTGGTGAGTACTGTTACAAAAAAAGACCTGATCATTATTATTAAAGGCATAACTAAAATCTTCCCAACAGGTTCTTGATGTTATCATCATCGTTGTTGTTGGTGTTTTATATTATTATTATATCATCATCATCAACAACAACAACAACAACAATAATAATTGTTCTTATTATCGTCAACAACTTCCCAACAGATATAAACTAGCATGAAATTGGAGCAGGGCTTTTCCAGGGACAAATGCCAGAAAATAGGGGCTGTCCCTGGTAAACACTGGAGCATAGGATAGAGTTACAAGCAGGAGAACTGGCTGATAACCCTGGAGCCAAACTGTCAGGCCTGACAGCGCCTGTTAAAGAGCACTTCAGGGAACCTGGAGAAACAGAAACCTGGGCTTCACGTTATTTGTTGTGCCAGTGCCCATGTGCGTGACAACAGTATAGGACGTTTCAAATGTCTGCTCTGCATTCTGCCTGAGTCTCTGAGGAGCATTCCCACTCTGCGTATATCTCATCTTGTCCTCTCGTGTGGTCTGCATTCTGTATTGTGTGAGAGCCGGTATAATTTACAAGGCTGGTTTCAGAATGACAGCACCATGCGACCTTACTGCTGACAGCCTCTTCACTCACTGGTCCTCTTGATCACTTGTCGATGGTTTGGCTTTTTAAATAAAGCTCGTTTTTTTTAAAAAAAAAACAACGTAAATCAGGATTTGCAGAGCTCATCCTCAAAATCGCAGCTGCCAGGCCTGGGAAGAGACAACTTGCCTGGCCCCCTGTGATAAATGGGAATTGCTGCAAATGGTAAGCTGAAATGTCACTGTGCAAGCTGAAATCTGTTTTGCACATAGGCGAGTCTAATCTGATTAATGGTGTGATCCTGCACAATTACCTGGCCAAAGTCCCATTGCGGACAATGACACTTACTTCCAAGGAGACATGTATTGCAGACGTGGGCAGACTTTGTGACAGCTGCCTTGTTTTTTACGAGAACACCATGTCCACCAACCAGAGCCGGGGGAAAAAATGGCTTGGGGCAGGTGGGGGCAATGTGAGAGATTGATTGATTTATTTGTTGTTTTATTTATTGCATTTATATACCGCCCCATAGCCAAAGCTCTCTGGGTGGTTTACAACAATTAAAACATTAAAACCAAAATATATAAGAGATGTAGGAACACAGCAAGTTGCCTTATTCTGAGTCAGACCACTGATCCATCTAGCTCAGTACTGTCCGCACTGACTGGCAGTGGCTCTCCAGGGTTTCAGACAGGTATCTTTGCCAATCCTTCCTGGAGATACCAGGGATTGAACCTGGGACCTTCTGCAGGCGAAGCAGATGCTCTATGCTGAGTTATGGCCCTTCCCCTGCACTAGAAGTATGGCACCTCTGAGCACATGCTCAGTCCAGAAATGTGTTCTCAGTCCTAGAACTGAGCTCACAGTCTTCACCAAAAACTCCATTTCTGTTTTATTCTCAAGATTGCTTAGGTTCAGAAGCCTAATTTATTCATTTGTTGTTTGCAGATTTATAAATTGCTTCACAACAAAGTTACCAAAGCGGTGTACAATAAAATATAAAAGATGACCAATTCAATAAAATAAAGACAATTAAACCATTAGTACCGTTATAGTTATTATTCCATAAAATGGCTGAGTCACTCCTTAAGGAAAGTTGATATTTAGGCTATTGAAGACATTTTTATTCAAGAAGGTTTCTTGAACAGAAATGTCTTCAATAAGCTGCCTAAATATTAAAAAGCTAGGCGCTTGTTTGAGTGCAGTTGGTAACTGATTCCTAGAGGCTGGAGCTGCAACATTAAAAGCCCTTGTTTCTAGTACACACTAAGTGCATCTCTGGACCGTGCAGTTCTTTTAAGAGCGCCCCATTTGAGAAGCACAGTTGCTGGGCAGGGATATGTGTGGCAAGGCAGTCCCTTAGCTAATTGAAAGTGAGTTGGAAAGCCTTTATGTTACTGGTCTTGTTAAGAACATAAGAACCCCAAAGGCCTACCTAGTCCAGCAATCTGTGCCCACCCAGAAGTGTTTGGGAAGTCCAGAAGCAGGACCTCAGCGCAACAGCACTCTCCCCGACTTGTGCTCCACAGCATCATGGCTATTAGCCATTGATAGCCTTAACCTCCATGAATTTAACCTTAACCTATAGCCATGATGGCTGTGCTCTGCCACCATACTCAGAGGCAATATGCTTCTGAACACCAGTTGCCGGAAGTGCAGGAGGGGAGAGTGCTGTTGCACTCAGATCCTGCTTTTGGGTTTCCAATGAGCATCTGGTTGGCCACTGTGAGAACAGAATGCTGAACTAGATGTGCCACAGGTCTGATCCAGCAAGCTCTTCTTATGTTCTCATGTATTTGTTAAACAATTGGACAGTACGGTACTACATTTGCTGTCATTTCTGATCATGGTGTATGCCGGCTTGAGCTGATCGGAGTCGGAGTCCAGCAACATCTGGAGGGCACCAGATTGGGGAAGGCTGCTTTAGACTTGCATAAAAACAATGGGTGTCAACTAATCCATTCATGTTCCCAGACCCATCCAAATTTTCCATAAGCTAGCAGAGACCACATGAGCCTCAAGCCACAGAGATTACCATAGCAGACTAGAGCAGCCTTTCCCAACCAGTGTGCCTCCAGATGTTGTTGGACCACAACTCCCATCAGCCTCAGCCAGCATTGCCAATGGCTGAGGCTGATGGGAGTTGTGCTCCAACAACATCTGGAGGCACACTGGTTGGGAAAGGCTGGACTAGAGAGTATACCTTAGGTCAGGTGAGTTAGACTACATGACAGCAAGAGGATATTCACCTCCCTAGCTAAAGGGGTCATTCTCTGTTTTGGGGTGATTGTCTTGATGGGTTCAGGACCCTAATACGTTTGAAAGAATTTTTGAAATCTTAACTTTAAAATATATTGTTTCCTATAGCCCAGATATCATATTTTTTCACATTTAGATAGGATAAATTGCTTCCTTTTATTTTCAACATTTTCACATTTCACTCCCAAAAATGTATGTATGTGTATATTGTTGCAATGTAGTTCCCACTAGTTTTATGAACTAGTTTCCAAGCAATTCATACAGGTATAAATTCAGTAAATACCAGTCATCTGTACAACTAAGAAAAGGGGAGCACCACATTTCAAATACATGCAATTTCATACTACATAAAAATTATGTTCAGTTCTTGCAGAGGAAGGAAAAGGAACACGTGATAGCAAAAAAAAGTTCACCCAGTTTATGGCATGTCTATACTACACAAAAACTGGTTTCAAATCCAAATCACTCTCATGGTTTCCAGCTAAAGAAGCTATGATACAGCTATGGAAGGGGGAGAAATCTGATTCAATTTGCATTTAAAGGTGCTACCTGAGTTGCACTTTACAAAACATGAACCAAAGCACAGCCGTCCCACAAAATTCTCACTTCTCTGAATGCAGCTCTCCAACCAAGAGATGGGTATAAAATGCCAACGTGTGCATAAAATGCATATAAGTGAATATATTTCTGAAAATAACATACAAAAATGCATTATCTTAAGGAAAATTGCTTTGCAAAAATGTGTCTCTTAGGCAAAATGGCATACAAAAATGTGCATATTAGGAGAAATTACATACAAAAATGTGTGTAGATTAGAAGAAATGCTGATGAATTTTCATGAGTTTTTTTCTCCAAACAAAATTGCAAACTGATGTGGAAATATGGAGAACTGAATTTAAGATTAAGATTAGAAAAAGGAGAAACTGAGAGAAACCAAAATTGACAGAGTTGCCCACCCCTAGATGCAGCTAAGGCATAGGGGCATAGGAAGATGCTTCATAGTGGCCAGACCACTGGCTGATGTAGATCAGTACTGCCTATACCAGGGATGGGGAATCTGTGGCCCTCCAGATGTTGGTGGACTCAAAATCCCATCAGTCCCAGCTACCACAGCCAATGGCAAATGATAATGGCAATTATAGTCCAGCATCTACAGGACCATGGGTTTCTCCTCCTTGATCTACACTAATTGGCAGCAGCTCTCCACGGTTTCAGATAGGGTTGACCTGGAGATGCCATGGACTGAACCTGGGACCTTCTGCATGCAAAGAACATGCTCTGGTTGTACTCATAAGGGAGCCACAGCTACTTCCATGTCTCTGATGAATGAACCTGCACTGCATACGTATTTTGCAACACCTTACATCTTTAGCTGTATGATGAAAAGAAAAGTCTTAGGTATACACCTTAAAAATATAATGCGTGAAAAGGAACGATTAAAGGCAATGTTTCAAACACGAGTTCTTTCTGTGGATGATTTTTTTTAATTACTAAAGAGTTACTCTGCCTAGAGCACCCCAGTCTTCTAAAGCTCAAGCAGAGGGCCCTTTAACACGCACGCACGCACACACCATAGCTCAAGTAAAGGGCACACAGTAAAAAACAAAACAAAACTAAGCACGAATTACATATGACAACACTTTCCTGTGTGTGTGGGTATGTGTTTAGCTACCCTGGTGTCCTGCATAAAGAAAGGGAAATAACCTGAGGATTGTGCATTCTTTTCCCCAGTCTCCTCCATCTCTTTTCTTGCATGGCCCCTCTATGATAACCTCTCTCTTGCCCCACAGGTCTCTTACCTATCGTAGCATCCATGGGCAGTCTCTAAGCAAGATCCACAAAGCATGCTCAGACCAGTCTCGGTCATGGCAGCTCGTAGGTTAATTAAGCTAATGGCACCAAGGCAGGCTTTGGTGTCTCAGCACTATCAGGTGTCCTGCGCATGCTCAGACTTTCAGCACACAGTGGAGTAAATAAAGTAGAACAGTACCTTCACTATTGTTATGTGCAACCTAGGCTGGTAGCCGATTGAATCACATAGAGGCATAAGCCAAATTAGCACACTTATCAGAGATCTCTAGAATGAACAAGCGCAAAAGGAAGTCGCCTGTACCTTCTGTAGTTGCACTTGTATGGAAGCAAGAATTCATGCTGCTCATTTCACTCAAAGCTGCACCTTCAAAAAATTACCCTGTGCTACACAAATGGTTAAAGCAGGGATAGGGAGCCTGTGGCCCTTCAGGTGTTGCTTGACTCCAGCTCCCAGCATCCCTTGGCACTGGCTACGTTGGTTGGGGCTGGTAGGAGCTAGAATCCAGCAAAATCTGGAGGGTCTCCACCCTTGGTTTAAGACAGAGCATTACAATCTGAAAACCCCTATAACAGAAGGTTATACAGAATTTTTAAAAATAATACCATCAGTTTTCAAACTGTGTTTAACTCTGTTTAACATCCTCCAGATGTTGCTGGACTCCACCTGTCATCATGTCTGTCCACTAGCCATGCTGGCTGGGGCTGATGGGAGTTGGGCTCCAACAGGATCTGGAGGGGCCCACATTCCCTTCACCCCTGGTTTAAGGCAACCTTGGGGTTCCTTAGAAAATTCACAGGGCTTCCTTAAAGCAGCTCCAGCCCAAGAGTTGTTGCTGTGTGAAGCAGAGTCCAAATGGTGCCCCCCCACTTCATTTTAGGACTGACATTTCTATCTTTCTTCCTTTATAATAAAAATGTACGCCTTTGTGCCGTCATGCCATCACACCATGTGATATTGGAGTCGGGGTGTGGTGGCAAAGACCACTGGGAGGATGGGCTACCCAGTGGTGGTGACAGTGGAGCAGGCAGCAGCAGGTGGGCTATGGCTTGGGTAGGTGGGTAGAATGGCGGCAGCAGCAGCCCCAAAACTGAGGCAAGTGGCTTGAGATGGGGACTGGGGGTACCTGGAGGAGGGGATGGTGAGGGGGAGCGTGTTCGTGTATGTGTGTGTGAGAGAGGGACAAAGAGAGATTCCCTGTGTGTGTGTTTGGGAGTGCCTGGGTTGTGTGTGTGTGCCTGTGTGTTTGGGAGTGCCTGGTGTGTGATTGGAGGTGCCAAGTGTGTGCACCTGTGTGTTTGGGGGTGGAGGGTGGCAAGCGAAGTGAGTAGGGAGGCTCTGCCCCCCCAGTACATATAATATTTTTGTAATTCCATGGGGGAGGCTGGGGGGAGGCGCCAGGCATGAGGCAAGTGTGGCATGGGCATGAAGCAAACGAGGACGGTGGGTGAATAGGCAGGGGGGCAAGCAAGCAAGATGGGAGAGTGAGGCAGCCTGGGTGAGCCATGGAGGAACAGTGAGGATGGCCCGGGGTAGCTCCTCATCAACCACTGTACTGTGCTATTGCCGCCCTCCCCCCTGACAGTCTCAGTGACAGAAGCCAAGGAGGAGGGAAGCGACGGGAGAGCAGGACAGTTGCGGAGGCGGTGTCCCAGTCACTCCCCACTCTTCCTGTGTCACCTGGCCGGCTGCCTCTCTCCCCCTCACAGGAGAAGGTATAAAAGAGACGAGCGGAGGAACTTCAGCGACTCATTTGGGGGAGGGGAGGAGAAGACGATGCCTGGCAACTCATGGGGGGCAACCTGTTTGGCCCTCTCTCTCTCTCTCTCTCTGTATATGTATGGAGTCCCGGGGGAGGGTTGGGAGTTCCTGGGGGGGGGTTGGAAGGTCCTGGCTCTGTGTGTGTGTGTGTTTGGGAGTCCCTATGTGAGTGTTGCATATGTGGGGTTGGTGTGCAAAGCACACAGGAGTGAAGCCCCTAGGTGTTTTTTTTTAAAAAAAAGTCTTGCTGCACTCCATTTTAACCCACTCCTCTTCAGGGCCAGCAGCACCCTGTCAGCCGCACCCTGTCCCAGAAAGCTAATTCTTACAGCTTGGCTCCCAGCCTCCCTTCTCCTTCTTGTTTATTTAGTTTCTGTTCTGCTGGAGTTATTTTTAGGTAGTGATGCCTAGGGTATTTTGATGAAGGATATCCGGTCTAAGCCACTTTCTGGGAAGCCCATGTGCTTTAATTACTAACAGCTCCATTCAGTTGTTGTGAGCAAACATACAGCCGGGCCTTTTTCAGTGGACCTGTTGAGTCAAACAGGAAGCCTCTTGCTGCAGCAGAGAGAGAGAGAGAGAGAGAGCGTGCGCAAAGAACAAGCCCAAGCAACCATTGCAGCTCAGGGTTTTTGGTAGGCCTGAGGGCTAATACCATCAAATGCTTTGCCAGCAGATACATCTGGAATCTGGAGCTACATCTGGAATCTGGAGCTAACTTCCTCCACACCAGTCTGGATATACTAACCTGACAATTTATTTTAAAAAATCATTTTGGCTTTACATACGGAAACATGATAATAGCTCCCATGAGGGTGCCACAACCAGGTGTTCTTAAGACCATGCTTTTTTCTTTCCTATTTTTAGGTTGTTGCCTTGGGTGTTTATTTGTATTGTTTTAAACCTCTCTTCAGTTGGTTTCTGTATTGTTTTTAAACTGATTTGTAGTTGTTTTGATTGCATGGTTGTAAATCACCTTGACATTTTATATGAAAGGTGATTTATAAATTAACACACTCCTACTACTAAGACCTGCCTATGGCGGTTCAGACAAAGGGTCCATTCTAGTCCAAAGCACTGGCAATCAGCAGGATATTTCTGGAGGTGGAGAAGAATTTCATTTGGTCTGCGTTTTTAAAGCAAACTGATCAAATCCACTCCTCCAAGAGTAATATGGGGATTGGAACGTAAATATCCTTCAGATGTTGCACTTCTCCAGATTCTGTGATACAGTTTTTTTTGGGGGGGAGGAGTACAAAAAAGGATTTAAAAAAAAAAAAACAACGGGATTTTAGGGCAACATATGTTCAGAAATGCATGCATTGAGGTAAAATAAGTAATCAGCATTTTGAGATTTTTTTTAAAAAGTACACGCATTTCTATTTTAAGTGATAGATTAATGTGGAAATGGGGAGAGAATTGATAGATAGGAAGTTGACATGGACCAGAAAGAGACTGATCCGTCCATTCCTAGATATCCCTGAGATGCTCATCTGCTATAACAACTTGTTCCTTCTGCAGCATCCTGCATTGATCCATCCGCATTTCCTATGCTACAAAGGTTCTTCTCCCCTACACCAGGGGTTCCTAAACTGTGGTCCATGGACCACCAGTGGTCCACGAGCTTTATTCAGGTGGTCCGTGGCATGTCTGCATTAAATAGTCATGTTGATATCTAATTGCATTTGTATTGCTTCTGTTATTCCTTATATTGTATTTTATTGAATTCTGTGGAATGCAAATTGTAATACAGTAAAACGCAATACATAAAATGAAGGAAGCAATAAAAATACAACTAAAAATCATACAGAATCTAGAACAGCATCACAATTGCTACAGTAGGCAGAAAAATCATGACGTGGCCCCCCAAGACCACCAGCAATTTTCAAGTGGTCCGTGTGGAATAAAGTTTGCAAACCTCTGCCCTGCACCGTTCCCCAAATGTCAGGATTGTGTGCAAACAGCATGAACTCTGAAATCTATTCTATGGCACTCGAATGGCTTGAATCCCCTTCCCACAAGTGATTGTGCCTTCTTTTTTCATATTGGATGGACGGAAGGACTGGATTCATTTAACAAAACCCCTAACGTTACTCCTTTTGTTCTCAGACATGCACAGTGGAAGCTGATCCATTTGGGCAAATGGGGCACTCCTCACTGCCAGCCCTCACCTGCCTGCCTTCTTACTTAGAATCAGTCCAGGGAGCAGCCCTGGCTGTCAGATTCCTCCTCCTTCTTAGTCTCAGTGTTCCCCTTGTAAAACTCATCAGGGAGGAGGATTGGGACAGAGTAGAAATTAGTTGGCTCTGCCTGTCATTGGTTCTGGCTCCATCTACAGTTGGCCTCCCTGCCTTTCGCCCCAGCATTCCCAATGGGCACCAGCCACCACTGGCCATGAGACATAAGAAGTAATAGAAATGTTTACAATGGGCAAGGGAGATATAAATACTATACAAATACAGCACTCTGGCAGGTGTTGACAGCTGCCACCAAGCTCAACAAATACAAAGCCAGCAAAAGGCAAAAAGCTGGGTCCATACCAGATCTCTCAGGGCCAAATGGTTGCCTTACCTTTCGTTTTGCCCTTTTGACTGCTATTTTTAAGGAAGGCACAGCAAGATCATTTGGCTAAAACTGAACTTGTGGATTTAATTAATATTCCCCCCATCCTCCTTCCTCCTGACCGGGACCTGGATGTGGATGTGCAGGATGTGGATGTGCAGTTATGCAAAGCAATCGTGGCTTTTGTAGTGTGGCAAACCAAAGGAGCCATTCCAAAGGGCTACCCTTGTTCGTCTACTGCAGGGAGAGATAGAAGGACCCATCAATTTCAGTTCTTTCAGTTTTTCTAATTTGTCCACTCAGAAATTCAGTTATCTCCGTTTCTGCAGCAATGTGCAGACTTTTTTTTAATCCTTATAAAAATTCAGCTTTTAGTATGAATTTCTCCTAATAAATGTATTTTTGGATGCAGTTTTGACTAAAGTATACATTTTTTGCAAGCAATTCCTCCTGATATAATGATGTTTTGTATGTTATTTTCACTAATACAATATATTCATTTTTATGCACACTTCCCCCCAATACACACATTTTTGTAAACACTGGCTGGGAGAACATCACAAAATTCAGATACATGCAAATTTCGAATGACGGCTAGGCTTCGGTTCTCATATTGCTTCACAAAGTGCAAATTCGACAGAGTCAAGCTTAAATGCGAATTGAATCTAATTCCTCCTCCATCCTTAGTCCCATAGGGCCTGCCCTGTGCACTCTGAGTTAGCCTGCTCCCCTCAAGCATGGTGGAGGATTGTGCCCAGTTATCATCAGTACTGATTCAACTGCCGGTCTGGTTGGCACCTGTAGGGTGAATGAGTGGTGGTGGTGGAATCTTGTCCTTTGCCTCAGGCAGCAAAATGTCTTGGGCTGGCCACTTGCTCCCACCTTAACCCATAATTTGAGCACTGCTCAGGGCCAGACTAAATACTCAGTATCAATTCTGGGCCTAGGGATCCAAGTCTCTGTGGAGCATCTAAAAATCAGAAGGAGAAGGAAGAGTTTTGAAGTAGGGTTGGGGGTAGGGAGAGAAGTAATTTACACTTCTGGAACCAAAAAGAGAACTGTAAGACAGCTATCTTTCAAAATTCCCACTTCTCCAAATTTTGTGATGCAGTTCTCTACCCAAAATTATGCCAAAAATGCATATATTATTATTTTATTAATTATTAAATTTATATCCCACCCCTCCTCCCAGAAGGAGCCCAGGGCAGCAAGCAAAAACACTAACAACATCTTTAAACCATCTTAAAAACAAAAGAAATTTAAAAACATGTTTTTAAAACATCTTTAAAAATAATCTAAAAACAAATCCAACACAGATGCAAACTGAAATAAGGTGACATTTATTAGGGAATTTATTCGTGAAAATAACATATAGAACTTCATTATATTAGAGGGAAATGCTTGCAAAATGCACATTGGGCAAATTGCATACAAAAATCATATATTAGGAGAAATGTGCACATAGGTCCCAGGCTATGGTCTGAAGGCACATAAAGCCAGCTCCCTGCTGAAGCTAAGCAGGGTCAGGTCTGGTCAGTGACTAGATGGGAGACCGCCTGGGAACCATATGCCTTGGGTTTCTATCATGAAAAGAAAGGTGGGATATAAATGTAATAAATAAATACTAAATAATAATGCATGGGTATTTTCACACTGAGTTTGAAAGTTGCAAATTGATGCGAGAGTGAGCTGACCTGAACTTAAGGTTGGAAAAAGTGACAAAGTAAAAGAAACCAAAATGGGCATATTCATCCTATTCTGTAGGGGGCAAACAGGATGGGGGAAAAGGGTAATCTCTCTTTGATTTCAATGCTGTAGCAGTGGGTTTCCTGCATTGGGAAGGAGCTGGACTAGATGACCTTTGAGGTCCCTCCCAGTTCAATGATTCCTCCTCTGCTTGCTGCTTTCCCCTTGCAACCTCTTCTCCACCAGTCATCTATTCCACCTGCCTGGCAGCGAACCTGTGCCTGGAAACCACGTCTAGGCAAAAGTGACTGGGCAGGGGGAGGACCACAGGATGGCCAGGTGAAAAGTGTGGGAGGGCCACAGCTCCTGCCCTTTTAATAGTTGTGCATAAGGGGGAACTTCAACAGGTGCAACTGGTATGACAAAGGGCAGGAGACCCGTCCTCTTTTTCACCTGCTTGCCCTAGGGAGGAGCAGGGCAGGGGAGATGGAGCAGGTGGCCAGATTCAGAGGTACATGTAGGGCTTCATTTGAGTCGGGGCTCGCTAAGGCTTATTCCCAGAACCAGTTTTCAACCCCATGCCTCAACCCTGAAAAAAAAGGTAATAATAAATAAGGCAGTGCCTTTGGACATGTGCAGCAGGCTGCTTTCTCTCACCCCAAGTAATGTAGGGTTAAACAAAAGATAAGGGCTTAGGTTAGAATGGTGTGTATATGTGTAGCCCTAGGAAAAAGATCAGTCTCATGGGGCATCTTCCACCTAGCGGCTCTTCTGCACGTGCCAGATTAAGTTGGCAACATGCTCTGCTTTACCGAGGACAGTCCTCTATTTGTAGGAGTCCTCTATTTGAAGTTCAAGTCCAATTTAAAGAACCTTAAGAAGGGAGGAGAGCAGGGAGGGGCCTTGAAATTGCCCATGAGCACTTAGCAGCATCTGGACAGCAGACTGAGCAAAATATTTAGCTCACCTGGTCACATCCTTC
Source organism: Rhineura floridana (assembly GCF_030035675.1). Lineage (NCBI taxonomy): Eukaryota > Metazoa > Chordata > Lepidosauria > Squamata > Rhineuridae > Rhineura > Rhineura floridana. The sequence continues at coordinate 13,649,922 of NC_084482.1, read as the reverse complement.
CCCACTATGGTGGAGACATTGTGTATCTATCATAGTATAATGATGATTGTAGTACTTATTTATTCATTCATTGGCATCTTATTTATTTATTCATTGGCATCTACATACATAAAAGAAGCACATGCAAATCCATGTCCTCTGTTGTTGTTGTTTTGGAAGTGCATTTCTGGTTTGCTTTTATTTTTGGCAGTGTACACGGTTTCTTTTAGAGACTTCCCTTGCCCTCAGAGGAGTCATTTTGGCAGTGTATACGGTAGTATACCAGAAGTACGGCAGTGTATCAGAAGTGCAGCAGGGTAGAAGTGCAGGGTCCCTTCATTATAGTCATGCCACAAACCCCCTCACAGCCACACAGCCCCTTCCACTTTCCTTCTTCTTCCTTGCTCCCTGTGTCATCTTGCAAGTCCACAGTGCATTACAACAGATGTCCCTAGGAGCAAATCAACATTAAAGGGGAGTCTGTGTGTTAGCTGCTGAGAAGAGTCTTCTCAGTGGCTGACTCACCTTTCACTCTGGCTGTCTCCAATCTGCATGAAAGGCCAAGGATTCTTCTCAGTGGCTAACATGCTCCCTTTCATGCTGATTGGCTCATACATAGGGACCTAGCTGGGACCCTGCTCCCTAAAAGATACTTACACCCCTGAATGTGTGTGGGGCCACCCTTTGCCCTGTTGAAATGAACAGATGTTTCACAAGAGCACAGGTTGTCAATAAGGCTTGCCACAAGGCAGGGGAAGCTTCCTATTGGGTTGCGACCCTTGTTAATTAGTAGGGTCCTTATTAATTAGGAGTAGCACTTGCATTTTATGCCCCAGACATTAAAACATTTCACACCAACCCTGGTATTCTCTCTCACTCCCCCTCTATGTGGAGGGGATAAAAGGCATTGAGTGTCTTCTACATAACACACTCAATCCTGAAATGGGGTGAACCACCCCAGTGAAGTTCCACCCCAGCCTGCTGCTGAATTTGTTGCCTAACACACAATGAAACATCTGTTGTATCGCTGTCCTAAAATTGAAACACAACACGTACACACACAGTTATGCTCTCTCCTCTGATCTGACTAATTTCTGCATCTCTCGCGGGGGAAACGCTGGGTCTGATAAACAGTGCTCTGTTTTCCCTCCTCCACATTTGCTAACTGAAAAAAAATCTGTTGTCTATTTTTAACCCTCAAACACCCACGCCATGGCGCGCCTTGTGCTAGAGAGTACAAGTGGGCTGCCCTTCTCCTTGCTCTCTTGGGAATTTGCCAGTTTCTCTGCAAACAGCTGGCACCAGTTTTTGCTTATGAAGTTAAGTAACAATCTGAGCAGCTAGTAAGTAGATCTGGTGGCGCTGGGGGATGACGACCACCACCTCATCTACATTGCATGTGACACGTATCCCAGCATTTCCTAAACTTCTGATATCCAAGATACATTCCCCGTCGGAAAATAAATTTAAATCAGAAGCATACTTGACTCTTACACTGGAAAAGGTTTCTTTTAGAGACTTCCCTTGCCCTCAGAGGAGTCTATTTTCTGTGTTTCTGCATGAGTCACTGTTCTGGCTGTACCTCCAAGTTCTCAACACCAGACTGAAACAAAATACACCCAGTAAAATAACCCATGCAGAGAACCAATGGGCAGCCTCTTCTTTGGATGGACATTTGCAGAGAACAGAATTACAGAGTAGAGAGCTGGAAGGGACCTTGTGGACTCATCTAGTTCAACCTCCTGCTCAGTGCAGGTCTGCAGCACTAGATGCAACCGTAACATCCCTGACAGATGAGCATCCAGACTCTGCTTAAATATCACCACTGATGGAGAGTCCACCACCTCCCAAGACAATCTGTTTCCCTATCAAGCAGTTCTTACCATTAAGAAGTCTCTCCCAATGTTTAGCCGAAAAATGTTTTGCCATTTTTATCCTTTGGTAGATTGCAGTGAATTCCGTTATAAATTGTGACATACCAGAACTTCTCCCATAACATGCTACTGTAGTCTAACATATGGTTCAGGAATTACCACCCAATCCTTATTTATATCGGGCTTATATTCCACCCTTTTTAAAAAAAATCAATGAACTCATGGCAGCATTCATGTGGTTCCCAGGCAATCTCCCATCCAGGCATTGACCACACTCAGAACTGCTTAACTTCAGTAAAACTGCTACATACTGTGTGCAGTCAATAAAACTAAAGCTGCAATTCTAGGCACCCTTATCTGGTACTAAACCTACCGGAACACAATGAGCAACTAACATGCCTAGGATAGGGCTGCACAAGAAGCTTTGCAAGCCACAAGGTTCAGTTTCATCAAGAAACTGACACTCCAACTGACTGGGATTTTGAGTCATCCACATACTTTGAGTTATTTGTTTTTTAAAAGAATTTACCTGTATTATATATTTACAACATGATTTATGCATTATATACGTTAGTCGTGTTATCCCAAGAGGCACCCTCTTCCTCTTGCTTATTGCATGCAGATGCCAGAAGAACGCCACAGATCAGAACATCCAAATGGAAGAGGCACCCGCTTGATCAGGCTGAAGGCTCGTCTTGGCCAACATCCTGTTTCCCACAGTAGTCAATCAGATGCCTCTAGGAGGCCCACAAGCAGGACATGAGGGCAACAGCTACTCTCCCACTCGTGATCCCCAGCAATTTGCATTCAGAAGTAGGCTGCCTCTGATCGTATAGCCAGCGGCGTCACTAGTGGGAGTGCGGGGGGGGTGTGGACCTCTGGCACGCGCCCTCCGGCACGTGTCCTCCTGCGCGCGCTCTAGGCTGGTGGTGGAAGGCCCATCCTGGCTTCACTGCCAGCAAGTGGGTGCCTGCTTTCCGTCTCGCCCGCCCGCCTCTAAGGAGGAGTTGGCTGCGCCGACCCGGAGTGCTTCTTGGCTCCTTTGCTGGGCAACGGTGCAGGGCGGGGCGGCTCTGGGTGTCACCCCCCTCAGGGTGTCACCCGGGTGCAGTCCGCACCCTCCGCACCCCGGTAGTGACGCCCCTGCGTATAGCCATTGTGACCAGTAGCCACTGATAGCCTTATCCTTCATGAATTGAATTCCCCTATCAAGCTGTCTAAGTTGGTGGCCACCACCGCATCCTGCCTCATCATGCTGAGGCTATCTCCATCCTGTACAGCAAGGGGTGGGGAACCTTGTTCAACCCGAAGGCCACATTCTCTCAGGGCCAGTTGTCCAGGGGCCGCATGCCAGTGTGGGCAGGGCCAGAGGCAAAAGTGGGTGGAGAAACCGATTCTTATCTTTTGCCGCTTAGAATTCCTTGGAACTGAAGCGGGATATAAACTTTTTAAATAAATAAATAAATAAACAAATAAATAAATAAATTACCCTCCATTCAGATTAGCAAGAGGCATGATCACAGTCCAAGGACATGTTACAGCCAAGCAAAATCACTCGAGCTAGTGAGAGCGATGGCCTTCAGAGATGAGGTACAACCTGGGGAGAGTCCCAGGAGCCAGACAGAGGGCTGGGGGGCGACATTTGGGGCCCAGGCCTGAGGTTTCCCACCTCTGCTCTACAGATACAGAAAGTTAAGCAGGCATTATAAGGACTGCAATAAGTCCCCCTATCTCACCATCCTTGCCAATTTTCCTCCCTTTAAACTAGTATCCCACATCCAGAGATCTTTGTTTGGCTTATAGTGGGATGGGAGCCAGGGGAGGGAAGGAATGTTAGAGAAGTGGGCATGTTTTAGGCAATAAACTTTCAAGAATGCTGCATAATTCATTTCTTAATACCTGGTTTATTTTAATCTGACAGTGAGCAGAAAACATGCTGTAAAGCAAGCTGATAATTTTTTTTATGATGTTGTAATCTGTAGATCATGTACCACTCATACAAACATGAGCTTATTATTGAAGTGAACCTTAGTTTTAGCATGTTACCAGGGACAATGCAACAAAAACGAATGATGAAGAGTCTTTGGAATGCATGGATTCCTTCCGAACATGGACATAAGAATGCTGTATATTTCCAAATTACCACTGGAATGCATTAGAGTTGAGTTGCAATTCTGTACCATGTCTTGCCTTTTTTTTAAATAAAAGCACATGAACATCTCTCCAAGTGGCCACGGAAATGCATGCAAACTATTTGGGATCCTAGTCCAGGCATTCACTGTTTTATTTGTGTTTTAATTAGATTTCTTCCAGTTTTTCACTTGCCTAGACCTTTTGAGATCAGCTCACTACCTTTTCGAAAAACTTGTTCCGCTCCCACACCTTTAGCAGCAAACAGATGTAAATTTTGCAAGATCAGAAAAAGAGATGGCAGCCCAGGTTTCAGATGGGGGAAGCCACCTTTTTCAGATTAGCACCTTTTCAGATTTGTTGTGCAAGAGGGGAGCACTTTTGAGAGCCTTCAGGCAGCCTTTGGGGAAAGGGTTGTTCCTGACAGCTTGTTTCCTAAACTCTGTCCAACCTAGGCTGAAGTAAGCCAAGCAAGAAGGTTTCCACCCATCCCATGAGGGAGCCACTCTGCAGCCAAAGCCCATTCTGAACAGCAGGACTGTAATCATGATGTTCAATCTACAAGCTGGTTTCGCAACCAGAGCCCCCTGCTCACGTACCAGCAGCCCTGAACAAACCACTCCTCCCACCCCCAGCACTTTGGGAATTTGCAAAGTCATGCAGATATCTTGCAAGACTCACCAGCCTAGATCCTTTAGGCCAAGGGTGGGGAAACGTGTGGCCTTTCGATGTTGTTGGGCTCCAACTCCCATCATCCCAGACTGTTGGCCATGCTGTCTGAAGCTGATGGGCAGTGGAGTCCAACAACAAATGGAGGGTTACAGCTTCCCCATCCCAGCTTCAGGCCACAGCTTTTCAAGAGCCTTCCCAACCCAAGGGAATAAACTTTTGAGCCTCTGCTTCCTTATGCTGCAGCTAGCATGCAGAGAACATCTTTGATCTTCCTTGTGCAACAGAGTGAGTAGGATGCAGTCTTGGACTGGACCAGGGAAACTGATTGGTCACAAAACTCATTGGACTAGTCTCTCTCTCAGGGCTGGCTCTGCCCTTTGGAAGGGGACAGCAGATGCTGAGGGTGGCAGCAGCCATTCCCCATGAGCCCTCTCGCCATTCCCACACTCCTGAGCCAGCACTAGTGAGGCTTGATTGTACCTGACCTGGTTGGCTGGTCGTCTCACCAGGTCATCAGCCCTCAGAGTGTCTCAGAGCATGGAAGAGTGCTCTTGCACTCATGTCCTGCTTGTGGGCTTCCCATAGGCATCTGGTTGGCCACTGTAAGAACAAGTTGCTAGATGACATGGTCCTTTGGGCTCTTCTTATGTTCTTACTGTGTGTGGGCACATGATACAGCTACTTTGCTGAAGCTAAGCAAATCTAGTTCTGGTTAGTGCCTGGATGAGAGACCACTTGGGAATCTCCATGTCCGCTACCTCTTTACATGACGGAAGAAAGGCAGGCTATAAACTTACTAAATAAATAAACGTGTCACAAACAGTGCTGCTGGGAAAAGCCCCTGGCTGAATGAGGAGGCAGAGGTGCAACACACCCAAGTGCACCAGCAGGCTGCACCTTATGTGCTCACGCACTACTCTGTTCAGGTGGCGCATACTGTATCCACTCCTGCTGCACTGCAGCATTGTTTGAATGGGCAGCATGCATGTGCCAGGCAGTGAGCGGTCTTGTGAGCAGTGTGAGATGTTGGAGGACAGGGCTGTGTGTGTGCCATGTGGCCTGCTCTAAGGCTCCCAAAGATAGCCAGCTGCCCTCAGATGTGGTGGAGGATGCTGTTATATTGCCTGTGTGGAAGGAAGATTCAAATGAAGTCAGTTTGGGTTTTGTACATGTATAAGGGGGCACTATCTTGTCCTTTGCTTCAGGCAGCAGAACATCTTGGGTTATGCGCTCTCTCTCTGTCTGTCTAGTCTCTGGATAAATGCATATTTAGGCCCTGTTCACATAAGCATGCTCATCATGCTAACACCAAGGGATGACTTGTATGTGTAAGTGGACCATTACAGAGATAACACTACAGAAAGGTTGATCATATCTTTCAGAGAGTTGCTGTGAGAATAAATAATCCTGAGCTTCTACGGAGAAGGGCTGGGTACAAATGAAATCAATAAATTTAAAAAGCGCAAAGATGCAGCCAATGGCAACCGCTCTAGAGACACAACTTTGATTGCGTGTCGCTACCCACCGTCTGGCCTGGAAGCCCTTTCCCAGATACCAGATGTGTAAGTCGGTTGTAGGTAGCGATGTTGTTGACGTTCATATTAACCTGGCTTGAAAGTTCATATTCACTCATCTGCTTCATAATGTTGGCTGCATTACAAATCAAGCACCATTTATTGTAAAAGCTCTCTTACCCAGTTCAGAATTTAAACTGAGCATATCCCTCCATGTTGCTGAATGCTGCCACAGCAGTGCACCAGGGGAATGACATTGTCCAGGGCACCTGAGTCTGCAGCATAGTGATTAGGCACCCTGAAAACTTCATGTCCTAAGGCTCACCACTGGGCATGCTCATGATGTGGGCACTAGGAGGCATTTAGACCCAGGAGTTATTTATTTATTTATTTATTTAGATTTATATCCCACCCTTCCTCCTACAAGGAGCCCAGGGCAGCAATCCCTGAATACAGCAGGATCCAAATTTTAAGACTGGGCTACGGGGGAAAAACAAGCTATTTTCCAATTTGGGGGTGGTGTGGGGTTCGGAAAGAAATAGTTTAGTTTTGTAAGTGAAATTCCAAATCAAGCTAAATAAATTTCACTTATCTCCAGTTGTATGTACTCAGTGCTGAGGGGAAAGCACACTCCACATGCTCAGAGGCGTTCTGTGTATAAGTACTTCACAGATTCCTTGAGTGAGTCCTGATTCAGTAATCACATTCCAAGGGTCACCCTTAGTGTGCCCTTGCTGAATGATATTTGGATCCTGGCTAGTTATGCTCCATCACAAAATGTGCTATGAAAACCACCATCCCCCATCTTTCTGCATATTCATGGAATGAAACCATAGGTTGGGCCATGTTTCTGAACCACCATGGGCTGCCCATAGCAACCATGAGTAATACTGCCAAAATGCAGTCACCAGGGAGAACTGATGCAGGGGTGGAAGCCCCTTCAGAAGTGAGAGGTAGGGGTAGGAATGGGGTCAGCCTTTCCCTGCGACTGGCACATGCAGGAGAAACACAACCCAGGAGATATTTTCTTTGGACAGCCTGAAGACGAGGGAGCCCCAGCTGTGTAACCTGCTTGGGTAAAAACATCACCCCGGCTCGGAATGAGGCAGGTTTAAACAATTCAAAAGGGTGACGCAAAACGGCCTCAAGTTTCATGATTCATGGTGATTACAGCAAGTCAGCGGAATTGGCTCTGGTGCATCTTGCCCCAGGGTCACCCCCTTCCATGCTGAAGGGAAAAATGAAAGATCCTGGGTTGGATCTCAAGCCTTCATTCTCCCGAGTAGTTTGGCAGGGAATTTCCTAGCCCCAACTCTGCACACAGAAGGGGGGGGGAACTTCTCCCCCTTTTTGACAGTGCAGAACAGAGAACGAATACTCTACCAGCTTCAGGCCCTACTGCTGGACTGGTCACCACCAAAGCTTGAAAGGCAGAAGAGAACCCCTAGGAAACAGATGTGGGGAACCTTTGGCCCCCCAGATGTTGCCAAACTACAACTCCCATCATCCCTGGCTATTGGTCATGCTGGCTGGAGCCGATGGGAATTTTAGTTCAGCAACATCTAGAGGGCCAAGGTTCCCCATACCCAATTAAAAAAAAAGTAGCTCAGACTTTTAAGTGACTGTTCATTTCATCGCCTATAGTGAGTAAAACTTTCTTAGAAGTGACCAGACAGGAAAACCTTTTAAAAATTGGTCCCACCCCTTTTTTGTTGTTGTAAAGCCACAAAAGACTTATGTGGGTATTCTTGGGGCAGCCAGGAAAGTATTTTTTATGTATGGGAGCCAATAGGATAGTGGGAAATTCAGAAGTACAGGGTCCCTTTATGTTAGTCACAGCCACCACCACCCCTTTTTCTTTTTGCTGCAGGATTGAGAATGAGATCCTTGTTAATCCCTTCTCCCACAACAACAGACATCCCTTGCAGCCAATAAGCAATCATTCTGAATGGCTCCAATCAGCAGGAAAGGACAAGGAAGCATGCTAGAAGACTCTTCTCAGTGTCTAACACCCCCTTTCATGCTGATTGGCTTGTAGGCTGCTGGAGACATAGGGATCCTGCTGGGACTCCGCTTCCAAAAATGTTAGGGGTCTAAGACCTCCTGAGACCCCAGACGATTACACCCTTTGTCAGGGCTACAATTTTTATGGCCAGTTTCAAGCATGCCACAGCATGTTTCGACTTACAAGTGCTACAAAAGAATTATGCTGCTCTTTGTTTGTTTTGCTGTTGTTATATCATGGTACCTTTGCTGGTGATGTCTCTGAAGTTCTAGAAACAGGCTGTATTCGCACATGCATATTCCCCACATGCAACATGCATGATCACTGCAAAAACAAGTCATGGCTTGCATGAACAAAAGACCCTTTACAAATCAAGCAGCGCAGACAAGGGCTTCTGAGCCAGCTTAAACTGAACATGACTATCCATACATTAGCTGAGAGTCAACTATCGCACAATCAAGTGATGAGAGATAACATAAAGAAGATGGACATGTCAACGAGCTCTCAGAGAGTTGTCACAAATTAGACATGTGAAGATAAACTCTTATTATGTAAAAGCCTCACAGGGACCTGTGTCCTGTTTCACAATATCCACAAATAAAACCGCAGATTTCAGAGTGAGCTGGGTACTCAAATCAAATCATAGTCATGTTTCATTCTGAACCCTACAGTTGGCATTTTTCCTTCACAGAGCTGCAGCAGCAATTCTGGGACAAAGGGGAAAGCACTCTATACACGTTCAGAGGCACTCTCTGATATCTCCTGGACTTCTCAATGGACTGCTGCTGGCATTGAAAACTATTTCCATGGCTGCATCCTGACTATGTTTTGCACTATATTCTGGACTCTCTGTGAAATCTGTGCTAGAACAAATTCTCTACCCATAAATGGTAGTTTCTGTGGCCTGCACAGATTGTGCAAAGCAAGCACATTTGCACAATTTTACTTATTTTGCATACTTTATTGTGCAATATTTCATGTTTTGCACAATTTCTTGCATTTTTATTACATTTTGGGAAGGGCAAGAATCTACACAGGGCACTGAAACTCTGGTCACATCCATTCACACACAGATATTACTAACTTCTGAAATTCCAGAAAGTCCTACCCATTGGATCAAATACTGACGGATCAGAACGAAGAGACTTCTAGTCCAACATTGTGTTCCCAATAATGGCCAACAAGATGCTTCCTAAAAACTTACTTAAAAGCAACAACAGCTCTCTTGTTGTCTGTCTTCATCTGATATTCTGAAGCATACAGCCTTAAACATGGTCTATTTAGATGTCAAGATTTTAAGCATAACTTCACAGCCAGAAGGGTTAAAAATATACTTTTCTTTAAAATAATAAAACAAAATTAAAACACAAAGAAAGCTAGCTGAGATTTCCATAAAGCTGAGTTCTGCATTCGGTCCTGCACCTTTTCTGAACTCCTGTGGAGTTGCAGCCTTTACACATCCCTGACTGTACTTTTTTCCCCACAGGGGCAGTTGTCTTGGTCTGTTGCAGCAAAGAGTCTTGCAGCACCTTAAAAGATTAACAAACTGGTTATGGCATATAAGTTTCATGGACCAGAGTCCACTTCATCATGTGCATGAATATGGGATGACACATCCTGCATCTGAAGAAGTAGACTGTGTAGGCCACAAAAGCTTAAGCCACAACAAATGTGTTAGTCTTTAAGATGCCACAAGACCCTTTGGGGGTTTGACTATGCTTTGTAGGTCAGGGATGGAGGGAACCTGTGGCCCTTCAGATGTTGTCGGACTCTCAACTCCCATCAGCCTAGGCCAACTGTTAGGGATGATGGGAGTTGTAGTCCAGCAATATCTAGAGAGTCATGGGTTCCCCAACCATGTTAATAATAACCAGAAAATCTTGAAAGCTTGCTTCTGGTTGGTCAAATGAAATATACTGTTGCTTGCTTTCTGTGTTCCTTGTTTTTCATCATACATCAAAGCAGGCGCTCAGAGGTGCTGGAAAGAGAGAGGAGAGAGAGACCTCTGCAAAGCCCAGGCCTCTTGCCTTTCCTGTCTACTGGAGGCATAAATCTCAGCCGGAGGCTTCCAGAGGGACGGTAAATATTTGGGGAGAGTTGCCATGACCCCTTCAAGACTCACAAATGCTTACTTGGTTGCCGTCATTGGTTATCATTCCCTTGGGGAGCCTAACAATGCAAAACCATGTTCACGGGTGGATGAAAGAGAAAATAAAAGCAAACACATACACAGACATAAAGAACTTTTCCAAAAAAAAAATGGGGGGAGGCTTGTTTGAAAAGTGAACACTCAGCACAGCCCCGACTTCCTGCGATGGGGAGAGTGAACAGGAAGTCCCTGTTTCCTGCCAGTAGAGCAGGGGCCCTATCTGACGCCTCCGATCAAAAAACAAACACCACTTTGATTAAACAAACAAAAAAGGGCCAAAAAAATGTCTCCAGCACTCACTCACTGCCTGGGACAGCACAAGTGTTAGGGAAATGAGATGGGGGGGCTTGTAGCCTTATTAGAAGAAACATCCTTCATCCCTTTTCCTTTCTTTGCTGCTCTTTCACCCACAGCAGCCTTCACCAGCCTGGAACCCTCTACGTCAGTGTTCTTCAAGCTTGAGTCCCCAGATGCTGATGGACTACAACTCTCATCATCCCTGACCACTGACCATGCTGTCTGAGGATGGTGGGAGTTGTAGTCCAACAACATCTGGGGACCCAAGGTTGAAAAACAGCGCTCTAGATCTTTGGACTGCAGCTTCTGTCCCATTCTGGCTAGGGCTGATGGGAGCTGCAGTCCAACACCTCTAGAGGGCGCTATGTTAGCAAAAGCTGCCCTACAGTACCAAAACCTCAAGAACCACAATAGCCTAGCTTGTCATACAGGTGCTCAACCCCAGATCAACATGTGAAGATCCCTCTCACAGGTGGATAACCTGTGGTCCCCAAACTCACTTTATGTGGCCCCTGGCACCCTGTAAAGCTACCACGTTCTTCCATCCCATCAGGGTTCCTTCCTTCCTGTCCTGATCACTTTGTTCTTCTTTTTTCTGGCTTTTTAAAATGTCTCACACCACACACACATACTAGGGATAGGGTTTGCTGCATGGTGCCGATCCATATGCATTTCGATAGTCCGTAGTTTCTTTACTGGTCTGTCATTTTTTTGTCTCTGCTTCTCTGGCACTTGCCAATTTGATCTGCTGCACACACTTTTGGGTGATTTGATCTGCAGGTGGGGTTTTTTTCGGGTTGTGAAATTTAAGTAATTGTTTTTGTAGATACTTATGTAAATGACAGCATTCCATATAGTTTTTTTGGTGGCAGAGAAAAACATTGCATAATTTTTAGGTAGCTGCCGTAAATGAATGATCATATCACAGCAGGGATGGCCCCAGGCATGCCAGGGCCCTTGGGCACCAGCCTGCCCTGGGCCCTGGCACACACATGCATGCCTCACCTACCTACCAGGCAGGCGGAGGAGCGGGAGGTCGGGTGGGCGAGGGGGGCGGGACGGCAGGCAAGCGAGCAGGGGGAGAGGGCGAGTGAGCAGGCGGGGGAGAGTGAGTGGGCAGGGCGAGCGGGACAGTGGATGAGCTAGCAAGCGGGGGGGCAGGGGGAGCAAGTGGGGGGAGAGGGGGAGCGAGCAAGCACGTGGGGGAGGGCAAGTGTGTGGGGGGAGGGCGAGCGAGGGAGTGGGCGGGGGTGGAGGGCGAGTGGGCAGGGCGGGGGAGAGTGAAAGAGCAGGGAAGAGCGAGCGAGCAGGCATGGGCGGGCTGGCGAGCAGCTCCCTCCCTGCGATCTGCGGCAGGCTCAAGGGGAGTGCTACTCCCCCACCATGACGAGGGATCCTTGGGATGGCGGGCAGGTGAGCAAGCGAGCGGGAGGGGGACAGGATGGCGGGTGAGTGAGCGAGAGAGCAGGTGGGGAGAGGGTGAGTGAGTGGGGGGAGGGCGAGTGAAGGAGACGGTGGGTGCGGAGGGCAAGCGGGCAGGCATGGGGGAGAGCGAGCAAGCAGCCGTGGGTGGGCCAGCAAGTGGGCAGGCAGCTCCCTCTCTGTGATCCGCGGCAGGGAGCCTGCCACAGAAGGGGAGCACTATTCCACCACCATAATGAGGGGCCCTTCAGGGGCCCCTGTGGGCCACAGGGCCCTCAGCCAGGGACCCACCTGGCCACTCTTTGGAACTGGCCCTGGATCACAGTGTTTCATGTGGTTTTTTGTTTTTTTTCCAGTCACACAGTGATACACACACACACATTTAGCGCACACACACCCAGAGAGAGAGAGAGAGAGATCTATTGGTTAGCTCAGGACAGCAGCAACGAAAGAGGGGTGGGGGCAGGGTGAGGTGGGTAGCATGGGTCAGTCTCATCATCATTATGTTTCCCATGCAAGAAATTCAGAATGCTCCGAGATATCTTGTTTGAAAAACATGACATTGCAGGATGATTTGACAATTAACATTGAAGACATATATAGCCAAATCTGTATTGCATTATATTGTGATAATAACGATTTTTCCCCGTAATATATAATGGACATATGGAAATTCTGTGGTTGACACAACATCTTAATTACTAAAAAAAACCCTAAAATAGAGGCAGGATTTCAAAAAATAAATCTTACTGATTGCAGTCGCAGCTGCAAAATCCGTACCGATTACAGCCGCGGCCCACTGAAAGGGATCGGTGCCGCTCCGAAGGGGTAGCGAACTAGCAAATTCAGTCGAGTTCTGGGACCAGGTTCAGTTTTATCAGATATTCTCCCCAATCCCTAATACATACACACACTTTCTATGTAGCTTCAGAACAATTGGAAGGGACACAATTTTATTTGATAAAAACAATTGGATTTTTAAGTAAAAACTTTTTTTCCTGGTTGCATGCCCTACCACTGAGCTACAGACCTTTCCCCAAAGAGTGTGCTTGCATTGACTTGAGACCCTTTCTAGACAAGAAAATTATATATTGGTTTGGCTTTTCCCAAAGAACCATGGAGATTATAGTTTGTTGGAAACTGAGAACTATCTCATAGTGATCCCCTGGCCCTCAGGCACAGAGCTATAATTCCCACAGTTCCCTGGGGAGAGAGGATGATTATTAACTCACTCACTCACTTACTTATTATTAAATTTCTATCCCACCCTTCCTTCCAGAAGGAGCCCAGGGCGGCAGTGTTCAAGCCTGCAGTGTTACTTATGAACTTATGACTTCAAGTCTGCAGTGTTACTTATGAAGCTGCCTTGTACAGCATGAGACCATTGGTTCATATACCACAGTGTTACCTGTACTAACTGGTAGTGGCACGGCAGAGTTTCAAACAGGGTTTTCTTCCAGCCCTACCCACAGATGCCAAGGACAGAACCTGAGAAGGGCCATAGGTCAGGGGTAGAGCATCTGCTTTGCATGCAGATTGCAGAGAGGGATCTTTCAGGCACACACACCCACAACCATTCAGGCCCACGGCGCCTGCCCGCATGTGCCACCTACCTCTCCTGTTATGATAAATGCTGACCGCACTGTGCGCATGCCTACCATCAACCAAGATGGCAGCTGAGGCTTCCCTAAGGGGCTGAGGCCCCTACCACCATCTCGGTTGACGGCAGGCAAGCATGCGCAGCACAGCCAGCATTCACCACAGTGGAAGGGCCCAGTCATGCCTGGCACTAGCCCTGCCAGTCAGTGTAGACAATACTGAGCTAGAGGGACCAGTGATATGACTCAGTATAGGACACCTTCCTGTATTCTTCTGCTTCACTTCATGGGCTGGATGGGTGTGCTCATCTGAATGTTTTTTATATGCTTGACTTCTCTTTTTGTCTTTTAACTACAATTTTTTTTTTTAGCTACTGAGACAGGCTGGGATGCAAATCCCTCCTTGACCTCCTCCTTCAATACTATTAATGATGTAATCTTTTTTTTCTTTTTGCCCAGCACTTAGAACAACTTTGTGACTGCACATATTTTAAGATCATGGGTGCAATGTACCAGAAAATTGCAGCCACCTCTTCATTTGCAAGTGAGTGTTTGCATAAATTGCTCACACTATTATTAGCTTGCATTTATTTTTAATGCCAGCTATGTGCTGGTAGTTGTACAAAGCTCTCTTGCGTCGTAGGTTTTTCTCAGAAGGCCCTTTACATATGCTAGACATGCAAGACATGTGGTTGTGAGGAGTGGGCAAGACTGTCAAATGGACGGGATGTGGGAAAGTCTACTGACTAGGAAGATGTCAGTCTGGTAGAACACGGCAGGTTCAGGATTAGCTAGTTAGTTATTTGCTTGCATCTACATCCCAGTTTCCTTCTGTCATGGAACCCAAGGAAGCATACCTGTGGCTCCCGGGAGGTCACCCATCCGCTCACTGACCAGACCCAGCCCTGCTTAGCTTCAGCAAGTTGGTGGCTTCATATGCTTTCAGACCAACATAGATGTCAGTCTTGAAGAAAGTCTTGAAGAAGGAGGAAGGTTACGTGGTAGAGCACGTGATTTGCATGCAGAAGGTCCCGGGTTGAATCCCTGGCATCTCTACTTTTAAAAAGGAGCAGAGGGCTGGTGATGCGAATGACCTCTGCCTGAGTCTTTTTAGGGCAGGGTAGCCAACATGGTGCTCCAGATGTTGTTGGACTACACCTCCCATTATTCCTGATCATTGGTGACTGGGGCTGACGGGAGTTGTAGTCAACAACATTTGGAGTGCACTGTTTCGGGTACCCATGTTCAAGGGTTTCCTACGGTTTTATCGAGGGGCAGTCCTCTTTTTAACCGTAAGGCATTCTCTTCTAACTGAGCTGCTTCAGAATGCAAATTTGGGATCTCATCAATGCGTCTCCATATAAACTTCTTGTACGTAGAAAGCTAGTGGTTCAGAATGCGGCGGCACGTTTGATTACGAACAGCCGTCGCCGTGATCACATCACTCCAGTGTTAATAGATCTACACGGGTTACCAGTTGTTTACCGGGCCCAATTCAAGGTGTTGGTGTTAACCTTTAAAGCCCTATACGGTTTCGGCCCAGCTTATCTGAAGGAGCGCCTCCAGCATCACCAAGTATGCCGCCTAACGAGATCAGCCACACAGGATCTCATCTCGGTCCCTCCGGTCAAAACAGCCAGACTGGTGCGGACCAGAGAGAGGGCGTTTTCGATTGTGGCCCCCACCCTCTGGAATTCCCTTCCGTTTGACCTTCGACATGCCCCCTCCCTGATGGGTTTCCGCCGGGCCTTGAAGACCTGGCTATTCAGGCAGGCCTATAGGATTTCTGGGGTGGATTAGTTCTGATTATGTTATTAATGGGCAGGCTGGTTTTAGACTATTAATTGTGGTTTTAGTTGATTATGTATTGTATTTCCGTGTTATTGTACGTCGCCTAGAGTGGCCGTTAATTCGGCCAGATAGGCGACTCACAAATAAAATTTTATTATTATTATTATAGCATGTAGAGAAGGCTGGCTAGAAGCTTTCTCCCCGACATGTTAGCTTTCTAACCACATAAAGAGCAGTCAAACATGTGACCCCCTCACACTCTTAAAGGATTGCACTGTGCAACATTTCTGAACACATTAATTTGATCTAAGGCCTGTTTCACACATTGCACAGGAACGCATCCTGGTTTGTAATCTGTTCTAGATTAGTCACAGGCCAATATTAAAATCTGATAACTTCATAAATCAGAACTGAGGACGTGTCAGAAAGATTGCTTAGCATGGCTATGCTTCATGCACATGACCTGACTTCCAGGCTTCTGCTGCATCCACAACTATGACTGCCACACCAGTCAGCCCCAAGCTGGCCAGCACAGCTTCCATTGCCACACCCATCAGCCTCAGGCACAACTATCACTACTACCCCACTCAGTCACAGGCTGGTCTCCAACCCAGTACATAAGTTTACATGTACATAAAAAATGTATACATACATAAGTAGCTCATTGTGCAACACTAAAGTTGAGCTATTAACTTCACATGTTTGAAAAGAAAAAAAAGAGTTGACACATATGCCTTCCTCTTAGAGAAGCTGAATTTGGACACTTAACCTCCTGGCCTTCTTGTGGTTAGAGATGCAGCTGTTTGTCTTTCGAATACAGAAGGACTTCATTGTAATTTTTTTTAAAAGCCAAGCAATGAACCAGGAACTTCAATGCAGCTGTTTCTTGCTAGCAGAAGACTGACATTCAGAAAAAACATTGGGGCGTCCTCCTTTACTATCCTAAACCCATTGCAACACTTGGCAAAGGCCTACCAAGAATGGTACATGGAATTAACTAAATTTAGGATTGATTCACACATGAATGTAGTACAGTGCACTCTGTTGTCTGATGAACCTGACCTTTTAAATGCATGCTCCACACAGGTTTTTGGCAACGTAACTGATTTATTTGCAAGCCTATTTACAATTTACTGGCAGAGCTCCTAATCCAGGTTTTAAGTGTTCAAGGGAAGGTGGGGAGGCTGGCTTGTCCTTGAATGGGACAGTATGCATTCTCTGTGCCAGTCAGCAGGTCAGTCAATCTTTATTGCTTCAGCCATGAGTCACAACAGAGAACAAAACAAATAAAATAAAAATAATTACAACAAAACAAAATATTCACAATAATAGTAAAATCTAAATTAGGACAGTTCCATACCATACATTTAAAGCACATGACTTCCCCCAAAGAATCCTGGCACCTGTGGTTTTGCCCTCATGGAGCCAAAAATTCCCAGCGCCCTTAACAAATGACCCTTCCCATGATTCTCTGGGGGAAGTCATGTGCTTTAAATGCACGTTGGATGTGCTTTAAATGTGTGGTGTAGACCTACCCTCTTTCCTACTGCTGAGAAGGTAGAAAATTAGCAGCAACTTCTGAAGCTGCCAAGGTGAATCGTGCCACTGGTAATAGGGTCACCCTATTGCGAAAAGCCAGGAGAAAAATCAGTTTTCTGCTATTCACCCTCAAGCACCTGAACATAACACATACAACATGCAAGATTTCATCTTCCAATAATATGCAAGTTTGGCTCTTGATGGTTCAGCTACCAGTGAATTCCTAGCCTGTTGTTTTTCCTATGTTCCCTGACCTTCTCCCACCTTGTTGTGGTGCTGTTCCAATCCAGATCTCCCCCTTGTACTTTCCTGCTGCCAAATCATAATGTTCTCATGAACAGGGCTCTTCAACTTTGGGTTTCCAGATATTGTTGGACTGCAACTCCCATCATCCCTGATCACTGGCTAAGCTGGCTGAGGCTGCTCTTTGAACTTCCAGTTTTTGGATCTTTAAAGGGCAGCATTGGGCTGTTTGCAATAGCGCTGTCAAACAGCTCCACCCTGCACACTGAAGTCCTGACAATCGGGGCTTCACAGCACAGTGTCATCTGACAGCTGTAGTGCCATCAGGTGTTTGATAGATGGACAGTCCCGCCCATATGTCACAGCTGACCCGGCAGGAGTGGGGAAGGTACAGTTCTGGCCCACCAGCCAGGAAAGTTTCCCCACCTGTGAGTTTGCGGCAAAAACTGTAACTGAGTGACAGAGCGCTTGTTTCACATGTGTATAATCCCAGGTCCAATCCCTGGCACCTTTACTTTAAAAAGGATCTGGTTATAGGTGATGTAAGGCCAACTGTCTGAGACTCTGGGGAGTCTCTGTTAGTCAGTGTAAGCAAGCAATTCTAGGCAGACAAATAGTCTGACCTGGCATAAGGTGGCTCCGATATTTCCTGTCCAGCTCCGTCACTGAAAGCCCAGGCGACCTCTGTGGCACAGAGCACCTTCCACCAGATGTGGCTTCTTCTGGGCAGAAATTTCCTTGCCACAGTGAGCTATGCTCTGGTAATCTCCAGACCTGACTGCTGCAATGTGGGGCTGCCTTTGAAGATATCCTGGAAGTTGCAGTCAGGGCAGACCAAAGCTTCAAGGTTATAAATTGTGAGAGCTTCCCGAGGGATAAGCATGTTAGTATATTGTGGCTTCTTAAAGACTAGCAGATTTATTATGGCATATGCTTTCATAAAGTACAGTATACTTCATCCAGTGCATCAAAGATATTTCCTGAGTTACAGGTATATAGACGCATGGCTAAAAGCAGGGGGAGGGGGAATTGTAAGTGAGATCAGAAGGAAATGAAATGCAGGAAGTACAGAAGATAATTATAGCGGCCATTCACCAAAAAAAACAAAAGCCCACAGTTGTTGTTAACACAAGACATACTAGGCCTTGACACAGCAAACATTTCTTGTCAGTGGTCCATTTCCAAGGCCAGTTGGAAGGGCTGGCTCTTACCTCATCTTGTGACCTGCATGCTTCCAGACTGTCACTACTTCTGAGTGGAATTAAATCACATAATAATAAATTCAGGTTGCACAATGAAAGTGGATTTCGTGCTCTTGTGTAACAAATCCGCTTCTCCCCACCAAAACCAGACTTTTTGTGAAGATAAAATACACTGCAACACATGGGATAGCAATTGCTTGATGCAATGTCATATAACCACTCTGCAAACAAATCAGAATAAATGCTCAATCAATAGTCTAGAGACAGATCCACACCATACATTTAAAGCACATCCAACACACTTTTAAAGCATTTGTATTCTAGGAACTTCTTCCCTTCACAGAGCTACAAGCTCCCAGCACCCTTAACAAAGTACAGTTCCTATGATACTTTGGGGGAAGTCATGTGCCTTAAATGTATGTTAGATGAGCTTTAAATGTATGGTGTGGATCTGCTCAACATCATCTCACCACCCCATAAACTTTGTGCAAACAAATCAGGATGAATGTTCAATTAACAGATTGTCTGGGACCAACCTTAGGTACCTAAAGAATCTCAACCCATTCCTAACTTAAACTCAGGATTATGCATGTAAAAAATGAGAGGGAAAGAAATGTTAATATTTATACACTGAATACTTAACATTTACCTGTATGTATTAACTTAGTTTTCTAAAGGCATATGACTGAAATGTCTTATGACATCTCTAAGCCAAAATTTCAGTTACTAGGCCATGCAGCGTTATCTCTGCTGTTGTCTTCAAAACTGCTTTTGGAAGCACTTTAAAAAGTCATCAGGGGATCTGATCTCTCTCTTTCAATTCTTTCCACTACATTTTGCAAAGTTTTTCTCATATTGCCTGCCTTCCCACTCACTTTTTACTTTGACATGTTTGCATGTAAGGGCTGTTTTCCTACATGCCAATTGGTACTTGGGTGCTCATACCCGAAAACAAAAATGCAATGCACATTCCTTCAGATGTGAAGGGTGCACACTTGTAACAATTGTCATCTTTCCCCTTTAATATTAATATTAATATATGCAAGCAGAGTCCTACTCCTGTTACACTTACTGCTGATGTACATTTTAACAGGGCAAGCTTTACATATCTGACATCACATGCCAAAAACATAGATACTTTGTCCTTGGAAACTGGCAACAAAACTGGCAACTGGCACCTAAGAAACAACCCTCAGACTCTTTGCCCTCCGCGCGAACTCTCCCAAAATGACCATGAATTGGGTCAAGTGGGTTCTTTATTTGACCATGCAAAAACTGAACATCATTGCTGTGATTCCTGGTAACACTAAGTTCAGTTGCTGGAGCTGTAGTCCAACTAGCCAGCCCAAGAAAAAAAAGGAACTCTGGAATTTTGTTAAGCTTAAAAAGAAACTGAAACATATGTTTCCAAATCTGGACATTACCCATCTCTGCTTGCTTAGCAAAGTTGTGTCGCTAAATAAATAGCACACTAACAGTTCAGTCTGCATGCCTTCTCAGAAAAAAAGCTCAACTGAACTCAATGGAACAGTCGCAGGTAAGTGTGCATATGGGATTTTCCCTAAATTACAAAATAATTTTCCCTTTCAGCTATCCAAATAAATAGCACCTTGGTCAGCAACTAGTTTTGTCAGAGGGCTACACTGAAAAGGGTATGGTCTCCCAACCATGGCAAATTGCTGTACCCCTCTTTACAGCTGGCAGTAGAAAGGCCCATGTGCAAGGAGCCAGATTTTGGGTAGGGATCACCAAACACATTTAACAAAAGGTTCAGTTGAGGCAATTTTTATGTTTGTTGACTTTAAAATAAGAAAGGCTCTTGTTACCTGTGCATGAAGTACAGGGTGGCGGGGAGGGGGGATATCACCTACCTTATGTGATGCCCCCTTTTGACACTGTCTTAGAAGGCTACAGGGGTCCATGATTTAACCCCGCCTCCAAAATATACCTCTGTTGAAGGGCCCCATAGCCTGGGTCACCCAACCAAGACTCTTCCTGGCCAAGGAGGGAGGTCTGGCCTCCAGGTCTGCACTGCACAGTTCACTCAGGCCATCTACCCAGATCCTCCCATGTCCAGTGCTTGGATTTCAGGGGATGATTGACAGCTGCCTGAAGACCAAAGAGCAGCAGCTATTCTTATTGGAGAGACACTTTGAAGAGTAAAACACCCCTACTACAATTCCTTAAAGTGGAAAGCTAGCAAGTTCCAGGGCCCAAATACCATTCCTTTCTGCACCTTTCTTAGCTCTGCGCCTGGCAACTAGGAGACTAGATGATAACTCCTGGGGGTCTTGGGTCAATGGCCACCAACTGGTGATCCTTATCCTAAGAAGCTCAGACCATCCCTTTCCCCCTGGCTCAAGATGACTCTGGCTCCAATTGTGACTGCAGAAAGCTGGATGTGATCTTCACATCCTGGAGAACCCTATTACTGCTATTCTACACTTGTTTTTCAACAAAGAATCACCTTTTGTGATATCATAGAGAACTATGCCTCCTCCTCCATTTTAAATGTCCAGCCATGCCCTCCTGTAATGACTGACCCACCCAGTAAAGACATTTCGATGCCTCCACTTCACAAGGTTATCTGAGGTCTCCATTTTTGGTCTGAGTAATCATAGGGGAGGGGAAAAAATTGCTCCATGTCAGCATTTCCTGCAGGACAGACTTCTGTCCTAAAAGAAAGCATGGTTGCAATAAATATTTGGCTTTGGGCACTGTTTTATCAAGAGGCAAATAAATTGGCAGAAGTTCGGAGAGGAGCAACAGAAGTGATCAGGCAGCTGCTTGGGCTGAGATAGAAGAGAAGATTAAACAGCTGGATACTTCCAAAGGGTAACCACTTCCAGAGGGGTAAACTTTTTGTCCTGTTGCTGTAAAAGCAGCAAAGAGTCTTGCGGCACCTTTAATACTTAAAACAGATTTATTATGGCATAAGCTTATTGTGGACTAGACTCCACTTCACCAGGTGCATGAAGTCCACAAAAGCTGACTATGACATAATCAATCTGTTAGTCTTTAAGGTGTCATACGACTCTTGGTTGCTTTTTCTTCAAAGGTTGGCACCAAAGGGCCATGAGAACTAATGAGTTATTTCTACCTAAAAGTCTTGGACAGAAGACGGCATGAGGTGTCATTTTGTCCCAATAAAATTCTGAGTGACTCTTTGAAGATGCTCCACATCTCTTCACACAGTTTAGGTACCATGAGAATTCAAACAGTAAATTTGTTTTAACAACGCTTCATTCATTCATTAATTGATTCACTCATTCATTCGATCTATTTGCATCCTACTTCTCAACTTGGATCAACTGGCCAGAAAACAAACCCAACCCAATGGGACGTGTAGTCCAACAATAGCTGGAGGGCACCAGATTATATATCCATGTTTGTATGTATGTAAATATATTACATTTTTGAGCCCCTGATAACATTGCACTCAGGAAAGCTGTCTCTATAACCTCTCAGTAACATAACAGGGAGGAAATTCTACAAAAGGCAACTAAAAAGATTCTAATGCAGTCAATACAATCTCTAGGCCAGGGGTGGGGAATCTTTTTCAGCCTGAGGGCCGCATTCCCTTTTGGGCAAACTTCCAAGGGCCACTTGCCGGTGATGGGCAGGGCTAGAGGCAAAAATTGGTAGAGCAATGAATCTAAATTTTACTTTTGCACAGTAGGTTAATTTCCTCCCACACACATACACTCTCACTGTCCTCCAACCAGACAAGCAGGAGCCACTATCAGGGTTCAAGGGCACAGTCCAGCTAGGCAAACACACTCAGGGTATGAAGTAGGACCAGTGAGGGGTGTAGCCTGGGGACAAGGAGTGTGGCCTGGAGAGAGTTTTGAGGGCCAGACAGAGAGGACTGGAGGGCCACATTTGCCCCTGGGCCTGAGGTGCCCTACCCCAGCTCAAGATTAATATGCTTAAACTCTGGTACTGTTCGTGTCCTGCTTGCAGGCTTCCCATGGACATCTGGTTGGCCACTGTGAGAAAAGGTTACTAGAGAAGGGCCCTTTGCGTTCTTCCATAGTGTGTCTCCCCCAACAGCATATATCAGAGGCTTACTACTTTTTTTTAATACCCTCATAAGATGGGGAACCTGTAGCCCACCAGATATTGTTGTACTACATCTCTTCCATCAGCCTCAGCTAGCATGGCCTATGATGAAGGCCTATGGGAGGTGAAGTCCAGCAAGATCTGGAGGGCGCCGCAGGTTTCCCATTCCTGCTATAAGCCTTCACTCTGGGTATCCTCCTCTCTGGTATCCTCATAAACCTCTTTGTAGGGGAAACATAGGGAATGTATTTCTGTACAGAAAGGAGTGTGTACAGAAAACAGTGTGATGATCAGTGTACAGGTAAAGGCTACCGACCTGAAACATTTGTATTAGATGTATTATTGATTTTATCTTCTTCTTTTAATTATGAGTTTATGTATTTTAATTGGTTTGTGTATGTTTAGTCATGTTTTATCTATAACTGAACCTGTACACCCCTTGGAGATTTTTAAGCACATTGTTTAACTGAAACAAACAAATAATCCCTACAGCAGCATCTAATGTTGTTTGCCTTTGTTTGTCAGAATGTAACCCCAGGAAGGCTTAAAGAATGGGTGAGGAAGCTATGGCCCTCCAGATGTTGCTGCTCCATCAGCCCCCCACCCCTGTTAGCATGGCCAATGGTCAGAGATGATCAGAGTTGTAGGCCAGCAACATCTGCAGCAAGGCCACAAGTTCCCCACTTAAAGCATGGATCATTGTTATGAAGGGTCAGTGGCCCTGCAGCAGCTTGATGGCCCTGGGGAAATTTGCAACGACAATGCAAGAAGAGCCCTGCTAGATCAAGCAAAGGCACAACTAGTCCAGTATTCTCTTCTCACAGTGGCCAGCCCGGTGCCCCAATGGGAAGCCCACGAGCAGGACCTGAGAATCCCAGCAACTAGTATTCAGAGGATACCCATTTTCCTGCTCTCTCCCTCCACATTTAGTAATTAAACACCAGTGCCAGTAGAAAATGTGTCTTTCAAGGATGTGTATTTTGTTAGTGGGCAGGCATGCAATACCTTCTTTGTGTCCATTTTTCTTCCACACATTTCCCCCCATTCACAATATTCACGGTACGCTACATGTTGTATAGGAAATCATCAAACCCATGTTTCTCTGATAACATCAGCGTGGGGGCTTTTGCAGGGGAAAAATCAGGGTTTAAAAGTGGGTGGAGCAACAAATGTAAATGTTATGTTTGTCCTATAGGCTGGTTTCTATAAACACCGGCACACTCCTTGCTATCATCCTTCCAGATAAGTAAGAGGCATTATCAGGGTTCAGGGACGCATTCCAGAAAGGACAAAAACACTCAAGGACCGGGTATGAAATAGGGCTGATGAGGGGTGTTGAAATGGGGAGAGGGGGTGTGGCTGAGGAGGAGGCTTGTCCTGGGCCCCCAGATTTGGCCTCTGGGCCTGAAGTTCCCTAACCCTGATCTATCCCTTTGTTAGGAGCACACAGTCCTGAACAATAAGCTCCACAGACACTGTGTAAGGCAGCATTTGCTTTTGTTTGCTCCTCAACCTGCCATCCAATCCATTTATGAGAATGGGCAAGCCAGGTAGTGACCACATGAAGATCCCCCACACACACATGCACACGGTGCAGTCTGTGATTTTCTTTCTCCTGCTAAGAGCTGCCGCCTTCGCAACTGGGCCTCGTGCCCACCCCCCTCCTTCAGGGACAAAGCAGGATCCAAAGCCCTGGAGCCCACCAGGAAACGCAGCACAAAGAAAAAAGTAAACATCCTTCTCCCTTTGTCCAGTTTCCTTTCGATGATGTTGATCCCCAAAGAATTTGCTAAACCGTAGGAAGCTACTTTGTCACCTAAAGCCGCTCAGTTTCTCGCCCCAGCAAAAAGATAAAAACCCACCCACTGATGCCCCTGGAACAGAAGAAGCTGCCTTGTACCGAGTCAGAGCCTTGTTCCATCAAGCTCAGCATTGTCCACACAGACTGGCATCAGCTCTCCAGGACTGCAGACAGGGGACATCCCCAGCCCTACCTGGAGATGCCAGGGACTGAACCTGGGACCTTCTGCATGCAGAGCAGGTGCTCTGCCACTGACCAAGCGACGGCCCTTCCATAAACAAGGCAGCAGTCAGGAAACGGGGCCGGTCGCAGCAGACTCGCTGCCTCCGGTTGTGCTAAGCTTTCCGAGTATCTCACAGGCCAAGCCTTAGCCTGAGAAAATTAGAGATGAAGCAATGTGAACAATCGGCCGTGGTTTAGGTTGCAGTCCCGTAATCATGCACACTTTAGCAAGATTAACAGTGTGGCCCTGTTATGTCCACTCAAAAGTTCCATTGAGTTCAGTGGGGCTTCCTCTAGACAAATTAACACACAATTGCAGCTTAAGGGTTACCTGGACGCAAGTCCTCATGAACTCAGTGGGGTATGCTTCTGAGCAGACACGTACAGGATTGCACGTGCTAAACCTGGTGAGGCTACGTAGTAAGTATAGACAGGGCTGTACACTAAATGACATTTCTAAAAAGCTGAGCAGTTGGGAAATTTATCCCCATGCAGTAACACAGGGATGGGGAACTTCTGTCCCAAGACTGAATGCAGGCCTTCAAGTCTCTCAGTCTGGCCCTTGGGATTCCCCCAGGCCACACCTTCTTTCCAGCCTCACCCTCTACTGGCCCTGCTTCACACCCTCCTTCAGTGTTTTTGCCTACATGGAGTGTGTCCTTGACCTCCGATAATACCTCCCTTGCTTCCATGAAGGGTGGATAAAGGGGTGTGTGAATGTTGTGCAGAAACTGGCATAATGGATTGTTGCACGCCACTCCAACCTCCGAGCGGTGAGGTTTCCAGGGGTGCCTGCGCTTGCCCAAGGTCTGGTTTCCTTTGGGAAGAAGGTCAGAGGAGACTGCGGTGTCTTTATGAAAGATGGTTTATTTATTTACACACATTCCAACCTGAGCTTAGGATGGAGGGGTTCAAGGCATCAGCAGTCCAATATCCAGCTTTCCCATCAGTGTTACAGGAGGCATCCTAAAGCCATGGTGCAGAGAGACAGCCTCTTTACCTGCCTCCAGTTCCCAGCCATTCTCCAACACACACTCCACACACTCAAATACAAAACCTCTCCTAGCCGCCAGGAGGAGCGGTGAAGGCTCTCCTGAAGAGTTTCAATGACAAAAGGATCTTCCTGGCCCATTCACCAGTTGCTGGGCACCTGATAGACCCATTAACAACCTGGCCTCTATTAGCTTAACAAAAGAAACTCATCTGACCAGCAAAGCAAGCCCCTCACCCCAAGGCACAGGATTCCAAATCAGAGGCTGGAAGGGGACTCTCATGGATCATCCATTCCAACCCCCAAACTCACAACAGTATAAAGGTAAAATTTACATTCATTGCTCTACCAGCTTTTGCCTCTGGCCCTGTCACCACTGGCAGGTGGCCCCCAGAATGTTGCCCAGAAGGGAATGTGGCCCTTGGTTTGAAAACATTTCCCCACCCCTGCAGTAAGCAGAATGGGGACTAGATGGCATGCACTCATATCAGCCATGTACAGGCACATAGGCTCAGGGGAGACCGAATTAGCTCCTTGAATGCAAAGTGGGGGAGGGCTGGAAAAGTATTTTAAAGCTTTCCTGCTGCACATGCATTGAAACCCATCTTTCTTGCACATGTATCACTCCATTTTAAAGTAGCAATAATAATATCTCGAAAGCCAATCTGGCTTTCAGGTTCATTTAGTACTTAGACTAATCTGTTCAGAACAACAGGGCAAGAGCCACATTGAAGGAAATGAGCCACTCATAGAGTATCCCAATGAGAGAGGTGAGTGTGCCAACTGTTCTCCAGACACATGCGCATGTTGGTACACAGGTATATGTGTCAGGATTAGCTCTTCTTTGGGTATGCATGCCAGTTTCTCTTCCCGGTGATTTCACCAGACCAATCATCAGCACAATGCTGTGGAGGTGACATACTTTTCAACACAATACAGGACAATACAGGCTATTAAGGGTGGTACTTTCTAGCTGTTTTATTCTACAACAGCTCATTGACAGAATAATAGAGCATTAGTGGTGGATTTATACTGGACCATCTGCACATCAATGCACTTTATCAGTTCTGCAATCCTTCCCAAATGTTACCGTATTATTGCTGTCTGAATGAATGGGCAATCTTTCACTCCAGCAAAAAACAGCGAACATTTATGGTATGAAAGGTTACAGGATTTCAGCAGGAAGCCCCAACTGGAAACTGCGTATGTCCACCCCAAAACTTTTGTAGACACAAACAGTATTGAAAGTGAGATCGTGTATAACTACTATATCATCACAAGCACAAATAATCATGAATGTACAATAAAAGAGACATCTGGAGAGACCCTAAGTGGTTACATGCACACTGCAGTAAATTGTCACTTGCTAAATGGTCATCTGAATTCAACCAATACAGTACAGGCACAGTTAGGAGGACTGAAATAAATCTGGGGGTAAATTCTCAAGCAAAGTTTCAGTCATATTTATTAATAAATAAATCAGAATTCATGTTTGCCTAATTCACATTCCCACCCTAATATTTCTGAACATTTACACTGTTGGGATCATTTAGAGTTTTTAGACTGAAAATAAAAGATATGAAGTACTGGCTTTTCCATTTTAATCAATAATATTTAACTAACCAACAATATTTGATTTTTTATAAAACCCTCAAATGTTCAAAAATTGAAATGTGTAAATTTTCAAAATGTAAGTTATAAAATACTGGGATTTTTAAAGTGTTGATTAACATGGATCAGAAATATTTAGTTTACCAACAATATTTTATTTTTTTAAAAGCTCAATTTTTCCCAAAAGAATTTTTCAAATTTTCAAAATTACAATCCAAATTCAGATCCCCCCCATCAGTTTTGAAGTTCTGCAAAATTGTATTTCTGTTCTAACACAAGTAACACATATCCAGTCCACAGCAGCAGATCTGGCCAAATCAGCCAATGCAGATGCAACTTTATTGTTCTCATCAAACCATTACTTCTTTTCTCTCTGCAATGTAAATAGGCATGCTTTTTTTTTTACACAGCAGTGCTTCTAAGCAACCTACAAATTCATTCCATTCACGAACCCCCTTGCGCTTCCTTAGTCTCCCTGTTTTGTCTCACAGTCTGAAACCCTTCCACCAAACAGATCAAAAGAACGTAATTTATCATCCACCCAGAGCCCAGTGAATAGATCTGGCTATATCAAGAGCAATAAATAGCTACGAGGAACTCTTAAAGAAAGCAGGTAACAAAAGTGAGCAACCAACACCTCTGAGAAAGTGTTCCGCAACAGCTGCTGAAACTAAATCTCTTAGGCTGCAGTCATATACCCGGTTTCTTGAGAGCAAGTCTCACTGAACTCAGTGAGACTTGCTTTTGAGTAGTAGACATGTATAGGATTGTACTATAAGGTTGCAATCCTAGCCACACTTACTTGCCCCATTGAACACCGCTGGACTTACTTCTGAGTAAACCTGCACAGGTTCAGGGTGCATACTGACCATCCTTAGAAGTTAACTTCCAACCTTCACCAAGTCTCAAGTTCTCTACTGAAAGGCTCCTCCGCTGTTAGTATTTTTACTTAGGATTGCACCTTGTCTTGAGAAAGATAACCCCACTGCAACTTCATTCCAGCTCACATTCGGGTTGTGCAAGGTGGGGGGGGGGGTGACATTACCAAAACAGGCTGGTGTTCCAATGAAATAGAATGAGATGATACACTCTAGCAGAGATTGGCTCACTAAAGCAGAGATGGGGAACCTGCAGGCCCTTCAGCGGTTACTGGACTCCAGCTCCCATCAGCCCCAGCCAACATGGCCAACGGTCAGAGATGATAGGAGCTGGAGTCTGGCAACATCTGGAAAGCCACAGGCTAGACATCCCTGCATTAGAGGGACGGATCCTTTCACATGGAACCTTTCTATCAGGTAAAATTGGCAAACCATCCAACGCTTCAAGCAGCTGTTATAAAGCCAAGCATTTAGCTATATTTCCATATGACCTGGTGGTAGCATTCTGTGTAACGCAGAACTCTGCAGAATGGAAAAGCCGACAGAACAAACAGTTATGCAGCTTAAGATAGTTTCGTGCCCTGCCAGTTTTATCAGTCCTGGAGATTAAAATCACTATTAACTTTCTTTAAAGTTAACACACCAATAAATCCAGAGTTTGTCTTTCACTGCGGAGGCATGAATCTGAAGGTAGCTATGGGATTCCCAGGCCGGCCTGTCACAGGAAGCAGGCCACTGAGTTCGGCCTGCTCTTTCTCCCTCACCACGTTTATGAGAGAGCATAATGTCAGGCCATGCTTAGCTAGCTGCTTCCACCGCCAACCCCCCTGTGTGCATCTGTCCGTCGACTGTGAGAAGCCAGGAAGCCACAAATAGACGCGCAGAAAACACAAGGGCAGCTAGCTACCCAAACACTCACTACCTATTCCCATTTTCTTCTCTGAGGCAAATAAAGGAACCTGTGTAATCCACAACTCACCCCTGTGAAGTCCATGCATCCAGGGGGCCTTCAGTAAAATCCTTGAAGACAATGCCTCATAGTTTGAAGACACTTCTTTTTTTCTTCTCTCTCTCTCTCTTGCCTTTTAAGAAGGAGGCCCTTTTCGTAAACCACAAGATTTACTGAGGTTCACTGAGAGAGAGAGGCAGGCAGGCAGGCAGAAGGGGAGGGGCTGGGAAAAAGAAAGACCCAGAGGCCGTATAGAATGACAATGGAAGGAAGTGCTTTATCAGGCTTAGAAAGGCTAGCCAGCCAACCCTATCCTGGGAACAAGGGGCGGAGGGGTTGGGGCTTAACCAGGGAGAGAGAGAGAGAGAGAGAGATGTTCTGCAGAAGAAAGAAAAGTCAGCCAAGCTGCTGTGGTCCCCTCCCTTGGCAGCAGATGTTCTCTCCAAAGGACCATGTCACACAACACAAAAGACAGAGTGCATTTGTGATGATTTTTTAATAAAATGAAATAAAATGAAAATTAGGTATAGTTTCTTTAAAAACAGTGGAGGAGTTTGGAATCTGAGCTGCTTTCCTCACACACGCCCTCCTTCTCTCTCTCTCTGCCCCCCCATTCCATCCTTCCAAGATCTTGTGAGTCAAACATTAGCAATGTGTTACCATAATGTTACCAATCTGGTATGTAGAATGTGAAAGAGTTTATAGCTAATAAAATGCATGCACTTATGCTGACAGCAGTAGAAGAAGGGATGTTTTCACCAGAGGGCAGTGTGTGTGCATGTGAACAGAGAGAGAGATTAATGTGTATGCTTCCCTGGAGAGAGCAGGGTTCCCAAGAAGCACAAATCATGGGGGCTTATTCCTGCCCAGTCCAAGGACAGAACTCACACATCCATGCTCCAAGTAGGTCCCACCACCCAAATACTCAGAATGTACCCCCTTGTGATTTTGTCCATAATCACTCTGTATCTTTCTGAACTCACTTGGACTTTGGCAAAGAGTATTAACTATGTCTGGGCATCAAGTGCCAGCTTTATAACTGTGACGTTTGCATGGTTCAGATCAGAAGTACACAACACTGTTCCTGTCCTCCACCCTAGCAGGATAAGGTTCGATGAAAACATGGAGGGGTTATCCCAGAATTCTTCTTGGCTCTACAAATGCAAAGCACTACATAAATAACTACACTTTGGGCATATCTGCACACAACAGGCTTAAACTGCTTTAGCCATTCCCATTTCCCAGAAAACTCTGAGAACTATAGTTCTGTGAAGGGAGGTAGGGATCTCTAACAGAGAATTCTCGGTACTGTCTCCAAAATACAATTCCTCAGCATTTGTGTTGAGAGAGGAGTAGAAGTTAAATTTGAGCTACCGTTTAGGTCACATCTATAGGAAGACCTGATATTGCTTTCTCTGCCACAGCAGTCAGCCCCAGAAAGGAGAGTTTAACTTGCCTAATTTATATGTATACGATTTGCTATTTCCAATAACTGAGCCTATGTGATGGAGAACCTTTCACCAACCTGGTACCCTACAGGGATTGTTGGACTCCTACTCCCATCAGCCCCAGTCAGCATGGCCAATGGGCAGGGAAGATGTAAGCTGTAGTCCAACAAAATCTGAAGACATCAGGTTGAGGAAGCCGATGTTAGAGTAACATTATTTTGGGCTCTGCAATGGGTTCAGCTAGAAATGTCATACTTGAAGCCTTTAACAGAAATGACAGCAGTGGTATCTGAACACACAGAAACAGCAATAACAAAAGTTCACCATGAACAATCATTACAGCCAGACAAGACTGGTAGACCTTATCATGCAATACAAACATCTGACCCTCATACACATTTGTTTCCAACTATTTGGGTTAATCCAGTGCTGTGCATCGGAATATGCTGGTGATTTGGAAGGACTGTGTGGAAGTTGGAATATGGGTGTGTAACAGATGAGGAAGACATGTTAGTGCCTTCTGAATCACTTAAAAATTAATTTCAGCTAAAGCTGTGGTAAAGCCGGCAGTATATGTACCTATGACATTGGTTAGTGGAAATATTTAGACCGGATGCCTGCCTCATCTACAATCATGTGCATCAAGCTTTAAAACAGAATTGGGGGGACCTGGGGCCCTCCAGATGTTGTTGGACTCCAACACCCATCACCCTCAGCCAGCACAGCCAATGATGAGCGATGATGCAAGTTGTAGTAGTTCATCAACTTCTAAATGTCTGCAGGTTCCCCGTTTCTGCTTTAAAGAGTTTGCAAGATCCATCACTGTATCCTTTAGTATGGGAGATGGAAACTAGCATGAATATTGCAGTTAGTGAATTTCCTTATACATTCATTTGTGAGTGATATGAGTATCCTGCCCTCCAGTTTACAATAAGTCTCCCAGGGCAGTTTATAGTGATGCCTAAAAGGCCTCATCTGCACTATACATTTAAAGCAGTTTCATACCACTTTAGGCAGCCATGGCTTCCCCCAAAGAATCCTGGGAAGTGTAGTTTGCTAAGGGTGCTGAGAGTTATTAGGAGACCACTATTCCTCTCACAGAGCTACAATTCCCTTGGAAGAGGGATTGATTGTTAAACCTCTCTGGGAACCTGCCTAGCTCACCATTTTCATTTCCCTCAATTCTCAGAGGGCCTCTGTGTCAGGTGCTGTGAGGAAATGTGGGATATTAAAATGGCTACCAACTTCTGCCTTCACTAGACACATGGTATATGCCTGTGCTGTACCAGTGGGCCCTACAGGGGTGGTGAGACCCTGACAGCTGTCCAAGGCAGACAGCTGACACTGGGTCTAATCAGGCCACTGCCAGGTAACCCACCAACATCAGAGAGGGCATGTTGCTGAGGGCTCCCTCAAATCTGAAGCTGGCCATGATGCTTCCAGGACGATCATAAGCATGACTTGAAGGCAATCGTCCTCTCTTAATATTGTTCTCCCCAGCAACTGGCATTGAATGGCATCCTGCCCCTAAACATGCAGGGTTGATTTTAGCCATCATCGCTAAATAGCTGTTGAAGCCATTGTCACTTCGGCTCCACTCTTGCAAATGGGCCTAGTAGAGAGCAAGGCCTTTGGCATTCCTTTTCCCCACCCTAGACAGGTCAGAGATTCTCATGGGAAAAGGGCATTGGAGAAAAGGCTATTCAGGCTCAGAACAGAAGCTACAGTGCTAAATATGGAGCCTACAATCCAGCCCCCCCCTCCTTCCCACTCCTCTCCCCTGCGCAGACTGTTTTACACTGATGAATGAAGCTTTGAATATCAGCATCCCCTATGAATACAGCATGGAAGAAACTGCATATTGCTTTTCACCCCAGGGGGATTCTCTTATCAACTACTTCTCTCTCTCCCTCTCTCTCTCACACACACACACTTTTTGCTAGACGTTTGCAAGACAAGAGGGCTGGACAAAGCTGGGGTTTGCTTCTGCTGCTGGCAAAGATGAAACCATTCCCTTGGCCTTTCATTGCCTGCCTTTTCACATCCCCACTCAGCTTACCTTCCCCAGTGTCATGTGCCCAGAGCATCAAAAGGGGCTTGTGTGTGTGCCAGCAGGGACCAGAAAGGGGCGTTTTGCCATGCTTCTGCGTCAGAAAGAAGGAAGGACAAGCAGAGCCCAGTTCTGTTAGGATGTTGCTGATGCAAAACTGCTGCTTATAGGCTGTTACCGAGAAAATGATTGCTTGCTTGCTTATCTGAGACCCAGCCGAAGAGGAGCAAGGAAGGAAACTGCATTTCGAAATAAGAGGAAGCTTTCTGTGAACATTTGAAAGAAATAAAAACAACATGTTGTCCCATGGCCAGCCTTCCAAAAGTAATGGACGGAGGCATTTCATGTGGGGCCATCAGAACTGTTTTGTTCGTCATACTACTTGTTAAGGCTGTGCGTGTGGTTTTGTGACAGAGACCGGGTAGAGAGAAATCTTTCTCTCATAATACCAGACTTGGGGCTCCTCCACATGACCTGTTTATTGATCATTCATCATGATTTGCTTATACATTATGCTTATGCAGAGGCTAGACTATGTCAGGTGAGGTCTTATTGATCATTCATTGTAATTTGCTTGTGTGCTATTTAGACATCTTTCCATTAATTGTTCATTCATCCCACAATTTTCAGTGCATTTCCCTGTTACTTTCCCAACCACAAAAATTCTGTCTTTTTAAAAGTGGATTTGTTGTGCTACGGAGACAGAGTGTTTTGATCCACTTTAATGGTGCAAACCTACATTTCCTGATATGCACTTGAATCCTTTCCGCAAAATACTAAGTCTGGAGGTAAAGTTAGAGTTAACCCAATGAAACCAAATGACTCTGGACAGACAAAAAGAAGCACTTTTTCTCCCACACACAATGCACTTAATGTGTATGTATGTGTGTGTTAGGACCCTGTCTCATTGTGAATGTAATTTGTTTTGAATTGTTTCTAATAATAAATTTTATATTGTTGTGACCTGTCCTGGGACCTACTGGTGAAAAGTAGGTAATAAAACCATTAACAACAACAACAGTAACAACCACCAGGGCTGGTGCCAGGGGGCAGCCAGGTCGGGCCCTGGCCAAGGGCCCCTCCTTAGGCTGGGAGGGTGGTGCTCCTGTTCTGTGATCTGTGGCAGGGTGAGCTCCAGACCCTGCCGTGGATCGCAGACAGGGAGCTCCCTGACACCTCCCCCCATACAGTCAGTGTGGGCCTCAACAAACCCACACACACACCCCACTTATGTCTCTCATCCCTGTGAACACAGTGCACACACCTGCCATCAACCAAGATGACGGCAGAGGCTTCCCTAAGGGGCTAATGCCTTCATTGCCATCTTAGTTGATGGTAGGCATGTGCGCATAGCATGCATGTCATTTACAGGAATGATAAAGGTGGGTGGGACATGCGGGTGGGTTTATTAGTCCTGCACTGCTTATATGGAGGGGTTGGGCTATGACACCATGGGCCCATGGCAGGCTGATGCCCAAGGACCCAGGCATGCCTGGCGCCAGCCCTGACAGCCACCACCACCACCACTACCACTGTTGGAATTCTGCTGCCAAAAGATGTGAAAATGATCACTAGCCTAGATGGTTTTAAAAAACAAGGTAGACAAATCCACAAGTGATAGATCTGCAAATGCAAGGCAAGGAAAACCAGAGCTTGGAAAAGTTACTTTTTTTGAACTACAACTCCCATCAGCCCCAGCCAGCATGGCCACTGGATTGGGCTGATGGGAGCTGTAGTTCAAAAAAGTAATTTTTCCAAGCTCTGGGAAAAGCCATATCAGTAATGTCATCAATTGCAACAGGAAGCACTAGTCTGCACACCAGTGGGGTCATAAGGAGAGCCCTGCCAGATCAGGCCAAAGGCTTATCTTTAGACCAGCATTCTGTTCTCACAGTGGCCAACCAGAGCCAATATCTCTTTGCCAGCCCACACATGAAATGCTGGCACTACAATGAAATTGAAAGTCAGAACAATCCCCACAAGCTTTATTTAAAAAAAATAAATACAAAACTTGGAAGGGCAATTGGGAAAACACTGGAATATAATGGCTTGGCAGCGACATTATCTAGACTCTGTATTGTAACTGAGAGAGTGACTGATATCAATTCCAGAGGAAACATCTAGTAATGAAGCAGCACAGTTTAGCAGACTACAGTGTGCAGTCTTGTGCTTATGATGCCACTAAACATACAGGTGGCAAAGCTTAGGAGTGATTGACAGGAGATTAATGGATCTCATGGCTTTTACTCTGGAGTTGCTTCTGGTGTTGGTTGTTGTCATAGGAAACTGGAGGCAGGGCTAGATGGTAAACAGTTTTAACCAAATCTGGCAGCAATGGCATTCTTATTTGGGGTTCTGGCACCAGGGGCTGTATTTCTCTGTAGATGCCAGGCAATGAGCAAGACTCTGATCATCTTCAGCTAAAAAGTGATGTCTCAGATGGGCTTGCAGCATGGCTGGGAATAATGAACAATCAAGGACAAGGAACTGACAGAGCCCCAGAAGAAAGATGAAGACAGCTGGCAGGAAGGTAGAAACAGGGTACACTCTGCCCTACCATGTTCTCTGCCGAGGGGATGGGAGGAAACAATTTAAGATCTTATAAAAGTATGCAAATTAATCTTGTTTGAATAGGTTTGATTATTTTTGCATAATATTTACAGAGCTACCTTTAACCAACTAAGTTTAAATTAATTAACATATTACCAAAACGGCAGCACAGATGTCTTTTCAGATTCCAAACCTGATGTGACAGTAAGAGTAAACTTGTGGCAGCTGCAGAACATGAAATCACACATCGAGCTCCTCTTCTGTAGTGTCTAGTAGGACTTTCTTCAGGGGATGTTTCATCAGCCAATGAGGTGAAGGGTGCATGTGCAGCAGTTGATGCAGAACTAGAACATTGTGACACAAGGTAAGTTCTAGGTCCCAGAGGGTGGTTTGAAGGTATGTGAAGCACCTACTTTGCTGAAGCTAAGCAGGAATTCTCTGTATGTGTACACTGCTTTGAGTTCCATCATGGAAGAAAGGTAAGTTATACATGTAATAAACAAAGAAAAAAACAAATGCTATAGGGGAGAGAACAGGCTACAGCAAGGTTTTTAAGCACACAAAACATTTTTGGCTGGTAACTGTCCCAAGATATTGATGAAAATGTATTATAGTTTACAATTTAATAAAGAAGAGCTAGCAGTCATTGTTAGAAGGAGAGGACATCTTTAACATCCCCTTTTCATTCTGTTCTGCGATAACACACCAGAAGCAAAATGACTTCAAATATAAGCACGGTCGCCCTTTAACTCACAGCCCCTCTCTGAAATCACGGCTTTCCGATTCATCAAGTCAAGGTTTAGAACAGAGGTGGGGAACCTTTTTCAGACCAAGGGCTACCTACCTTTCTGGACAAGCTTCCAAGGGCCACGTGCCAGTGGTGGGTGCAGCGAGTGACAAAAGTGGGCAGAGCAACACATGTAAATTGTACTTTTTTGCAGTAGGCTAGTTTCTGCACACAGTCACACACACCTCTTGTCCCTCATTCAGACAAGCAAGCAAGCAGTGTTATGAGAGTTCAAGGACACATTTCAGCCAGGTGAAAAAAACCCAGTTGGGATGCAAAGCAGGGTCAGTGAAAGGTGTGGCCTGAGGAGAGGGGGTGTGGTCTGAAGAGGGTCCCAGGGACTAGGCAGAGAGGCTTGGAGGTCCACATTTTACCTCTGAGCCTTAGGTTCTGCACCCATGGTTTAGCAGGTTAAGTCTATTAGCCAAGGGGAGAACAAAAGCTTTTGCAGAGTTCTGAAATCCCACCCGCTGACCACTGTAAGTCCTACTCGGACACACTCTGGTTTCAGAGATTGTACTGGGAATTGACCACAAATATTTTTTTAAAAAACTTATCTCTACAACATAATGTCTGACATGTCCAGTGATTGCTCTGAATGGTCCCACACACTTTTTAATTCCAGAACTGGTTTGAGGGAGGGAACCTTTTAACACTCACAAAGGCAGCTAGAAAGAGGTTCACACACAAATATGCATCAGTCAACATTTGGTGATTCTCCTGAATGCATGAATATCATAATGCAGTGACGTCCATTGAATTGCCATCCATTCTTTCTGGTGTTGATTAGTATGTGGGGGCCCATTCACACATGCAAGACAATGAAGGCATAACTTGCTGCTACAGCCAGTGAATGAGGAACAATGATCTAAATTGCCCTACACCAGCCAGATCCCATGCTGGGTCTTAACTTCATTTACTCATTCTGCCCTGGAACTCTTTATTTACACTCAAGAAGATGAGGCTGTCATTGGTACAGATGTATACGTACTTTTTTTGTTTAACACAGGTGGCTCTCTAATTTATTGCACATCAGGAGAGATTAGGGGCAACGCAATACACTTGGTAGAACGTAATCTCCACATGTACACAGACTGCATGCCATCTATTTTCTTTTCTTTTAAGTGGGACCTGCATCAGTCAATTTTTTTATTATAGTTTTTCCTTTGGGCAGAGCAGTTCTGTCTCTAAACTGGGATCAGCAGGACAGAACAGAGTGGCAGAGACACTGCTGCATCTGAAGACCTGGACAGGGCAGAAGAACTGAGGGTTTAACAAAACCTTTTTTTTTACTTTATTGCTGTGCCAGCTCCAGGTTGGTACAGCAGAGGGACCCAGATCAGCCCCTTTCTCTGTAGAACAGGCTAGCTTTTGATCCATACTGAGCAAAATTTGGATCCCCTTTAAAGAGTGTGGTTATGCGAGGGAAGGACTTTTCCTAGATCCGAGGGAGAAGCAGCAGCTCCCAAGTTGCTAGCGCAGGGGTGGAGCACCTGTGACCCAGGCCCTCCAGATGCTGTTGGACTCAAACTTCCATCAGCCTCAGCCAGCATAGTCAATGGCGAGGCTAATGGGAACTGGAGTCCAGGAACAACTGGAAGGCGTCAGGTCCCCCACCACTGTGCCCAGTGGGATCTAGCTTTTTCTGCCATGGATGCTGAGCGCAAAGCACTAGGTGTGAAAGGGGTTCTGACTGCATAATTTGGATGGAGGTTCCTAACCTTGCCTTACCGCCCTGAGCTCTTCAGGAGGAAGGGTGGGATATAAATTCAATAAATAAATAATAAACAAACAAACCTTGATGGATGATGATGGCTGGCTAAGTACCTATAATGTGTTTCTCTGTGGATTTCCAAGTGGGTAAGCCTTTACCATCCTGCCACCTTCACAGAGCAGTCCTAAGTTAATATATGTATTTTTGGGGGTGGCGGAACCCCACACTAATTTATTTTTAAACATGCTTGTCCTGCTTTTCCTAAAGAAGAGTCCAAAGCAGTTTACAATCACAACACATCTGACAAAAATATCACGCAGATAAAATATTAAAAATAGATTATAAAAACTAAGAGCAGCAGGAAGAAACCACAGAAAGAAGCACCCATTAAAACAGTTTCTATTTCACCAGAGCTAAAAGAGAAGCCAAAAGATTTCCTGGAGGGGAAAGCTTTCACTATGTGGCAAAAAGCCAGTAATGAGGAAACAAGATGGAGTTCT
This sequence comes from Rhineura floridana, assembly GCF_030035675.1. Taxonomy (NCBI): domain Eukaryota; kingdom Metazoa; phylum Chordata; class Lepidosauria; order Squamata; family Rhineuridae; genus Rhineura; species Rhineura floridana. The sequence goes on along the minus strand of NC_084482.1, from coordinate 13,611,944 downwards.
GTTTACTCAGAAGTAAATCCCTCTAAATTCAATGGATGTAGGCTGCAATCCAAATCCCACTTACCTAGGGGTACACCCCTCTGAATTCAATAGGATGTCACTTACTTTTGAGTAGACATGATGAGGACTACACTGTCACTCTCTCTAATGAGTGTGTTTCAGATTGTAGACTCACAATCCTTGACCTATGTACCTGGGAGTAAGGCCCATTGAATTCAGAGGGACTTACATCTGAGTAAACGGTGTATGTTCAAGCAATAAACATTAGATTGGATTTAAACTAGATATGTTATAGTTAGTTAGTTTGCTTGTTTAAAATCCTGTTATTCACACCAACATACCTGTCTTCAGGACAGTGCTAGCTAAATGACAATAAATGAAAAGATTTGTTTATTTTATTTATTTAATATCTAACCCTTCCTTCTGAAGGAGCTCAATTGTTTATGATTGCAAGTTGTTTTAAATTATTTTTAAGGATTTATCTTAAACTGCTGTAACCCGTCCTGGGACCTCAGGGTGAAGGGCGGGTAATAAATAACAAGAAAAACAAAGTCATATTCCTTTCATTTTTAAGAGGTGTTTCAGAATCCCAGCCTTACTGGCCCATTCCTTAATATGGGACTTTTTTTTGCTTATCAGACGTATCTGTGCTTAAGATTGCAACTTTTTACTGTCAAAGCTTCTTTGCCCTTAACAGCTGCATGCCAGGTAGTGATTTAACAAATGACAGTTCCCCCACCTCTCCATCCACTAAATCTCTGGGCACTTCTACACAACAGTATTATTGTGGACTCGGTACTGCTCACACATGCAAGTTTTGTGCAACGTCCGAACAACGTCATTCTCGTCAAAATGGTGCCCAATATTATATTCCGATTTAACCCAGATGTGCCATTTCTATGGGAAAACATTGGTTTTTTTAAAAGTGGAAATAATAGCAGAACAAAGCTTCCGCTGCTGTCATTGAGGCTTTGTGTATTTTTTATGAATTACATGTGTCTTGGTGTAAATGTATTTATATTATAATATATTTTTACTTATGCTTTAAATATGTTGTAAATTGCTTGGAGAGCTTTTACTGCAACAAGCAACTTACTTCTAGTACTGCTACTACTACTACTAATAATAATAATTTTAAAAATCTGGATTAAAGAGGGGAAATCCAGGATGACATTTTTATGAGGATGGCCTCGTGTGGATGATACAAAAAACTTGTATATATCAGCAGCACGAGTCCATAATAAACTGCCATGTGGAAGCACCCTCTATCCTTAAATCCACAAAGGAGACTTGTACCAGCTTAAAATAATAACAAATTTTATTATGGCATTAGTCCACTTCATCAGATGCATTTATCCTTGAAGTGGTTTCTGCTTATCATGACTCTGGCACAGCCTGATCCTATAGAAGATGAGTGTAGGAGTCGCGGGGTGTGTGGGCGGGAATTGTTTTCCTTTGCCAGCTGTAATTGAGGAACGGCCTTCAGTTGTATGTTTTGATTTGGTTTTAATTGGCTATGCTGTATTTTTAGTTTTAGTGGCTATGTTTGTAAACTGTGCTGGTATCACATGTGATAAGGAATGGTATGGAAATCTAATGAATAATTTAAAAGAATTGCGCCCACCGAGTTCAATGGGGTGGCTTACTCCTAAGTAAGTGGACATATGATTGCAGCTTCAAGGCACAGGAACCTTGCTGAAGAGGAAAGCTGTCAACTCTGTGTTTCCCACTTATTTCATGTCTGAGAAGTTTGCAGCAGAAGTTATCACCCCTGGTTATTTTCTTTGGGAGGAAAAAAGAAAACAACCTGATACTGTTTTCTGTAACAATGTGCTGGTGCACAAGAAGGCATTTGCCTGGCACCTCTCTCACCCAAAAGCGCAGCTTGGCTCTGAAGCAGCTGTAGTGTGTGGCAGTGACAGCTGATCTCTATTTTCTGACTAGTAACCCCCAGTTACAATCCATGATTTTTCAGCCTGCCTGCAGCTATTTATAGCTGCTCCAAATAGCAAAAAGGGAGCATGAAGAGAAGGCTAGGAGAAACATGTGCAGCTGTTTGCTCCCCTTTCCTGTCCCAGCCCCTGGAGGGGAGATTCAAATATTCCAACAAAACAGGAAGGGGGTGAATGAGGAACAGCTGCTAAAGGGGAGGAATTAAATGCACCCTATAGGGAAGGTCCGACAGACTTCAGGAAATAGACAACGGTCCACAGATGCTTTTTTTTTTTTTAAAGAGGCTTTATTAGGATTCCACCTAGGGATGGGGGGGGGAGAGCCCACCATGCAAAAAAGAAAAAAACCACACTAATCTGGAAAGGGCAGTTTTCTGCAAACTAAACAGAGAGACTCAGCAGAGAAAGGCAGCTTGTATTTAACGGCTTAAACCTCTCCACCCCTGTGTTACAACCATTCTCATCCCCACCCCCAGACCTGAAAGGAAAAACAATTTCCCACAGTGTTCCTGGGTGTGTTTCATAAAGGCCAGCCCAGAGTTTGAGAGGAGGGGGGGGAATCTAAGTTATGCCATCGGAAAAGTGCCGAGAAGAGCATTAGATCTCCTTGATTGGGTTTGTCCTGGTGAATAGTACACATTATGACACATTATGAAGCATTTGCTTTGGGTTAGAGTTGCCAACCATTCAACCAGCTGCTGCAGCTGGGCATTCTATGGCAGCTAGACATAGCAGAGGGTAATGTATAATGCTCACCTGCTAATGTCTGTACATCTAGCTGCTGCTAAAGGCACAGGAGCAGTCCTAGTTCACACATGCACACCCTGCTGATTAGTTGGGAGCTTTATTTATTTATTTATTACATGTATTTATTTATTACATTTATATACCGCCCGACTAGCAATAGCTCTCTGGGCGGTGAACATAAAATAGCATAAAAATACAATGAATAACAAAATAATACTAAAATACAATCAACAATCCAATACAATAAACATTTTTAAAAGTAAATCAGTGTAACTTAAAATGCTTCAGAGAATAGGAAGGTTTTGACCTGGCGCCGGAAGGAGAGCAGAGTCGGCGCCAGGCGTACTTCCTCGGGGACACTGTTCCATAGTTCGGGGGCCACCACTGAGAAGGCCCTAGATCTTGTCATCACCCTCCGGGCTCCCAACTCCGCGAGCCTCTCCAGAAGGATACCATGGTCGATGGTATCAAAAGCCGCTGAGAGATCAAGGAGAATCAACAGAGTTACACTTCCTCTGTCTCTTTCCTGACATAGGTCATCGTACAGGGCGACCAAGGCTGTCTCAGTGCCAAAACCGGGCCTAAAACCCGATTGAAATGGATCTAGATAATCAGTTTCATCCAATAGCGCCTGGAGCTGGCCAGCAACCACCCGTTCCAAGACCTTGCCCAGGAATGGAACATTCGCCACTGGCCTGTAGCTGTTAAAATTGTCTGGGTCCAAGGAAGGCTTTTTCAGGAGTGGTCTCACCACTGCCTCTTTCAGATAGCCCGGGACCACTCCCTCTCGTAAAGAGGCATTTATCACTTCCTTGGGCCAGCTACCTGTTCCATTCCTACTAGTTTTTATCAGCCAGGAGGGGCAAGGATCCAGTACCGAAGTGGTTGCACGTACCTGTCCAAGCACCTTGTCCACATCCTCGAGTTGAACCAACTGAAGCTCATCCAACAAAACAGGACAAGACTGTGCTCCGGACATCTCACTAGGATCTACTGCTATAACTTGAGAGTCTAGGTCCTGGCGGATACATGAGATCTTATTCTGGAAGTGATCGGCAAACTGATTACAGTGGGCCTCCGATGATTCCACCGTGTCCGGAGGGTTTGAATGGAGAAGCCCCCGGACAAAGCCTCTTATCAATATCTCTTCCACCCCACCATTTCAAAAGCACTCTCCTCTCCAAGGAGCAGGTGCCGGAGTATTTCTTCGCAGTCACTTTCCCTTCCCTCTTATTCAGCTTTGAACTTCTGCTTTCTGTGTGCTGCTGCCTTTGTGATTTCCCCCTAAACAAAGAAAAGACCCACAAAAACTTCTGAGTTGTGAGCTGCAGTGTGCACGTGGTGGTGTCTGGGCAGATGGAGAGGGAAACCTGGGGAGTGAGCTGGATGGTGACTGAAGAGCTAGGGTCACCATCGGAGCCCCCTTGGCAGGGCTGGGGAACCCTGTGGGCCCTCCAGATGTTGCTGGAGTAGAACTCCCATTATCCCTGACTGTTGGCTTTCTTGGCTGGGGCTGATGGGAGCTAGAGTCCAACCATATCTGGAGGATTACAGGTTCTACTCTGGACTGTTCTCCATACTGTTTAACATCTACAGGAAACCTCTGGGAGAAGTTGTTTGGAGATTGGAGGTTGGCTTGGTGCCATCCGTATGCAGATGACAGCTCTCTCTTTTTCTAGTTCTCTCTCTCTCCCCCCCCCCGCTTTCTGTCACATTCCAGGGAATCTGTGGAAGTTCTGACCAGTGTGTGGAGTTAGTAACAGTCTGTATGAGGTCTAACAAAGGGGCATCTCAATCTAGACAAAACAGAGGTGCTCCTGGTAATTAGAAGTGCCAGTCCAGAAACTGGGGTTCAGCCTGTGCTGGCTGGAGTAGCACTCCCTTTGAAGACACAGGGATATAGATTAAGGGATTCTTCTAGACCTTGGATGCCCAAGTCTCAATTTTGTCCAAAGTACCTCTATCCAACTGGCAGGTAACTTTGGGCTTTGCTTTGAGCTTCTCTACATAGCAACACAGAGATATATTGTTACATGGTAGTTAGCTGTATGTAACCTGCCCTGGGGCAGCATGGCAAAGAGTGGGTTATTAAATACAAACAAACAGACAGCTTAGGGGCTCTAAAAAAGAATAATCAAAGCTGCTCAGGATAAAGCATTTGATACAAAACAACAAAAAACAAGAGCAGAATAAAGGAGAAAGCATAGTCAACAGGGGAGTAAAAGTTTCTGACCAAACTAAATGACTAGGTAAACAGTTTTAAAAGCAGGAAAGGGGAACCTGTGGCTCTCCAGTTGTTGAAGGACTCCAGCTCCCATCATCCTTGACCATTGGTCATGCTAGTTGGGGCTGATTGGAGTTGGAGTCCAACAACATCTGGTGGGTAACAGATTCCTCACTATTGTTCTTAAAGAAGTCTTCACAACTTGCCTAAAGAGAGGGAGCCAACTGACCTCCTCTAGTGAGGGAGTTACATAACATTGGCATCACAACAGAAAGGTCCGGGTCTTGTGTCCCAGCCAATCATCACCTTTGATGATTAGATATGATAGCAAGGCCTCTGATGTTTGAACACAGTTGATGGACAGGATTATATGGGAAGAGGTGATCTTTTAAATATCCTGGTCCCCAGCCATTTTATAGGTAACCAGCCCTTTGAATTGTAACTGGAAATGAATCAGAAGTTGGTGCAGATGAAACAATGATGTGGCTGATGCAGATGGAACAATCAGCAAAGTGGACTCTAGAAATCAACCTGACTGCCCTAGTATGTGATGGAAAATGCTTCTCACTTCCTACATTTCTGTGTCTCAGGCTGCCATGAAAGGCACTGGAGCAGGGCCAGGAAAATAGTAGCAGTTTTGCTCACCCACTCAAAGAGGGGTGAAGGAGGCGGGAGGCTTCAGAATACTTGGTTTAACTCTTGGCCCCTTCCAGAAGCTTAAAAAGGGGTCATATACATACTAAGGCTGCAATCCTAAACACACTAAGGAGCAAGTTTCGCTGACGTTAGTGGGACTTACTTCTGAGTAACCAAGCGCAGCTCTGTCAGTTCCCTTCTCTTGTTCTGCCTTACAACATCCCTGGCACATCTCCCAGTCTGAGAAGAAAAGAGGATGACAATGAGTGGAGATTATCAATATTTCCAAAACTATGAATGGTGGGGAGAAAGTGGGTAGAGAGGAAGCTTCCTCATCCCTAGTAACAGACATGGCCAGCATCAAGGACTGGCATGGTAAGGCCAAGGGCCCACACCTGGCAGGAGACTCACTGAGAAGAGTCCCACTTGACCTGCGCCTCCTCTTCACCATAGCAACCTGCTTGTTCACCTGCCTCTTACTCTTGCAAGCAACCAGCTGTGGTGCAAAGGAGGAGGAGAAGCCTGCACTGCCTGCTTGCTCCTTGGCTGTGTCTGGAAAGCAGTGGTGAGGCAGAGCAGCAGCAGCAGCTGGCAACAATGGCAGGGAAGAGATAGACTCTTGGAGGGAGGGGGCCTGACGATGGATGTCTTGCCTAAACCCCCCCTGCAAAAAAAAAATATCTGGAGCTGGATCTGACACCAGAACATGATAGGCAGTAGGTCATCCTTTGCCAACCTGGTGCCCTCCAGATGTTTGGGCAACAGCATCTGGAGGGCACCAGGTTTGCAAAGGCTGCAGTCAATTCAGGAGAAACATCCTGATGTACTTCTTTGCACAATTTATTATTAGCTCATGAAATTCTCTGCCACAAGATGTGCTGATTGCCCTTATCCCAGATGGCTTTAACAACAATAACAAAAATGTTAGACAAATCCTGGAGGACAGCTCTAGATGGATCTTCCTTGCTCAAAGACTGTATATCTGATACCAAATGCTGAGGGCAAACCATAGGGAAAGGCTTTTTGCCTCTGTGCCCCATCTGTGGGCTTCATGGAAGTATCTGACAGACAAGTTTGGACAGAGGTTGCTGGACTAGATGGACCCTGGACCTGATCCAGCAGGGCTCTTCTTATGTTTTTAACTCTGGCCCGCAGAGCATGGAGAGTACAGACTACATCTTTACCTCCTTGGTGCTGTGAGGGTTAAAGGAAAAAACTGATGCAGGAAGCAGTTATATGGAAGAGAAAGTGCAAAAACCCCAACCCGGCATCTCACTTTTCCCGCTCAGCACCTGCACTGTGGGCGCTTATCAGATCAGAAGGCAAACCGCGTTTCCCATGCCAGTCACAGGTGCAGAGACAGCCTGCCTTTGTGCCCTCACCCTCACGTTTTCTTCCCCTCCAGGCTTCTAACACCTGAGACCCTTGCTGCAGAAGGAGGCGGCATGTCCGTTTAACACCTCATTTTGTAGACAACTAGAGAAGAAAGATCCAGCTGGGGGGCAAAGCCAAACATTGAGCTCTTTAATTTCAGGTTGGCCAATGTGGTGCCCTCCAGATGTTTTTGGACACCAGCTCTGGACACCCTGGCTGACGGTCAGAGATGATGAGCCTTGTAGGGAGCTGAGTTCTAGAGTTAGGGTTGCTAACTCTCAAAATAAAAATAAGGGAAGGGGGAAAGCCGGTATCTATTGGGAGGGGTCTGGGGGTGCAGGCCAGCGAGACCATCATGGTGAAGCTCGTTGGTGGTGGTGGAGCCCAAAGTATTTTTGTGTTTTTTGTTTTTGCAAATCAAGGGAGTGCAGAGTTGCTCGAGTTAGGGAAGGACCGTATCTCAGTGGCAGAGCACTGCCTTACATGGAGAAGGTCCCAGGTTCAATCCCCAGTGGCATCACCAGGTAGGGCTGGGAGAGACTGCTGCCTGAAACCCCGGAGAGCCGCTGCCAGTCAGTGTGGACAATACTGAATTAGATGGACCAATGGTCGGACTCGGAATAAGACAGCTTCCTATGTCAGAGTGTTGGATAGGGAAGACTGGCCTCAAATTCCCAGTTAACTATGAAGTTCACTGGCCCAGTCATTCCTTCTGAGCCTAACCTACCTCATAGGGTTGTTGCTATAATGATAAAATGGTGGGGTGTGAAGCTAAGCATGCTGCCTTGAACTCCTTGGAATAAAACTTTGGGTGAGTTTGAAAGGGGAACCCAATTCAAAAGCTGTTTGTTTGATAAAGATGCAGAGGGAGGGGGGAATAACAATGCTCTTTGCTTTTCTGGTCACTGACACCCCCCCCCAAAGCTGGGCGGGGGCACACCTAGCCAGGATGGTTTTGTTTTCCTGAACAGCTGGCAGTGCTATTTAGGACAGACAGGGATGAGCAGAAGATAGATCAGGATCTACTGATAAATCTCTGTGTGGTACATTGGTGAGGGTTTTGGGCTCCCAAACGTTTAACAATAGCAACGACAAAACCACTTTGTATTAGGCTACTGAAATAAGAAAGCTAGCCAGGAGTGGACTGTTGTCTGACTCTGACGGGACTGTGAGCTTGGATCAGTTCTGGTTCTGAAAATATATCATTTCAACCTGTCAGCTCTTCTGAAGGAGTGGTGCCTGCTGCCACCAAATGAGTTGTCACACGTGGTTTAGGCAGCGTACTCTGAGAAAGCATGCAAGCTTTCTCTCCCACTTCCCATCTCTCTCCCCCCACTTCTACTGCTTCACAAAGGATAGGATATACAGGGGTTTGTGTGAGGAAATGTAGTAGATTAAGTATTTTTCCACTGTGGGAAGAATATCCGGGAATGGCTATCATTTCAGCTCTGCAATGGCTACAGAGATATTTCAGAAACCGGGAGAGACAAGGAATGAAGGGTCAGGCAGAATTGCAGGCCTAGCGAGCCATGGGTCAGGAGTTTATCCCATTGTACAAACACAAAACGTGGCCTGCTCAGGAAGTGTACGCATATATACAAGGGAAATTCAGTTGACATAGATGGGCTCCTCACTGCTACTGTTAATACCCCTCTCTCCCCAGACCAGACTTGTTATGTTATAGTTTGTTTATATACCACTTTGGGGCCCAGAGGCCTCCAATGCGATGAACACCATTGGCTACTCCAATCTCTCCTCCCGGAGCAATCCCGTCCACAGCAAATCACCCATGGGGCAATGCCCTCACCCTCATCACCCTGAAGGAGAGACACAAAGGAGATACACCCTTTGGTGTTGTCTGCTTTGGAGGCACCCCACTGAAGCTTACTGGGTGACCCTGGACCAGTCACTGCCTCTCAGCTTTTAACTGACCTCAAAGAGTTGTGAGGATAAAATGGAGAAGGGGAGAAGCATACATAGCACCGTGAGCTCCTTGGAGGAAAGGTGGTATATAAATGCAATAATAAAATAAATATAAATTATTTTGGGGGTAATCTGCCAGAGCTGTAAAGTGATAGTGGGTGGGACCAGAGTAAAAAGTGGCTGGGGCCAGAACCAAGGGTGAATGGGGCCAGACCTTTCCCTCTCTTTCAGACCCAGGGCCAGTGGGCAGCCAGACTGGGTGCTGGCCAAGGGGCCCTGTGGCTGAGAGGGGCCCCTGCTGCTGGGCCTCGGTGAGGGTAGCTCCCTCTCAGTGACCCGATGGTGGCATGGATTGCAGAGAGGGAGCCTCCTTCCTAGACAACTTCCCCCCCCAACCTCTGGTGGGGCTGGTCATGGCACTTCTCACATTACCGTGTGACCATGCTAGCTTTACTTTTTTGAACTACAACTCCCATCAGCCCAATCCAGTGGCCATGTTGGCTGGGGCTGATGGGAGCTGTAGTTTAAAAAAGTAACTTTTCCAAGCTCTGAGGAAGAGTTTCAGGACAAGGGAGCTCTCCTCTGAATACACCTGGGCATTGTGAGCTGGGAAAATTTGTATTCCATGCCTGCTATTTTTGGCAGCATCACCATGTTTGAGGGAAACACACACACGCCCCATTTCCAAACTTTTCTAGTAAGCAGGGTCCCATATATTCTCTGTGTATCACCCTTCTAGGTAGCATGGAAGTATGCCAGCAATTCTGATAAGTGATCAAGATAGCCTGCAGTCTTGGGAAATTGGTCTGTGTGTGCTGTGAAGCATCTTTTAGGATTTCATTGGCTAGCCAGCATCAGTTTTCTGAATAACTCCACAAATAGCTCAGTCAAAATCCCACTGCTCCTGACACAAATGTGATCTCTGCTCAGGAGGTGGGTTGCCAATTTCTTTTCATTTTTTTTTTTAATGGCAGGATTCCTGTGCTTTTGGCTGCTTCCACACTGGATGCTTACTGTGGGATAGCTATGCTTTATTTACTTACTTTTTACAGAGTATCTGCATTATGTCATTAACAAAATATTCCTCTCTTGTCTTTCCCCATTTGGACCGTTCAACAGAGATGATGATGATTATCGTCATCATCATCATCATTATTATTGAGGTGTGTCTTCAGCATTCATCAGAAACTGTACAGTGAAATTGCTAGGCACACCTCTGAGGGGAGGGTGTTCCACAATTAAGGGGCTGCCACAGAGAAAGTCCTCTTTTGGGCCACACCCCCAAGCTTTAGAGGGTGGCAGAACTACCAAAAGGACCCTCTCTTTTGATCTCAACACCCAAGAAGGTTTGTAGGGACATAGCCGGTCTTTCAGATATTTGGGACTTAAGTCCTTTAAGGCTTTAAACGCTAAGGTAAGCACCTTAAATTAGCCCCAGAAACGAACTGGAAACCAACGCAGTTGTTTTAGAACAGGGGTCATATGAGTTCTAAAGGGAACCCCAGCCAGAAATCTGGCCACTGCATGTTGGACCAGTTGAAGTTTTTGAGTCATTTTCAAGGGCAGACCCACATAGAGCACATTGCCATAATCCAGTCTGGAAGTTACCAGAGCATGCAGTCCTGTGGCCAAGTCATCTCTATGCAAAAGGGGCTGGAGCTAGAAAAAGCTGGTCCTAGCCACTGAAGCTACCTGAGCCTTCAGAGACAATGTTAGATTCAGGAGTACCCCAGGTGTGGACCTGCTCCATCCAGGAAAGTGCAACCCCATCCAGAACACACCATCTTCCCACCTCCTGGACACGAGAACTCTGGACACATAACACCTCTGTCTTTTCAGGATTCAGACTCAATTTATTGGCCAACTTCCAGCCCATCACCACCTCCAAGCACTGGTCCAACACCTCAACTGCTTCTCCTGATCCAGATGGAATAGAGAGGTAGAGTGAAATCATCTGCTTATTGGTGGCACCTCTCTCCACATCTCCTGATGACAGCTCCCAGTGGCTTCATATACAGTGCCTTGCAAAAGTAATCAGACCCCTGACCAATGCTCTCATATTACTGAATTACTCAAAGCACTATGTGTGGCACAAACCTAGCACTGCCCATCCCTCAAGGCACTCCATCCCAACAGTGAAGTATGGTGGTGGCAGCATCAGGCTGTGGGGATGCTTCTCATCAGCAGGGTCTGGGCATCTTGTTCAAATTGAAGGAAGAATGGATGGAGCAAAATAAAGGGAAATACTGCAAGAGAACCTGCTTCAGTCCGCTAAAAAACTGAAGCTGGGCAGGAAATTCACTTTTCAGCAGGGCAATGTTCCCAAGCACAAGGCCAAAGCAACTTTGGTGTGGCTCAAGAACAAAAAGGTAAATGTCCTACAGTGGCCCAGTCAAAGCCCTGATCTCAATCTCATTGAAAATCTGTGGCGCTCTTTGAAAATTGTGGTCCACAAGCGACGTCCAACGAACCAGAACGATCTAGAGTGAATCTGCCAAGGAGAATGGGCCAAAATCCCCCCAACACTGTGTGCAAAGCTGGTACATACTTACTCCAAAAGACTTAAAGCTGTTATTGCAGTGAAAGGTGGCTCTACCAAATATTAATGTGTGGGGGTGAATACTTATGCAAGCAACATGTTTTAGTTTTTTATGTTTCTTACAAATATTTCCCAACATAAAACCAATGTCACCTTACAATAAGTGATTTTGAGTTTCAGTGTTTCAAAATAAAATATCATACTGAACAAAATTACAGTGTACCATTTGTAATTCAGTAATATGAGAGCATTGTCAGGGGTCTGATTACTTTTGCAAGGCACTGTAGACGTTAAACAGCTAGATTTTAACATCATTGCTTTTAGATTTTAATGTTATTGTATTGATGTGTCATTTTGTGCTATTTTGCTTATTTTGTACGTTGCCCAGAGTGACTGGTTAGCCAGCCAGATGGGAGACTAAGAAATCCAATAAATAAATAAATAAATGGGGACAAGATGGAACCCTACAGAACACTATAGGATAGCTTCCATGGTGACAAACAGTAGCCTCCCATAACTACGTTTTGGAAGCACCCTGGAGGTATGAGCTGAATCACTGAAGCATGGTGCCCCCAACCCCCACCTCTCAGGCGCTCCAGAAGGATACCATGGTCAACAGTATAGAAAGCCACTGAAAGATCGAGGAGTATGAGCAGGAGTCCATTCTTTTAATCTCTCTCCTGAGTCCCTACAGATGTCATCAACCAGGGCGACCAAAGCAGTTTCAGTGTTATGGCCAGGGCTGAAGCCAGACTGGGACGTATCCAAGTAATCAGTTTCCTCCAAGCATGCTTGAAGTTGGACTACCATCACCTTCTTGAGCACCTTGTCTAAAAAGGGGATGTTTGCCTCTTGGTCATGGACTGTATCTCAATTGTTTGTAGCCTTCTAAAGCAGCAGATCCAAATAAGTTTTTTCATTGTATGTTTGCCTTTGTTTACTTTATTGAGGGGTCAGAGCCAGTGTTGGACTAGAATGTTGGACTAAGATTGGGATGGACGGTGGAGGAGATTCAAATCCCCATGCCTCTCTAATGTTCGCTGACTGACCTTGGGCTGGTCACTATCTCTCAGCCTAACTTTCCTCACAGGGTTGTTGTGAGGATGAAATGGGAGAAAGGAGAAAGCATGTACAGCTCACTGTACATTTCCTTTGTAGGAAAGGTAGATATATAAATGCAATGAAAAGTCAATACAGTAGAATAAAACACATTTTACTGGAAATAGCATCTTCAGGGGCAAAAAACAGTGAGTGGCAATTTTCCATTAAAAAAGAAAACTGGTGTAAAAGCCCTGATTGTATTGGGAGCATGTTCCAGATCATGGTCCTACAACTATTTTTCCCCCTTTCCTTCCCTTCAGAATTAAACTGGCCAGTTTAAGCTCACTTTTTTAAAAGCCTGTTTATTGTAATGCTGACTTTGGCCCTTGGCCAAAAAAGCAAATCCAAGAGTAAGTAGACTCCTGTTAATCTTTTTTGCAGTAAATGAAACAAAACAAAACCCTAGATTACTGCAGAAAATGATTGACCCTCTTTAGGTATTTATTTACACTATTGATCTTGCTCCACACCTATGCTGATTGGATCTTGTGGTCACTTGATTGGATACTGAATTCATTTGTAATTGTATTGCTTGACATTTTGGATTGCCCGAAGTCCTATCCAGAAAAAGAAAATGACCATATATTTAAAGCAGGACTACAAATCACCAGCACCCTTCAACTACAGTTTCCATGATTGTTTGGGGGAGGTCATGTGCTTTAAATGTGTGGCGTGGACCTGCCCAAAGAAACAAAACTTCTCTCTCTCCTCACCACACTTACTTGTTTATGGCCACTTCATGCATCTGATGAAGTGGTCTCTGGCTCACATAAGCTTATGCCACAATAAATCTGTTAGCGTTGAACCCACTGCTAGTCCTACTCAGAGCAGAGTCAGTAAAATTATTGACCCAAAGTTAGTTATCTCTGTTCATTTCAATGGGTCTACTCTAAGTAGGACTAGCATTGGATACAGTGATGTCATGATTCTCCTCGTTGATTCAACAAAAGGAAAAGGACAAGAAAAAAAAAATAGAAGAGGCCAGCCCTACCATTTGGCAGAGTGATGGGACCCTCTCAGGCAGCTGATTGGGTGTTGAGAGAGGATAGGCAACGGTTAGTTATATGATTTATTATTGTTGTATTTTTCCTGGGACAGCTGCTTGTGGCATTTTCTGCCTCAGGTGTCCCAGGCCTTAGGTACTATACACCTTGACTTGTGAGTAGGGTGGCTATGTGTCCTACTTTACAGGGGGCAGTCCTTTATTTCAGGGGTGAGGAACCGTTGGCTCTCCAGATGTTGTTGAACAATAACTCCCATCAGCCCTGGCAAGCATGGTCAATGGTCAGGGATGATGGGAGTTGTAGTTCAACAACATCTGGTGGGTCAAATATTCCTCACGCCTGCTCTGTTTGAAGGCATCCCCTCTTTCAGGTGTAGGGGAACCTCTGGCCTTCCAGATGTCATTGGACTACAACTCCCAGCTTCCCTGACCATTGGCCACACTGGGGATGATGGGAGTTGTAGTCTGTGATGTTCCTGCTTGTAGGGTAAATATGGTAAGTGCTGTTTATATAGAAGACATATGGTAAGTGGAGTGAAAGAGGAGGGGGGAGTACATGAGCAGTAGAATGCTGGATGATTGGCTGAGCGTTTGAGTGGCTGGGAGTATAAATGGAAGAATGACAGTTGAATCTGGGTGGATGTTAGTAGGGTGGAGAAGAAGGTGTTTGGTGGATGGATGTTGGGAGTGTGAAGAAAGAGGTGTTTGAGGGTGGAGGTCAGGAGTGTGGAGAAAGAGGGAGTTGGAGTTCTGATTAATAATAAGTCAAGTACAAAACAGGAATAGATGAAACCATACACTTGTGAAGCATTCTAAAACTAATCTTGTTATTTCTGATATTTAATAAATACTTATTTGGTTTACCAAAGGCCTGATCCTTGGCTGGGGAATATACATACCAGAAGGGAGGGCAAGGTAATTACCAAGGCTGAACAGAAACAGTATCTAATGGTGGCAGCGGTGAAGGGAGGGATAATAACAATTCAAGTATCCAGAGCAACCCAGAGTTGTATGCGTTATCTATAAAGATACAAGGGGGTTGGGAACAGCATAAGCACGCAGTCACAAAAGTAACCAGCTAGAGAGAAACTCAGGCAAAGTATCTAGGAGTATTGGTTATAGGACGTGACTTGTGGTGCTGCCTAGCAGGGGGATCTAGTGAGATCTGTGCTAGAGCAGAGTGAGAAACCATATAAAGGACGGTCCGGACTGGTGGTATCTGTGACGCCCTTCCCTGGCTCTCCCTGTCAGGTTCCTACCTGCTCGTGGCTACTGCCTTTCACTAGGCACCACCAGGGACTCCACCAGTCCGGACTGTCCTTTTTTATGGTTTCTCTCTCCGCTCTAGCACAGATCTCAATAGATCCCCCTGCTAGGCAGCACCACCAGTCACGTTCTACAACCAATGTTCCCAGAGACCTTGCCTGAGTCTCTCTATCCGGTTACATTCGTGACTGCGTGCCTATGCTGTTCCCAACCCCCTTGTATCAATGCAGATAACTCATAACTCGGGGTTGCTCTGGATACTTATAATGTTATCTTCTCCTCTTCACCGCTGCCACCATTTGTTACTGTTTCCCTTCAGCCTTGGTCATTACCTTACCCTTCCTTCTGGTCTGTGAAACCCCAGCCAAGGATCAGGCCTTCGGTAAACCAAAATAGTATTTATTAAATAACATTAATAACAAGATAACTTTGATAATGATCTACAAGCTTATGGTTTCATCTATTACTGTGATATTTGACTTATTACTAATCCAAACTCCACCTCCCTCTTTCTCCACATTCTCCTGACATACACCAACTCACACCCACCTCCCAACTCCACCAAAACAACCCACTCACGTCCACCCAAACACCTCTCAAACAACCCACTAACGTCCACCCAGATTCAGCTGTCATCCTTCCATTTATACTCTCAGCCATCCAAACACTCAGCCAATCATCCAGCATTCTACTGCTCATTTACTCCCCCCTCCTCTTTCATTCCACTTACCACATATCTTCTATACAAACAGCACTTACCATATATACATTAATACAGGAACATCACATTCCCCCCCCCTTAAAAATAACGGCAGAGTATTATTCCTGCTCTAGGATTCATACGCCGCGTTAACAATAAAACGAAGTCTTTATGGGGAAAATGTCTTTTTTGTTCCTACGTCTGCGTCACGTCACTGCAGTCCCAGCCACCTGCCTTGACAGTCCATCGGCCAATACATTGTCCTTGCCTTTTATGAACTGGAAGTCCACTTGATGGTCTTGTAGGGCCCAGGACCACCTCTGCAGCATAGTGTTATGGTTTTTCATAGTCTGTAACCATAACAAGGCCCGATGGTCAGTCGTCACCGTAAATCTTCGTGCCCACACATATGGGCGCAACTTGCTCAGTCCCCACACGACCGCTAGGCACTCCTTTTGGACCGACGAATAGTTTTTCTCCCTCGACGTCAGCTTGCGACTCAGATACGCCACTGGATGTCTGGTGCCTTCTCTCTCCTGCAGCAAGATGACTCCCAGCGCGAGGTCCAACGCATCCGTAGCCACGATGTATGGTTGCTCATAGTCTGGTGCTATTAATATGGGTCCTTGGCACAAGGCTTGCTTCAGCAGATCAAAAGCCTTCTGACATTCATCTGTCCATACCACACGTGGAGAACACTTTTTCTTTGTCAACTCATGCAAGGGGGTTGCTATTTCCCCAAAATCTTTCACAAACTTTCTATAAAAACCAGCCACACCTAGAAATGCCCTAACTTGTTTCTTTGTTAAGGGGATAGGCCACGATTGTATTGCCTCAACTTTGCTCCATAAGGGGGTTATTTTCCCACTCCCCACCTTATGTCCTAAATAGATTACTTCACTCACAACTTTCCCATTCGCACGGTACGGCACAGATCTGATTGGGGCATGATCTCCAGTATCAATGGAATGTTTGGCTATACTGGTTCGGCCAGGTTTATTGCTAAAGAGATTCCCATAGTTTTTCAAAACTCTCAGGATCTCTTCCTTTACTTCTTCTTTCACCTCCTCCGACCATTCCAATTGATCTACCCCTCCCTTGTCTTTGTTTTCCTGTACCAAATCTGGAAGTTCAGGCCCACTTCCCTCAGGGAATAAGGTAACTGGCAACACCTTTGCATCCCTGGTATGGTAAGGCTTTAACATATTTACATGAACCACTTTGCTTTTGTTTAATTGGTCTGTGGTAATTACATACGTCACTGTGTCAAGCTTTTCTCTTATGGTATATGGTCCCTCCCAGTTAGCCTGTAATTTGTCATGTTTCCTGGGTATGAATGCCATAACCATATCTCCCACATCATACACACGTTCCCTGGCTGTTCTGTCATACCAGTAACTTTGCTTCTCCTGTGCTTGACTCAAATTCTTTTGCACAACTTCCATCATTGATGTTAATTTGCTGCGGAAGTCTAATACAAAATCAACTACAGATGTTTTGTACTCTCCCAGGGTTCCTTCCCATGAATTTTTTAACAGTTCCAAAGGTCCCCTCACTTTTCTAGTGAACATCAGTTCAAAGGGTAAGAAGCCTGTTGACTCCTGAGGGACTTCTCTGTACGCGAATAAGAAGCATCCCAAACGTTCATCCCAGTCTTGTGGGTGATCTTGAACATAACTTCTTATCATGCCCTTCAGAACCCCATTAAATCTCTCAGTCAATCCGTTAGTGGCTGGATGGTAAGTGGTGGTCTTTAGATGTTTTAGACCACAACACTTCCACATACAATCATCACTTCTCCCATGAATACACTGCCTTGATCCGTCAGCACTTCATGAGGGAAACCCAGCCTCATAAAGATTTTTAACAAAGCCTCTGCCACTACAGGGGCTTCTACGGATCTTAATGCTTCCGCGTCTGGGTACCTGGTGGCAAAATCCACCACCACCAATAGATATTTCTTGCCATGCCTTGTGGGTTTGGAAAAAGGGCCCACCAAATCTACTCCCACTCTATAAAAGGGTTGTCCAATTATAGGAAGGGGCTTTAAGGGTGCCTTGGTCTTTACTCCACTTTTTCCCACCTTTTGGCATATACCACAAGATAGACAATGTTGTTTTACATCTTTGGAGATATTTGGCCAATAATAGTGTGCAGCCAATCTCCTCTTGGTCTTTTTTATTCCCAGATGTCCTGCACATGGGACATCGTGGGCTACCTCTAGCAATCTGGTTCTGTATTTGCTAGGAACTATCAATTGCTTCACTGGTTCGCATTCACTCTCTCTCTCAGCAGGCATCCACAGTCTATATAAAATCCCATTCTCACACACAATTTGATTCCTCAGCTTGTCAGTAAAGGGAATCTTTTGTGTCAGGGCTTGTTCCTTTATTTGCTTCAAACTTGTATCCCTATTCAGTTCTTCTCTGAACTGCTCTGCTTCTTGACTGGAGACCGTTTGATACAAGTTGTTTCTTTCAGCAGGCCTTCCAGGGGTTGCTATGGTGACCGTAGGCTCGAAAACAGGTTCCACCCTGTTTCCTTCAGCCCCTTTTAACATGGCTTCTGTTTCTCTGCCAAGTTGTTGTCTGGTTACCACATATATTTTTCCTTGTGCCCCCATTACATCTCTTCCCAGTATCACTGTTCTTGTTGTTGGGCATTAATACCTACTTTATATTTTCCCTCTCGGCCTCTCCACTGCATTTTCACTAGGGCCATGGGTAAGCTTTCTGGTTGACCCCTCACTCCTTGGATAGTCACCATTTCCTGAGGTAATATTTCCTCAGATTTTATTAAATCTGGCCTCAGTAACGTCTGAGCGGCACCAGTATCAAACAATGCCCAGTAATTTGCCCCTTGTACACTCACTTCCTCTCTCAGACTTGAATCCAAGTCTTTTACTTCTGTCCAGTTTATCTGGCAGAACTGAACCTTTTTCGTTGTTAGATCTTTTGGTTCTGTTTTTACTGCCCTTGACTGAGCAGGATTACTAATGGGGTTGGCAACCTCACATTGAAAACGTAGGTGCCCCGGTCTACCACATTTATAGCATAATTTCTCCTCCATGTTAGGGTACACAGATCCACTCTGGGGTGTCCTGTGCCCTTCAGATTTTACTGGAGGACTCACTCGCTGTGGTACCACATCCTTTCTGCCACCATTATATGGTCTGGGTTTAAACTCTCTTGATGTTTTCCCCACCCAGCCAGTTCTGTTGGAGGCAAAGTGATCCGCCATCTCTGCAGCCTCCTGCACCGATGTAGGGGAACGGTCTTTGGCAAGGAGCCTTATTTCTGGTGGTAACTGATGGAATAATTGATCCAGTATCATGAGGCTTTTCACCTCTTCCACTGACTGAGCTTTGGCAGTACTCATCCACTTTCCAAATATATCCATCAACTTTGCTCCCAGTTCAACAAAAGACCTCCCTGCTTGGATCTGACAGTTTCGGAATAACTTTCTAAAATAGTCAGGTCCCAGTCTGAACCTTTTGTATACTGCCTCTTTAAACTCGGCATATGTGACGGGCTTGTCTGAGGGGAAATATTGGTATACCTCTGCCAATTCCCCTTTGATCAGGTTTGATAAATATTGCATATATTTATCCTCTGGTAGCCCCCACATTTGAGCCGCTTTTTCAAAAGTGCTGAGGTAAATCTGTGGATCTTGTCCAGGCTCAAACATTGCAAAATCTTTCGGTGTAACCTTTATTTTAGTTTCATTTCTGTCCTTTCTTGTTTCCTCAGAATGAAACTTCTCTCTTTCAAACTTTAACTTTTCCACCTGTAATTCAGCATCCAATGCTCGTTGCTTCTTCCTCTCCTCAAACCCCATTCTCATTCTCTCAATTTCCAACTCCCGCTGTTTTTCCTTCTCATCAGCTTCCATCCTCAATCTCTCAGTTTCCATCCTCAACTTCTCAGTTTCTAACTCTCGCTGTTTATCTTTTTCCTCAGCCTCCCATCTCAACTTTTATCTCAAATACTCTATATAAGCGGGATTGCTTGAGTATCCTTCTGGGGTCTCTTCCCTGACAGGTTGTTTTTGCTGGGCAGTTGCAAAAGCTATTAGTGCTACCCTCAGTTCATCTACCCCTTTACCCTCGTGAGGTAAATTGAATGTTATGCACTTCTCCACCAGCTCCTCTCTTTTCATTTTTATATATTCAGCCATGGTGTTGGAGTTCACTCACTCTTTTCCACATACTCTTTGCCAGTCACTCTCACAAGTAATCTTTATTTGTTATTTCTGTTTGCCACACCACTGTTAGGAACTCTCTAGTATTCGAATCTGGATTCTCTGTTGTTCGTATCCCACCGCTACAGCCAACACCTGTAACGCCCTTCCCTGGCTCTCCCTGTCAGGTTCCTACCTGCTCATGGCTACTGCCTTTCACTAGGCACCACCAGGGACTCCACCAGTCTGGACTGTCCTTTTTTATGGTTTCTCTCTCTGCTCTAGCACAGATCTCAATAGATCCCCCTGCTAGGCAGCACCACCAGTCACATTCTACAACCAATGTTCCCAGAGACCTTGCCTGAGTCTCTCTATCCAGTTACATTCATGACTGCGTGCCTATGCTGTTCCCAACCCCCTTGTATCAATGCAGATAACTCATAACTCGGGGTTGCTCTGGATACTTATAATGTTATCTTCTCCTCTTCACCGCTGCCACCATTTGTTACTGTTTCCCTTCAGCCTTGGTCATTACCTTACCCTCCCTTCTGGTCTGTGAAACCCCAGCCAAGGATCAGGCCTTCAGTAAACCAAAATAGTATTTATTAAATAACATTAATAACAAGATAACTTTGATAATGATCTACAAGCTTATGGTTTCATCTATTACTGTGATATTTGACTTATTACTAATCCGAACTCCACCTCCCTCTTTCTCCACACTCTCCTGACATACACCAACTCACACCCACCTCCCAACTCCACCAAAACAACCCACTCACGTCCACCCAAACACCTCTCAAACAACCCACTAACGTCCACCCAGATTCAACTGTCATCCTTCCATTTATACTCTCAGCCATCCAAACACTCAGCCAATCATCCAGCATTCTACTGCTCATTTACTCCCCCCTCCTCTTTCATTCCACTTACCACATATCTTCTATACAAACAGTGTGATGTTCCTATATTAATGTATATATGGTAAGTGTTGGTTGTTTAGAAGATACATGGTAAGTGGAGTGAAAGAGGGGGAGTGAATGGGCAGTAGAATGTGAGATGATTGGCTGAGTGTTTAAAATGGCTGAATGTATAAAAGGAAGAGTGAGAGTGGAATCGGGGGAGAAGAGAACTGAGTGGGTTGCTTGGTGGGGTTTAGAGAGTTGTTTGACAGGAGAGAGTGGAGAAGGAGGGAGGTGGAGTTCGGATTAGTATTGAGTAAAACCATATGCTTATGTGCCTTAAGAAGAAATCTTGTTAATCTTGTTAGCTTTGTTATCTGTAATAAATACTTAATTTGGTTTACCAAAGGCCTGATCCTTGGCTGGGGTTTCACAGACCAGAAGGGAGGGTAAGGTAATGACCAAGGCTGAAGGGGAACTGTAACAAATGGTGGCAGCGGTGAAGAGACTAACAATACCAGTATTCAGAGTCTCTGGGAATACTAGCATTGGGATGTTACTGGTGGTTGCCTAGCAGGGGGATCTGTTGAGATCTGTGCTAGAGCGGGGAGAGAAACCATAAGAGAGAGCGGTCCGGACTGGTGGAGTCCCTGGTGGTGCCTAGTGACAGGCAGTAACCACGAGCAGGTAGGAACCTGACAGGGAGAGCCAGGGAAGGACGCATCACAAACAGCACTTACCGTATATACATTAATACAGGAACATCACAGTATCCCTGGTGGTGCCTAGTGAAAGGCAGTAGCCACAAGCAGGTGGGAACTGTCATGAACCTGTATATGTTCATGAGTTATTAAAATCCATAAAGGGAACATCTTGGTTCAAGCAAAGAACTCTGGGAGTCTAAATGTTAAGAAAGACAGGCCTCTGATAGAATCCCACTTAGGTTTCGGTTTCCAGCTGAGGACGGTTAAGAAGAAGCCTAAACAAGAAACACCTGGCTATCTATGCTGATTAACAAGTGCCTGGCACTCAAGGTCATTCTTGGCCTGTACAGTGAAACACCGGTTGGGAGGGGGCCCTGGAAGGTGCGAAAGAGTGAGAAACATCTAGAAGGGGTTACATCAGACATTTTCTGATTGGTTCTTGAATCCTGGACCGTTAGGATTCTTTCCCTTAAGTATAGGGCTGGGGGCCCATAGCCTTTGTTCTCTGCTGCCTCGGTTCCAGAGTTCCATAGCTTTCTACCTGTTGTGGTTCCACGGTGTTGCCTATGGGAGGTAACCTATGCCTGGTTCCATTGCTTTGTGGTTAACATCATTCTCTCTTAGGAGAGATGCCACTTCAACCATCTACCTCATGTGTAAGTATTAGATTAGAAAAGGTTGTTATTTTCCTGTTGTGTGTATGAACTCTCTTGTATGTACCTAAACCCCTGTTTGGGTGTATGGTCTTAAAGGATTACTTGCTGCTACATATATTGATGTGCACTTATCTATTTTAATAAAGCTACTTCTATTTAACCTGGTGTGTTCATTGAGAGAAAGGGTGGTTCTGAATTCAGCACCTTGACCATTCTCAGTCACGTAACTACCAAAGAGAGAAAAGGAAGTTAAAAGCTTAATTCTGTTTTGTGGGTTTTACCAGAGGTTTCCTGACAAGGAGTGTAAGTTTGGCTCTTGTCTTTTTGGACCTTGGTTTACCTAGTGTCTGGGCTCAGAGATCCCCTGACTCTGAGTGGAACCAGTAAAAGGGGTGGTGGCAGCCTACTATTCTACCTTGCAGGGTTGGCGTTGGACACACAGCCTTGGCAAGGGTGAATTGGTATATTTTGGTTCCAGATCAATTACCCTAAGGGTGGGAATTGGGTCTGATGCATGATCCTTGAGCCTTGACGGCGGGGATTCATGACAGGAACCTGACAGGGAGAACCAGGGAAGGACGTCACATAGTCAAACAGCATCTAGATGCCCACAGGCTCCCCAACACTGCTATTTGACGAGCTGTCTGGTCTGGTTGATGTAGAACCTTAGGTTGGGAGAGAAGGGACCTTGAAATTCCTCATTAACACTTAGCAGCACCTGGAGAGCAGACTGAGTTGGCAGCCTGGTACACAGGTAACAACAGGTAACAATGTTTGTAGTATACTTCCATTTAACTTAGAGTAAGTATTTCTAAATTTGCATCCATCTATAAATTAGTCTTTGCCATTTTTTGCAAATGTGTGACCTTTTTTTTGGTGCTGTGCAAGGGGGCATTTTCTGCTCTGCCTCAGGCAGCAATATGCCTTGGACAGGTCCAGTTTTCTGGCCCAGGTCTAATACATCTTTTAGTTCTAGTTCTCACAACAAGCTAAGAGAAACAAAGTCTGGCTGCACTTGTACAAATCCAGCTGGGCTGCAAAGAACCCTAGTTCCTAATTACATTTTGAGAGATTTGTCCTGTTCTCTTGAAGCTCCCTCTGTTGAACTCGTAGTTCCTCTGGTTTAGAGGCAGGATCAGAGCAAATAACTGCGATGTGGTTTGCAATGATAAAAGTGGCAGCTAATGTATGTGGGATTATAGGGGAACATATGAGCTGGCAATGAGGATAATAGTTATTTGGCAGGCTTGTTTGCAGAGAATGTAGGATCATTAAGTGCATTTCCATTCTTGGGTTTAGGGGTTTGGCAAGATGACACACGAGGATTGTAGCAGTCCTTACTCATGCTTTGCATAGCTGCTTTGTGGTATTATGATTATGATGATTATTATTCCGTTTGTGTGTATAAGTGAATCCACAAAAGAAATTGGACTTAGCTAAGCCAGGGATAGTTGAGGATCCTGGGCCACAAAGACGGAATCTCAGATGAACCATTGACACAAAGAGCATTTCCCTTTTCTGGATAGGACTTTGGCCAAACCAAACCAAACTTTTTGGCAGGAAGGAAGTCTCGCTCAGAGGCTTTTGTCGTGACCAAGAGTAGACAGATCACAGACAGACTGGGAGTGGGGTTTGGAGAGAATTATCTCTATGAAGAATCCTTTGCCCAGGCAGAATCTTTTCAGCTGTTCATCACATTTTTTTTAAAAGTCCCATTTACACCAACATTTTGGGCAGGGACCATAGCTTAGTGGCCACAGGGTACGTACTCTGCATGCAGAATGTCCCAGGTTCAGTCCCTCGCATCTCCGGTTATGACGTGATGGCAAAGACCCACCTTTCTGTCCAAAATGTAGAGTGCTGCTGCCGGTGCCAGTCACAGTAGGTAATAACTGGCTGAGTGGATAGATGGTCTGACCCAGCATAAGGCAGCTTCTTCTATTTCCAGCAGGGCTGTCAACTGAGCTCGGCTTCTCAGGGCTGGTCTCTAGAAAGAGTGGCCACTTATACATCACCAACAAAGAGGATCTAAAATATGCAAACTTAAAAATAAGTACTGTAATTTAAATAGAAATACAATACATCTCTCAGGGGCAAGGGCGGGGGTGGGGGGAGAGAGAAGACTGTGAGCAGGTGACCTGTGTGGCTCATCAGTCTTACCCTAGCTTTTTTCCTGAAGACAACACTTCAGTTGCAAAAGCTAGGTTCACTCTACCACTGTGGTCTCTCTCTCTCTCTCTCTCTCTCTCTGTGTGTGTGGCAGTGGTTGTTCCAACTGAACAACTGAAAGGAATGAAAGCACTTTGAAAGAGAGGTTGCTTACTGTCACCTGATGCTCTCTTCTGGCCCTTTTGGGCTTACAGGTTTCTGCATTGCTGACTTCTAAAGCAGGACTGGGAAATCAATGGCCCTCCAGATATTGTTGGACTACAACTCCCATTATCCCTGACCTCACCTTTGGCCAGTCTTGCTGGAGGGTGATGGGAGTTACAGCCCAACAATATCTGCAGGGTTGCAGGTCTCTTACCCCTGCTCTAAAGGCTGTAGGACAAAAGAAAATGGGTGTATACAATATGGAACACAAAGGCCTTCTCAAAGCATGTCAAGTCTCTTCAGTAAACTATTTTCTGTTTTCAGCTTAGAATCGTAGAATTGGAAGGGGCCTATAAGGCCATTGAGTCCAACCCTCTCCTCAGTGCAGGAATCCAATTTCAGAATGCTTAATCCAGCTTGAGAATGCACTGTTTTTATCGAGTGCTGTTTTGATCCTTCTGCAGAGAAAGATCGACAT
Source organism: Rhineura floridana (assembly GCF_030035675.1). Classification (NCBI taxonomy): domain Eukaryota; kingdom Metazoa; phylum Chordata; class Lepidosauria; order Squamata; family Rhineuridae; genus Rhineura; species Rhineura floridana. Next base: position 13,587,247 of record NC_084482.1, on the reverse strand, counting down.
TCGGAACCTGGAAAAAAAATCAGAGGTCTGTGTCCTTGCTCTCTTAGTTCAAAGTGAGCAGTATTAAAAGATGTTAGACAACTTCTGAACAAGTTGTTGATGACTGCTGTTCTATTTATTTATTATTTAAATGATATCCCACCTTTCCTCCAAGAAGCCCCTCCCCACATTAATTTCATGACAACCCTATGGGGGAGAAGCTAGGCTAAGATATAGTGATTGGGCTAAGATCACCTAGAGAGCTTCATGCCAGAGTAGGGGTTTGAACCCTGGTCTCCCAGGTCTTAGGTCCAACAACCACACACTGATCTAGTTCAATATTATCAAGCTCTGCTGCCCAAATATTTCAAGGAAAGAACTGTGCTGGCCCAGCTACTTAAGATTCTCTAAGGGTTCAAATCCTTGCCCCGTCAAGAAGCCCTCTATGTGATCTTGCGCCAGTTATGCTCTCTCAATCTAATCTACCTCACAGGGTTGTTGTGAGGACAAAATGGGAGAGGAGACCCATCAATGCCACAGCGAGGAACCTTGGTGCCCTCCAGATGCTGTTCAGCTGTTAAGGATGATGGGAGCTGTGGTCCAGCAACATCTGGAGAGCTGCAGGGCTTCCGGTTCCTGCCTTAGAGGAAAGGGAAGATATAAGTATAATAAATACATAAAGTATGAGGACATGCTCTGTGTGTGTGTGTGATATCACACACAGGTTTGTGTGCTCAACAACACGCTCCTCTTGAAGTGTGTGCACATATTTATATCTCGGCCTATGTTGTCCTAAGTAGCTGTGTGGGTGTGTAAACGGCTTACAGCAGTCTGCGGTCTGCAGCTCTCTTGGCAATGCCGGGATGATACCCAATCGCCCACAAGGCCTGGAAGATCTGGTTTCTAGTCATGCTCTGAGCTGGATTAGTTAATCACAAACATTGCTAATCCCCATGCACTTTCCCACGGCCTGGTCTTGGGGCTCATCCCAGCTCTGCTTCATAATCTGCAGCATCACTCCCTCATTCCAGAACTCAGAGGCCAAAGGGGGAGGGGGGAAACTCCCAAAAACTTTTCTGCTGCCTGAGCTGCAAATGAAGCCTGACATGAAGCCCACCACAAGCCCGGAAATGAAGCAGTGGTTCCTTGGGGAAGGGCTGCAGCTCAGTGGCAGAGCAGCTGTTTTGCAGGCAGAAGGTCCCAGGGTTCAATCCCCAATGGCATCTCCAGGTAGGGGTGGGAGGGCCCCTGCTGGCCAACGTAGATGAGACCAAGCGAGATGGACCAACAGTCTCTGACATGGTAGAAGGCACCTTCCTATGTTCCTACAGTCAAGCCAGAGATGAAAAGACCCCAAAGGAAGAGGGGGAGTGAAGGGGAGGTGCAGTGGTGTAGGTAGACAATTTTAGACATGGACTGGCTGGTTTGACAAAGGGGGCACTTCAAACGGTAAGGTGTCACGTTCTTGCTGTATTTGGGACCCCTCCTTCTCATTCTGCTGAGTGGGGACCTAGATCTCTGCCCCCAAATCCTGCCCTTATAGCACAACTGAGTGGGGTGGGGAGAGGAAAGGTGTGTGTTTCAAAGCCAGGGAAGAAGTGTATCAGACATGATGGGAACAGGATGAAACAGGGGACATATCCAGAGCTTGGAAAAGTTACTTTTTTGAACTACAATGCCCATCAGCCCAATCCAGTGGCCATGCTGGCTGGGGCTGATGGGAGTTGTAGTTCAAAAAAGTAACTTTTCCAAGCTCTGGGTCACATATCAATTCATGCATCTGAAAATGCCGGCTGCTTGAATGTATGAAGCTGTAGAGGACCGGGCGTTCCTCCGTCTAGTCCAGAACTGCTCTGCTCTGACTGACAGTGGCTTTCTAGAGGACTCTCAGATCCACTGTCTGAGATCCAGCAGTGGGACTGAACTGAGGAACACACTTATTCCACCAGTGAGCTACAGGTCTTCCATGCCTCTCGCCTATGCAGTCGTTTCAGTAAGAACATTTCTTAATGTAGCCAGACGCGGAGGGGGGCTGTGGGAGTCTAGCTCCCTCAGGTATATATTACAAGCCTCTTATCTGAGATGATGATGTCAGATATAAGGGAATGCATGCAAGCAGTGAGTACTGATTCCAGGTTTTTTGGGGGGGCTCTCCTTCTCCCTGCTGTCACCCACTTGCTCGTGAACTTGCAGGGGGGAGCTGTCCTGCTCATACGTGTTTCTGGCTGGAGCTCAGAGTGGGTGAGCATGTAACAGTAACAGGAAGACCCAAGGGATCACTGAAGCAATGGGCCTCGGCAGTTGCCTGATGAGGCTGACCCTGCAAGCAGCATTTGACCCTGTTGCTCACTAAGAAGCAAACGTGTTTCTACCTTCCAGCGCTCCAAAGCAAAGGTACTAGGATGAGGGACAGGCACACATGTGCCACTTCAGAGCTCAACTGCAATGGATGTGGGGACCTGCTTGCCAGGGGTGGGGAACCTGTGGCCCTCCAGGTGTTGCTGTGCTCCAACTCTGCAGTCAGTTACCAGCTGACATTACACAAGTGCCTAGCACCGTGATGTTTAAGTGCTTACTGAAGCCATTTCCACTTACAAAGGCTTTCGCTGAGGTGTGATCCAGTCATTTATGGAATATTTATGGAGAGAATTTTAAAACATTTTGTAGGAATGGTGTCTTTTTTTAAGAGTTTGTAGAAATGGATTTTTTTAAGAACTTGTACTTTTTGTGTTTTATTTCATTTTTATCTTGTGCACTGCTTCGATGGCTTCAGGTTGTCCAGTGGTTTATACATATGTGGAATAACAACTCCCATCAGCGCTGGGTCAAAGGTCAGGGGTGATGGGAGTTATAGCCTAGCAAAATCTCAGGTTCCCTGTCTCTGCTTGGTGCCTGGCCAGCATGTTATGGAAAATGACTTGCGAAGCATGTGTTTTAAATTGTTTTTATATTGTTTTAAATTTTAAAATTGTGTTTTAAATTGTTTTTAAAATGTGTTTTAAATTGTATATTTGTTTTAATATTTTTGGTTGCTGTACACCGCCCAGGGAGCTTCGGCTATGGGGCGGTATACAAGTGCAATAAATAAATAAATAAATAAATATCATCAAGTAGACGGGTTGAGACAGGACCTTACCTGAGATGCTGCTGCCACGGCTGTGGAACTCCTTTCCCAGGGGAGGTGTGCTAGGATCCCGCTTTGTTGATCTTACCCTTCAGGACAGCATTTAATTAACAAGCTACTACTTAATGATGTTCCGTTGAAGTCTTGTCATTTTATATGCTTGCCTCTTGTCATTGTTGTTTTCAGTGAATGGGTTATTATATTGCCTTTTTTTATTATAAGCCACTCTGATTGTTATTTTCACATGAAGGAATTACAAATGAAATGTGGGCACCTCTGACTCATATCTCCCTCTGTGTCTTCCTGATAAGATATAGTTGGGATGCCTTTTGTGACATCATCAAAATCACCGTATTTCCTTGGCTGCCTGCAAGTGGCAGCTAATGAGACAGTTAGAGGCAATCAACGGCTAACACGGCTAATTTCATATGTTCAGCCATCCCCCCTCCCCACCCAGAGTACACATGATCACTTGGCAGTGCTTGCACCGTTTTGCTGCCTGAAGTGGGGCCCAAATAGTCCCCACCCCAGGAGTGTGGGGGGGGGCACCATCTTGTCCTTTGCCTCAGGCTGCAAAATCTTTTCCCTTCTGAGATGGCCCCTGCTGTGACATATGCTCTGTCTAAAAAGCAAAACAAAGCAAAAGTGTGTTTGTTTCTTCAAGAGTTACATGCAGATTTGATTGACTGATTGATTGAATGCATTTTAATTGACAAAGATATCATAGCCATCAAGTGACGAAAGCAGGCAATGTGTGAACTTGCCCTCAGGTGGGAACACTTCATCTGGGCTTGCTGATCCAAGTTGTCACATCTAAAAATGCAAGGGAGAGGTTTATTCACACCAAGCTACGCTCTCTGCCTGCCTCCCCCTACTCTACCCTCTTGGAACTCTAAGGCAATGCTCTGTATCAGAGCAGTTGGAAGACAGTTGAATGTCTCTCTAATCTCAGAGGGTGGGGAAGGCTTTGCTTCTGCAGATAAGAAACCAGGAGCCTTCGGGATCTCATCAAAATCTGCATGTGGACGTGCAAGATGTGGGATGCTGTGGGCCTGACAGACAGTGAACTCAGACAGATATCCAGGAGCTGTGTTTTTGAGGTCAGTTTACTGAGCCTCGCTGCATTATCATCTCTTCTTTTTGTATTCATTCCATTATTTTTTGGGGGGGGGTCTTATCAATGGAGTCCTCCTCATGTTTACTGCACTAGCTTGGTGGAGAAGAGCTCTTTGTGGTTAAAGTAGAGTAGAGTTGCACCCCAGTCAAAGGCTTGGGTGAAAAAGGAACTTCACAAAATGGTTGCCTGGGAATGTGTACCAAGACCTCGTGGGCACCTCTGTACACTAGCTACTCACTAAGGTAGCTGAGGGTCAAAAGCTTATTCCCTTGGGAATTTGAGAATTTGAGCATTTGAGAAGCCATGACTTGAAGCAGGGATGGGGGACCTGTGGCCCTCCAGGTGTTGTTGGACATTGACTCTCATCAACCCCACTCAGAGTGGTGAGGGATGATCGGAATTAAAGAGTCCAATAACATCTGGAAGGGCCCCAGCTGCCCCAGCCCTGATCTAAGGAAAATAACTAGGAGCCTTCTGCAAGCTCTACCACAGGGCTCTGGTCCCTTCCCCAGGAGGACTATAGCTCAGCAGCCTCAGTGCTGTGGGAAGCCTGCCTCGAGTCAGGGGCAGGATTCAGATGAGATGTGCTCTATTCAGCTGCTGCTGTTTCCTGAGAACTTGCTTCGGCAGTGGTGCAGGGTGGAAGCTCACTTGAGAGGCACATGAGCTGGGACACCCACCCCTCCGCTTTCCAAGCTCTGTTGGGTCCTCTGAAGGTGTCTCTCTCAGCACCACAAAGGAGGAAGATTGGTGGGGTGTAGTGTGGGTGAGCTAAGTGATGTTGCTTGAGTTGAGGCAGCAAGAAACCACTTCTGAACTGAGAGATGCTGGAGAAATGTGGGGGGGGGGGTCGGAGGCCATTGTGACATACAGGCCACCAGTTGACAGTCTCTGGTCTGAGCAGTAACTCTAGAGAATTCTGAAGCAGACTGAGTAGAGACAAAGAGGCAGCCAGGACAGGAGGTTGAAATAGATGGGAAGAGAGGCTCCTTTCTGCTGTAAGGAAGGAGAAAGGAGGCAAGAGGGTTGTAGAAGACAGAAAGTCCCTGCATCTCTCTGTTTTCTCCTCCACCACCAGTGTCCAATTCCTTCTTCAGGTTGACCAGTTGTGAGGAGTTTTCACATGGTACAGTTTAATAAATTTAGACTCTCAACAGAATAGTCTTACCGTGTGTGTGTGTAGGGGGGGTGTTCTTTAGATTTTATTTATTTAATTTAATTTATAGCTGACCCTTCCTCCTAAAAGGAGCCCAGAGCGGCAAACAAAAACACTGAAAACACTTCAAAACATCTTAAAAACAAAAGACTTAAAAACATCTTAAAATAAAACTTTTTCAAAATATTCTCAGCCAATATTCTCAGGAGGTTGAATTCTGTTGCTGAGCATGCACAAGACAGTAGCTTACGCTCAGCCCTGTGGTTTTAATTGTTTGAGTTAGCAGCTCTGCGCCATACAATTAAAGCACATCCAACGAACTTTTAAAGCACATGACATCCCCCAAAGAATCCTGGGAGCCGTGTTTCCCCCCTCACAGAGTTACACATTCCATGCACCCTCAACAAACTACAGTTCCCATGATTCTTTGGGGGAAGTCATGTGCTATAAACTTGCATTGGATACACTTTAAATATATGCTGAAGACTGTCAATGCTTGAATGATAAGGAGGTGCACAGCTGGGTTGGCGATCTTTTGAACTGCCCCCTTAATTGCTGTTTTTACAAGGGGAGTTGGTTTGACTAAAATCAGGGGGAGTCCAGAGGAGTGGGATTTATTAACCCTCCCAATAATCTAAGTACTGTACATATTCTTTACCAAGGAGGAAATCTAACCAGAAGGGGAAATTTTTTGCAGGTTTGTTATTCAGAGGTCACAAGGGAAGCCCAGAGTCAGACACTTTACAAATTGTCTGCATTTACCAGGCAGCCTCTTCCTTTCCTCTGTCTTGGCTGCAGATTGCTCTACCACCAGTAACCATGTTCCCATAAGAAAGAAGGGGAAAAAAATCTTTCCCCCCAAACTGAAATAAAAGAACAAAATAAAGATGCCATGAGGCTCCTGCGGCATCTTCAGACGGAAGCGAGCCTCAAGAAGGCCTCTCAAACTTCCACTGTCTGCAGCAGCTTGGGAAAGAGGTTACTCCACACTGAGCTATTGTTACAAGATTAGGCCGCTTCTACTTCCCATTTTCTAATTCAAGTCCCTTCAGAGAGCCAGGGGCGTTGCTAGGCACTAAAAAAAGACTTGGGGCACAGGTTCATGACACAAATTTGCATACATTTTGCATATCCTAGCGTGTCTGGGAACTCATCCACGTTGCTCATTTATATCTTTTTACCACCTATATACCGCTTTGCACCATAGTGTCTGAGCGCTGTACCCACTGTGCCCCGCAGCCTTGTAAGCAATTTAACAAAAATGAATGAATGAATAAGGGGAGAAGGAGGCAGGAGATCTGAGGCCCGGGGGAAAAGACCTGGGGCTCAGGACCCCCTGACCACCCCTCTAGCAGTGGTCCTGTAGATATCTCCTTTCCTATCAGGTTCTGGCCTTAGGGATATGTCAGTCTCCTAAATTCAGAAGAACCAAGAGCCACTAAGTATGAGACATTAATTAAAGAAGGATCAAAGCCAGAGTAGCACATAGAAGGGACAGAGACAGGACCAGCCCCAGGATTCTGTAGGTTCCTTGGTAAGAGACCAGCAGGTTCCTCACCCCCGAAGGAAGTAGCCCGTTGTCCCCCAGCAAGATGGAATCGCAAGGCCATTCCCGCAAGGCTGTTTTAGTCAATCCCCTCTGCTGTACAGCACCCACTTGAGTGCCAGGAGCAGCAACAAAAGGGAAGGCATTTGCTAGTGGTCGGCAAAACAACAAAAACAGCCTTTAAGGGTAGTTTGAGCTGCAGAAACCAGGAGCTGGAGTTTTTCATGAGATGGAGGTAAGCATCCCCTGCCTGCTCCGCTAAAGTCTGGAGATCAGGTTGCTCTTAAAGGTACAGGAGCAGACCAGGCTGTTTTTGCTATTTTGTGGAATACTTTTACTGGTTGCAAAAGTATTGGCAACTGTCGGAGACTGTATGCCACGCTAACCTTGATAGGCCCTAATATGTCCAAGTATCATCCTTGGCAGCAGCCTAAGCATGTAGTTACCTGGCCATGAAGGCAGAAGCAGATGGCACGCCAATCTATTGAGCAGGCCAATTTTCTGCTCCCCTGCACTCTGAAAAGGATTTGAAGAGGTCGTGGGGAATGGGAAACCAAAGAGGAAGGGGAGTTAATTTGCTGCTAATCATCCTGGACGAGGAGATGGAAGCACAGCTCCTAGCAGCTTTTTTGCTATAGAGTGGTGGCAAGGAAGCAAGAACAAGCTCTTCGTCTGCAATCCTACACAATTACATACACAACCAGAGAAAGTCTCATTTAACTCAGTGGGGCTTCCTTTGGGGTAGACATTTATAGGATTGCGCTGTTAGAACAATAGGGTTGCAGGGGTGGGAAGGTGGCTACTAGCTCTGACAGTTCCTAGGAAGTGATCTTAGTTCCACTTCACTTGTGCTTTAGTTGTGGATAGTCTGCAATTCTGTATGTTTGTCAAACTTTATACTGGGTGCAGAATCCAACATTCTGAAAATCTAAGGTTTTTTTTTTTTTTTGCTTCTTAAAAGCAAGTTTCCAGACCTTATGGTGGCTGCAAGTTTAGGCCTGAAAATGTATGAGGAATGTTGACTGAAATCTGAGGTGCCAGAACAGGGCTGAATAGAGTTCCCAACTGTCTGAGGAACAAGAGGAGGGGGGAGGCTTTAGTGGTCCATGTATCTCTTTGCTTCGCCCCATACCTGAAAACAGAATAAATTATGAAAATTTACATGCTTTATGCAGGCCACATACTTCTGGGCACATAATTTGGGTTGCTTTGGTTCATAGGTTTTATATGCATGCACAATGCTGCTTATGTCCATCCAGATGCTGCTTGATGATGATTGGACTCAGCAGCATTGACCAAACTCAGCAATTTATCTGTGAAACATGATGGACCACTGGAGTTCGTTGAGCCCTTTGCCCTAGAGGACAAGAAGAGTCATTCCTGAATTAAAGTTTTGATGGTTTCTGAAGTGGCACAGTGCCCTCCAGTGGACAGACAGCTGAACTGAACCAGAGGAATACTTGGGACAAGCAGGGTGTATCTTTCAAGCATTCTCACTTTCAGGGCTGGCCCAGGACATTTTGCTGCCTGAGAGGCAAAGATGGCGCCCCCTCACATTCCACGTACAGAAGCCGACTGGACGGGCAGTTGCATCGTTACTGAGCACTGGTGATGAGACATTGGCATCTACAACACTTGAGACAACAGGGGAGCAAAGACATGCTGGGGGGCATGCAACTCCATCCTCCAAAAGGGGGAAATGGCCAGGGGATAGTAGGAGAAACAGGCAAGGGGCTGCTGCCACTGCCAGTTGAGATGGGTGCCTCATTTTGCCTAACGTTAGAGCCAGCCCTGCTTCTTTCCCTTGGGGATTTTTTTTAAAGAGTCTCTCAGGGACTTCAACCCAAATTGAAACACATTATAGCAGGACCACGAATGCTCTCCACAGTATCTTCTTCTTCTTGGCGATCACTCGTGACCAAGTAAGATTGTCTTCCAAAATATAGCCTTTAACAATGGATCCGTCTGAATCTGTATCCACTGCAGATGTACCAGACCATGACAAGGGGCTTCTGGATTTCACAGTCCTGCCCCCGTCGCCATTTGCCAATCGCCGTGGGACTTTTGTTATCCTCCTTCACAGAGGACCGTCCTTTATGTGAAGAGCAGCCAGAGAACAGCCCTCCGTTTGATGGAAAGTTTGGTCCAGGTCCCAATTAAAGATGAAGAACGCAAAGAAGGGGGAGCAAGAGAGGCCTTGAAGTTGCCTATCAACAGAAAGATTGAATAGGCTCACAAGTCACCTGCTCACAGTCTTCCCCATTATCATGTGACGCATTGTCTTTCTATTTAAATAACAGTTATTATTTGTAAATTTGCAGCTATGCGTAAGCATATGGAAATGTTATGCAGATCAGTATCTTTTTTGTTCCTTTCGTTGACAATGCTGCTGAAGTGGCTTACCCTTCCTGTGCATCACACAACCCCTTCTCACATATTGCATGTCCTTTTGACTTTACCGGAGGACGGTCCATCCATCCATTTCAGGAGGATATCCTTTAATCATTAGTTGTGGGCATGTGAACCCTCCTGAGAACAATCTCTTGACCTGGACAAAGGGAAAGGGCACTCTGTTTATATATCAGTGCCCTAATCAAGTCAGGCAGATTTCTGCCCACGATGGCTATGCTCTGCCTCTGCTGTCAGAGGTAGTATGTCTCTGAATACCAGTTACGGGGGAATCACAAGCAGGGAGAGTGCTGTTGCACCCAGGTCCTGCTTGCAGGCTTCCCACAGGGGCATCTGGTTGGCCACTGTGGGAACAGGATGCTGGACTAGATGGGGCACTGGGCCTTATCCACCAGGCTCTTCTTAGGTTCTTAGGTTCTATTCCAAACCAGATAATGATGACCTTGGGCATGATTATTTTGCATTTTGACCCACGCTTTGTGAGGGCATGGTTCACCAGACTGTGCAACGCAGCTGCAACGGAGCCTTTCTCTTCCCTTTCCCTACCTCTTTTCTGCCAGCTCTCATCAGGGTGTATAGACATTACAATATGGGAAGCCTATGTGTAGATCCGACTAAGGCAGGGACAACTCCTATCACCCCTGACTGTTTGGTCTGGGGGCTGGGGCTGATGAGAGTTGGGAGTCCAACAACAGTGGAAAGACCACAAATTCCCCACCTCTGAAGTTAGAGTAGCCTAGTTGGATCAACATCTTACAGTGATAAGGTCTGTAAACTTCATGAAGATGACTTAATATAAGTTTAAAAAATTGTGTGTGTATGTGAGCATATAAGAGGCATGTACAAGCATCCAGTAGCATGGATGTGGCCTGTATATTATGGGATCATATTCTACCAGTGAGGAAGGAAAGAGGAAGAATTAACTGTGCCCCAGGTTAGTAGCTTTTATGCATAGGAAGCTGCCTTATACCAGGACAGAGCGTTTGTCCATTCAGTCCAGAATGTCAGGAACAGAGAAGCCTTTCCCAATACCTGCTACCTGTTCCTTCTCAATTGTATGCCAGAATTGGACCTGGGACCATTTGCATGTAGAAAGTGTGCTCTGCCACCACCGCCTTATGGTTACAAAAAATATGCTTGATTTAGTAAATGTCTGTTCGACTCTTAGAAGCCAGAATGATTGCTTAGACGTCCAGTGGCTGTTAGAGGCATGGCACATGCAGCTCATGGATCAGCACAAACTGAAAAACAGTTTTATGTATTTATTTATTACATTGATATCTCACCTTTCTTCCAAGGAGCTCAAGTTGGTATACATGGTTCTCTGTCTCCTCATTTTATCCTTACAACAACAACCCTGTGAGATGGGTTAGGCTGAGAGACAGTGACTGGCCCAAGGTCACCCAGTCAGCAGAAACATTTTGGTGGAAAAGTATGGACACATCTTTTTCCTTACTTTTTAAAAGGATATCTGTCTTCTGACCCATATGAGTTTTATACACCTGCTCTAATGTGCCTAACCTTTTTCAATCTGAGGACCACATTGCGATCCCTCCGCAGGGGGCATATATCAGTAGTAGTGGGTGTGGCAAAAAGGGGTGTGGCCACCCAGACCCTTGCACATTCATGTGTGCACTGGATGACACACCACATATCAGAGCACATGCATGCACGCACGGGCACACACACACACACACACACACACACACACACACACACAAGTGCAAGAAGACACACAGGCATGCACAGATGGGGACAGAGGAGCCTTCCTCAACTGATCTGGGTTGGTCAGTAGTGGAGCAGGGGATAGTTTCCTCCTCATCTCCTCACTGGGCTAGACGGAGAGATTTGAACCTCTCTGCCCTGGCCAGCCCCGCAACGAGGAGGAAAATAGTGCCCTTCTGCTCTTCCCTGGAGTGCTTGTGAATCATTAGAGTAGATTAGAGGAGGTGGGTTGCCCGGGGCCTCTGATACGCTCCAACACTCCTCCCAAGTGCTCGAGAAACGCTCCTTCCCCCCCCCCTTTTTTAAAAAAAATTTACTGGGTACTATAATACTTTATTGCAAAGTCTACAGACCATCGCAAACACACAGAATACAGGAATGGACACATAAGAAAAACAATTAGCAATTATAAATTCGCAATTATAAATACTCACGACCTTCCAAATCATCATGGCCTGATTTAAGTATTTAGCCACTGTCATGGTAATTGCTTCGTCAGAGCCCTGAAGACCTGGTATATTTGAAAGAACAGGGATTAAAAGGTCACTTCTAACTCCCTCATAAAATTTACATTTAAAAAGAACGTGCAAAACCGGTTCCACCTCATGTGTATCGCAGGGACAGTACCTGAGCATTCTCGGGGTCTTATTGTACCTACCCTCCAATAATTTCGAGGGTAGGGCTTCAAAGCGAGCCAACGAGTAGGCCCGCCTATATTTGGGGACAGTATGCCAGTGTAAGTATCGCATCCCATCATTACTGGGGGATACGACCAGACCTACAGCCCGAGGAGAGCATGGGCCTGAAGCTGCTAGAGAAAGCTCTTGGTTGTCTATGTCCACTAGGCGACGTTTCACCATTGCCTTGGCCATGCTAAGCTCCATTTTCAACAGTTCCGCTGGGGAAAGCCCTACCGAAACAATATTTTCTAGGACCAGTTTCGGCCAGGAGGCATTAAAAGAGTCTTTCAGAGTCTGTTGCACGTAGGTCTCTTGGGTGAGCATGGAAAAACACCGCAGCCAGTAACAGATGGTATGAAATGCTCCTTAAAGAGGGAGGAAAACACCCCAGAGCAGGAACTCTCCCGGCCACGACTGCTAGATTTCATTTTCAGCTTTTTGTTATTAGCAGCACTGCCCTTGTTCCTGCTGCCAACGCTGCTGCTGCAGCAGATTATGATACTCCCGATGCCTCCACTGCCAAATTCAGTAGGTGTCTGGCAAGCTAGCAAGCATCCTTGGAGCGGGGAGCTCTGGCCTGCAGGCTGGCAGTTCATCACCTCTGCTCTAATGCGCAAGCTCTGTTAGGCAACTGAGAGCAAGAGCTTTCCTTTTAAACGACAGTGGTGAAGAAACACACATCTCTGAGGCTCCACAGTTAGGGGAGGAAAACAAAACCAAGCTGATGTGCGTGACCAGCACCTGCTCCTCAGATGGAAACAGTATTGAGGTAAGCCAAGCAGCGTGCATGTAGCAGACCAGGGCTAGCCAGTGTAGTGCTCTCCAGGTATTGTTGAACTACAACTCCCATCAGCCCTAGCCAGTGGTCAGAAATCATAGAAGTTGTAGTCCACCAACATCTGGAAGGCACCACGCTGGCTACCCTTGTAGCAGAGTACTGGATTGAACCAGGGAGACCTGTTCAAATTGCTGCTTAGCCTTGAGGGTCACTGGGTGACCATGGCCTAGTTGCTATCTCTTAGCTGAGGGATAGGGCAGCCTGTGGCCCTCCAGCTGTTGTCAGACTCCACCTCCCATCAGCCACAGCCAGCATGATGGGAGGTGGAGACCAACAACAGCTAGAGGACCACATGCTCCCTGCTCCTATCGTAGAGCTAACCAGCATGATAGGGTTGTCACAAGGATAAAAAGAGGAAGCCTCGTGCAAGCCAACCTGTCAAGCTCTTGGCTAAAATTTCATTCTGGAATTACCTTTGTTGCCAACTTCCTGCTGGAGTAGTTTACAACCTGAAAACAACAAAACAATGCGCCACAATGCTCCTTCACTGGACTTGGAAATCTTCATGTTCCTACACTTCCCACCCACCTGCAGTCTTTCTGCTTTAATTGCTGGAGCAGCACAATTGGCTACCAACCAAAGCATCATAGCTCACCTGCTGCCAGTTATTGTGGCATGCCAGGTGCTTTCTCCAGCAGCAAACACACACACACCAACAAGCTGATCGAGTCCCAGACAGGCCACCATTCAGGACTAGTGGGCTGCATTTGTTTTGGAGAATCACTGGCTGCGTGCTTGCACATGCTGGAGCAATGGATTTCTGCTCAAGCAGGGTGAAGGTAGGTCAAGTTCACTGTTAGAATAACCTCCATTATATATTTTTATTAGTAGAATAATAATGGCTTACAGGGCAGTATACATGATTCTCCTCCTCTCCGTTTTATCCTCACAACAACCCTGTGAGGTAAGTTAGGCTGAGCGTCAGTAACTGGTCCAAGGACACACAGTGGCTGAGTGGAGATCTGAACCCTGGTCTCCAGGGTCCTAATCCAACACTCTGCTCGCTACCCCAGAACTGGCTCTCTATCACATTGAAATCTTCTTTGTGGCTTTGTGGGCCTTGCCCAACTTTTAAAGTGCATTATAAAGTAGTATCTGGGGGGGGAAAGAGACTCCATTGTATAGCACTTTCACCAATTTCATAGTTCTCTTAGTCTGCTTAAACTTGCTAACTCCCCCCCCCCCCCGGACAGAGCTCCTGTATTATAAACAGGAACACGACAAAGAGTGATTTAGCAGTTGGAAGTTTTTCCTCATCATTGCATCTGCCTGCTATGAAAAAATGTGTCAACTGTGTAGATAATGTCATCATATAGTTTAATCTCTAGGGGACTCTGGACTTGTAGGTGGGTAGAGACAGGGGCCTCCTGGGTGTGTTCTGCTCTTGTTGCAGAGTGACAACAGAGTACTTATCTCGCTTCTTGATTCATGTGCCTTCCATGACATCTGCTCAATTTTGGCTTGATGTGCGGCTTTTAAAGGCAGATGCAGAGAGTAGCTAGGTTTCAAGTATTGCTACCTGGTGTAAAGGGGCCCTTGCACAAGGTGCCCTCCGTGCCCTCTCACGTTGTCCTAGCTGCTCCCCCTTGCGCTGCTCTGGCTGCTTCCCTCTCATTTTGGAGGTCTCATTTTTCTCATTTTAAAAATGGTCAATATAGGAATCAAATTGATTATATAATTGGAGAAGTTCCATACTTTCTGTGAAAACAAGACCAGGAGCAGACTGCGGCACAGATCATGAACTGGTAATATTGAAGATCAGAGTAAAGCTAAAGAACAACAACAAAGCAATCATAATGCCAAAATACAATTTAAATAATATCCCTGAATAATATAAAGATCAAATCAGGAACAAACTTTGTTGATAGAGAACCAGAAGAACTCTGGATTGAAACCAGAGATATTATCAGGGAAGAATGCAAAAAGACAATACCTCTTGTTAAAAAGAGAGAAAGCCCTCAATGGATGACTGATGAAACTCTTAACATGGTTAAAGAGAGAAGGAAAGCAAAAGCAAAAGGAGCTAGAAACACGGTCGGAACCCTAAATGCAATAATATAGTGACTAGTACATAGGGACAAAGAGAACTATTACAATAGTTATTGTATAGAAATAGAAGAGGACAACAAAAAGGGTAGAACAAGAGCCCTACTCCAAAATATTAGAGAAATTAAAGGGAAATTTAAACCAAGAGTAGGGATGTGGAATAATCAACAGGGGAGCGCACTGACTAACCAAGATGAAATAAAAGGAAGATGGAAGCAATACACTGAAGAATTCTATAAAAGAGATGCAAGGATGGCAGATTCATTCATGAAGGAACTGTATGATGAACCAGAAATTTTAGAATGTGAGGTGAAAGCTGCTCTTAAAATATTAGGAAGAAACAAGAATAGATGGCATGCCAATAGAGTTGTTACAAGTTACTGAGACTGTCCAAATTTTGACCAAAAATTGTCAACAAATATGGAAAATAAAAAAATGGCCCACAGACTGGAAGCGTTCCATATACATCCCAATTCCAAAGAAAGGGGATCCCAGGGAATGCAGTAATTATTGAACTATTGCCTTCATATCCCATGCAAGTAAAGTAATGCTCAAGATTCTACAACAAAGGCTCTTATCATATATGGAACAAGAAATGCCAGATGTCCAAGCTGGATTTAGAAAGGGAAGAGGTACAAGAGATCATATCTCAAACATACATTGGATAATGGAACAGAGCAAGGAATTTCAGAAGCAAATCACCCTGTGCTTTATAGATTACAGCAAAGCCTTTGACTCTGTAGATCATGAAAAACTATGGAACGCTTTAAAAGAAATGGGGGTGCCACAGCATCTGATTGTCCTGATGCGCAACCTATATTCTGCACAAGAGGCTACTGTAAGGACAGAATATGGAGAAACTGACTGGTTCCCCATCGGAAAGGGTGTGAGACAGGAGTGTATTTTATCACCCTATTTATTTAATCTATATGCAGAACGTATACGGAAAGCGGGATTGGACCAAGATAAAGGAGGTGTGAAAATTGGAGGGAGAAATATCAATAATTTAAGATACGCAGACGATACCATACTACTAGCAGAAAGCAGTAATGATTTGAAATGAATGCTGATGAAAGTTAAAGAGGAAAGCACAAAAGCAGGACTACAGCTGAACGTCAAAAAGACTAAAGTAATGACAACAGAAGATTTATGTAACTTTACAGTTGACAATGAGGACATTGAACTTGTCAAGGATTATCAATACCTCGGCACAGTTATTAACCAAAATAGAGACAATAGTCAAGAAATCAGAAGAAGGCTAGGACTGGGGAGGGCAGCTGTGAGAGAACTAGGAAAGGTCCTCAAATGCAAACATGTATCACTGAACAATAAAGTCAGGATCATTCAGACCATGGTATTCCCGATCTCTATGTATGGATGTGAGAGTTGGACAGTGAAAAAGGCGGGTAAGAGAAAAATCAACTCATTTGAAATGTGGTGCTGGAGGAGAGCTTTGCGCATACCATGGACTGCGAAAAAGACAAATACCTGGGTGTTAGAACAAATTAAACCAGAACTGTCACTAGAAGCTAAAATGATGAAACTGAGGTTATCATACTTTGGACACATCATGAGAAGACATGATTCACTAGAAAAGACAGTAATGCTGGGAAAAACAACAGGGAGTAGAAAAAGAGGAACACCCAACAAGAGATGGATTTATTCCATAAAGGAAGCCACAGACTGAACTTACAAGATCTGAACAGGGTGGTTTATAACAAATGCTCTTGGAGGTCACTGATTCATAGGGTCGCCATATGTCGTAATCGACTTGAAGGCACATAACACACACACACACGCATCCATTCCCATCCATATGTCCCACTTATATTTCCCCCCTGGCCCTCAAACCATGGCGTGAAGGTTGTCCATGAGTCAAATGCACAATGAAGAGTCCTATCCATGACATATGATGCTGGGTGCGGAGCAGGTGAATACATGGTTGCAAAGGAACAATTGATGACAACAGGTGATTGCTCCATCTAGCTGAGTATTGTCTGCACAGACTGGCAGTGACTCCACAGCTTCTGGCAGGGGCCTCTTGCAGCCCTACCTGGAGATGCTGGGGATTGTTCTTTGGACCTTCAGCATTCAAAGCAGATGCTCTACCACTGAGCTACAGGCCTTTCCCAGAGCTTTACTTTTATCCAACAAAAATGAACTAAAAAAGAAACACATACAGACCCATGCCCTTATTTTAATCTGCAGTCCCCAGGAAAGCTCTTTCCAGTGGGGGGGGGCAGGGGCTGTATTTGTACTGCACCAATGTACATAGCACAATAAAAAGAATACTATTGTACTGTCATAGCTTTCAATTACATTTATTACCTTTTGTACTGTTCACAGGTCCACCTATTTTTTTGTACTATTTAGGAACTGTCTTCTTTGCCTTTGTACAATACAAAGAACAACACAAGTAGCAACATCCTGGGGCCTCAAGGAGTTTACAGGTTTTGACAGGGTAAAGCATTGCAGCAGCCTTCCTTAATCAGGACCCTCTTGAATCGATGTTGCTGAACTACAACTCCCATCATTCCTGACCACCGGCAATGCTAGCTGGGGATGATGGGAGTTAGAGTCCAACAACATCTGCAGGGCCCCAGGCTAGGGAAGGCTGCAGTAAGGCTCACAACCTCCTAAAAAGGGAAAGGAAGGTCCAAACGTGCACCTACCTGGGTGTTCCCACACAAGAAACCCATAAGGGAAGTGGGCAGTGGAGGCTGCTCTGTTAAGGCAAATGGGGCACTGCCCCACCAACCTCAGTCTGCCCTCAGCCAGACCCCACCTGCCTTCATATTTACAATCAGTCCAGGTGGGTAACCCTGCTTGTCGGCTTTCCTGTCCTCCTCAGTGTTGCCCTGGTAAAACTCAGCAGAAAAGAGGATGGGGACTAAACTACAGTTAGTTGGCTCAGCCTCTCATTGATTCCGACTCCAACTACTGTCTTCCGCCCCACCAGCCTCAATGGGCACCAGCCGCTGCTGGTAGTGGGGTCAGAGAAAGGCTTATACCTTCCCACGGGTCACTATATCTGCATGCTTGGGGGAGGGGAGGCCAGCCCCTATCAAGCCTGGAGAAGCAGCCCCTCTCGAACTTGGAAAAGGTAACAGAGCTAGGGGAAGAGAAGCAGCAAGCAACATGATGAAGGAAATACTGAGCTGGAAACCGTCCCCTGCGCCACAATAATAAGAGTGGCCACTGCAGACCAAATTTCAGTCAACTCTGTATTACTCTATATACCCATTAGGTGGTGGTATACAGAACGGCAAACAAGGGAGCTGCAAAACAGCAAGAGGACAGGAAGCGCGCTGCCCCTTTTATATCAATCATATTATATCTTCCTAATATGGAGGCAGCTTGCACTTGTTACATTGTGAGCTCCACCCCATGCCATTTTGCTAGTAATTATATTGAGGACCCTACACCAGTTTCTTTTTTCATCTAGCAAGGATCTCTGAAGCCCAGGGAAGTGACCCACAAGAGACTCGGATGAAAAACACCCATTGTCTCAAGGCTTCATTAGATTAAAGCCTCCTGCTGAGCCGATACTGTGATGAGTGCATCAGGAACTAAAAACAGTGAACACGTTCTCAATGACTAGGTCATTTCTGGTATATTTTCTCAAGTATTGATGAAGTGGATATAGGTTAAAAGGTGGTGTATTTATTTCCCCATCAATTTAAGGAATTCTGTGTTTTGCTCTGGCCTAAAATGTGTTGCAAGTGTTTTAACTAGCTGCATCATCTCCGCAGAATGTACTGCAGGCTGAAAAGTGCTTTATATCTAGGTCCCATTTATTTCAATCGCCATTTGTTTCAAATTGAGCAATATTTTAAAGAGGAGAGGGAAGAAAGCTCAGGCAACACTAATCTAAACCAGCCAATTTACAATAGGTTAAATTTCTGCGCATCAAAATGATACCTGTAAGAGCATAGATGCAAAACCATTTATGAAACTCTGATGTAATGGAGTGGGCGGGAAAAAGGAAATGTTGCATGAGTTTGATAGGTTGCAGCAGTAACAGAAGAGCTTAGACGCAGAAGATAACCTGGGAAAGATGCTTTTAAAATCAGTTTATTGAAGAAAGAACACCACTGTTCAAAGTAAAATACTGTAGTTTGGACACAGTGACTCTAGTTCTTTTATGAGAAAGTGGGTGGCTCTTAAAAGAGCCTTTGGGTTCTCGGTCGCCTTGTTCAGCAGCATAGTCTGCTTACTTGGAGCTGGTGTACTTGGTGACAGCCTTCGTGCCCTCCGAGACAGCATGCTTTGCCAATTCCCCAGGCAGTAAAAGACGCACAGCCGTCTGGATCTCCCGGGAAGTGATGGTGGAGCGCTTGTTGTAATGAGCCAAGCGAGAAGCCTCCCCAGCAATACGCTCAAAGATATCATTCACAAAAGAGTTCATGATACTCATCGCTTTGGAAGAGATGCCAGTATCAGGGTGAACCTGCTTCAGTACCTTGTAGACGTAGATGGAGTAACTCTCCTTCCTGCTCTTGCGGCGCTTCTTGTCTCCCTTCTTCTGGGTCTTAGTTACAGCCTTTTTTGACCCCTTTTTGGGAGCGGGAGCAGACTTAGCCGGCTCAGGCATCCTGGATGAAGACTCACTACTTTCCCTTTCAAGCAAAAAGAAAAAAACCAAGTGTGAAGAAGGCTAACTCATCTCACGCCTGTATTTATAGTCTCTCTATGCAAATGAAGGGTTCCAAAGCTTGACGTTTCTATTGGCTGAAGACAGCTTTTTTATATCGTCAGTAGTGCGCACGCACATGCAAATTAGAGTGCTGTCACCTCTGGGGTTTTATTGGATAGAAACTGCTCCTCCGATTCCAGTTGGTCACCTTTAGAAATAGTATTCTTATTGGCTCTAAAATGCTGGTGACAGATTTGACCAATCACTAATCATGCTTCCCTATGCAAGGAGGGAATAAAAGGCGCCGGTTGTTCTTTTTTTCTTAATTGCCATTTTATTTTTTCTTGTGTGTCTGAGTAGAGCTGAGTCAGGGCTGCGATGTCTGGTCGTGGCAAGCAAGGGGGTAAGGCAAGAGCCAAGGCTAAATCCCGATCATCCCGAGCTGGACTCCAGTTTCCTGTGGGCCGTGTCCACCGCCTTCTCCGTAAAGGGAATTACGCTGAGCGAGTTGGTGCTGGAGCCCCTGTATACTTGGCTGCAGTGTTGGAGTATCTTACAGCTGAAATACTGGAGTTGGCTGGCAATGCTGCCCGGGACAACAAGAAAACTAGGATAATCCCCCGTCATCTCCAGTTGGCGGTTCGTAACGATGAGGAATTGAACAAGCTGTTGGGAGGAGTCACTATTGCCCAGGGTGGGGTCTTGCCCAATATCCAGGCTGTGTTACTTCCTAAGAAGACTGAGAGCCACAAGCCCAAAGGCAAATGAAGAAAATTGTCCCCTGCCCCCTGCAACAAGAACATCTGTGTAACACAAAAAGGCTCTTTTAAGAGCCACCCACAAATTCAAAAAAAGTGCTGAAAGAATCAACTTCTACTGGTGATCATGTATGAATGGGTGTGATTTAAACTTCAGCACATGTGTCAGTGATGTAGCTTCTGAAAAAAGATTATGCTATCTGGTAAAATGTAAAAGCACTTGCCTGTGACACCTTATTTTACAGATGAGGGAGACTATAATGACTCCTTCTACCCAATGCACTAGAACTGTATGCCAGTTCATATACCCTTATGCGTGTGCTTAGCATGCTTCTTTACACATTTGATGATGCATCTCCAAAGAAAATAAAATGCTATCTATGCATGTGCCTAGTTTAAACCATGACAGGAATCAAAAGTAACTCAAGTCCTCACTAGTTTTAACATGGAAGGGTTCTGGTATCTGCTTTTCTTGAGACTAGGCAAAATGCACTTAACATTTAACAGCTGCAACAAAATAACTACAGTACATTTGCAAATAGCAGAAACTGAATACATAGCTAACTTGTAATAGCAAAAACAGCCCTTTGTTGAAAATGTAGGTGGCCCTTAAAAGGGCCTTTGGGTAGCTTTTTTAAACTGCTGAAAGTACTGATGCAGCTCAGGACAATTTAACCACCAAATCCGTACAAGGTACGGCCTTGGCGCTTCAAGGCATATACCACATCCATGGCGGTCACGGTCTTTCTCTTGGCGTGCTCGGTGTAAGTTACGGCATCCCTGATGACGTTCTCCAGGAAAACCTTCAGCACACCGCGAGTCTCCTCATAGATCAGCCCAGAGATACGCTTGACTCCTCCACGACGAGCTAAGCGGCGGATAGCAGGCTTAGTAATGCCCTGGATGTTATCCCGCAACACCTTGCGGTGGCGCTTAGCACCTCCTTTCCCAAGACCTTTCCCACCTTTTCCACGACCAGACATATTCACAGCTCTTCAAATATCAAAAACCTTTCGAATGGAAAAAGCCGCTGGCAGCCTCCCCTTATATAGTCTGATTGCAGACCTGAAGGAAAACTTCGACAAAAAAGTGGGAGGGGAAAACATTTAAGCACAATATGTGCAACAATGTTATAGGTCAATGTTATGGACACGTCTCCAATAAAACGCAGCAGTTTTTCAAAACAGCCAATGACAAAGCAGCAGCAAAAAAAATAACGGTGAGAGCGCGCCTTGGCGCTTTCCCCTTCGCTTGAGAAAGCACAGAAATGTATTCTTTTCATTGGGCTTTATGGCATGCAATTTCCCCCCTCTTCCCCTTCGCTAACCAGGTCACTGCTTTTCTATGAGATAATACAAGTCCAAGAATGCAACAAAGCCAATACCGTAGCAAATGCGATGAAGCTATTTACTTTTTCTCCGTATTTGCTACCAAATCGTAGGCTTCAGACTTTTCGTTCTCATACATTTTGGAAATCAGCTTGTGTATGTGAGAGAGACAGATTTAGGCAGTCTTACAATTACTGTATGAATTTCTAAGCCTGAAAGGTTGTAAATTTGGGGTTTTCCCATCTGTGCTTTTTCTGTGATGTAACAAAGAATACAGGCATTCCTCAAAAACGGGGTCAGGCACTTTCTGTTGGAAAAAGCAGTGTTTCCCCAGTACATCTCAGTCTTCCGCAGCAAACAGAACAAGAGAACATGGAATTAATTGGGGGGTGGCAGGCCACAAGCTTTACATAATCCTGCAATCTCAAAAGGATCTCAGATATCAAGGCTGGGGGAGGAGCATGCCTGGGTTTCGGAGAGCTGCTGCCCTTCCGAGGAGAGACAACAGTGAGCTTAGGTATCTGACTGTGTAAGACAGCCTCTTACTTTGCAAAACAGTATCCAAAATGTGTAAGTTAAACTGTATCCACGTGTAACCAGCCAACAACTCCAGTCCCCTTTAGACCTATTTCCTTGGCTATTAAGTGGCATTAGAAATGGCTACTTTGTTCTGAAATACAAACCCATCTGTGAAAAAATGAAATGACAGAAAAATAAAAATGA
Organism: Rhineura floridana; assembly: GCF_030035675.1. Classification (NCBI taxonomy): domain Eukaryota; kingdom Metazoa; phylum Chordata; class Lepidosauria; order Squamata; family Rhineuridae; genus Rhineura; species Rhineura floridana. The sequence goes on along the minus strand of NC_084482.1, from coordinate 13,565,182 downwards.
GATCCAACCAGAAGGTGCACCTAGGCCTGAAAAAGGGGTGGATCCACACTAAACAATTCAGTTAACACTTTGTTAAGAAATATCTCATATCATTAATAATATATATTCAGCAAATAATAGCGGTTGGTTCATTGTTTCAAATCTGATAAGTAAAACTGAGAAAAATGTTAGTTAGGAACTTATACTGGGAAGATTTGAACCCAAGACCACATTTTGTAGTGATGAATCTGGAATAACCAACGTAGGTGATATGACTTGGGCTGCAATCCTGTAAACAATGACCTGGGAGTAAGACTCATTGAACACAGTGGGATTTCCTGAGTAAACAAAGGAGCCCTGCTGGATCAGACTAAAGGTCCATCCAATCCAGAAGCCTATTCTCACAGTGGCCAACCAGAGAGAAGCCCAGAAACGGCATAAGTGCAACAGCATTCTCCTCACTTATGATTCCCAGCAACTGGTATCCAGAAGCATATTGCCTCAGACATGCATAGGATCACTCTGTTAGAATACTTTCAACCAATCATATTTATCCTACTAGATGCTGAGAAATCTACCTGTGATGGCTGTTTTGCCCATGCCCATGCCTGCCAGAAAGAAAGGTCTAGCATTGCCCTCTCTCAAATGTGCTATTTCACAGTATGCAAGGAGATCTCTCTGTGTAGGGGCACTGAAAATTTTGACCACTACCTGCAGTGGTATAGTCTATGCATATGAAGCTGTTTTATAATATCAGACCATTGGTTCATCTAGCCCAGCACCATCTCTTCTGAGAGGTGGAGGGTATTCCAAGGTCTTGTCTAGTAAACTTTCAAAATCTTTGCTCCTTTTAACTAAATATACCAGGGATTAGACGTGAGATCCTTTACAAAGGCAGCATGTGATTTACCATTGAACTACAGACCAGTTCTAAAATGTGGACAAGGACATGATGGACGAGGATTGGGTAACCTCCTTGATAGACTGTGGGAATGCTGTGATCAAGTGTAGTATCTTGACTTCAGCAAATCTTTTGATGAAGTGCCCATGATGTCTGATTAGCAAGCTAGCTAAATGTGGGCTGGATGGAACAACTGTCAGGTGGCTCCTCAGTTGGCTACAGAATCAGACTCAAAGAGTGCTTATCAATGGTTCCTTCTCAGACTGGGGGGAGGTAATGAGAGGGATACCACAGGGCTCAGTTGTAGGCTCAGCGCTCTTCTACATTTTTATTAATGACTTGGATTAGGAGGTGCAGGGAATGCTTATTAAATTTGTAGATGACACAAAATTGGGAGGGATAGCTAATACCCTGGAAGAGAGAAACAAAATTCGAAGTGATCTTGAAAGGCTGCAGCATTGTGCTGAAAACAAGAGGAGGGCAACTATGATGCTCAGGGGACTAGAAACATAGCCCTGTGAGGAGGGATGGGAAAAACTGGGCATGTTTAACCTTGAGTAGACAGAGGGGAGATATGATAGCACTCTTCAAGTACTTGAAAGGTTGCCACAGAGGAGGGCCAAGATCTCTTCTTGGGCATCCCAGAGTGCAGGACATGGAATAATGGGCTCAAGTTGCAGGAAGCCAGATTTCGACTGAACATCAGGAAAAACTTCCTAACTGTTAGAGTGGTATCACAATGGAACCAATGACCTATGGAGGTGGTGGGCTCTCAGACACTGGAGGCATTCAAGAGGCAGTTGGACAACCATCTGTCGGGAATGCTTTAAGTTGGGTTTTTGCACTGAGCAGGGAGACTCGATGGCCTTATAGGCCCCTTCCAACTTTATGATTCTGTGAGGATTGTCACTCATGGCATTTACCCGACAGTTCAATGAATATGAGAATGCTACAACACAGTCACCCTAATCAAAACTAATAGTACCCTACCTTGTTTCACTGGGAATCTGCAGCTTAAAGCCAGAGTAAGATCTAATCAGCTACAGGAACAGAATTGTACCTCTTCATTCAGAGTACTGCAGAAATCTAGTTTGATTGTGACCCCCCCTTTCCTGGGACACATACACTTAATACCACATTCCACCTGGCAGTTCTACCTGTATGCACCACAGAGCTTCTAGGCTCTAGCTATATCATCCTTATAGTTCCTTACATTTACAAACCACTTTTCCTCCAAGCTCAAGGTGGTATACCTGGTTCCTCATTTTATCCCAACAACCCTGTGAGGTGGATGAGGTTGAGAGGCAGTGACTGGTCCAAGGTCATGTAGTGAGCTTCAGGGCTGAGTGGGGATTTGAACTCCAGTCTCCCAGAACATTACACCAGTTCTCATTGAGCCAAGCTTCATCGCACATCCTAGTTCCCCATAGCTTACAAAATAATATTTGGCACATCTGTAATTGACTAGATGTCCGCGAGTCAAAAGCTGACACAAAAACTAGGGCAAAGCAAGAGACACACACACAGAGAGACGAAAGAAATAAGCGCTTCTCTGTCACAATTTAAATGATTTAGCTCTGGAGTTCCTGTAAAGTTAGCATATTTTAAAGTGTCACCCCCGCGGCTCACCAGAGCGCGCCACGCGCATGAAAAATATCCCCCACTGCTACCTCTATCAGGTATCTCAAAGTATGTATAAGGAAAGCGACTAGTCCATTCCATGTACAAACCTGCCCGAGCGAATACAAGCTCTGATGTTCCAAGTTCCCTATTGGCTGAGAGTGCTCCAGGAGCGTCCCTGTTGCGCGCGCACATGCAAATGATGGGTCTGTGATATCCCAGTTTCAATTGGATAAGAGCAACATCTCCTCCTGCGGTTGGTCAGGCTTAGAAATCTATTTTTCCATTGGTTGTAGGCTTTTGACGCCACAATTAACCAATCAGAAGTGTCACTTTCAAGGAACTCGGAAGGCATAAAGTGCCCTTGCTCGATTAGATCATAGTAGTTCGGTTATTTTGTACGTGTGGGAAGGCTGTTTTCAGAGTCAGTGACGGCATAATGTCTGGTCGTGGCAAGCAGGGAGGTAAAGCCAGAGCGAAGGCGAAATCTCGCTCATCTAGAGCTGGTCTCCAGTTCCCCGTTGGCCGTGTTCATCGTCTGCTCCGCAAGGGCAATTATGCTGAGCGCGTGGGGGCTGGGGCGCCAGTCTACTTGGCGGCCGTTTTGGAGTATTTGACCGCCGAAATCCTGGAGCTGGCTGGCAACGCGGCTCGGGACAACAAGAAGACGAGGATCATCCCTCGCCACTTGCAGCTGGCCATCCGCAACGACGAAGAGCTCAATAAACTTCTCGGCAAAGTGACGATCGCTCAAGGGGGTGTCCTGCCCAATATCCAGGCTGTCCTTTTGCCCAAGAAGACGGAAAGCCACAAAGCCAAAGGCAAGTGAGCCTGCTGTCCCTGGGCCCAGCAGGTCTCTCGCCAAACTGAATCAAAGGCTCTTTTAAGAGCCGCCCACAGTTTCTAGGATTGAGCTGGCAATCGCCTGATTGTTACAAGCTTTAACAATTCTTCTTGTTTTTCCTTTTGTGCTAGATCTAAGAAATGGGGACTAAACCAGCGTGAGGGCTTTTGCTCCTATGAGTTGGGATTTGCTATAATGTTGTACCTGTACTCTCAAAGCGTTGTTTTTCATTAACATTCTTTTACTGCTGATATTCAGGGTTCTCTAAGACGGCAGTTCTCTAAAGTTGTGTTTCAGAGCACCATGTGATGTTCCTATATATTAGTGTATATATGGTAAGTGCTGGTTGTTTAGAGTATACATGGTAAGTAGTGAAAGAGGAGGGGGAGTGAATGGGCAATAGAATGCTTGATGATTGGCTGAATGTTTAAAATGGCTGACAGTATAAATGAAAGGATGACAGGTAAATCTGGGTGAATGTGAGGTGGTAAATTGTGGAATCTGGGGGGAGAAAAGAAAGAGTGGATTGCTTGGTGGGGTTTAGAGAGTTGTTTACCAGGAGGGAGGTGGAGTTCGGATTAGTATTGAGTAAAACCATATGCTTATGTGCCTTAAGAAGAAATCTTGTTAATCTTGTTAGCTTTGTTATCTTTAATAAATACTTAATTTGGTTTACCAAAGGCCTGATCCTTGGCTGGGGTTTCACAGACCAGAAGGGAGGGTAAGGTAATGACCAAGGCTGAAGGGGAACTGTAACAAATGGTGGCAGCGGTGAAGAGAATAACAATACCAGTATTCAGAGTCTCTGGGAATACTAGTATTGGGACGTTACTGGTGGTTGCCTAGCAGGGGGATCTGTTGAGATCTGTGCTAGAGCGGGGAGAGAAATCATAAGAGAGAGCGGTCCGGACTGGTGGAGTCCCTGGTGGTGCCTAGAGACAGGCAGTAACCACGAGCAGGTAGGAACCTGACAGGGAGAGCCAGGGAAGGACGCATCACAGGTGGTGTCAGTAGCGGTGGGATACGAACAACAGAGAATCCAGATACGAACCAAAGAGAGTCCCAAAGACACGTGGTGACAAAGGAGACTACGTCACAGGTGTTGGCTGTAGCAGTGAGATACGAATACTAGACAATCCCTAATAGTTGTGTGGCAAACAGAAATAACAAAACAAGATTTCTTGTGAGAGTGACTGGCAAAGAAGAGTGTGTGGCAAAGAGTGAGTGAACTCAAACACCATGGCTGAATACATAAAAATGAAAAGAGAGGAGCTGGTGGAGAAGTGCTTAACATTCAATTTACCTCATGAGGGTAAAGGGGTAGATGAATTGAGGGTAGCACTTATAGGATTTGCAACTGCCCAGCAAAAACAACCTGTCAGAGAAGAGACCCCAGAAGGATATTTAAGCAATCCCGCTTATATAGAGTACTTGAGAAAGAAGTTGAGGATGGAAGGTGCAGAGAAGGAAAAACAGAGAGAGTTGGAAGCTGAGAGATTGAGGATGGAGGCTGAGGAAAAAGACAAGCAGAGAGAGTTGGAAGCTGAGAGATTGAGGATGGAGGCTGAGGAAAAAGATAAACAGCGGGAGTTGGAAGCTGAGAGATTGAGGATGGAAGGTGCAGAGAAGGAAACACAGAGGGAGTTGGAAATTGAGAGAATGAGATTGGGGTTTGAGGAGAGGGAGAAGCAACGAGCATTGGATGCTGAATTACAAGTAGAAAAGTTAAAATTTGATAGAGAGAAATTTCACTCTGAGGAGGCAAGGAAAGAGAGAGATGGAGCAAAAATAAAAATTACTCCAAAGGACTTTGCTGTCTATGAGCCTGGTCAAGATCCTCAAATTTACCTCAGCACCTTTGAAAAAGCAGCTCAGTTGTGGGGGCTACCTGAAGATAAATACATGCAGTATTTATCAAACCTGATTAAAGGGGAATTGGCTGAGGTATACCAATATTTCCCCTCAGACAAGCCCGTCACCTATGCTGAATTCAAAGAAGCAGTGTTTAAAAGATTCAGACTGGGGCCTGATTATTTTAGAAAGCTTTTCAGAAATTGCCAGATACAGACAGGGAGGTCTTTTGTGGAACTGGGAGCAAAGTTGATGGATATATTTGGAAAGTGGATGAGTAGTGCCAAAGCTCAGTCAGTGGAAGAGGTGAAAAGCCTCATGATACTGGATCAATTATACCATCAGTTACCACCAGAAATAAGGCTCCTGGTCAAAGACCGTTCCCCTACATCGGTGCAGGAGGCCGCAGAGATGGCGGATCACTTTGCCTCCAACAGAACTGGCTGGGTGGGGAAAACATCAAGAGAGTTTAAACCCAAACCATATAATGGTGGCAGAAAGGATGTGGTACCACAGCGAGTGAGTCCTCCATTAAAATCTGAAGGGCACAGGACACCCCAGAGTGGATCTGTGTACCCTAACATGGAGGAGAAATTATGCTACAAATGTGGTAGACCGGGGCACCTACGTTTTCAATGTGAGGTTGCCAACCCCATTAGTAATCCTGCTCAGACAAGGGCAGTGAAAACAGAGCCCAAGGCTTTAGAAACAGCGAAAAAGGTTCAGTTTTGCCAGATAAACTGGACAGAAGTAACAGACCTTGATTCAAGTCTGAGAGAGGAAGTGAGTGTACAAGGGGCAAATTATTGGGCATTGCTTGATATTGGTGCCGCTCAGACGTTACTGAGGCCAGATTTAATAAAATCTGAGGTAATATTACCTCAGGAAACTGTGACTATCCAAGGAGTGAGGGGTCAACCAGAAAGTTTGCCTGTGGCCCTGGTGGAAATGACTTGGAGAGGCTGAGAGGGCCGATATAAAGTAGGCATTAATGCCCAGCAACAAGAACCAGTAATACTGGGAAGGGATGTAATGGGCGCCCAATGAAAGATCTATGTAGTGACCAGACAGCAAATTGGCAGAGAAAAAGAAGCCATATTAAGGGGGGTTGAAACAAACAGGGTGGAATCTGTTAACCAGCCTCAGGTCACCATAGCAACCACTAGCAGGCCTGCTGAAGAAGACAAACTGTAAAGTGGTCTCTGGGGAAGAAGCAGAGCAATTCAGGGAAGAGTTGCATAAAGATATCAGTTTGAAGCAGGTAAAGGAACAAGCGCTGACCCAACAGATTCCTTTCACTGACAAACTGAGGAATCAAGTTGTGTGTGAGAATGGGATTTTATATAGACTGTGGATGCCTGCTGAGAGAAAGGATGAATGTGAACCAGTGAAACAAATGATGGAACTAGTGAAAGAGAATTTGAGTCATGCACAGGAGAAGCAAAGTTACTGGTATGACAGAACAGCCAGAGAACGTGTGTATGATGTGGGAGATATGGTTATGGCGTTCATACCCAGGAAACATGACAAATTACAGGCTAACTGGGAAGGACCATATACCATCAGAGAAAGGCTTGACACAGTGACATATGTAATCACCACAGACCAATTAAACAAAAGCAAAGTGGTTCATGTAAATATGTTGAAGCCTTACCATACCAGGGATGCACAGGTGTTGCAAGTTACCTTATTCCCTGAGGGAAGTGGGCCTGAACTTCCAGATTTGGTACAGGAAAGCAAAGACAAAGGAGGGGTAGATCAAGTGGAATGGTCCGAGGAGGTAGAGGAGGAAGTAAAAGAAGAGATTCTGAGAGTTTTGAAAACCTATAGGAATCTCTTTAGCAACAAACCTGGCTGAACCAGTATAGTTATACATTCCATTGATACTGGAGATCATGCCCCAATCAGATCTGTTCCGTACCGTGCGAATGGGAAAGTTTTGAATGAGATCAAAAAGAAGGTGGAAGATATGCTGGAATTAGGAGTGATCAGGGAATCCATCAGTCCCTGGGCCTCAAGTATTGTCCTGGTTCCGAAAAAAGATGGAACGACAAGGTTTTGCATTGATTATCGGCTCATCAATAAAATTACTGTCCCAGATGCGTATCCTATGCCTAGGGTAGACGCAATGTTAGAGTTATTGGGGGCAGCAACCATTATCTCTACACTAGATCTCTGTAAAGGATTTTGGCAAATGGAACTAGATGAGCAATCCAGAGCCAAAACTGCCTTCAGTACACCAGATGGGTTATATGAGTTTGTGACCTTACCCATGGGACTAAGGAACTCACCAAGTTCATTTCAGAGGCTAATCAATACTGTGTTGCGAGGCATGTCAGATTTTGCAGTGGCCTATATCGATGACGTGGCCATTTTTAGCAAGTCGGTCCCTGAGCATGTCCAACACCTGACAACAGTATTGGAGGCCTTAAGAAAAGCAGGCCTCACAATAAAAGCTAAGAAATGCCAGTTTGGACTAAAGGAAGTAATCTATTTAGGACATAAGGTGGGGAGTGGGAAAATCACCCCCTTATGGAGCAAGGTGGAGGCAATACAAGCGTGGCCGATCCCCTTAACCAAAAAAACAGTAAGGGCATTTCTGGGTATGGCTGGTTTTTATAGGAAGTTTGTGAGAAATTTTGGGGAAATAGCAACCCCCTTGCATGAATTGACCAAGAAGAAGTGTTCTGAGCGTGTGGTATGGACGGATGAATGTCAGAAGGCTTTTGATCTGCTGAAGCAAGCCTTGTGCCAAGGACCCATATTAATAGCACCAGACTATGAGAAACCATTCATCGTGGCTACAGATGCGTCGGACCTGGCGCTGGGAGTCATCTTGCTGCAGGAGAGAGAAGGCACCAGACATCCAGTGGCGTATCTGAGTCGCAAGCTGACGCCGAGGGAGAAAAACTATTCGTCGGTCCAGAAGGAGTGCCTAGCGGTCGTGTGGGGACTGAACAAGTTGCGCCCATACGTGTGGGGATGAAGATTCACAGTGACTACGGATCATCGGGCCTTGTTATGGTTGCAGACTATGAAAAACCATAACACTATGCTGCAGAGGTGGTCCTGGGCCCTACAGGACTATCAAGTGGACTTCCAGTTCATCAAAGGCAAGGACAATGTACTGGCCGATGAGTGGCTGGGACTGCAGTGACGTGACCAGACAGAGGAACAAAGAAAGACATTTTCCCCATAGAGACTTTTATTTGTTAACGCGACGTATAAATCCTGGAACAGGAATAATACTCTGCCGTTGTTTAAGGGGGGGGAAATGTGATGTTCCTATATATTAGTGTATATATGGTAAGTGCTGGCTGTTTAGAGTATACATGGTAAGTAGTGAAAGAGGAGGGGGAGTGAACGGGCAATAGAATGCTTGATGATTGGCTGAATGTTTAAAATGGCTGACAGTATAAATGAAAGGATGACAGGTAAATCTGGGTGAATGTGAGGTGGTAAATTGTGGAATCTGGGGGGAGAAGAGAAAGAGTGGATTGCTTGGTGGGGTTTAGAGAGTTGTTTACCAGGAGGGAGGTGGAGTTCGGATTAGTATTGAGTAAAACCATATGCTTATGTGCCTTAAGAAGAAATCTTGTTAATCTTGTTAATCTTGTTAGCTTTGTTATCTTTAATAAATACTTAATTTGGTTTACCAAAGGCCTGATCCTTGGCTGGGGTTTCACAGACCAGAAGGGAGGGTAAGGTAATGACCAAGGCTGAAGGGGAACTGTAACAAATGGTGGCAGCGGTGAAGAGAATAACAATACCAGTATTCAGAGTCTCTGGGAATACTAGTATTGGGACGTTACTGGTGGTTGCCTAGCAGGGGGATCTGTTGAGATCTGTGCTAGAGCGGGGAGAGAAATCATAAGAGAGAGCGGTCTGGACTGGTGGAGTCCCTGGTGGTGCCTAGAGACAGGCAGTAACCACGAGCAGGTAGGAACCTGACAGGGAGAGCCAGGGAAGGACGCATCACACACCACTTCTAGACTTAACTGACATATCACGATTTCTTTGGGTAGGCTTTAAGGGAGCTAGGTCAAAACATGCGTTATGCTGGGCTGTGGTACCTTGATGCTATAGACTTGTTTCTGTCAACTACATGGAATGGCATCCAAAGGTTTCGCTACTAGCACCAGTCTCCTGAAGTAAAAGTATTTTATGAGGAAGTGAGGTAGGTAGGGGTCTTATCCAAACCCTGAACCAGAAATGTGTGTGTAGAAAAAAAAGCTACTGATTTAGGTTTTCCAAAAGTTGCTTCTTCCCATAAATACAGGAAACAAAAATAGTTGTGGAGGTTGATATGTAGTAAGCAGCAAACCTTCCTCTACCATAGACATTTTCACCTTTTCCTGTCATTGGAATACTGTTTGTCAACTTTCTAGCTAGAGAAGCATTTAGGAAAATGTATTTAGGAAGAAGGAAAATTGGGTTGGGTTGCTGCCCCCCTTATGCTGGCAGGAATCCTGTGTATTTCACTAGTTACCCCCACTCTATAATATGTCTGATCCCCTTACTCAGATGGAGCTAGGTTAGCAGCCGCCGCCTTTGGAGTGTTCTTGACTTAACATCAAAATTACAATGTTGCGAGTTCTCCACAGGGATGTGTTTACACAGGTTATCCTATGCTTAAGGGTTGCGTCATGAATTTGAATAAGCATAAAAGATGTGAAGTCAGAGACACACCCATGCAACCAAACACAAAGGGGTCTTTTTGGAAATTGCCCTTGCACAAAGGAGCAGAAGAATATTTCACCTTTTACAAGGGAAAGGAGGTGCTGCTGACACTAGCCTAGAGAGACCTTTTATAAATTAATGAGAAAGCGAGGTGTTTGTGTGTATATTTTGTTTCCTGTAGCCTACTTTTTCTCCCTCTCTGGGAAAGCAGGCGATTTTGGGTTTAAAGTACAGCTGTTAATGAGCAACTGGTTTGGGGGCAAGGAAAATGGAAATGGACTGCCTTCACGTTAATCCTGACTTATGGCTACCCTATGAATAGGGCTTTCATGGTAAGCGGTATTCAGAAGTGGTTTACCATTGCCTTCCTTTGAGGTTGAGAGGCAGTGTCTGGCCCAAGGTCACCCAGTGAGCTTCACGGCTGTGTGGGGATTCAAACCCTGGTCTCCCAGGTTGTAGTCCAACACCTTAACCACTATGCCACACTAGCTCTCTGGGGGCGAGGAGGAACTGTAATAAAGGCATTCCACTGAGTTTAACCTGCTGGAGGCTGTATGACCAATAAAACGTCTACTAGCCTTACTTAACTGCTTTGTATTGAAATGGCCAAATGGGAATGAAGGGAAAGAAGCACAAACACTAATTCATCAAGCAAGAGGGCATCTTTTTATTGGAGCTGCTCTTCAAAATACAGGAAGCTACACTGAGGCATAAAGTCTACAACTGTAAAAATAAAAATACTGTTTGTCTTTCAGATTCGGTGATATTGGGTAAGCAGGTGCAAAAAGAGGTCAGGGGTTCTTGCACGGTTAAAATGGGTGGGGAGAAGATGCGCAGGGATGAGAGAAGCTGTACCATCACAAAAATCCCCTCTCCTGGACATCTGTTTTATCCTTTACCTCTGGTCACTATTCTTGACTTTTCTACTTCCATGGATATTTTGGGAGCACCTGACCTCTATATATAGTATGAGAAGCTGATGCGCATAGGTAGTCATGGGAAATGCATGAGTGGAGAATCCCACCCTTGATGCATCTTTGGAGCTTTACATATGCTCAAATTGTCCAATTCAGCCAGAGTAAAGTTCAGACAGAATATTTTTAAGACACACTGGAATCATTAGGGGCTAATTACCACTTAAATCTGTGGAACTGTCACTTGCAAAACAATTTTTTGCAAGTGCGGATGAACAATTGTGTAATGTGGCAGCACCAACACTTTAGAACTCCCTGCCCATTGATATCCGGCTGGCACCTTCATTTTACTTTTTTCGGTGCCTGCTAAACACTTTTTTTTTGTTTCAGCAAGCCTACCCAGGCAATCTTAGCGTGCAATATTAATAATTGTTTTAAAATAGCTGATTTTTTAATTTTTAAAATGTAACTTGTTTTTAATGTTTTAATGAATATTGTAGATTTTTTCAAGAAAGTGGTATATAACATTTGTTTAAATAACTAGTCTAGCTTTCTATAACCTGGTACCTTCCAGATGCTCTGGACTATAACTCCCATCATCCCACCTGGCTGGGGCTCATGGGAGTTGTAATCAAAAACATCTGGAAGGCACTTGAATCTTCTCTGTTAATGCTATTGGGGTACAAAACTATGCTTAGCTTTGGCTGAGTTATGTCCCCTGCCCTTATATATTTAATGAATCTCTCCAGTAGTGAAAAGCCAGGCTCACAGGGTTTCCCTACTTGGTCATAACATTTGGGACAATCAGCATTTCTCAGCCTAACCAACCTTGCAACATAGTTCGTAAGACTAAAATAGATACTCCTCCCACTGAGTTCCTTGGAGGAACTTTCTGGCACCCCTGCCCTAGGGCCCATTTGAGATAGCTGAAAATTAGAGACCCACCAGTCATGAAATAGAAGTGCAGGGCCAAAGTCAGTCACAACATGTTGCAGATGGAAGCAGAACTTCACATCATCAGCCAGCATTTACTGATAGCTAATCCACTTTTGGAAAATTTTACCACTGCATTTTCCTAGTGGCAAGGAGTTCCATAGCTCACCTTTCCTCAAGCCAAATACAGACATTTGCTCAAGAGTTATGACTCAGCCTCCCATCTTAGGCAGAATTTGCTGATGCAGAGTCTCTAAGTGGAGACAGATTTTTCTCTCCCCTACACATGCTTCTCAAAATGTTTTTACCCACCTTCTGTACTTTCTTCTTCTCCCATCCTCCTTTCACTTTCAACTTGTACTTTTTCACCTGTCCCCAAACTGCCTGTTTGTCACCCCTCCTCCCTGGTCCACTTTCATCTTCTTAGGATAGCTTTCTTCTCTTAACCCTTTCATTTCTATTTCCAAATTATTACTTTATTGCTAACTCCTCTGTCTCGTGGCCACCTTTACTCAGCATGCAGAAAAGTTGGCGCTCCCAAAAGCCTTTGATCCAACCAAAAGGCTATGGCATGGCTAGGGGGTGGGGCAGGCAAGTGAGAAGGCACTGGGCGGCCTGTGGCACTGAGGCCAAGGCCTGTTTGCAAAACACTGTGGTAGAGAGCTGCTTGCCCCAACCTAAATTTTACAGTGTGGGGTCAGAGGATGGCTAAGGCATCCTCGCAGCCCTAATGCTTCCCCCCTCCAGAATACTTAGAATTAGGTGTTGGGGCTCATGCAGGTCAGCTCTTTGTCTTCCTCTGCCCTTCATTTCTCTTTTTGTTTTCAGTTGACACACAACTGTTCTATGACCCAAACTGCGCTCAGCCATAGACTTCATTGATAGACTCACAGTCTTATCTGCTTGATTTCTGTAGACCAGGGCTGAGGAACTGATGGTCCTTCAGATGTTGCTGGACTCCCATCAGCCTCAGCCAGCACAACCCAATGGTCAGAGAGGAAGGGAGTTGTAGTCCAGCAACTCTTGAGGGCTGTGGGCTCTCAATTCCTGCTTTAGACCTTTTATCTGTCTCTCGCTGGCAGTCTTTCCCAGTCTGGTACCCTTCAGATGTTGCTGGACTACAACTCTCTTCATCTCTGATCATTGCCCATGCTGTCTGGGGCTGATGGGAGTTGGAATCCAACAACATCGGGAGGGCACCAATTTAGGGAAGACTTCTCTGTAGGCTTAACTGCCACCAGCATTCTGTAAGTTCATAGGTTCTTTTCAGCCAGTTCTGGATTTTTTTAAAATGTAATTTTTTTTCTGTTCACAGTCCTATGCACTTCTGCATACTTAGGTAGGGCATCCTCTGAATATGTAGATCCCACTACTTTATTTTTTCGTTGCCACATTTTTTTTTTGCTTTCCACCTGGCATGTACTCAGCCACTTGAATTTGTTACTAGAGACAATGATAATATACTTAAGCTGCAATCCTAACACCACTTTCCTGTGAGTACGATTGGACGTACTTCTGAGTAGACATAGTTAGGCTTGTGCTGTTAGTATTTATATCATATCAGACATTCTCAAAAGTCATCACATGTATCATTCTTAGTTAGCCAGCCCTGCACAACATATGGTATCAAGAGGTGGCTAAACCTTTAAAGCAGGAAGCCATGACCTGTGGGCTAAACCTGGCCCTCCAGGGGTTCAAATTGGGCCTGCAAAGCCATTTCCCCCAAACCTGATGTATGTGATGTTAGGTGTAGGTCTGGTAGGGACACAACTACCAGTGTGCAATCAACCTGATGGGTGGCAGAGCTAAAGCCTGTTGGATCACCTGTGCAAGCGACCTGCTTTAGAATCTAAAGAGACCTCAGGTAGGAGGCTGAAACCTGAAGTTCTCTAATGTATGTATACTAACCTTGGAAGTAATCTCTAAAATCCCATAGTGTTGCTGTTCCCATGCGGTAGAACACTCTTCCAGCAGAGATTTGGCAGCCGTCCTTGCTTGGGATTTTCAGGCATCTCTTGAAGACTTTTTAAAATGCCAACTGGCCTATGCAGTTGTTTAAAATCTTTTTGAATAGCCAGTCATTTTAATGATTGTTCTGTACTGTTAATTTTTTAAAAAATGTTTTCATATTACAGTACACTGCCCTGAAATTCTGTAAGGGTGGTATGTAAATACTTCTACAAATGAATGAATAAATAACATCAGACACAAAAGAGACAGCAATTTTCTGGAGATAGTTCGCAGGAAGCAGGGGGAGCTGGGAGGGTATTAAATTCATCTCTCAGGCTGCATATGCAGTGGAATGGTTTTAGATGAAGGTAACAGTAAAAGTTTCCAAATCTATTCAAGAAGCTGGTATCTACCAGCTTCAACCATTTTATTCGTCTCAAAACAATAATTACATCCTAGCCTACAATTGTTCAGTCCCTCGTGGATCTCCATTTAAAACAGGATGTCTCCAATGGGATGTTTTCGATTTAGTTTTCCAGTCCTTCAAACACAAGAAATGCAAAGCTCATGGGGGAGGGGGGAGAGCATTTCAAATTCTCTGGAGAGAGAACTTCTGCTAATCAAAGAGCAGTTCTTTCCTCCGGCTACCAACCAAGTAGTTCCTTGGCCATAAGTGGAAATTTACTGGGCTTCTAGTGACTGGCAGTTCTCTGCTATTTAGCCTAAAATAAAATAAAAATCTGAAGTGGCTCTCTGATCCTCTAGTTGCCAGAGCAGCATTCAGATTCAAGGCCTTGGGTGCCCACATTACAGATTGAAGCAATGGTTTGTATTTTAGAAGCAAAATGGTGTACTATTCTCATAGCAGCTCCAGCAGTTTTCAGCAGGCAATGAAATATCAAAATGGGGGGTTCCTGGTCTGATTTCAATACAGCGTTCTAAAGTACTGTTGCCACTTCACTGAAAGTGCCTTAGTTTGTGAAAAAGCTAAACCAGTGTGCAAACTGTGGGACAATCAGGAGTAGAGATGTAACATTTCTGGACATTTTGAAGCCATGGAGGAAAAAATTATTATGTATTCTGAAAATCGTTTCCCCCCATTTCCCCCCCCTGGAAAACTATTTTTTTTTGTAAGATATGCAATACTTATTTTTTAAGCACCCTTTAAAGATCAAAAGTCACTTTGTACTTTAGGAACATAAAATGTATTATGAATACCTTGGTTTGCCCCTACAATTATCATTTGGTATATTAGAAGAACAATTCACCCAGGCAATAATTACAAATCGAATTTACTTTTTAAATTTATTTTTGTTATAAACGGAGGTTCAAGCTGCTGAACATAGCATCTCTTTAGTTTTGCCAGTTTATGAGGAGCAGGGAAAACCACACAATAAAAACAGAAGACATTGTCAACATTATGCTTATTTACTTATTACATTTATATCTTGCCCGTCCTTCCAAATGAGCCCATGGTGGCAAACACAAACAATAAAACATCTAAAAACTTATTAAAAAATAAAACTACGTATTATGTATTCTGAAAATTGTTTCTTCAAGTGTTACAAGCAAAGTACTCATTTACATAGAAAGAGCTGAGGAAAAGAGGGGGCAGGGGAACCAAAATGAATCAGTCTCATTTTCTCTGTCAACCAAGAGGTCTTCTGTACCTTTAAAAATTGTGGAGGGGGAAGGGAGAATTCCATCTTGTGGTTTTTCCCATTACATTGTTGTAAGAAAACCTGCACTTGGTTGAATTTTCTCTTCTCTTAAAGATACAGGATCATTCTCAGGCCCTGAGCCTAGCAACCCTAGTTCACAATGTTTTCCTTTTGGAAAGGAAAGGGGCTTCCCTTATGCTCAGTGCCCACCCATCCAATCTCCTCCTTTCCCCCTTCCTTCCTCCCTCCCCTCCCATTCCTGCCCTCCTCACCCCTTCCCCAGGTCAGTTTTACCTATCCTAAGCATGATTGCATGGGAGTAAATCCCACTGAACTCAATAAACATGCAAATGATCAAACCTGCCCTCCACCTCCCCTCTGGCCTATTCCTCTCCCTCTCCTCCCCATCCCCTGTGGTCAGTTTCACCTATCCTAAGCATGACTGCAGGGGAGTAAATCCCACTGAACTCAATAAACATGCAAATGATCAATACATTTTCAGCAGACTTGCAGAGGATCCCATTTCTTACCTCCCAGATAAAAAGCAAAGAAATTCACTAATAGGCAAAAAACCTTGTGGTTTAAGAATGTACCTATAGCCAAAAGATATTTGTATCAAACTTTAAAAAGCAGGGAAACTGAGCAGCTATAGTGAATGCACCAGGGGAGCAAGAGAGCAGGAGACCTGACCTCCTCTCTGAGATATTGTACTGCCCTACAAATTTGTCAAAATGCAAACACAATTTGGGTTGGTATTTTACAGTCTAATCCACTTGCTGTGTAGCTTAGAAGAATTTGGTAACATGTGCCTCTGAGCATACAGTGAGTGGTGGCAACACCTACAATCAGCCCAGATAACAGAAACAAGACATGCTCTGTTGATCTTGTTCTAGCAGGGAGGAAGCAACAATATTAAACAGTTGACAGAGTTCAGATAGTCAGTTAGGTGGGGTGTGTGTGGAAGACGGGGGCTTTGGACCAGTCTGTCTCAACCTAATCACAGTTATCTTGTTTCCTCATAATTCCTATATAATCATCTTAGCTCCTTGGAAAAAGGGTAGTGAGACAGCTATGATCAATATTAAAAATTATATTTACAAATCAGTTCTTCTGATTAGTTCACGGCCCCAGGGTTTAGTCAGAAAACATTCAGCAGATGCTAAGCAAGTTTGGGTCTGGTCAGTGTCTGAGTAAGGGAACCCGATGTATGCTGGGGAAGAAAGGTGGACTAAAAGCAAAATGAATCACAATCACAAACACACTAGCTGAAACCCAGCTGAAGAAATTATAGTTGACCATATGCGTTTTAGCCAGTCTGTTGATTTTAAGATTGTATCTGTTTTCTTTTGGATACAAACAGTATACCCTAAGCAAGATGCACTGCTTTAAAGAGGATGTACACAGGGGCCATACATCTCAAAATATGCATCCCTCCTCTCTAAGGAAAAGGGATCATGCTTCTTCAGGAGACACTGGTTGCCAACTGCAATTTTTATAATCATTATGATTTTTAAAACATGTATTTATTGTTTTGGAGTATTTATACTTCGCCAACCAAGTGAAGTTCTCAGGGGGGGCTTACAAAATATTTAAGATAAGACAAAGGTACTGTCCTTGTTCCAGTAGAGTAAAGGTATATATATGATTCTTTCTCCCCCTGTCCTCCAGTTCTCTAATGTTCCAATGAGTGCCTTGACCTGGAACTGACTGTTGATCCAAAGGTGCTCAAGTCCATGGAAAATCTAAAGCTGCAAGGTTTGGGGCTCATAAACAGTGCCAAAGAGATCTAGCAAAATTATATATAGCAGATGAAGGGGAGGTACAGTACTTCCTTTCCTTAGCTAATTTTTAATAACAGCGACAGTATGAAGTATGCTGCCTGATTAAACTGGGGCATCTTTAAAAACAGTAATCCTATTTTCACACACACACACTTAAAGTGCTAGTTAAACTAGGGAACTTCCAGTTCAAAGCTTTCCCCAAGACTAAAATCCTACACCCATTTATCTGGCAGTAAGTCTGTGCTCAGAGGGGCTTCTAGGTGAACAGGCACTGTATGTCCGGTAGCACAGATAGCAGTCCACGAATCAGTTTCCAGTGGGCTGCAACTCCCATCTGCCATAGCTAAACTGGAGCCTTTTCCTGCTAGCTAGGGCTGATGGGATCTGTAGTCAACATCTGGAGGGCACCAGGCTTGGGATGGCTGACCTGATGATTTTATTTTTAAAATATACTGGACTTATGCCAAGCCCACCCACACTGCAATTGAAAGTTACATATATAACCTTTCCTTTGTTCACACGTGCTTGACTTCACACACCACTTGTGAACACATCGTGCAAAGTCCATGCTGTGGACACACCGGACACTAAGTAACAGCGGCTCCTTTTACCGAGACTGTGGGTGGCCCTTAAAAGAGCCTTTGGGTTACTTTGTAATTTTCGGCTGTACCAGCGTGGGAAGGGCCTCAGGCTCTCTCGCCGCGGATGCGGCGTGCCAGCTGAATATCCTTAGGCATAATAGTGACTCTCTTGGCATGGATGGCACACAAGTTGGTGTCTTCGAAGAGACCTACCAGGTAAGCCTCGCTAGCCTCCTGCAAGGCCATGACAGCGGAACTTTGGAAGCGCAGATCAGTCTTAAAATCCTGGGCGATTTCTCTTACCAGACGCTGGAAAGGAAGCTTGCGGATTAGCAGTTCAGTAGATTTTTGATAGCGACGGATCTCCCTCAAAGCTACGGTACCCGGGCGATAGCGATGGGGTTTCTTCACTCCACCCGTGGCAGGGGCGCTTTTCCGGGCAGCCTTGGTAGCCAACTGTTTGCGAGGAGCTTTTCCTCCAGTGGACTTGCGAGCCGTCTGCTTAGTACGCGCCATGGCCCTTCCTCACGCAAACAAACCGCAGTACACCTCTCCAGCGCTAGCCTGAACGACGAAAGTTCCTTGGAGGCAGAGAATTTATAGCAAAATCCTCCCCTCCTGATTGGCCGAGACGGTTAAAGTGTTGGCTTAAGAGTTTGAATTTCCCGCGCTTGGAAGGGATTGGACGCTAGGGCTATTGTCTCACTCCCACGACTTCCGCCGTTAAAACTTCTCCAGTTTCTGTCCTAAATGCATTGCCTGGGAAGTTCCGGGGGTGGGGGTTCAATCCCCTTCTCTCAGCCTATCCGATCTTCCAGGTTTGTTGCGAGAATAAAACTGAATAGTCCCCATATAAATAATTGTGTGTGAAAATGGTCAGTGCTTAAGGACCCTGAAAAACTATTTGAAAGAAATGTTCTTGGTTTCCCTCAGGAGACTTGAAATGCTTAAAAATGCGGCGCTAAGTTAGACCCTTTCCAAAATTATTTTTAAAAAACATTGGTCTTACATATTTACATCAAGATTCATACCTCACCTGCTTGTTGGAACATCAAGACTAACTTAAATAACTCAAGAGTCTAGTTATCTGAGAGGTCAAAAGCAATCTCTTTCCTCCACAAGCACGATCTCCCAAGGTACACTTTTACACGGAAGTCCCAAAGAACTCAGACTCGATGGAACTTGCTCCTGGGTAAGTCATCTTTGCGTTACAGTCATAGAGACTAATTAGGAGCTATCAGTTCCCGCAGAGTGGACATGAATAAAAGGGACGTTTGCAAAACGAATTAAACTAGCAACAGCTTTTGAGACGCAGAATTGAATAGGTTTCTTTGAGCTTAACGGCAAAAAAGCGGCTTAAAAAATCCCGCGCTACGCAATGATTGGTTAAGAATCCTCCTCCCTCATCTCTAATGGCAAACCTTTTGTTTACGAGGTCAGTAAAACTACTTTTGTAATTAATAAGCAATGCTTATTAATACTGTATGCCAGCTTTCGCGATACACAGAAGTGTTCCTCAGGCTCATTAAAGCCCGATAGTCTGGGAACGAGGCATTGCCATAGCATGCCAATTACGTATCGTCCCCCAGCATGTCTGTGCAGAGGCACCCAAGGGTTCTGCTTCATAGTTGTAATATAAAAAGGGAGTGTGTTCGGATTGCCTGATCATCGTACGTCGCCATTCTATAGCCAGGATTGGGCTCATCAATGTGTTGTGAAAGCCATTGTGATGTAATGATCTGCGTTGGACTAAGACCTGGGAGACCAGAATTCAAATCCCCACTGTTATGAAGCTTACTGGGTGACCTTGGATCAGTCAGTCTTTCAAGCTAACCTGCCTCACTGGGTTGTTGTGAAGATAAAATGGAGGAAAACCATGTACCACATTAAGCTTCTCAGAGAAAAGGTGAAATATAAGCGGGATAGTATTAGAGAACAAATAAAATCACCAGGAAATTTCTTAGCATACCATTAAGCAACACCTTTCTCAACAGGGACACATTACAAAATTAGCATGAAAAATTGTGGTTTATCTAGAGTTGAAGGATATGCGGAATACAAATCCGGGTGGGTTAAAATTATATTGGACTTGAGTTAGGCATGTCAGTTTAACTTCGCCTCGTTACACATCAACACAGCTTTGTTTGCTTCAAAAGTTGTAAAGCCTTTGACTCAGCTCTTTATGTGAAATTGTGGGTGGCTCTGAAAAGAGCCTTTGGGTTCGGCGTTCAAGGTGCTTTTTTTTTGCCCGAATTTTATTTTCCTTTGGCTTTGTGGCTTTCCGTCTTCTTGGGCAAAAGGACAGCCTGGATGTTGGGCAGGACACCCCCTTGAGCGATCGTCACTTTGCCGAGAAGTTTATTGAGCTCTTCGTCGTTGCGGATGGCCAGCTGCAAGTGGCGAGGGATGATCCTCGTCTTCTTGTTGTCCCGAGCCGCGTTGCCAGCCAGCTCCAGGATTTCGGCGGTCAAATACTCCAAAACGGCCGCCAAGTAGACTGGCGCCCCAGCCCCCACGCGCTCAGCATAATTGCCCTTGCGGAGCAGACGATGAACACGGCCAACGGGGAACTGGAGACCGGCTCTAGATGAGCGAGACTTCGCCTTCGCTCTGGCTTTACCTCCCTGCTTGCCACGACCAGACATTATGCCGTTACTAACTCACGCAGAACACCAAAACAACAAATCAGCACTGATTACTGAAGACCGAAGAGGGGACCTTTTATGCCTTCCAAGCACCTGAAAATTCCATTTCTGATTGGTTGATCCGGCATTAGCCGTGTACAACCAATGGAAAAAAAATATCGATCTGACCAATCAGAGGAGTGGAAATTTATCCTTCCAATAGGAACTGGAATATCACAGTCCTATGATTTGCATGTGCGCGCGCAACGGGGATGATATCAGGAGACTCAGTAGCCAACAGGAATGTTGCAGTCTGGCAACCTTCATTTGCATAGAAGGCCTTTAAATAGAGGAAAGGCTGAGGCTGCCATCACTGCATTTCTTTTTGCACTCCATCGAGATTAGTTACTTTTTGAGCTGAAGAAGGTGCTATCGGAGTATTTTTTTGTTTAGCGATTAAAGCCGTTTTTGTTGTTCAGCATGCCTGAGCCAGCTAAGTCTGCTCCCGCTCCCAAAAAGGGATCGAAGAAGGCTGTAACTAAAACCCAGAAAAAGGGAGACAAGAAGCGCCGCAAGAGCAGGAAGGAGAGTTACTCCATCTACGTCTACAAGGTATTGAAGCAGGTTCATCCTGATACTGGCATTTCTTCCAAAGCGATGGGTATCATGAACTCATTCGTGAATGATATCTTTGAACGTATTGCGGGAGAAGCTTCTCGCCTGGCTCATTACAACAAGCGCTCCACCATCACTTCCCGGGAGATCCAGACGGCTGTGCGTCTTTTACTGCCTGGGGAATTGGCGAAGCATGCTGTCTCAGAGGGCACGAAGGCTGTCACCAAGTACACCAGCTCCAAGTAAGCAGATCGTGCTGCTTAGCGAAGAACCCAAGAACCCAAAGGCTCTTTTAAGAGCCACCCACTTTCTCATAAAAGTTTGAGTCGCTTTCCGTCTTAAGTTCACATGAATGTTGATCCTCAAATGTTGAACTTCAACTTTGTAACTACCTGGTTTCCTTCCTCAAGACTATTTTTCCTTGTTAAGCATCCCTCTGCCTGGATTTAGAATTTATGTTAACGTGAAATCCCATAATATGTGAAATCAAAGTTAGATATTGTTAGGTATGGCAGGGAGAAACAACTGGTATACTCAATATGCTCTGGTGAAACAGCTTAAGCCAAATACACAGATGTACCCCAATTCCTAAAGTTACGTGCATTGTTTTAAAGTACCAATAAAGGCCTAATAAAGGCCTTAGCCAAACATTCAATTTGGGAGTTTCTGGTGAATAAAGAAGCTTCTGAGTTCTGTGTTAGATAGCTAGGCCTTTGGTTTACACACAAACACATTCCTGATAAAGTCATCTACAACTTCTGGCTGTCTGTGACTTAATGGCTATATTTATTTTAGCACATCACATTATAACCGTGATTGTTCTGTAATAATTTCAAGAAGTAGCAAAATTGTGGTATCTTGGAGAGCGTTAACGTTTTATTATGGTGTAAGTTTTTGTGGATCACAGTCCCACTTTGTCAGATACATGGGACGCAGTCCTAAATAGACAGGGATATACAGTTCTGGGTATATTGCAAGGCATTTTAGAAGAAATTGTTACTGGGTGGCCATTTTTTCATCCAGGTGACTTGCCTGTAGAAGCCTCTCTGCCGTGTATAAGCCCTGACATTTGGACTGAGGCAAAAAGTAGGGAAACAATAACAAAACTCCAAGGAATATATACAGCCTTGCAAATGCATTTGCACAAGTTATTAGCCTAGCAAAATCTCGTACTAGTCTGCCCACTCACCAGTAGATACATGAATCGAAAAGCTAATTTAAATTAAAAACAGCTGCTTATGATCCATGCCATGCTGTAGCAGAATTCTTATGAAAAAAAGAGTGAAGATACAGAGAACCAGGCATCCAACCAGAGATTTTGTTAAGTTTTTCAGAAAGACTGGTGATAAGAATTATTGTGCAATGTGCCCCTATATTCTACTGTTACTACTCAGTTTCGCTAAGTTATTATATCTCTAGTCACTGTTTCAACTGCTTCCAGTCTGCATTTGTGTTCTTGGTTCGTTTTGGCAATTTTTGTGTCCACTGGGTGTCATTTTGGACACACAACTATTACTGAAAAATGCCTTGATATCTTGTTTTTCACCTATTACAGGTGCATGTTTCCACTCTTAAGTCTAAGGCTACTAAAATTTCTATATTAATGTGAAAGCTATTGGCTGGGTGGATGTTCAATGATAAAGATGAGTTGCAAGTCCCAAAGACCGTTTTGGTAGTATGCTTCTATAAAATTATAAGAGGGTTTGCTTGCCTTCCCCAATTCATCTGATGAAGAAAACCTTGACTAAGGTGTAGTATGTTGCTCTTGCTACTGAGTAATGCATCTGTGTGTGCATCAAGCTGAGAATGGTATTAAAAACAAGGATAGAGCAGTACTTTCAAATTCTGGAACTAAAACCTCCAAATTAAGCTAGTCCTCATTGTTAGTGTCTGTCACTCTCAATGACATCTAAGCAAAAAATGGTTTTATCTGCCTTTACCTCAAAGGTATTCTGCTTTTCTGAGGCTTCTAAGGAAGTGTGTGGGCAGTTATCCCATTTTACTATAATAGCCCTATAAAGTAGATTTGGTCTTACCAATGCAACCAAATGATTTTCAGGCTTGATCGGAGATCTGAATAGGCATCTTGCTATTCCAAAACTAATATTCTATATAATATACTTGGGTCTCCAAAACCAGACGCATCAAGAGGGAATCAGGTTCATAAAGGCTTCCCCTTCCTCCATTCATGTTCTAAAGTACGTTTGGATTCAATCACACTGCAGTCAAAAGGGGGCCATTTTCAACTCAAATTTGACACATGCCAGTGTCCACTGAAAACATGTCCATAGGTGTCCTGCAAGAAATCGTCTGTTTTCTTCGGTGCACCACAGCATCACTTACAGCAAGATGGCGTTTGTGGCTCAATACGTTAATAATTACATGTATCCAGTTAAATAATTTATCACATAAACACATGTTCGCTCATTTAAGAAATGACCGTGCTGCTCTCATTTCTAAACTTTATTTATGATGCTAAGAAGAGAAAACCGATTTTCTCAGTAAGGGCTTTCTTAGTCATTTTTATCTTGCAACAGTTTTACAATGTGTTTTGTTGTAACAAAGTGGCACGAAGAAGGTGGAACAACAATCGGGTCGGGTGGGGTGGGGGACAGAGACAGAGACAGACCCAAAGAGTTCCAGTACAGTAGTCAGTTTTGTATCCATTTCCATGTACTTAGTATTGTTACCGTCTTGGACTGTATTCGGATCTCTCTTACGCTATTTGGGAGAGGAGATATCGCTAACCGCTAAAACGTGAACCATACCAAAGCAGCCAACTCTTATTTGTTGAGTGGGTAGGGGAAGAACGTAATTTCACAATACGACATCTGGGCAACATAAAGGAATATCTTCTACGCAGACTCAGAAAGAATGGAAAGGCGCCAAATTTTTAGCTTGAAACGGTGGCTTCTGATTGGCCAGTTTGAAAATCTTCCGTTGTTTATTGGAGGAATCTGAGGCGCAGCTTCCTATAGCAGGTTTAGGCACAGTGGGTAGTAATACCTACGTCTTAGACGGTCAGTTTTCATTCTGGTCGGGTTTCACACTATATAAGTCTGCCGATTTCTTTGCTGCTTCTCATTGCTTCATTGGTTCTTTCTTTTGGAGCTGGTAGAAGAATGTCCGGCCGCGGTAAAGGCGGGAAGGGGCTTGGGAAAGGAGGTGCTAAACGCCACCGCAAGGTGTTGCGGGATAACATCCAGGGCATTACTAAGCCTGCTATCCGCCGCTTAGCTCGTCGTGGAGGAGTCAAGCGTATCTCTGGGCTGATTTACGAGGAGACTCGCGGTGTGCTGAAGGTTTTCCTGGAGAACGTCATCAGGGATGCCGTGACTTACACCGAGCACGCCAAGAGAAAGACCGTGACTGCCATGGATGTGGTATATGCCTTGAAGCGCCAAGGCCGTACCTTGTACGGATTTGGCGGTTAAATAGATCCAGGCTGTCAACGTAACAAAGAAATCCAAAGGCCCTTTTAAGGGCCACCCACTAATTCATAAAAAAGCTGAACTTTCTTAATTCTATGCTAGTAAATGCAAACTTACTCTCTCCATACTTTAATTTTTAATAGACACAAATGAAGAGTAGAATAATGGAATGAAAAGCAGCTGATGACCTTTTGTGACACCCCCCCTTCTAACCATGTTTGTGTAAGAATATTGCTGTTTGTTTTTTTCAGCAGGATTTCTAGGAGAAAATATACAGTTACAGCCCTAAGTAGCTTAGGTTAAACTGCTGGACCTTTTGTACATCTGTGAAAAGGGTGCTTCTCCCCTCATTCATCTTTTATGGAATAGGGTTTCCAAGATGTGTCTAATCACGGAGCAGTGAATAAATTTAAGTAAATAAATTGTGTGGATTCAGTTGGGTTTGTGAGACAGGCGGGTTTAAAAACAGGAATAGAGTTTTCTCCAGGGCTCAGCTAAAACGTGGGTTTTGTTTGACACTGACATCCAGCATTATATAACCTATGGAACAATAGAAAATATGGTAAGCCTTATTTTCCACCAGCCTTTGTCTCAAATCCTTTGTTTGCCTCTGTGTGACCTGGTGCTGTCTGTGACCAATAAGACTCAGTTTTACTTGAGTGTCATTTTGTCGCTTAGAAACGCAAAGCACTTTGGGATTAGTAGTTCTGAGGCAGTCCCTGGGCAATATCTCCAAAGATGCCTGCCTTTGCAAAAGAAACAGTGAAAAGCATTGAGATGTCCCTGGACTCCCTCCATTGAAATCCATTGCTCACTTACCTGGGAGTAGGTCCCATTGAGTTCAGTGGAGTTCACATCTGAGTAGACATGTTTAGGATTGCACTGTCAGAAGCCTCTGTCAGAGGATGACTTCACATTAGTTTGCAAAGTAATTCTCTCTTAGTGTTTATCTTGGTTAGCTGGAGGCATGGTAGCAAGTTTCACACTCTTCCTCATCAGAAGCCCAGTCTTTTGATCTGCTTATCAGCATAGGCAGAAAGGGTGGGATACAAATGTAAGAATAAATGAATTAACAAATAAAATAAAAATTAGTGTGCTACCACGAGATACATATATTTTTTGCAAGCTTTCTATTTCCCAAAGTTTGTTCTTAGGCTGAAAGATAGGACTGAGTGCTGCCAGTTTATACAGATACAGCTTATTTGTTTGTGCAGTGTTATCTCCAGGTCTATGTGTACTGCATGGGAATGCCAATTGGCCATTGATGGGTAGGGGTATACATGTTAGAAACACATGGCAAACTTCCTCTAACAGCAACTCAGCTGGTGTGTGCCAAAAGACTGGAGCCAGGGAGGTATCGAGGGAACCACAAGAAGTACAGCAAATCTCTTTCACTTGTTCTCATGCACATGCACAGCCCTGGGCAGTAAACTCTGAACAGTAAGGATATTGTCAGTTGGAAAAGAAAAACGGGAAACTAGTGGTATGGGTGTAGGATGGAGCATCCTGGATGAGAATATATCTGATTGGCTATTGCCCTTGGCCCAGCCAGCACAGCCAATGGCTAGGGATGATGAAAGTTTTGTAATCCAGCAGCATCTGAAGGGCCACAGGTTCCTCAGCCCTGTACTCCTGTTTTAAAACAGGAGCAAATTGAGTCAATGACCGTAATTTCTCTTATCCTGTATACTCATATTGCTACTTTTTCATAATGTGTTTTAATTTTCCTAGTCATGGGAGGGGCAGGCTTGCCTCCAATAACTGAACATCTTTTTCAATCTCCTCTTTGGTTTCTTAGATTATTTATTTATTATTCTAAGGGATTCACGATTTAATTGTGGATGAGGCAGCCGATCTGGCATGTATAACTGAGACCTGGGTGGGTGAGCAGGGGGGAGTCAGTCTCTCCCAGCTATGTCCACCAGGGTACCTGGTCCAGCATCAGGGTAGACCTGAAGGTCGGGGAGGGGGGGTTGCTGTGGTCTATAGGAGTTCCATCTCCCTCTGCAGGTACCCTGTCCAGGTGACTATTGGTCTGAAGTGTTTGCACCTTATGTTGGGTCAGCGGAACAGACTGGAGATTCTGTTGGTGTACCGCCCACCCCGCTGCCCAACAGACTCCCTAGCTGAGCTGATGGAGGTGGTTTCGGGTGTACTGCTAAGATCCCCCAGACTGTTGGTTCTGGGGAATGTCGACATCCATGCCAAGGCCACCTTATCCGGGGCGGCTCAGGATTTCATGGTCTCCATGTCAACCATGTGACTGTTTCAATATGCCATTGGCCCAACACATGTAGCAGGGCATACTCTAGATTTGGTTTTTGCATCTGGACATGGCATTGGTGATCTGAATGTGGGGGGCCTTACATTAGT
Source organism: Rhineura floridana (assembly GCF_030035675.1). NCBI lineage: Eukaryota > Metazoa > Chordata > Lepidosauria > Squamata > Rhineuridae > Rhineura > Rhineura floridana. The sequence continues at coordinate 13,538,444 of NC_084482.1, read as the reverse complement.
TCCTCTGTCTTGGACAGATCACTGCTTGCTGAAGTTTAGACTTACAGCGGCTTTTACCCTCTGCAAGGGTGGGGGACCTATTAAGTTGGTCCGCCCCCAGAGACTAATGGATCCAGATGGTTTCCAAAGGGCTCTGGAGAGTTTTCTGGCTGATAGGGCTGGCATTCCTGTCGAAACCCTGGTTGAACTGTGGAATACAGAAATGACCCGGGCGGTTGACATGATTGCTCCTGAGCACCCTCTCCTGTGTAGAGCTCGTACGGCTCCATGGTATACCCCAGAGCTGAGAGCGATGAAACAAAATAGGAGATGGCTTGAGTGCAGATCGAGACGAACTCCTAGTGGATGCAATTATACACTAGTAAGTGCCTATGGTAAGCTGTATTTAGGGGCAGTGAGGGCAAAAAAATAATATTTTGCTGCCACTATCAAATCATCAATTTGCCGCCCAGCGGAGCTCTTCAGAATTGTCGGGGGGCTATTACACTCTGACCCCAGGGACATGGCAGAACCATCTGAGGCCTGCTGTAATGAATTTGCTAGGCACTTCCAGGATAAAATCTTTAGCATCTGCCAGGACTTAGACTCCAGTGTTATAGCAGGTGAATCAAGCGAGGTATCCAGAGCACAGCCTTGTCCCGATTTCTTGGATGAGTTTCAGTTGGTGCAGCTTGAGGATGTTGACAAGGTGCTTGGACAGGTTCGTGCAACCACTTCTGTGCTGGATCCTTGCCCTTCTTGGCTAATAAAAGCTAGCAGGGATGGAACAGCTGGCTGGGCCAGGGAAGTGATTAATGCCTAGGGTTGCCATATTGCCCGGATAGCCGGGTTTTACCCGGATTCTATGCATGCCACCTGGCGCCCGGCTAGCCCCTTACGTGGTCTGTATTCTCAACTTTAATTTAAAAAAAAATTAAGTTTCTAGGTGGTCCGGTTCTCGAGATATACATAAAAACATCAGCCACCCCCCTCGACTGTTAAATCTTTCTTTAAACAGTACTGTACTATAGCACTTTGTAGCTTTAACCCCGTCCGTTCAGCATTGCAGCCAATCAGGGATTGTGTTTCAGTTTCATTGACCTCAGGCAGTGTCTAGAAAACAAAATGGTGGTTTCACCCACCCACCCCCGTTTATCTGAAAATCTCATAAATTGGGTAAGTATATATACATTTAAGTTTTTTTTCCTCTTGTGTGCAGGAGTCAGAGCTTGGGCAGTGTTTTGAAAACCTTCCCAATACTTGCTTTTTGTAAAAGCAATGCTAATCCCATATGCCCAGAGTAAATCCCATTTAATTCAATAGGACTTACTTTGAGTAGACATGGTTATGAATGTGCTGAAAATCAATGGGACTTTGAAGTGAATGTAAAAAAGAATTATGTTTGTGTTCAAACTCTTTCTGTCTCCAGTCCAATTTTAAAGCAAGTAGGCAGGGCTTACTTAGGTATTACAGTTTTTATTCTGTAGGAAAGTAATAGATTTTTTTAAAACTAATACTGATTTTTCTGCAATGACCAACTGGTTTGACAATAAACTATTATATGGGCTGTATGTATTTATACATCTGCTGTGTGTGCGTGTGCGTGTATGGAGTCTTTCCAACACCCCTGTGAGGTAGGGTTGGAAACCAATGCAGCTCACAACAAGAAATAAAGCCATTTAAAATCCAATGACCATAAAACAAGTATAAACAGTTGCAAAACAGCATAAAGTGGCATGATTCGGAATTTTGGGTTGTGTGAATGAAGTTGCTTATCACTTGAGGTTGCAGTTTTGTCCCTGTTTGAGTAAGCCCCACTGAATATGCTGGGACTTGCTTCTGAATAAATAAACTTAGGATTGCGCTATAAATATCTTTACAGTTTGTGTAAATAATAAATATATTTGATAGTCGTGCTTATATACATATTTCTTCATTTATCATATTTTTGGTTTTTGGTTAGGAATCCTGACTGGTTGTGAGATGCTTAGTTTTTTGCCTTACTCATAGGAATCTTGTTGTGGTTGGTATGGTATTACATTTAGGAAGTGTTACTGCCTTCTGTGTTTTTTTTTCCTATTTGCATTTCACTTATCTTTAACACTCGGTTACAGCCATAGAAGCAACAGCAGCATATGCAAGATAATTAACTCCCATTAGTGATAAGAACAAGAATTTATAATTATTATTTCAATTAAAACAAGAGGCTTATCAATACTTTGAAGAGGACCAGATATTTATTTTCTTTCTGAGCCCAGGACTGGGTCTTTCATGATGCCCGGTGTGTGTGGGGGAGCAGGAGAGTAGTCGATAAGACAGACATCCTGGCATTGGTAGTCTAATTAGCAAGGTATATGTGAGGTTGTTGCACACTTCCAGGCCCAGTTTCATTTTGAGTATGGAGGTGGAACCTGTGTAGATGTGGTTGAGAAATTTTGAGTTAAGCAAAGCTCTGCTTTTATAAAACCTAAGAAACATACAGATACTTTGAATGTCTGAGTGCCTGCACCAGTGGAATACTGGAGAAACTTGTAAAACTTGCTGCAACAGTATTTAGAACCGAGCATGTGGTGTGAAAGACTCCTTTTCCTAACATTTTGGCTTGTTTTTCTCCACCCACCACATCTCTGAAATATATTGTATATGTTATGGTTAACCGTGCTGCTGCCCTGACTTACTTTATGTTTGTTGCTATTTTATGTTTTTATTATGTTTTTATATTGATTGTGTATTTTTATTGTTTTTATTATATTTGTAAGCTGTGCTGACCTCTGTTTTTAACAGCAAAAGGGCAGGATATAAATTCTCTTAATCAATCAATAAATACTCCATAGTGTTGGAAACTAGTGTCTAGGCATTTAACGCTGAAAATGTTGCTTTAAAAAAAAAGATTTCTCACATCTTTCCCCAGTTTTTGGTGGTAATTCCTAGGCACAAAAACAAAACAACTGGACAATCCAAATATTAACATGCAAATATTTGCATAATATGCAAATAATTTGCATAATATGCAAATTAACCTGCCTGGATTTGTGGAACTGGAATATGGCAACCCTATTAATGCCTCTCTGCAAGAGGGGGTGGTCCCTGGCTGCCTGAAAGAGGCAGTAGTGAGACCACTCCTGAAGAGGCCCTCCTTGGACCCAGAAAATCTTAATAACTATAGGCTGGTAGCAAATGTTCCATTTCTGGGCAAGGTCCTGGAACGAGTGGTTGCAGGCCAGCTCCAGACACTCTTGGATGAGACCGATTATCTGGATCCATTTCAGTCAGGTTTCAGGCCTGGTTTTGGCACGGAAACAGCCTTGGTTGCCCTGTATGATGACCTTTGTTGGGAGAGAGACAGGGGGAGTGTGACTCGATTCTCCTTGATCTCTCAGCGGCTTTCGATACCATCAACCATGGTATCCTTCTGGGGAGACTAGCTGAGTTGGGAGTGGGAGGTACTGCATTGTGGTGGTTCCACTCCTACTTGGCAGGTCGCCTCCAGAAGGTGGTGCTTGGGGAACATTACTCGGCACTCTGGACTCTCCAGTATGGGGTTCTGCAGGGGTCAGTTCTGTCCCCCATGCTGTTCAACATCTACATGAAACTGTTGGGTGCGGTCATCCGGAGCTTTGGAGTGCATTGCCACCAGTATGCTGATGACATGCAGCTCTATTTTTCCTTTTCATCTTCTTCAGGTGAGGCGCCATCAGCACTTTAAGTACATGAGGGCTGGACAATTAGCTTTTCAAAACCAATCAATAGGTGGAAGAGAGCTTAGATTTTCAGGAAGCTGAATTCTACATCCAGTGCCGCCTTTGGTGTAGGATTCCAAAATACATGCATTCTTGGTTATGCTTATGGATGTTGCAGTTGTTATATGGATATTGTGTGTGTATGCATGCCAGATGTTTGCCCTTTGTAAGTTTGAGTGCTCTCGGGCACATGTCCTGCTTGTGGATGTCTCTTAGGCATCTGGCTGGCCACTGTGAGAACAGGATGCTGGTCTTTAGTCTGATCCAGCAACACCCTTCTTATGTTCTTATGCAAGTTTTCTTTCTTAGCATGCCAGAATTACTTTCACACAGTGTCAGTGATGTGCCCCTCTCTTTCTGGGCATATTCGTTAACATGAGAAACAGTGGCCTAGTGGGCCAAACTTTTCCAGCAGGTCAAACTTTTTTCTCCAAGCCTGGAAACATTTTGTGTGCTTGTGGTGGGGGTGGGTGGGGTGGAGAAAGTTGTTTTCCGGGGAAGTGGCCACAGCTCAGTAGTGGAACATCTGCTTTTCATGCAGAAGGTCCTGGGTTCAATACTTGGCATCTCAAGGTAGGCTGGGAATGCCCCCTGTCTAGAGCTCTGGAGACCCACTGCCAGTCAGTGTAGACAATACTGACCTAAATAGACCAGTGGTATAAGGTAGCAGCTGCCTGTGTTCCTGTGAATGCATGAATGCTGAACTGGTTGTGATGATTCAAGAGTAAAGTGTGTGTGTGTTCTTCTCTCCAGCTCGTTTGTGGTTAGTGATGATTACTGAAGGGGTGGGAGGACGAGATGACTGACAGCTTCCATAGAGATTGGGAGCTTAAAATGAACAAAGAGACCATTCATTGTCCCTTGGGAAGGTTTTTTTTGTGAAACCTTGGAGGAAAGTGAAGCTCAAATTTAGACTACTTTTCTCCCCATTTTAGTAGGGGAAAACCAGAACCAGATTGTAGTTTTGTCCGAAATAAAGTAATATTCAAGAAAGGAACAAGACTGAAGCATATGTTTTTGGGCAGCAGTGTTGAAGGAAGTTTCCTTTTGGAGGTCTGCTATGGGGTTGCCAGCCTTGTTTCCCCACTCCCATCCCCAGAAATCTCCTGAGTGTTTCGAACAGGGCAATCAGCCATTGATCAGGCAAATTGTCATTCCTTCATCTGCATGGTGGAAACTTGTGAACTTGTATCCAACTATGTTTTACTCAGAGTAGACCCATTGAAATGAATGGACCTAAGTTAGTTATGTGTATTAATTTTAGTGGGTCTGCTCTGAGTATAAACTCAAAATCTGCTTGCCCATGAAAGAAATGTGAGCCCTGCCTGAAGAAAAAAGCTGGCAACTGTTGCTATCTGACTAAAGAAATCTTAGGCTGCTTCCAAATGGGTGGCTTTTGGCACTAATGGGCAGCAGTGCATGAACAGGTTAGAGTGGTAGAGCTGTCCTTATGGAGGTTGGGCAGTGCTGCGTTCATCAGGACAGGAATGGGTTGAGGTGGTGGCAAACTAGGGAAACTCCAGTTTGATGGCGGTAATGTCCTGCAGCCAATGGCACCAGTGGCAGCCGAATCTTGGACAGCACCTTGAAAGTCTGGACAAAACCCCGGAACAGATTCCACTGTCACACTGACATGGAGCCATCAGCCACCCAGAGCTCCTCTGACCTTGCTTGCTGCTCCACCCCACCCCTGTCCTACTGAACTTAAAATGTGTACACACCACTATTCATTTAACACTCACTGAAAGCACAAGATTATCTCCAAAGAACCCAGGGAAATGTAGTTTAAGGTGCTAGGAATTGTAGCTCTGTCAGGAGTAAACTACATTTCCCAGGATTCTTGGGAGGAAGCCATGTGCTTTACATGTATGATGTGTGTACAGCCTCAGTGCTGCTGAGGAGGCAGTTGTTGCCATGCCCTCTTCATGTGCTACTGCTGCTGCTAATAAATAATTGGTCTTCTGCTGTAAGCCACAAGAGGAACCGCAATTGACCTTCAACTCTGTGTGTACATTATGCTATGTTTTGCCATTCCAGCGGGCATCACATAACTGCTGTGGGTGAACCATTTGATTCTCAGTAGCACATATTCACTATGACTCTTATGATGGATGTCATTTTATGACCCTGAAGATACATTCCTTCCATAGGGAGAGGAGGAGGGGATAATAACTTTTCAAAGCACTTGCTGTCAGCCATCTTGAAAGTACATATATTACAAATAACTCGCTAAACAAAATATAGTGGCTATTTATTTGAAGGTGCCATTTTAATCAGCCAAATGGTTTTGTAACTGGTTAATCAAACAGATAGACTAAATATGCCATCCTAGTCTAAGTAAATAAGCTAAGCTGACATACGTGTCATCACTATTCAAATATCTTTCCTGCATTGTATATTTAAAAGCTTGGAATGACAAACTGCCCATTTGGCCTAAATGGGCAATTTCACTTTGTGCACGGCAGCTGCATCGCTTATCATATCCTCCTTGACAAACCATCTCCGGGAAAATAGTCCAATTCATCTGGACCACTTTCTCAGATCAATCTCAAGAGCATAATTCATGGTTTTCCTTATAGCTATAGATGTCACATGAGAGGCCTTGGTGAAAATGAAGTGTGGCAAGCACTACTTGTCAAAACATTGGGAAAGTGTTATTGTATTGTTATTGGAAGATGTTGCTGCTGCTTTTTAAAACAATGTTAATATTTTGTTATTTAAATTTTTGTAAACTGTATTGTTCTTTTCTGATGTGTATTTTGTATTTGTGTTTATTTTTTGTGAGCTGCCTTGAGTGCCTTTTTGGCCAAAAGACGGCATAGAAATAAACCATACCATACCATACCATTTCAGCACTGGCAATGTTGGGTTGTGGTGCCTTCCTTTCAGGAGGGTAGAATTAACACAGTAAGCAATTATCTGTGGATACAAATGCCAGATGACTTCTAAGTCATAATATTAACTAAGGAGGGTGATAAGGTGGGGCACATGCCAGGGACCTGAGACCATTGAAAAGGATGGTGAAACATAAGAGAAGAGCCCTGCTGGATCAGACCAAAGGCCCATCTAGTTCAGCAACCAGTTCTCACAGAGGCCAACCAGGTGCCTGTGGGAAGTCCTCAAGCAGCACCTGAGTGTAACAGCCACTCTCCTCACTTGTGCTCCCCAGCAACTGGTATGCAGAGGTATACTGCTTCTGATGCTGGAAGTAATGCACAGCATCATGGCTATTGGCCATTGATAGCCTTACCCTCCATGAATTTGTCTAAACCCTTTAAAAAACCATCTGAGTTGGTGGTCATCAGTATATCTTGTTGCAGTGAATTCTTTAATTTTAACGATGCACTGTGTGAAGAAGTCCTTTTTGTCTGTCCTAAACTTCCCACTATTCAGCTGCATGGGAGCAAGAATTCTGCATAAGCAGGATCTTAGGACCCTGCATGGATTTTTTACCATCAAATGGGGTTTCCATTTCCCTCACAGCAACTGCACTGTCAACATTATTTAGAGTCTGAGAAAATTCACTTACATGTATTGATATTCCCTCAGTTTCCCTCAGACTTCCTCCTAATTTTTGCCTCTGGATTCATCTCAGACTTCACTGGAGAAAACATTTGGCAGCAGCTCCACTGATCATCTGACCTTCTTCTTTGGCAACTAGAATGTTCATGAACATTCTAGGACATCACAGAAGCTCAGCCAGGGCTGATAGGAGTGATTCAGGCACAAACCAGTATTTAGTCAATTTCATATTAGCTATTAATAGTATAATAGCTTGTCCAAAGCTGAGAGACAACTTGCTAGGGGTTATCCTTTAGTCTGAGCTGATCATTGTCCCCCAGAACATCCTGACCGGCTTTCAGAGGAGTTCAGATGACAGTTACTATAATGGCCAGTTCATATTTTATGGAGAAGTGAGAGAAACTTCCATAATGGCCAAGGACTCATGTGTCTCACTTGCAGTTAATCCACAAGCTCCTGGGTGGCCACCTAGAGTATATGGACCTGTGATTCAACTGCATGCGCTATTTGTTTCTTATGTTAGCCAAATATATTTGCTCTCTGAAATGTATGAAGGAGCTTTTACAGTCCATGAAAGATCAATCTCATCACCACTCACTGTTCTATCTATAGGAACATTGTGAAGAGCCCTATATTCTGATGAAGACCAACAGTGCCACCTTGGTCTCTGTCCCCCTAATCTTTCACAGCCTGAAAAAAAGAAACCACTGGGATGTACGTTTTCATTTCTTTCTCACTAGCTTTGTATTGTGACCTCCCCATGCTTTCTAAAGTGATTGCCTTTACTGTGAAGTGCAAGGCTGTGATCTCACCCAGGGATGGGGATTTGCCACTTTGCCTAATAGGAACCATGCCTTCCTCCCTAGCCCTGCTGTCTACAGCCCAAAGAACCCATGCTTTTTGCTCTCTCCCCAGCATGCATCCCTCATTTGCAAAGTCACCAGAAACCTGTAGCTTTAAAACATGGAGGTGGATTGATCTGCGGCAAAACAGCTCCTGTTCTAGTCTAGTTGAATCTTGTCATCCAAAGCAACATTAGCAGGCAGTGGCAAGAGATGAGGCTGCACTGCCACCCCCACCCCCCAATAGGTCAAGCAGGTGTAACTCTGCGCCGGAAGCAGCTGCATGTGATGCATTTGAGGAAACTCATGCTGAGGCGAAAAAGGCCTGTGAAGCGGAAGAGCAGGTTGTCTCTTTTTCCATAGACTTTTTGGCAGGTGTCTTTCCATTACATAAGAACATATGGAGAACTCTGCTGGATCAGACCAAAGACATATCAAGTCTAGCATATTGTTCTCACAATAAGCAACCAGATGCCTTTGGGAAGATCATAACCAGCACATGAGCACAATAGCACTCTCCCCACACACGATGCCCAGCAATTGGTAAACAGAGAGATATTGCCTACAACAGTGGAGTCAGTATACGGCTGTCATAACTACTAGCCTCTAATAGTCTTACCCTCCATGAATTTGTCTCATCCCTCTTTAAAAAGCCATTCCAATTTGGAGGCTGCCACCACTTCTTGTGGTAGCAAATTCCATACTTTAACTCTGCACTGCATTGTGTGAAGTATTCCATTTTGACTGTCCTGAATCTCCCACCATTCACCTTCCTTAAATGTCTCTGGATTCTAGAAGTATGACAGAGTGGGAGAAAAACTTTATTCTATCCATGGAACGGAATGGAGTAACCTGGAATAGGCCATGCCTGGAACCCTGAACAGGCACACTCTACACTTCAACATTTTGTTGCAGGTTCCACTTGTATTTTATTTAATTTGGATTTGTTTAGAGTTCTAGAACTCCTGACAATAACATGGGACCGGCAGCAGCATTGTTATATAAAGTTCTGGACAGTGGAGGCTGGCCTTTTGAGGCTAGAGGGGCACCACCTCATCAGCCTGAGTCTGCCCTCAGCTAGCCCGCTCCTGCCTATCTTCTTATAACCAGTCCAGGGGACAGCTCTGGCTGTCAGCTTCCTCTTCCACCTTCTTCTCAGTGTAAAACTGAGCAAGGAGGAAGATGGGTACGAAACTAGAATTAGTTGGCTCTGGCTCCACATACTGTTGGGCTCCCTGCCTTCCACCCCACTAGTCCCAATGGGCACCAGACGCTATGTGTTCTAGAGACAAATCCCCTGCTTCTGTGGCTGAGATGAACCCTTCATCCTGCTTGGTTGGAAAGAGAAGGCACAGGCTGTCCACTTAATAGTACTAGGTAAGGGGGCCATCAAATCCAGGGCTTGATTAGAGATGAGGCTGCTTGCTGTGTGCTTGCCTGAATGCAATGACAAGGCCTGGCTCAAGGCATTTTGCTGTTTGAGGTGAAGGACAAGATGGCACCCCTTCTAATTCCATGTACAGATGTCAGCTGGCCTAGTAATAACAGGATAACATCCTCCCCTGCATCTGAGGGGAGCTTCGGGGCACAGAGCAGGCCATGTACAGCTCCTCCCAACACCTCACTACCACCCTGCATTTGTGACCCGAGGCAGCTGCTGCACTCTGTTTAATAGTAGAGCCGGCCCTGACAATGACTCACAGGCTTCAAAAGGGACCCTGTTTAAGCATTACAGGAGAAGCAGTCTAGAGAAGGAGGGAGCCATTGGTGCCAATACGGAATACTGGAAGAGGTCAGTTCCTTCCTGCTTTGTCTCCCGATGACACCTCAGTCCAGTGAGGCAGGGTCTGTCCGGGGGAGTCAATGGAAGATCTATCTCTCTACAGCTCTCCTTGCGTCACTCATGAGGGTGCCCCTTACCTTAGCCACAGACTCAGGGGTCTGGCCCATGGTAGTGAATATCTCATGTGAGGCTGATAGATAGATCTCCTTGAAGTAGTGCACGGTGGCAGCATCAGCTCCTGGAAACTCAGACTGTGTCACTTCCTCCATCAGCTTTGTCTCAAATTCTGTGTTGACTGGACCCGGCTCCACCAGAGAGATGCTGCATTGGGGGGGGGGAGAGAGAAAGAGAGAGAAAGAGAGGAGGAGAAGTCAGTGTATGGGGCTGGGATAATCACATCAGATGTCTAAATTTGAAAAGACATGGCCAGGGTGATGTTTCTGTAAAATTTCTCCTCCTGCCCGCTCCCCCTGTTAAATTTAGAGGAACATTGCCTTTCTACACCCCCAAAGCATTTACTTTAAAAATGTGTAAATGTAAGAGCTTCCTGCTGTCAGAGGGACCTTTTTCTCTAACCCTCCCCCAAGCCACAGTACTGGGTGACCTCTGAGTACGGGTAATTTTGTTGCAACTTGCATAGGGCGCAGCTGGATTATTCAATCGCACTGCGTGCAAAGATATGATTGAATGACCTCTCTCTCCCCAGCAGAGGCTTATTGGAAGAAGGCAAGACCAGGGCAGTGAACTACAGACAGATGCAGTGGATGGCATCTTCTGTGAGTGAGTACCTGTGGGCCCCCACTTTATTTTATCACAGCATGTTAATGAACCCAAGAATGTGGGACTCACCCTAATGATACCCTTTCTAACTTCAAGGACGCCAAAAAGGCACCACCCTGTTAAAAGGCCTTTCCTGAAGAAGGAGGGAGGATGGGAAGTGACCAGAGATAAAGAAGTTCTGCTAAAAGAAGTTCAAAATGGTGATGTCAGAAGTAGGAAGGGACACTGCTACTTCTTGTGGTGCTGAATGAACTGTCAGATTGTCAAGTGCCAATGGCCTAGACTCAGGAGCCCTATGAATCAGGCACTGGCTCCTGGCTGGAAAAGTGAAACACACGCTATCCCAGCTTGATATAGCAGCCCATGATCCTCCTGGCTTCAGGAGTCAGGTGATGCTGGAAGGCCAATCCATTATAAAAGATCCAAGAATGATAAAAGACTTGCAGACCGGCTGATTTTCCTCAGAGTCTGAATGTATGGCTTCCACCTAGCCTGCTCCTGTCCTGTCCTGCCTACAACCTGCCTACCTACAAGGTTCTTGTCAGCCCTTGGTCCCAAGTGTCTGACACGTTTAAGAGTCATGTGTTTTGAACAAAGGTGGATGCAGTGTGGCATCAAAGTGGGATCCTGACTCTTACAGCCTTTCCAGCAGGGCTTGTCTCTGCTGTTTACAATTTTGTAGTATGGTTGGAGGCACTACTTGTTTGCCCTCCTAGCTGGTGAGTCCCTTGGTTGCAGAAGTGAGGCAGCAGGGAGGGCTGTGCAGTGCAAATGCAGTGGCAAGAGCACTAGATGGAGTCCACTGGAGCACTTGCACCATGCCACCTTCCCTGTCCCTCCTGGTAAGCAGCAGCAGCTCACCTGCTGGGAGGTCAGGTAAATGTCTCCTCCCCAGCACAGTCTCCACTGCTGTGCACTTCCCACCTAATAACCACAGGGAAGCTTATTATAATTACCCTTGCATTCATTTTATATTATATGTGAAGGCCTCCCTGAATGGGGTTTAACTCGGCCATTGAGATGAATGGGCGATCAATTATTTACATTCAAATTCAGTTCAGTTTATTTCTTTTATTTATTTATTTATTATTTGACTTGTATCCCGCCCTTCCTCCCAGCAGGAGCCCAGGTCAGCCTGTTTAGAACATGACATTATAATAATATAAAAATGATTGATTATTAACAAAGTTTGTTGTTGTCATGTACCCTCAAGTCGACTACAACTTATGGCGACCCTATGAATCAGCGACCTCCAACAGCATCTGTCATGAACCACCCTGTTCAGATCTTGTAAATTCATGTCTGTGGCTTCCTTTATGGAATCAATCCATCTCTTGTTTGGCCTTCCTCTTTTCCTACTCCCTTCTGTTTTTCCCAGCATTATTGTCTTTTCTAGGGAATCATGTCTTCTCATGATGTGTCCAAAGTATGATAACCTCAGTTTCATCATTTTAGCTTCTAGTGACAGTTCTGGTTTAATTTGTTCTAGCACCCAATTATTTGTCTTTTTTGCAGTCCATGGTGTCCACAAAGCTCTCCTCCAACACCACATTCAAATGAGTTGATTTTTCTCTTGTCCCCTTTTTTCACTGTCCAACTTTCACATCCATACATAGGGATCGGGAATACCATGGTCTGAATGATCCTGACTTTAGTGTTCAGTGATACATCTTTGCATTTGAGGACCTTTTCTAGTTCTCTCACAGTTGCCCTCTCCAGTCCTAGCCTTCTTCTGATTTCTTGACTATTGTCTCCATTTTGGTTTATGACTATGCCGAGGTATTGATAATCCTTGACAAGTTCAATGTCCTCATTGTCAACTTTAAAGTTACATAAATCTTCTGTTGTCATTACTTTAGTCTTTTTGACGTTCAGCTGTAGTCCTGCTTTTGTGCTTTCCTCTTTAACTTTCATCAGCATTCGTTTCAAATTGTTACTGGTTTCTGCTAGCAGTATGGTATCGTCTGCATATCTTAAATTATTGATATTTCTCCCTCCAGTTTTCACACCTCCTTCATCTTGGTCCAATCCTGCTTTCTGTATAATATGTTCTGCATATAGATTAAATAAATAGGGTGATAAAATACACCCCTGTCCCACACCCTTTCCAATTGAGAACCAATCGGTTTCTCCATATTCTGTCCTTACAGTAGCCTCTTGTGCAGAGTATAGGTTGCGCATCAGGACAATCAGATGCTGTGGCACCCCCATTTCTTTTAAAGCATTCCATAGTTTTTCATGATCTACCTACACAGTCAAAGGCTTTGCTGTAATCTATAAAGCACAGGGTGATTTTCTTCTGAAATTCCTTGGTCCCTTCCATTGTCCAACGTATGTTTGCGATATGATCTCTTGTACCTCTTCCCTTTCCAGATTTGTTTCTTCCGAGTATTTTAAGCTTTCACCTCACATTCTAAAATTCCTGGTTCTTCATCATACAGTTCTTCCATGAATGAATCTGTCATCCTTGCATTTTATTTTATTTTATTTATTTATTAGATTTTTATACCGCCCGACTAGCATAGCTCTCTGGGCGGTGTACAACAAAGTGCAAATATATACAAAAATTCCATAATAAAATACAACAACAATGTAAAAGAATAAGAAAACTAAAAGCAATTACAACACATGTTAAAACTAAATTAAATTAGATTAAAATGCCTTAGAAAAGAGGAAGGTTTTGACTTGGCGCCGGAAAGCCAGTAACGTCGGTGCCAAGCGCACCTCATCAGGGAGAGTGTTCCAAAGTTTGGGGGCCACCACTGAGAAGGCCCTAGTTCTAGTTATCACCCTCCGAGCTTCTCTATGAGTCGGAACTCGGAGGAGGGCCTTCGATGTAGAATGTAGTGTATGGGCAGGTTCATATCGGGAGAGGCGTTCCAGCAGGTATTGTGGTCCCGCGCCGTATAAGGCTTTATAGGTTAAAACCAGCACTTTGAATCTGGCCCGGAAGCATATTGGAAGCCAGTGCAAGCGGGCCAGGACAGGTGTTATGTGTTCGGACTGCTTGGTCCACGTTATCAGTCTGGCCGCCGCGTTTTGCACAAGCTGTAGCTTCCGAACTGTCTTCAGAGGCAGCCCTACGTAAAGCGCATTGCAGTAATCCAATCGCGAGGTTACCAGAGCATGTACAACTGAGGTTGAGGTCCTCCCTGCTCAGGTAGGGACGTAGTTGGGCTACCAACCGAAGTTGGTAGAACGCATTCCGTGCCACCGAGGCTACTTGAGCCTCAAGTGACAGGGAAGGATCTAAAAAGGCTCCCAGACTACGAACCCGCTCCTTTAGGGGGAGTGTAACCCCGTCCAGGACAGGGTGTATATCTGCCACCTGATCAGAGAAACCACGCACCAACAGCATCTCAGTCTTGTCTGGATTGAGCCTCAGTTTGTTAGCTCTCATCCAGTCCATTATCGCGGCTAGGCAACGGTTCAGCACATCGACAGCCTCACCTGAAGAAGATGAAAAGGAGAAGTAGAGTTGCGTGTCATCAGCGTACTGATGACAACGCACTCCAAAACTCCTGATGACCGCACCCAACGGCTTCATGTAGATGTTGAAAAGCATGGGAGACAGAACTGACCCCTGTGGGACTCCACATTGGAGAACCCACGGTGTCGAGCAGTGTTCCCCAAGCACTACCTTCTGGAGACGACCCACCAAGTAGGAGCGGAACCACTGCCAAGCAGTACCACCAACTCCCAACTCCGTGAGCCTCTCCAGAAGGATACCATGGTCGATGGTATCAAAAGCCGCTGAGAGATCAAGGAGAATCAACAGAGTTACACTCCCTCCGTCCCTCTCCCGACATAGGTCATCATACAGGGCGACCAAGGCTGTCTCGGTGCCAAAACCGGGCCTAAAACCCGATTGAAATGGGTCTAGATAATCGGTTTCATCCAAGAGCGCCTGGAGCTGGCCAGCAACCACTCGTTCCAAGATCTTGCCCAGGAATGGAACGTTCACTACTGGTCTGTAGCTGTTGAAATTTTCTGGGTCCAAGGAAGGTTTTTTCAGAAGTGGTCTCACTGCCGCCTCTTTCAGATGGCCAGGGACCGCTCCCTCTCATAAAGAGGCATTTATCACTTCCCTGGCCCAACCAGCTGTTCAATCTCTGCTAGTTTTTATAAGCCAAGAGGGGCAAGGATCTAGTACCGAAGTGGTTGCCCGCACCTGTCCAAGCACCTTGTCCACGTTCTCGAGCTGAACCAACTGAAACTCATCCAATAAAACATGACAAGACTGTGCTCCGGACACCTCACTAGGATCAACTGCTATAAACTGGGAGTCTAAGTCCCGGCGGATGCATAAGATCTTATTCTGGAAGTGTCCAGCAAACTCATCACAGCGGGTCACCGATGACTCTACTATGTCCTGAGGGCCAGAATGCATCTTATTTATAGAGTTCTTCACTGTATTGCTTCCATCTTCCTTTTATTTCATCTTGATCAGTCAGTTTGTTCCCCTGTTGATTATTCAACATCCCTACTCTTGGTTTAAATTTCCCTTTCATTTCTCCAATATTTTGGTGTAGGGCTCTTGTTCTACCCTTTTTGTTGTCCTCTTCTATTTCTATACAATAACTATTGTAATAGTTCTCTTTGTCCCTATGTACTAGTCACTGTATTGTTGCATTTAGGGTTCTAACCATGTTTCTATCTCCTTTTGCTTTTTCTTTCCTTCTCTCTTTAACCATTTTAAGAGTTTCTTCAGTCATCCATTGAGGTCTTTCTCTCTTTTTGCATTCTTCCCTGATAATGTCTCCAACTTCACTCCATAGTTCTTCTGGTTCACTGTCAACTAAGTTTAAAGCCTCAAATCTGTTCCTTATTTGATCTTTATATTCTTCTGGGAAGTTATTTAAATTGTATTTTGGCATTATGATTGCTCTGTTGTTCTTCTTTAGCTTTACGCTGATTTTCGATACGACCAGTTCATAATCTGTACCGCAGTCTGCTCCTGGTCTTGTTTTCGCAGAAAGTATGGAACTTCTCCAATTATATAATCAATTAGATTCCTGTATTGACCATTAGCGAATGTTCCATTCCTGGGCAAGATCTTGGAACGAGTGGTTGCTAGCCAGCTCCAGGCGCTATTGGATGAAACCGATTATCTAGATCCATTTCAATCGGGTTTTAGGCCCGGTTTTGGCACTGAGACAGCCTTGGTCGCCCTGTATGATGACCTATGTCGGGAGAGAGACAGAGGGAGTGTAACTGTTGATTCTCCTTGATCTCTCAGCGGCTTTTGATACCATCGACCATGGTATCCTTCTGGAGAGACTTGTGGAGTTGGGTGTTGGAGGTACTGCTTTGCAGTGGTTCCGCTCCTACTTGACGGGTTGTCTCCAGAAGGTAGTGCTTGGGGAACATTGCTCGACGCCGTGGGTCCTCCAATATGGAGTCCCACAGGGGTCAGTTCTGTCTCCCATGCTTTTTAACATCTACATGAAGCCGTTGGGTGCGGTCATCAGGAGTTTTGGAGTGCGTTGTCACCAGTATGCTGATGACACGCAGCTCTACTTCTCCTTTTCATCTTCTTCAGGTGAGGCTGTCGATGTGCTGAACCGTTGCCTGGCTGTGATAATGGGCTGGATGAGAGCTAATAAACTGAGGCTCAATCCAGACAAGACTGAGATGCTGATGGTGGGTGGTTTCTCTGATCAGATGGTGGATACTCATCCTGTTCTCGATGGGGTTACACTCCCCCTGAAAGAGCGGGTTCGTAGTCTGGGAATACTTTTAGATCCTTCCCTGTCACTCGAGGCTCAAGTAGCCTCGGTGGCCTGGAATGCGATCTACCAGCTTCGGTTGGTGGCCCAGCTACGTCCCTATCTGGACAGAGAAGATCTCACCTCAGTTGTTCATGCTCTGGTAACCTCTCGATTGGACTACTGCAATGCGCTCAATGTAGGGCTGCCTTTGAAGACGGTTCGGAAGCTACTGCTGGTGCAAAATGTGGCGGCCAGACTAATAACGAGGACCAGGCGGTCTGAACACATAACACCTGTTCTGGCCCGCTTGCACTGGCTACCAATATGCTTCCGGGCCAGATTCAAAGTGCTGGTTTTAACCTATAAAGCCTTATACGGCGCGGGACCACAATACCTTTTGGAATGCCTCTCCCGATATGAACCTGCTCGTACACTACGCTCAACATCGAAGGCCCTCCTCTGAGTTCCAACTCATAGAGAAGCTCGGAGGATGGTAACAAGAACTAGGGCCTTCTCAGTGGTGGCCCCCGAACTGTGGAATAGTCTTCCCGAAGAAGTGTGCTTGGCGCCGACATTGCTATCCTTTCGGTGCCAAGTTAAAACCTTCCTATTTTATCAGGCATTTTAGCTTTTCTTAAATATGTTTTAACTGGTTTTAGATTATGGATTTGCATTTATATTTTTTGTATTGTTCCATGTGATTCTATTGTATTTATTATATTTGTTGTACACCGCCCAGAGAGCTACGCTAGTGGGGCGGTATAAAAATTCAATAAAAAAATAAATAAATAAATTTGGTAATGTCCACGTGTACAGTTGTCTTTTTGGTTGCTTAAAAAATTTGTTTGCAATAAACAAATTCTTGGCTTCACAGAATTCAGTAAGTCTTTCTCCTGCTTCATTTCTGTCTCTTAAGCCCCATTTCCCAACAATTCCTAGTTCTTCTCTGTTCCCTACTTTTGCATTCCAGGCCCCCATGATAATCACCACATCTTGTTTTGGTGTGTGATCAATTTCTTCCTGTACTTCTGCGTAAAATCTCTCCAATTTCTCTTCTTCTGCATTTGCCTTTGAAGCGTAGACTTGGATGATGGTTATGTTAAGAGGTTTCCCATTTAATCTCATTGATATAACTCGCTCAGACCTTGCGTTGTAGCTCCTAATTGCTTTTGCGACATCATTTCTCACTATTAAAGCAACCCCATTTCTTCTTAATTTCTCATTTCCTGCATAAAATATTTTGTAGTTGCCTGATTGGAAACGTCCCATTCCCATCCATTTTAATTCACTCACGCCAAGTATTGTAATGTTGATATGTTCCATTTCTTGCTTGACAATTTCTAACTTCCCTGGTTCATGCTTCTCACATTCCATGTTCCTATTGTGTGTGTCGTACAACTCCGGATTCTCCTTTCGCATCTGTGCTCGTCAGCCTCTGGGCTTCCTCTGGACTTTGACCCAGCTGCATCATTAGTCACAGCACTACTCGTACTAGTCCTTTGTTCTTCCCCAGTAGCTCAGTGAGTGCCTTCTGACCTCGGGGTCTCATTTTCCAGCACTATCTCGTGTTGCATTTTGGATCCTCTGTTCATAGGTTTTTCGTGGTAAGAGGTATTCAGGAGGTGGTTTACCATTGCCTTCCTCTGAGTCTGGATGCATCTTAGTCTGGTGTCTCAGCTTTGACCATTCCACCTTGGGTGCCCCTGCTAGGAGTCTAGCCTCTTGGTCTAGACTCCTGATGGCATTGCTCTCAGCTTCTTCAACACTCTCAACCCCCCCCCTCACCACGTTAAGGTGTGCATCCTAGAGGGGGTTAACAAAGTAGAGTAATTAAAGATGAAGCGGTTTGGTCAGCTTCCCAACCCTTAGCAGTGTGCTTAACCCAGAATGACCCCTTTTATTCACAAGAATGACCACATGAACTCTTGTCACTGAATGTATCTTTCCCACTTTTCCAGGCCTTGGATTTGGGTGAGGAAAAGGAAGATGGCAACCCTTATTAAAAAACATGAACTTTTGTTTTCAGTTGATCAGTTAATGTTGGCTTGCTGTGCTGACACAAAGAAGTGTTATATATACTTTCCCTCCCTCGTGCAATTATTTTATTTATTGGTTTATTTTGCTGTCTTTCATTCCCACCTTCCATCCAGAACTTTGAACCTCCAACTGTGTCTTGTAAAACACACAAACACCAGGAATGTGTACAATTCCTAAATGCACCTACATCAAATCTGGCAGGCTTTAGAGGAGGATGAATAGCAGCTCTGGGCAGAAGTCACAGCTGCATTTTCATGCTGAATGCTTACTTTTGGGATTTATATGGATTTATCATGTGTGTTTGACAGCGATGCTGGTGATGTTTGCATAATCTTGTCTTGGGTGAGAGTTGAGTCCAGTGACATCTCATCCTCAGTGGCTCTATGCCTCATTTCAGCCTTTCCCAATCTGGTGCCCTCCACATGTTTTGGACTATAGCTCTCAGCATCCCTGTCCATTGGCTATGTTGGCTGGGGATTATGGGAGTTGGATCCAACTATAACATCTGTAGACACCAGGTTGGAGGAAGGTTTCTTTATATGCATCTCATCTTGACAGCTGCAATGAGCTCTATGTGAGGCTGCCTTTCAAAACGGCCTGGAAATCATTTTGTCCAGAATCTGGCAGCCACGTTGTTCACTCCACAATGGAGTTGCTTATTGGGTGGGAGCACATAACTGACTCCCTTGTTGAAACAGCAGCACTGGCTTTGGATTTGTTTCCAGGCACAGTTGAAGGTGATGACCTTCAAAGCCTACGTATGGTTTAGGACCAGAATAATCTGACGGACCTCCTTCTGCCATGCAACCCTGCTGGCTCATTCAGATAATCATCAGAGGGCCTCTTATGTGCCCCAGTTTATTTTGAGGTCTGCCTGGTTGTGACCAGGGAGAAGGCATTCTTGGTAGTTGCACCTAGACCAGGGATGGGGGATTTGTGGCCCTCCAGCTGTTGTTGGAATACAGCTGCCATCATCCTTAACCATTGGCCTATGCTGGCTGGGCCTGATGGGAGTTGGAGTCCAGAGACACCTGGAGGGTCTCAAATTCCCCATTCCTGGCTTTTGGAACTCTCTCCTGTGGGGAATTCATCTCATCCCTTCACTTTTAATGTTTCATCGGAATGCAAAGACCTTTTCTTTTTTAAAAAGGCCCTTTGTCTACAGGGATAGACAATCTGGTACCCTCCAGACATTCTGGACTACAACTCCTAGCAGCACCAGCCAGTGCACCTAATCATCAGGCACAATGGGAGCTGTAGTCCAACAACATCTGGAGGGCCTCAGATGGCCGAAGCCTGACCAATAACATCTTGCTTGATAGGTTTCCTTTATACTGTTGATGTGAAGTGCTAACTGATGTTATACTCCTGTTTTTGGTGCTATTATGTTTTAAGCCTTTGTTTTAAGTTTAATTGCCTTGAGCTAATTTTAGAAAAAGTGTGGTAGAAATATTTTAAATAAAGAAATACTATAATATTTTTAAAAAGAGTACTATGGCAAACAACATCAGAATATCCTGTTGTACTAGAGAAAGCAATTGAAGTGAGAGGGTCAAGTACAGAATAAGAGCATAAGGCTAACTTGTGCATAGTACTGATAGATATGTTGAAAATTTCACTTGTATTATTATTTTGTACTTATCTGATTCAGGTTGTACAGAATGCTGTCAAGACAGGAAGGCACAGTGCTGCTTCACTTCTGAATCTCAAAAAAAGAGGTTCTGGGTCCAGGTTTTCAGAGGAGCCCTCCCATGTGGTTTGGTGTCCCCCTTCCTCCTTAATTCTAAGTGTGGGGCTGTCATTTGCTCAGTAGTAAAGTAAAGGCATTCTACATGTGTTCAGAGGCACCTCTTTTTATTGCTCCACATGAAATGATGAGCCCAGGCACAAGTGCCATGCTTACTGTGCATTGGGCAGGACGTGGCACAATTTTCTCTTTTGCATTTAGCATTATAACTATAGGACTTCTAATGTAATAAAAAGGTAAAAGTGTCCCCGCACTTGTAGTGCGAGTCGTTTCCGACTCTTAGGGTGACGTCTTGTGATGTTTACTAGGCAGACCGTATATATGGGGTGGGATTGCCAGTTCCTTCCCCGGCCTTTCTTTACCCCCCAGCATATGCAGGGTACTCATTTTATCGACCACTGATGGATGGAAGGCTGAGTGGACCTCGACCCCTTTTACCGGAGATTCGACTTCCTCCTTTCATTGGAATCGAACTCCGGCTGTGAGCAGAGCTTCGGCTGTGTTACCGCCGCTTACCACTCTGAAAGGGGCATAGTCAAAATAGGAAGAGAGGTGCCAAGCACACATGTTTAAAGACTAATAGTATCTGCAAGAGGGTTCCCACCCCCACTCCACTTACTCCACTTACTCTGCTGAAAATAGAGGGGGGGGGAGGAGATATTTCCAGCTACCAAGGTCCCATGGAATGCTACACATCGTCAATCTCTCTCTCTGTCTCACTCACTCACTCACTCACTCACTCACTCACTCACTCACTCACTCACTCACTCACTCACTCACACACTCACACACTCACACACTCACACACACACACAAACACACAGGTCTGGTTCGCTCATCACATTAAAACATTAAAAGAAGCTATAGTTTGTGTGCTTAGCTCAGAAGTTCCCAGAACATTCCTCGTCCACTCCCGCTGCTGCCACACCGCAGATGAAACAAGTCTGGCTTGTCATGTTTCCAACCTGGGTTCATGGTTCAGTTCTCTCCAAACAAACCATGAGTGATGTGGTGACTAACATTTGCACCTGGATTACAGCTTGTGGTTTGTTTGAGGGGAAAAAACCACAACTCTGCGTTCTGATGACACAGCAGGCCAAATTCTAGCTTGTTTTGTCCACAGCGTGGCAGGAGTGGTGGCTGCAAGAACTTTTTACATTAAACCACAGTTTGTTTTAAACTATGGTTTAATGTGGTGTGTGAACTATGGATGTACCCTTTCTCTGATGTTTCATAGAATGACATTGCTTGTGAAAATCCCTTTCAGCTTCTCTATACCAGGTGGAAGAACTCCAGGTCTTTAAGATCTGGCCTCATGTCATTCACTCAACTCACAAGATGTTGAATTTGAGGAGTTGCACAGCTAGGCTTTCACAGAAACCTTCCATAGCAAACTTGGAGGCAGCATACACATCATTGAAGGGGACACCTGATTGGAAAGCAGAGATGAGCATTCCATCACAGCAGTCTGATCACAGGCTTGTTACATTCTTGCCTAAACAGAACTAGCATGGCAGAGGATACGTTTAACAGGGATTTCAGCACCCACCCAGATAGAAATTCAGTAATAGGCAAAAAAACTTGTGGTTTAAGAATGTACCTATAGCCAACCGATATTTCTATCAAACTTTAAAAGGCAGAGAAATTGGGCAGCTATAGTGAATGCAGCAGGGGAGCAGGAGACCTGACCTCCTCTCTGAGATATTGTACTGCCCTACAAATTGGTCAAAATGCAAACACCATTTGGGTTGGTCTTTCACAGTCCAATCCACTTGCTGTGTAGCTTGGAAGAATTTGGTAACATGTTCCTCTGTTGGGATTTTCTGCCATGCAGTCACAGCTAGGATAGGTAAAACTGACCATGGGGGAGGAGGAGGGTGAGGGGAGAGGGAAGGAGGAAGGGGGGGGAAGAGGGGAGCAGAAGGAGGGGGAGGGGGAAGGAGGGGATTGGAAGGGGAGGGGGAGGAGTGAAAGAAGGGGGAGGGAAGGGGCAAAATGGAGGTGATGGGAGGGAGGAGGGCAGGTTTGATTATTTGCAAAGTTATGGAGTTCAATGGGATTTACTCCCATGCAATCATGCTTGAAAATGAAATGGACTGCCTTCAAGTCGATTCTGACTTATGGTGACCCTATGAATAGGGTTTTCATGGTAAGCGGTATTCAGAGGTGGTTTACCATTGCCTCCCTCTGAGGCTGAGAGGCAGTGACTGGCCCAAGGTAACCCAGTGAGCTTCATGGCTGTGTGGGGATTCGAACCCTGGTCTCCCAGGTCGTAGTCCTAGGATAGGTAAAACTGACCATGGGGGAGGAGGAGGGAGAGGGGGAGGGCAGAGAGGAGGACAAGGAGGAGGAGGAAAGGAGGGGATTGAATGGGGTGGGGAGGGGAAGGGAGGGGTGAAGGAAGGGAGAGGAAAGGGGCAAGAGGTAGGGGATAGTAGGGAGGAGGAGTGGAGGGCAGTTTTGATCATTTGCATGCTTTTTGAATTCAGTGGGATTACTCCTGTGCAATCATGCTTAGGACAGGTGAAACTGACCTGGGGGAGGGGTGGGGGAGGAGGAGGGCAGGGAGGGGAGGGAAGGGGGAGGAGAGGAGATTGGGTGGGTGGGCACTGGGCAGAGGGCAGAGAGGAAGCCCCTTTCCTTTCCAAAAGGAAAACATTGTGAATAGTATCATTCTTTTTCAGGGTTTCCCCCACCTTTTTATTCTTCAGCAGGCACATGTAGACTCCCACCCAAATTTAAACCAAAGCTGTCTCTGGCCACATCCACACCAGACTGTTATTTCACTTTAGGTAGTCATGGCTTCTCCCAAAGAATCCTGGAAAGTGTAGTTAGTGAAGGGTGCTGAGAGTTGCTAGGAGATGCCCTGTTCCCCTCACAGACCTTCAGTCAGAGCGGCTGACTGTTAAACCACTCTGGCCACTGGAGCTCTGTCAGGGGAGTAGGAGTCTCCTCTCAGCACCCTTCGCAAACTACACTTCCCAGGATTCTGTGGGGGAAGCCATGACTGTCTCACCTGAAATCAAAGTCTGGTGTGGGTGTGGCCCCCTGATTAGACAAGCCCAGCAGCTGTGAATCTGGGTTTTAGAACACTGACAGTTGGTTTTTACTGAGCATGCCCAACATTATCATTCAGTTCAAGCCAAAATTTCTTAAATTAATTAAAAATCAGGCAGGCATTTTTTAACTTTTAAACTGCAGAAGATGAAGGTCAGAGTATGGGGCAAGGGTTAGGTCAGTAAGAGGATTACAGGTACTCTGTGAACATGGCTGGTTTTTAATGAATTTCAACTGATTATGAGAGCTTGACAGAAAAAAGTCCAAAAGAGAGGTTTCTCTCTCTTTTTACACTTTGAACTCTCAATTCTTTCAGACTGTTTTGTGTATCACTATGACAACTTAGAGGGTTGTTAAGCAAGCATTTCTGAGTTCAGGACTATACGTTTTGTAAGGTTTTGTTTTGAAATGAGCTTATGGGAAGGATAAGAATGGCATGGGGGTATTTTCAATTTAACATTGTGGAATGCAAAATATCCATGCTGACTCTTGTGGCTGTATAATCTGATAAAAATAAGGGGGATGCTACTTGAGGATATGAAGAAAGTGTGTGTGTGTGTGTGGCACATTATGGGTTGTGGAACTCAGATGTTTTGCAACAAGGGATAAACACAGACTTACAATCAAGGCAAGATTACATGCAATCTTGGCAAATGTGTGTTCCCAAAAATCCACATTTGCTAGGATAAAATGAATTCCAAAACTGGATATTAGAGTTTTATAACAAACTTTAAAAAATAGAATTAAGTCAGATCTTTAATGTTGATAGTTTGTTACCACAGATAAGAATACAAAATAGGAATAGGCATAGGAAACAGACCCCAAATTTCATCCTGAAGGGAAAAAAAATCCTTTACAAAATGTCAACATTCTATATTTTTGAGTTAGAAGCTGGTGGTCCAAAATTCATTTCAACTTTATCTCGGATGGAAGATCCTGTATGCTCCCTATCATTTGTGGGAGTTTCATACCTGCTGATAGATTTGAGTGGTCTGCTGCTGATGTGGAAATTCCTGGGCCCACAAGGTCTCTATTTGCTACAGGTGTTACAGAGCTAAGCCAAGGGTTTACGGATGCATCAGTCTGGATGTCTGTGCTCTGCTTCCTCCAGCACTGCCCCCCCATTCTGTTCATACCATGTAATCCCATGACGCTGCTGATGACTACAATGTGCCCTTTGTGGTATTGCTTCCTTTCGGGGAGAACGGCTTTGATCATGCGGATGGCACCAAAAAAATTGGTCTCAAAGATGCGCTTCATGTCATCGATAGAGATGGACTCTACAGGGCCTACAAGCCCCACACCTGCATTGTTCACTGGAAAACATAAGTTATGGAGTTAAAAAAAAGGAGCTCCATTAATTCCCCAGCAGCACCGCTTCCTGTCCTGCCAGAGGATGTTCTGGGCAGGAATGGGGATTTCCATTTTATTTCCACCCTTGGTCCATGCATATCCACCTGCTCCTCCTCCCCAGGAGCTCTCCCTCACCCCTTTAATGCTTCACTGATGCCTGCCATTTCTTCTTGTAGATCAGCCCAACCTGATGTCCTCCAGATGTTTTGGATTACAACTCCCATAAGCCCCAGCTAGCATGGCCAATGGTCACGGATAAGGAGAGTTATAGTTCAACAACATACAGAGGACTCCAGGTTTGGGTAAGGCTGTTACAGATGGATGTGTGGCTGCTCTACTCCTAAAGTGGCCATTTTATTAGCCACAGGGCGAGGGGATTGTGCCTGGGACATTTTGTATATCAAACATGCATTTGGTGTACAAAATGGCCTCTCCCCAAGGGAAACTCTGTGGGTACCAGGCAACCACCACATCACCTCATCATAGCTGTGCCTAGCAACTACAAAAATGATGCTCCTCAATCTTCTCAGACATGACAAAAAAGGAGCAGGCCAGAAATTGTGGATTGGCCCTATTTTAGACACAGGGAGAGTGAATTAGCTCTGGATATATATCACAATCGGGTAAGAACCTCTGAAATGAATCCTTTGCAGCTTATATACTGGTGATGTAGTAGAGGGGGAATGTGAGAGGGTGCACAACTTCAGCAATCTCCATGCCCCAGACCAAGAGCAATGATATTATTTGCAAGAGGGCCAGGGTATTGGAAGGAGATGGACCCTTCTTGTTCTGACAGTTGAATGCATGATAACATGGCTTTTGAGTTTTACTATTATTTGTGACAGATTACCATAGAGGAAATCATATCCTATGCCTATCGGCTGGTTGTAATATATCCTCATAAATTGGGCATTGTGCCATGTACTGCTACTCTCTCTCTCTCTCTCTCTCTGTGTCTGCTGCCTACATATAAATGGTTTGACAGTTCCTTGCATATTTGGACAGTTCTTGGGATCATGGCTACAAGTACAGTTATTTATTCCTTGTTTTACTCACCAGAAAGTAGTTTCTGTGCTTTTAAAATATACTCACTTAAGGACCTGAGAAAGGTTGAGCACACTGAACTGAAAACAAAACCCAACATGTAATATAATGGAATGAGCACACTGATCAGCAACCTGGACTATGTGTTTCCTCCAAAGAGCCAAAGGGTGGCATTCACAATTCTCTTACCCTGGTTTTATCCTTATGACAGTCGTGTAAGGTAGGAAAGGCTTTCTTAGTTAGCCAGTTAATTTTATTGTCTTGATCATAAAACATCAAAACATACAAATGCAGATGCAGAGAAAATCAAAGAACATTTATAACCTCCCCCCCCAGGGAGCTGTATAAATCCTGCTTATTAAACTTACTGTGTTATCACAACCTGTATGGAATCTGAATGAGTAATCAAGGTTTAAGAGACAAGAGGACAGAAGTAGCCATTCTGTGGTGGGGCGTTTTTCCAGGGCAAGCACTTATCAGAGTAGAGTGTGCCCTGTGCTGAATTCATTTTAGCACATCTGTTATTTTCTGACCAACCACAGCATGGTAACATAGGATATCCTCCTGACTGAACACCTACCCAGCACATCCAGCCGTTTCTCCGGAAGGCTGTTAATGCACTCAGTGACCAACTCATCACTGCAGACATCAAGGTGCTGGATGCTGAGAGTCTTGTTGAGTGTGTCCCCAGCGGCTGCCTCTAGCTTGTCCTTCTTGCGCAGGTCACGCATAGTGGCAATAACTGGGAGGGACAAAGAGCACAGGCGCATAGCCACACGTTCTGTAGTAGTGAGTTGCATAAGGGCAGATTGGAGAATGGGGTCTAATAAACAAATGAAAAAGCTGGTATACATCTAGCCCCATCAATTTCAAGTAATATCGTTTTCAGATGTGTTAAATATAAATGAAAGGAATACATTTTAAAAATAACATGCCAAGACCTTGTCTGTCATCCCAGCGCTCTTGTACTCATTGACCAAGCACTAGAAACTAGAAGTAGGTTTACTTCTTACTGAACAACTGAGTAGAAAATAGCTTGCATGAATTTTATTAGGTCTCCATAAGGACTAGAAACTTTATTTTCACAAAAGCTGAACACATTAGGAAGAGTGGATCAGGGCCCCTGATTCTTCTGCAGTTTAGAGAGAGCAAGAGTTTATCAGTTTTTTAAAAAGTGTGTGTGTGTGTGTCCCAGTGACTCATAGAAAGCCCCCCCCCCATGGTCTGCTGTTACATAGCCTGACACCCCTATGGCCCAGGTCCCAGATTGGCTGACTCTGAAGAGGAGAATGCTAGCTCTTTGCTAGCGGTCAAGAGGGCAATTGAGGATTCATGCATTGTAAGCTGCTTTGGGGTCATGATGCTAAATCCCTCTGGGGCTAATCTTCTCTGTGAGGGTGAGGTGAGGTGGTGGATGAAAGCCCAGCTGCCAGTGGGAGGAGATGCAACTTGTGCGGGTGTGGGTGCAGGCATCCTTCCATGCATGTGCATGTACGTTTTTCTGTGTGGATCCTACACTCAGATTTTGTACATATAGTTTTGTGTGTAGTCTCTCTTTGGGAAATAAAAGCAATAAGAAAACCTACACACAGCATGTGTGGGCAATTATAATAATACCTAGCAATATGTAATGTAGTATATAAGTCAGGGATGGAGAACCTATGGCCCTCCAGATGTAGCTGGACCCCATCAACCCCAGCCAGCACGATCAATGGTCAGGGATGATGGGAGCTAGAGTCCAGCAACTTCTGAAGGGGCACAGGTTGTCTATCCCTGACACAATATACTACAGTATACTATATCACAAACATACTTAGCATTTCGGGGTGTTCAGAACACTTGCATGCATCAGCACAGTTACAGTAATCCTTACAACAGCCCAGTATAGCAGGTTAGTGTTATTATCCATCACCAAAGGTTTGGTGATATGAGCCCAGTCAGGGACAGACAGGGCATTGCCTCAGCTAATACCCCATTGGGGAGGAACTATAGCTCAGTAACAGAGCAAAGTTCTCAGGTTCAATCAGTGGCGCCTCTAGTTTCTAAAAAAAACAAAGTTCACCTAGTGGATATGCTGCAGAACAACTCTTTTCCTGTAACCCTGGAAAGCTGCTGCCAATCAGAGTAGAGACAATACTACTCTGACTTACCAGTATGAGGCATATTTCTGTCCCATATTGCAGATAAGGGGCTGAGGCTAAGAAAAAAATGCTTGCTTAAGTTCATGTAGAAGCAAGGTTCAATGTTAACATCCTGACTTCTGATCCATAGCTCTTTCATACGCTGCCAGGCCTGGCCTCCAAGAGGTCTTCTGTATCTTTACAAGTTGTGCAGGGGGAAGGGAGAATCCCACCTTCTGGTTTTTCCCATTACAATGTTGCAAGAAAACCTGCCCTTGGCTGAATTTTCTCTTCTTTTAAAGATACAGGATCATTTTCAGGCCCTGAGCCTGGCAACCCTACTTTGAATATTAGGCAGGCGCCATCTCTGATATCTTTTTGGCACCTTTTGAAGACTTTCCTCTTTCAACAAGCCTTTTAGGTTGAAACCTATCCCAGTTTGCGTCTGTGTTAGAATTGCTTAATATGTTTTTAAATAATGTTTTTAACCCCTTTAAAAAGTTTTTTAAAATGTTTTTAACGCTATTTTGTTTTAATGTATTTTAAGATCTATTTTTATGATGTTTTAAAGTGTTTTTAGCGCTTTGTTTGCCGCCCTGGGCTCCTGCTGGGAGGAAGGGCAGGATACCAATTAAATAATAAATAAATAAATACATAAATGGGGTGACTGTCACTACCTTAAATGGCCTTAATAAAAGGTCACGTAAACTCACAGGGGATAGGTCTGTCAATGGCTGTTGCCCATGATCACAAAATTGAACGTCCAGATATAGGAGTAGTGTACCTTAGAATCCCAGTTGCTGGGGATGGACAGAAAGAGGATTATCATCATCTTCATGCCCTGCCTCATTCCGTGAGCTTTTGCCTGGCCACTGCTGTAAACAGTATGCTTGACTAGATGAACAGGTGAGAGTCAGTGTGGAGTACTGGCTAGAGTGTTAGTTTAGGACCTGGGAGACCAGGGTTCAAATCCCCACTCAGCCATGAAGCTTGCTGGGGTGACCTTGGGATAGACCCAGTCTCTCAGCCTAACCTACCTCACAGGGTTGTTGTGAGAGTAAAATAGAGAGGGAGGAGGATCATGTATGCCACCTTGGTGGAAAAGTGGGATATAAATGTAATGATAAATTAGTTAATAATAATAATGTTTTAGCCTGATTAAGCAAGCCTGTTTTGTGACATCTGTGCATGGGGCATGCATTGTAGATGCATGAATATGGTGCATGCAGTGTACATATGTGAGGTGTGCTTTTTGGAAAGCTGTGCATACTGGGCAAACAACGTTTGTGTCTGTTGTTGTGCATGAAGTGTTTGCATTCCTGCGCATATTTGGTGTTAGCGTATGATACAGACACACACACACACACACAGAGGGCACAAGCATGAAGTTCCCAAAGGCTGCTGGTGTGTCAGTCAGTGCAGCATTATCTAACAGATCTATGGGTCATTCCCTGCCTAATGCCCTTTGGACTCAGGTCCTCCCTGATCCAGTTGCTTATGTCTGGGCTCTGTGAGTATGGCCTCTTGTTTGGATTCCGCCTCCCATGGCAAACAGAGCAAAGTAGGTGGGATTGGAATGGAGAGGGATAGGGCTGGGGGGTGAGGGTTGGGAAGAGCTTTGTTGACATTCTTACCATATTTGATAACCCCCATGCCATCGCCATCTGTAGTTGGTTACACAAGTGGCCTTTGAACATGGTTGGAGTCCACACCCAGCCAAGCTGCTGGGCTTGCATCTATTCTGAACACAGTAGGAAATGGGGGCAAGGGGGAGACTGCAAGATCTGAGGCTGGAGGGAAAGCAGGCAAGGTAGTGGGTGGTGGGAAGAGTATCTGTTGGGGGCAAACCCCAGAAAGCAGAGTATATTGTGGGTACAAAGTGCCTGCAAGGCAGAAGAGAACTCTGGGGAAAGAGGGTGCCAGATTGGGTGGGCAATACAGGCAGGAGAGTTCCCTGGGCCTGACAATGTAAGGGTGGGTGGCACACCGTAGGTGCCAGACTGTGGCAGAGCACTGAGAATAATGCCAGACTGAAAGGAGCAGACTGGCCTGTGCTGTGCTCTTGTAGCCCTCCAGTTATCACCTTGTCTCTGCTTCCACTTTCCCTCCCTGCAAGTTGCAGGGCTGAACATTAGAAGACACTAGGCTTTGCCACGGCAGAGCTTTGTGGGTAACCTCTTTGAGCTATGCAAGTTTGCTCCTTTGCAAAAGGTCCCATCCCAGAGCTGCTGAATTCCAAAAAGAGCACCTAAATCATGCCCCAAGCAAGCCCTGCCCCACCCCTTTGTGGATGCCCCAGTCTCACCGTGAAATCGCTTCCTTGGATCCTGTGCCAGTTGCACAGCCATGTGCAACCCAATGCCTGAGGAACAGCCGGTGATAAGCACGGTGCGTGGAGCTGCCTTGGCCATGGCTGAGCTGCAATGACTGGTGCCTGAAGGGATCAGCATAGAGGGAGTGACAGCTCTCCAGCATGTGACCCAGTGATCAGCTGGAGACTTGAACTGCTGACAGGGCTGGAGTGGGTGGGGCATCTCCTTCAGGGCAGATGGCCACCCCTCAGAAACTTCTGATAGTAATTCCCAGAGCTCCATCACTGCTCACCTCTCACCAGCTGTGTCTATGGGGTTCTTACAGCCATGGCCAGCATTTTACCTTGTTACATACCCTGGTGGGCCATGAACACAGGCTGTTCTGGTGGGTGACCCTGGACTCTTAAAAAACCATGAGAAGTAGAAACCCTTTATGTGAGCACTACACAAACACGCTCCGGATAATTTAGTGTGGATTTTTTTTATTGTTTACTTTTAACTACCCAATTGTAATGAAAATAAAGACATTTTATGACTAGTAGTGTGCAAGGCTAAAAGGATGTTCTATAACCCAGAAAGTCCCAACTTTAAATTTTGCTGTTGCTGAGAGCTCAGTGACCTTGGGCAAGCAATGATCTTTCAGCCCTTACTCTTTCAGCTGCAGTATATGGAGGGTAATAATGTTTGTTTGTTTGTTTGTTTGTTTTAAGGTGGGTTTTTCCAGTTTCCCAGTACATGCTATAGATAACATGGGGATTCTGTAATGCATGTTAGCCATTGCAAATGCAAAACCAGGGGAGTTATATTAATTAAACCAGGTGAATGAATCCAGAGAAGAGAGGGATGATATTATGTATTGTAAATGTGGGAGAATCAGGATTCAAACAAGGGGCAAGAATTTGAAGCAATGCTTTATGTAAGATGTGGGGGTGTAGACTTTTGGGGCACACATTTGCCCGTTTTGCCATTTTGCAGTGTCTGTTTCTTGTCACTAGATGGCGATATACCCCAACAATGACTCAGGCCCTGGCTGTAATAGAGATGTTGCTTAACCACTCCATGCTCTTTTGAGATCAAACTGGCCCATCTGAATCAATTAAGAAATTGGGAGGGTGTGGTTTTAATAAATAAATAAATAATGAATCAATGAATCAATCAATCCCTTCAACGGTTTAAATCTGCCCTTTATCCCTAAATCCAAAAGTTAAATTATTCTTATGCCCGGACATAGCTTCTGTACATCAGTAAACTTTCTTTCTGTTCATTTTTGTAACCATCTCTAGTTTATCTCACGGGTAAAAAAAATAAAAATCAATAATGGTGCGTTATTTGGGAGGAGGTTGTGATAATTTTTAGCGCTTCTCCCAATGCTAAATTCTCTATTCTGTATTAGATGAAAATCTGACCTAATTTATGCTTACCTTACAGGGCAATCCTGCAGGTCTACTCAGAAGAAAGTCCCACTGAGTTCAGTGAGACTTGCTCCTTAGTAAATGGGTACAGTCTCAATGTGCCATTGAAGGCTTGGCCAACAAGCAGTGAGGATAGTCTTCTTGACCAGATGCCTTAAAGAAATTATGAGAACACTGACTCAGCATTTCATAGCAAGGATCACCTGCCTGAGAGAAAACAACCACTAGTTCTTGTGGCATTTTAAAAGATGAACAAACTTTATTGCGGCATACGCTTTTAAGGGCAACAGTCTATTTCATCAGATGCAAGAAGTGTTATCCTGAATTACAGGTCTCTGTACTTTCTGCATTTAATTTCTGACTATACTGTTTACTGTTGCATCTTCCCCTATCTATCTATCTATCTATCTATCTATCTATCTATCTATCTATCTATCTATCTATCTATCTATCTATCTATCTATCTATCTATCTATCTATCTATCTATCTATCTATCTATCTATCTATCATCTATCATCTATCATCTATCATCTATCATCTATCATCTATCATCTATCATCTATCAATCTAACTAACTATCTAACTATCTAAGACTGCCTGCCTGCCTGCCTCTCAGGATAACACATCATGCTTGTGCTATAATAAAATTGTTAGTCTTTAAGGTACCTCAGAACTTTTTGCCACCACTTCACTTACTTTAACCCCCAGCCTATAAATACCGCACTCTTTTTTCAAATCCATCCATCCATCCATCCATCCATCCATCCATCCATCCATCCATCCATCCATCCATCCATCCATCCATCCATCCATCCATCCATCCATCCATCCATCCATCCATCCATCCATCCATCCATCCATCCATCCATCCATCCATCCATCCATCCATCCATCCATCCATCCATCCATCCATCCATCCATCCATCCATCCATCCATCCATCCATCCATCCAATCCCTTTTTCTCTCTTTCTCTTCTCTTCAATTAAACTTAAGAAGATGCACATCAGTGCTGGTGGTGCTGTGCGTGCAATACAACTTTAGTAAGTTGCCATCTCTTACCCCATGCACATTTCACAGTGGGAGAGAAGGTGGGAGCATGTAAGCTGCACAACAGGCTGGGGAGCATCTAGACAAAAAGATCAGGCAGGGGAATGGGCAGCAGGAGCCACAGTTTCTGCCTCAGGAAATATATGGCTCTCTCCAGTTATGGTGGGGAGTGGTAACTCACTTTAGGTCAGGGCAGAGGTGAGTAGGTCTAATTCTCACTAGGATCACATCATCCAGGAGATCCATGACTGCATCTGCCAGAGCTGTTGTTCCCACCTTAAAGCTGCTATTTGAGGGGAGCCCAAATTTTGAGGGGAAGTGCCCAAATTTGATTGGAGCACTGATAGAAGGGTGGGAAGGTAGTATTTCTTCCTTCTCCCTCTGCATCATTTTCTGGATCTAAATCCATCTGCTAAAGCTACTATCAGCCTCATACTAGGGAATAACAACAACAACAATGCAGGTATTTGTATCATGCTTACATTTCCCCCCTCTGTAGGATTCATAGCAGTTTGGCAGGAAGTTTAGATTTGGAAAAATGTCAGACAAAAGGTTAAACACCCCCTTCTCCACCATCACCACTGCTCTGATCAAAACTGGAGAAGGTCCCCCACAGCTGTTTTAAAGTAAACAACAAATGCCAGGAGTTCCAATCACAGACCTCTTGCATCTCATGTGGTCTGGACCTCAGCAAGTAAACTTGTGCCATCTGGGCTGTACAGTACAGTATTACAGAGGGAGCTCACATGATTGAGTGCTCCTCCATACAAGAAATTCCCACCATGAAGAATTGCTGTCATAACCTAGCTGTATCCTTTTCTATGCGCAGCAATGTATTTTTTTTACCATACTTTTTAATTTTTTTGTTAATCTATGGAGAAGCGTTTAATTCTGTAAGCCTGTAGCTGCATTCTGAAGTGTGCTGGCCCTACTGTTGGGCAGAATGAGGTAGCTGCTTCAGGTGGCAGATGCTGGAAGAGGGGAGAAAGGAGAGGTTGCTTGGCTGAGTGTGTGCATGTGCCACCTGCTTTGTACCCTGTAAAGCGAGCCTGCTGCTCTCAGATGCAGTGTGGGATGCTGTCCCATCACCAGTGCTGAAGTAAGATTCAGGTACCAGTTTGGTGCATTTAAGGGAAGGATGGTAAATTAGTTCATTGAATTTGTTAATCACTTCCCACAAAAGACACTCCCAAAGTGATTTAATATAATAAAATACTACAGCTCAGTAGAAAATACATAAACATATTAAAACATATTCAGAGTAAATATGTCCAATCATTGATGCTGCCCAAATGCCCAGGAATATGAAAATGTCTTTGCCTAGTGCCAAAACTATGTCAAAGTTAGAGCCAGGCGGGCCTCCTTGGGACAGCATTTCATAGATGGATGGCACCATCTTTTCTTAGCCTCAGACAGCAAAATATATTGAGCTGACTGCAGCCCAGACACAATTTTACCATGCCTCAGTGGAGAAGTAGGTCCTAGTTGAGTGTCATGATAACTTACCAGCCAAGAACTGATGTTTTAAGGCCCATTTGGCACCCTCTGTTTATTACCCAATAAATATATGCTCATTTCTCATTTGTCACACAAGATCTGCATATCACGTCTCTTTCGCTGATAAAATACCACACTTTAATCAGAAAACTACCAGCTTTCATACTGTGTGTGTGTGTATTCTTCCTTATAGAGAGCTTAAATTGCCTTTGATTGCTGTGTAGAATAGGACTGTGTTGGCTCGGGCAGAAAATTCAAATGGCATCAACCTTGCCCTATTAGCACATAATGCAATCTAGTGGGAAATTGTTTCCATTGATTTTGCATCACTTCCACCCATTTCAGCGGGGCTTGCCCAAGAAAACATCCTTCACTGGATTGTGTCCAGTCTGTCAGATCTGTCAGCCTGCCTAGTCTCCTGCTCAAAATCCACCGTCTGAGCTGGCCACCTCATCTTTTGAAGACGTAGAGTTGCCTCTGCTCTTTTCCTCCAACTCTTTTGACAGGCAACAGGTGGACCTGTTTCCCAATGATGACCTTCCTCATGTCCCACAGAGATGCAGAACCCCACAAAGCACCACATATTTTTCAAGAGAAGAGACCTGATTTTATGTATAGTGAGGGGAGGGAATAAAGGGCAACTGTGTTTGCCCTATCTCTGGGGTTTGCTGTGGCAGTTCCTCACCCCCCCCCTTTCCTTCTCATCTCCCAAAGTCCTTGGGGGGTAAGAATGAGTCATCCTGTTGCCTCATGGTATGAGTCACTGGCTCAGCTCCGGAATTGTTGACCCAGATTTTTAAGTTCCCAGCAAATATTTACAGCTGTATCTGGAGTAACATCCCTCAGCCCCCGTGGCTGGAACCAGCCCAGCTTTCCTGCTGGCCTGGCCTTTATGGCTGCCTCTCCTTGTAAAAGCTTAGTGGGGCCTCTGTCTGGGAAGGAAGATAGCTTGTGTGTCCAGGTTTAATCACAGCACTCCTAGCTGAGAACAAGCTGCTCTGATGTATTGATCAGGTTAGCCACCACAAAAATCAAGGGGTATATGCCAAAACTGTGCCTACACAGAAGAGGGAGGAGAGTTTTAGTGGCTCTTCCAGCCCTGCTCGCAGTGGTGTATTCAGCAAACACGCTCAGGAAATCAGAGCAGAAGGAACTGGGATCCATTCCATCTAGGAAATACTTTCTTTTTGATCTGAGGAAAGGAGGTCTATGAATGGTCCTGTCTGGCAACTGGGGCATTGAACTGGTTAGCCCTTTAGCTTATAGGGCTACTATTTTTGTTTCCCTTGGCTCTGACGAGCTCTGACGAGCTCTTGAAGAGCAGCCTGGCCTGTAGATATTAACTTTTCCTGACATGGGAATAAATAGTGAGAAAAGCTTTCTCTGCTGTATTTCTGCTTTAGGGCTAAGGTTGCAGGGGCGGGGACAGTATATAGATCTAAGGTGGCAACCCTACTGGTCTCTTCTAATTCTATGGTGTTAAGTCCATCACAAGTCCTGGTTTCTTGCCCCTTTGAGATGAATTCACCCTGTGGCAAATGCAACAGCGATGCGATGTGCTATGTGCTCATGTCTTGGTTGTGAGTTTCCCATAAGCCATCTGAACAGAATGCTACACTAGATAGGCCTTTGGTCTGATCTAGCCAGGCTCTTCTTATGTCCTTAGGCTGCTGGGCCTAAGGCCGGTGCAACAGTGATGTGTATGATGATGTCCCATGTTGTTGGGCCTTTAGGGCACATGACAAAGCCTATGCTGGTGAAAGAGCAGGAGCAGCACTTGATGGCAGGTTAAACCTAAGGGAATATAAGCAGAGCTGAGCTGGAGATGCCCTAAGTTACTACAGCTCAATAAAATGAAATGAAATCACTTAAATAACATATTCATCAACAACAGTGGCATCACAAGTACTGATTGAGAGGAGGAGCCAAGAAGCATTGAGAGTTGTTGACTGAAAGATGGGGTGAGTGGAGGAATAGGAGGCCTCATTGATTCCAGCCCCCACTACTAGTACAGGCTTCATGACTGGCAAAGTGTTTCTAGTGCTGCAAGTCCTCTTGCTCTCATCACCTTTTGGATGCCCCATCCTGAAGGGACAGAATAATAGGGAGGAGGAGGCTGTACTGCATAGCTTTCATTCCCCAGCTTTCCTAGACCTGCGTCCCAACATGTCTGGGCTCCTGGGAGCTTTTCTCACATTCTCAGCCTGCAAAGTTTAACACTAGGACTGCACCTCCATTGGCACCATGATTTAGGGAACCCCTGATAAAAGACATGTGAGCTCACCACCACCACTTGACCCAGAAGAAGCAGGGGTGGAAATGGAGAATATTTCTAGTATTCTTGGGTGCTCTGTGCAAAGTGAGAATGTCAGAACTGCTGGGGTGGTGGTGGTGGGATTCCTTTGCTGGTCTTGCAGTCCTAGCAAATGCCCAATCTTGACACCCTCTGGAGTGTCCCTGACCTCCATCAATACATAGACTC
Source organism: Rhineura floridana (assembly GCF_030035675.1). Lineage (NCBI taxonomy): Eukaryota > Metazoa > Chordata > Lepidosauria > Squamata > Rhineuridae > Rhineura > Rhineura floridana. The sequence goes on along the minus strand of NC_084482.1, from coordinate 13,501,977 downwards.
AGTCTGAGCATCTGTGATGTTGACTACAGTTTGCTCAGCTCAGCCTGGCACCTACTCCTGGGGATCTGGGAAGCAGCCAATCCTCACTCACCTTGGTGAACTTGGGGAGTTTCTTTAGGCTAAGCCAGACCATTGATCCACGCAGCTCAGTATTGTCTGCACAGACCAGCAGCAGCTCTCCAGGCAGAAGTCATTCCCAGCCCCACCTGGAGATTCCACGGACTGCATTTTTGTATTTATTTATTTTATTCATTTATATCCCACCTTTTCCCCAGAACTGGGACTCAAGGTGGCTTGCAAAAATTAAAACAATTGCAGTTAAAAACATGTAAGTAAGACATATAGAAAGTTAGAATTAAAATGTAATTAAACTATAGAATTAAAATGAAAAATGCAAAATAAAAATCAGGAAAACAGCACCCCTGCAGTCAGTTCCCAAAAGCCTGCAGAATAGAAATGCTTTCACCTGCTGGGGGAAGGACAGCAGGTGGGAGCCAGTCTATCTTCTCCAGGAAGGGAGTTCCAGAGCCTGGGGGCTGCCACCGAGAAGGCCCTCTCCCATGTTCCTACCAGATGTGCCTGTGAAGGTGGTGGGACCAAGAGACAGGCCTTGCTTGATGATCTCAGAGCTCAGACAGGCTCATATGGGAAGACACGGTCCTTCACATGCATGTGCTCTACAACCAAGCTGCAGCATGTGTGGAGAGAGGGTGCAGCTGTGTTGGGAATCTATATGTCTATCACAGAGAGAAAGAGATTCTGAATATATGCTGGAGGTTCTGTGTGGACGTTCACAGAAATGCCTGTCTATGAGGTGGAGAATGGAAACGGGGATTTGTGTGTGTGCGTGCGTGCGTGAGAGAGAGAGAGAGAGGAGATTCTGTAGGTGCTTCTGCAGGATTAAATATGAGTTAGGATCTCCCCCTAGGGTTGAACCCTAGACCCTGTTTTCTCTGTCAGGGCATGGAATATGTTGATAACTGAAAGGAAAGTATCTTCCAGCATTGTAGAACGTAGCCCTTCCACACACTGCAAATCATCTCTCATATATGCGTGGCTTGTGGGAAGGGATACCAGAACAAATGTGCTGGCTCTGAAGCAGCCTTGAGCCCAGGTGGGACCTGAAATTCAGAAACTGAATACTCCTTCCTCTCTCTCATCTAAGGAGAGGAAGAGAGATGTAGTGTTGTGTTAAGAGCCTGATCCGATGAACATTTACTTCAAAAGTGGGATTTTCAGTGGAGTTTTACTCCCTAGTAAGTGTGCATTGGACCGAGGTCCCAAAGCTGTGATCTCTTGCTCCAAGGACAAGGCCCTCTGGATGTTGTTGGGGCTGTAATTCCCATATTCCCTGCAATTGGCCATTCTGGCTGGGGCTGATGGGAGTTACAGAGTCCAACATCACCTGGAAGACCCCACATTCCCCATCTTTTCCCTAGGTCCACTAGAGGAGGGATGGGGAAGCCCTGACTCTCCAGCTGTTGTTGGACTCCAACTTCCATCAGCCCCAGCCAGCATGGCCAATGGCCAAGGATGGCGGGGAGTGTAGTCCAACAATATCTGGAGGGTCTCAGCTTCCTTCTCCCTGTCTCAGAGTCTCATTGAGTTCGTCAGGACTTGCTTCCGAGTAAACGTCGTGAGGCCTGTCGGTTCTGGAAGAGTGCTTTTTATAGCCAAAGGGGTGTAAAGGGAGAATTCTTGCGTGTGTGACTGTGAATGAGGGTGAAAGGGGAGGGGGGATAGCTAAACAAGAAGCCCTCTCTCTCTGTGATTAACTTACTGGGTATCATGAGAAAGGCCAGGGCTCAATACATTAACGGAGCAGAGCTAGCACCCTCCGTTTCTCTCCGCCTCCCCCCATCTCGGGCTAGCCAGCCAAAGTGAGTGGGCTGGGTCGGGTTCAGCGGAAGCCCCTCCGCGATCGCAACCCCCTCCACCCTATCTCACCCCGGGCTGTCTTCTCGCCTTGCCTGAGCAAGTGGGGGAGGGCGCAGGGCGGGGCCAGGCGGCTCTCTCTCGCCTCGGCGCTGGCTTCCAGCCGCTCCAAGGAGTCTGCGAGCCGAGTCGGGAAGCCCCCCTGCCAGAGCCTTCGGCGGAGCCAGGCACCGACAGCATGGCGAGTCCCGGGGGTCTCCGGAGCCACCTGATCTGCTTCCTGGCCCTCCTGTGGGGTGAACCTCCCCGGACCAGGGCAGGTAAGGGACGCAGGGCGTTTCGGGGAGGGGTTGCTCTGGGACGAGGGAGATGCCGGGCGGCTGCTGCTCTCCGTGCGCATTCCTCCTAGAGCATCGTTCGTACAGCGCCTAGCCCGCGGGGCTGATGCTGCAGGAGCGCAGGAAGCTGCCTTCTACCGAGTCTGACCGAACTGAGCTCGGTATTGGCCACACTGACTGGCAGCAGCTCTCTCCGGGGTTCCAGCCCAGGGAAATTCCCAGCCCTACCTGGAGATGCCGGGGATTGGACTTGGGGCCTTCCGATGCTCTACCAGTGAGCTACGGCCCTTTCCCCAACTTACAATACATACGAGCAATTTAAAACAATCGTTCTAGCGATACCTTTGGGGCTGCACAGGGTTTTGAAGCTTGCCTTTGTCAATGACACGCTGCGTTTCTTTAACTGTTTGAGTTTGACCCCCCCCCCCCATTATGTTACTCCCTCCTCTATTCCATTACCAGCCACTTGTTCCACAGGTGAGCGTGCAGAGCGCCTTCTGTGCCATGGTGCGTGTGTGCGTGTGTGCGTGCCTGCTGCTCGTTGCTGCTTGCCTGTGAGGACTTGAGACACTGATCCCAACATTGGCATTCAAAGCAGAAGAGAGCATCTGCCTCCGACCAAAACATCAAAACAAAGCTGAAGCGCACCTCCTCAAACCTGATTAAGGGAGGCGGGGGACATTTATCCCCCAAGTCCAAATGTGAATTAGGGAGGATCCTTCTTTTGCGGACGCTTTAACCCGCTCATGTCCGGCTGGCACAAGGAGGGAGGCTCTACCTGCCAGTTAGGAGCCAATCCTTACCTCAGTGTTTGTGTCTCTTTCCAGGGGTCTGCATCCCTCTTTTCCAGGCTGAGGATCTCAGCCTTACCTCAGCTTAGTGACCCTTCCCAAGGGTCTGCACTCCCTTTCCTCAGGATGCCTGCCCACAACTTGATGATGACGATGAAGATACAGTGCTTTCTAGTGCTCAAAATGCTGAAATGTTTGATTGCTCAATTAGTTTGTTTTTAAAAAACGTTTAAGTGACTGTAAAGGCAACACAATTAATATGGCAGTGGATTTTTAATGAAGAAATTATTAGTTTTTAGTACAAGTACTTATGAAAACTGCAGGTGGCAAGCGCCAATTTAAAAGGCATCCCCCCTCTCTTGAGTGTCTCTTGCAAGATGATGCCTGTTTTTAACATATATGCATGTCATCTTAAGAAAAAAAGAAAGTAGGTTTCTTGCTTCAGAAATCATCTGCATGCAAATATAATCAGTTTAATTGACTATAACACATGCAGTTGGTAGATTAAAATGTCTCCTGAGTTGCAGTCCTAATATTATCTCATCGTTGTGGACCCCCCAGGCCTCCTTAATAGTAACACATATTCAAAATAACTTTTTAACACACATTTCTCCAACAGTCATTCAGTATCCTGGGTGGATTGTTTGGAGTTGTCCACCCCCCCATTTTTTTGTACTTCCCCAATACTTCCCTCTTGTACTTCCCTCTTGCATGTGGATGGTCCAGTTTGGGCTACATAAGGACTGACATTCGGAGAGTTTGCTATATGATGGTGATACTTGTCTTTATAAAACGGGTTCAGACCAAAACTTCCATAAAACTTTTATTTTATATAGATGTGATTGTTCCTTTTAAAGCTTTGGGAAACGTGTGAACCAGAAATGAAATATTCACCCATCTAAGCAACATTCAGGATAAAACAGATTAGGAATTTCTGGGGCATGGCCTGTTCTGATGGGGAATATAATCGTTTACAGAACTGGGAACGCTTTTGCCAGGCCACTCCTTAAGCTCTGGGCCTGAAGGCTGCTTTGAGCTACTGTATATTGTTCCTCCTCTAGATATGATTAAAATATTACCTATAGTACTAAGAATGCATACTTGAATACATCTTCAGTACATATATACATGCTACAGAGAACTCTCATAGGTATTATGCAAATATTATTAGGATTGTATTAGTTGCAGCAGTATTCAGAAATTTCAGGTTGTTGACAGTACAGTGAACAGGTTATGAACTGGTGCTTGCTACACTGAGCATTACTTAAAATATCTTCCCCAGGGGTGTAGTTAGGTAATTTTAGATTCTGAACTTAATTGTCTTACTTGGGTGTGTCTGGGTGCATTGGAAGGATGGGGACTCCCTCTCTAGATGTAATGTGTATTACTTCATTTATTTTAAAATATGGTACACTGGCCCTGTTGTGTTTGCAGGGAGGGGCTCCTGCTTGTTCTGCTAAGTGGGGGCCTGGATTTCTGCTCCCAGAGTCCTGCCTGTTGTGCTGCTGCTCTTTGCTGTCTTCAGTTTGTTTCTGGGTTCCATCCAAATGGCAAGTGTCAGTTGATAAACACCCACACCACCTAGGACTGAGATTTTTCTGAAGGAGCACTTTCTCCTGCAGGAATCTGCCTGTTTGCTGAGATCATCCTTTGAGACCTTGCTCTGCATGCCTCTGCCTTGAGAAATGATGCGGGTAGCTACCAAGCGCAGGGTTTTTCTATTGTGAAAAGACCTTTGGAGATAGTAGGCTGGCTGCTTTTCTTGTCTTTTGCCACCAACTTAAAATCTGTTTTGGATGCATGAGTGTTTGGTGGGTGGTAGCATGGAAGTTGTTTCCTTGCCCTATTTTTATATGCTGTTAAATTCTGCTGCTGCTTTATCAATTTACATGTTTATTACTTTAGGCCAGCCTTGTGTGTATAAATATGTGTGTGTGTGTGTTAAAAATTGTTTATATATTTTCTTTTTGAATTCTGTTTCTCAGTGTTTCCCCCCCTTTCTTTTTTCTGATTGCCTTTATTGCTTACTTATAGAAAGGTTACTTACACAGAAAAAGAAAAAGAAATTACACAATGTCAAACATAGTTTGAGTAATATACACACATGGGCAGAGCAATCCAACTCAGGGGAAGCAGGCGGCAGGGGTGCCTGCAGAGGTAGAGCTGGTGGAAAGCTCCACAGTATCCATTTGCAGTTCAGGAGCTGCTGTGGCTGAGCCAGGAGCTGCGTGTGTGTACAAAGAAGAAAAAGGCAGTTCTCACAAATACCACTATTGGCGAGTAAACACTCCCCATTGACTTCCATTATAATTATTTTCTTAGGTGGACCTTTTTCTCAGCTTAACTTTGGCTCGGATTGGGACCTGCAGGAGTACTCCGAACGGGAGTTGGATGTTGCATTAAGTCCCCGATCCCCTCCTCCAACATGCCCCTGGAACACCCCTTTTTTGGGGAGTGCCCTTTTTCGGGCCTTCCACCAGCTTCTGCCAGCACCCCTTCCACTTCCTTGGAGGACCCCTGGCATAGCCAGCAGGATCCTGGCTCTGCCACAGCTGAGTCAGGGTGAGGGCTTTTTGCTGGTGGAGCATGGTTGAGCTGGGACCCTGCGGCCACATCCAACTCCCCTCAGCCTGGTGTAAATATATGAGTTGGATTGCGCCCTAAGTAGGTAAATAAAATCCAAAAAAATCCAAAGTTATTTGTACACCTATTTAACCTTGTATTTACCAAAATAATGTGGAATTTTATCATAATTCGTCTCTGTGGGCTTTTTATAGTTCAAATCATTATGAAAATATTTCTCAATTCTTATGTCAGCTAATTGTCCTGTAGAAAAAATTGAGGGGCAAGAACTGTTTTCAGTTGAAATAAATAAAGAAGTGGGAATCCATGGACCTCATGACCACCCCCTTTCTACGATCTTACTTACAAATGGGCTAACTAGAAGGCTTGCAAAGAAGGATGTGTGTGAGACAAGCTGTATAGTTTGCCTTTGTCACAGCCACCCATGAAGATTGTGGCAAATAACGCAGACCGGCACCCACAGAGAGAAGCTTAGATAAACAACATGCAGCCAAATACACACTCTCGGATCTACCTTGTGTTGAAGGAGACCCTCAGGCACAGACAGATGGGCAAATACAGATGAAACATGGACACATTCTAGGTTGTATTCAACTAAATCCTACTCAGATTAGACCTACTAAAAGGAATGAACCTAAGTTAATCATGTCTATTAACTTCATGGGTCTACTCTACTAGCATTGAAAACCATCCACCACCACCCCCACACACATACATTCAATAATACGTTTATTAATATTATATTTACTTACTTTCATTATTTAGAACAACTGTTGGATACTTTTCTCTTAAAAACAAAAACAACAAAACCTTAGAGCAGCAAGCAGTTCTAAGATGACATTGCTTTTGCATTGGTTTCTCCTTGAATAGGGGTTTTCGGGCATCTGCTTACCACAGTGCTGGTAGCTACCTTATAAGGCTTACTTTACAAGGTGTGCTTGTTAGTTTAGCTTTATACCCTGCCTTTTAGATACATCGTCACAGTGACTTAATCACAGACAAATAACAGCAACTCTATAAAGCTAGCATCCATATCAAGCAGATCAACAAAACTTCTAAAACCCGGGGGAGAAAAAAGGTTGATGCCTGGCAGCCTCTCCAGGGAGAACATTCCAAAGCTGGGGTGCCACAGCTGAAAAGGCCTTCTTCCCAGTAGTCACCTGCCACACCTCAGATGGCAGGCTCACCCGAAAAGGGCTTCTGATAAGGATCTCAGAATGTGGGCAGGCACATATGGAGACAGGCAATCTTTCAAGTGCCATGGCCTCAAGCCATGAAGAGCTTCAGCAGTCAAGAGTAGCACTTTTAATTGGGCCCAGAAATGAATTGGGCACCAGTGTAGTTGGCAAAGCACCAGCACAATGTGCTCATCATTCCCTATCCTGGTAAACAGGCTAGCATCTGTATTCTGAACTAACGGTTGCAATAATCGTTGAGGCAATAAATGTAAAAAGCTTTGAACTTTAAGGCTTTGTACAAATGCTAAGTATGATTGCTTGCACAAAACAACTTGAAATTGCACTGTCTACGAAAGAGGTTTGGTGCAACCAGTGCTGTTTTTGCAAAAGGGCTAATATGATACCTGCAGTGATCAGCCTGTGGATCAATGCAGTCTTGTTATTAGTGCAATCCAGTACACCTCTCTATATACAAGCACTCTAAGCAATGCAAAGGAAAAAAGAAAAGCTCAAATAAGGGGATGAGTTTTATGTAACAGCCTTCTGTAGTTGGACGTGCATGCAAGCTTTTGAGTTACACAGAGATCTTGAACAAGCAAAAGAGTTTTGTGCAACTTAAAAACTTGTGTACCCTTATGCCAAACAGTGCTGTAGCAAATACAAAGAACTTCTTGTCGCCCACATGTAGATGCAGAGACATGTTTAAGGACACTTCTGTGTGGAGTATTCAGGAAGGGATGGATGGGTAAATTTGATGTGCATTGTCCACAGTATGCCTGTGTTGAGCCCCTGTTGGTTCCGCACCCTCTTCATTGCTGGTGAGGGATGATAACAAAGCCTGTGTGGTGAGAATAACTGCATGCTCAGAGAAGAAAGGATGAGAGTGATCCTCCAAAAGATATCTTTTACTGCTTTTAGGATGGGGCTGGACTTCTTTGTGTTTCTGCTTTACCTGTAAAATTCTGAGCACACCTATTCATCCAAACATTAAGCCACATGGAGACTGCTCTGTGTGGCATGCTGCCACTTGCTTTGTGTATATGGCACTAGTTTTGACCATGCATGCCTCTGCAAACTGCCAAGATAATGGCTTGTGGTGCCGTGGAGAAAGGGATGCATGTAAATGCCTTGCCACTGCCCCACACTGCTTGAATAAAGACATTGATTATGTTCTCTTATACAGAGAGCAGAGGGGCTGTCGTTTAATGGGAGACCATATGTTCTACATTCAGAGAAGGTCCCAGGTGCAATCCTTGTCATCTCCACAGAGTACTGAGAAAAAGCCCTGTCTGAAACTCAGTGTACAGTACCGAGCTGGATGAGCTAGTGGTCCAGTTGGGTACAATGCAACTTCATGAGAAAGTGTTTACAGGTACTATGTGAACAGCAGCCCTAACTTCCCAATTTCTCGCCCTATCTCTTTCTCTTGTTTTGTGAGTGCACACACATTCACACTGTACAGAGAATTTGTACATTGACCTGCACCTCTCATGCACAGCATTTCACATTCAAGGACTGATATACATGACATCAAGTATCTATATGTTCAGGGAGCATTAATCAAAGGGGAATGCTGACAGTCTCTCATATTGCAAATGTCTGGAAATGCAGCAATAAATGAGTGAATGTGTTTGATCGCTCTCATGCTCATTGTTCACACTCCATAATGTTAACATCATAACATCAAACATTCACTCAAGGAATGCAAGATGGTCAATTTTTCCTTCCGACCACGGACAGACTGCTTTTTGCATAATCACACAGGCAGCTACTTTGTACTGATTCAGACAAGCTTTGTGTTGTCTGCACCAGGGGATGGGGACCTGTGGCCCTCCAGATGTTGGACTAACTTCCATCAGGACCACAAGTTCCTTATCCTGGTCTACACCGAATGGGATTGGCTCTTCAAGATTTCAAGCAGGGGTCTTCCCCATCCCTACCTGGAGATGGCCAGGGATTAGACTGATGTCGAGCCGGGGACCTTTTTCCATGCAAAGCATGTGTCCTCCCACTGAGCTACAACTCTCCTCTTAAAAGCATTGATTCATGTGCAGAACTGCACATCTCTTTCTTTCTTTCTTTCTTTCTTTCTTTCTTTCTTTCTTTCTTTCTTTCTTTCTTTCTTTCTTTCTTTCTTTCTTTCTTTCTTTCTTTCTTTCTTTCTTTCTTTCTTTCTTTCTTTCTTTCTTTCTTTCTCTGACATATGCACACATAAACCTCCTCTCCACTGCTGGCTTTCTCATTCTGAAGTCTTATCCGGTCTCACTGCCCGCCCCCTTTGCACACGCCCAGCTGCACTGGGACAGTCCTGGCAGAAGCACTTTGCCAGAGAAGCTAGCAAAATAATAATAATAATATGTGTTTGATTGAAAACAACTGGAGGAGAGGGACTGGGAGCAGCCTGGACACAGCTTTCCTTTAGCTAGCCCCTTGCATCCCCTGCCTTGCCTTTCCCCCTCCCTTGTGTTTTCATGGAATGCATTGCAACACTCGATTCCTAGGGAATGGGGTACAAAGGTGCCTGTTGTGAAGGAAACCCTTAAGCTAGGTTCCCTGTGCTGTCTATGCCCTTCTCTTACTACTGCTTTCCTTTTTCCTTCCTGGACAGAATTCAAGAGAAGAGTTTACTCGCTTCACTGTTTTCTAGTCCATTGGATTCTCTTCATCTTGTAAAGATCTTGGATTCTCAGTGTCTCTAGTGCAAGTTCTGACAAGAGTCTGGACAGCTACAGCCGGCGGGGGGGGGGGGGGAGGAGAGAATGCTGATAATATGAGATCTTGATGTTTCATAATGGTTTGGCAACTGGACCCAGAGCGGGACAAAAAGGCTCTGTTTTTTCTCTCTCTGTTTAATCCAGAGCTAACTAAGGGCATCAATAGTAGAAAAGGCCCCAGACATTTGAGCCCATCTTCAACTTCATTCCATGCTCGCCAGACACTTGTTTAGGCATGATTGAGAAAAAGTGAGAGGCCTTTCAGGCAGATGAGCTCAGTGTCTGCACCTGAAATGCCACAGGGATTGACGGATTGCTCTGAATGACAGCTGCTGAGAGATGCGCTTTGTGTGCCTGCATGCAGCAACAAGCTTGCAGGCATCAAATAGTGGTCAAGAGCAAAGATGTGAAGTTATATGTGCATGGTCTCTGTGCGGCTTAGTTGAATGTCTCCCACTTTGTCATACTGATTTCCACTAAACATGCTCATTCTACTTAATCATTGGGAACTGATGCTGCTTATTCCACCACTTTGCTATTTCCACTGTGTTAAATACTGTACATAGGAACATTCTACATTGAATAGTGGAGATGGTCCCAGGGCTGTCAAGCACAGAATTGGAGAACTAGAAAGACCTTGAGATAATTTAGTTCAGGGTAGATAATGTGCTGGCATTCCAGATTCTGTTGGACTCATAATTCCCATCAATCCCATTCTGTGTGTCTCTTGGCCATAGATGATGGGAGTTATAATCCAGCAACATATAGAGGACATCACACCATCTACCTGTTACCTCAAGGCTGGGGGACCTGTGGCCATCCAGATGTTATTGACTCCAGTTCCCATCAGCCCTAGTCTGCATGTCTAGTGGTCAGGGATGATGGGAGCAACATTTGGAAGGTCACAGATTCTCCATCCCTGTCTTAGCTAGTCCAGCCTGCTGCTCAGTACGCAGGTGTCACTCACAAGCACATGTTCAGGCAGGGGAGTGGGGGGTGATTCTGTTCTGCAGGCTAGCAGGATAAGCATGGAAGGGCAGAGGACGGGTAGGGCTATCTTTATGCTTGAACCTCAACAGTAGTTCAAAATAGCAACTCCTATAACAGGAAGCACTTCTTTAATCTCTTTTGGGGGTGCTCCCCATTACCATTGCTCCTATCATCAACGGCTGGGAACAACCTAAATCTTTCAGTCCATTTTTTTCTTTGTGTGTGCTGCTGTCCCACTTTCTGTTGTGCCATTGTAGTGATGAGTCTTTCCCATGCACCTCCTTCTCCTATTCTACATAGATGATTCACCATCCAAACCTAATTCACTCTCTTCTCCCCAATGCTGATACACACCACAGTTTGTTTGGTGGGGGAATCTTGCAATATGGTGAAATCATTGGTCTTTCAGATTTATCACAAAGGTCTGCAGCAAGATGGGGTGAGCAGTGTGCTCCCCAGTCTAGGATCTCATTCCTAGACTGCAGCACCTTCTCTTTTCCTATGCAAGTCAGTTAAGTGCCCGAATGACTAGTAGCTTGAAATGCTGGAAGTCATACCAATTATTTGTGTGACTGAGTGTATGCATTTTGCTGTTGGTTAGCCATAGTGGTTACATCGTGAGAACGATAAAGGAAGATTTGGAGTGCTTTAAGATTTAGCAGTTTGTGGGTTAACAACCATCTGAATTAAAGTACTAATTACCCACAAATCCTTATGTCGAGGCAAGGCAGGCAGGCAAAATCCAGTGTAGCTTAAACATGCAAAAACAGTAACATAAAATAAAATAGAGAATGATTACACAGTAATCAAACAATAGCTACAATACCAAGAGACAGAATCCATCAAAGGTATTTAAGATGCCCAAAAGCCTGGGATATTTTTTATTTTAAAAATTCTCTCAGTGATATTCAGCCAAATAATTGCATGAGCACAAGGATTTCCACGAGGGCAACAGGACTTCCCCCCTCCTCCCCCTGTGTCCCCTGTGCCATCCCCAGATCTGCTCCAGAAGGTTGGGGGAATCCCTAGAACAGATTTAGGGGGCACGTGGGGGGAGGAGAGGGGGTGAACATTCCATTGTGCAGGGAGAAATCCTGTGCTGATGGAAAGATCTCCTTAGAGCTACAATGAATACAACCCTTTGCCTCAAAGATGGTTGTTCAGGTAGTGCTGCTTTTGCAGTAGCTGTCTGTTTTGGGGACTGTTCTGTCTACTGTAGCTTGTAGGAATAATATGGATGATGGACTGATGCATCAGTTGTGGGAGGGAGAAAAATGCTATAGTACACATTCCATTTTTCTGGAGCCTGCCCTCTTGTATTGAAACAGCAAAGGGGGAAAGTGATGGGCTGATGTTGCTCAGATTCACTGATCTGTATGCAAAAATTAGAATTTGAAAAGACAATTGTTTCACTTCAGCACCATGGAAATAAATAATAAGGAATTCCTCTAACAAGTATAAATGAAACTTGATATAGAATCTAGCATCTTGAAAATGTTTGTTTTCGAGTTTTAAAAGAGCACAAGTCTTTTTGATTGTGGAGAAAAGCTTGAAAATAAGTAGGCAGTCAAGTTAGATTACAGAAGTGGGGGTGGAGGAAAGCTGGGAAGGACTTTTAGTGAGAGCTAGTGTAGCATGATGGCTAAAAGACTGAGCTGTGAACCAGGAAGACCCAGTTCAAATTTTGCCTCTACCATGGTTTGCCTTGGGCAAGCTATTCTGTCTCCGCTCACCCACCCTCCTTTGTAATATGAAGATAGTAATGCTGACCTACCTGGCAGACTTCTTGTAGCATCAGATGATATGATCATGGGGAGCACTTTGAAAACAGTATATAGCTGTTAATGTTTTTATTTCTACTGGGAATGGAAGTAATGCTTCAGTCTATTGTTCTGCGTCTAAGCATTTGAAGGGACTGTAGCAGAAATGTGCATTTCACTTTCACAAGATTGCCATGCCATCAGAATATCTGACCCCCAGGGCCTCTCAGCTTCTATATATGTGTATATTTTTATTATTATCATTATTAAAACAAACCTTAAAATATATTAAAACAAAACAACCTTAAAACATGTTGAAACAGAACATTTTCAAAAACATCCTCTTTTTCAAAAAAGCTTTAAAAACACATTAAAAAGCAATTCCAAAACAGATGCAGACTGGGATAAGGTCTCTACTTCAAAGGCTTGTTGAAAGAGGAAGGTCTTCAGTAGGCACTGAAAAGATAACAGAGATGGCGCCTGTCTAATATTTAAGGGGAGGGAATTCCACAGGGGTACGTGCTGCCACACTAAAGATCCGTTTCCTATGTTGTGCAGCACGGACCTCCTGATAAAATGGTATCTGCAGGAGGCCCTCACCTGCAGAGCACAGTGATCGACTGGGTATATAAGGGGTAAGACTATCTTTCAGGTATCCTGGTCCCAAGCTGTATAGGGCTTTGTATACCAAGACTAGAACCTTGAACTTGGCCCTGTAGCAAATGGGCAGCCAGTGCAATTCTCTCAGCAGCAGGGTGACATGTTGGCGATACCCTGCCCCAGTGAGCAGTCTCACCACTGCATTTTGCACCAGCTGCAGCTTCTGGACCAATCTCAAGGGCAGCCCCACATAGAGCGTGAGTGTGTCTGTGTGTGCATACGCACGCACGCACGCATGCACACACACAATATTTTAGGCCAAATGTTTGCAGAAACCCTCTGTGAAATATCAGAAGCTATCATTGAGCTGAGCAGGGGTTTTTGTGGTCACAGGGTAGGACTTACATTTGCTTAACCGTCTCCTGGCCCTTTTCTGATGGTTAGGGTTTTCCTGGCCCTACTTTCTACCTCTCCTCATTTTTCATAGCTCTCCCTCCTGCATTCATCCCATTCCTTGCCACAAATTCTACCGTTTTTGAAAGGCTGAGAAAGTCTAAATCATTTGTTTGTTTGTTTGTTTGTTTGTTTAATTTGTATCCCGCCCTTCCTCCTAGCAGGAGCCCAGGGCGGCAAACAAAGCACTAAAACGCTTTAAAACATCATAAAAACAGATCTTAAAATACATGAAAACAAGACAACATTAAAAACATTAAAAAACACTTTAAAAAAGGGTTAAAACATTATTAAAAAACAATTATTATTAAACAATTCTGACGCAGACTGGGATAGGTCTCAACCTAAAAAGCTTGTTGAAAGAGGAAAGTCTTCAAAAGGCGCTGAAAAGATAGCAGAGATGGCGCCTGCCTAATATTCAGAGGGAGGGAATTCCACAGGGCAGGAATTATACATCTCTGTATAATTACCTATTTGAACAGTACATTGCATAATCATCTTTGCTCTCTCTCTCTACTCAGAATAGACCCATTGAAATTAATAGATCTAAGTTAGTCATGTTTATTAATTACAATGGGCCTACTCTGAGTCGGACTAGCATTGGCTACAAGCCTATCTGTACAGCAGGACATTGCATCACTTATTCCAGACCAAATGTAGGTTTCTTTGCTGCAGAATTTAGTTTTGTTTTAAATCTCTGTTTGTTTTGGTTCATTCTGTACAAAGCCATGGTCAAGAACAAGGGCTGGGGCAAATAGCTTGGAGTCAAGGATCTGCACAGCTGCTTGCCTTCTGTTCTTTGGCCTCACTCCAGGATAGCTAATACTCAGAAGCATGCAGTTTCAACCGCAGCTTTCCCTGCAAGTGGGGTCAGCAGGACATCAGGTCACATGATGTAGCCTCCATTTTCATGCCACATGGGATTACAAGTATTGTGGCCTGCCAGATGTGGCCCAGTATGGCAAGACTGAAGGGGACATGATGGGTGCTCATACCAGTACTAAAGTCCACCAAGGCTAGTGTTCAGTTTCTGAGCAAGGCAATCTCACCTGAATGTAGGAAACAGCCTTCTACATCGGCAGACCCACTGGCCCATCTAGCTTAGTATCGTTTACACCAGCTTTTCCCAACCAGTGTGCCTCCAGATGTTGTTGGACCACAGTTCCCATCTTTCCTGACCATTGGCAATGCTGGCTGAGGCTGATGGGAGTTGTGGTCCAACAACATCTGGAGGCACACTGGTTGGGAAAGGCTGCTCTAGGAGGAACCAGACACCAGTTGGAGAGACCTATTGCCACCACCATCCCATGAGATGTAGTGTAGGGGATAGAGGGTTGGCCTTAGACTAGGGCAGCCTTTCCCAACTAGTGGGCCACCAGATGTTGTTGGACCACAATTCCCATCTTTCCTGACCATTGGCAATGCTGGCTGAGGCTGATGGGAGTTGTGGTCCAATAACATCTGGAGGCACACTGGTTGGGAAAGGCTGGTCTACACTGATAGGCAACAACTCTCCAGGGTTTCGGACAAGAGTCGTTCCCAGCCCTTACCTGGCAATGATTGAACCTGGGACCTTCTGCATGCCAAACAGGTGCTCCACTCTGTTACAACCCCTTAACTCTATGATGATCCCATGACTGGGATCATCCTAAGAATGGAGTTAAGAGAATGGCACACGGTCTAGACTTGCAGTACCATGCTGAAACCAGTACTATTCTGAATATGAAGACCCACTGGTTTTGATGTTGTAGGAATTAAGACAGTGACCCTGCTCTTTGCTGCAGCATCTCTATGTGTTTCAGGCACTGGCACTTAGAATGGCAACCAAATAACCAACATGTCAAATAGGAGAGCTTACATTATACTACATTAGTGGAATATTCTTGACTTTTATAGCAGGATTTCATTGTTGCTAGCCACTCTGGACAGTGGATTTCAATTTTCAAATTAATAAGTAGGACTGCATTGGGAGTGCCATCCCCACCCCTGGAGGCCACAGGGCCGAAGTATCACAGACATGGATGAAAAGGGATAGAAATGCCATGTAAAAACTTATTAGCTAGCTTGCCTCATGGGGATCTTTTATCCTAACCTCTATTGTGTGTGGGACAGAGATGCATGGGTTGCCATATATTTATATGGGACAGTGTTCTTAGACTTTATTCTACTGTTGGCCAATGCAATAAAATATGCTGCTTTGCTCATTCCGGACACACTGCTCCGTTCTCTAGCTATATGGCACCACAAGGGAGAACGCTTGATGGGCTTCCAAATTAAAACTTCACTGCTGCATTTGCTTTCTCTAACTATAATTCAATGAACCAATATGATTGCATGGCTGGGATGAAGTGTGTCCGTAGCTTGAAGTGGGTGGGGGCCTTCCACTGCAATTGCATGACTGAAGAGGCAAGTTTCAAAAGGCAAGTTACATTATAAAATAGCAAGTGGCTTGCCTTTTTAGTATGTGTTTACTTGTGGCTCTAGTCTCTTCGTCCCCCCCTCTGTTGTTTCTCCACTCTTGAAAGTGTGACTGTAAGCTCCTTGGGAACGGGGGTCTTGTCTATTCTAGCTTCTGAAACTCTCAATTGCCATGTATATTTGTGGCACAGTATAGATATCATTTTTTGTCATAGTATTGTGGTGGTGGTTGCTATTATCACCATGCATTTAATACATTTTGAAAATGTCTGTGTCTTCCTTTAGTCAAAGCTATCAGGGCAATGTATATTAAAAACTGGTAAATATACAAAGCACTGCAAAAATAAAATATCAGAAGCAGCAACTGAAGCAAGCCCATAACATTTAGTAGAATTAGGGTTGCCAGGTTCTTGGCCTGAGACTGATCCTGTATCTTTAGGAGAAGAGAAAGTCAGCCAAGTGCAGGTGTTCTTGCAACTCTGTAATGGGAAAAACCACAAGGTGGAATTCTTTCTTCCCCCTGCACAACTTTTAAAGATATAGAAGACCTCTTAGAGGCCAGGCCTGGTAATCAAGAGGTCTTCTGTATCTTTGAAAGTCGTGCAGGGGGAAGGGAGAATTCCACCTTGTGGTTTTTCTCATTACAGAGTTGCAAGAACACCTGCCCTTGGCTGACTTTCTCTTCTCCTAAAGATACAGGATCAGTCTCAGGCCCTGAACCTGGCAACCCTAAGTAGAACAGACAAAACCATACTCGATGAAATGCTTGTAATTATTGCTATTGTATTACTTTTTAAACTGATATGGAGGGCATTTTAAATGTACTTGTGGTTCTTCAGCTTTTGCCTGTGTTGTTTTTGTTGTGGTCCTGTGAACCACCTCAAAGTGCATGAGAGAGGTCATAGATAGTTCCCTAGGACAATTTAAGAGCCACTGGATTGGGAAGTCCCTTCGTGAGCTGTTTTCTTTGGTTTGACTTGCACTGGGGTTACTTGTTCCTGGGCTTTCTGGCTGCTTCTGCATCAGGACACCATGGCTTCTTTCTTGCTCCCCATATCTGGTCTAATCTTGTCTAGGCATTAGGCCATGCCATTCTGTACCCATCCCACTCTGAGTTACAAACACCTGCTCAGATTCCTGACCACTGAACTTGCTGCTCTTAGAACAGATGGCAAAACGGACCTCTTACTGCTGATTTGGACCTTGACTTTTATCCCTTTGGACTCATCACGTACGGTGAACATTGTCTCCATAGTTGCAGTTGATTCTCTAGTCAAAATATCTCTAGCTTTTTCTTCATCTTTTCCCTGGATGGGTTTATCCTCATTCCTTTACACTGGAGTGATTTGACTGTTCAGAGAGTTTGGATATTTCATGTTTTTGTATTTGGAGCGTCTGAGCGAACTGGAATATCTCTGCATTCTGTTAGCTGCACAGCTGTTCCCAGTCCCAGCCACATATTCCCCAGCTCTAGGATGAGATGAATGATTCTGTATTTGGTGACACTTAATTCTGGCACATCTCACTGCATCAGGGTACCTGCTTGTACGCTTGTTCCAGGCAGACACTGCAGACAAAGCAGCTTATTACTGGTTTTGAGTTTGCTTTCAACCTGCTCCTTCTGGTATTAGAATGGTTCCCATGGGCTATATTGTATGTTGTTCAGCACCATGGACAGGTCACCAGGAAGGTCACCTGCACTCAGGGAAGGCGATTCAATACCATGCAGCAGTAGGTGGCGCTTCCAGGTTTGACATCATTGGCTGAGGGGTTGCCCTGGAATTTATTTCCTTTTATTGCTGGGAATGGAAAATCCAGATTTTGGCAGGTATTGTAGATGAGTCAAGGGTAACATACGCCCAGCTGTGAACATCTGGCAGGCAAGGGGTCTGGCTGGAGCCCCATGGCCCATGTATCCGGTGGAGGAAGGCCTGGCTGGCTGGCTTCCTTCTCCTCCTTGCTTTTCAGCTGAGCTGTTGCTGCCTTAGCTGGTGACTAGTAAGTGCATCTAGCAGACCCTGAAGCTGAGCCAGTAATACTCATTACCTGGAGCAGAGACAGTCCCTAGGCCTCTTTAATTTCATGAGTGCTGTGCTGAAAATTAATGTTTGTATGCCTGTTACCCCCCTTTTGTAGCTATTTGCTGCTTCCTTGTGGCTGGATGACTTACCATGCTTGTAAGGTTTGGATGATGGAATGATCCAAACTGGCCCTATTTTTCCCTGAGGGTCTGCAGTAACATGATCCTTACTGTCTCAGGAATCTACAGCTCCCAACTTTTACAGAGTGATAACCATCGCTAGGCAGTTTTCCTATCTTACTGTCAGATGGAAGTAGCCAAACTCATGGGGAGGGGGAGAGGAGACAGCCCCGTTTACCCCTCCCCACCACTTCCTCTCTCCTTAAGGTTCAAGGCTGCTTTCCCCACCTGCATGCTCCTTCCCTCAAGAGGCAACCTCTGGTTTCTCTTCTCTCCCTCCTGTGACTCCCGCTGAGGTTTATAAGCCATTGGGAGGATCTGTAACCTTGCAGCATCTCATCAGCCCTGCCCTTCCTCTCCTTCAGACTGTTCCATCTGATTGATGGTCAGGTTACTTGTAACAACTTCTTCCTCCCATTCTCCACGCCCATATTCCAGTGCATTATTGGATCCAGCCATAGGGAAGTGCCAACTACTATTGATAATGAATTACTATTGATATGGCATACTCCAGTCTGTAGTTTCACTTGGATCTTGGATCCCAGAGGGGAGAGGGGTGGAAAGAATGAGGGTGAAATTCCTGGGCTAATCAGGAGAAGAGAGGAAGGGTACATGCAGCTTAGCAGAGAGGGGAGAGGCCCTTTCCACTGGCTGGCCTGCCATTTGGTGCACTCTATGCAGAAGCTAGATCCTTGCACTGGGCTGTTTTGGCCTATTTGTATTGTAAGCATATTTCTTTTTTTTGTTGGGGCGAAAAAGATGGGATACAGTGAATAAATTGGTGTGAGGGGTGGTCAAAGAACAGAGCTGGAAAACAAAACAGGTGACTGGAAAATATTGTTATTTCTCTCTCGATCTTGTGCAGGCAGAGGTTTTTTTTGCGGAGGGGGATCCCTCTCCTTACCTAAAAGGTAAAGGTGTCCCCGCACTTGTAGTGCGAGTCGTTTCCGACTCTTAGGGTGACGTCTTGCGACGTTTACTAGGCAGACCGTATATATGGGGTGGGATTGCCAGTTCCTTCCCCGGCCTTTCTTTATCCCCCAGCATATGCCGGGTACTCATTTTACCGACCACTGATGGATGGAAGACTGAGTGGACCTCGACCCCTTTTACCGGAGATTCAACTTCCTCCTTTCGTTGGAATCGAAGTCTGGCCGTGAGCAGAGCTTTGGCTGTGTTACCGCCACTTACCACTCTGGCCTAGTGTATAAGCGGCTTTGTGATAGTATCTTCTCCTGTGGTCAGTGATAACTTCTTTCCATGCTTGACACACACCCCTTCTTCAGAACTGGCATGCTGGGAATCTTACATTCATCTGCCATCACTTCCATCAAACCTAGTTCACACCGAGGTCTGGGCTGTACCACTTCCACGTACAGTCAAGCAAAAATTCAGATTAAACAAAAACCACCTAGTGTGTCACAGAGAAGGCTAAGCTACAACTATTCATCCTCTTTCTCCTTGCTTTTATGTGGGGGAGCAGTAAGTTTATGTTCCGTATCTGCACTGTAAAATGGTACAACCCAGATGATGGAGGTTTACCATCTCAGTGAGAACTAGGCCCCAGTCTGTGAGCATGGCAGGGTTTCCTCCCTCTCTTTGGTACCAGCACATTCTGTTCCTTGGGCTCAGATCCTGACTACGTGAGGCGGGGCCTGGGATCAACTCAGATTGGGGGCAGAGAAGGTCAAGGCTGGAACCTACAAGCGGCTAGAGACCACCCACAGTGCATTTTTTCCAAGCCACTTGTGGTTCATCGTTTCCTACTCATCTCCCAGGCGATAGCTCTGTGTAAAAACCTCCTCCTCTTTCCCCAGCTTTCCTAGTGTCCTTCACTCCTGACCCACAGTCTGCTGTTATTTAGCCCTGTCCCTTTTCCACACTTTTGATACACATCAGAGCCAAACTGAACATGACGGTGGGAGATCCAGGATTAGATCTTCTACCATCTCTTTAAAAAAGCCTAAAAGGAGCCACAAGGAGAGGGAAATGAATGAATCCTTATTTTCCTCACCATTTTCCTGATTGAAATACCATCTCCTGAACTGCTGGGGGAAAACAGGCCAAGTACTGGTACTTGTGTCCCCCTGCCCCCAGTGGTCCTGACAGTAAGTTTGGGGGACAATTTTGATCAGGGGAATGGCACTCGAAGAAGGGTGAAATCATCCTGATTCAGTTTTTGCCCTCTCTCCCATGGCTTCTTTTCAGCTTTTTAAAAAAAATATGTCTGGAGATCCAGTCACAGATCGCCCATGCCACATGCACTCTTGCCTTCAAATCCAACTTAGATCTGTTTGCTGCCTGAGGTTTCCCAAAATCATGTGGGGTGATATTAAAGATGTGTAGTATACATATACATGTACGTTGCAGGTTTCATTTAACTCTGTGGTTCTCAGACTTCCTTCCTGCTGGCCCAGATAGGCAAACATGTTGCTTTTGGTTTCTCTCAGTTTCTTATTTTTCCAGTATTCAGTTCTGTACCTTTCCACATCAATTTGCATTAAAAAAACCCCACACTCCTCATGAAAACTCACCAGCATTTTAGTGTGAATTTCTCCTAATATGCACATTTGTGTAAACAGTTTTGCATAACATGCACATCTTTGTAAAGCAGTTCCCCCAAATATAATGTATTTTTGTATGTTATTTTCACAAATATATGCATATATATGCATATGCACACTTTACCCTAGCATATGCATGTTTGTACATGTTACCGGGCTGGAGAACTGGCCTGCAAAATTCAGAGAAGTGCAAATTTCAAAGGATGTGACTATGTTTCTTACTGAGCTGATTTTGGGATCCACCCCCTGCTTCAGGTTTTATTTGGGGTTGTGTGTGTGTGTGTTTCTGCAAACCTTGGACCTCTCCCAAACCTGCTGGTACCCACCCCCATTCCACGTGGATGGTACTGTTTTGGCTACATAAGTATCCAAACTTGAAGACTGAGTTTGCTACTGGTATATATATAAGTGGGACCTGTACCAAATGTGCTGTGTGTGTGTGTGTGTGAGAGAGAGAGCAAGAGCAGGTCAGAGGAGCTCTTGGTTGGTGGCACACGATCCTGCAGGACCACCTCCCACAACCTGGAGCTCCCCTGACCTCACCTTGCTCCATCCACATCGCAGCGAGTGCAATGCCACCACTGGCGGGGGCGCCACTGTCACTTCTCGCCCCACATCTCACACTCCACTGCTGGTATCCAACTAAGTTAGAGTAGCAGACCCTTTGAAATTAATGGACGCAAGTGAGCCATATCCATTAATTTAATGGGTCTGCTACTCTGAGTAGGAGTAACATTGGCTACAACCCATGTATTTTTCCAGGACGCTCCATTCCATTCCCCTCCCCCTCACTTTTCTGTTCCCTCTGCCCAACAGTCAGCATTTTGTGCCTTCTGAGCATGCTCAGTTATCATTGGACTAAGCCCCTCCACTTATTTGAGTTTCCCCCTCTAAATATTTTTGTACTTCCATAAATCTTGGGGATCCCTCAAGCATGCAGATAACTCCATCTTGGGCATGGATGGTATTGTTGTGGCTAAATAAGGATCCATACTCAAGAGTTTGCTGTTAGCATATAGAATTATTTCCTTTATCTCATGGTTTTCCTTCAAGGAGCTCAGAGTGGGATTCATGGGGTTTATTTGCGAAAAAGGCAGGGTTGGTTGCCTGAGAGGTTATGACTTGCTGAGAGCCACATAGTGAACTTCGTGGCTTAGGAAGGATTATTGATCCTGAGTTTCTTACATCAAAATCCAACACTCTAGCCACTACCTACTAGCTCTCTCATTAATGTGGCTGGGGAGGGTCCACAGCTCTATGGTGGAACAAACATTGTGCATGCAGAAGGTCTTGGGTTTAATCCCTGGCATGAAAGATCAAGTGGCACCAAATGGCAGCTGATGGGAAAAATATCTGGACCTGCCAGTCAGAGTAGACAATACTGGGCTAGAGGGACAAAAAGTCTGACATCATAATAAATAAATGACCCACCCTGCATGCCTTCTTCCATGGATTCTTTTCTGGCTTCTCAAAGCAGATCCGCCCCCCCCCCCCAGTTTTAAAGCCAAATATTGACATTGGTCTTTACAGTACCCTGTGACAATGACTTCTGCAGGTCAATGATTTATTGCATGGTGGAATGTTATGTTTGCTTTAAAGCTGCTGCTGATCAACATTGATACTTAGTATTTATATAGCACTTGTGTGTTTAAAGTGCTTCATGTACGCATGATTTCCTTCCCTCTTGCCTGCTACATGACATCAGTTTTCAATACACTTCCCCCAATGTGTATTTGCAAAATTTACTGATGTACCACACATAGCTGTCAGTTACAGCATGATGGGTCTGTCAAACCAGTCACCCAGAAAGAACTGTTGCTTGTCATGGGCAAATGTATGAATAGTCACTGGATGTGCAGCCTTGTCCCAATCCTATACATACTCCACGAGAGCTAGTTCCACTATGTTCAATTGAGCTTGCTCCAAAGTAGAGATGGAAAGATCTGTCAGTTTCAGTTCTCTAAGTTTCTCATTAAATTCAGTTTTCCACATTTCTGCAGCAATGTGCAATTTTTTAAAAAAAATCCTCAGAAAATTCTCCAGCTTTTTAGTGTGGATTTCTCCTAATAAACACATTTTTGTAGGCACTTTTGACTAATGTATACATTTTTGCGAGCCATTTTTTGTTATACAGCCACAAGAGTGGCTGTATACTATAGCCAGCATGGATTTTTCACATTCCGCCATGTTAAATTGAAAATATGCCGCTATGCCATTTTGCTGTTTCCCATAAGCTTGTATCAAAACAGAATCTTACAAAACTTATAGTTCTGAACTCAGAAACACTTGCTTAACAGCTCTCTGTGTTTTCATGGTGATACACAAAATACTCAGACAATCTAGAGTTCAAAGTGTAAAATGAAAGAAAAACAAATTCAGACCCGTTGAGCTTTTTTCTGTCAGTGGTATTATAATTTGTTGAAATTAATTAAAAATCAGCCATATTCACAGAATATCTGTAATCCTATTACTGACCTTGCCCCATAGTCTGACCATCTTCTGGAGTTTAAAAGTTAAAAAAAATGCATGGCTGATTTTTAATTAATTTAACATTGGAGTCTATGCATTCTCAGTAAGAACCAACTGCCAGAGTTATAAAAGCCAGACTCACAGCTGTTTGGCTTGGCTTATCAGGTGGCCACACCCACGCCAGCCACTTTAAACTGCCATGGCTTCCCCCAAAGAATCCTGGGATGTGTAGTTTATAAAGGGTGCTGAGAGGACACTCCTATTCCTCTGACGGACCTGCAGTGGCCAGAGTAGTTTAACAGTAGCTCTGTGAGGGGAATAGGGTATCTCCTAAAAACTCTCAGCACCCTTCACAAACTATGCTTCCCAGGATTCTTTGGGGGAAGCCATGACTCTTTAATGTGGAATAAATGTCTGGTGTGTTCATGTGGCCAGGGACAGCTTTGGTTTAAATTTGGGTGGGAGACTACATATGTCTTCTGTAGAATAAAAAGGTGGGATTGAAAATAATGATACTGCTAACAGTGTTTTCCTTTTGGAAAGGAAAGAGGCTTTTCTTCTGCCCAATGCTCACCCACCAAATCTCCTCCCCTCCCCCTACTACTCCTCTTCCCTCTTCCTGCCCCTCCCCCAGGTCAGTTTCACCTATCCTGAGCATGATTGCATGAGAGTAAATCCCACTGAACTCAATAAACCAGCATATGATCAATCTATTCTCAGCAAACTTGCACAGGATCTCATTTCTTACCTCCTGGATTAAAAAGCAGAGAAATTCATTAATAGGAGGAAAACAAACCTTGTGGTTTAAGAGTGTACCTGTAGCCAACAGATATTTCTATCAAACTTTAAAAAGCAGGGAGATTGGGCAGCACCAGGGGAACAGGAAACCTGACCTCCTCTCTGAGATATTGTACTGCCCTACAAATTTGTAAAAATGCAAACATAATTTGTTTGGTCTTTCATGTCCAATCCACTTCCTGGGTAGTTTGGAAGAATTTGGTAACATGTGCCTCTGAGCATATGATGAGTGGTGGCAACACCTGCAATCAGGATTGCATCTCCAAAGATGGAGAATTGCATTTTTTGTATGTTTGTTGGTGTTCTTCTTACTTGCTTCTTTCTTGTGTTACTGCTGTTTCTACAGAGAATCTAACCTAGAAAATTACATTTCTCTCATTATTCACCCTAGAAATCTGTGTCAAATTTATTTTTATTAATTTCCAAGCCTCTTTATTGGTCAATGTCATATGGTGGTGAAGACAGCCTTTTGTGTTTCAAACTAGAGGCTGCATTTTATTTCTCTTTTGGGTGCATTAACAGTTGAATCTGAAACTGTAGCTTGATGTAAAATTAGATTACAACATATTGCTACTTAATGAATCTAGCTATTGGAAAAACAAACTTGGCTTGCCCAAGATGCATGTGTTTGGCCTGCTATGCTTAAACCACTCCACTTAAGGAAGGATGGGCATGGCCAATTAAAAACATAGAGCACACCTAGAAATTTGCTAGAATATATTTCATCTCCAACTCTTTTATCCCGTGCAAACTGAGTCATGTCCTCTGGAGACTATTCTACAGAACAGTCAGTGCCGTTATTTCACAATTGTTTTTGGAGGGTTTTTTT
Organism: Rhineura floridana; assembly: GCF_030035675.1. Lineage (NCBI taxonomy): Eukaryota > Metazoa > Chordata > Lepidosauria > Squamata > Rhineuridae > Rhineura > Rhineura floridana. The sequence continues at coordinate 13,477,417 of NC_084482.1, read as the reverse complement.
TTGCTGTACTTCACATATTCACAGAAATAGAAGCAAAAGAAAATAATTTACCATAGGAAAGTTCACTGAAATTCCAAAGTGAATCAAATATATTTAAAGTGACTGTCTGAACTATAATATTGTTGCTTCCTGTCTGCTAAAATAAGATCAGCACAGCACATCTCTTGTTTCTGTTATTTGAGCTGATTGCAGGTGTTTCCACCCCTCATTGTATGCTCAGAGGCACTTGTTACCAAATTATTCCCAGCTACACAGGAAGTGGATTAGACTGCGAAAGACCAACCCAAATTGTGATTGCATTTTTTACAAATTTGTAGGGCGGTACAATATCTCCGAGAGGAGATCAGGTGTCCTGCTTCCCGATGCATTCACTATAACTGCCCCATTTCCTTGCTTTTTAAAGTTCGATAAAAATATCTGTTGGCTATAGGTACATTCTTCAATAGCAAGGGGTTTTTTTTGCCTATTAGTGAATCATATAATGCATTTTTGCATGTTGTCTTCACTCATATATTCATTTTTATGCACACTTTCCCCTAATATGTGCATTTTTGTATACATTGCTTGGTTGGCAAACTGCATTACAAAATTCGAATAAGTGTGAATTTCAAAGGATGGCGGTGTTTTGATTTTCATATTGTTTCAGAAAGTGTAAATTTGATACATTTGCCTTGAAAGATGAACTGAATTGAAATTCTTGCCCATCCCTACTCCAAAATAGGTTTGCACAGGATTGCAACCTTAGGGGATCTGTACTAAAAAGGGGAGTCCATAGCCCTGTGCAGAAATTTAGTCTGTGAAGAGATGAATGTGGTTTGCATGCATGTGTGAGGACTATACCTGCTGGCCAATGTGTTCAAGGCCCTATATGTACAGTTATGGAACTATATGCGTACGCTTCAAAGCACATAGTGGACAGATCGTGCAATCAGAGTCTCCATGCATTGAGAAATGAAGTGCGTAGCTTCCTGTGCCGTGGGATTTCAAATATGCAGAGGGCAAGGGTAGCCCCAACAGACATGATTTTACTCCATCGCACATGTTTATCTGTACACAGACTGAACATCTGCACAGAGCTTGTGTTAAAAAACTTAGAAACAAAAGGAGGATTGCATATTCATGCAATACTTCTTTTAGTATAGCGAGTCCCTGTTCGTCACCCTGGGCTCTTTCAGGAGGAAGGATGGGATATAAATTCAACCAATAATAATATAGTTCCTAGTCCCTGTCCTTCTGAAGCTGGCCACCTAGTCCCCCAACATTCTAGGAGTCATGACCTTTCTGGTGATTACAAAGAAGTGTACAATTCTACACCTCCCCCAAACACACACGCACACACACAAAATGCCTGTGTATCTGATTTATTGAACATATTTCAGATGTTTTTATATTATTTCAATTTTAAAAAATGACGGGTTTTTTTTAAGTTCAGTTTTTTAGATGCTCTCAACAGAGACAGTTCTAACATTTGCAACTAACTCAGAATGGAGCCTGACTGGTATTTTTGTGGTTTTGATTTTCCACCCATCATCCCAGAATATTCCTGATCTAAATGGCAGGTTGCTCTGAAACACAATGCCATTTCTCTTGTAGCATCAGACACAGTGTCTGCTTGGGTGATATTTTTCTCTTTCACTTGTGTGAGCCCTTCTCACAAGTCTCTGGTTGTGCACTTGCATGAGAAACTGTCATGCGAGTCAGGAGCTCATCTTAACCATGGCAACTTCCCCAATGTGAAATGTTGTGAAAAATGTGCTTTCCAGATTGCAGATGTTCCTGAAGCCAAGATCTGTGAGCTCTTGGCTTATATGGCATGCTTGCTTGCATGAACACACACTCCTGAGCAGCTGAATTAGCTCTTAGTTTTTCTTCCCTTTGGCTTCTGATGTGAGATTCTGTTCAACTCTTGTTTATAGATGGGGGGGAAATGGTTCACATCTCCTTTTGTTTGGAACATTGGCACACAGAATATATCCATCTCAGCTTACTTTCACATGAACAAAGGCAAACCGCATTAGGGATTAATTCGGGAGGCATGTGTGAAACTTACAGGCAGAATTCCATTCTCAATTCCACTTCACTGGCTCTAAGAAATGGATTTATGTGAGACATCTATCTGCCTGTTCAAATTTGGGTTAGCAATGTGACCCACTGTCATTCTATTGATATGCTTAATTGCTTATTTGGATGGAAAATCACCACAACCCATGTTTTTGTTCATGTGTGCATCATAGACAGTTGCACAAGATCATAGGTTTTGTAGTCTCAAGGCTGAAAACACACACACACACACACACACACACACACACACACAGAGAGAGAGAGAGAGAGAGAGAGAGAGAGAGAGAGAGAGAGAGAGTTGAATATATGAACATAAGAACATAAGAAGAGCCTGCTGGATCAGGCCAGTGGCCCATCTAGTTCAGCATCGTGTTCTCACAGTGGCCAACCAGATGCCTGGGGGAAGCCCGCAAGCAGGACCCAAGTGCAAGAACACTCTCCCCTCCTGAGGCTTCCGGCAACTGGTTTTCAGAAGCATACTGTCTCTGCCTAGGGTGGCAGAGCACAGCCGTCATGGCTAGTAGCCATTGATAGCCCTGTCCTCCATGAATTTGTCTAATCTTCTTTTAAAGCCATCCAAGCTGGTGGCCATTACTGCATCTTGTGGGAGCAAATTCCATAGTTTGACTATGTGCTGAGTAAAGAAGTACTTCCTTTTGTCTGTCCTGAATCTTCCAACATTCAGCTTCTTTGAATGTCCACGAGTTCTAGTATTATGAGAGAGGGAGAAAAACTTTTCTCTGTCCACTTTCTCAATGCCATGCATAATTTTATACACTTCCATCATGTCTCCTCTGACCCGCCTTTTCTCTAAACTAAAAAGCCCCAAATGCTGCAACCTTTCCTCATAAGGGAGTCGCTCCATCCCCTTGATCATTCTGGATGCCCTCTTCTGAACCTTATGCAAGATCTCCAGGTCCTCATTTAGGGACAGTTCCTATACTTGTCATTGTACTGAGTGAGGCTGCAAGCCAGAACATTTTCTGCTCCAGGGGTGAAAAGTAAAAAAAGTTAAATATGTGACATCACTTTTAAAACATCTGCACTGGCTGCCCATCCACTACCCAGCCAGGCTCAATGTCCTTGTGTTAATTTACAAAGCCCTGAACAGCTTAGGTCCAGGGCAACTTAGGGATCGCCTGAACCCTTATGTCCCAGCTCAGTCACTGAGATCATCTGCAGGAGAGGCTTTGGTCATCCCCCGAGTTGGCAAGGCTCATTTAACACCGACATGAAATCCAGCCTTCAGGGTCATTGGCCCAGTTCTATGGAATGCTCTGACAACAGAGTTTCAGCAGGTCCCTTCTACTTTAAGCACCTGCTGAAAACCTTTGTGTTCCGCCAGGCTTATGTAGGCAATTAAGAAGATGCTTTTTTTGTTGTTGCAACAGTTGACTTTTGTTTTTATTGTATTTTTAGTGTGTTTTATTCTATGGTGGTGGTAGTTTTGAACCTGTTTTAAACCGCTTTGTTTTTAACGAAATAGCAGTTATAAAAATATTTTTATAAATAAATAAATAAAATACAGAGACCCCAAGATAATTACATAAACTAGGCCCACTCTTTAAAATATGTAGGTGGGCTGGACCTTCCTGGGCCCACCCTTAATTCCACCCCTGTTCTGCCCCCATTCCTCCACTGGCTTACCTTCCTCCACTGCCTGCTATGGGGTAAATTTAAAGTTCTTCTGTTCACAGCAGATGGGGGAAAAGAATGAATATGATGATTCATGGAACGAGGCAAGAAATGTAACAGCTGCAGCTGTCAGTCATTTGTGGCAAGTTGACAACCTGAGAGGAGTTGGGGGGCAGGGGAAAGAGCCACAAATCAATTATCCTGGAGCAAATGCCTAGACAAAATTATTGGTTTTGTACAGAAATCAATTCCCTACTTTTCCCCCCACCTTAAAGGAGAGCGTGATTGTCCTGGGAGGATGTTGCAGAGTTCTTTCTTGCTCAGTATGCTAGAGGTGAAGGTGTCATTCTTTCTATGGTAGACAGAAGATCCCTGGGAAAGGAGATAGGTCCTCACCCCTCCCATTTCCTCCTCTTCCCCCTTCCCATTGTATGTACAGGAGTTGATATGATACAGTAAGCTGCTGTTAAAGTAATTTTGTTGTGTGGATGTTGTCTTAGTCTCACTCTGGCCAATCACTTCTCACTTGGCTCAGACTGAGGCTGCATAGATTGGTGTAATGGGCTATACCACTTCAGACTAGTAATGGGGAAATTGCAATTTTGACTGATCTATTAAAAAAATATCCCTGTAAGTAGAAAATGGCTCAACAGGGAGTGGAATAGGCTAGAACCTTTCTCCCTGACATGCTAGATTTCTCCCTGTAAGGATTTTTAAAAGAAACATGGACGTGGAGGGGAATTAAAAATAATATTCCTGTTTCATATAAAACAAATCTGTACACACAGTACATTAAGTTGCGTGTGCAGATGTGTTCTATAGAATTTCATTCTCACTATTATACAAGGTGGAATTCTGTTTTGATTTTGCGCATCTAACTGTGATATAGACAAGCTGTATGACCATTCCTCATACTCTTGATGTTCTGCTTGTTCTTTTGTTCTGCTTGCTGAAACCATCCCTTGCTGGCGATGGGTTGTTGGTGACATTTAGAGAGGGACAAGAGATTGTTTGCAGATGTTTTGTTCTCAATGTCACATTTTTTCATCTCGGAATTTCTGTGTGCAAAGGGGATGACAGGAAAATGAGCCTCCTCCACATCCTCATGCCCAGTTGCCATCCCAGCTTGTGGCTAGTCAGAAGGTAATGTGGAAATCCCATTGAATGCTTTGTTTGGACAGGGAATGGGAATGCGGGGTTGGGGAGAGGAGAGGAACAGAGCAGAGCTGAGTGGAGACAATGAATCCAGTGGGAGGATTGTCAGCCGGATACGGGAATCTTAGAACTAGGTCAAAGGAGCATGGGAGATGGAACAGAGATGCGACATCTCTAGGGCTGGAGATTCCATGTTCTCATCCCAATGCAGGGGGCAAAAAGAATTTAGTGGGAAGGAAATGGATAGACAGGCTGTCGTGTACTAGAGCCACCATAGCTCTCTTTCCTCCCCCCCATTCTCAGAAAAGGTTAAAATTCTCTTTCAGAGAGAGAGAGAGAGAGAGAGAGAGAGAGAGAGAGAGATTTGCAAACTTGCCAGGGGAAGGGGGAGAAATCTTTCTGCAGCCCTATCAAGTCATTCTGGAAGGTATTCTCAAAAGTAGGGGATGGTGCATGTGACTCCTCTGCCTCTGTTGCTATCAGGTCATGAGAACACGTCATGTCTCCTTGCTCCAGGTTGAGTTTAAAAAAGACAAAAAATTACAAATGCTTGAGTGAGATTCTTCAGGTAAAACAGAACTTCTTGTCAATATGCTAAGCACACATTGGTCCCACACTTAATTCTCTGTGTGTGGGGAATAGTAAGACCTTCCCTCCCTGATACACTGCTACAGACTGCTTTTTATAAACGCACTGAGAGATTGAGGAGAGCTGCTTAATTTCCATAATTCATTTGTTAGTACTTAAGGAGTCACAAGGCTCCTTGTTGTTTAAAGTTGTAGAATCATGGGAGGTGCCAGGACTTCAGTCTGCCTGCCTGCCTGCTGGGTTAGGGTGCTCTGCTAGGGAAGCTCTTGGCCTTAATCCCATCCCTAATGGATGAAGGCTGTTTGTAGTTTGTCAGTGTACCCTGCATATATTCAAATGCATTATTTTCTTTAATGTAACTCTAATGAACCCTGGCTGCTTTCCATAGGAAGGGTTGAGAATGGACATAACCCACTGCCAACCATTGTTGTTGTTATTTGTTATCAGTCCTTCACCAGCAGGTCCTAGGGTGCATTACAACAATTTAAAATTCAATATTAAAAATAGCTAAAACGATTACTACTGCTACTAATACTGTTAGAAAGAGGGTAGCCTTGCTGTCTGGCCCTGGACCAATCTGCACATAGAGGCTAGCCTGGGGGGCAGGGGTAGGGTGTGTGGAATACATGAGGCGTTGTACTTCTTCTCTAATAAATGCTCAGTCCTCCTCACAAAGGCTTCTTTCTATTCCCACAGACTCAGACCTACATGTTAGGCAAGACTGTGACGATCCCACCTTTGGCTCCACCTGTCAGGTTCCCACCTGCTTGTGGCTACCACCTTTCACTAGGCACCACCTCAGGACACCACCAGTCAGGATCGTCATTTTTATTTTTTCTCACTCCGCTCTAGCACAGATCTCTCAAGATCCCACTGCTAGGCAGCACCACCAGCCACTCCCTGTAAACAATACTGCTAGAGACTTCGCCTTAGTCTCCCTATGGCTTGTTACTTTGTGTCTGGGTGCCCTTGCTGTCCACAACCCCCTGTATCTTTGTCTATAAAGCATACAATTCTGGGTTGCTCTGGATACTTGACGATGTTACAATTTCTTCCTTCACCGCTGCCACCATTAGATACAGTTTTCCTTCAGCTTTGGTAATTACCCTGCCCTCCCTTCTGGTCTGTATATCCCCAGCCAAGGATCAGTCTTTTGGTAAACCAATAAAAGTATTTATTTGATAACACTAAGAAATAACAAGATTACTTTAGGAATGTTTAATAAGCGTATGGTTTCATATAGTGTCACTCTTTATGTTTCTGGTCATATATATACTGTCTAAATATCAGCCAAATATAATCCAACCCTCCCTCAGAACTCTGCCAATCAACCCATCCAAATAACTCTCCACTAACAGCTCTCCAACAACTCTCACCAATCGACCACCTCTCAAATGTCATCCTCCCACTTATACCTTCAGCCATTCAAACACTCAGCCAATCGTCATCCAGCATTCTCCAGCCTTCCAACCCATGCTCTCTCCCCTCTCATTCAATTCACTTACCATATTTCCCTTAATAAACCTGCACTTACCATATTTACAGGTTTTAACATATAAGGACATCACAAAGACATACACAGAGGGTGCACACAGCCAGACAGACAACCCTGATCAGCTGAGTGTGTGTGTGCTTCTTGCTACATACGTGAATTTGTAAGTGCCTTAACTCTCTTCTCACACCACAGGTGGTTTTCTTTTTTTAAAAATTGTATGAGCAGCCTTCTAATAACTGAGAAGACGTGAAGTGCTTTGTCTGGACAAGGGCAGTTGAATCAAAGCTCCAGGGGTTTGTTGGAAAGTATGAGTTGCGGGGAAAAATGCTTTTCATGGCAGTACTTGTGGCTTCTCAGTATATTGAGCACATAGAATGCTGAGAGGCAGGATGCTACCTGCTGAAAGAGAGGCAGGCAGGGTAGTGGTTCTGGTTGCCATAGGAACCAGAGAATACTGAGGAAGATGTCACCTGACGCAGGATTACTGGAGCAGGTTGGTTGGAAGTGCCCGTTGGGACATTCCAGTAAAGTCTCTGGCTGCTTCCAGACCTGTTTATTGAGCATTCCACCTGATTAGTTTTTAGGGAGATTAGACAACTGTTGGCTATATAATGCATTCATTTTGATTTGTTTGCAGGGAGGTTGTGTCAAAGCAAGTGCTGTCCCACACATTCCAGTGCATTTTATCACTTCCATTATTGCAACAAGTCCCATCTTTTGGAGAAGCAGGTTTGTTGCACAAGAGCTCCAAATAATCTTTAATAGTACAATCTGAATTTCCCAATATGTGATTGAATCCCACCCAAAAATAGCAACAGTCTGGAAGCGCCCCTCCAAGCAGCTAGAGATCTTAGTCCAGTGAACTTACTTCTTGTCAGAAAAAGGAGAAGAACACTTGTCTTGAGCTGTTGCAAATGGATACAAAGGGCCAAGGGAAGGAAGGCCAAGGGAAGGAAGGATAGTACTTCTGAAAGGTTCAGCAATTGTAAATGGACCTGCCTGATCCACTCGTCTGGAGGGAATGTTAGGTTTTCCCTTCTCTGTCGTACAACTAGGAGACACACACAGCAGAGTGGGATGGGGCAAATAGTGACTCTTGAGCACTGGAAGGAACTGGATCTCTTTGGGGATCACATTTTTCAGATGTGCCACTGTGTTAAAAATTCCCTCCAAATTTAAAACCAGCATAGCTAGCAAAGGACAAGGCTAGAACCTTCCACCCTGATGTAGTAGTTTTCTCTTTGCAGGGAAGCTTTTTAAATATTTGGTGAAGCAATAAAAAAGTGGTTTATCCTGAAGTTGTGCATTTTTTCTGTATGCCTCATCCATGAACTAGGAGAGCAGGGGTGGGGAGATTCCTCATCCACAGTGGGAAAGAGAGCAAGCGTATCCTCTATATTTCCAGTTATATGTGGGGAAAGTTAATAAGCAGAGGACTTTGTGCCCCACTGGGTGACAAAAATCTATCCTAGGGTAGAGATGAGGAAAATAAAGCTGCTTGTTCATTCCCCTTCCCTGCAGCTTTGGTGGAAATTCCAGCAATCTGTGGCTAGATAAGAACATAAGAAGAGCCTGCTGGATCAGGCCAGTGGCCCATCTAGTCCAGCATCCTGTTCTCACAGTGGCCAACCAGGTGCCTGGGGGAAGCCCACAAGCAGGACCCGAGTGCAAGAACACTCTCCCCTCCTGAGGCTTCCGGCAACTGGTTTTCAGAAGCATGCTGCCTCTGACTAGGGTGGCAGAGCACAGCTGTCATGACTAGTAGCCATTAATAGCCCTGTCCTCCATGAATTTGTCTAATCTTCTTTTAAAGCCATCCACGCTGGTGGCCGTTACTGCATCTTGTGGGAGCAAATTCCATAGTTTGACTATGCGCTGAGTAAAGAAGTACTTCCTTTTGTCTGTCCTGAATCTTCCAACATTCAGCTTCTTCGAATGTCCACGAGTTCTAGTATTATGAGAGAGGGAGAAGAACTTTTCTCTGTCCACTTTCTCAATGCCATGCATATATACACTTCTATCACGTCTCCTCTGACCCGCCTTTTCTCTAAACTAAAAAGCCCCAAATGCTGCAACCTTTCCTCATAAGGAGTTGCTCCATCCCCTTGATCATTCTGGTTGCCCTCTTCTGAACCTTTTTCAACTCTATAATATCCTTTTTGAGATGAGGCGACCAGAACTGTACACAGTATTCCAAATGCGTCTGCACCATACATTTATACAATGGCATTATGATATCAGCTGTTTTATTTTCAAGACCTTTCCTAATTATCCCTAGCATGGAATTTGCCTTTTTCACAGCTGCCGCACACTGGGTCGACATTTTCATCGTGCTGTCCACTACAACCCCGAGGTCTCTCTCCTGGTCGGTCACCGCCACTTCAGACCCCATGAGCATACATGTGAAATTAAGGTTTTTTGCTCCAATATGCATAATTTTACACTTGTTTATGTTGAATTGCATTTGCCATTTTTCCACCCATTCACTCAGTTTGGAGAGGTCTTTTTGGAGCTCTTTGCAATCCCTTTTTGTTTTAACAACCCTGAACAATTTAGTGTCGTCAGCAAACTTGGCCACTTCACTGCTCACTCCTAATTCTAGCTCATTAATGAACAAGTTGAAAAGTACAAGTCCCAATACTGATCCTTGAGGGACTCCACTTTCTACAGCCCTCCATTGGGAGAACTGTCCGTTTATTCCTACTCTCTGCTTTCTGCTTCTTAACCAATTCCTTATCCACAAGAGGACCTCTCCTCTTATTCCATGACTGCTAAGCTTCCTCAGAAGTCTTTGGTGAGGTACCTTGTCAAACGCTTTTTGAAAGTCTAAGTACACTATGTCCACTGGATCCCCTCTATCTATATGCTTGTTGACACTCTCAAAGAATTCTAATAGGTTACTGAGACAGGACTTTCCCTTGCAGAAGCCATGCTGGCTCTGCTTCAGCAAAGCTTGTTCTTCTATGTGCTTAGTTAATCTAGCTTTAATCATACTTTCTACCAGTTTTCCAGGGACAGAAGTTAAGCTAACTGGCCTGTAATTTCCAGGATCCCCTCTGGATCCCTTTTTGAATATTGGCGTTACATTTGCCACTTTCCAGTCCTCAGGCACGGAGGAGGACCCGAGGGACAAGTTACATATTTTAGTTAGCAGATCAGCAATTTCACATTTGAGTTCTTTGAGAACTCTCAGGTGGATGCCATCTGGGCCCAGTGATTTGTCAGTTTTTATATTGTCCATTATGCCTAGAACTTCTTCTCTCGTTACCACTATTTGTCTCAGTTCCTCAGAATCCCTTCCTGCAAATGTTAGTTCAGGTTCAGGGATCTGCCCTATATCTTCCACTGTGAAGACAGATGCAAAGAATTCATTTAGCTTCTCTGCAATCTCCTTATCGTTCTTTAGTACATCTTTGACTCCCTTGTCATCCAAGGGTCCAATCGCCTCCCTAGATGGTCTCCTGCTTTGAATGTATTTATAGAATTTTTTGTTGTTGGTTTTTATGTTCTTAGCAATGTGCTCCTCAAATTCTTTTTTAGCATCCCTTATTGTCTTCTTGCATTTCTTTTGCCAGAGTTTGTGTCCTTTTTTATTTTCTTCATTCGGACAAGACTTCCATTTTCTGAAGGAAGATTTTTTGCCTCTAAGAGCTTCCTTGACTTTGCTCGTTAACCATGCTGGCATCTTCTTGGCCCTGGCGGTACCTTTTCTGATCTGCGGTATGCACTTCAGTTGAGCTTCTAATATAGTGTTTTTAAACAACTTCCAAGCATTTTCGAGTGATGTGACCCTGTGGACTTTGTTTTTCAGCTTTCTTTTTACCAATCCCCTCATTTTTGTGAAGTTTCCTCTTTTGAAGTCAAATGTGACCGTGTTGGATTTTCTTGGCAATTGGCCATTTACATGTATGTTTAATTTAATAGCACTATGGTCACTGCACCCAATCGGTTCAACAACACTTACATTTCGTACCAGGTCCCGGTCCCCACTGAGGATTAAGTCCAGGGTTGCCGTCCCTCTGGTCGGTTCCATGACCAACTGGTCTAGGGCATAGTCATTTAGAATATCTAGAAATTTTGCTTCTTTGTCATGACTGGAACACATATGCAGCCAGTCTATGTCTGGGTAGTTGAAGTCACCCATTACTACCACATTTCCTAGTTTGGATGCTTCCTCAATTTCATATCTCATCTCAAGGTCTCCCTGAGCATTTTGATCAGGGGGACGATAGATCGTTCCCAGTATTAAATCCCTCCTGGGGCATGGTATCACCACCCACAACGATTCTGTGGAGGAGTCCGCCTCTTTTGACGTTTCGAGCTTGCTGGATTCAATGCCTTCTTTTACGTATAGAGCGACCCCGCCACCAATATGTCCTTCCCTGTCCTTCAGATATAGTTTATATCCAGGGATAACCGTATCCCACTGGTTTTCTCCATTCCACCAGGTCTCCGTTATGCTCACTATATCAATGCTCTCCTCTAAGACCAAGCACTCCAGTTTTCCCATCTTGGTTCGCAGGCTCCTAGCATTAGCGTACAGGCACTTGTAAGCAGTGTCTCTCTTCAAGTGTCTTTGGCACTTGTGGTTTGGCCTGTGGTAATTTTGCCCTTCTGAATTGATATCCTGTGTCCCTGCTCTCACAATGCCTACTTCTAGGCCTACCCCTTTTAAAATTTCATCATTTCTTTGGTCTTTATCCCAGGGGGGAGGTTTATTCCGAACCGGACCTTCCTCAGCTCCTGTCGGGTTTCCCCCCTCAGTCAGTTTAAAAGCTGCTCTGCCACCTTTTTAATTTTAAGTGCCAGCAGTCTGGTTCCATTCTGGTTCAAGTGGAGCCCGTCCCTTTTGTACAGGCCCGGCTTGCCCCAAAATGTTCCCCAGTGCCTAACAAATCCAAACCCTTCCACCCGACACCATAGTCTCATCCACGCATTGAGACTGCAAAGCTGTGCCTGTCTGGCTGGTCCTGTGCGTGGAACCGGTAGCATTTCAGAGAAAGCCACCTTGGAGGTCCTGGCTTTCAGCATCCTACCTAGCAACCTAAATTTTGCTTCTAGGACCTCACGGCTGCATTTCCCCATGTTGCTGGTGCCAACGTGCACCACGACCACTGACTCCTCCCCAGCACTGTCTACCAAACTATCTAAATGACGGGCGATGTCCACAACCTTCGCACCAGGCAGGCAAAACACCTTGCGGTCTGCACGCCCTGTGTATTTCCATTGAGAAGTGTTCGGTGGTGGTTGCAGAGCATGTTACCTATGTGTAAGTCACTCTTTCCCAATTTGGTTTCCTCCAGATGGTTTGGACTACAACTCCCATCAGCCCCAGCCAGCATGGCTAATGTTCAGGGATGATGGAAGGTGTAATTCAACTTTATCTGGAGGGCACCAGGTTAGGGAAGGCTGACATAAGTGAATGGGCAAAGAATCCTCTTTTGTTTATGTGTGAACAAACATGCTGAACATGTGTGAAGAAATAATAATAATAATCAACAATACATCAATCCTTCTAGATGTGAAATTTCTTGGCTCCTTGATTGTTAATAGCATATTATTACATACTATCAGTGGTGGACTATGTGGTGATGGGGCAGAGATGGTTACCTGATCTCCTGGCAGGTGAATCACTTCTGCTTACCAAGAAGGGGAGAAATGAGGAGAGTGGTGGGTGATGTGGTTTGAATGCAGTAGCACTTGATTGGCTCAACAGGTTCATTTGCACTGTGTCTACCTCACTGCTGCCTCACCCTTCCTCCTCCTGGTAAGCAGCAGTGACTTTTTTACCCTGCCTAAAATATTTATTTTTATGACCCTGCCTATTCTCTTGACTGTAATTTGTTTCAAACTGTTTTTAATGTTGAATTTTTAAATTGCTGTAACCTGCCTTGGGATGACAATGACAACAATAACAATATAATTTTTCTAACAATACCTAAGGATGGAAGAGCAGTTTTGTTGGGATGCTTGAACATTTTACCCTCCAAGATGCTAGGCGGCAGATTTGTCAAAGTTCCTTTCAAGGATAGAGCTTGAAACAGTCTCTTATGTGTTCTTCTACTGTAGATTTTATCAAGGGGTTAGAGGACACCCAATTTATCCCTTTATGAGGCACTTTCCTGGTCGATCCTTAGAAACCCTTTTGAGTAACTTCCTTAATGGTATCTAATCAATCTATTACTGAACAGATGGCAATATACTGAAATGTTGTCATATCTTTTAGATCTGCTGTAGATTGTTAGCTTCAAATTTGTCACCTTTCATGGTTATTGGTTCTATTGAGGCTGTGGTTTTGCACTACTTTACATTTGGAACCTTGTTACGGTCGGTTGATCGTAATACTCATTTGATTTACTGCCACTGCTATTGGTAAGCCCCACCATCATGGAAGTTGGAGAATTTCTCCTCTGCCTGGAGAAATCCATTCATTTGGTCTCCCCAGTGTCTCAGCCCAGCTCAGAGTGGAGAGTTTCCAGAAGCCATTTCTGCAGCATTCTACTGAGGGCCACCCTTACCATTAGACAGTGAGGCAAGTGCCTCAGGCATCAGATGCTCAGGGTCAGCTGCAGCCCCTACCTGTTCTTCCTTAGCTTCTAGCCATTCCCCTCTGTTGCTGAATTGCCACTCTTGAGGCCCCTAATCTGGCCTGATGCTGCAGTTGTGGCAGAAGACACTATCCAGTCACCAGTGTTGAAATAAGTCAGTCCAGTTGCCTTCTGGCAGTGGAATTGGGAGGGGGGCACCATCTTGCCCTCTGCCTCAGGCAGCAAAATGTCTTGGGTCAGCCCTGTCTGTACACTTGTACATTTCTTAGTATCATCCCACATCCACAGTGGGGCAAGTTTATGGATAAGAATTTGTTTGCTGGGATGGCACTCCGGCCAACAGTGTGTTGTTCACCCCTTCAACAGCTGCCTGTTCTGAGGGCGCCTCCAGTTTGAGAACATAGCCAAAGATTGAGAGAACTACTTGGCACAACCAGGAGACTAAAGCCATGGCGAGATTGGCTCCACCAGGCATGGGCAGCCTTGTCATTCCCTGGATCAGGCCAGAGCCCAGGCTGCCATTAGTCATCCTTGGGTTAGCAGTGGTATGGAAAGTGCCATGTGTTCCTTAGGGAAAGTATGACTGATGCATTCCAACTTCTGCCAGTTCACGATGAAGCAGGAGGTATAGGAATAAGTTGCTTAAGTTTTAACTCTTGAGGTTATTGGTCATCTTCAGCTTAAAATATACCATTGTTTCGATGCAAATGTTTAGTTTGTTGTGCTGGGGAGGGGGAGGAGAGGGAGGGATGAGTCCATGAGATCTTCCTTAAATCAAATGGAATCAAGGCAGGTCTTATTTTATTCCTGGACTCGCATAGATCACCCAACCTCATCATGGAATTCATTCTCAAGACTGGTTGTTGAAAATTAGTTAACACTTTGCCTTTTTTCATTCTGTATACAAAGAAAGACATAAAGGTGCAGTTTCCTCTTCCCTTCCGATTCAATGTATAGTAATGTGCAGAGTGGAGTTTCTATACATGATTACTGATTGTGAGCATAGAACAAAAGTGATAGTGACTGTTCCAGATTAATTTATCCATATTAAAAGCATGACATTCTGTTTTGACTCTTCATTTTTCTGGAATTCTGCCACATGGCATATTTGAGGAACCAGATTCATTTTTCCCATTCATTCAGCCCCCACAAGATGCATGCGCCCTCAGTTGAGCCCATGTAAATCATCAGCCCATCAGCACAGCAGACAAAGATGATGGAAGAACTGGTATGGCCCTGCGATGGTGCTGCGAGCCATGTTGTTCTGTTATGCAAAGAAAAGAAATGGCTGTCTTCCTAGCCTTGGTATGGTGTGGGTATTGATGAGGAATGATAGTCTCTAATGAGCAAAATGGCTGCTCTTGAGTAAGGCCATCTTACTCAAGCTGGATCAAACAAAAGGCCTATCTAGTCCAGCATCCCGTTCTCACAATGGCCAGTCAGATGCCTACAGGAAGCCGTCAAGCAGGACCTCAGTGCAACAGCACTCTCCTCATTTGTGACTCCCAGCAACTGGTATTCACAGGCATACTGCCTCCAACAGTGGAGGTGGTAGCCATCATGGCTAGTAGCCGTTGATACCCTTATCCTCCATGAATTTGTCTAATTATCTTTTAAAGATATCCAAGTTGGTGGTCATCACTATCATGGACTCAACTTCAAGACATTCTCAACAACATGGTGATGTTGCTTTGGGTCACATACTGCCTGTCTGCGTGCTTGCTTCTGCACCCCTTGGATGCCTGTGTGTAATAGTAAATAAATATAAATTATTGCAAAGTCAGGATGTGCTTCCACTGCCATCTCCTTCAAACTCTGCAATGCCTGCCTTGACCATTCTGATGCTTGAGGAAGCAGGGTTGGGAAGTACAAAGCAGTTATGGGCAAAGTCAGCATGTTCAGTATGTCCCCCATACAAACCACTCTTAGTGTGCAGAGCAGGATTGCCCTCCCCTATCTTTCCATCACCAAAACAAAAGTCCAAATTGTTGCAGGTACACCCTTACACTTTAGAGCAGGGGTAGTCAAGGTGCTGCTCTCCAAATGTAGTTTGATTACAACTCCATCAGCCCCAGCCAACATGGCCAATGGTCAGGTACAATGGGAGTTGTAATCCAACATCATCTGGAGGGCAACACATTGGCTACCTCCCCTGCCTTAGAGAGAGACGATAATTTTTAATAGAGGTTGAAAAATATTTTGTTTTCCATGGTGATCACACACTTTTTTTGTTTGAGATCCCATTCCTGCCTCTAATTAAGCAGGGTTTGCATCCAAGATTTCAGGTTTATGGTGTATAGCAAAGATTTCCTGTCATGGGCGGGGGGTGGGGTGCCCCTACTTTACTTCAATGTGTGACTTTGTCTTGAGGGCAGGGGATAACTGTGTCCTGTACTTCCTTTCCAGATGGCCTTGTGGATGTGCTCCAGGCATTTGCCATGCGAGAGGGCAAAAATGGGGTCTCCATTGCTGCTGGTATCTGCACCCAGAGGAATGGCTCTGATGAAAGCGACCTAGCATTCCGCCTAGAGAACAAGACATATTTCAGTGCTCCTACCAAGCAGCTCTTTCCTGGTAATGGGGTAGCATGAAAACCCATGGGGCTGGATATTGCATCAAAACTGATGGGCATACTCTGAGCCTTGAGGAGAATTCACACATCCATCTGAGGGCCTCTTCATGCATTATTTATTTGTACTTGCATATTTATAGCCCACCCTTTACTAAATAGTCCCATGGCAGGTTACAAAAATATCACCATTGAAAACAACTACAATTTCCATTTAAGATGAAATCACAAAACCAAATCCTACTTTCATCAGGCATTATTTCACCAGCCAGTTTCAAGGCTATTTTATATAGCTGTTGGGGGACTGAAACTACATGGAAACAAATTCAGAATTTTGAATTCTGCATTTAGTACCAAATTCTGACATGATGAAGTGCAAGATCAGGAGTTCCAGGGCTGTTGCTAGATACTTACAGGACTTGGGCCAAGCCTGTGATACAGATTTGCATGAAATTTGCATGTGCTAATTTATATGTATAGATGCCTCTGGGAAATTCAGATGGTGGGTGGGTGGGGACCATCTCACCAGACACCCTATAAGCAAAGGAAAAAATAAAAATATTATAAGTTAAGAAGAGGGGAGCAGAAGACTCAGGCCCACTGCAAAAGACCCAGGACACCCCTTAAGAGTACCTCTGGAGAGATGCATTTTGGGTTTCTGGCTCTTACTGTCTTCTCATGATGGCCCCTTTCAGATGGCCCCTTTCCAGTGGACTTCTCCATACTGGCTACACTGCGAGCGCTCAAAGGTAGCCAGTCTTTCCTGCTCTCCATATATGATGTGCGGGGAGTACAGCAACTTGGTGTAGAGATTGGACGTTCTCCTGTCTTCCTCTATGAAGACCAGCTTGGCTATCCAGTGCCCGATGACTATCCTCACTTCCGCCGAGTCAACTTGGCTGATGGCAAGTGAGTTGGGATTGGGATCGGGAGAGTGGGAAGAAGCCTCTGAAAGTGGTTATCTTACCTGGGCCTGCATGCATGCTGCTGAAAGACCAGTTTAAGTCTATAATGCATTATAAATGTCCAAAGAATTAAGGGTGGTATGACATATGAAGTATCATGGGGAAAGACCCTAGCTCAGTGGTACAGATGCTTTGTGTACAGAAGGTCTCAGGTTCAATCCCTGGCATCTCCAGGTAGGGCTGATGAGTTAGATGGACCAATGGTCTGACTCAGTCAAGGCAACTTCTTATGTTCTCTCACTATTCCCTGGTGTGCAAATCACCCCTGGTGTCTCTGGTCGAAGGATTTGCATGTTATCAAATGACTAAACAAACAAACAGGCAACAAAACTCTTCAAAAGAGAGTGAGCAGAGACAAGAGCAATGACCAAACATGTCCCTCCTCTGCCATATCATCTTCAGCTCCTTAAAAAAACTTCTCTTATGTCTTTCCAATTAGCATAGGTGCGATTTTCAGGCACTTTTTGACTGGATTTTTATAAGGCTCAGTCCCAGTCCTAATATACTAGTGTTCATCTTTGGAGGATATGCCAACTTGGGGATGCCAAACCTGTGGGTACTCCAGATGTTGTTGGACGAACTCTCATCAGACTCAGACAGCATGACCAATGGTTAAGGATTGTGGGAACTGTACTCCAACAGCATCTGGCTGCAGGTTATCCATCCTTTTGAGCTCTTTGTTTTGATTATTTCATTTTAATTGCATTGCATTATGGTGGGTAATTTCTGCTCATGTCCATCCCATAATTCTCATATCCCATATCTGTTCCTGTTGTCTTCTCAAACTACACATTCCTGCTGCAATGTGTGACATAGTGCATAAAATATTGGGTTTGGTTATGTCAGGCCTTTGTTCAAATCCTTACACAGCTATTAGTTTTAATGGATGGTCTTAGCCATTTCATTATCTGTCAGCCTAGCCTACCTCTTGGGGAAGTTGTGAGGATAAATGAGATGTGAACTTTTAAATGTGTTAGTGATTATCCATGGAGATCCTTCAGTCCAAGATTTAGCTGAGTTGTTGAAAGCCATATATCACAGGGGTGGTATAGCTGATAGACTTTGAACAGTGGAGAACTGGGTTCAAATCCCCCCTTGTATATTAAAAAAGCTCACTGAGTGGTCTTGGGCAAGTCGCTATCTCTCATCCTAGTCTGCCTCATAGGATGAAAATGGATAACCTCATGTGTGCTTCCCTGAGTTCCTTGGGAAGAGGGTGGGATCCAAATATGAGAAATGTGGAAAGCTATAATTGGTGGGAAAATTCAGTGATGCCTCTTTTGTCTCTCTAGGTCATAATCCTACAGCTTTTGAAGCTCAATTTCTTTTATGCCAACAGCATATAGCCCTGCCTCCAGTTCCATTGTCTACTTGGTCCCTCCGGGTCTTTTTCACCTCCAGTAGAACTACATGTGGAAACATCAGACCCACATTCTCCAATGCTAGTCATCTGAATCCACTCCACTGTCAAGTGGAAGTATGGTCTATGCCACTGTTCTTCAACCCTTCCGTCCCCATATGTTGTTGGACTACAACTCCCATCATTCCCAGACAGCATGGTCAGTGGTCAGGGAGTTATGGGAGTTGTAGTCTATCAACATCTGGGGACCCAAGGTTGAAGAACACTGGGCTAGGTGCCTAGTGTACCTGTTTACCTGCACCTTCTTTGTCCCACTTCATACCCAAGTTTCTGACCTGTACCATTTATTGCCAGGTGGCATCGCATTGCTCTGAGTGTGGAAGGTGGGAATGTATCTTTAAGCGTTGACTGTGAAGATGCTGTGGTGCTACCCCTCAAGCGAGGCATGCAGCCAGTTGTCAGCGTTGATGGTGTTACCTTGCTTGGGGCTCGCCGGCCAGATGAAGACATTTTCGAGGTAGGGAAGATAGTTACAGAAGTCTCAAATCCTCTCTTTCAAACTCTGATAATTTCCTACATACCCACACACACCCATGTAGAGTGTGTCAGGCAGTCAGATTGCCAAAACTTGCCTACAAAAGTCCCTCTCAAGAAAAAAACTAGTTGGGGGGGGTGCATGTCCCACCAAACAGATGGCCTTATGTAAATGCCAGCCTTGTCTCTTACAGCAATCACTGACTTCAGATCTCTTGGCCCCCCATTCCAGTCATGCCACCTTCTTTTGTGTGTCTGGCAGGAACCTGGGTGGCTGTATGGACTTTGGGTTTGGAAAATCACTTTATATTTTACAGAGCCACTAATCTTACAGAACTCAGATGCATATCCTGCCCTAACAGCCATCTTGGTTCCTTCTGAAATGTAAATTGATGCCAGAGATGGAAAAGCTCCATCCTTTCCCCTGTTTCTAGCCTTTGCTCTCTGAAACTTGCTGCCTGGGTGGTTGAAGGGAGTTCAGCAAAGTCTGCCTTTGTTTGCCTTTACTGGCTGCCAGATTTATGTTAGGGCCTTTCTCATGGAAATAGAGCTTCATGTTATTGCAGGCAGGCAAGGACCCCAGACACAGGACTGAGTGGTCTGCAAAGGGGAATTGTCCTTCTCAGGGCTTGGTTAACCATTTCACAGTGTGACGGTTAGTTCATCTTACCACGGTCATATTGTGACTATGGCAATGAAACCTCTGATACCAATTGAGCTGGTGAGAGTGCACAGAATATTTTCCACAAACATTTCAGCTACTCAGGATTGTTAGCAATCAAGATCCAATGAAGGAAGGGCAAGTTGTCAGTTTGGCTGGAATTAAACCCTCACCAAGGCCTTATGACTGGAAAGAGGTCCTGGGAGGTAGAGAAGTTAAGGGACAGGGAACACAGAGGTAATGTAGTTGGCGGAAGGATGCAGAATACGTCGCAGGAGTGGCTTGCCTGGTGAGGCAGAGCTGAAGCAATGGCCTCCTAGCAGCAGTGTCTTCCACTTACCGGGAGGAGGAGGGACAAGGTTGGGGCTGCACAGGCACACTGTTGGGAACACTGGATTGCCTCTGTGTAGTCCCAGTTTCACTGCCTCCTCGCTGCTCCTCCTCCCAGTAAATGGTAGCAGCGCTTCGGCCAGGAGGCTATTGCTGGGCCTCCACCCTACTGGGTGAGCTGTTTCTGACTGGGAGAAACAGTAACCTGGGAAATGGGTAGGAGAAGAAGGCAGAGAAGATGAGGCAGTGGCTGTATGCTGGTAGGACATTCTGCACTTTTCTGGAATTGTAGCACATGTGTGCCCACCCTTCAAGTGCTCCAGTTATTTTTCATCTAAAGAGAAAACTCCTGACTTTGCCCCAGGGATTCCCAGTCTGGATGGGACAACGTTGGCCTCTTTTCAACTGGCTGCTGGAGCAGAGAAAAGCCTCCGCTACCTCCCACATTTTTTCCCTAGGCGCAAAATGCCAGAGGGTGCAAGGTCTTTGAAGGCGTCTGGCCCAGGTCCTAGGGGTGGCCAAGAACAACAGCTGCTTGTAGCGGCTGTTGGAAAACCTTGGCCCAGGGCCATCTGCCTCTAGGTTATTGGGTGGTAGTGAGGGAGTGCCTGGAAAACATTTGATGTAGCTGTTTGGGGGCTGTGGGGTAGCTGTCTGTTGGGCAGTAATGTCGTGTGTGTTTGGGGGTCGGGGGGTGATGGTGGTGATGAGAAAGGAATCTGGAGGGATGTTCCCAAGCTAGGCTGTATGCCTGTTTCATCACACTTCTCTCATAAACCTCTCTCGTACTTCTAGCAAGGAATGCAGCTAATCTTCCAGAAGCAGAACTGAGTGCTCCAGGCAAAAGCCCCAGGAAGTCTGCACTGAGGGGTGGGTTTGAGAGGTGCAACAGTACAAGAAGTGCGGAAACTGTAGTTTCATGAGCAGTCATTATTCTGCATTCTGCCAAATTTTGTGGTGGTTAGGTGAGAAGGCTCTCTTCTTTCCTTGCCCCAACTCTACAAATGCCACTTCACACAGCAATCATTTTCTCACAGCAGACACAAAGTATGAAGGGCAGGTACGCATCCCTAGATGTGTGGTGGGTGTGGACCAGAGATCCAGCAGAGGTAGCAATAAAGGGGGGCAAGCACCCCCCAACAAGCAGCTTTCCCCCCCACCTAGTATATTTCTCCCACCTAGAAACATTCTTTGCTCCTTCTGTGTTCCCCACCACATTTTTTTTCTGGTGCTGATCCTTGGCCAATCAAGTCTCCCCAGCATCTATTCACTGCATGTTTAGGGATGCTCATCTGCGTATATGACGAGGTGCGCCTGGCGCCAACACTGTTATCTTTTCAGCACCAGGTCAAGACTTTCCTCTTCTCCCAGGCATTTTAGCATGTGTTTTAAATTGTTTAAAATTTTTAAATTGTGTTTTAAATTGTTTTTAAAAGATGTGTTTTTAAATTTGTGTGTTTGTTTTAATGTTTTTAGTTACTGTAAACTGCCCAGAGAGCTTCGGCTAAGGGGTGGTATATAAGTACAATAAATAAATAAATAAATAAAAAGCGCCCTGCTGGATCAGGACAGTGGCCCATCCAGTCTAGCGTCCTGATCTCACAGCGGCCAACCAGACGCTCATGGGAAGCCCAGAAGCAGAACCTGAGCGCAGTAGTGCTCTCCCCATCTGCAATTCCCAGCAACCTGTATTTGGGGCATACTGCCGCCTTCACTTATGACCTGTAGTTTACTGTAGGAAACATGAGTAACACTGAGATGACTGTGGCAAAATGTGATTGCTGTGTTAAGTGTGAAAAGACTAGATTCTTGGTTAACTGGCATGCCTTCTGCTTTCCTCATTCCAAAGATGGAGGGAAGTAAAGGCTAGGGGTGACTCTGAAATTTGTGTGTTTGTGGGTGTATATGAGTGTGTGCTTCCAGACACATATTTATTGTGGGATCAGTGATCCTCATGCAGGCATGCTTTTTGCAGTATCCACAAGACATTGTTGGCATAATAATGGCAGCCTGTATTTTACCCCCATTTATTCCAGAGAAAACCCCCTGTTGCTCAAGACCCGTTTGTCATATCTGAATGACCCATTTGCAATATTAATCCCCTGCCTACAAGCAGCCTGTCTGAGGGGGTGGGGTCTGCATAACCCCTGCTGTGCTCAGGATTAAAATGTTTGGAGATTACTGTAAATAACTGAACCACTCCCCATCCTCAGCACTACCCTAATATTGTTCATGCGTCACCCAAATTGGCTGTTCTGAGTAAAACTATGGGGGCTATGTACAAGAGGTTCACAGCATAATTTTTGTCAGAAGGTAGTATGTGAAAATGCTGCAGGTCATTCTGGAGCAAAGTGCGGCCATTTCAGCTACAAGCATAATGTCTGAATGAGCCCCAAGAATCAGTGTATGGGGATGGAGGCTAGAAGGTATTTGAGAAGTGTGCCTTCATTTATACATATACTGTGTCTTCAGTGTTTTTTCCCTGTACGTTCACAGAGCTGGGTATGGTTTTGTGTGTGTGTGTGTGTGTGGTATGTATATGTAGTTTGATTTGTTTATGTGGGTGGGAATCTGGACACTCTCCCAATCCTGTCTGCTCCCTACCCCCCCCCGTGACTCCCATTTCAACAAGGGGGCTTCTTTGGCCTGATCTAGCCCTCTCTGTCCCTACCTGACCCCGTTCCTTGGGCCATGACTCACTCCTTCCCCTGAGCTCTCCATTTTGTGCTTGATTTCTGTTCCTCTCTGTCTCCAAAGGAATGCTGGGAGCAGAGTAATTGTGGGTCCCAGCTGAGCAGGTGGGAGCAGGCGGTTCCGGGGGCTGTGCTGGAAAGAGGCCCACTGGACATACTTAATGAGATGATTTATTGAGAGCAAATGTTCTTTGTGCACCAGGACTGGCTGGAATTATACAGGCCCAGTGGAGGGAGTGGGGGCATGTCCAGCTGCAATCGAATGTATGTTTGTGGACATGCACAGTCAGAATAATTTGGCATAGACTGCTGTTGGCATTCTGGTTCCAGGCAATGAAGAGAGACAGCAAGAAAGAGAGACAGGAGAAAGGCTGATTTAACATCCTTAATTGCATTAATTTCTGTTGGTGTATAAGTATCCAGACTTTCAGACTGTACAGAGCTCTTTGTGAGGCTGCATCTCTGGCTGGTATAGTGTTCTGTGCTGTCAATGTTTGGTCTCTGGAGCACAGTCAAAAGATAGCAAACCCAAAAGTGGCTAGGGAATTTGTTGGACTGTTGTGTCCTTACCAAGTCCATTTAGGTTAGGAATGAGATGAAATCTGTAATCAGGCAAATGGAAGCGGAGTTTGATATCCAGGGAGCCAATTCTGTATGAATGCTGGTAAGTTGGTCTGCAAAGAAAATATCCAAGAACAGAGTTGAACTGATGTGGACGGATGGGGACAGGGCTTCAAGTTAATTTGAAGGTTGGCCTGAAAGCCAATCAGGGCCTGGGAGTGCCTGCCCCAGTAGTGAACAATAGGGAAGTTCACTGTTTACCAGGTCCTGTAGGCTGACTAACTAGCTGAAGTCCAGCTCCTGGAATGGAAGGACCTGCGTTAAGGTTCTGTAAGGGGCAGCAGGTAACAATGGCCTATTTGTTGTAAGAAAAGATACAAGTTCTAATCCTACTCCTGGTAGACAGGACAACTTTCTCCTAAGAAATTGGTGGGAACCATTTTGGCTGCGGGGGCCAGATAAAGATCTCCGATAAAGATCCCCACCCCACTAGCCAACTTTGACAGGTGGTCAGGGCAATCCAACTGTCAATCATGTGACATCACTATGCGAAGTGGAACAGGCCCTGTCAGAGCCAATGTCTGCAAGGGACTGCTCTATCCAGCAGTGATGAAGAAAAAAAATGGCTCTGCTTGTTCTCACTCCACATGTAGCAAAAGCAAGCAGACCCAGGTTTTTTGGAAAGCCTGACCTGCGCTGATCCTTTCCGGAGGTTGAAGGGATTAGTGCAGGGCAGGGTTTCCGAGAAAGTCCCACCCATCAGCTGACATCACCAGTGATGTCATCTGATGAGTAGGTGGCTGTGGTTGGGGAAAATGGCCTTGGACCCCCTGGTGGATCAAGATTTGCCCACAGGCCAGAGGTTCTCCACCCCTGTTCCAAGAGACAATGTGGTACTGGGATTAAGAGCATGAACTGTTCTCCCTCCTCACCAGGTTCCAACTTCCAGAGTAGTGTTATGTAAATATTAAGGCCTCAGGTCCCCCACTCCCAACCCAAGTCTATAACACTGATCTTGTATGGTTGTTGTAAGGATTCCTGAGAGAATGTATATGGAGTGCTTTGAGCCCTTAATTGCTAGTTGTTGGTCTATAGGAGGAGAAAGTCCAATAAAATATACCATTTTATCTCTTTTATGTGCCTCTGCAGTCTTTTCCCACACTCTTTATCACTGCAATAGACACGCATAGAGTCACATGCATCAGCTGATACATATAAAAATATACACACTGGCAACTGTTGATTGTTCTCCCAACATGTGTGTGTGTATGGACATATGTTCACAACAAGACTCTGACTGGCTGTGTTCACTTTTCTTCCCCTCTTCGCTTCAGGGTGATCTGCAGCAGCTGTTGGTTGTACCGGATCCGGCAGCTGCAGCCCGCTACTGTGAGCATTACATGCCTGATTGCAACAGGCAACTCACCTACGCGTTGCATGCCCAGGATCCCGAAGAGGTAGGAGACCAAACTACAGGGGCTGTTAGTAGCCAGATTGTTTTCATGACCATCATCCTAGGGAATAGCGGGCTGAACCAAAATCTGAGGCCTATATCCTTTTTAGGGGCTTGGTATAGGGAGAAATTTGATTCAGTTCACATTTAAGGGTGAACCTACCTAACGCACACTTTCTGAAACAATATGTGAACCAAAACTACTGTTGTTTGAAGGCCGTCCTTCTCTGAATTTTGCAATGCAGTTATCCAGCCAAGTAATGTGTACAGATTTACATAGTGGGGTAAAGTGTGCAAATAAAAACATATGTTAGTGAAAATAACATACAAAATGCATTATATTGGCAAAAATTGCTTTGCAAAAATGTGCATATTAGGCAAAAATGCGTATTAGGAGAAATGTGCCTTGAAATACTGAAGATTTTTCATGAGTTATTTTTTAAATTGCAAGGTGTTATGGAAATGCGGAGAACTGAGCTTAAGACTGTAAAAATGAGAAACTGAAAATGATGGATTCACCCTCCCTAGAACCCCAGTGGTCTAGCCAGTGAAGAAAACTTTCCCTGACAATGAAGCTAACACTTGGCTTATTAGCCTTGCTCAGTAACATGGAGGCCCCCCTCCCTGTTCTTAAATAGCAATACCTACTTCCCCCTTCCAGATTACTGTCTGATTGACAATTATCTGCTGTCTGAGGCAGTTGCCTCACCCTGGCTAATAGTAGGGCCAGCCCTGCTGGTTCCAGAGGGGCAATGTTGGTAACTATTTGAGGTGGCAGAATTCCAGGGATGCTAGGCTAAGTTGGAAAACCTTCATGGAGAACCCATACACAGTTTTGCTCCCCTCTTTCCTTGCTCCATGCAACTGAATGGGGATAATTAACCCATCCTTCCCTATCATTCATGGTTTTGTCATTTGCTATACCTATCCCTCCATCCACTTGTATGGAGCAGGTGAAATGGGCTGCAATGAGACAAAATCCTTATAGAGGAACATTGCCACCACCGTTCCTGTTTGTCATATAAAACTTAAGAGGGAGAGCAGTGAAACAGCTTGAGATGGCCCTGTGTTTGGACACAAAGATGCATTGTCACACATTACATCACAAGGTGACTCTCTCCTGAGCGTGTGTACCATGTTTTCCAGTTTGTAAATCTACCCTTGCAATGTTCCAGCAAAGGCATGTCCAGTCTGTGGTGGAAATGTGGAGACTTGTCTTCTTTGTGCTTTATTCCCAGCCAAAACCTGGAAATGGACCTATTTAATGTGGGAGCCTCCAATGTGTAACCCATATATTTCATGTCTTTTCCCTCATATATTACACACTGTCAAGGGAAGTTCCCAGCATATGAGGCTTTGGGACGGAAGATTGTGAGGATTGTGGAAGCAATATGTGGCGGGGTCATGGTCAGGAACCTATAGACTGGGTCATATCCTTGTGATACCAGCTATAGTACTCCCAGGGCTCTCAGCTTCAACATGTATGAAAATTGTTAAATGGACTGAAGAATCCATGCAGCCTGGCCTCTTAAGATGGCTCGGGGAATGAGGACGGGACTGACTGGAGGGAGATACAGTGGCATGGTCAGGAATGTCAGTCAAATCATGGAGCAGAGCTTGCTGACTTCAGGGATGGAGGAGGGAGCATTCCGTACTAATCTGAGGTCTGGGAAGAGTGGATCTCCAGAACCAGGCTACGTCCTTCCCATCATGATCAGAAGGGTATCCAGCTCTCAGCACCTGCCTGTGGAAGAACTGAAATGTTGCTATGTGTTTGTAGCTCCATTTGGTGAACCCACAGCTGACTGGCCCAATAACGAGCCTGCATTTTCGCTTGAGGGTGATTCTTCAGCCTATTGGATGGCCAGTAGGCAGGTAGTGGGCCAACTGGCATCCATCAGGGCCCTGGGTATGATGGAATGGAGGCAGAACATGAGTGGAATGTGAGTGGAAAGGACATATATACACTGTTACTGGATCAAGCCAATCTTCCCCCTAAAGGCATCTTGGTCCTAAAGCAAAAAGGGTCTGGTCTGTTGGGTGAAGGGTCTCTCTCCTGTGTGCGGTTCCCACAAGGGGCTGGTACCACGTTCCCCTCTGCCTATCTGTCTCTTGGGAATGGGTTCCTGGTGGCTGGGGGTGGTGTCTCTTGGTGTCTGTTTCATGGGAATGGTGGTGTGTCTCTTTTCTTTCTCAAGTGCCTTCTCTCCCCCTCTCCCCCTCTCCCCCTCTCCCCCTCTCCCCCTCTCCCCCTCTCCCCCTCTCCCCCTCTCCCCCTCTCCCTCTCTCCCTCTCTCCCTCTCTCTCTCTCCATCCTTCATTGTTTCCTCCCCTCCTCCTCTCTTACCCCTCCATCCTGTGCAGAATGTTCCTCACAGGAAGGGCAGGAAGGGCAAAAGAAAGGGCAAGGGCAAAAGGAGAGGGAAAGGCAAGAAGAAGAGGAACAAGGAGCCTCCAGAGACGACGCCCTCCTCGCTCACTCCGGCCCCAGGCCAGGTAGAGAGTGCAACTAACTGCCCTCTGCTGGCCTAATAACTTGCAGTCTCTCCTGGCCTAACCCGTACACCCTCCTGCCTAACCTGTCTAACTTGGAGCTTTTCTCCTGCTTTGTCCCGACTGGCTCTTCTGGCAGAACTGCCTGCTCAGTGCTTGCTTCCTCTGTCCACATGGCTGCCGGTTTGCTGCCCCTCCTCAGGCGACTGTAGGAACCATGTTCAATAGCCTCTGGCCATATGGGGGTCATGGACTCTAGGAGAGCTGGGAGTTCTGGGCTCAGCTCCATGCTTCTGATTCGACTGGTGCCAACTGGCTGCAAAGCTCTTTTTGTTCAGGCACAGGTGAGTTTTCATGCTTGAGGACGCTTTCTCCTCATCTTAGTGCCCGGTCATGCCTCCTATGGATCTT
Organism: Rhineura floridana; assembly: GCF_030035675.1. Taxonomy (NCBI): domain Eukaryota; kingdom Metazoa; phylum Chordata; class Lepidosauria; order Squamata; family Rhineuridae; genus Rhineura; species Rhineura floridana. The sequence continues at coordinate 13,449,905 of NC_084482.1, read as the reverse complement.
ATGCTGATGTCCATTCTTTGGTCATTTTCAAAGTCAAGATGAGCCACTCCGCTTGAACTGATCAACTTCCCCAGGAAACTGAACAGCTGGGACAAGGCGGGGTATGTGTGTGTGAATGAGCAGCTACAGTAGCTGCTTGGTGAATCTCGGAGAATGTTCGCATAGATTTATGACTGCAGCCTGGTGTGATGTCGTTGGCTCTTAACAAGGCAAGACTTTTTGAAAAGTGAAATTTCCGGATGTAAAAAAAAGAGTGTCGATTCAAGAAAACAAGGAGTGCTTTTTAGCCTTACTATTGTGAATCAGTAATCAGTACATCTTAAAGCATTGTCCTATAGGGCAGCCTAGAAATAATTAATACCAGTCGCAGAATAACCTGTTGACATCATCAGTTATTTGTCAGCCCTTGAACTTAGATCAGCTTCTCATTTATTATACCAGGAGTAGGAAATCTGTGGCCCTCCAGATGTTGCTGGAATATAACTCCCATCATCCCTGATCATTGGTCATGTTGGCGGGGGCTGATGGGAGTTAGAGGCCAACAACCTCTGGACAGCCACAGGTTCTCCACCCCTGTGTTATACATTCAAGGGGAGGATGAAGTGAACTGAAAGAAAGTTAACAAGTCCAGGCAAGAGTCCTTGACTCCCTTCTGAGATTTCAGAATAAATTATGCTGCAAATCCTAGGTGGTGGCTGCAGTAACTTAGAGCACTGTAGTGTTCTGTGATCCTTCATAGGAATGGAGTATGACAGAATTGTGTATAACCCTTTTTATCTTAGGACAATATCCTTGAGATAGCCTCTGAATGCCAGTTGCATAAATATTCCAGAGAGAGTCAGGTCTCCCCACCTTTAACTTTTTTTTAATTGTACACCTGAAAATGTAGCATTGCTAACACGTATATCACACAAGTCCATTCATCATGGAATTGGCTGTGCTCCCAGCTTTCCTTCTGAGTGTGTGTGCTCAGTGGAAAATCGGAGTTTGTCCCTGTGTGATATGTGAAATAGCTGCCAGATGCTTTTCAGGTTGCTTTGGCCACCAAAGTTTTGAAATCTTCCCATGCTTAGGACAGGAGAGTCCTGAAGTTTATTGGATGGGAGAAGGAATATGACCATGCTGATATTACTGAGGATTAGAGGGACCAGTGGTACCAAGTGAATTTGGGGACATATCAGCAGCAGGGCCAGGTTTGGGGCTGCTATGGGAACTTTTTAAATAAGCAGGGCTGCTGAGAGGTGGGTATTGGCAGTATTGATTTACCGGGCCCCATAGCCAACAGAGGAACTAGACTTTGAGGGTTCATTTAAAAAAAAGTCTCTGGCCCTCCTAGAAAAATGGTTATTGTGCAGCTACCCTTCCTAAGCAATTTCTGTGAGATGAGCATGCTGGGCCGTTCCTGCTTTTCAGTGTGGCAGGCAGAAATTCAACAGATCAAGCCTTTTCTAGTGTGGAATTGCAACTTTGGCAATAAGCTTTGCCTGTTCACATTCTGTCTGTCATACATTTTATTATGTGTGTGACCACTGATTTGTTTTTGGGCCCTCCACTCCACCTGCAAAAGAGAACAAAAAATGTGCATATGACACAAGGCATATTATGCAAATTTGTGTCCTCTTTTGCGAGTGGGTCGGAGAACTTCATCCACATACAGTGTACTGGGCCCTGAAAATCCTATGGAAACCCCCTGAGTATATGGCGTTGCCCTAGAACTGAGGGTGCTAGTGGGTTGGAGCAGCTAACACAGCTATGCTTGGTTCTTCAACTGTGAGTCAATCCTCCCCCAAGCCAAGATATTATTTAGAGCTTCCTTGCAGACTGATGGGTGTTATGCCTCTCCTCCATCCAGTTCTTACGACATAGGTGTGTCTTCCCATGCCCATTGTATTCTGTCTCTGACTTTTCCTGCCCACCTTCCTTCCTCCCACTGCTGACCCTTTTATGTCAGGGCAGCATCCAGAAACCTGTGAAATATGGGTCAGGGGGACACTGAGCTCATCCTGCCAGTGAGTCAGTCTTGGCTTGGCTAGGGGGAATCATTTTCCTGCCAAATGCAGCAGTTGGCGGAGTTCCTCCCTCTGGGATCAGAATTCCAGCTGCTGGGCTGCACAATACTGGCAAGGAAAGAGCATCTCTCCCTCTCTTCCCCTTCCCAAATTCTTCCCAGTGAAGAGTTGCCACCCGCATGCCCTTCCTTTTTACCCTGATGTGGGCACATCCCCTCTCTCTCCACTCCCCAAACCCTTGTCAACGAGTGAAGTTCTAGGCAGCTATGCAGTTGGTCACAAGTGGTCACCGGACTCTTGTATACAAGATATTTTTTTAAAAATGCAGCATGGTCAAGAAAAAATGGATCCTTTGGGTTTTGGCATGGTCAGCTGGTCTTGCAAAGGCTGTGGCACATAAGTCAAGTTCACACCCTGCTGCATCCTGAGATGTCTGGGCAATGCCTGCTGGGTCGGAATCCTCACAAGACTTGTTTGCCATTCCAAAATCAACTTGTTCCAAATTAAAAGCTGCTCATGTAGACTTATGAATAAAGTCCGGTGACTTGGCCTACAGCTGAGGAGATGATAGTACAGTTCTGGAGGCTTGAATTTCAGGTGTTGGGCTGGGCAAAGAAAATGTCAGTAGGATGATGGTGGGAGAGGATGTTTTTTCCTGCCTACTTTGGAATGTTTCTGAGATTAATTTGCAAAACAGCAGTGCATTTTAAGAGAATTTGTTGTGGCTATTTACTTATGCCTCATAAATTGCCCGAGATGTAGGTACGCTGGAGCTCAAATAGAGGGAATATGGGACTGCTTTTGGGGGCCTGTTGCTGTTCTTTTCTGTGAGTTCCTTTCCTCCTGCTTTTCAAGGCCCCACACTGTGGTGTGTAATTAATGAATTAAAACATTTTATCCTGCTTTCCCAGCTGAAAAGATCCCCAGAGCAGTTTACATACAATCAGTAATGAACAAGGTAATCCCTGCTTGCAGGTGGGCAACCCAAAAGATGCAACACAAAAGAAAAGGGATGGGGAAGGAAGAGGGGAAAGAAGGTAAACCTGGGCACTAGTTCTCAGAGTTACAGAGTAGTTCTTATAATGATCAGCAGAAATGGAAACAGTTCAAGGAGTGGAGGGGCCACATGGAGTTGATTTCCCAGCAGAGCTGATGGAACAGCCTTGCTTCCTGTGTCTTCCGCTGCTGTAACCTGGCCTGACAGAATCACCACCATGTGATATTGCATTCTGCTGCAGCCTCTTTCATTCCTTGATAGCTCAGGGCTTCAGCAGCAATAACAATGGATCTTCCTTACCTTGAGGCCTGCTGCTGCTCCCTTTGCCTTTGCATAGTTTCCAGCTATCTCTTTTTCTTTTAAAACTCAATTCAGAGGAACTTCTGTGTATGTTGAAATCACATACAGGGAGGAAGGGAGACTGTGCCCAAGCCTTTGGACCTGATGGATGCCCGCTTGTGGGTGTGTGGTGTGTCCAACCTGCAAAGGACCTGGAGTGGCCATTTGCCCGCATAAAATCCGGGAAGTGACATCTCCCTGTGAACCAATATTGATTTGTGCATATCAGTCTAGCAAAAATCACATCCAGCACATGGACGACCAGCAGTCTGCGCAGGTTGGGCAGTCATGGCTGGTGTGCAGGGCAGAAGTAATTCCCCTCACCCCAGATCTACTTAGATGTTTTGGATACATAGTTTTTGCTGATGTAGAGCATGCATGAAGTTCATTCCAGTAAGGGTTGCCATGCCTTGAGGTTTGGCTGGAATTTTAGCATCCTCCAGGGTCTCCAGGGGACATAGCAAATCTCAGAGCAAAGGGTTGCTTTGTGCTTGGCTTGAGAGCTCCTGGTGTTCAGTTTGTTCTGCCTCTGTGCCCATTGGGCTGTGCCCTACAGACACAAGGCAGTCTCTTCCCCTGAGCAGGTGCCATTAGCTTCTGCAGCTGCCCTTTTAGCTCTGAGACTCCACCCTCTGGGATGTCAGTGTCTGAGCCCTCAGGAGACCCGGGGACCCCAAGACCAAGAGGCTTCAGGGAGTGCTAGCTTATTATTTTACATTTCAGCCCTCACAGAACCCCTTGGCTCAGAAGCATGGCCAGCTGTAACAGCCGTATCCTTTGAGGTACTGGACTCCATTAGTCCTGGGGTTTCCCTTACAACATGCCCACCTTGGTTGGCTTTTGGCTGATGGCATATTTCTAACTCCTGGACAATTTGTACAGTGCCATGTGTGCTTACTGCTAGATATAGATCCAAATGGATCCAAAACCCCATCTTTAATATCTTATTTCTCTTCTGCCATCCTGAAGTATGAAGTTCCAACTCGAGCTGCCCCTATAAAAGCAGCCACTGAGTCCTGGGAGGATAGTCCTGGAGATATTACTGCGGCCATGGTCACAGTTGGCTTTACCCTCACAGACAACTACGAGGTAAGAGGGCTAAAACACCAGGACTATGTCTATGAGTTCTCTAGTGTTCCTCTCCTTCCCAGTGTCAGCTGAAGGTCTGAGACCTGGAATTCCCAAAAGGTCAGAAGAGAATGTGATGCAGTGGCTGGTGCAGTGAAGAAGACAGTGAAAGTCCAGGCCAGAGCCAATTTTCATGGTTTCTGTAGACGGAGCTGATCTATGCATTCAGAAAAGAGCATGTGATCCAGCCTGTCTGGGACTTCACCATATTAAATTGCAGATGGATGATCACCCGTGTGAAGGTTCATTTTTGTTTTTTTAAAAATGACACACCTCTAGGCCCATGGAAAATTGGCATCTTTTAGCCTATCCTTTGCAATCCAGTTTTCTACATGCAGGGATGTTTTGATGTTGGGGAACATTCATATATAAGATTGCCCACCTACATTTTTAACTGTTCCTGTCATAGACAGGCTGTACAACATGCTTTTGCCTAATATGCAGATCTGTTTCTGTGAATCATGGAGGTTAAAGAATCTGTCTCCAGCTGCCACAATGCTAAGCAGTGATTGAATTTAGTTTCCCCACATCAGTGAGGACTTTGGTCTCTGCACCATGCTGGCTTTCATTCAGGATACAGCATCCGTGATAGATATCTAACCTTTTCTTGAGAAACCTCTAAAGGAGATTCCATAACAATTCTTATTTTATTACTGAATGGGTCATATGGAATGTGCTTTCATTGAGAGGATATCAGTGCCTCACTGCTGGAACTCTAGCTGGACAGATCCCTGTCATAGTAGGGTTTGCATGTGACCAGCAGCAGTTCAGTGATTAAATTACTGGTGGGAAAATTCAGCAGCAGTTAACTGCAGTTTCCCTTGGGATAATTGAAAGAGATGACCTGGACAGTTCTAGGGTAGAGAGTATAACTACTACTGTCTGGGGCAGAAATAATTGGATTGTGTGCCGTTTTCAAAGGCAGCATTATTCAACAGAAGGAAAGGAGAGCAGTTAATTGTCTTTCTCAGCATGTGGGTAAAACAAAGAGGAACAGTAGGAGTTTAATCCTCGCAGACTAGCAGTGCAAACCACTGCTTACTGCAGGAATTAATGTGGGAGTAAACTACTGCTGCTGGAAAAGGAAGGAAAAAGTGACATTTCCCTCTAACATTTAGCCCCAATTTACATTCCTGCAATTTAAAGCTTTTGCTTCTGTTATCCTCCAGGCTAGTTCACACACAACCCTGTCATTCTACCAAAAATACTTGGGCAAGCCTTAGGGTCAAGTGCCACACCACACATTGGATGTTTAGTGAGAATCTAGGTGAATCCACATTATGATTACAATTAAAATCATAGGGGAAGGGCTGTAGCTCAGTGGCAGAGCGTCTGCTCTGCATGCAGAAAGTCCCAAGTTCAGTCCCCAGAATCTCCAGGTAGGGTTGGGAGAAACTCCTGCCCGAAACCCTGGAGAGCTGCTGCTAGTCAGTGTAAGCAGTACTGCTCTGGATGGACCAATGGTCTGACTCTGTTTAAGGTAGCTTCCTATGTTCCTAAAATAACTTTACAGTTGTCTGTCCACCATGAAATTAGAGGCTGTGTCCCTGTAAATATCCAGACGTAGTCTTTGGGTCACACTCAATATTCTGTGCATAGGAGTGTGACCCACATATTGGGAACCTCTAGACTGGATCCCTATAATGTGCTCTATCTGGGTCTTCCCTTGAGGTTGGTCCAGAAACTGCATCTGGTGCCATATGCTATAGTGAGATTATTTGGGGGAGTGTTAATAGCACATATTACACTTCTCCTCAAGGAGCTGCAGCCAATAAGCTACCAGGCCAAGTTCAAAGTTTGGGTTTTAACCTGTAAGGCCCTGAACAACTTGGGACCAGGATACCTGCAGGAGCACCTCTCCTCCTGCTATGCCCAAGCATTGTGCTGAACTGTGGAATCTCTCTTGCTTGTGCCACAATCTTTGTTAGTGGCAACCAGGGGAGGGCCTACTTTGTGGCATCCCCCTTCCTATGGAATTGCCTCCCCTCGAAGCTGCAACAAGTGCTAATACTGCTGCAGCAGTTGTTAAAATCATATCTCTGCATGCAAGCCTTTTTGGGTGGTAAATGTCAGGAATTAATTAATGGTGTCTTTGGAGAGCCAGTGTGGTGTAGTGGAGAGCCAGTGTGGTGTAGTGGTTAAGGTGTTGGACTATGACCTGGGAGACCAGGGTTCAAATCCCCACACAGCCATGAAGCTCACTGGGTGACCTTGGGCCAGTCACTGCCTCCCAGCCTTATGAAAACCCTATTCGTAGGGTCACCATAAGTTGGAATTGACTTGAAGGCAGTACATTTACATTTTGGGTTATCAATTGCATTTTACTTATAGTAGTGTGATTTTACTGCTTTGTCATTTTAATGTGTACACTGTCTTGAGACAGATCATAACAAGTGGTATATGAACACTTGTATAAATCATTTTTTAAAAATATTGAGGCTGGTTATCCACATTGGGTATCAGTGCTGGTACTCCTAGAACTGGATGAACAAAAGCTCTTTACTTTCTTTGAAAGGGCAATAGAATGTAATCATTTGGTGATGGGAGGTGGGGATGTAGTCAACCATATGAAAGAAAGTGGGCCTAGTGGTTACCGTATAAAGTACCTGGAAATTAAAACACCCAGAGAGTCTCTGCTGTGCTTCATTTTTCTTACCCTGATAGGACCTTCTCGGAGAACAGTATGTGATTGGCGAGGACTCAAGCCTGGATGCAAATGGCACTTACAGAACTTATGATGAGCGACTTGACTACAGAGACAGGGAATATGAGGACTACTATGACCGAAGGGATGCCAATGAGGAAGAGCGGTATGATCCAGCTGAGCGCAGTGAAGCCACTGTCCAGCTCCCCAAGGTAATGACTATGGAGACATGTCTTTGAGTAATAGTTTGGCAAATTAATAGTCCTGCAGAAAAAGAAAGATTTGTGCCTCCCTCTGTTGACATGCTCTCTCAAGAATGACAGATTCCACAGCTTTCTTAGGCAGGAGAAGCTAAAAGGGTGTGGCAGCAGGAGGGAAGAACAAGCATCAGAATAATCAGAGATGTTAAGATCCCAGGGATAGCAAAAAGCTTGTGCTGCTGATACGATTTACAGGCCCCAGCGCATGTATGAGTAAATAAGTTAAGCCTGTTGTTTCCAGAGTGCAGAGAAGAACTAGCACAGGATTCCAGAGATGGAGGCCAGTGTCTCAATGTTGTGTTTGTTAATACATATGCAAGCTTTGCTATAAATATGAATTTAAATATGAAGTCCAGCTTGTTACCCTTCTAGCTTCTCTCCAGCCCACCTCACCAACTCCTTATAGCCAACAAATGGGCCATGGGTCTGTGTTGGAATGTTAGCATTTAAACCAGCCAATCAGGGTGGAGCTGCAGCATTCTAAGCCATCTGGGTCACTTACAAAACCATCTATGTTTCACAGATTCAGACAGTGAAGTCATGAAAAAAGACGTTTCCTAGATTTGCCAAAGCCCAAGGCTGACCACCTCTTAAAGATGACTTGTAACACGTACCTGATTACGCTAGGCTTTAGAGCTCACAATAAACCTGGGCTCCAACCAGAATGTATCCCTTCTTCCTTTTAAGCTTCTATGGCTTGCTTCTAGTCCATGTGGCTGAACAACAGGCTATAAAAAGCTCCTTCTTTGCTCAGTAAGAATTCCCATTGAATTCACCCAAACTGTTCCTGTTTATCGGGGGAGGACCCACCCTCCTTTAGGGAAAAAGGCAGCTTCCCCATGTTACGAGCAATTCGATCGTTGTTGTGATGGTGTGTTCCCTTTATGTCTGGACCAGGAAAAAAACCTGAAGGGAGAGAAAGGGGAGCCGGCAATCATAGAGCCTGTGAGTATGAAATGTGTTCTGCCCTTGCACTTGCACTTCATCAGTGTGGATGGGGGCTGAATTCCACTCCTGAAGGGTGGCTGGGGTGGTGTGTTTGTGAGGTCAGTCCAGTTATAGTCCTAGAAGGAAACACTTTTCCAAACCTAGCAATTTCCAAATAGTAGAGAAGGGATCAGCAATAAGTCATGGGAACTTTTTGGGTGTGTGGCAGGTTGCCAGGAGCAAATATGAGAGAGAGTGGAGAGGTGATGTAATTTCTGGGACAGAGGTTGAGCCCCGCAGTTAGGCCCTGAACAATGGCAAAATTCTTCTGACACTTCCCTCCAGTTAAAACTTTGGTTACAAGTATGGCTGTATGAATCCTGTTCCTTTATTTCCCTGGATTTTTTTCAACTTCTTGCACAACTGACATCACAAAAAGTGGACATGGAATTTTCACAGAGTAGATCTGAAGCACAATTGTGCACTTTGTGCATATTTATTGCAGAGAGATAGTCTGATGAAAAATTGTGCATTGTGTACATATTTGTCAGTTACTGTTTATCATGTTTTCCAAATAAAAGCACATGCAGAACTCATGCACAATTACTTTAATTGTGCATTATGTTGCCTATTCAAAAGCATAGGCATTAGCTGAAATTACTGGAATTACTATATCATTGTTGCACATCATATGTGCAGTTGGCCTCGGTGTGCACCAGCTTGGGCAATTCACCTCCTCCTCCTCCTCCAACAATATTCACAAGTCTGCTGTCTGTCCATAAGTGTATATGTGATTTTTGTACTTTGGAAGTGCAGAATCATAGATATTTATGGTATCCTGACTTACAGATACAGAAAGGCGGTTTTAAGAGTGTTCAAGAAGGTAAACTGCACTATATCATGTAACTTTGGGTGTATTTTGTACATCACATGGATGACTATTCCATTTCTTGCCAATACTCATCAGTGTTAACTGTGTGAAATCCTTTTCTTTTCATTGCAGGGCAGGCGTTTTGAGGGGCCATCTGGATACCCAGGTCCTCAGGTAAGAGAAGTAATTAATTGTGGGCTGTAGGGGGAGAGGTGGTGGACAGTCACTTGATCCACTGGAGGATTCTATACTGGTTGTTGCACTTGGTACCACTATCCCCCTTTTTCTTGCTATGCTTATCTAGTGCCACATCTGTCTTTGCTGGGTTTGTTCTCTACTGATGTTTTCAGCAGTATCCATAAAATGTTGATATCATATTGCATGGGTTTCTGAGTGAATTATGCCACCTATATGGTTTCTGAGATTCTTACTGTCTTCTCTTTGGATATATGGGATTCAGCATGGAATTGGCATAGGTGCTCTGGGGCTGTCATGAATGCCATCAGTCGTTTCTCCCAAGTTACCTCTCCCATATTTCCTTCCCATTTCAGGTCACCAACATTGCTAAATTGAACAGATCCAGCCTCTTCTCAGGGTGCCCCCTTACTCTCCTTTATAACAAGTGAGCAGAACAGACATAACTGAGTGCCAGTTTATACTGGTGGAGAAAGAGTTATGCTTGGACCTGGGAAACGAGAGTTCAAATCCTGAACCTCCAATAGACTCATGTCAGCCTCTGTCACTCATTTGTAAAAGTATATAGTGGACTGTGGGTGCTTCCAGATGGGGGCAATAGATTTTTTTTACTTACTGAATTTTCTGTGGAATAGTAAAAAAAATAAAAATGAGCTGGCATTTTGATCCCAGCAATGTGGATTCTGTAAAAAAAACACTCATCTGGAAGCACCCTAATTTGCACTTTTAGTCAAGAGAGGCAAGTATCAAAATATTGTGCCAGGTTTAGCCAAAATATTGTCTCCAAAATGCTAAATTCTGCAATCTGTATAAATTAAGTACATTTGCAGGAGCAGAATAAGTGATGGATGTTAGTACCTAGCTGAATTATTTGTTCTGCTCCTGGTAGTTGTGGGGTTGAACAAGTTGCTAGGAAGAGCACCGCATCTTCACCACCTGAGCACTTAAAATCCTTGGGCCCTGTTCCTGCTGGAACCAGAGTCAGAGACAATGTTGGTGCTCCAGTTGTTGCAATATAGTTGTTGCAATATTGGCCGGGATGGGGGAGAAATTTGATTCACTTTGTGTCTAAAGCCAAATTTATAAAATTTGTACTTTCCAAAACAGTATGAAAACCAAAACACAGGCATCCTTCAAAGTTCTCAATTATCTGAATTTTGCAATGCAGTTCTCCAACCAACAATATTTACAAAAATGCATATATAAAGGGAAAATGTGCATAAAAATGAATATATTAGTGAAAATAACATGCAAAAATGTATACATTAGTCAAAACACCCTACCCAAATGTGTTTGCACAAAAATGCTGAAGAATTTTCACGAGGTTCTATTTTTTTAATTGCAAATTTCTGCAGAACAGAAGAATGAAAAGCTGAGAAACGGAGATAACTGAACTGACAGATCTTTCCATCCCTTGCTTGCGGTTTTCTGATTCCAAGTGGTTTCTGTTTGAAAGGGGAGTTGAGCATGGGCTTTAAGTCAGCAATGCTCATCTTCATTTTCTGTTTACCTCTTCCCAGGGTGAGACGGGCCCAGTGGGACAGGGCGGGCCACCAGGATTTCTGGGAGATCCCGGTGAACGGGTAAGTAAATCTCTGTGTGGTTCAAGAGGGGGAAGGGTAACCTCCTCCTTCTCCAGCCTGGGGATTCTTCAGAAGTTGGTGGGGGCAGGGAAGAGAGGTTGAGGAATCAACGGCATGTGCCTCTTTCAGTGTAGCTCAGTGCTGGGAGACGAGTCCCAGCTTGATGCACCTTTCTTCTAGACCAGCACTTACTTTTCATGATTGACAGGGGCTTCTTGCTTTCCTCCCACCTGCCCTGCACAGGGACCACCAGGACTCCCAGGCCTTCCAGGAGCTGATGGCATTCGTGGGCCTCCTGGGACAATGATTATGTTGCCGGTAGGTGTTCTCTACAACACTTTTATTGCGGTCAACTAACTCCTCAAAAATACACAACTATATAAATGCATAATCACAAAATCAAAAGAGCAAAGACGATGCAGGATGATGTGTGCAGTGAGTTTGGGGAGCAGAGATCAGGGGATAACATTACTAGGAAGAAGCCATAGCAAGCCAGTCCCTTTGGGAAGCAGATTCCAGAAGATTACAGTCTGGCTGGCATTTAAAGTAAAAAGTGAGCTCCACTCCAGAGCCCTCCTCTTGACTATGCAAGAGGTGAAAAAATGCCTGTAGCTGACACTGACTGCAGGACTGGATTCCAGGGTACAGGTGCTGTAGGGAAGGGCCCAAATGAAGATGACGTAAGAAGTGCAAAGGTATTTTGTCTGTGGCTCAATGTACAGGAAGACTGGCAAATACACTGTTTGTGCCACACAGAAAGATAGCCTCACCAAGTTTGTTCGAAGACTGAGGAGTGGGGCTAAAATGTACAGTGAATCCATCTCTGAAAAAGCTGAAAGTTGCATAAGTTCCATCAGGCTGTAGCAGAGAGTAAAAGAAAAGGGATGCAGGGGCATCCCAAGCTCTGCTGAAAAGCCCAGAACTTTCCTCCGCTAACTGTCACCTGGCATCAGGCTATAGCAGAGGAAGGAAGGGAAGTCATGCAGGTTCATTTCCATCAGTGCAGCTCCTCTCCTTGAACTGTTTCCATCCTGGCTGGTCATTTGAAGAACTTGTAACCAAGAACTCATACCTGAGTTTGCTTGTTTCCTCCTCTCTCCCAATCCATTTTCCTTTTGTGTCATGTCCTTCAAAGATTGTAAATCTGAGGGCAAGGACTGTCTTATTTTCATTCATCTGTAAATCGCTTTGGGAGCCTTTTTTGGCTGAGGAGCAGGATAAATATTCAGTTTTGATTCATGTGTTCAAAACAGATTAATACAAGCAAAAACAACATCTCGGGCTTTCAACACTCTAAATGTCTCATTCTCCCACCCTACCAATTGACAAGCAACAAAACTAGTGGTCCGGCAACCAAAATGGGGAGCTAGCTTAAAGCTTGACAGCATGATGCTTTTGCCAAGGGGGGATGCTGCCAAAAATGGGCCGGGTGGTGGTTTGCTTGCCACTTTTGGCATCATCTCTGTGGTGACTGTAACATGTGCTCTAGTGAATCTAGCCATGACCTCACTATTCCATCATTTCCTTTGCTGTCTTCCTCTGATTGATCCATTTCTAGTTCCAATTTGGTGGTGACTCAGCTAAAGGCCCTTCAGTGTCCTTTCAGGAAGCCCAGGCCCAGGCTATTTTACAGCAAGCCAAGGTAAGCATTTTAGACAGACACATCTGTGTGAGTCCCCAGTCCCATTGTCATCATTGTGCTTAAACTCTTTGAGCCTCTTCTCTTCTTGCCATGCAATCCATATAGCTTTCCTGCCTTAAACCTTGATCTCTTCTCTGTGTCTAGGTACTCAGATGTGTTTCATTCTCTCTCTCCATTCAAACAAAATTGCAGGCTTCCAAATGACATGAAAAACTATGCAGTCCATCACAAAAGATCTGCCACATAATCAAGTTACATCTACGCATCACATAAGAATGGTTCTCTCAGCCTGCTTCCAGGCTGCTTATTAATCCCCACCATTCCAGCTCTCACAGTAAGAGGAAAGGTGTCCCAGGCAGAAAAGATCCAAGGAACAGATTAATAAAACTATTCAGTCAAGTGATATAGGAGAAGAGGAGCAAAACCTACATCTTCTAGGGCTGTTAGCCAAATTGTTCTGGGGTAAAACTTTTCTTACTGGTCACAAGTAAGGTTACTGCCTAAGCTGGGGGTTCATCTGAAGAAGCCACCATTTGCATGATTGATTGAGGTTTACAGTGCAGCTATGCCCAAGTCAAGGGCAGCCAACTTGTTGCTGTCCAAATGTTTTGAACTACAATTCCTATCAGCCCCAGATAGCATTCCTAATGACCAAGGATGATGGGAGTTGTAGTCCTCAATGTCTGGAGGCCACCAGGTTGGCTGCCCTTGCTAACTCTAAATGAGGGGACAGTTTCCCTTTTCTCTTTTTGATTTATATCAAGTGCATCAGAATTAGTCCTGTTTTTACCAAAAGAGGAAACTGAGGCTGAAAGAGGCTTCCTTAGCCAAGACCAGCCTCCAGGGACTCAGCTTGGTCCTTCGAAGACATAGGGCAAAGGCCCATGACACAAATTTGCATATTAATAGTAATACTACTACTACTACTACTAATAATAATAATATCCCGCCCTTCCTCCCAGTAGGAGCCCAGGGCGGCATGTTATACATATACATACATAGTTTAATTCAGAGCTTGGAAAAGTTACTTTTTTGAACTACAGCTCCCATCAGCCTAATTGATATGTATAGATGCAAATTCAGGCTGGCTTCCAAAGGGGAAGCAGCATTAAAAGCATTTTTTAAAAAGTTTTTAAAAGAAAGCAGGGAATGAGCCGGAGATCCAGAGCCTGGTGCAAAAGCTATGGGGATTGGCCCCCCTTGGCCACTCCTAATAATGTCCCTACCAACGTCTGAGCCATCTTTCTTTCTTTCATACCGTTTCAACCTCTAAGCAGTTTATATGCAATATAGATTAAAATAAAGAATAAAAGATGTGAAAAAAGTTATGCCTAGTTTTTTAAGAATAAAATTAGCAGCTACATTATGAAATAAAACAACATGCTCCAGATCCCTGTCTGTCACTCCTGCCCACAGAGACATTGACAAAACTCTGTAATTTTGTTGTACACCGCCCTGAGAGCTTTCTGCTATAGGGCGGTCTAGAAATGTAAATAAATAAATAAATAAATAATCCTTTCTCTCTTTACGAGGTCAGTTCTGCAGACTGGGCTGCCCTGCTGTTCAACCTCTCCTTCAGCCCTCCTTGTTTGCTGAACTTCAGTTTGTCTTCAGTTCTGTTTTAAAGTACCCCCTAAGACCCATCATTGTGTCTCTCTCCTCAGCTTTCCATGAAGGGTCCTCCTGGTCCCATGGGGCTTACAGGGCGGCCAGGGCCACTGGTGAGTAGTTACCACTATTTGAAGCTCCCTCATATAGTCAGGGGAGAGTCCTTTGGGGAGAGTTTGGACATTCCTTCTGTACCATGCAAGAGGATTGGTTAAGAAATGTGCTGTGTATCTGGGCTGGGCTGAGGTGGTAGTGGGTGAATAAATTGTGATTTTTGCTTTTCTGCATGTAAAATAGTCGACTGGAGCAATGTGGGACATGGCATCCAGATGTTTCTAGTGCCTTTAGAATATTGGGATGAGCTTTTAACTCCCCTGGCAACTTGTCTGTACCTCCTTTGGGTTATCTCTCTCAGGCCCAGACTTGGTGTGACAAATGGGACTTGTAACAAAATATCAGAGTGCTCCTGCTCCGGGTTCCAGCCTGCCACCTGTGTCCTTCTCCAGGATACTCCATTTCCCGCCACCTAGTTTTCCATTCCATAGTAACTGAGCATGCTCAGTCTTCATTGAGCTGGTGGGGGGGGAGGGTTCCCTAACTTTTTTTGGTACTTCTAACATAAGACGAGCCTGCTGGATCAGGCCAATGGCTAATCTACTCCAGCATCCTGTTCTCACCGTGGCCAGTCAGATGCCTCTGGGAAGCCTGAAAGCAGAAACTGAGTTGTCAGTCCCAGCAACTGGCATTCAGAGGCATACTGCATCTGACAGCGGTGGTAGAACATAGCCGTTGTGGCTAGCAGCCATTGATAGCCTTATCCTCTATGTATTTGTCTAATCCTCTTCGGAAGCCATCCAAATTCTACAGATATTGGGGTTCCCCCCCAAGCCTACCCTCTTGTGTGTGGATGCTGCAGTTTTGGCTACTTAAGGACTGACATTTAGCAAACTGAGTTTACTATAAGCATATATAATGGTAAACACATGGCTCCTTGAAACTACCAGCCACAGGTTGAGCTGTTACCTCCTGCTGCATAACATTTAGCAGATACTGCATTATGTTATGACATCACAGTGTTCTCCATGCCTCTCCATCCTCTGCCATTGGCAGCAAGGCCATTGTAATGCTGCAACACAAGATAAGCTGTGCTAAACTTACTGAGGGGAAGCTAGCCACATGGTTGCTGTTTTCAGGAGCATGTGTGCATCTCCTAATGCTTCATCTAGTTTGCCCCAGATATACATTACTTTGGGGTATTTCTAGAAAATATATCTGGGATGATGGATTTCCCTCCCCCCATTGTGGGGCTGTCAGCTATACACTAGGGCCCCACTTTTCGGCGGCCTGCTTTTCGGCGTTTCGCTAATACAGCAGTTTTCAATGAGAGTAAGGCCCCACTCATTCGGCACTTGTTCAGCTTTTACGGCGTTTTGGGGGCATTGGGCGCCATTTTGTTGACGGAGTTCCGCTTTTTGGCGGGGGTCTGGAACGTAACCCGCCGTATGAGTGGGGCCCTACTGTAGTTGTATTCTTGATTAATCATGAAGGGATCAAAGTTGCTTATAACATTCTTTTTTTGTAGGGTTTACCAGGGAATTCAGGACTGAAAGGAGATTCAGGTGACGCAGGCACACAGGTAGGTTGCTGACGAGCAGCTGGAGTGGTCCTTCTTGTCTACGGGATGGAGTGGAAAAATGCCAACCGCAAATCTAGTCCCTCTTACCTTACCCGGGGATTACTTTTTCTTTTCTCTACACTTCCAAAATACTTTTGTTCAAAATAAAATTCCATGAAGGTTGAATTTGTATTCCTGCAAATGGACAGGAAATCTCTTTTCCTCCACCCCCTCTGATGATGTCATGCTTGCTGACTTTGTGCATGGATTTGGGAGATTCACTTAGCCCAGGAATGGAGTACGTGTGGCTTCCAGGTGTTGTTGGCCTCCAGTTCCCATCATCCCTGATGATTGGCGATGCTGGCTGGGGCTGATGGGAGTTGGAGTCCAACAACAACTGGAGGACCCACACCCTTGGCTTTCTGCTGTGATGGGGTAATCTTTAGAGTGGTCTTCTGAGGGTAGCAGGCAACAAGGTTCTCACACTGGTCTTAATTGAATTATGTAGCTCATTTTTTTCAGCCTGTTCTTCTCTTTTTCCTCAAGTAGGCAGGAATGAAAAGATTCCACCCCCTTGGGAGTAGAATGATATTGTGGATGCACATCTCTCTCCTTTTGGATATTTCACCATGCTTTGACTATCCTATCCTCCGCACCCCATGCTGAGATTTTTTTTTTTTAAAGGCTTTCTTACATTTATATCATACTGCCAGGCCAAAAAAAAAATGCTTTCAGAGCAGCCTATGCTAAAACAGAATAGAATTCATTCAGACTAATGAAACAATGAATAAAACAACAGTACAAAGTATAAAAACACAGCTCCAGGGAAATCATTAGTTTGCTAATGCTGTCCTAAAAAAGGAAAGCCGTGACCGGTCTTCTAACTGCAGGGAGGGAGTTAGTCAGCCAAGCCTCTCTCAGCAAGGTATCCTAAAGATCAGGGACCACAACAGAGGAGGATGTCTGTCTGATTGCCCCCCACCGACACTTCAGAAGGTAGGGGCTCCCATAACAGACCTTCCCCTATGAATAATGGAGATATGAGGGAGTGTATATGGGAAGAGGTATGCCTTTAGATATCCAAGGCCATTTAGAACTTTGAACTGGTAGCCAGTGCAATTGTGTGAGAACACTAAAGCTGGCATAAAGTCTAGCCATTGCATTCTGGACCACTTTTAGTATCTGGAGACATTATTATTATTATTATTATTATTGTTGTTGTTGTTGTTGTTGTTGTTGTTGTTGTTGTTGTTATTATTATTATTTATTAACTTTATTTATACCCCGGCGCTTTTCCAAATTGGAACTCACGGCGGCTTCCAGATAAAAAACAGATACAGTTAAAACCTACCAAAGTTAAAAACATATAATACATAAGTAAATAAATATAGACAGATATAATTAAAAAATGAACTCTAATTTAAAATTAGAGTTAAAACCTTCCTCTTTTCCAAAGCATTTTAATTTAAGTTAACCTGATTTTCATATCTGTTGTACTGATTTTAGATTGTTCTTATTTTATATGTTCTTATTGTATTATATTGTGTATTTTATTGTATTCTCTGTGTTCACCGCCCAGAGAGCTATTGCTAGTCGGGCGGTATAAAAGTCTAATAAATAATAATAATAATAAAATAGCATTTTAAAATAGCACTGTTTCTGATATTAAAAACTATACTCATAAAATCAGAATAATTAAAAAATAAACAATCAAGAGCAATATGACCTCCTTTTGGGCCTATCCTTAGCCGCCTTCGGAATCAAAGGCTTGCTGAAATAAGAAAGTTTTTACCTGTCGACGAAAGGACTGCAGGGAAGAGGCCATTCTTATCTCCTTAGGGAGGGAATTCCAAAGCCTAGGGGCAGCCACTGAGAAGGCCCTATCTTGTATCCTCACCAGTTGTACTTGTGCGGATGAAGGTATTGAAAGAAGGGCCTCTCCTGAAGATCTCAGGGCCCGGGCAGGCACATAGAGGGCGATGCGGTCTGACAAATAGCCTGGACCCAAGCCGTGTAGGGCTTTATAGGTCAACACCAGCACTTCGAATTGTGTCTGGAAACAAACTGGCAGCCAGTGGAGCTTTTTTAGCAGGGGAGTTGTATGGTCCCTGTAATCAGCCCCAGTTAGCATTCTGGCTGCAGCACGTTGTACCAGCTGAAGTTTCCGAGCAGTCTTCAGAGGCAGCCCCACGTAGAGCGCGTTACAGTAATCTAAACGGGATGTGACTAAGGCATGTGTCACCGTGGCCAGATCGGACGGGTCAAGGAACGGGCGCAGTTGGCGCACTAATCTCAAATGTGCAAAAGCCCTCCTGGCCACTGCAGAAACCTGGGAATCCAAATTTAAAGCTGAGTCCAGGAGGACACCCAAACTGCGAACCTGTGTCTTCAGGGGGAGTATAACCCCATCCAGCACAGGCTGTATCCCTATGTGTATGATAAATGGTACAAATGAAATAAAACATTAATGGTGAAAGGTTCCACATGGCAATCATTACAAAGGGCTTCATTTTTCTTCCAACACAGAGATTAATCTTGGTGTTGGAAAAAATGACACACGTGAAGGAACTCTCGGGCTGTATATATACTACAATTTTGCATGCCTTCAGTACGCTTCATGTGCTGTTTTGTGTGTGTGTGTTGTACATGTGACATCAACCCCAATCCAGACATATTCCATTTCTTTTGATGACTTAATGCATTTTTTTTTCACAAACCGGTTTTGCTGCATTTCAGCTAGGTGTGTACAAATGATGAAACTGCATGTGAACAGTACTTTTCTTGCAGGGGATGGTCCCCTACCACAACGATGCTACAGTGGCTCTGTGCCACAAAGTGGAGCATCCCACTTCTGCCCTGGGGATGTCACTTAGCTTCCGATTGTTCATTCATCTCCATCTTAGCTTCTGCTTTACCAGTGGGATACTATATTATTATTTGTATTATTTTAAATTGTTTTTAGATTTTTAAGTGCCTTTCACGGTTTTAAGGTTGTGCACAGTTTGATTGTATTTTAATTGTATGTTTTTCTATGTTTTTGACTACATGTAGTTCTATTTGTAAGCCGCCCTGAGTTCCAGTTTGGAAAAAGGGCAGGGTAAAAATAAAGTTTCAATTCAATTCAGTTCAATACTGTTGAGGTTGGGGGACACACTGTGTTTAACCTGCTATTTTGTGAAAGTCTGGTATGTGGGAAAACTTGTATTTCAAAAATAGGTTGGCTGTGGGCACATGCACAGATATAAACAAATACCTATACATGTGCCCACAATGGACCACAGGTTGCTGGAACTCAGTATAGTTTCCAAATCATGTGAAGTACTAGTTCCCCTCTATTCGTCACTGGCTAGGCCTCATCTTGAGTACTGCGTCCAGTTCTGGATACTGCACTTTAAGAAGGATACAGACGAAATAGAATGGGTTCAGAGAAGGGCAATGAGGATGATCAGGGGACTGGAAACAAAGCCCTGTAAGGACAAACTGAAAGAACTAGTTCTCATGCTGTTCAGAAAGTGCAAATTTGATAAATTCAGCTTTAAATGCGAACAGAATCTAATTTCTCCCCACCCCTACATGAATAATAAAACATTATTATTGTTGTTTAACCTGCTATTTGTGAAAATCTGATGTATCAGAAAACCTGTATCTCAAAAATAATTTTTAAAATTGGCCATGCACTCAGGTAACCAAATCCCTATGGACATGCTCACAATGGGATGTGGAAACACTAATAAAGGGGAGGGAGTTGAGAACACTGATGTGCACCACCTGAAAAGAACATGCCCACTCTTGTGTATAGCAGCAATATAGCTGCTGCTTCAACTGTCACTGTAGTGTGCAGGTATGGACAACTGTGAAGCGATGTACACAGAAGTGCTCCGGGGGGGGGAAGAGCCCTGTGCATTTCAGACAATTAGTGTGTACACAGCCTTGGTTTCAGTTGTATCCCTTCCTGTTACAGGGTCCTCCTGGGATGCAGGGACCAGTCGGGCCTCCGGGGAAAACTGGCAAGCGGGTAAGTGTCTTTGCCCTGTCCCATCCATGGCTGTGCAACGTTGTGTAATAATGCTCCCATCCACCTCTTTCTCTCACCCTTTCCCTTCCTGTTTTATAGGGTCGCTCAGGAGCAGATGGTGCCAGAGGACTTCCAGGAGAAACCGGACCCAAGGTCTCCAGATCTTTTTTGTGAGGTGGAATTGGTGCCAGGGGGGGTGGGGTGCGAGTTCTGAGAATCCCAATTCCATTGTGGTGTTTCCTGCAAATGGCGCAACCGTGGGGTGCAAGCAGAGCGGAATCCAATGTTTCCATTGTCATGTTGAAATGGCACCTTTGGCAGCAGATAACTCCCTTTTTCTTTTTCTTTTTAGTCAAACAGGTGTACAAACTATGTGAAAATCAGAACTGTTTCTCTGTATTTTGTCCAAATCCTGGAATCAAAACACTGCTCAAAGGAAGTTGTGTGGGAACATAAGAGGAGGCCTGCTGGGTCAGATCCAGAGCCCATCTAACCCAGCATCCTCTTCCCATCACTGGCTGGCCAGATGCTTCCACAAAGCCTACAAACACAGGACATGAAGTCAACAGTCCTTCCCTATGGTTCCTAGCGGCTGTCTGCTGTTCAGAGATATAATACCTCTCTGAACATGGAGGATAGCCCCAGAGGCTCTGGAACTAGCTGCACAGGGACTGCCCAGCTCCTTTGCTTCCCAGGCTCTGAAGCTTCTGTGGCAAGTGTGGAGAACCTTTGGCCCTCTAAATTTTTGCTGAACTACAACTCCTGTCATACCTGCCCATTGGCCATGCTTGCTGAGGCTGACGGGAGTTGTAGTTCAACAACATCTGGAGACCCAAAGGTTCCCCACTTCTGTTCTGTGGATTCTTTTTTACAAAAAGGGGAGGAGGATCCAGTTTTTTGGGGCTTTATGTATAAATGCCTGCGAGCAATGCTTTGTCTCCAAGGACAAAAAGGAAAAAAAAGAAAAGAGAGCTTTTTGAGGCAGCTGTTGAAAAACGGGAACATTTTTCAGTAATCATGAAAACAACCCTATACTTGTTAGTCACAGGCCTAGGTGTGAGAAAACATGAAAAGAGCTCTACTGGATCAGACCAAAGTCCTGTCTAGTCCAGCTTCCTGTTTCCCACAGTGACCCAGCCACAATGCTCTCCTGCTGTCGTTCTCCCATGGCTGGTATTCATGCTGCCTCTGATCCTGGAGATAGCATATAACGGTCATGACGCGCAGCCATGGATAGCCATATAGTCTATTAATTTGTCTAATCCTCTTTTAAAGCCATCCAACTTGATGGCCGTCACCTCATCTTGTTATAGCAAATTCCACAGTTTAACGAAGAGCTGTACATATATTAGGTGTTTGGCTAATTCTTCCTATTTGTCCTGTTGAACCTTTGTAAACCAAGAGGAAAGCGGAAGCTAAAGCACTCCACTTCCTTCTAAATTCAAAAGCACGTCTCAATTTCTTTAAAAATGTGGCAGATGTCGAAGGCAACCTCTTTCCCTAACCCTAGAAAGTACTCCACCATTTCATGAACCGTTTACTTTCTTTTAGGACCCTTTCTGATGTTCTTTTTATTGTGCATTCATGACCATTTGTGCTCATGATGGTATCAGGGAGGGTATACACGATCTCACTTTCAATAAAGTTTGCACTGCAAAGGTTTTGGAGGAGATATACTGCTTCATTTCCAATCGGTGCATGTCCCATAACTTTCTCCTGAAATCCTGTAACAATTACTCCAGGGTGGTTTTGTGCGTGTGTATGTGTTCCACTTTTGATGCACTATAACGCAAGCGCTCTCCTCCAGGCAGCAATAATAGAATAGCATCAGGCAAGCACCACAGAACAACTAATAAAGTGGAGTAATGTGTGGACAGTCCAGCATAAATCCACCCTTAATGCATTGTTATGATGTGTTGCAGAATACACCAGCAAAACCCATCAGTCTGGAGGGGCCCTTAGAATTTTTTTTTTAATGTACTTCTTTGAAAGCTATGGTCTCCCCCACCTTCAGCGCTGTAGCACACATTCCTTTTTGGTTGGTTTTATGAATTATTTATTGGTTGTTATAAGCCCACTGTGAGGATTGTGTCTAAGGATGGAAAGATGGGAGATTTTTATATATATAGTCCAGAGCTTGGAAAAGTTACTTTTTTGAACTACAACTCCCATCAGCCCAATCCAGTGGCCATGCTGGCTGGGGCTGATGGGAGTTGTAGTTCAAAAAAGTAACTTTTCCAAGCTCTGATATAGTCCCCTCCCACACACACACACTCCAGTGTGAATACATGTAAGGAATATCCCCCATAGACACTTATCTAGCTTGGTTGCTGTAAAGATGGATTCGATCATTATAGTGAAGCTCTTTGCACAATTAAAAGGATTATAGGAATGAGAAACAAAAATCTTTTGGAATTTTTAAAAGGAAGCGTTATGCTCACTTACTGCAAATCCTTGTGGTGCTCATGCTGTTTTCTTCTCGCTTATAGGGTGACAGGGGCTTTGATGGGCTCCCAGGACTTCCTGGAGAGATGGGGAACCGGGTGAGTATATCCAAATATCTATAATGCCAGTGCTATCTGTCCATGGTATCATCTGTATTCATCTCCCCCTCGCTATCCCCTTTACAGGGAGATGTAGGCAAGCCAGGCCCACCTGGAGCTCCTGGCGAGAATGGCGCTAAGGTAAGCATTGATTCAGGACATATGTGGATGGAAACAGCCAGAAACTAGTGCTATTTTCTTTTAGAAGACAAAAGGGGTATTATCCTTTAGAAAGAACATTTAATTGCATTGGCCCAGAATGATTAAAGCTAGTTATTGGGACAATTAGGCTTTTGTTTTTTTTAAGAGAGAGATAAACGAGGGGTTCCAAAAAATTAAGGATACTGTAGTATGGTTGGCTATATTCAAGCTTGAGGAAAGGTAGAAAAGTATCAACGCAATTGATACTTGGGCTCATTTGTAAATTTATGAGAACAGGAGATACATTGCCAGTTTCAAAGCAGACTCTATCATAATTTGTATTTTGACAGGGGCATTGCTAGGTAACTAGGGCTCAGGTCCATGACACAAATTTGCATACAATGTGCTAATTTATATGTGTAGATGTCTCTGGGAAATGAAGAAGGTGGGTGCCTTGAGTTCCACCAGTACTATGCTTTGCAGTGCACCCAGCTGCTCTATAAACAAAGTAATAAAATAAAATGTTAAAAAAGGGTGCAGGAGATCTTGGACCTGACACAAAAGACCTGGGGCTCAAGTTCCCAGTGCCAGCCCCGCAGCAGTGCCCCTGATCTGTGGATCTTCAAATGGTGTTCCAGGGAGTCTGCATTCCTTTTGAGATCAGTCACAGCCGACCAGGGTCTATGAAAGACTGCTTGCTTGCACCACTGCTGCTCTTCTCTTGTAACGTGCAAAAACGTAGGGGAGTTTAAAGAATGTTCTATAGGCATCCTCTGTGGTCATATGGGTTGGCAAGAACCTGGTTAGTCCCTCCCCACACAGTGACTGTTTGCGCCTTGGAATGTGTCTCAGAATCCCCTACAAAACAGAAGGTTACCACAGTAGAGAGGCGACTCACACCAGACAGGTCAGTGTCAAAAGTATTCCCTGAAGGTAGAAAGTTGGAAAAAAAACAAATACTGTTTTGTACATAAAAGCGCTTAAAAACAAAATACGCTACTACTTGTTATTTATTGATCTTATTATTCATAGAACAATTACTGTCCCACCCCTCTGCTGCCCATGCATCACTCAGGGTGGCTACAACAATTTAAAATCAGAATACAATAAAAAATGTTTACTGTTAACTGCAGTCATCAGGTTGATTCCAGTGATGCCCTTTAGTTTGCAGAAGAGTCTTTGATGTAGTAGAGGCCTCTGCTGATGGAAGAGGAAAGGAGGCAATTTTTTAGCAGGTCTCCCCACTTCCCTTTGCAGTTCCCTAGAAGATTAGGGAACCTTCCAGAATGACATGGCAGATGGCACGGGGGAAGAGGAATTGGTGAAAATCACTTCCTTCCTCTTCTGCTAGCAGAGGCCTCCACTGGAAGGGCACCATCAGATACAAGCTGTCTCCAGCTTGTAGATATGCAGAGCACCCAGCAGCTCAGAAATATGGAGAAACTAAGGCTGTGAAACCTGGTCTTTATGGGTTGCCAGTTACAGACTACTACCTCCCCCTTGTGGCTGGAGTCTCTATATTTATCTATATATTGAGTGGTTACTGTGTGCTCCTTCATTGGGTTTTTCCATCCTCTGTGACCAAATGTGTGTTAGTTGGGGGAACAGGCAGCTGGGACGGACACAGCTTAATACCCAGGCGGAGCTGTCATTTCACCTTTTTTCCTACCTCCCCCCACCCAGGGTTCTGATGGCGTACAAGGGCCCAGAGGACAGCCTGGGGAAGCTGTGAGTATCTGCCCCCCACATTCAGGAGAACTAGATGTAATGGGTGCTTTGGGATGGAGTTAGTGTTAGCCATTGTCGTGAGAATGAGAGGAACAGGAATGGAAAACAGGAATCTTATGGAAAACATGTAGGCTTGCTGTAGCCTGAAATGTGAAAAGGCAGGAACAAGTGGGGTATCATTAAGAACCTAACAATTGATGGGTTGGCTGATTTTTAAAAAAAAAAAAAATAATTCAAAGAAATGGCAGGAACTGCATGCTTTCAACATTTTTTTGTCTTTTCTCTAAATCGTCTATGTATGAACAATCACAGAGATAATATTATTAATGCTTGTGGATCCTATCACCTTAAAAGTAATAACCTGCTATTACGCTTAAGTAATAACCATCATATGTTTCATTCTGGAAAATGAAAGACATAGGAGAGGCTTTAATGTGCTGTTGACTGTCTAGAGTATCTATTGTGTGTGTGTGTGGGGGGGAAATTTAGAATTTATTGAATCAATGCATGACGCTTTCTAATCTCCATTTTAATGTTGTAAGTACATGATATGATATCTAAAACTACATTTTAAAAGAAAAAGAATCGCCAGGCCAGGCCAGATCAAGTCCTAGGGGAGTTTACAAGCACAGCGTGGTGAAGATGGTCATCACTAGTTTGTCTAGTTCTTAAGATACGAAAAAAATAATAACAGCAGAATTGAGTGGTAAAATTTTCTGGACTGAACCGCTTTGGGCTGCAGTGGTAAAGTTGGATGCTCAAATGTTCCCACATTAAATAAAAACCACCCTGTGTTTGTTGGGAAGGAGGAATCTTCTTGACCTGTTAGTTTCTATGTGCAGGGAATGTTTTGGTTTTTGGTGGGGCATACAAATGTGCAAAATATGATACAGTCTAGGAAAAGCTTTACCTTTCTTCGCCTGGACATAGAGGTTCCATTGTAGGTTGTTCTAAATGCATTCTTCCTGAATTTGTCTGATCCATTTTTAAAGCCATGTATACTAAGGAACATCACAACATCCTGTGGCTATGCATTCCATGAACCAAAGTTTCTTTTGTAGAAACCTTTCTTATCA
The DNA here is from genome assembly GCF_030035675.1 of Rhineura floridana. Taxonomy (NCBI): domain Eukaryota; kingdom Metazoa; phylum Chordata; class Lepidosauria; order Squamata; family Rhineuridae; genus Rhineura; species Rhineura floridana. Next base: position 13,424,584 of record NC_084482.1, on the reverse strand, counting down.
AAAGGATACTTAAAGGCAGTTTTAAGCACAAGAAATGCACCATTGAGGTTTTTACACCTTTGTCACACCCAAACAGTACATTAAGCATGCATCCCCTTCCATCTGGTCATCATCATCATCATTCAGCCCTTCCTCCCAGAAGGAGCCCAGGACGGCAAATAAATGACCGAACACTAAAAATATCTATACAACATCATAAAAATGAAACATTTTTTTAAAAAAAATCTTAAACACAAAACATCTTAACAAAACTTTTCAAAAACATCATATGAACAATTCTGACACAGACGCAGACTGGGATAAGGTCACTACTCAAAAGGTTTGTTGAAAGAAGAAGGTCTTCAGCAGGCATTGAAAAGACAATAGAGACTGCACCTGTCTAATATTTAAGGGGAGAGAATTCCAAAGTGTTGGTGCCACAACACTAAAGTCCCACTTCCTATGTTGTGTGGACTTCCTGATGAGACAGTATCTGCAGGAGGCCCTGCAGAATGCAGTGATCGACTGGGTATATAAGGGGTAAGATGCACTTTCAGGTATTCTGGTCCCGAGCTGTATAGGGCTTTATTCATCAAAAACCAACATCTTGAACTTAGCCCTCATAAAATCATATTTTGATGTTACTGTGCATTTCCATACTCATTTAGGGGACGTGGAAAAATGGGACATTGTGGCATCATAATGCAAAGTGAGGCATAACACACATTGCAGAAGTAGAGAGGAGGGAGTGCCTTTCCTGCGATGTCTACTTCTGCACTGTGATGTTGCACATGTGTTAAAGGAATACCACATTTCCCCAAAATTAGATGCACTGTATTCCTTGCTGGTGTATCCTTTGCTGTTGCATTTGTGATGTGGAGTGCAGTTGTTAGATTGTCATGGGCACCTGGTAGTTAGTGTCTCTGATGTAAAAAATAGCAAGTCATACATTTTGGGTGGATGGGTGGATGGATAGATGTAGGGTGGAATTATCCATGCCCTTTTACAGCTCCCATGTTCCAAGTACTCATCCAGTTTTAAAAAACATTAATTTGGAAAAAGATCTGCAAGTGTTCTAGCATCCATTTCTTCTTGAATGGATAAAAAGGAGAGTGGCACTGAAAATAAAATTATGGTTGGGGCACACTCTTTGGATGATGCAGAAAGACTCCCAGAAGAATCTGCAGGACATGTTATTAGGCGTGACTAACACGTCCATCTTTTTTTCCTAGGGCATGCGTGGTTTGGCTGGCCCACGAGGTGCTCCTGGCCCCCCAGGCCAGCTGGTATGAATTCCCTTTTCTCTCCCCTTCCTGCGTTTGGACAGAACAGAAATGAAAACAGAGAGTTCAAGCAGGGGGTTGGACTAGGTGGCTTCCTTTTCCTTCCAATTCTGTAATTATTCCATGGTTTCATGAATGGGAAGAATTAAATTCAGAGGTAACATTAAATGCGTCTGAATTTATATCCTGCTGTTTACATCTCAAAACTTGACCTTGACATTTGAATTTGGGACAGTGTTTAACTTTTGAATTTTGAGTTAGGTTTTGAGTTCTGCTTTTGATGTTGCCCTGTGTATGCATTTAAAGCCCAGTACAGATATAACATCTCTGATCTCCTAATCCTCATTTGGATTAGGAGCATGCTGCAGATTTGCCTGCTCCCCTCTTCATATAAATGTCCTCCCTTTCATCCTGTGCTTTCTTTAACCACAGTTTCGCTTCTCGGCCTTTTGGCTAAGATCGAGTGAAACCTTATCTCTGACTAAGTGCTAGCCATAGGCCATGTCCACATGTGGGCATTATTTCTTTAATTGGTGGGGATGGAAGGATCTGTCAGTTTCGGTTCTCTCAGTTCTTCATTTTTTTCAATCTTAAATTCAGTGTTCAACATTTTGGTAGTAATTTGCAATTTTTTTTTTAAATCCTCATGAAAATTCTTCAGCATTTTAGTACGAATTTCTCCTAACATACACATTTCTGTATACAGTTTTGACTGGTGTACACATTTTTGCAAGCAATTTCTCCTAATACAATGCATTTTTGAAAGTTATTTTCATTAGTATATTCATTATTATGCACATTTTCTCCTAACATAATGCATTTTTGTAAGCATTCTTTGGTTGGAGAAATGCATTGGAGAATTTTTGGATGCATGCGAATTTTGAAAGATGGCCTTATGTCAGTTTTCATATTGTTTAAGAAAGTGCAAATTTGATAGATTCGGTTTTAAATGCGAACTGAATCATATTTTTCCCTCATCCCTGCAAAGTGGTCATTCAGGTCTAATTTTTCTGAGTGTGCTATGGTACGTGAGGGTCCACGCAAAGAAAAGATCCTGGGTGTGGGTTGTATTCAGTGCTAGTCTTACTCAGAGTAAATAGACATTGAAGTTAATAGACATGACTAATTTGGGTTAATTAATTCCAATAGGTCTACTCTGAGTAGAACTTACTTGAATGCAGCCCTATTTTTTTTTGTCCCTTCCCTCACTCACTCCTTCAACCCCTTCCCCAGTTAGTTTATGGGATGAAACTGTGGTTTGTGTGTTCTTTTTTTAAAAAAACATTTTTGTACAGTTCCATTTTAATAGAATTGTGCATACTCTACAGTACTAAAAACAAATTGGAGCTGGTTAGTGTTCTGAGTGGAGGGCGTGGGTGTGTTTTCTGTACATTAAGAACATTCCTCTCTCCTGGCCTTCTACACCTGGCATCCAACTTCACCTTAAAACCCCTCAAATCCAACAGTGTTGCTGAGAGGGAAGGGGAATAATTCAATAATCAATCAATTGCTCCTGAACCTCTTCTCACTCTTTTTTTAAAACCTCTTGAAAAGTCCCAAAAGAGAGGTTTGGGGCAGGGCAGGGGAAGCAAGAGGGTTTTATGCTGCAGGGAGGTCCTTGCCTTTTCCTGCTGTTTTTTTTAAAATAATAGGTCCAATAGCTCCGTGCCCCAGGGCTTCCTTCTTCTACAAGAGACTCTTGGTGAAAAAACAGCAAGAAGAGGCTCACGTCCCCCTCTCCTCAAGAACATTCCAAGGTGCTTTAAGTTGAAGGTCAGTTGGAGAAGGCTGGGAGAGAGGAATTGTATTTTGTTTGTTTATTTAATTATTTCATTTATAGCCCACCTTTCCTCCAAGGAACTCAAGGTGGTATACATGGTTTTCCTCCCTCTCCATTTATCCTCACCACAGCCCTGTGAGGAGGTTCAGGCTGAGAGACTGGGACTGGCCCAAGGACCCCCAGGGAGCTTCGTGGCGGAGTGGGGATTTGAACCCTGGTCTCCCAGATTCTATTCCGACATTCTAACCAGTACATCACACTGGAAATACCATAGATTACAAAAAGAATGGCACATGCATACCCTCTCCTCCTCCTTTGAGAGCATTAAGCGGCCCCAAGCTTTTATGTTTATTATTACAGGTCTTGCACAAATCTGCTCATGCAAGGAACAAATGGATGTGGGGATGTGGCAGTAGAGGCCACCCATTGAACTGTCTTCATCACACAGTTTACAACCCTCCCTCCAAATGCACTAAGGAACTTCCACACCCAGCAGTGAATGGAGATGCATGATGGGCTATTTTTAATTCTCAGATTTTTGGGGTAATGGAAAATCAGGGTTAAAAGAAGGAAAAAGGGCAGACTGGCATTTTCATGTGAACAACGTTGTGTGGATGCTGTGAAAAAATTCTGAGCGTGAGCAGCACTGCGTCCACAGTAAATTGCTGCATGGAAGCACCTGGACATAACACTAAGCAGGATTGTCCTCATAACCAGTTTGAAAAACGCAAGCCATCCTGTTAAAAAGGAGCATCATTGCAGATACAACACTACTTCATCTTTAAAATAGACCATGGAAGGGAGAGGGGGTTTCATATGGGAGGTGGGAGGAGGGAGGAATCAGGTGAGCACTTGGGTTAGGCAAGAAATTTGATGCAGTTCGCGTTTAAAACCAAATCTATCAGATCTGCACTTTCCGAAACATGAGAACCAAAACACAATGATCCATCAAAATTCACTCTTATCCAAATGTTGTGATGTAGTTCTCCAACTAAGCCGTGTTTGTAAAAATGGCTATATTAAGAGAAAGTGTGCATAAAAATGTATTAGTGAAAATAACATACAAAAATGCCTTACATTAGGAGATAATGCTTGTAGAAATATGTACATTAGTCAAAACGGATACAAAAATGTGTTTAGTAGAAATTCTCACTAAAACGCTGGAAAACTTTGTTGACGATATTTTTTAAAAAAATCACAAATTGCTGCAAAACTGCTGAGAACTGAATTTAAGATTGGAAAAATGAGAAACTGAGAGAACCAAAATTGACAGATTTTTCCATCCCTAGCTGAGCACCAGCACACTCCTGATTTTCCTATCCATGACCAGGAGACTGGGAATACTATGTCTGCACTGAGCCTGAAAGGCAGAACTCAGATTTCAGTGGCAAAATGCACATTCCCACCACTTCTCAGAGCAGTGGCCCCCACCCCTCCCTCCTCACTTCAAAGATCAAATCTGAGAATTTTAAGGTTAGAACTTGAATTTTAGTACAGGGGAGAAGGGCCATTTTCTGGCAGAACCTTCCTTTTCATCATATACAAAGTTCTTTTTACTGTTCTTTTACGATTTTGTGGTGCTGAATCTGAAGAGTGTCACTCTCTAAACCTTGGAGAATTTTCACAATTTCAATTCTAAATTTCTCAATATAGCAGATGGAACCTTTTCCTTTTATATTTAATTTTATTCAACTGCATGAGACTCATCCCATTTGGATTATGAAAATGAAATGGACTGCCTTCAAGTCGATTCCGACTTATGGGCAACCTTATGAATAGGGTTTTCATGGTAAGTGGTATTCAGAGGGGGTTTACCATTGCCTTCCTCTGAGGCTGAAAGGCAGTGACTGGCCCAAGGTCACCCAGTGAGTTTCATGGCTGTGTGGGGATTCGGATCCTGGTCTCACAGTTCATAGTCCAACACCTTAACCACTACACCACACTGGATTATAAGCATCTCAAAATTATTTAAGAATTTTGGGGACATTGATCAGTGGTGGATTCAAGGATACTGTTAAGCATGTTGCCTACCTTCAAAAAGGCAGAATTCCAATAAAAACAGCATTTATTAATGCATTTACAATTTTTGGATGGTATTTTTAAACATTAGGTGTTTTTATTACTAAATTTAAGAATTAAATTACTATAGTTATTTCCATTATTAATTTTAAGTACAGCACAAATACCTTCATCGCTGTAGTCCAAATCATCATGTATAATTCTACTGCATTCCATTCCATGGCAAGTGCAGAATGTTGTACCCCTTAAGTGGACTTTACTGCACCCACATGCATAATTATAACCTTTGGTGCATGAACATTTGATAAGATTCAGTATCATGTTAGGTGCTAGAGAGGGAGCTTGTGGTAGCTTGCAAGGTGTGTAGTTCTCTGTTGTGGTTGACAAAATCTCTCATCCAAAATTCAGAGGGTCCATTAGAGATGAACGAATTAGATGGGCAGACTTCCATAGTGATGTTTGAAGGTTCGCTTGTTTATAGTGTTGTTGCAGTGCACTGGGTGTTGGAGGCACCTTACAAAGTGTTGGCATGTTTGTTACTGTTTTGCTGGCCATGTGCTTCTTCCACAAACGAGCATGCGAGCCTTCTGTGGAGGTCTCCCCTTGGCTGCATAGCTCAGCAACAAAGATGTCACACTGTTTCATTACAACTGTTTCTTCCGAAGTGGGGTCACCAACAACTTTAAGTGTGCGTTCCAGCTTTTGGAGAACGTTCAGCATACGACCTTTACCAATTGCAGCAAGAGATGAGGTTGTGTCACAACCAGTTAGAGTGTGGGCAGCTAGCGTATCTGTTATATATGGGTTGTGAACTGTGACAACATCACTTATTTCAATTACTGATTTGGGCCACAACATTCTTCCATTGCAATCAGTGTTAATATGCATTGGGTATATATATACCCGATATGCCAGCAACAGCAAGACATCAGCCTCATCACACCTTACTCTTATTAGATGATCTGGGGCATTTGATGCCTTCTGCATGGCTATGTGCACAATATTTAGGTCAGCTTCCTCATGCATGCCCCATAACCCAACACTAACTTCCACTGGTGATGGCTCTGGACCGATTAAATCAGTCTGGGGGTTTTGTTCGCATCAACATTCATCAACAATCAATGTAATCAAGTGTGTTTTTTCCTCATAGAGTTCAATACCATTTCTCTTTTTGGTGTGGAAAAGCCAGAGAGAGTCGGTATTGCCTGGAATTTGCTCCTGCCATTTCTTTCATGCAGGAGTTTTGATACTTTTCTCATAGTATTTGTCAAACACTACATGCATGACGGGAGCCTGTTTCAGTTCTCATTCTGCCATCACTTTGCATGCACGCATGTACATTTGCACACTAGCTGGTTGCACTGGCCACAACACACACCAGGGCATGGCACAGTCGTTAAAAATAATTGTGTGGGGTAGAGAATGGATTGTTCAAGCACTTCTCATGATGGCAACTTTTCCTTTGAGCACATGCTTTAGGTGTCTGCCGTATGTCACCATCTTCATTGTAGAGAGCAGTAGGCATTGGGGCAAGTTCATGACTAAGTACATCACCCTTGTTGATGTCTCAAGATGATGTGAGCAATCTCATTGTGCAAGCATACATCAGAATATGATCCACAACCGCTTCATGATTACCTGCTGCACTCAGCTTCACAGATTTAATGACCGCTGTTATTATTCTAGGTTTTTTTTGGAATAGTTCCATGAAAACCAGAGGACCAGTTACTCACAAATTCAGTGTACTGACTGCTCCCTACAGCTACTGCATCATGCACATTTAATGACCAATCTTTCAGAATTTGGCCACTGACTATGTTTATTAAACCATTCACTGGGTGACTGCTGTCATCAAGTGGATCGATACACGTTGTTAAATAATCCCAGATTTTCACGCAGTCTGCACAATCAGCCTTGATACATGGATCAGATTCTTCTTTGTGATAGGTCACAACATTCCCTTCCTTCATGTCTTCCAGTTCTTTTACAATCTGACCAAAAATGTGTTGTGACAGACCCCAAACAGCCAAAGTCTTTGGTTTCAGAATGAATCCAATTATGCCTCCAGGGCCACAACCATATTGCATGTATGTTGTCTCGATAAACTGATCGGTGTATAACTCATTCCAAATACTTTTCTAGTGCCTAACTATGTGTTCACCTGTCATGAACCTTATCAATAGATCTTGATCAAGTTTTTGCAAAGTTTTCAAGTGGTAGGACCCATACCGTGCATAATTCACATATCCTGCAGCGAAGAAATATGGGAACATTGACTACTGCATATAATTGCAGTAACTAATCACCTTCTTTCTCAGCACAGATGAAATTCATCATAATAAAAACAGGCTTCAGAAAGCAGTCAGTCCATAGTTTTGAAGTCTGACTACTTTCCGACTTCTTATCAGTCAGTTCCACCATATCATCCATAGATGCATCATCTGGGAGGTCACTAATAATTCCCTGCAATATTTTTTCTGCAACCATCCTAAGGGCTCTCACATTTTGAAGAAACATGTCCTGAAAGCATCTTTGGTTCACCAACAAATGCATGCTTTATGAGGTCTTGTAGTCCACTATCACTCATTAGTGAACCAGCCCATCTAACAAAGGATGTAAGACTGACATTATATATATGAACCGTGTAAAAACCATGTAAAAACCTTATGTGATGTGAAATTTTCCCATGGTTTAGAGAGTGGCACTCTTTGGATTTGGATTCAGCAGCTCAAAATAATTTAAGGACAGTGTGTGTGATAAAAAGCAAGATTCGGCCTGCTCTCTCCGGACTAAATCTATCTTGTTTTGAAACAGCAGATAAATAGATTTTGATGCAGTTTTATTCTTGGCATTTCTTTGAACTTGTTCTGTGTTGTGTGTTTCCCATCCCACAGGGGATCAGTGGTATTGATGGGGCTCCTGGACACAAAGGCAACTTGGTAAGAAAGCACAGATCCTGGCATATTTCCCTGGTACATGGTAAAGGGAAAGGTTGGGTGTGCACATGTGGCGGAGAGGTATGGCTACAAAAAGAGGTTTAAAGAGCTGGCAACTATGCTAAGCAAGCATGGAAGCTGCTCCTTATGCCATTTGCCCTTAAACTATGTGAAGGGAAGTGGTAAGAAATTCCATGCTTTTGAGAACTTGTGAAGAGCATGACATGCTCTGCTAGGTGGCTTGTGAATACATATCTGAATCTTTCCTAGCTCAACTTTGTTTGCAAAATCTTGAATTTATTTCTGCTGATTTCATTTCCCCCCCAATAATCCCCGTTATGGCAGCTGATTAATTTAAAGTGGATTTTTTTTTAAGTGGGTGGGAGTTGGGTTAAAATGAAATTGTATGTTCTCATAATCTGCAGAAACAAGATGCATCGGTCTGGGTTCTTACGACATGTTTATTCATAAGCAAGTTCCACTGAGGACAATTGGACTTGCACTCTAGAAAATGTGCATAAGATTACCTTTGGTCAATCCTAGCCGAGACTTAGAGCCAATGCTACCAGGTTTACTCAAAAGAAATCGGATTTACTTCCCAATACACTTGTTCAGTATTAAAGTATTGTGCCTAGAATGTAATTCCCAAGATTCTCTGTGATATGCTATTTACTGGAATAAGTTCTGGAATATGTGAAGCAGTAATAAAAGACATTGGTCCTTTGAATGTGTGCACTAGAGTGCATTTTCATAAGCTCTTTAGCTTGCCTCCACAGATTTCTGCTTAGGAGGAGATCTTCCAAGTGGCTTAAGCCTTGGCACCATTCAAGTCTCAAGCATTCATTTTGATTGAAAAAATTGTAATGGAGCCAACTCAATCTATAGCACACAGTTTAAGCTCATGGCACAAAGAAGATGCACCAAGAAGGGCAACCTACAAACACACCAATCCTCATACCAGCTGTTTTGATTTAGTGGCCTGATTTTTAAAGGAGTCAGTGCATAGTCTAACATAGCCAGAATTCCTTTGGCATGACTCACATTTTAGCTTCTTAATCAAGTGCTTAAATGGGGGGTGCATATCCAGAAAAGAAAAATCCAAGCTGAGCCATTCTTCTCTTAGAGTGCATTTATGTGCTTTCATAGTGCATGAAACATGGGTGGCGGCGGCTGTGTTTATATATAGTGCAAATGTACATATGGGTGGTGAGATGGCTGCAGGGTCGATTTTTTTTTTTTGCCTGTGCAACAGAACCTCCCCTTTCTCTCTTCTCCCCTTACCACCCCCAAATCTGCTGCAGAGGATTTGGGAAGGGTGCGAGGGGAAAGGAGAAGGAGGGGTAGTTCTATTGTGCAAGCAGATGTCCTTTTGCAAATGGGACGGTTTTATTACAAAATACAACCCATAGTTTTCAATTGTTTTCCATTTTGTAATTAATATATTTCATGAACAAAAGTACATGCTAACTGGCTGCTGTATCAATTAACTCATGCTGATTTGCCACTAAATGCAGCCTTTATACTACCGCAGAGCATAATCCAGTCTTTGGTCATGTGGCCCACATCCTTTTACACTACAGAATTACATCTCCTTAGAGACAAGCGAGTCAATTGTGAAATGATGGATGGCTTCTTTTGCTTTCTGAGCATTTGGAAGGATATTTTAAACACAATCACTCATTTTGAAGATGAAGGTTGCAATCCACCACAGAGTTAGGCGGGCTTCTCCAACGTACTTAAGTTGTTTGCTAGATTTTTGCCTAAATGTCCAGAATATTTTAGAAGCAAAGGCTGTAATTACTGTGCAAAACAGTGTGTTTGTTGGATTGTTTCCATGGAATGGAAAATAAGTGCCCATGTTCTTTGGCTATAATAGTTTCATTATTTGCAATAAAAATACATATTTTCAATTTGTGCTCACCTAGGGTAGAGGAGCCAGTTCCATGCCCGTATGCAGAATTTTAAATTCTGTTGTGCTGCTTCTACCCATCTATATATGCTATCAGCCCTTAGCACAATCAGCTTAACTACTGATAAAGGTTAAGAAATGGGAAACGCAGCTTACCTTCAGAGTACACATCTTCCAAATGGGCAAGGAACCAGATCTCACCCTCTCCCAAGTATTTCATTTTTCAAATTCCTCAAACAATTTTAGTCACAGCTGCACCACAGAGTGTGTTTTACTGCTGTTGTCTTTTTCTCTCTCTACCTCTGTATCTGTGTATGTGCACAGAATACTGATTGACTGCAGGATTTTCTGTCCTCAGGGCATTCAGGGTGAACAAGGCCCCCCTGGACAACAGGGAAACCCTGGACCTCAGGTGAGTGTTTTGCACTGCAGTGTGTGTGTGTGTGTGTGTGTGTGGGAACCAAGTTAGATGTGATCTAAACATGCTACTTCTTGCTGAGTTTTTTTTTTTAAAAACAACAACAACCGCAGTTGGTACCATGTGTGTGGATGACCTTTGTCAGGACTGTAGCATGCTCTCTCTGTGTGTTGCGTTTATGTGCATGTGCTGGAGGAGGGTAATCCTTTCCTCCCAATCATGATCCTGACAAAAAAAAGTCTCCCACCCATGTCTGCTGTTAGCCCCAGGATGAAAGGTGTGATTGATGTCTACTTTAGTCCTGAGAGTGGGAATGGAGGGGCTGGGGTATTAAGATTGGCGATCCCAGGGTGAAGACAAGCATAATATATGGTAACACAAAAAACTCTTAAGATATCATAGAGAGCCTGGCTTCATCCCTCCTTTACAAATGAAATGATAGGCATCCATACCAGTAAATTGAATGCAGACTCATCCATCAGTGCATCTATTTCTAAAAGCACTGCCTGAATATCCTCACATTTAGTTATTCATTAATCACCTTATGAATGAAAAAAAGGAAACTTTGGAGATCATGTAGGAACCCCTTTTGGATATCATGGGAGCTAGCCCAAACCATTATGCACAGCTGATTTTTGCTTGAAATCTGATTCTGTCTGCCCCCTGAGCTTGACTTTGGAGTGAAAAATATATGTTCAAATGGAAAGGTTCTTTTTAAGGGCTCCCTTAATGCTCCGAAATGTGTCATACCTGAAGAAGGGTAAAGCATGTAGGATGTTTGAGATCCCTGGCCTTCATTTTCTTGTAATCAATGTTTGCCACCAATTTGTCTCTATCTTGTAGGGTCTGCCTGGTCCCCAGGGTCACATTGGGCTTCCGGGCGAAAAGGTGAGTTGGAGCATGGATATGTTGAGCCTGGGCATGAAAATATTGTTTCAGGAGAGTGATTTGGAGGCCTGCTATGGAATGTGTGAGTTGTCCTGTTGCAATGTGTGTCCAGACATGCACTGTGGTCTTGGAGGTCTGTAAGCCGTACCAACAAATCCCCATTCACAAAGCACTGCTTCTTAGCATCAGTATTCACCTGGCCATTCACTTTTAAAAGAAGAAGGTATGGAGCTGTATCCTCAGCACAAAACACTTTGATGTCACAGTTCAGATTTTCCTGTTCTGTCCTGAGCAAGACAGGATTCAAATAATGTCTTGCTGACCATCCTTTCTCACCTCCCCTACAGGGTCCACCAGGAAAACCAGGGATACCAGGACTGGCTGGGATGGATGGACCTCTGGTGAGTGCCAAGGACATTGTAATAATCCACAAGCCTTACACTGAGAGAACACTGATGCTACAGACACACTAGTTGCTTCAAAAGCAGCCCGAGCATTTTCTCTGGATGCTTTTTGAAACAACTCTGCTGACAGCTGGAGACATTTCCCTTCCCCACTGCTGGTAGGACTGCCCACAGCAAAGTCCTGGGCCAGTCCCTGTGTCTGCCTAACCCTACAGCAAAGTGTTTCTATTGGACACACCTGTAGTGGCTATGGAGTTGAAGTCTGTGTGAAGCTGACTGCAAGGTAAAACCTGCTGGAGCTGCAACTTCTTAGGTTTTGGAGTAAAAGAGGGCCAGAGTTTGCCTGGCATCATGTGCTCAGCAAAACTGCAAGTGTGTCATACCCTGAGTGCTTCCTTTTGTAATAGGTTCAACATCTGGCTCAGTGGTGGATGGTGCCTGTTGTGACTGGTAGGACGGAAGGCAGGGAGCCCAAACAGTAGGTGGAGGTGGAGTCAAAAACAAGCAGAGACAAATAATCTCAGTTTTGTCCCCATGCTCCTCCATGATGAATTCTACAAGAGCAACACTTGATATTAAAGAGGAGGAAGGAAGATGGCAGCCAGTGCCACCCCCAGGACAGGTTGTAAGTAGGAAAGTAGGCGTTGGAGGCCTGCTGAGGGTAGGGATGTGCTAGAATTCCACCCAAATCGGATTTGGTACCAAATGTTCCATTAATTTGCTTATTCTCAATCACTGAGGATTGGATTTTAATGTAGTGAATTTCCATAGCTATTTTAAATGGACTTTAAAAAAAATCCACCTCTAAAACATTGATTTTAAGAATGATAATTTACTGATACCTCCTTTAAAATATTGTTATTAATATTAATATTTTTGAGCAAAAACCCCAAACAGATTGTTAAAAGCAGTAGCTAGCAGATACAGAAGAAACTCAAATCAATGCAAGCCTGTTATGTTGAAGGAATGCTTTTGAACCCGCACTGGCCAACAGATCCCATCCCTAGCTGAGGGCAGACTGAGTTTGGTGGGGTAGTGTCCCAGTTGCCCTAATGGACCGTCCTGTACAGAGCTGGATGGAAAGAAACACACACTGAGAGATCTATGTGAATGCTGAAGGGGGGGAAATCAGTATTTAATCATCAGTACTAAACTGGTTCAATGTCCCCCCCTCCCCTCCCCACATTCATAGAGAAGCAGTTAAGAATTCAGGTCTTGTGCATAAGAAAAAGTATTCATAGATTCTGTTTTTACCCCCTCCAAATGCCCAATATTTCCTTAATAGACCGGGAAGAAAAACCAAACAATCCAAAATAGAAGAGGTTCTCCCTGCCGCTCCCTATCCCGCCCCAATGCAGACATGCGTTCAGAGCACCAGCAGGAGCAATGAGGAGGGAGAACTGTTTTTGTGTGTGTTCCCTGTCCAGTGGCTCCCTTGCGAAGTGGTGGGATATCTTTAACTGGGCTTCTCCTCTCCAAGCAGCTACATCTTTCATCTGTGTCTTTTATGTTGCATTTCAGGGTCATCCTGGAAGAGAAGGGCCAGCTGGGGAGAAAGGAGCACAGGTAAAAGGTTGAGTGCACCAGGCAGATGTGGATGCTAAGGGCCCGTAGCCAGCCTAAAGGTTTGGGGAGAGGGGTGGCAAACAAAAAGTAAAGGGGAAGCAGAAAAACTTCAGTAATAAATTTAATTATTTATTTTTTGTTTTAAAAAATTGGGGGGGGATTTTAGGGGTGCCCCAACCTCCCTGGCTTCGGACCTGACTTAAAGACTGTAAACTAGAGATTTGTATCTCTTTATGTCCCTCAACCCCCACTTCCCCATTCTAAAAATTCAGAAGTAGTACAAGTAAGAACACCTTAATAGTATCTTCAAGAAAAGTTTCGTGTGGCATCTTTTCAAAATCTTTCTTTTCCAGGGTCCATCTGGTGCAGCAGGTCCAGTTGGCTACCCGGGTCCCCGTGGAGTCAAGGTAGATACTTGTTGCCTCCTTTTGCCGAGTTCCATTAACTCAGAATGAGAATCCCAGCTGGGTTTTTTTCTCCCCTACCCCACTGCCACATGTTGCTGGGTCCTCCATTTACAGCTGCCTCCTGAAAATGCATACTTGGAAGAAAACTTAATGGAAATCATTGGCATTACAAGCAAGCATAATTAGGATCGGGTTGGGTAAGGTTCTTCTGTGCAAGACACCTGAATGCCACTCTTTGGTATCTCTTGGTACCTGACAACTTCGTCTTGTCTTTCCAGACTCAGTAATACCTTCTCAGTAGATCTAACATAGCTTCCTGGCTGCCTGTGAGCATTGTTTCTATGTAAATACTCTATGCTTTTTTTCCTCGTTCTTGCTAACGTTGCCATACCTTTCTGTGTGTCTGCAGGGGGCGTTTGGAGTGAGAGGCCTGAAAGGCAGCAAAGGTGAGAAGGTACGTCTCCAGGTATAATGTGAGGTATCGGTCTCAGACAAGAAAAATGGAAATGGACTGCCTTCAAGTCGATTCCGACTTATGGCGACCCTATGAATAGGGTTTTCATGGTAAGCGGTATTCAGAGGTGGTTTACATTGCCTTCCTCTGAGGAAGAGCGGCATTGACTGGCCGAAGGTCACCCAGTGAGCTTCATGGCTGTGTGGGGATTAGAACCCTGGTCTCCCAGGTCGTCGTCCGACACTCTAACCACTGCACCACACCGGGATCCCATCTAGACTCTTGATACAGCTTCTCTGCCCTTGTTATCTCTGTGGTACACTGTGTTCCAGAATATGTAAATTTCATCTGTGGGGAATAGATGCCCCTTCCACAGGTGTGATTCTCTAGTATTGGTTTTGATTTGAGTGTCATGAGCCTATTCAGAGGGCTGAAAGTTCTCTGTGATCTTTTATGTCAGTTTTTAGGTTGAGACACTGTTTACAGTCAAGTAGGCTTGTGATAGAAGGCATTATGTAGTGGAGATGAAATCTTGCACCAATTTGAAATCCATCCAGTTTTCAGAACTCATTTTTTAAAAATTTCAAACATTTTCAAATTATGTTTTTGAAATTTGATTTTTTGAAGGATACTTTTTAAACAAGCTGAGATTGTATTTCTTGCTGATGAATTATACAGTAATGGTGCTAAGAATCTACTGCTAGATTTAACATCTTTTTTCTTTTCTAAAATCAATATATTCAACAGCAATTCATATCTGTGAATGTTGAAGAAATTCAAATTAGGAGAATATAAATTCAAAATTTTGCAAGCAGATTTGAGTTAGTAGTTCTGCCAGCAGGTTTGCCAGCCTAATTGCCCTAATACAGGAAATGTATACCAGTCTTTAGCAGAACAGAATCTGAGAAATCTCCCTTATCCCCCTCCTCAAAATGGAATATTCCAGCACTTCCCAGACATCCTCCTACAACAGTTGAATGGTTGAGGCCTCCACTTCAGCTCTTGAAAAAAAATCCATCTTGGTTCTTGGTGGTGTTGGCAAGGATTGCAAGTATAGGTTTGGGGTAAAAGGAAATGACCTGTGTGCATCATCAACACTGGGCGGCTAGTGCAGCAGGAAGTTGTAGATATTGGCAGTGTGAATATGTCTGTTTCTTTGTCCCATACTTCAGTGCCAAAGTTAGAGACCTGGGTAATAATACTGGTCTGGCTACATTAAATTTTTGCTTCTTTCTAGGGAGAAGATGGATTCCCTGGCTTCAAGGGTGATATGGGACCAAAAGGTGACCGGGTGAGCGATACCCTTCTCAGTATGCTGGTGGTTCTGAAGTTGTGAGAGGGGGCTCTTTTAATGATGCATCACCAGTTGTGGAGGCTATAGAAACCCTTTCCATATTACACTCAGTCAAGGGGCAGGGGTCACTTGGGTGTGCTAATAGCAGGCCTGATCCAAAGCCAAGCATGCTACACTTTACCCTGGACTGAAGCCCTAGATACTCACACACCTGTGCATGTCCTGGAGTGCATCCAGACTATTGCTAAATCCCAAGCGCACAATGTAGCTACGGCTGGCATGAGATCAGCATTGATTGCAATGTCCGCATGCAGCTGAGAATCAGGCTTGCTATCACTGCTGCTGCAGTTCCAGAGCTGGTAAGCCCTTTATGAGGCCTGCACCAAAGCTCCAAGAAAGTGGTGCAGGTTGATGATGCCATCAACCTGCATCAACTACTGGAGGCTTGCAGAATTTCAGTTTTCAAAATGGTTGACCACGGAATTCAGGGCATACTCCAGCTCATTAGAAACCAAAATGTCAAGCAGATTTTCACAATTTTGTAAATATTCACAGCATCCCGTGGTGCCATTTTTTTTTGTTTGATATGTACACCTGTTGGAACAGGAGAGCAGGTAGCACTGCCAGGCCAGCTGAACAGTTTTATTTCTTTTGAACTACATGCTACTTTCCCAAACCCACAATTGCTGAGGTCATGTTGGACAGGGAAGAGAGTGTTTGTAGGAGAGTGGCCAGGTGGAAAGGAGGAGTGCTCAGCTTAGTCCCTTCCAGGTCCACCAGTTCTCCCCTGCAAATCTCTCTAAACTGTATTTCCTGGAGTGCAGCCAGGAGGAGAAACACAGGCCAGGGAGGAGCACGTTTGTGAAAGAGAACTGGCAAGCTGGGGAAGAATCAAGCACCTCTTTTCTATCCACTGATTCTTCCTAACAAGAGAATCCCCACCTTCACATTTGCCTCATGTGGAAAAGATGGAGTTTCCAATATTCAGTAGTGTTCACCTTTGTTACCTTGCATCCTGCAGAACTTTGGATTGGAGTGCTCCACCCTCATTTTGCTTATCAGGACTGGAAAAATCCCAAATGCCTAGTTGTGTTTTCTCCTCCCTCCTAAATTTGAAACTGGTGCTGTTATCGTCATCGTCATCTTAATTTGTATGCTGCTTTACATGCCCTAAACTGCTCACAAGAACAGAGCTACAAGAACAGGGATACATATTAAAGCATCATTACAATGGAGTCTAGTATCATATACTAACATAACGATATTTTAAATTCATTACAAAATAAAAAGTATCAGTCATTAAACACAACATCAGTTGTTAAAATACAAAAGCCAGATACTAGAACACTTACCAGTGCAGTCAGAAAAATTGGCAGCAGCCCATTCTCCAAGGTGCCAAGTACAGAAAGTAAGAGCGGGAAAGCAGAGAAGGAGGCACCCCAAATGCACCGCAGACAAGGAGAGGGGAACTCTCAAAGCGCTGAGCCAGCAACCAGCCAAAATGAAAATAATAATCGTTTATTGCAGCACAACACTTTTCGGGTATTGCAAGACCCTTTATCAAGGGCGATCTGTGAAAATACATATGAACAACATTAAAATCAATTATAAAATGTGCTTGAGAATTTCAACTATAATACGTTTATAAGCTTGTCTATTAAAAAGAAACAATGCCACAATCTGCTGGAGGCTGACTCAAACTGGATCAATCAGGAAAGGAGACAACTGAGGTGAAACATAATACAAAATAAAGCTTCACATTAAAACTTAACAGAATTGTCCGTACACCTCAACTTGGAAAATTCATACAGAGCTTCTCTGATTGGAAAAAGTCTGAATTTGGAAAAAGAATGGAGAAGAATACACAGGTGAATGTCGTATATACATCACACACTGTTATCTAGTCGATTAAACAAACAAAATTTACAGGAGTTACTGGCTCATAGAGGAGGACAGAACAGAAGCATAAAAACTTCACACATCCCTGAAAATAAACATGCACCCAAGATTTAACAAGAATTATTATTTTAATTCTTAAAAACCACTAAGTATTAAAGAGAGGAAAATAAACAATAACCAAACAGGTGGATGTAACCATACACTGATGACAGAAGAGTTTTAAATTCCTAAAGGTGTATGACGCTAATCTCAGTGGAAATTAATGTTACTTGAAAGTAAATGCAAACATCCACATGGAAAGCTGGTGCCTTTCTTGTAAAGGTAAAGGTAAAAGTAAAAGTGTCCCCGCACTTGTAGTGCGAGTCGTTTCCGACTCTTAGGGTGACGTCTTGCGACATTTTATTTATGGGGTGGGATTGCCAGTTCCGTCCCCGGCCTTTCTTTACTCCCCAGCATATGCCGGGTACTCATTTTACCGACCACAGATGGATGGAAGGCTGAGTGGACCTCGACCCCTTTTACCGGAGATTCGACTTCCTCCTTCCGTTGGAATCGAACTCTGGCCGTGAGCAGAGCCTTTCTTGTAATTAACTGAAAACACGAAAGCTTCACAACTAACTAAAAACAAATAAATTGAAACAGACCCCCCCCAAGTTCTTTTTTAAAATTTCTTTCAGGGCTTTTTTTAGGAACCTGAAAGCAGAAGGAGGATAAGAAAAATGAAAAAGGAAGAAAAATACGTTGCGCAAGTAACACGCTGCTATCTCATCAGTGTAAAAAGCTAACAGAATTCTTGGAAACAGCTGACTCGTAAAGGAAGGAGGATCAACAGCAACCCACACAGTCAGGTGTGACCACACAGTGAAGGCAGAAGAATTTTCAAGTTCTTAAAGATATATGCTACTGGTCTTCATAAAGAAGAATGTTATGTAAAAGTGAAAGCACATACATACAAATGGCACACCAAACTGCTACCTGTCTGGCAATTATCTATAATAGGGGAGTTATTCCTAAATCTTCTTTGAGACCTCTGGGGGAAATACTCCTCAGCTGGAGGATCCAAAAAAGTCCTCTTCTTAACAGAACATCATAGTTGGTACACTGCACTTTTTCTATGGTCCCAAAGACCAAGTCATTGGGAGCATGTCTTTGGGTCTGGAAATGGGTCACCAATGGAGATCCCACTCTATTATTGTGAATGTTACTAAGGTGCTCCCCAATACATTTTTTGAGGGGTCTCCTGGTTTAGCCAATGTAAAGTTTTTTGCAGGAACACTCTATCGCGTAAACTACAGAAACGCTGCTACATGTGGAAAAATGACAAAGGAAGTAGACCCTGTTGTCTAAAGGGTTAGAAAAAGAAAGGCACTTAACGGGTGTGTTTGCAAAAAGAGCAACGGCCACATGGATGGTGTCCCACAGGAGCAGGAACTCCTGTGAGAGTGGACTGAGTGGAACCTCAGGTTCTTCCTCTATTTGAAAGAGAATGGGGTGGCTTCATTGGATGCCATCCCCCAGTGCAGGAAGCCACCCCTGTTCTCTTTCAAATAGAGGAAGAACCTGAGGGTTCGGCTTGTTCATAGCAATACCAGCCACTCAGTCCACTCTCACAGGAGCCATTTTCCAATTTGAGGTGTATGAACAATTCTGTGGAGTTTTAATGTGAAGTTTTATTTTGATTTATCTTTCACTTCCGTTGTCTCCTGATTGATTCAGTTTATGAGTCAGCCGTCAGCAGATTATGGCATTGTTTATTTGTAATAGACAAGCTTATAAATGTATTGTAGTTTATATTCTTAAGCACATTTTATAATTGATTTTAATGTTGTTCATATGTATTTTCACAGATTGCCCTTGATAAAGGGTCTTTTGATACCTGAAATGCGTCGGGCTGCAATAAATAATTATTATTTTCATTTTGGCTGGTTGCTGGCTCGGCATTTCGAGGATTCCCCTCTCCTTGTCTGCGGTGAAGTACAGAAACTAGCCAGTTTTCTTTCAACTGCCAATATACAAAGTTCTAGATGCAGAGGTACCTCCACACTTGGAGGCAGTATGTCTCTGAATATCCCCCAGTTTGTGGGAATCACAAGTGGGAGAAAGTGCTGTTGCACTCAGGTCCTGCTTGTGGGGTTCTCATGAGCATTAGCTTGGCCACTGTGAGAACAGAATGCTGAACTAGGTGAGTCATCAGCCTGATTCAGGAGGGCTCTTATGTTCTAAAACTGTCTTACAATATTATAGCAGAGAGGTTAACAATAGATAACAGAGGGGACATCTGCATAGAGTCCAGGAGTTTCCAAAAACAATAACACACTTGGGTTGGGCCTTAGAAGCAGGCAGACCTCACACCTTTTCTGATCTTATCAGGCCTCTCCTTTAGAACAAGTTGTGCAACTAGCATCAAGTGCAAAAGTTGATGTGTGTATGTATGCTTACGTGCATTATTTCCCTAAATTACTCCAGTTCTTATGCAGGGGAGTATCTGAATTGCTGACCTTAATTCTACTACAACCATTCTTTCATTTTCATTTTTATATTTTTGGACAGGGTGATGCTGGCCCATTGGGTGTACGTGGTGAGGATGGCCCTGAGGGGCTGAAAGGGCAGGCAGGACCTGTTGGAGAAGCAGGTTCTACTGGGCCAGCTGGCGAGAAGGTAAGCCACTACCCCATCACTCTACCTTTGGCTGCTTTTAGGAGCAACCTTATACCAGGTCAGATGCTTTGTCCATCCAGCCTAGTATTGTTTACTTTGACAGGGAATCAGGCAGAGAGGGGTCTTTCCCATCACCTGCTTCCTGATCCTTTTAAAAAATCTGGGAAATGCCCAGGATTGAGCTTGGGACTTTTCTGAATGCAAAGCATGTGCTTTACCACTGAGTTATGATCTCTCCCCCGAAAGGCACAACTCTGCTCTACCCACCTGCAAGGATTTGTCTAGTATTTTATTTGGGTGCAGGAAGATCTTGATCTTTTCCTCTTTCCACAGGGCAAGTTGGGGGTGCCAGGCCTGCCGGGATACCCTGGACGCCAGGGACCTAAGGTAAGTGTGAGGTTGATGCTGGGGTAAAGGAAGGATTTCTTGTCCCTGGTTGTGACCTGCTTTATTGAGACAGCGTTGTTTTCCTACAGGGCTCGACGGGATTTCCAGGCCCTCTGGGCCTCATTGGAGAAAAAGGCAAACGAGTGAGTGAAACTGAGAGAAATAGGAGCAACCTCTTGAAAGCCCAATGAATGGAAAGATACAAACAGGGTTTGTAGGAGTGGGAGGGAGTAGGTGATAAGGGTAGTTGGGTGTGGCCAAAAGAGAAGTTGTGAGATAGTTGAGAGAGCAAAGAAAAGAGAAGCTGAGCAAATGATGAGGGTGACACAGCAGAGCCAGTGGAGGAAGCAAGTAGAGGCAGTAAAGGCCAGTTTATTGTGGTGGAACTGAGAGGTGGACAGTAATTGCGCAAATATAACTGGCACTAGGGCTTGGCCAAGAGTCACCAGCGTTTTTAGGCCTATGGGCATATTTGGAATTTTGAATGAGTGCTGTGGGCATCATGTCCTCTGGTCACTTCTCTTCTCCCCCAAATCAGCTCCTCCCGCCCCCGAGAGAGAACATGTACACACACAGACTTTGCTTTTCCAAGGGATCTGTGTAAAGTCAGATCCAGTATAATTAACTTGAGCCTTGAAAAACATAGAGGGCTCATCCAGACCATACTAAAAATCCACATTTTCCTTTTTGAAATGGTCTGCTGGTAGTCCAAACCTGACTGTTTTGCACTTTCTTTGTATTCCAATTAAACCATTTCCTCATCCATACTTGTAGGTATGCCCTTTTTTATTTACAAACTCCCCCCTCCTTTCTTCCCTCCCAACACAGGGAATGTTGCTGATTGGCTCAGAGATGAGAGGAGGGAGGGAGCCAATGGAAACCCAACAGAAGCAAGGGGGATGGAAGAAGGTGGAGTTAGAACCACCTACATAGGATTGTTTGAGGCAAAGCAACCATGACTGTCTCCTTAGATTGCTTTCCTTTCCTTTTTGCAGTGAGAAATTGCAGATTAAGGGAGGGGAAAGTGTGGGAAGGCAGGGATTGGAGGCCAATGTCATATGGAAGAGGGAGAATTAATGAAGACACAGGAGGCTTACATTGCAGATTACACTGAAATATGGATGAGTCCATCCACAGAGCTGAAAGAGGAAGTGGGGAAGGGCATCCAACTTTCTTCTTCAGTTCTATATATTTTTCAAGGGAGGACAAGGTAACTGCCCCCAATACCTCATGACCAAGGGGACAATGAGTAGGGAGAACATCAGGGGAAGATCTGAAGGTTGTCATTGTGTCCATGGACACCATGTTGGTGATCCCTGGACTAGGCTGAATAAAACCAGCAATGATGGCCGTAAATTCTGAGGAGCTTCCTTGAGAGGGCTAAGAGGAAGACGTTGGGAGAATATCTACAATGATTCTATGAGAACAAACCTAATGGGCTTGGCAAAAGCAGCACAAAACAGACATTTTGCTCAATCATTATAGTGGAAGAATAGGACAAAGGTAGGTTATGAGATATAACATGATCCATACATATAATGAAAGTATAAGCTATAGATGCATCATTTTAATTAGTTTGTATTGTGCCTGCTGGGATGATGGCACCAGTTGTTTGTGCCTCCCTTCCTATCCATAATTAATTAGCACTAACTTATGTTTATTGTATGTTGGCAATATGGGTGCCAGAGGGCAAGACACCTAAGCTTTTTAATTTGCTTTTCTGGCTCACGCCTTGCAATGGAGTAGGGCTTGCTCTGATTCAGGGCTTAACCCTGAAACCTGTTTTCAAAGTGAGGGGCTCAGTGCTGGAATGTACGAAATCAGTATAAAGAAGAAAATGAAGCTGAGCATGTGCAAAGTGCCTTCCCTCCTCCCTAACACATCTAGGATTGAAGATAAGGATTGCCAGGACAGAAGGCATGATTTTCAGGTGCATGCCTGCATCTGAGCACTTTTCAAACTGAGGTAACCCACCCCTTCCAAACTCTTTTCAGTCCCTAATGTGCTTCCATCAGTGGTAGGGAACCTGTGACATTGTTGGACTTCCATCAGCCCCCTCCACCTTGGCCAATGTTGAGGGATGATGTTAGTTGTGGTGCAACAACATCTGGAGGGGAATAACCCACATCACTAGTTTACATGGTCAAGAGATGAATCAAAGTAGAATGTGAGTTGAAAGGAAGACAGGGTTTCTTGACTTTATTGACTCTGGTGAGTGGAATTTACAGTGTCCAACACTAACAGAGGCCTCTGGATGACCCAAAGCAGGGAGACATGGTGGCATCTCTCTAATAAGGGCATGTGTAGGTGCACTACTTTCCAGTCTCATGATCCATTTCTCTTTATCTTTCATAGGGCAAAGCTGGTCAGGCTGAGCAGACTGGACAACGTGGTCCCTCGGTGAGCTTTTACCTCACAAGTGACAGCATGGCTCCCTTGGAGCTCTCAGTCATATATATATCAAATTTTATTTATTAGTACAGAGCCAAGTTGGCCAACAAAGTTTCCTATATTTAAATACCACACCACCTGAACCTACAACCACCCACTGAAAAAACAGATTACAATAATGTCACAATACTGATGAGAAAAGTAAGACAGATATATGTTTGGCTCTGTCAGTGTTGGTTTTTAAAACAGGCCTGGAAAACCCATTTATTCTGAGCTGCTTTTCATTAACTTGCTGAACCTTTTAATATTTTATACTGCTGCTGGTTTTGAACTGTTGGTTTTAAATTGCTCTTGTTAATTGTTTCAGTTAATTTTATACAAGTGTGGCACTGGCTTTTGAAATATTTTAACTTTGATAATATTACATTGAATTTGGGTTTTATTCTTTTTATGTAAGCCCCTTTGAGAGGGCTTTGACTGAAATCTTTAAAATAAATTGAATTATTCCAAAGAATGGGGAAGGCTAAATACGGGGACTATAAACTCTGGTGATACTTATTTATTTTAAAAAATGAATATCCCACATAACGTTTTTGGCAAAAATCCCTAAGCAGTTTACAGAAATTATTAGATCAAATTACAATAAATACGGTTCAAATAAAGATCAGAATACAATAAATGCATTTTAAATCCATTTCTTAAAATAGCAAGCCAGCAACTGTACAGGATAACACTTTCGAACAGGGTTGGGGAACCTCTCGTCTGCAGGCTTACTTGGGCCCACTAGGCCTTCCCATTTGGCCCACCAGGATATTTTGGCCTACCTGCCCCTCACCTGGTATCATATATGATGTTAAGGGCAGGGTAGGTAAAGACATGGCTGGGCCAAAAGGGACTTCTGAAGTGCTTCTGATCAGGTGTTTACCAGCACTTCAGAAGCCCTGCTCACAATGCTTCTGAAGTCCCGATGATCAGCTAATTGTCAGCTCTTCAAAGTGCTGCACAGGGCTCTTTGCAAGATGCTTGCAGTCCATCACAGTACTGTGTTATCTGATATCATTGTGACATCAGGGGACTGACATATGAGCAGCCCTGCTCACCTGTCTAATTTAGCATACTGGGAGTAGGGGAGATAAGGTTCTGGCCCACCTGCCATATCCAGTTCCTCACTCCTGCTCTCAAACATCCAGGTGCACCTGGGTAAACAATTGCATTTTAGAAGACATTTAAAAGCACCCAGCAGATGGAGATTTCCAAATTCCTTTTCAATATTCTAGAGATATGATGCCTCAACTGTAAAGGCGTGTTTTGAAGAGGCCTTCAGATGACAATATATGGACAGCAGAGTCTCCTCTGATAGATGGTAAAAGTCATTTGGTCTGTAGTAGGGGAGGAGAACTGCAGGGTATCCTAATCCTAATTTGTTAGGGCTTTCCATGTCAAAGTGGCTCCGTAGCAAATAGGCAGCCAGTGCAGATCATCAAGCATCAGTATAATATGTGCATGACTAGACGTACCATTCAGTACTCCAGCTGCAGCATTCTGCAATGAACCAAGTGCACTGAACTCCAGCTGCAGCTTCTGAACCAAGCTCAAGGGCAGCTCCATACAGTGTACATTATAGTAATCTAAATGCGAGGTTACCAATGGACCACAATGGAGAAGCTAACCCTGTCCAGGAGTGGGCATAGTGTCATGGTAGTGAGCACTCCATGCCACAGAGGTCACTTGGACCTTTAATGACAGAGATGTTTAGGAGTACTCCCAAACTATATACCTGCTCATCAGAGGGAATGCAACCCCTCAAGAATAGGCGCATATCCCAATTCAGACTCGGAACCACCCACCCACGGGGTCCCCATCTTATTAGAATTCAATCTCAGTTTATTAACCCTCATGCTGCCCATTACTATGTCCTGGCACTGGTTCAGAACACGCATGGTGTCTCCTGACTCAGACGTTACAGAGAAATAGAGCTGGGTGTCATCTGCTCATTGGTGACACTTCAAATCTCCTAATGACTGCTTGCGGCTGCATACAGATGTTAAGTAGCCTTGGAGACAATATAGTGCCTTGCAGCATCCCACAGCATCCCCCTAGGCACAGACACCCAGTTTGACACTTTGAACCCCCTCCCCCTGGTAAGAGTCAAATCATCGTCATACAGTGCTTCTGACTCCCCATAGAGACAGTCCAGGAGAATACCATGTCAACGGTATAAAAAGCTGCTGAGACACACAGCAAGATTAGCAGGCCGGTTCTGTGCAAAACCAGCCCTGAATCCAGACTGAAATGGCTTCTGATAATCAGTTACCTTCAAGAGCATCTGTAGATGAACTGCCATCACCTTCTCAAGCACCTTGCCCAAAAAAGAGGTATAAGCAACCAGGCAGTAGTTGGAATAAGCCTCTGAATCCAAGGAGGTTTTTTTCAGAAGTTGTCCCACTACCATCTCTTTCAAACACTGAGGCTTATAGCACACATTCCATCCTTCATCTCTCATATCAGATGCTTATAGCATCTTTCTTTGCTCTGTATAGAGGTAAGAGTAGTCTTAGAATTTCTGATGGCCCAGTATGGGGAGGATGGAGGAAAGATAGACTATCTGAGCTGCCTCCTTATAAGTGGGGGGCCTTTGAAAGATGGCTTCTGATCATGTCCACATGCTAATGATTTGTGGGAGAGCTGAGAAGATTATGGTCAAGGACAGATAGCAACTTCATCCTATGAGCTTATCAGATGTCTACTTAACTAAGAACGCAAGAGGTTGGGTGGTGCTGACTCACAGTGCCCTGTGCTAAAGTAGAGTTGGGGTTAAGGGAGGTGTCTCTTCTTAATTACAAATATGTTGAAGTGACCAAAAATTCATCTTTCTGTCATTTCCCCCTGCTCTAAAGGTTGATGCTCATTTAAAATCGGATCATCATCATTATTTAATTTATTACCTGCCCTTCACCCAGGGAGTCCCAGGGCAGGTTACAACAGTTTAAAGCGCATCCTTAAAAACACACCAAAACAACTTAGAATCACAAACATCACAAAAATAGGATGGATCCTAAAAATATACACTAATATAACCGAGCAGTATTGCTCATCCAACCACTTGGCACTATATCAACCGCCCCCCTCTCCTCCATCATGTGGTGCCTAGAAAGTCTGGTCCAGCTCCCATGTGGCATTTACCAATCTATAAAATATGTATCCTTTCTCCCCTTCCAGGGTCCTCCAGGTGAACGTGGTTTGCCAGGACCCACAGGAAAACCAGGACCAAAGGTATATCTGTTTTTGATGCTGTGCATGTGGTCTTGTACATTTCTCTATGACCTCTGCAGGATGTGTGTGTGTGTGTGTGTGTGTTTACCTGTGCCCAGTGCTCTCCATCTGAGCACAGCACTGTTCTTACCTACATAATTTATGTGTTAGGTCCCACTGATCTCATAGCAGGATCGTTTTGGACTCTGCCTATCATGTTTCTAAAGAACAGCCTTCAGGCCTTGCTGTCTTGAACACCTTTTGCCCCCCCTCTCCATCTCCACTAGTACTAAACTGGCCATCCATACGCAGATTGAGAGCCAATCTACATGGGCAGCCAAATTGCATAAAACAGCAGAATTCCTTAAACTACAATTTCAGACTACAGGTTATCCATGAACAAAGCAAACAAGAATATTGGGGAGAAGACCCTCTCCCCAACATGCTACATTTTCCACAGACAGGAATATTTTGATGTGGAGGAGCATTCAAAGATGCTGCCCAAACTTGTACAGACTCAAGAACTTTGCAGCGGGTGCTTGACCTGAATGGGTAGATTGGCTCACTTGAATTTCTAGCCCTGGCTGCCATTACTGCACCCAGTCCTGCCACTATGTTTTTGTCTGTGCTGCTTCTTCAACCTAATTCTGCAAGGCAATTTTACATTCTAGTCCCCAAGATGTATTGCCGTGAAGACCAGGAACCATTTCCTGCCACCCCTCAACAATGTGTTCTTTCCACAGGGTGATGTGGGCCATGATGGAGCCCCTGGAAGTGTAGGGGGAAAGGTAAGTGGAGTGTTCAAGTCCACGCAGGGGAAGGAAATCTGGGGAGAGCGGTGTCATAAGAGTCCAGTTTCCTGCTTGGCAAAAGAGGCTGTGACATCGTAGATGCCATTAGAGCCATGGAGGTACTAAATAACTGGCCTCCTGCTACAGTGGGTAAGAAGAGCAAGAGTTGACTTGAAGAATGCAATTGTCACCGGTGAGTAGAGATGGGATCTGTTAGCCGGTGCCAGTTCGAAAGCATTACGTCAACTTAACAGGCTGATATCTTTGTCCGCTATCAGCTGCTTTTACCAATCTGTTTTTGATATTAATATTGATATTTTGAAAGGAAATGTCTATATTTTGAAAGGAAATATCAATAAAATTATCCTTCTTAATATGAAAATTTTAGAGGCAGATTTTTTTAAAAAAAACAAAACTATTTTTGAAAATAGCCATGGAAAATTGCGACATAAAAATCTGATCTGCAGCAATAGAGTTTGAGCAAATTAATGGAAAATTTGATACAGAATACTAGTGCATCCCTGCCAGTGAGGACTAAGAGGTCAAGTGATGGGGGTGGGAGGGAAGCAGCCAAAGGCAAGGAAGCTGGAGAAAACAGCTCACAGTGATTTCCCTCCCTCTCTTTCCACAGGGTCCTGCTGGACCACAGGGCCCTAATGGATTTCCAGGACCCAAGGGACCACCTGTAAGTATTTCACATGCCCCAATTCCTACTTGTTTAGAAACATGGGGTTGGTCGGGAACTGTAGTCCCCCTGAGGCATTCAGGCACAGGAATGAACACGTTCGAAAAGCAAAAATGTACAGTCCAGACAATTTAGGTTGACATTTGAATGATATATGCAGAGAAAGCAGAGCTCAGTTTAAGCATCTGCTGTGGAAACAGCCTGAGAGAACAGAGTGTCCTTTACGTGATAGGACCTGGGAGTGTTGAGGGCAAAGGAATGAGCCTGTGGTGACAGCCAGAGCTTGGAAAAGTTACTTTTTTTGAACTACAACTCCCATCAGCCCCAGCCATCATGGCTACTGGATTGGGCTGATGGGAGCTGTAGTTCAAAAAAGTAACTTTTCCAAGCTCTGGTGACAGCCAGAACAGATCCCTGTTGCCTTGGAGTTTAGGTTGCAATATGGAGGGAAAACAATTCTTCATTTTGGAAGTACTCTTCAGAAGTCTTAACAAGTCAGCCCTTGACTTGCTTCTCCTATAGGATGAATACTTTCAAGGCCACTGGTATGATGAAGGCTAGGTTAGTACACTTACTGTCTTCCACCTGGCAGGGGAGATAACATGAAGGTGGTTTTCCCAGGGGGAGGCTCATCCATTGTGCATTGGAAAATATGCAAGTCTGTTTATGTACAAAATTTTAAAGGTTGGGAACCTCAACATTTTAACTTTGGGATCAGCATGAAGAGGAGATTCCGTCAATCAACCCTTTTGCAAGAAATGTAAAAGGGGTGCATGGTTTGGAAACAACAGATGCCAAACATTAAAAATTAATTGGTAGCCATATACCTCCAAACTATGGGTAGCTCAGAAACCCCTGATCTCACCTGTTCATAGTCATGGCTGTGCAGTGCTAACTTTTGGTATCCAAGCTTCTGATTTCTGGTCGATACATACTTGGGGGGAAATTATGGAACTAAGGATACAAGTTCTGAAATGCGAAATTCAAATTTTAAATGTTATCCTTCTTGTGGCCCCTTTGAAAGAGAAACCAGCCTTTGCCCTTGAAAACAACACGGCCACTATTTAGTCTGGAACACGTGGATGTGAATACTGATTTTAAGTGTTATCTTACAAAATTTATTTTTATTTTATTCATTTATACCCTGCCCCTTAGCCAAAAAGGCTCCCAGAGTGCCTTACTAAATATTAAGACAGCTCCTGCCCTCAGAATTACCTGAAAAGACATGACACTCAAGGAAAATGAAATGGGAGGGAGAAGGGAAAAGCACAAGTTCTTAAAATTACGTATACACACATATTTCTGATTCGAAAACAATACATTCCTCAATACACATTGTAATCATTCCTCAATACACATTGTAATTATTGCATATCAAGGCAGAAAGACAAATGATGTATCTACTCTTAGTTCTCATTACTATTAATACTTCCTCATAAACTTTTAAAATTAGTTTTTCTTACTATACTAGCACTGAAAGCATTTAATAGTTTTTTCCTCAAGCTTCCCTTCCACATACTCCTCCTTTCTTAAAATTGATATAGTATGTAAACTCAAAGCTTTTCAACAGCGCCCAATATTTTAATCTCCCATTCAACAACAATTTCTGTTTCCTTCTATATTTTTGAGCTCACGATAATTATGCTGCCAGTGCTCAGCGAAATATTATCCTTACCATTTGTCTGCTTCCTAACTGTTTATAAAAACTTAATAAGATTCTTACAGGATGATATGGTATTTGCAGTCCCAAGATACATCTTAATTACCTCTTTCCAGTTCATTTCTGGACTCAACTCAAAGTGTTGGTATTAATCTTTAAGGTCTGAATGGTTTGGGACCAGATAACCTGTTGGTAGCATCCTTATGAACTGCCGAGAATGTGTGTCGAAGGTCCTGCTTGTGTGACCGCTGGTGAATTATCTTTGCAGCATTTGAAGCTATTTGTTTGAAGTTGAATTTATGTTCATCAATTATGAACTGAAGAAATTTGTTCAAATTGAAAGCTGTCTCTCCACCCCAGTTTTGTTGCTGCCGCAGGCGCTACATTCTGACAAGTTTAGTTTTGCCTGAAACTTTTAATTGCATGAATTAATTGGAGGGGGGACCACATAAATTGTTGGGCATGCTTCTATCACAACATCTTAAGAGCTTGAAATGTTTTTTGAAATTGCCTGAAGGGGACCAGGTGGCTGATCTTGTTAGATCCTCAGTAATACGGTCCCTTTCCCCCCTCAGAGTTCTCATTCCCATCCCTCTCCTCCGGCGCTTTGACTGGGAGCTCTCTTGCAGGGTTGTCTTTGTATTTCACTGCCCTCTCCTCTCTTCCCCAGTTCTTGATCAGATCACTTGAAAGGGCACAACCCTCCTCTGCTTTTGGAGGACACGTAACCTGGTTTTCATTGGCCCCAAAATGTTTCTCCAACTGTTTTTCTCATCGCCGTTTATTGCTTTATTGCCACAGTGTTATTAATAATGCCTCAGCAGCGGCTGCCCAACATGTGCTGCGTTGCGAAATGGGTACATACTTTCACAACCTCGCACCAAAAGACAAAATAATAACTGAAGACAGTGCCATGGCAGGCAGTTGTAGGCCAGACTGTGTCCTCTTATATAAGCCCCATACGTATTGCCCCAAACTTTGTGAAGTGTATGTGCATGTTTGGAGTGTGGCTGCAGCTCTGTAAGGGGGATTTCAGGGCCATCCCATATCTTTATTTTCTTTTAATTCTTTCTGCTTGTAGGGCCCTGCTGGGAAGGATGGTTTACCAGGACATCCAGGTCAGCGTGGTGAGCCGGTGGGTATCATTTTGAGCAGAGGGCAAAGTTGATTCTAGTCATTTTAGTGCCCTAAACAAAGGCTTAGCTTTCTGTCTGTTCCTTCCCTTTTAACCATTCATTGATTTCTTGCCACAAACACTCTGCCCAGCCAGCCTGTACCAGCACTGTGACCTCCACTCTTTTTTCCCCCTTAATGGGCTCTGCATGTCACTGTTGCCTCCCCACAGTGCCTTCTGCCTTTTTGCTGGCCAGAAAACAAGATACAGTTTCTGGGTGACCAGAACAAGGAAATGGCTGCCAGGGCTACAGCTGAATCTCTGTTTAGGAAGAGGAAGAGGTGAAGCAACACCAGTTCAGGGTGCATCAAGAAGTTGCTGGGCAGTGGCTTAGCAAACTTAGCAAATGTTCCATTTGTCCAATGGTTGGATGGGCCATAATTGAAATCCACATGGGACTCCTTGCTTGGTGCCATTTCCTATTTGGACACTGACATTCATTTCCCCTTTCTTTAGGGATTTCATGGCAAAACTGGCCCACCAGGGCCTGCTGGGGTTGTGGGACCACAGGTAAGGAGATATTTTACTTCATGTGATCACAGTCAAAAGAATAATCTGAGCTGGGACTCCAACCAAGTAACTGAGGTAGCAGCGACACTCATGTTCATGCAGGCAAACATGGTAGCTGACATTTCACTTTCTGTCCAGTGCTTCAAATGTGGAGGAACTGCGGGGAGAGTTCTTCTTTCAAATTTTGTAGAAACCTACATGAAAGAGATGTCAGAGTTGGTAGCCACCAGACCAAGAATGGATGGTGATCGTTGACAGGAGGCAAGGGTTTCAGAACCTTCCTGTGGGGTCTAGATCATCCTGTGTGTGGTCATTTGCTTAGGACAGATTCTGTCAGGCCTTGGCCTTGCTCTGAGGCAGGCTGCAGCTGGGGTCCAATTTGGGCACAGGCAGATGAGGATCAAAGGGGCCAGATGCTAGAGATTTAATCCAAGATGGGTGTGGGTCAGACATAAGATTAAGGAGGCTAGGCAAAACACCAGGTGTTTGTTGCTTATAGTTGTCCCTGAGCAACTGTTTTATAGGGGCTGTCTGGTATAGCACAGTGGGGAGGAGAGCGTGGCTGGGAGTCCAGAGTCTGTGAGTTCAAATCCCCGCTCGTGTCTCCTGGGTGTCAAGGGCCAGCTAAAGATCACCCCCACAGCAAGTGGCTCAGGGGTTATGTGCCCTGCCACCTGTGCAGCCGTGGGCAAGCTGCATAGTGCCCAGGAGCCCAGTTGCCCCCCAGCTGGTAGTTGTGGACAAGGAAGGGGCTGGCTTGTGCAGCCGTGGCAAGCTGAGCAGGCTCTCGCCAGCTGGGGAGGACTAGCCTCAGAGGGAGACAATGGGAAACCCCCTCTGAATACTGCTTACCATGAAATCCCTATTCATAGGGTAGCCATAAGTCCGGATCGACTTGAAGGCAGTCCATTTCCATTTTCATGTCCCTATTGGCTTGTCAAGTCAGCTAATGGAGTTCAAGTTGGGAGGTCAGCTGACTCTCTTCACACTGGAATTGCAGCCTAGGGGACACTCTTTATTCATAAGGCCTGCTTGGCCTTTTGAGAAATTGAAATCCAGGTGGTGCAGGAGTAAAGGCATTGGAGACTCTGGTTTTATTTACAAATAGTGACTTATAGATTCTAACAACTGTAAGAACATAAGAATTGCCTTGTTTGATCAGAATAATGATGGATCCAGTCCAGCAATCATTCTCCAGCAAAGGATAGTCAGATCCCCCTGGGATGTTTGCAAACAGGGTATGGTAGAAATGCCCATTCCTTGTTTTATTTTAAGAGGCTGAGGCTTTTTACTTTAGAAAAAAGATATGGGAAAGACACAATCAAGATTTATAACTTTACAAAGTGTGCAGAGTGATTAGAAAGAAATTACACATTCCTTGCTCTCTCAACACTGCAGATCATTGATTGGAAATAGTTCCAGGATAAAGAAACAATTACTTCTTCAGGCAGCTCATAGTTAACATGACTAACTGCAAAGTGTAGAGATGGGCACTAATTTAGATGAATTGGGGGGAAAAGGGTAATAGAAATTCATGGAGGGATTGAATTATCACTGGCTGTTAACCATATTTTTTAACAAAAGAAACCTTCATGTACAGAACTGTCTTATTTACTGGTGCCAGAAAGAAAATGGGGGGCAGGAAGGGTCTCATCTCTATCATGTCCTGCTTGTCTCATTGTTGAGCCCTAATTTCTCACTGTGGTGTCTGACAAGAAAGAATGAGCTGAAGGAGTCACCAAAGTTAATGACCAGCTGCCCTAGCACTTCCAGCTAGTCACTGCTGCTTTTTGCTCCTGGGCTGCGCTTAAATGGAGTACCTTCTATGTACCACAGGGGAACTCAGGAGAAACTGGTCCCATGGGGGAGAGAGGCCATCCAGGCTCCCCTGGTCCCCCTGGAGAACAAGGGCTGCCAGGTGCTGCTGGCAGGGAAGGCACCAAGGTGAGTGCTCACCTGGGGAGCTTGTCATGATCACAACAAAGGGTGGATTTGGGGGAGCAAATGGTCTGCTTTTGAAACAGGTTAGCTACAAAGGGTTATGTGAATTGGTCCTAGAGAGGAGACGAGAAGGAAGGGGCGTGAACCAGACTACTGAGCTATTTTGGCATCTGGAACTGCAACTAAAATTGCAATGAATTACAGGGAGAGGAGAATCTTAAGGAAATTCTGATGCTTGTATATGGTTTCTTTTAGTTCCAGAGCAATTAGCATTCTGGTAATATCGTACATGGGAACTAATAATTTATTTCTGTAGTCTTAAATCTGCAAAATCCAATGCAGTGAGACTATGCGCAAAAAACACATGCGTGAAGGGCTTCAATTGAAGGAAGTTACCAACAATGCCTGAAGTATGGGAGCGGAAACAAAATGAGCCCATAACAAAATGGGCTTCTGTTGGGAGGAAGGGCGGGATATAAATCAAATAATAAATAAACAAATACATATCAAAATCTCTCAATGGAGATGAACAAAGAGTGCATTAACCTTCTCCAAGATTTTGCACCCCTTTCCTACTCTGTGGATAGTAACCAGACATTTATTTTCAGGGTGATCCTGGACCTAGTGGTGTCCCAGGCAAAAATGGTCCTCCTGGAATGAGAGGCTTCACTGGGGCTCGAGGACCTGCTGGGGAGACTGTAAGTGTTTGCTTCTCTGGTGAGAAGGGACTGAGGTGGGAGGTAGTACTTGCAATGCATATGGAGCAGAAGCTGCAGCTTTGCCACACCGTGTATAACTTTATAAAAGGCTGTGTGTGTGTATGAGTATGTCTACAAGCCTCTAATTGTGTCATTTTCGACGCAGCCCTCCTAACTTTACCCTACCTTCCATATCCTGGATTTCCTCACACTCTCTCCCCAGATCAAGCCCAAATTATCTGTAGATACAGTTGTCCTGCCCAGCTGTGTGCCTGCAGTTGCACATGATTGATTAATGAACTAATGAATTTCATTAGTTAAGTCACCCAATACCAAGTGGTCTCTACGCTACTTAAACAGATTTAAAAAACATGCCACATGAGGTACATGGATTAGGGTGAAGGATGGAAAGATCTGTGGACTTGAATAAAGATATGTGGGAGAACTCCTAACCCTATCCTGTTCCTTTTTATACCATACCTCCCCTTTCTTGAATCCTACATTCTACACATGAACGCAGCCAGCCTTATCCTGGAAGGAGACTGCTTGGGGTTAGCATTGTCTTCTCCCTGGAAGATCTGACCCTGACTCCCCATGAACTTTGTTTCTTTATTATTTTCTTTATTTCTTATAGTTCACACTGCCCTTCAGTTGCCCTTTTGGCATATTGCATCCTTGGGCAAGACTAGCCCTATAGTGCGGGGGTAGCCAACATAATGCCCTCTGGATTGCTGGACTACAACTCCCATCATCCCTGACCATTGGCCATGCTGGCTTGGACCAATGGGAGATGGAGTCCCAACGTCTGGAGGACACCTTCCATAGTATATGAACCTAGGAATGAAGCAGCAGCAGCAGAAATATAAGTGTTTTTGTTCGTTTGTGTACTCCGTTAGAGGCCCATTCCCTCTTTCAAAACAGTGGTGGAGTTAGCTAAGCCATGGCTGGGGTCTGTTGGTTACTCTTTCCTTCTGACTCTTGAGGAGCCACCCCCATGTAGAGACTGCCTGGAGCCAATCTGAGTTTCTCATCCTAAGTTAATTTCTGCAAGACACTACAACACAGGAAGCTGCCTTGTATTGATTCAGGCCATGGGGCCATCTAGCTGTGTATTGTTTATATTGACTGCAGTATATATATATATATTGACTTTCAAACAGGGAGTCATTCCTAGCTCTAAATGGAGATTCCGGGAATTGAATCTGGGACTTTCTGCATGCAAAACATGTGCTCTGCCCTTGAGCTTGCGTCCATTCACCTCAGGTCTCAAAAAGGTGAACACTTTTGCACCACCTCTAATCCATCTTTTTTGTTCTGTTTCCTCCCTCAGGGACCAACTGGACTGAAGGGAGCTGAAGGGCCACCTGGTCCGCCCGGCCCCACGGTAAGTAGGCTGGCAACTC
The DNA here is from genome assembly GCF_030035675.1 of Rhineura floridana. Classification (NCBI taxonomy): domain Eukaryota; kingdom Metazoa; phylum Chordata; class Lepidosauria; order Squamata; family Rhineuridae; genus Rhineura; species Rhineura floridana. The sequence continues at coordinate 13,389,798 of NC_084482.1, read as the reverse complement.
CTCTAGGGCTTACAAGGAAGACAAGGATGCTCAAATATGTGGTCTGTTGGGAGAGTCTTGTGGGTTGCTGGTAGGGTAGGGTAGTCTTTCCAACATAGTGCCATCTGGGTTGGGGAAGGCTGGGGTAAGGGGATCTTTGTTGTAGGAGAATGGAGTCTTGCACTGGGACTCTTGATAGTGATATCGCAGCCTGAGTTGATGGGGTAATTATGAACATTGCCTCAAGGAAGAGACCTATAGTAGAGAGGATTCCAAATAAGGAGATGGATGTATATATCTGTTCCCTTCCAACAGGGTTCCCCCGGTGAACGAGGCCCCTCAGGAGCAGCTGGGGGTATTGGGTTGCCAGGACGAGGGGGTAACCAAGGACCTCCTGGCCCAGCAGGGGAGAAAGGGGCACCGGTATGTATCAATCACTCCCTTGCCATCTGTGATCAATTTCTGAAAAGAGAAGTTCAGGGCTCAAATCTTCCAGGAGGCCACAGGGCTTTTTGTGTGTGATTGTACTCGTCAGTACAGAATACTGGCTCCCCTTTTTTTTTTGCTGCCCATGGCATTTTTGTAAACATATGAGTACGGGCACCTACTTTTGTTTTACTAAAAAAAGCACTGGCCACACCCCAATCTGAGGCTGTATTTGGTTACACATTGGTAGAGGAAGGTCATTCTGTATAAGCTTATGAGACCTACTTCTTTATTACTGCTTCACAGGTTCCAGGAGTGAGTCTTAAGCTCCGGTTTTTATTTCCACATTAAAGGACTCCTTCACTCACATCCTCCATCTGTGATCCCTGTCCCCATTGTGGACTTATCCCGCCTGAGATATTTAAAGATCCCAGCCAGTGCCCATCTATTGCAGTCCTTAAACGATTTCTCCCCCTATCTTTTTATTTTATTTATTTTAAAATATTTCTATCCCACCCTTCTACCCTATAATAGGGCACTCAGGGCAGCTTACAAAAATAAAATCAAACCCGTACATAATAGAATTGTAAACAGTAAAATCACAGAAACATTAAAATAAATTAAAATACATAAAATGCAATACACACACACACACATTAATAGGGAGTGGTACTAAAGGGACTACAAAGGTAAAATTTAACGTCGAAGGAATAAAATCAGTGTCAGGCTCTAACTTCAGTCCCTCCCAAAGGCTCTCTGGAACAAGATCGTTTTCAGAAGTCTCTGGAAAACCAACAGGGAGGGAGCAGAGCAGACTTTTGGGGTAGGGTATTCCAAAGCTTGGGGGCCACAGCTGAAAAAGCTCTCTCCCATGTGAGATTAACGGACTTAAGTTAGTTGTCTCCATTAATGTCACTGGGTCTATTCTGAGCAGGACTAACACTGGATACAATCCATTGTATATAAGTGCATGCATTCATCTCACATTTACTAGCCTGTTTTGAATTTTTGGATAGGGAACAAGATTTTGGGTTTCTTAAGCAACAGCAAATGTGCATGCACACAGAGATCTTTGAGAGCCACTTCAAATCTTATTGAGCTGTGTAAACTAGAAAAAAATAGGGAAAGGAGAAGAAGGGGTACAAGAGAACACCAAGATGTTTCAGTCAGCGCCTGGGAGTTGTGTAAGAGGGGAAAGAAAAGAAAACAAAAGGTTTAGTGATGGAGATGGGATGTGCCGCTACTATAGACTGAAAAATGTTAATAAGAAAAAGGGGGGAAAGTGTTATAGATAAAGATGGGGGTCAGGGTAGAAGAGGTGTGAGAAGTAAATGGAGGGTGTTATAAAACAGTTATCCAAATGACTTCTTTATTATTGAATGGTGGTGCTAGTGGGTTGCTAACTTTGGGACTTAAAAAAAAGTGGAATGCACATTGGCAGGACACAAGATCACATGTGGATTACACAAGCAACCTGTAGAAATAATGTGAGCATCAAATTATGCAGACAAATCTTTAGGTAAGCTTGGCCCAAAACATTTTAAGGTCTCTGTAAACCACTGGTGTCCACTCCTCTGTATGAGATGCGAGCTGCATTGCCCCAATGCTGTCCCTCACCCCACCCCTGTCCTCACTTGCATTTCCACTTTTCCAGGGTGAGCGAGGCCCAATGGGCCCAGCTGGGCATGATGGAATCCCAGGTCCAGTGGGTCTACTGGGCCCAGCCGGGCCACCAGGACTTGCTGGAGAAGATGGTGACAGGGTAAGTGGCCTGCACATAGACTGTGTTTGGTGGAACAGGGAAAACATGTAAATGGCCCACTCAGCTGCACAGACCACTTGCTTCCGTGACAACAGAACTTTACTGTGGTGGCCCTAGCACTGATTTCCATAGTCTTGGTTTCCCCAGCTGACTTGACTCAGAGGCCACATGTTTACCTGACCACGGTTTCTGCAGCAGTGTTTTCTGTGGTGATGCTCTCTGTTCTCATGCTGTGCTCCCTTCGCTTTTTCTCCAGGGAGAGATGGGTGGCCCAGGACAGAAGGGAAGCAAGGGGGACAAAGGAGAAGCGGTGAGTTTGAGGAAGGTTGCTGGCAGATGCTTTGGGGTATCATCCAGCATTTTTTGCTTTTTGTGCATTTTGTGGGTGTTTCAGATTGTTTTTATTCTTGTTTGTACATCTGTTTTTAATGTTCGTAAGTACTTTGAGTTCATTTTTGAAAAAAGCAACCAATAAATATTATTGTCATCATAAACATTCAGCATGCTGCCCCTTATGTCTTGTTGTTATGATTGCTTATAGATTCTTTTATTAGTTGGAGAGATCTTTTGAAAGAAGCTAGAGAACAAGGAGGGGGAAACTAAGAAGACCACTGTTTTTTCACGTTTTATCTCTTTCTTTAGGGTCCTCCAGGACCTGCTGGGATCCAGGGACCTACTGGACATCCAGGGCCTGCTGTGAGTATTTATTCCACCTCAGAATCTGTACCAATACCTATATATCCCTGAGTCCTTAAAGCTTTCCTAGAGTAGATTGCCCTCTCCCACAAAACCCTGGGCATAGCTCAGCTTCCCTCTCTTATACTTACTTTGTTCCATCTGTCATGGTGTTATTTTATTTTTTAAAAAATTATGTACCACTTACTTGACATAAGACCTCTAAGCGATGTTGACCTAAGTCAGTGGACAGCACCATATGCTTCAAGACTAGAGGCCAGGCTGAGTGCGATGCCACCCTTTGGTGTAATCCCAACTTTTGGGATCTACTAGAGAGAGATGGAGTGTGTTTCTATATCAGTGGAAATCCTGACATGGATGTCTTGCTAACAGGGAGCTGATGGGGAGTCTGGGCGCCGAGGGCAACAGGGCATGTTCGGCCAGAAAGGAGATGAAGGAACTCGTGGATTTCCCGGGGTTAGTGGCCCATCTGGTTTACAGGTGAGTACTGAAGCCTGGGGTTATAAAAAAGGTAAAGGTGTCCCCGCACTTGTAGTGCAAGTCATTTCTGACTCTTAGGGTGACGTCTTGCGACGTTTACTAGGCAGACCGTATATATGGGGTGGGATTGCCAGTTCCTTCCCTGGCCTTTCTTTACCCCCCAGCATATACCGGGTACTCATTTTACCGACCACGGATGGATGGAAGGCTGAGTGGACCTTGACCCCTTTTACCGGAGATTCGACTTCCTCCTTTCGTTGGAATCAAACTCCGGCCGTGAGCAGAGCTTCGGCTGCGTTACTGCAGCTTACCACTCTGCGCCATGGAGAGCATGAAGCTATTGGGTTGGAGGTGTATCGGAAGAACACTAGGATTCTTCTTAAGGGGACTTCTACAGTGAGAGTGGAAGCAATGTTCAGCGATTTCCCCAGCTTTATTCAGTGGGTACAAGGCTATCTGAAAATGGTTTGTAAGGAGTTTGAAGCTGGGATATTAGAGAACTTGGGGCTATGATTAAAGCTAAAGCAACCTTTTATACACAATTTTAAATACAATGAATTCCCTGAATTTTGAAATTCTAAATATTTTATGATTGGCGTTGCCAAATGCTGAGGGTTAAATTGAGATGGTCTTACAATAATTATGGGTTGCTGAATTTTTAAAATTTGTAATGGTAAAAATTTAAAATTTCTTATTTGAGTTTCTAAACTCAGAAAAGCTTTCATTTCAGACTCTGGTTTGGTTTGATCTGGTTTGATCTGGTTTGATAACTTGAATTGTACTACAGAACCTTGAATAGTTATGTGAACACACATCTCCCCACCACACTTGATATTTCTCCCCAAAACTGAAAATGCCACGCATATAAAATCTGAAATTTAACTCTATGCATTCAAATTTGAAATCTGAGTACTTGAAGGTTGGATTTCAAAGTCATATTTGTATGCTATCCAGAATACAGGAATGCCAGCCGAATGGAATGAATGCTTACTTTGTTTGGGGTGTGTTTTCTTCACAGGGAATGCCAGGCCCCCCAGGCGAGAAGGGTGAGAGTGGTGATGTTGGTCCAATGGTAAGAGCCATTTACTTCAAACCTAAGCCTGCCTTTGATTCCACTGCTGGTGCCCCATGATGAATCTCATCCATTCTCTTTCTTTTTGGCCTCTCTCTAGGGCCCACCAGGAGCTCCAGGGCCCCGGGGCCCACAGGGTCCCAGTGGTGGGGATGTGAGTAACATTTCTTTTTCCACATGAAGCAAGGGGACAGAATTTGTTTATCACTCCACTCATTAGCCAGTAAGACTGCCGCAGCAGCTTACATAAGATCAGTTAAAAATAAGACAGCTCCAGCCCCTAGGCTTATACTGTAAAAGACCCAACATAAAAGGAAAAAGAGAAGAGGAGAGAAGAGGAAAACAAGGAAACTCGAGCACCCATTCTTAAAGTTATATAGTACTTAATGACTGGCTGGAACGGAAAAGGCCCACTTCCTACTTTGGAATATCCTGGATAGACTGCCTGTACTCCTTCCTCCTGGGGATGGTGGGAACAACAACAACATATGAACTAGTATTTACCTGATGGATGGAGTGCTATTGTTTCTGATTTTCTTCAGAAGATTCTGTAAAGTCTGAACTCAGATTTAGGGTAGGGGTGTGTTTTCTGATACCAGCGTGATCAGGAATACTAGGAAGAAATTACATGATTTTTTTTCAAAAGAAGTCAGTTTATATAAAATGGCAGAAGACAAATAACAAACCAAAATATCAGCACATTCCCACCTCTGTTGAGCCACATTCTAGATATGTTCTAGAATCTTAACACTAGTGCATTGATATGCATAGTTGAGATCACATGTTCAGTTTACATGATCACTATTCTGTTAATTGCTTATCACAGCATGAGTAATCCCCTAAATGGTAATGATCTGTGGTAAATGATTTTGTAATGAAGCTATAATGACAACTTTAAACCATTATTGAGTGGTGGGTGGCAACCATGACATTTGTTGATTGGATTTTTATGCTGTCAGTCTAATAATTCTTGATGCAGTATAAACAGAACCACTAAATGTGGATTCTTGGGGGTCCTCTTGGATCAATAAACCCACCATATAACTAAAGTGATGGGGGAATAATGATAGTAATAATGATAATAAACCTTCCCCTTATCAATGGCTTTAAGTTAGTCCATAAAAATGGACCTACCATTAAGAATTCCTCCTCACATGCCCATTTGACAGATGGTACCACCAGGAGAGCATCCCCAGTATATCTCAATAACTGTAACTGTTTAGGAGAAATTAATAATAATAATAATAATAATAATAATAATAATAATAATAATAATAATAATAATAATAATAATAATGATGATGATGATGATGATGATGATGATGATGATGATGATGATGATGATATGCTTGTTACCCAAAAGTCTCCAGCAACTTACAACAATGTTAAAAACAAAAACAAATAGATCATGCTATAAAACATCCCCATACACCCAAGGGAAGTTTTGGCAGCATACTACTAACAAACAGCATCATCTCAGTCTATCAAATGCCTGAGAAAAAAGGTAAGTCTCTACCAGGTGCCCAAAATATGTCAATGAAGGTGCCAGGCAGACCTCACTGGGGAGCGTATTCCACAGATGGGGAGCCACAACTGAAAAGACCCTTTCCCTTCTCACCACCCTCCAAGTGTCCCTCAGAGGAGGAACATGGAGAAGGGCCTTAGAAAATAGCACATAAAATAGTATGTAAAGTAATCTCATCAGGACCTCCAAGAGCATTTAGATTAAGTATCTAGATTCAGAAGATTCCATAAAGTATGGACAGGAGGTTCCTACTTGCATACAATGCCCTGCATACACATCTTTTGCTTCTATGTCAGGACTTGCGTTGTACATTAAATTGCACAAAGAACATCACATTCAAAAGGTCTAAAGATCGCAAATGTCAGTTATTCTGTCTGAGTAGAAGGGTGAAAGTAACGGAATGAATGTAAGTTGCAGGGTGGAAGACATTTTAATTAATATTATTGGGTGGTGGAAAGTTCTGAACTATTTAAACAGATGATCACATAACCAATTGGCAAGGACACTGTGGTGGTCTAGATGAATTTTTTTCTCAACATGTCTCCTTTTATTCCAGGGACCACAGGGACAACATGGTGGGCTGGGACAGCCAGGTGCTGTTGGTGAAAAGGTGAGTCCAAACTAGGATATATGAGATGGAGCGGTTGTTGGATGCACTTTCAGGTGAATTTAGGAACCAAGGACTGGACATGATGCTGTTGTGTTTCAGGAGCATTAGAAAAGCTGTGGGATTTTTCGCTAGGGGATTAGTATAGCGGGGCAAGAAGCAACATTGAAGGCATCAGCTATTTCCCCATCCTGTCCTTCAGTCTGTAGGGAAGGGAAGGACTGTATACTTTCCCAACACTTGCAGACATGCTCTTTTCTGTAGCAGCCCATTGTTTTGCTAGATGCAGGGAGCTGTAGGTTTAAGCAGAGAAAATAAGTTGTAGGAAAGTGTGAAATGTGAGCCATCTGAAAGCTGATGTTAAGCGGGCTGTGTGTATTGTTCATGTGTGTGCATTAGATACTGGCATGTGGAGAGAAACTCATGGAGCAAGTTGGGGATTATGGGGGGAGTTAGGAGTGCTCTGGTTGGCCCCCACTTATGTTCATTTGGAGTCGAAAGGGTGGCAAAGCTCTAGAGTATTCTGGACCACATTTCTCACCCCGCACCCACTGTTTTCTGACGCATTGTGTTTTCCTGAATGCGGTGAGATGAGGACAAGCAGCAAGGGCCATCTTTTGGCACTTTCAGAGGAACGTACAGACTCTGAATTAAATGTTATCTTATTTCTTGGCCAATTTCCCTCATGCCCCGCAGAACAAACCCATTGTTCAAAGACAGCATTAGAAAGCAGAACTAGTTTTTCAGAAAGTGCCAGCAAGAAGCACACACCCCAACATGAGACCACCTTATACCCAAACCCCTCTTCTTCACATTGATTTATAAGAGACAAAGTATATTTAAGAAGAGGTTTTGAGACCCAGGATGGGGATCCAAGCTGCGACCTGTGTAACAACATTCTCAAGGAACGCAGCGCAGGACTACAGGCCGCAAATTGGGAAGGGACTCTGTATCTCGGTGCAAACCTTGAAGCAAAGGGATTCTTTCCTGCTTTTTTGGCCAGAGCTCCTTCACAGCACTTCAGCTGTATTCCACTGCCCACTCCCTTGGGCATAGGATAGGTAATATCTGCCACCTGTTATGTCTTACAGCATGATGGACCTTCTATCTCTTTAGTTTAGGGTTATGAATGGGTTAGGATATTCATGATTAATGCAATAATTTTGTATTGCTGTTCTCTTTTTTTCAATACACATACACATACTATTTATGCACATTTCAGGGCAAAGCTCCTGGTTTATAGCTAGCAAAAGATCCCCCTCTTCTCAAGGAGGCATGTTTAGTGGGACACATGGCTGGCCGGTTCCCAGGTTCCCAAAAGACATGTGTCTTAACAGGAGCATCCTCACACAAAGAGATAGGAAAAGTTTGCTCTGAATAAAAAGGAAGCAGAATAGCCATGTTTAATTCATAAAGTAAGAGGTGCTAGGATTGAAACTTTCTCAAAGTTACAGAAGGCTACAAATAAACAGGAAGCATAAGAGTGATGCTTAATGTATAAAGTAAGAGGTGCTAGGATTGAAACTTTCTCAAAGTTACAGAAGGCTACAAATAAACAGGAAGCATAAGAGTGATGCTTAATGTATAAAGTAAGAGGTGCTAGGATTGAAACTTTCTCAAAGTTACAGAAGGCTACAAATAAACAGGAAGCATAAGAGTGATGCTTAATGTATAAAGTAAGAAGTGCTAGGATTGAAACTTTCTCAAAGTTACAGAAGGCTACAAATAAACAGGAAGCATAAGAGTGATGCTTAATGTATAAAGTAAGAGGTGCTAGGATTGAAACTTTCTCAAAGTTACAGAAGGCTACAAATAAACAGGAAGCATAAGAGTGATGCTTAATGTATAAAGTAAGAGGTGCTAGGATTGAAACTTTCTCAAAGTTACAGAAGGCTACAAATAAACAGGAAGCATAAGAGTGATGCTTAATGTATAAAGTAAGAAGTGCTAGGATTGAAACTTTCTCAAAGTTACAGAAGGCTACAAATAAACAGGAAGCATAAGAGTGATGCTTAATGTATAAAGTAAGAGGTGCTAGGATTGAAACTTTCTCAAAGTTACAGAAGGCTACAAATAAACAGGAAGCATAAGAGTGATGCTTAATGTATAAAGTAAGAAGTGCTAGGATTGAAACTTGCTCAAAGCTACAATTTCTGATTTGGAAGTCCCCAATCCTTAATGATTGTGTGACAGTAGGCTGTGTCTGCATAGTCATGCGGAAACACACTCTGCACATGCTCAGGTGTACTTTCCCTTTTAACCTTCCAAATCATATATCTGAAGCAGGTCAGAGAAACTGTGTCTCCACCCACTGTAGTTCTAGCTAAAAATGTGATCTGGTCACATATATCCAACTGAGACATGTGTATTTAATCTCTGAACAGAGACCAGCTTGTATAATAGCTAGATCAGTATTTATATTTCTTTATGGCCCCAACACATAGGAGCCACAGCATCTAGAAAAGGTGAAACTAGGTTTTTGGATGTTTCTTTTTTCAAAAAGATTGTGCTGATGGAGGTATTTTGTTGTGTCAGTACACATTTTCTGAAAACACATCCCAGGTAGGAATTGGAGAGGCAGCATGGCTGGGCTTCATTCTTTGTTTCTCTCTCATCTTCTAGGGTGAACCTGGTGAAGCAGGAGACCCTGGACCTCCAGGGGAACCAGGCCGGCAAGTGAGTTCCTGAGTTGTGGGGAAAATGTTGTACTCCCTCTTCACCTCTGCTAGAGTATGCCTGCTCCAACCTAACCTCTACTTAAGGCTGGCGAAATACTGAAGCTGAGAGACCCTTGGCTAGATTGTCTCAGAGCAGATATATGACTCTTCCTCCTCGGTTTAAGCAAGCAGCATAAGAAGCTGCTTTTGCAAAGCCTGTTCCCATCCCAAGAAGACTCTGACTGGCATCTCTGTGTGCATTCCCAGGGTGTGAAGGGCGATGTAGGTGAAAAAGGAGATTCTGGCCAATCAGGGGCTGCAGGGCCCCCTGGCAAGAAGGGTCCTCCAGGAGAAGATGGAGCCAAAGGGAACCTGGTGAGTTATTTGCCCTGAATTTAAAAGTGGCAAGCCCTGCCTTTTTTTGAAAGGATGTGTCAGTTCAGTTCCCAAAGAGATTCTTTGTCCCTGCTGATCACCCAGTTCTATAATGCCCATCACAAAAGATTCCACCCATTACCCCCAACCCAGCTAAATGCAATCCAGACTCCTCCAGAGTTCATAGTGGTGGGGTATTTTCATCTCTAGAGAACTGGCTTTGGAGGCTGCATCTTGGGTGTGTGGTATTCATTGCTCATGTCTCTCCATCACAGGGTCCGATAGGATTCCCCGGTGATCCGGGCCCATCTGGAGACCCAGGCCCTCCTGTGAGTATCTGTCTTTGAATTGAGTTATTGCGTTGTCCAATTTTTATTTCTGGCTTTGGAGAAGTGATATTGATTTAATGGGCTAGGAGTAGGAGAAAGACCTGGAAGCCACAGCTGCTCTGTTTCTCACTTCAGCCTCTGGGATCTTTTCCCCTTAACAGTAGTGCTTAGGTGTCCAGTTGGCAAAGCCAGGCTTTAGTAAACTGAAAGAGGCATGCCTCTTTTTCAAGTTGCCATAAGTGATCATGTGAACAGTAGCAGGGTTTTTTTTTACTGCTACTTATACAACCATGAGAGTGGCTGTACACTATAGCCAGTGTGGAGTTTTTGCATTCCGCAATGTTAAATTGAAAATACCCCCATGCCATTCTGATGCTTCCCATAAGCTCATTTCAAAAGAAAACCTTACAAAACTTTTAGTCCCAAACTCAGAAATACTTGCTTAACAACCCTCTCAATTTTCATGGTGATACACAAAACAGTCAGAGAGAATCGAGAGTTCAAAGTCTAAAAAGAGAGGGGAAAAAACCCCGAGCCTTTTTGGACTTTTTTATGTCAGAGTTCTCATAATCTGTTGAAATTCATTAAAAATCAGCCATGTTCACAGAGTACCTGTAATCCTGTTACTGACCTTGCCCTATACTCAGACCTTCATCTTCTGCAGTTTAAAAGTAAAAAAAAAATGCCTGGCTGATTTTTAATTAATTTAGTAAAGTTTGGCTTGAACTGAATAATATCGGGCATACTCGGTAAGAGCCAACTGTCAGTGTTCTAAAAGCCAGACTCACAGTTCCTGGGCTTGCCTAATCAGGGGGACACACCCACACCAGACTTTGATTTCACTTGAGATAGTCATGCCTTTCCCCAGAGAATCCTGGGAAGTGTAGTTTGTGAAGGGTGCTGAGAGGAGACTCCTATTCCACTGACAGAGTTCCAGTGGCCAGAGTGGTTTAACAGTCAGCCACTCTGATTTAAGCTCTGTGAGGGGAACAGGGTGTCTCCTACCAACTCTCAGCATCCTTCAGTAACTACACTTCCCAGGATTCTTTGGGAAAAGCCATGACTGTCCAAAGTGAAATAAAGGTCTGGTGTGGATATGGCCAGGGACAGCTTTGGTTTAAATTTGGGTGGGAGGCTATATGTGCCTGCTGTAGGATAAAAAGGTGGGGGAAACCCTGAAAAGCAATGATACTGTTCACAATGTTTTCCTTTTGGAAAGGAAAGGGGCTTCCCCTCTGCCCACCCACCCAATCTCCTCCCCTTCCCCTCCTCCTACCCTCCCTTCTCTCCCCCAGGTCGGTGTTGGACTACGACCTGGGAGACCAGGGTTCGAATCCCCACACAGCCATGAAGCTGCCTGGGTGACCTTGGGCCAGTCACTGCCTCTCAGCCTCAGAGGAAGGCAATGGTAAAACCACCTCTGAATACCGTTTACCATGAAAACCCTATTCATAGGGTCACCATAAGTCGGAATCGACTTGAAGGCAGTCCATTTCCATTTTCAAACATGGTTGCACGGAAATAAATCCCATTGAACTCAAAAAGTATGCAACTGATCAAACCCACCCTCCCTTCTCCTCCCTCCTATCCCTTCCCTCTCGCCCCTTCCCTCCTCCTCCCCCAATCCCCTGCTCCTCCAATCCCCTCCTTCCTCTCCCCTCCTCCGCCTCCTCCCCGTGGTCAGTTTTACCTATCTTAAGCATGATTGCACAGGAGTAAATACCATTGAACTCAATAAGCATGCAAATGATCAAACCTCCCCTCCCCTGCCCCTCTCTTTGCCCCTCCCCCTCCAGTCCCCTCTTTCCCCCTCCCCCACTCCCCTCTCCCCTCCCTTTCTCCTTCCCTCTCCTCCCCCCTTTCTCCTTCCCTCTCCTCCCCCCTTCCCCTGCTCCTCCCCCATGGTCAGTTTTACCTATTCTAACCATGATTACATAGGAGTAAATCCCACTGAAATCAATAAACACACAAATGATCAGACCTGGCTTTGCCCTCCTTCCCCTGGTCAGTTTTACCTATCCTAAGCATGATTGCACAAGAGTAAATCCCACTGAACTCAATAAATATGCAAATGATCAAACCTCTTCTTCTCCTCCCCTCCACCTCCTGCTTGCTCCCCTCCCCCTTTCCTCCCCTCCCCATCCCCTGTGGTCAGTTTCATCTATCCTAAGCATGATTGCAGGGGAGTAAATCCCACTGAACTCATTAAGCATGCAAATAATCAATCCATTCTCACCAAGCTTGCACAGGATCCCATTTCTTATCTCCTGGATTAAAAAGCAGAGAGATTCACTAATAGGCATGAATGAATGAATGAATGAATGAATGAATGAATGAATGAATGAATGAATGAATGAATAGGCAAAAAAACTTGAGGTTTAAGAACGTACCTATAGCCAACAGATACTTCTATCTAAAAAGCAAGGAAATTGGGCAGCTATAGTGAATGCACCAGGGGAGCAGGAGACCTGACCTCTTCTCTGAGATATTGTACTGCCCTACAAATTTGGCAAAATGCAAACACAATCTGGGTTGGTCTTTCACAGTCCAATCCACTTGCTGTGTAGCTTGGAAGAATTTGGTAACAAGAAGAATTTGGTAGCCAAAGTACAAATAACCTTTTTTTTGGGGGGGGGAAGCAACAACTCAACGAGGTCTGAACATGAGCGATGGCCGCAGAATGCTGACTGGGTGGAACAAAAATGGAAAACTGAGGGACAGGAGGAATGGAATGGAGTATCCCAAAAGAAGGCACAAATGGCTGGCTGAAGCCCTGGACAGGAGCACTTCATGCTGCAACATTTTGTTACAGATCCCACTCATGTTCTCTGATGTTAAAGCAGCTGGTTCCCAGGTGTGAACTGATAAATTTCCGATGCTAATTTGCTCCTGTCTTCTTCCACTCAGGGACTGGATGGAATTCCTGGTGAGAAAGGTGATATAGGGGATCCTGGACTTCCAGTGAGTATGGCAGACCTAAGTTTATAATTCCCCTGCTCCCCACCAATGTTGTTCCTGTTGTGCAGATTTTTTTAAAAAAATCTAAATGGTCAGTATTCGATGGAGTTTGCTTCTGAGTTGACATGTATAGGATTGCATGGATTTTGCAAGAGGTTTTCTGTCTCCACCACCACAAATCCCCCGACTCAAATGGTGTGGTTAGAAATCATAGTCTGCTCTTTTTTTATTTTCAGGGACCCCCTGGAGCTTCTGGGGAGCCAGGTCCTCCTGGATCTCCAGGAAAGAGGGTAAGTTGGGGCTGCCATCCCAAAGGACAAATGAAGGGAAGTTAAAGAAGCTGTGCATCCTCATTTATGTTGCTTGTAAAAATGCTATCCTCTTAGATGCCAAAGAATTTAACTTTTTGGTTGCAGTTATATGTATACATAATTGTGAGACACCTATATTTAACTCAGAAGCATTTTTTGAAGAAAACAAACATTATATTTGGCTGTTAGTTTTTTGTTTTGTTTAACAACATTGCTCCTGCCTATCATTGTTTTTGACAAAACTTGCACAATGGTGAGCAATTTTATCTATAATTATAATAATAATAATAATAATAATAAATTTTATTTTTGAGTCGCCTATCTGTCCAGGTTAGCGGACACTCTAGGCGACTTACAATATCATAAAAACACAATATACATCAACAACAGTCACAATTAATTTAAAATCAACTTCAGATCTTGTGCAGATGTATGGGCCTGTTGCACATCACATGTCTTTGCCATAGCACAATTGGCTTGTGCAGGCCCACATAATGAACTTTGTCTACTGCCCTCCCCCCCAAATTGAAACAAGAGACTTGGCCTCATCAATACATGCTACTGAATAAACTTTTCATAATATATTCAATCACTAGAAATAATATTGCCTGTCTCAGAGACCTCTGTGTTTAATACAGAGCTTCTTGCCCAAACAAGCCACAGATCCCGCCTAGGAATGAGCCTTGGCTCTTGCTAATGTCTCTGTACATTTGCTCTTTTTCTAATATTTGTTACCAGAGGATACATTGGTTTGCTTTTTCAGTTTTTTTTTAACGTCCACTGTAAGGCAGCTAAAGTGAATTTTGGATTAAAGGATTTTATATATCCAGCATAAGAGCCCTCTTCAGTAGTTCTTCCTCATGTTAGTGTAGCTCTGCCAGTTGACGTGGCCTCTGATGATGTCTGCTCCTCCTCCCTCCCCAGTAACATCCACCAAGGGAAGTCTGTGTGTATATAGTTGTAGCCATGCATGCTTCCACATAGTCTATGTCCTGACCCGCTGCAACTTCTGCTTCTGAGAAGAGTTGATGGTCTGAGCGAGATAGAAACTAGTAGGCTCGGGAATAGATTGGAAAGTAAGGTCAGGACCCTGGACAAGGACTTAGGTGCTGAATTAGAGTTCAGGAGGTTCAGGACCATGGTTAGTTATCCTGCAGCTGAGGCAGGAGGAAGAACTGCTAGCCTGGAGCTGCGGTCTAGTCATTGGAGTCCAGAGGCGAACATACCACATCAGGGTTCAGGGGATGAGATGTGGGTTGCAGGTCCATATGTGAAGAACCAGGAGTGGATCTGTCTCTTCTTCAGGGTCACCCTGCATCTGAGGAATCCTGATTCGGTGCCATGACATTCATGTCACAAATAGTGCCACCCCATTACAGCGCAACCCCAGCTGAATAGTTCACTTGCAGTGGGTGTACTGTTGTGTTGCTCTCCTCTTGCCACCACCCACTTATCTGTCACCTAGATCAGGGGTTTCAAGACTCCACTTATCTATGGTTATCTACCCAGGACTTATCATCATCATCATCATCATCAAATTTTTTTAATTAAGTTTCCCTTGGGGAAGGTCTTTGCACTTCTCAGAGTTCAATTCATGACACCTCCGTTTTAGATGGCATAACTTTTGGAAGAACTTTATGATCTTAGATTTTCTCCTTTCTGATCAATATTCCTTTATCTATTTCCTGGGCCATGTGTTTCTGTTAAGATTTACATGGTGCCCAGTTTGAGCTCTCTGTGTTCATTTTAATTGATAACATATTATTTACGTTTTGTAAGAGCATATGGTCAGAACAAAATTGTTTTTGAAAAGATTGTGAGAATGAGTAAGGCTAGAATCTTCCCCTAGAAGGGGGGCAGGAATGGTAAAGTGCAAGTTGCTCATCAAACTGTGTTCTACAGTGATTCTGTTTCTCTGTTTCAGGGACCTCTTGGGCCAGCTGGCCGTGAAGGTCGACAGGGTGAGAAAGGGGCCAAGGTAAGAGTCAGCAAACTACTGGGGGACCTCTTAATGGGGTGCTGATAACTCTTGTCCATTCCTCTGAATCAGTCCCCCTGGGTTTCTCCCTTAGCCTGTTTTTATTTCCATCTATTCTAAGGTCAGTATTCTCCCTTGGTGGAATTTGACCCGTCAATTCAAGAGGCAGAGCTGTTAAAATTAGATGTGCGTCCTTTGAAACTACCATATGGGAGCATCTCACATCTACTGGAAGCCTGAATCCTTGAATTTACTGAGCATTCCTACTCTAAGTTGTAATTGGCGATGTCAGAGAATTCTGACAAAAATGAAAACGGGAGCGGAAATTGCCTTTGTCCGCTTAGTCGCTTCATGTCCAGAATGGAAATCAGTCCAGAGAATACAATTGGTATTCATTTTGGTTGATTTCAATCTGCAAACAACATGTAATTGATTACATTTTTCCTCATTTGTATTGTGTGTCCTTTGCATTGAAATGAACGGGGTGGAATAATGTAATGACAGTGTATGCCTATGTTGTACATCGCCCAGAGTGGCTGGACAGCCAGCCAGATGGGCGACTAATAAATTCAATAAATAATAATAATAATAATAATAATAATAATAATAATAATAATAATAATAATAATATTGTTATTATTATTATTACATAGTTTACTTAACTTCACCACAGCAGATAGTGAAACATAATATAGTTTTTGATGGAAGGCAAACTGCAGTGGAATGGAAACAGTGCTGCTTGCAGTGAATACAGGGCAGAATGGAAAATGATGTATTCTTATATTCCTTGCTGTGATACTTTGTCTGTCTCTAGGGGGAGCCTGGCACAGATGGACCCCCAGGGAAGATGGGGCCTGTGGGCCCACAGGGACCTCCAGGCCGACCTGGGTCAGAAGGACTTCGTGGGATTCCTGGCCCTGCTGTGTGTAATTTCCTTCACTTGTTAGCAAATGTGTGGAATAATGATGAAGGATGAGTGGCTAGATCTTAATATGACTTCTTGTTGGTTGAAGACAAGTATACATTTTAGTAGTAAACATCCAAGATGCTTTTCATCAGGTAGTTCTAGGAGAAAAAACATACCCGGAACACTTTTCCAACAAAGAGGGTGGGCAGCTGTTCTTCAACATGTTCAGAGAGGACCAGAAGCAATGGATTTTAAACTGCTGGGAGCAGGTGGATTAAGGTTACTTAAAAAAATAATGCTAAGAGAACTTCGGCAGTGAACAAGATTTCTGGGGAGGGGTAAAGAAAGAATCCTAATCTCGGGACAATCCCAGAGAGAATGGACTGGGTAGTTCAGTAGATCCTTTTTAGATGTGTGGCAGTGATTCAACAGAGCTGCTGATGCCTGAGTAAGGAAATCACGTTGTGTTTTTAAAGCAACTCATATTGCCAGCGTGAGGGAACATGAAGCAGTAAAAAAAAAAACTCCAGCTGCATGTCTATTTCCCTTACATACATACGCAAACATGCACACACACACTGCTCCTTTCAATAACAGCCCATTTACAAATATATTGTGTTAATTAGGAATTCAGTATTTGTGAATCCCAATACAAATTGACCTGATCTTCATCTTCCGGATGATTGTGAAGATCTGAATGCAGTTACACAAATGTTTTCACACTCCCAAATGATCCAACGTAATTCTTGGCTCAAAACCATATCGAAATTCCATTAAAAAGGTATACTTTGTGTTTAGCAGTATGTATTCAAAAGCAAATTTTGGTGTGGATTTTCATTAACAAATTGCAAATAAATGTGGAAACCAAACAGTGTAGATCTATGGATGGACATAAACTGGCATAGACTGGAAATAGACTGACCCATCTGCCCTCAGTGTTAATAGTTCCATATCTGCTTTAACTACATACTTATGCTTTCTGTTATCACTCCCCCCCCCCGCAGTTTGGCTCAGGGCTGGGTAACAGCTCTTACTGCATAAAGCTTCCGCTAACGTGGCACCTCCTTTCTCTCATAGGGTGAACAAGGTCTACTGGGAGCACCTGGTCAGGCAGGGCCACCAGGGCCCATGGTGAGTGGCAGGAAATGGAGGATCTTTGGCCCTTGTGCAAGACAATCAGACAACATATTCCCTTTTCCTGAGACTCTTATGATTTAACCACTTTATTCCATGCTACTTCCTTTCCCCATCCATCCAACTTCCAATGGGTCTCATATCAGTATTTATTTGGGCAGGGGAGCAGTGTTGCAAGCATCTTGGAACTACAAAAATAGAACAGTGTGGCAATGGAACAAATTTCCCAAGTTACGTTTCAAACAATATGACCATTGTGCACAAATGTGTCCAAAAAAGTAAGAAGGAAAAGCAGCTGCTCATTCAGATTCATCGAGCAGTTATTAAGGCAAAGTGCAGTGTTAATCAGGCCAAATTCTGGCCTATGCATCATTCAGTCCTGTTTCAGTTTGCTCAGTAGCAACCCAGTAGGGAGTAAAGCATAACTACAGGAAAAAGCCACAAACTCAAAACTGCAACTGAAACGAATACACCAGCTTATTGATGTACAAAGCTTAATGGAATTATGAGAGAAATGACAGAAAATAAAACAAAGATACTTAAGTGCAAAGTAACTGAAGAAATATCTTAAAGCAATGTGATATTTGCATAAACAGAATGGTGTTATAGGAATGATGGTATGAAATATGAAACAGTTAAGAAACTTAAAAATGTTTAAGCTGAGTATTTATTTATTTATTATGCTTGTATACCGCCCCATAGCCGAAGCTCTCTGGGCGGTTTACAGTAACTAAAAACAAATACAATTTAAGATACATCTTTTAAAAAACAATTTAAAACACAATTTAAAAATTTAAAACAATATAAAACACATGCTAAAATGAGTGGTGATTGATAATAAAATGAACTAGGAATAAAATGATAATATGAGCTAGTAACAGTGACATCATTATTATAATTACGATTACAGAGAGCATTGACAAAGCAAATATTATGGATGGTGAATGATAATATGAAAGGTTGATAATTATACTGTCCACCTAACTCCCTCCAGCCCAACTACTTTGTATGTATTTTAGATATGTTTCCTAGAATATTAGCTTAAAGAAAACCATAGTTACCCAGGTAGATGCTTAGGTTCTTTCAGGCTTTGGGGGCATAAGCTTAGGCGAAGCAAGGCAGAGAGCGAAGTAAGAAAGAAGAGAAAGTAATCCAAATGACGAGTCCCCCCCTTCCCTTCCCAAGAAAATCTAACTAACCCAAAATTTGAACTCACCTTTTATATTAATCAACAAACTAGATCAGCATGAGGGAATTGTCCCATGAATTTACATTAATTTCAGTGAGTGTGGGTGGACCCCTACACTACGTAATCATACATAGACCATGAATTACCATAACCCATCTGGGAGGAGACAGAGAGGAGTAACTGAGACCCCTGCATCACTAATTTTCCACACAAGCACCTTTCTGATCTGCACAAATATGTTTGCTTTCACTTTTGTTATGTCTTCATACGGCTGTGTACTTCAACTCCGTATCAGCTTGCCAGAAATGCACATTCTTCTGACTGGCAGCAGTGTCACTGCTTTCAGAAATCCAATCAGTTTGCAAAAAGTGACACAGACAAGGCCAAAGTGTCTTCCGTCTTGTGTTCATCACGGCTGCTCTATTCTGTGCATTCACTTTCCATAACTGCCATATGCAGGGATCAGTAGGAACCAAACTAACACACAGGAGTGATTTAGGCTGAATTCACATAATCGTGAGGCAATGATTTAAAACTCCAAAGACAGTCATCTAGTGATGTCCCATTAAGTCTTGAACATGCATGGGTGAGTCAGTTATTATAGGAGAAGAGGCAAAATGTCCAGACCCTAGTACTTCTTCATAACTGGATGGTGGCCTATGCCAAGGCCAGAGGAGTTCTTAATATAGCTCTTCTTCTCTTCTTAGGGTCCCACTGGGCTCCCAGGTCTTAAAGGTGATCCTGGCTACAAGGGAGAGAAGGTGAGTGTGGGCAGGCATCTGCTATCTGATGGGAAAATACAGCCCAAACTTGGATGTTACAGTCCTCAGCTTCCTAGCCTCCCATTCCAGAAATGATTCTTGTTTGTGCTTTCTGTAGCTGCCAAATAAACCCCCAGCCTGTCTTTTCATCTAGGTTTTAGATGAGACCCTGCGTAGCCTATGACCCATGACTTTTTTAGTACACTTTCTATTACATTTTCTAAAAAACAATAATTACAAACATCATCATAATAAAAAGGCTACACCCATAATGTTCAAACAAAAGCAAAAGAAAGGGGACAGGTTTAAGTGAGATTCTTATTGGCAAAGGGTGAAAAAAAGGATCAAAATTACACTTATATTTGGGGGGGCTCTGTTGGCCTGATACATAAAAATAACAGAGTTCAAGCCAGTTTCCAAGGTTCTCACGTAAAGATTTCTATATAATTGGTCAGTTGCTCCCTCTGAAAGAGCAGGTCCGTAGTCTGTTGTGCTCCTGGATCCATCTTTGTCACTAGAGGCCCAGGTGACCTCTGTGGCTAGGAGTGCCTTTTACCAGCTTCAGCTGGTAAAACAGTTGCAGCAGTTTCTGGACTGGGATAGCCTGACCACTGTTGTCCACGCACTGGTAACCTCCAGGCTTGATTACTGTAATGCGCTCTATGTGAGGCTGCCCTTGAGGTTGGTCTGGAAGCTGCAGCTGATGAAAAATGCGGAGGCGAGACTGCTCACTGGGGCAGGGTATCACAAACATGTCACCCCACTGCTGAAAGAATTGCACTGGCTGTCCATTAGCTACCAGGACAGGTTCAAGGTTTTAGTTTTGGTGTATAAAGCCCTATACTTCTTGGGACCAGGATACCTGAAAGATTGTCTTATCCCTTATATACCCAGTTGATCACTGCGCTCTGCAGGTGAGGGCCTCCTGCAGATACCATCTTATCTGGAGGTCCATTCTGCACAACATAGGAAACAGATCTTTAGTGTGGCGGCACCAACTCTGTGGAACTCCCTACCCTTAAATATTAGACAGGCGCCATCTCTGTTATCTTTTTGGTGCCGATTGAATACCTTCCTCTTTTAACAAGCCTTTTAAGTTGAGACCTTATCCCAGTCTGCTTCTGTGTTGGAATTACTTTTTAATATGCTTTTAAACCTTTTTTAAAAAAAACAATGTTTTTTAACCTTTTTTTTTAAAAATAACATCTTCAAAGCTTTTAAAAATGTTTTTAAAGTTGTTTTGTTTTAATGTGTTTTGATGCCTGTTTTTATGATGTTTTAAAGTGTTTTTAGTGCTTTTGTTTGCCGCCCTGGGCTCCTACTGGGAGGAAGGGTGGGATATAAATCAAATAATAAATAAATAAATAAAATATATAAGCTGACTAGATCACCAAATATGCGCTCATATGTTGAAAGTGTGTGAATGATGCTTGTGTGGCACCCGGCAGGGGCTTGCTAAACTTGTCATGTTTGCCTATTTGCTGCAAATAGTTGTTGAACATTGTTAAACACCTGGCAAGTCACCATATACATTTGGTGCTAGCAGTGGCCTGGGTTTTGCATTAAGGATCACAGTTGTGCACATCTTCTTTATTGGACATGCCTAGATGTTGTTATGTCACACAAGCCCAAGTTAATATTTCACTATATCAGGGGTGGAAAACCTCTGGCCCATGGGCCTAACTAGGCCTGCCATGGGTCCAAATTTGTCCCACAAGGCCGTTTTCTCCAAGCCATGCCCACATCCCCCACTCCTGACATAATATGTGACATCAGGTGTGGAGCAGATAAGGATGCAGCTCCATAGGAGCAATCAGACACTGAAAATAGTCTCCTGATGGTTCCTTTGCAAATGGGGCTCACTGACAGCACCAGTCAGCTAATTGACACTGACAATGAACCCCACTGAGATCGGCTGCACTATGGAGTTCCCAATTGAGCACTCCCTAGTCCAGTCGTGTTGGGCTTGCTTTCAGAACTGATCAGCTGATTAGCAATGGCAGTGTGCCCTCAAAGGGACTCCTTTTAAGTTTTCACCAGATATAACAATGACAGAGGCCATCTACCTGTCAAAATTGGCTGAAGGGGAGTGGGAAAGAAAAGGATCTGGCCCATTGGGTGGATCCAGTTCCCCACCCCTGTACTATACCGTTGAAAAGCTCTGTTCGTGTTGCTTGCAAGAAGTGAAAAATGTTGGTCTGAATTGGTCATGAGAGTAAGTGTGCTCCTGTGGATACAGAGCAGGTATGGTGACCATGCTGACTGGGGCTGATGGGAGTTGGAGTCCTGTAACATCTTGAAGGCCACAGGTTCTCCATCCTTTGGTTCTCAGATAACAAATCTCAGATTTCAAATCCCAAGCACAGGCAAGGGCCTCAGATATGCCAGTAGACAAGTAATCTTTTGTCACCCTTAGTGTCTATCAGTTAAAGTGGATCTGTCTTGTATGGTTATGATTTTGAGTATGGATGAGAGATGATCCAGAGATAATTTGTATACATACAATTTATGTGCATGAAAAATCAGCTCTGTTAATTCACCAAGTCTTCATGACTGGAGCAGAGAAGGTTTCTGTTACAATGTGGTGAAAAGGATGTTCAGTTTTCTGATTTGGGGCCAACGATGGATAGGTATATAAGCATATGTACATTTATTTTCTAGCATCTGCCCCCCCAAGCTGAGCCTGATTGTAGAATTCCTTGAAATCTCTCTTTCTCTCCTTCCCTCTCCCTTTCTTCCTAAAGCTCTCCCCTTTCCTTCTAGGGTCATGCAGGACTCATTGGGTTGATTGGCCCCCCAGGTGAGATGGGTGAGAAAGGTGACCAGGGGCTGCCAGGGAACCAGGGAACACCAGGCCCTAAGGGCGACCCCGTGAGTAGATGGGAGCTCAGTTCAGATGGAGGGGGGTTGGGAGCAAGGATGTGAAAAGAGACTCTGGCTGGGAAGGACCCTGTTGGTACTCAATGCTGATGTTCTTTCTCCTCCTCATTAGGGAATTGTTGGACCCCTTGGCCCCCCAGGCCCACGTGGATCTCCTGGCCTCTCAGTAAGTACTTCCTCTATGTCATGCTAGATTCTAGGCAGTTTCCAAGAGATGACAATTCAGAACTTTGTATAGGTTTTTTCACAAGAAATCCTCACTAGAGTGATGCCCAAAGGTGCGGCCCTGTTGGTACCCAGATCCTCTTTCCCTGTGCAATCCATGTCTTCAGTCTTCATTTTATGGGTGTCCAGGTGCCTCTCCTGTGTTCCATTGTCCCACTCCACTCATGTAGATATATTTGCTTTTGCTGGATTTCTGCTGTTGCCGTCATCACTACCACACATCCTTCCTCTGTATCTCCTTATCCCCCTTTCTTCTCAGGCCATCTGTGGAGGGAAGGGGTTATTTCCTCACTCTGTAATAACAAAAGCCAACTCCTACTCCAATGGTTCTCTGCTGCTGCCACCATTCAGTCTCACTTATTCCTTCTGAATCTGTGACTTACCAGTAATCTGGTAACTGTGGGGTACAAGTGTTGTACTGTATAAAGCCAGTCCAACACAGATACCATATTTAACAAAGGTATTTACATTTATTTATTACAATATTATTAAACACAAAAGCTTATCTGGTTATTTTAAAATACGTTACCTTTGATTTGTTACTATCACTTTAAATATCAACAGCTTACATTCAACTATTATTGTTAAACTAAAGAAGCAGCCCTATAAAAACTCTTTAGCCAAATTGCCCCTTTCCCCCCCTCCACCCCAGTTAAGCCTCACCAGCACTGTAACCGAGGACTCTAGTTGAAGCCTCTTTTTTCCACCTCTTGACTGACCTATCTTGCAGTACTAACCTGGAAGTCTTCCCTCTGGCCCTCCTCCTTGTCACCAGAGACCAACATCCCAAGCAGCTTCTCACTTTTCCCCCCAGCGCTGCAGTCAGGTTCTCCCCTTGCCTCTTCAGCCAAGCGATTGTGGTATCCCCAGCAAGTCTTCGGCCAGCCCAAGCCACTCCATCTGCCTTCACTGCCTTCTGCTAGGTGACTCCACAAACACCGAGCACCAACACTTTCAATTCTCCTCAACCAACTAACTACCCTCAGCTGGCCAGCAGCTGGCCTGCTTCTTCTGACCCCTCTAGTCCAGCTCCAGCCAATCACACTGTCTAGCTGCAAATTTGAAATTTGTACCCACCAATCGAAATATGCATACTTTCTCTCTTTCTTTTGCATACTGAGAATTCTAACTCAGCTGTCAGCTAAGGCCCCAAACGACAGTTAAATTAACTTTCACCAGACCAGACAGAAAACTTCCCGTATCAAATACATTGCAATGTACATTATAATACAGATATCCAAATACGTTACACAATATCTACCAAAGCTTTTCCTCTACAATATTTCTGCTCCTGCCATCAACACTACCACCATAGCCATACATGCTTTCTCTGCATCCCGTTACCAGATCTCCTTATCCCCCTTGTATGTACACCCTTTCTTTCTTCTTAGGCCATCTCACCAGCCTTTTCCCCCCCACAGATGCCCTGCAAGCTCCCTTTCACTCATCAGCCCCTTTTGTATTTCCTCAGGGACCTTTGGGACAAAAAGGCAACAAGGGCTCACTGGTAAGTAGCACCAGTCCCAATAGGTGTTGCAGGTCCAGTGGAAGGTGGAGTCTTGGGCCAGGTCTGCATGTGGTTGCAGTAGTTTAAATTTCTGTGCCAAAGGAACTCAAATTCTGGATCAGAAAGAGGTGATTTCTGCAGCCTATATAATTGCAACAAATGTACCCAAAGTTGCATATGTTGGCCGGTGTATAATTTATTCTGCTTTAACTCGTCATGCACAGACCTAAAAGTGGAGCATTGGAGGCAGTGGGGAGGAGGAGGGGAGACACTTAAATCCTTACTAATTGCAATCCTGCTTAGCTCCCCTCCTCAGCTTCTAAGAGCCAGTTTCCACTTCTCACTCAGGTGGAGTGAAATCCCATGATTTCAAGCAAATCAAGGCCCTTCATCAAGAAAACCAGATATTGGGGAGAAGGGCTCTAGTCTAATTTTCTGTATGGAAGAATGTTGTTTGCAAAAACATTCAGTCACAGGAGCTCTCATTTGCAATATGACATAATACAGCCCAGACGCAGGTCTCTATCACCTGACAAGAATGAAGATGTGAAACCCAGAGCGGGGAAGCCAGTCAGGATTTTCAGTGTTCAAAAACAGGGCCTCAACACTCTTCCCCATGACTAGGCCTATGATTTTCATTAGGCATTGACTATGCTTTTAAAGAGAAACAGGTTCTGCATTTGTGCTCACGGCCTGATCTGTTTTTCTGCAGGGACCTATAGGACCAAAAGGTGATCCAGGACCTGCGGGACCCCCAGGGCAACCAGTGAGTGATGGCAGAGAAGCATGAGAAAGGGGTATCATTGGATTGTCCCTACCTGCTTCCTCCTCTGTGTGTTGTCCCATATGTCATTCTTTCTCCATTTCTTGCTCTCTGCCACACCTAGGGTCGCCCTGCTGAGCTGCGGGACCCCCTGCCTATGGAAAGTGGCCGCAAGAACCGCCGCGACTGGGAGCTAGGGGAGCAGAGAGATGCACCCAGGGAACTGGATGCTGATCCTGATGCGGATGGGCTGGCAGAGGTTCTGGCAGCCCTGAGCTCCCTGCGTGATGAAGTGGAGCAAATGCGATGTCCATTGGGCACCCTGGAGAGTCCAGCCCGGGTCTGCAAGGAGCTCCAGTTTTGCCATCCCCACCTCACAGATGGTGAGCCTGAGGGAGAAACACAGAGGAGAAGAATGGGAAGGGACATGATCAGGCTAAAGGGAGCAGGGAGTGGGCCTTGTGAGTATTGTAGATCTAACTTGGCAGGAAGTGAGAATAGGTTTTCCTTGCCTTTCACTCTTGCCTCTCCACTTAGATGGCAAGTTCATTGGGGTAGGGACTGCCTCCTTGTTAATCTGCAAAGTGATGTGCACATTAATGATGCTATGTAAGGCTATTTGTGTGTGTGTGTGAAACTACCTAGTTGAAAACTTCCTCATGGGAGTTTGTTGTTATGTGCCTTTAAGTCGACTACGACTTATGGTGACCCTATGAATCAGCAACCTGTCGTGAACCACCCTGTTCAGATCTTGTAAGTTCTGGTCTGTGGCTTCCTTTATGGAGAGGCGGAAGAGGAAAAAAATTCCTGCACCTACAGAACTAGCATATCAGAGAGAAGGCTAGCTTAAGCCCCTTGGATTTATGAAGAAACATTTGGAAAACTTCTGCCTTGTGCTGAAACAACTGTGATGTCTCCTACCCTGGAGAGATTCAAGAAATTGGTGGATAGCCAATTATATAAGGTGCCTTGGGCCCGGGAACTTATCCACGCTGGAAAAGTTTGGTCTGGTTTCAAGGTATATATCTACAAGTGGGTGCAATTCCCCACTCTAAAACAGGTTTGGAGGAGTGCGACACTTTTAACTGTCATGGTTTCTTTCAACACACTCTGGGATTGAAACACTACCCTACTACCATGGAGCCACAGTTTGTTTAGGCATCTGGTTTCATCTAGTTGTGGAGTGACCATAAATGCCCCCTAAAGATCCCCTAGCCTCTTCTGCACTGACACTCACCTGTCTGTCCTTCCTCAGGTGAATATTGGATTGACCCTAACCAAGGCTGCAGCCGAGATGCCTTCAGAGTTTTCTGCAACTTCACAGCTGGTGGGGAAACCTGCTTATTCCCCGACAAGAAAGTTGAGGCTGTAAGTAGTTGTAGTTGTAGGGATGACTGTGTGTGTGTGTGGGGGGGGAATAGAGGCTGTGGGTGTAGGGTGGTGTGAACAAATAGGATAAGGACCAGATGAATATAAATAATTAAAAAGTCTATAGAAGGGATTGGTAATAATCTTGCATATAGTCTGTCACATTCTAGCACACGGGTAGGCTGACTTCAGATTTGTCTGGCCTGTTTTTATACTACAGCCCCCATGAGCCACTGATGTGTACAAAGCAAGTAGTAAGCTTTGTCCTTAATAGCTGTGGACCTTGTGCCAGGGAACAGTGAATATAATCCCCATCCCAGTGAATTCCCTACAGACATGCCCTTACTTATTTGTAAACATGTAAATTGTTTTCATTCATTTCTGTTAAGTAAGCATAGTGAGAATGAAACAGCAGCCCATCACTTCTGATGCCTTCAGGTGGGGGGAGAAATGTCTCTGCCCTTCCACCAAAGCCAGGTCCGGGGTTGCAGGAAAGGAGCAAGATGTTTCTAATTCTTCTCTGCACTCAGCATTCCACCTAGGAACACAGTTTGTGGCTTAGGAACAAAGATGGTAGATCCTCCTTCTGTGATCCCAAAGGCTGTATTCTGTATTCATTTTGGGGAAACCAGAACAGGTATTAAGAGCAACCTGGCCTTCTCCTGCCCCTTGCTCTTCCTGCAGCAATAGTTGTCCAGTGTAAGAAAGGAGGGTGGTTTGTAAGAGTGGCAAAAGTAAGTGAAGAATTCATTGGGGAATGAATAGAATTTTCCATCTCTTTGCCGCCCATCAAACTTTACAGGCCTTGTGCTATTATAGATATGAGACCACTCTGAAGGCTTTGTCATACTCCAGAATGACCAAGTGAAGACCTGGACTGGGCTATGTAGATTAAGGTGTAAGGCTATACCCAGGGGGTTCTGTTCTAGTTCCCCATTGCTTCCATTTTGCTCTAGAACAGAAAGTTAGATGGATTGCTATCTAGAATACAGTTGAGAGAGGACAAAACATCTCCCCAGATGCTGGGGTTAAGCAGTAATAACATGCAACGGCTTTAGACCCACAGCCCCCCTTCCCCGTTTCTGAAACGCTCTCCCCAGGGAGACACACCTGACACCATCCTTGCCCATTTTTACACATGAAGCTCAACACATTTCTATTTACCTGGGCCTTTGGTAGTTAAGCTAGCCTCTACTGTGCTGCTCATCTTTTAGTGGGGTACGGTTGAAGTTGGATGAGCATTAAGAATTTTGCATTGTACAATGTTTTTAAATGTTCTGTTTTTTAACTGTTTTATCAGTTTTCATTTTATCTTGTTGAGATGCTTTGAGATTTTTTTGTATAAGATGACTAACAGATGATGATGATGATGATGATAACAATAATAACTGTCACTGGGGAAGGATAACACATATAGTGATTAGATCCATGGGTGGCTGACAGCAAACCTGTACAAAAGAACGTAAGTGGTTTTATAAAAAGAGTGCTGAGCTCCAAGTTTCTGTCTCCTCTAAAGGAATCTGAGCTTGTAAAGGTTTCCCTAAACTTCCCAGTCCTCAGGAAAAGGGAAATTATTTGTGTTGATATAGCTCTTAAAATATATATTATGGACAACAGCCCAGCCCATTGAAATTCAAGGAGGTACTAATTAGCAGGCAAGATCAGGCCTATGGGCTATCTAGTCCAGCATCCTGTTCCCACAGCAGCCAACCAGATGCCTAAGGGATGCAAGCAGGACCTAAGCACATGAGCGCTCTCCCCTTCTGCGGTTCTCCTGACTCTGACTGTGGAGGCAGGGCATAGCCATCACATCTAGTAGCCGTTGGTAGTGTTATTCTCTATGAATTTGTCTAATCCTCTTTTAAAGCCATCCAGGCTGATGACCATCACTGCCGCTTGTGGGAGTGAATTCCATAATTTAACCATGGGCTGTATGAAGTACTTTCTTTTGTCTGTCCTGAATCTTCCAACATTCAGCTTCATTCAGTGTTGAAAGAATGAGCTTCAGTGTTCTGAGAGAGAAGTCAAGTTGATGTACCACTGCAAATGCATCACTAGCCTTTCTCCAGTGGTGGTAATTGTGGTAGTATGTGAACTACTCTGGTGCTAAAAACAGGTTCTTTGGCTCAGAAGCCTGAAATCAGGATCATAATATGAGAAACCAGTATGCAATCTATGCCTCTAGGTGCGACTCGCCGCCTGGAGCAAGGAGCAACCAGGAAGCTGGTTCAGCACATTCAAGAGGGGCAAGAAGGTAGGGGGCTTTCCCATTTTGTCACCTCGCTTACTCTCCACAAGCAGTCTGGGAAGGGCATGCAGTGCTTCTCCTCATCTCCCATTGAGTTGTGACCCAAGTGGACACCTGCTGGGTGTGTTTGAGAAGGGGTGCAGGATCAGAACAGGAATTGAAGAGTGCACGGTCAGCCTACTCAGCCATTCAACCTACTCAGGCTACCCATATATCTCCTGCTTTCCATTCCCAGTTCTCCTATGTGGATGCAGATGGCAATCCCGTGCAGGTTACCCAGCTCACATTTCTGCGCCTGCTCAGTGCCATTGCCCACCAGAACTTCACCCTCCTCTGCCAAAACATGGCTGCCTGGTATGAGGCCGACACCAGCAGCCACACCCGGGCTTTGCGTTTTCTTGCCTTCAACGGTGTGGAGCTGATGCACAACAGCACAGAAGCACCTGTACGTGCCTTATATGATGGCTGCCAGGTGAGATATTGGCCTTTTGCTCCATTGCTTCCACATCTTTATCCCAGCTTTGCCTTCTCTTTTATATCTCTTGAGACTGTCTCAGTGCCTCCTGAAGTCTTTCTCCCCCCCCCCGTGCACATTTTGACATAAACTCCCTGACTTGCAAATGATGTGTCACTGTTAAGGATGGGCAAATCACTCTATTCCCAGTCTGTCTCACTTTTGCATGTTTTACCCATCAAATCTGTCCCATTTCCCCACTAATCTGCTATTTTTAATTTCAAAAAATCTGCATGAAAATTCATATTTAAGTATGTATATTTAAAAATGTATTTTGATAGACAGACAGACAGATCATGCTGGCTGGGGCAGATGAGAGTTGGAACCCAACATGATCTGGAGAACCACAGGTTTCCCATCCCTGGTCTAGAAGAGCATCTCATTAACTAGCTTTAGGCTAATGTGGGTAATGTTCACAGTTCTCTAGAGAAACAAAGTGGTCCATGAATGGCCAATGGTAATTAATATAGTGTGGTGGCTGAAATGCCCTGGGATTCATATAAATAGACCTACGGTCAGTCTCTTTCTCTCTCACACACAATGAGCAACCAAAGATTCTGTCAAGGTCCTGACAAAAGGAGATTCCAGGGCCAAGCAAAGACACTTTACTGCTAGAGGCAAGCAGCAAATGACCACCCTCCCAAGTCCCATTGCATAGTACCCAAGACTAGGCAAATTGGCCTGAGGTAGAAAATCTCACCAGCACCTTTCTCTGGCAGTAAATCTACAACAATTTTAAAAAATTAAATAATTTACCGTTAGTGACTATTACAATAAACAATAGGGTTGCCAGGTCCATGGCCTGAGACTGATCCTGTATCTTTAGGGGAAGAGAAAGTCAGCCAAGTGCAGATGTTCTTGCAACCCTGTAATGGGAAAAACCACGAGGTGGAATTCTCCCTCCGCCCTGCCCAACTTTTAAAGATACAGAAGGCCTCTTGGAGGCTGGGCCTGGCAACCAAAAGGTCTTCTGTATCTTTAAAAGTTGGGCAGGGGGAAGGGAGAATTTCACCTTGTGGTTTTTCCCATTACAGAGTTGCCAGAACACTGGCACTTGGCTGACTTTCTCTTCTCCTAAAGATACAGGATCAGTCTCAGGCCATGGACCTGGCAACCCTAATAAGCGACCATTTGCTGTCCTTTCATGATACCCACAGATAACTGTCTGTGGCTGCTGTTGCACTCTGCCTGATGCCAGGACCAGCCTTGCAGGACTCAAAACAATTGTCAGAGGGTTGCCTTCTGGAGAAACACTAAAAGATAGCTAGAGAAATGGAAGGAAGGAGGAGGAAAGTTTGTGACCGTCTCCCTCCTGCAGTCTGAAGTAGTACAGCCCATGTACAGGGTTAAACCACCACCTCCATAACTAGTCTAAGTTCTCTCTGGGCTCCTTTATCTGACCTGGGATAAAATGAAATCAAAGGCCCACCATTCTTTTCTCTTGACCGCTGCTTCCTCTAGATTGGTCACCTTTTCATCTGGCAGGTCTCCTGGGCTTTTTAAAGCTTCCTGACAGCTGGAGATTTAACTGTTTGGGCTGCTTTGTATTCTGAAGCCTAGGCCAGCTGGCAGTTGTTGCTTGGAATTCTTGGACCTGCAGAGGAAAGGGAGATGATTGGTCTACTGGCTGGTGATGTCACACAATTGTCCTTCACTCTGCACTGAAAGCGTGTTTGCTAATGCTGTTCATAGGGTAGGTGGGGTACTGGGTGTGTGTCTGCCTCCCAGGCAAAGGCTTGTATATTCCCCCTATGCATTTATCACCTTCCTATCCCTCAGCTATGTTATTTCTCCTGTTCATGTTATGAGGAAGTTCCAGAGGAGTAAGGTGAACAAACAGATTTGTGTACAAACACAGCCACCTGGGACATTGTTATAGTAGTGAAAGCTGCCACAAAATGTTAGCATGTATTCTAATCTCCTAATAGAAGTATTCCTCTTTAAAGTTCAAGCCAGCCAGCTACACCCTCCTCTAGAAAATCACCCCATTTCCCCCTCCCCCAGTTTTCCTTTTCCAGCTGACAGTCAACATTCTGTGTCTACTGGGCATGCTCAGTTCTCATTGACCTGTTTTGTTGGTAGTGAGTGGGAGAGTGGGGTTACCCCATTTTGGCTACATCCCTTTTGGCTCCTACCACCTTCAGGCAGTTGCTACTTGAGGGAGTGACAAGTGAGGCCCTGACATAAAATGTTGCTTGTGTGCATGTATATGCCCGTGTGGGTGTGTGAGTGTTTCTGCCCTCCGGATTCTTCCCCAGTAGTAATTTCTCAGCTTGCTTCCTTGGAAGATGTGGATTGTGCTGGCTGTCAGATGACCAGATCTGCTTCTTCAGAGCTTACTCTTCTCAGACAGGCAGGCTGCCAAGAGTGAGAGAGCCTCCCTGTCTGAAAATGGATGGCTAGAAGCCTCTGAATGCATGGATCACACAGCAGATGTCAGCTGGCCCAGTTGGTACTCTTAAAGCTTGCTCTTCTCAGGTGCAGAGACTACTGCAAGTGTTAAAAAACACCGGCTGCCTGAAAAGAGAGCTAGAATGTGGCCTGTGCTGTGTGCAAGTGGCTTAGCTGACCAGTCTGTCTCAAGCTCTTTCCATCTCCCCCTCTCCTTTATCTGTGCACAAATGGTTTGTTTGTGGGGAGGGTTATGCCCTCTTTTGTAGTTTCAAAAGATATGAGCATGCTTCTGCTAATCTCAGAATTCCGCTAGGCATGCAGATACCTCCCTTTTCTTTGTAGCTGATGCCATTTGCTATCTATGTTAATCAGCATACACACACATATCACTTTACTGTTATATAGAATGATGCTGGGGGAGAGGATGCCTCTTACCACGTTCTTGGTCTAAAGCTCATCACTTGACCATTTCCCCCACCCCCATCATCTCCTGCTGAACTCTCTCTTTCCAGCCCTCTATGATACCAATCTTAGACTTATAGAAACAATAGAGGAGCCTGGTAGCTTTCCCTGATTCCAGTCCTGGAGCTTTCTCTCGTCAAAGCCATGATATCAAAACAGGAGTAAGAGCAAAAGACCACTTTTGCTGCAATCCCTCTGCAATATGTTTAATCTGTCACCTGTAGTTAGTCATTTGTCCCATTTGGTGTTTGGGGGGGCATTGACGGCAAAATCCTGATGGTGCAAGGAGCTGGGCATGACGCCTTTCTAATCCCTTCCAGAGCTGTCTTCAGAGCACTCCAGAGCAAGAGCTTCTACCCATTCCTTCCACTCGTCTCTCCCTGAACCATCTCATAACTCGTGCCTCTCAGTGAGGTTATCTCCAGAGCTAAGCAGTCCTGTTCCTTGCCTCTCTGAGTAGGCCAGCCTTGCCTCTGTCGGTTCACGGCCGTTGTGTGTTTGGGCCCACCTTTTGCCTTGCTCAGTGATTTTATGGTTCCTCGACCACCTCTGGCCTCTAATAGAATTATTTTGCCTTTCCCAATGCCTCCAGTAAAGCCAGTCTGTAATCAACTTCACAACAGCGAGCACCCACACAGTGTCCACTCTGCTAACCAGCGTGCTCCTCCAGCATTGCCATTCGGCTTCCACACTCCTGTCCCAGTACTTCTACCCTGCCTGCTCACCCTGCTGGGGTCCTTCACGGTTTTGCTTCTGATGTGTTCCTCTCTACCCCCCAGGTACGCAAGGGCCAGGAGCGGACAGTTCTGCAGGTTCTGACGCCACGCGTGGAGCAGCTACCGCTGGCCGATGTGGCTGTTCAGGATTTCGGGGACACCAGCCAGAAGTTTGGCTTTGAGCTTGGGCCTGTCTGCTTCAGCGGCTGAGCCCTTCAAGAAGGATGGACAGCTCCCTCTAGACTGCGGAACCGCCCGTGGGGAAAGAGAGAGCGTGTGCTAAAAGCCCCCTCTCCCTGAACCCAGGAGAAGCAGGTTGTGGGAGAGGAGCCGGCTCTGCAAAGACCTGCCGTTGTATTTAACCAGATGACAGCCTCCTATTTATGCGGCCAAGGTCCTCTCGGGGCCGTGACTCTTGGGGAGCAGACCAGGGTCCAGACTGAGCCAGGGCCCTCCCTTTCTGCAGCCCCGACAAATGGTGCTACTACGCCGCCTTAGTGAAGCACTGGACTAACTGCCCGGCACTGGACACCTGCAGGGATGAGGGAAATGGAGACCACATCCCACACTGCTGACCTCCCCCCCCCCCAAAGAGCACAGGGACATCAAGATCTTGCCCAAAACATCTTGGGAACTGGGACTTTAGGATCAATCTATCTGTATAGCCTTACACAAATGGACATGGACACAGTGGGAATTGTATGGGGAAAATGGAGGATGTCCAAGCCAACAGCCCATCACAGAAGACCAGGATTCTGATTCAAATGTTGCCAAGACTTAAGGAGTGAGCGTAGGGGATCCAGAGCTTCTAAGTTGGTCCTTTTGAATTCAGTTCAAATGAAAGATATGTGCTTTGGCATGACAATGGTAGCTAACTTAAAGCAGATAATTTGGCCCCAGCAGAACCAGCTATGCTTGGAGTCTGGATCCCCTTTTGACCACTATTTGCTCTTCTCTGTATTGTGCTCCAGGAGTACTGTCTGGAACCAGAACATAAACAACATCAGGGGAGCTGGGAGTGGCTGAGCCTGCCCCCTTTCTTTTACTCCTCCACAAGAATCCCAGCTGTGAACCTGCTGTCATCTTCTTGCTGGGAAGAGGAAGTAGGAGCAGTGCTCTCCAATCCCTCATCACCCTTGTCAATCATTCCATCCGTGCTGGGCAGAGTGGAGGATTCTGGGTTCTGTTCTCTGGCTCCTCCCCTCCCCTTTGGCAGATGTCTATAAGATGTGGCTAGTGATTCAGACATTCCTGCCCCTCTGTGGAAGGAAGATGATATGGTGCAGGTTGGTTCCCAACTACCCAAGAACCTGAATGTCTTAACGGGCTTCCTGTTGACCAAAGCCCCTGAGAGTGGATACAGCACAAAGGTCTGGAAGTATGTGTTCTGTACTGTCCCACACTCAGCTCTTGGCACTGACCTCTCTTCAAACTGCGGTGCTAAATGACTTTTATTTGTATGCTTTTTTTCTTTTATCTCAGGCTGTGGCGCCAACCGGGTATGCGTGTGTATCTATGAGCGCGTGTGTGTGTGCGTGTGTGTTACCGAATCATCTAACAGTTTGTATTAAACCTCAGAACGTGTGACTGCCTCACTCTTTTTGTGCTAGCTGACTGTACTTGAGAGACCAGCCAAGGCAGAATTCCTTAGATCCAAAAACTGAGATCAATACAAGGTGGGAAGGCTGATGGGATGGTTTTCTTGCCTGTTAACGTTCTGGAATGACAAAATCACAAG
This sequence comes from Rhineura floridana, assembly GCF_030035675.1. NCBI lineage: Eukaryota > Metazoa > Chordata > Lepidosauria > Squamata > Rhineuridae > Rhineura > Rhineura floridana. The sequence continues at coordinate 13,355,837 of NC_084482.1, read as the reverse complement.
TGACCTCATTGGTAGTAAAGGCCTCTTCTTTTGCTAGGTTTTATCTGATAACTAGTCAGTAACCTTTTCCTGTCTCTAGAGGAGGGACTATTTTCTAAGTTGTGCCTTTCCCTCCCAGAGTTCAGAGGAAGGCTATACTTGCCACACAAGCACCACCTGTATCGGTGTGACAAGTTTAAATCCGTGGTGGTAATAGCCTCCTTGGTATTTATTTATTTATTTATTTTAAAAAATTTATATACCGCTTGAATGTAATAAAACTTCTAAGCGGTTTACTAAAAAAATTGTCAGTAAAACAGTTCAAAAACAAGTTATTAAAACATTTTAAAGGTAATTAAAATTAACAGTAAGCTAAAAAGAGATTAAAACACATCCACATCTATGTGTCTGGATAGGCTTGCCTAATCAAAAATGGTTTTAGCAGGCACCAGAAATATGGTAAATGAGCACAAGCGCTGAAGTGAAGTGGAACAAGACTTATTTAGTGCATATTTACACGCAATGTGTCAGCTCCTCTTTCAGTAATTTTTTGGACCATTTTGTGCAATGCAAAAACTCCCATCCATAGCTTTCATCCCCAAACATGCACCCCTCATTCTGCCATCATGAGTAACTGCCCACAACTTGGACAGAAGCTGAAACTGCCAGTAGAAGAATGTTACACAATAGGGAGCGCTGGTAGCAGTAGAGATGCATTCTGCCTCCCATTCTTCCATTCAGTGGTAAGTAAATTGGAGGGCTTTATGTGCCCTCAGCGATGTCAGCACTTAGGCAGATCTGATTGGCTAAATAGCATTGTGATATCAATATCATATTCACTGCATGATCCCTGATTGGCTGGGGTCATGCAGTCAAACTCTCAAGTAAAAGGGTGGGGGGAGAAGCGGCATATGGGGAATAGTGGCTGTGAAGAGCCACAAACTAAAAAGCGGAAGGGTTCTCTCCCATCTTACAAAAGATGCGATGCAGGACAAATGGCCAAGCTTCTAGAAATGGATATGACTTTTAGCAGTTTACTGTGCCATGAGTATCTCAGTAGATGGATCCCTACATTCTAATTTTTCTTATCTGTCTCTTCCTAAACTTTCCTGAGCTTGTTCATTTTATTCGTTCTTGGCAATTCTTGGGGCTTAATTACAATCAGGATTCAGCAGCACTCATTTTTCTTTTTAACACTCGGGCTTGACCTTACAAAGTATAATTTTTTTTTTTTAAAGCGAGAGAGGAGAGAGCACTGTGTCTAATCAGAGGCAGAGATAGTTGTGTTCATTAACACACAAACTCTGTATCTATGGATGGGATGCAGGGGTGTGTCCCTGTGCATCCCCAACCATCCCTGTATTGAACAGGAAAGGTCTGTAGGGGGCTTCTACTTGTGTTTGATTGAATGCAAGTAGAAATCTCCATGTGATTTGGGTCCCTGATCAATCAGGATCTCTGACTGTGCAAGCTGTTCTACTCACATGTAAGCAAATACGAGTGGACGCCCCTTACACATCTTCCCTGCTCAACACGGGTAGTTAGGGATTGTGTGTTGGGGGAACAATGTGTGTTAAGGTCATTGGGAGTGAGGTTTTTGTGTGTTCCTCCTGCCTCAGTTGCATGTTGAGCATTTACATATTCAGGCAAATGCCTGAACGCTCAAGAGTAACTAGTACATGTCATACTCACACACCTGGGTTTACACAGCAGGCCTTTCAGGCAGTATTGAGCCTAAGCACCTTTTTCAAAGTGTTAACCATTGTGTATTCCTCTATAATACATTGCAGGGCAGAAATGGTTATATGGGAAGAGGCATTCTGTTACATCTCTGGAAGCAAGGTATTAACTTGACTGAATCTCTGGTTTTTCTTTCTCTCTCTCAGTCCTTTTCCTGAGTTCATTTTCTGGTGATACATCGAAGGTCAACAGGGTCCACGTGGAGCTCACTTGAGCCTCTAGCACTGTACGATGAACACAGCACCCACTAGCTTATCTAACAGCAATTTTCTTTTGCCTCTGCTCTTCCAGTACATGAAGTTAGCAGGACAGACTTTACCTTGAAGCGACAATCACCATGGGTAGCACTTTTCACATGGAATCCATGAGTTACACAGACCATTTCTTCTTTCTTCAGTTGAGACATTCTGCTGTAGGTGTAGAAGTTTCCAAAGCAGTCACCAAGAGCACAAATGGATGAAGCTGTGGGAAATCTGTGATTAGGTTTTCCCACAGTTTGCCTTTATTAATGTCAGCTGCAGCTGTGGGCCCCAATTTCCATCTGGACTGTGGCTCTGGAGGAGGGGGTTAAGTCTTTTCACCTCCAAGCCATCTTACCAGTTGAATACAATGCTCCTCTTCAAGATGCTATTTGCCAAATGAGCTGGATGAAGTGCCTATTTGATCCTTCTGGAAACTGTTCATCTAAATTTGGCTTGGTTGCCAAGGATTAGGTAGCAAATTAAAATACCATTACCCACCATTGGGATGGTGTGGGCTGTAAGTCCGATCAATCAATACTTTCAATCAATCAGTCTTTCTTATCAAGGTGTTGCTATGGGTTATGTATTGATTGATCAGATTTATAGCCCACACCATCCCAAAGAGAGTGGGTAACAGTTTTTTTAATTTGCTACCTAATAATTTACCTAATTTATATGCCTAGGAGGAGGAGAAGCTTTAACTGTAGATAAAATGCACACATCCACCACCAACATCAGCATTAAGAAAATTGGTAAAACATCCACTGTCTTTATTCAGACTGCCTGATCACGCCAGTCATTCACCACCTGAAATGGCCCTAAGCATGTATCAGAAGGGATGGCTGAGAGAGATTCCTTTTCAAGGAAAGCCTTTAAAAAGGACTCTATTTGTGCTCTGAAATCCTGACTTATATACATGCTGCCCTTGAAAAAATGACATCTGACCCTAAGTGCCTCAGAGGCATTTTAAACTGTGTATGATGAGTGATCAGGCACAAAACAAAGACATTTTTAATTTTTTCCCCAAAGCAACTCTTGAATGGAGAACTGTCATTGTGTAACTAATCCATCACTTCCCCCTTCAAATTTTGAATAAATCTTGACTCCATGGTTGGGATAGGGAAGAAATTTGATTCAATTTACATTTGAAGGTGAATCTTATCCAATCCACACTTTCTAAAACAATATAAGAAGCCATCCATAGAAATTTGCACTTCTCTGACCAAACCGTTTTTACAAAAATACATATATTAGGAGTAAGTGTGCACAAAAATGAATATATTAGTGAAAATAACATACAAAAATACATTAAATTAGGAGATTTTTTCTGGAAAAATTATTTATTAGGAGAAATTTGCACTGAGATGCTGAAGAATTTTCATGAGGTGTTTTGTGTTTTTTTGGCTGCAGAAATGTGGAAACCTAAATTTAAGATTGGAAAAATGAGAAATTGAGAACTGAAATTGACAGATCCTTTCATCCCTACTCCAGGGTGACCAGACCCTCTCTCACACACACACTCACTCACACAGTCTCCCTTAGTTACTAAAGGTTAGTACAGGGACAGGGAACCTGTGGCTTTCCTGGTATTGTTGGACTGCAACTCTCATTGGTTGTGCTGGTTAGGGCCGATGGTAGTTGTCACTCAAAACATCTGCAGGGCACCAATTTGGGAAAGATTGCTCCAGCTCTACACTTATTAATAGGAGTCCCCCCTCATAATTGTACCCATTATCTTTTGTCACAGAAGAAGTATACGCAGGGGTTACCCTTTTATCTTCACAACAACCCTGTAGGGTAGGCTAATCTGAGAGATAACTTGCTCAAGCTCCCAGGACAAGCTTCAGGGTTGGGAGAAGATTTGAACACAGATCTCTGGTCCAAATCCAACACTGTGTCCATATAAATGTTCACTCCAAGGAGAGGGGGAGGAATCACCATTTCTTCAGCCATTTACTACCAGGAACATTTGAAGAAGTTACTGGAAGCTACCGTACAAGCAAATTCAAATGGTGTGTATGTATGGGATTGTATCTAGATCTGAACCAAAAGTACTCACTTTGCTTCATGAACCCTTGCAGTGGCATCAAATACTACACCCTGTATCCCTACCCTTTCCAGCAATGCTTAAAAAACAAGGTTTACATCTTCATTAACGTTGCCCTCACTTAAACTTCATCTGACTTGCTCAAGGCCATGTCATAGCCAGATCTGATTGGGTATATATATTGTAGGATTCTCCCATTCACATGATCAAATCAGGAAGAGCGAAGAAACCATTAAGAGAAAGGTTGTGTGTGCCAGATACAGGAAGAAAGAGCAACAAACAATCAGAAAAAGGGGAACATACTTTAAAAGAAGGGTTTTTGGGGGGTGGGGGGATATTTTTGCACTGAAGTGCTACTTTTGACCAAAATATCAAAATGGGAGACTATTCAGTGAAGTCCTACATATGGTTGTGAGTACAACAGATTCATTTCAGCAGTCCTGCTAGCTAAGAGGTAGAAGAGGGTGTTTTTTTCTGAATTAAAATTGGAGGGACACTTCACTTGTATACTTAAAATTGGGTTTGCTTTTAGGGCATATGATTATTGCTTGTCCTCAGAGGTCCCCACCTCCTGTGTTTCCCTGACAAGAGTCACTGTTTTGCGGCATGCCTTCTCTTAGGGCATGCCTTCACTAAGGGCAGGTAATCCTTCATCCTCTCTGCAGTGCACTGGGGGAGAGTGAGCGCTTTAAAAAAGTGTGACCGTACATGATTCTTGAACATATGTATAGATGTGCCCCCAGATTATGCCCAGCTCACACAACCACAACAACGCAAGCACAGGTTTGTTTAGCTAACAGCACACCCGCATTACGGGTTGTATTCACAATAGTGCTAAGGTGAACATTCTATCAGTATAAGGATTGCTTCTTGTGCAATGGAACGGCCTCCCCCCTTCCCCCCCAAATCTATTCTGGGTTTCCCCCAACCATCCTCAGCACATTTGTGCATGGTATGGGGCAGGTGCAAGGGGAGGAGAGGGGAGAAAGAGTCCCTGCATTAGTGCTAACCCTTGCACACACACACTCAACTATTTAAGTGAATATACCATCCACTATATTTATAGTGCTGTTATATCACTTTAACAGTCATAGCTTGCTCCAATGAACCCTGGGAACTGTAGTTTGTTAAGGATGCTGTGGGTTGATAAGAGACCCATCACAGAGCTGAAGTTCCCAGGACCCTTAACAAACTACAGTTCCCAGGTTTCTTTGGGGGAAAGCCATGACTGTCAAAAGAGTGCTTTAAATACGTGGTGTGAATGTGACCCTACCACCAAATGAAGCCGTGTTTTGCATTTGGGATCCTGAGCAATTAAATGGACATACCAGTGGAGGCTGGTCTATTGGGGTTACTGGGACACCAACTTCAGTCTGCTCTCAGCCAACCCCCAACCTGTCTGCCTTCTTACTTTCAACCAGACAGGAGGCGGCTCTGGCTCCACCTTCCATCCCACCAATACCAATGAACACCAGCCACCAGCCAACACCAACACCGTGCACATCAGAAACACTTGCAGAAGTCATGATTTGAACAACAGAAGCTGCCTTATACCAGATCAGCTTTCCTGCCCCAGTATTGCCTACTGGAGCTGGCAGGGTCTCTAGGTTCTCGGGTGCTAGAAAGGTCTTCTATTACATCACCTGCTATCTAATCCTTATTAAACTAGAGGGCCAGCCAAGCACTGAACTCAGGGCATTCTACATGCAGAACAATGAATAATTAATAATAATAATAATAATAATAATAATAATAATAAATTTAATTTATGTGTCGCCTATCTGGCCAGTGGCCACTCTAGGCGACGTACATACAATAAATATAGCAGAATACAATATAAAAATACAGTGAAATATATAAATATATATATCAGCTCTACCACTGAGCTGCAGTCCCTCCCCCTGAGCTGACTGACCCGAACTATGACAACAGGTTGAAAACCTCTCTGGACTAGTGGACAGGGAAGCCATGATGACACCTGTGTTCCAGCTGTAGCAGAGAATGGCTCCTTGTATTTTGGGGGAAGACAAGATCAAGATTGACCTTCATAAATCTTTCAGCTGCACCCTTTGGGTTTTTGCTCAGCTGAAATAGAAGTTGCTTGCTCAACACATTTTCCCAAACCTGTGCCAGTTCACCGGGTGATCACCTTCCCAAAACATTTGCGGCAAAACGCCTGGCAGGTGTTGAATATTCACAAACCTCTACTAGCCACAAGGGTGTGAGGGGGCAGGGAATGAATATTAATATGCATAGCAAAGCCAAGGGCCGAGTGAAATTTGTATTCAAAAGCAAAATGAAAGCAGCTGGTAACTCTCTTGCATGCTGATGATTTCCAAGCCCCCTGGCCATATGGGAACCTAGCATTGTATAGCCAGCAGAGCACACACATTCTCACCCTAAATAATAGCTTCTCAGGAGCTCTCTGTTAAGCTGAAAATGACAGGCAGTTCACCAGTGGCAGTGAGCACAAACTGCAGGAGCTTCCTGGTCTTCTATAGCTTAAGCTCCATTCAAATGCATGAGAGCAGTAAAGGAATGTCCTTATGAGCAGGGTAACGTATGTGACATGAGTCTGTAGAAATCCAGAAAAGGTTATAGAGTTGATTTGTTTCATTTAGACCCCACCTCTTCTCCAAGGACCTCAAGGTGGCATACATTTTTCCCCACCCTCCATTTTAATGCCACAACATCCCTGTGAGGTAGGCTGAGACCCTGTGCTACTGGTCACAAAAGAATTCAGCTTCCCAAGAATCTCAGCTTTCTTTCTTTTCTTTTTTAAATGCAAGTTTCTATCCCCTGTGATGAGTTTGAGCATATATACTCACTTAGCTTTAGGCAGCTTGACATTATTGGCTTTCTTTCTTTCTTTCTTTCTTTGATTTACATCCCGCCCTTCCTCCCAACAGGAGTCCTTTTTAAAAAAGGGTATTAAAAAAACCCATTCTGAAAGGCCAAGAAGCTTGCAATGGAACCAGTTGTAACTGATGTACGTGCATTTATAATGTCCTGTGTCTGACGCCTCCTGACAGTCACATAAAAAGGGAAGTTTTGTGGATTTTCTTTAGTCTGCCTCCCCACTCCAGATTCTCAGTTTGCAACAACATCTCAGGTGAAGTCCAGAGCACTGTCTTGTCCCATCATGTTGGATGAGTTTCAGTTGGTAGGACTTGAGGACAGAGTTTGGAAAAGTTACTTTTTTGAACTACAACTCCCATCAGCCCAATCCAGTGGCCATGCTGGCTGGGGCTGATGGGAGTTGTAGTTCAAAAAAAGTAACTTTTCCAAGCTCTGCTCGAGGACATGGACAAGGCACTTGGTTTGGGTCAGGCAGCCACATGTGCTCGTGACCTTTGCCCTTCATAGCTGATAAAAACTAGCAAGGAAGAGAAGGCTGGTTAGGCCAGGGAGATGATTAATGCCTCATTGTGAGGATGGGCAAGAATTTTGATTCAGTTTGCATTTCAAGCTGAATCTATCAAATTTGCAATTTCTGAAATAATAAGAGAACCGGATCATAGCCATCCTCCAAAATTCACACTTATTCGAATTTTGTGATGCATATGTTAGAGGAAAGTGTGCATAAAAATGAATATATGAGTGAAAATAACATGCAAAAATGTGTATGTTAGTCAAAACTGCCTTCAAAATGCATTTATTAGGAGAAATTTAGACTAAAATGATGGAAAATTTTCATGAGGATTTTTTTAAAATAAGTAAATTGCTGCAAAAATGTGGAGAGCTGAATTTAAGACTGGAAGAATGGAAAACCGAGAGAACCAAAACTGACAGGTCTTCCCATCCCTACTTGCAGTGGTAATACCTCTCCTTAAGAAACCCTCCCTGGATCTGGAAAATCTAAATAATTATCGGCCAGTCGCTAATGTTCCCTTCTTGGACAAGGTTCTGGAGCACATGGTTGCAGGCCAGATCCAGGCTCCCTTGGATGAAACCAATTGTCTAGATCCATTTCAGTTGGGGTTTAGACCCAGTTTGGTCACAGAAACTGCCTTGGTCACCCTGTATGATTACCTAGGCTGGTAGAGAGATAGTGTGTTCCTATTAATCCTCCATGATCTCTCAGCGTCTTTTGATAGCAACAACCATTCTTCTGGAGCAGCTGTCCAAGTTGGGGGTGGATAGTACTGCTTTGCAGTGATTCAGGTCCTACTTGGATATTTGTTCTCAGAGGGTGGTGCTTGGGGAGTAGTATTTGACCCCATGGAGCCTTCAGTATGGGGTTCTGCAGTCTTTGATTTTATTCCCCATGCTGTTTAACATCTACATGAAACCAGAGTTTTCATCTGGAGAGTTGGAGTACATTGTCAGCAATATGCTGATGACACACATCTCCAGGTATGTCAGTGGATGTGCTAGACTGATGACTTGCCTCAGTAATGGACTGGATGAGAGCCAATAAACTGAAGCTCAGTCCAGACAAGGCTGAGGCACTGGTTAATGGATGGTTTGGTTCCCTAGACTGGATGGAGGGGATATGGCCTACTCTTGATGTGGTTACACTCCTTCTGACAGGGCAAGTCCATAGCTTAGGGGGTACTCCTGAATTAATTACTGTTGCTTGAGGCCCAAGTGGCCTCAGTAGTGAGGAGTGCCTTCCATCAGCTTCAGCTGGTGGCTCAGCTATGACACTATCTGGACAGAGATAGCCTGACGTCTGTTGTCTACACACTGGTAACCTCTAAGCTATGTGTTATATGTGGGGCTGCCTTTGAAGACAGTTTGGAAACTGCAGCTGGTGCAGAATTCAGTAGCCAGATTGCTCACCAGGCCAAGATGATCTGAGCACATAACACCTACTGTGGCCTTGGTTGGCCCTGACTGTTCCTGTGTGGCTCGCATTGACTGGCTGCCTCCCCCCTCTGCCTTCCTCCTCCTTGCAGGAGATGTTCTAAAGGGGAGGACAGGAGGACACTTGGCAACCCATGGGGGGGTGGAGAGGGGAGGCTTAGCAACACACAGTCAGGGGAGGAGAGGAGAGAAAAAGGCTTGGTGACCTGCGGGGCGGCGGCTTGATGATCTGGCTGTGGAGGGGAAGGCTTGCTGATTGACAGAGGAGTGGAAGCTGGCTTGCATTGGGTTAGTGAGGCAGTGGCCAGAGCTCTGCAGCAATACCTGGGGGTAGTGGGGGTAGTGAGAGGATGGGTGGTATCTGTGGTTCGCATTCCTGGGGTTAGGTGGTAGGGTTGGTGTGCAAAGTGTGCAGGGGTGAAGCCCCTAGTTTAAAAAAAGAAAAGAAAAACAGGTGTAACAGGTGTTAACATGTTTTCTGTCTCTGGATGGATGGATGGATTTATCTATTTATTATTTGATTATGTCCTGCCTTTCCTCCCAGCAGGAGCCCAGGGAGACAAACAAAAGCACTAAAAACACTTGAAAACATCATAAAAACAGATTTTAAAATACATTAAAACAAATAATCTTTAAAAACATTTTTTTAAAAAGCTTTGAAGACATCTTAAAAAGGAAAAAAGAAAAAAGGTTAAAAACATTAAAAACAAAAAGTTTACAGATAAATTAAAAAGCAATTCCAACACAGACACAGACTGAGATAAGGTCTCAACTTCAAAGGCTTGTTGAAAGAGGAAAGTCTTCAATAGGCACATAAAAGATTACAGAGATGGCGCCTGTCTAATATTTAAGGGGAGGGAATTCCACAGGATAAGTGCTGCCACACTAAAGGTCCGCTTCCTATGTTGTGCAGAACGGACCTCCTGATAAAATGGTATCTGCAGGAGGCCCTCACCTGCAGAGCGCAGTGATTGACTGGGTCTATAAGGGATAAGACAGTCTTTCAGGTATCCTGGTCCCAAGCTGTATAGGGCTTTGTACAGCAAAACTAGAACCTTGAACTTGTCCCGGTAGCAAATGGCAGCCAATGCAGTTCTTTCAGCATCAGGGTGACATGTTGGAGATACCCTGCCCCAGTGAGCAGTCTCACTGCCGCATTTTGCACCAGCTGCAGCTTTCAGACCAACCTCAAGGGCAGCCTCACACAGAACGCATTACAGTAATCCAGCCTGGAGGTTACCAGTGCATGGACAACAGTGGTCAGGCTGTCCTGGTCCAGAAACAGCCACAGCTGTCTTACCAGCCAAAGCTGGTAAAAAGCACTCCTAGCCACTGAGGTCACCATGGCTTCTAGTGACAAAGATGAATCAAGGAGCATCCCCAAACTACAGTCCTGCTCTTTCAGAGGGAGTACGACCCCATCCAAAGCAGTCAACTGACCAATTATCTGAACTCAAGAACCACCAACCCACAGCGCCTCTGTCTTGCAAGGATTCAGACTCAGTTTATTGGCCCTCATCCAACCCACCACCGAGTCCAGGCAGCGGTCCAGGGCTTGCATAGCCTCTCCCGATTCAGATGTTACAGAGATATAGAGCTGGGTATTGTCAGTGTACTGCTGACATCTTGCCCCAAATCTCCTGATGACCACTCCCAAAGGCTTAATATAGATGTTAAACAGCATGGAGGACAAGATGGGTTGGTAATTGTCACAGACCAATGGGTTAAGAGTGGGCTTTTTCTGGAGCAGTCAGATCACTGCCTCTTTCAGGGCAGCTGGAACCACTCCCTCCCACAATTATGTGTTGACCTCACCCTGGATCCACACAGTCAAACCTCCTTGGCAAGCTTTAAGAAGCCAAGAAGGGCAAAGGTTGAGAGGACACATTGCTGGCTGCATCATCACAAGCACCTTGTCTACATCATCAGGCCACATCAGCTGAAACCATTCCCAAGAATGAAGCAGATGTTGCACTGGATACCTCATTGGGGACTACAGTAGATGTGGATGGGGCATCAAGACTGTTACGGAGGCGAGCAACTTTACCCTCAAAGTACCTTGCAAACAATTTACAGTGGGCCTCCGAAGGGTCTAAAATTCCATTTCCTGGAGTTGATGCCAACAGACCCCTGACAATACGGAAAAGCTCCACTGGATGGCTACTTGAGGATGCGATGGAGGCAGAGGAGTGGGCCTTCTTCACCGCCCTCACCACTGCACAGTAGGCATGGTTATGATGTTTTACTCATGCCCGATCAGCCTCACAGCACATCTTTCGCCACTTGTGCTCTAGCTGTCATCCAGCCTGTTTCATTGTCCTTAGCTCACTGGTGTACCAAGGTGCAAGCCGGGCTCCACAATGCCAGAGGCATTGCTCAGGGGCAACTGTGTCAAGAGCCTGACGTCCCTCGCTGTTCCACAGGGTCCAACATTGATCCAGAGGGGATCCCACAAATTACAGGCCAGTTAGCTTAACTTCTGTCCCTGGAAAACTGGTAGAAAGTATTATTAAAGCTAGATTAACTAAGCACATAGAAGAACAAGCCTTGCTGAAGCAAAGCCAGCATGGCTTCTGCAAGGGAAAGTCCTGTCTCAGTAACCTATTAGAATTCTTTGAGAGTGTCAACAAGCATATAGATAGAGGTGATCCAGTGGACATAGTGTACTTAGACTTTCAAAAAGCGTTTGACAAGGTACCTCACCAAAGACTTCTGAGGAAGCTTAGCAGTCATGGAATAAGAGGAGAGGTCCTCTTGTGGATAAGAAATTGGTTAAGAAGCAGAAAGCAGAGAGTAGGAATAAATGGACAGTTCTCCCAATGGAGGGCTGTAGAAAGTGGAGTCCCTCAAGGATCGGTATTGGGACCTGTACTTTTCAACCTGTTCATTAATGACCTAGAATTAGGAGTGAGCAGTGAAGTGGCCAAGTTTGCTGACGACACTAAATTGTTCAGGGTTGTTAAAACAAAAAGGGATTGTGAAGAGCTCCAAAAAGACCTCTCCAAACTGAGTGAATGGGCGGAAAAATGGCAAATACAATTCAATATAAACAAGTGTAAAATTATACATATTGGAGCAAAAAATCTTAATTTCACATATACGCTCATGGGGTCTGAACTGGTGGTGACCGACCAGGAGAGAGACCTTGGGGTTGTAGTGGACAGCACGATGAAAATGTTGACCCAATGTGCGGCAGCTGTGAAAAAGGCAAATTCCATGCTAGGGATAATTAGGAAAGGTATTGAAAATAAAACAGCCGATATCATAATGCCGTTGTATAAATCTATGGTGCGGCCGCATTTGGAATACTGTGTACAGTTCTGGTCGCCTCATCTCAAAAAGGATATTATAGAGTTGGAAAAAGTTCAGAAGAGGGCAACCAGAATGATCAAGGGGATGGAGCGACTCCCTTACGAGGAAAGGTTGCAGCATTTGGGGCTTTTTAGTTTAGAGAAAAGGCGGGTCAGAGGAGACATGATAGAAGTGTATAAAATTATGCATGGCATTGAGAAAGTGGACAGAGAAAAGTTCTTCTCCCTCTCTCATAATACTAGAACTCGTGGACATTCAAAGAAGCTGAATGTTGGAAGATTCAGGACAGACAAAAGGAAGTACTTCTTTACTCAGCACATAGTTAAACTATGGAATTTGCTCCCACAAGATGCAGTAATGGCCACCAGCTTGGACGGCTTTAAAAGAAGATTAGACAAATTCATGGAGGACAGGGCTATCAATGGCTACTAGCCGTGATGGCTGTGCTGTGCCACCCTAGTCAGAGGCAGCATGCTTCTGAAAACCAGTTGCCGGAAGCCTCAAGAGGGGAGAGTGTTCTTGCACTCGGGTCCTGCTTGCGGGCTTCCCCCAGGCACCTGGTTGGCCACTGTGAGAACAGGATGCTGGACTAGATGGGCCACTGGCCTGATCCAGCAGGCTCTTCTTATGTTCTTGTGTTCTTATGTATTGTATCTAATGCTGCTCACACTCAGAGCAGACCCATTGAAATAAATGCACACAACTAAAGCTGCAGTCCAATACATGTCTACACAGAAGTAAGCTCCATTGAGTTCAATGGGGCTTACTCCCATGTAAGTGTATATTAGATTGCAACTTAACTTAGGATGCCTTGAACAAAAGGTTTTTAAAACTGGTTTAGTAATTCTACCCAAGCCAAGCTGTGATGAAGGAATCTGGTGCCTTCTGAAATCATCCTTTGTTTTATTAAGCAGTGCACTACATTTTGTTCCTTTCTTCTCTAAAATAATAAAATATTTCATTTAATAAAGGGTATGATTTTGCAGTCTCGTTTTATGGATGTGACTGTCTAGATTGCTTAGTGGCATTCTCAGAAAAAAACATTTTGCCCAGATCAGTCCAGGGGAAGCCAAAATGCATTCTCCTCTCCTCCCCTCTCCCCCTCTAGCATCTGATTTTTTCAGACCTCCAGAGTGGTCTGTTTAAAGGAGCCAGGATTGCCTGTCTTCCTGACATAATTAAAGACAGGCTTGTGGTGGCAATAAAGAGCAATATTAGAGACAGCCTTTGCCAGCAAGTTAAGACACTGCATAGACTTGGACTGAATGCTTTTACTCTGTTGTAAATGGACCCAGGAGGATAAAGGCAATGAAAAGTAGAACAAAGCATATCTCGCTATGGCTGTAAAGATATTTTTGAAATTGTATAAGCAACTGGAGAAGGGTGGTGTCATAACAAGCAGGGGCATTGCTATGGGACGTGGTCCCCAGTTATTATTTGCCCCAAAGGTTTCTGGATGGTTAATGAATTTGGTGAAACTGAATTGGGGGGGTTGTTCCGGGTTACTGAGTAGGGTATTAATCTGAGGAAGTAAATTAATTTAAGGTTACTTTATCTAGAGATGATTTGGAGGTAGTGAATTAGGTCATTGAAAGGGATTTGAATTAATTTGGAAGACAACCTGTTGGGGAATGGATGAGAGCTAAATGAAGAGGAACTGGGTGGTGGGGTGCAAAGTAATGGAAGCATTTATTTTGGGGTGATTTGGATGGGAAATTGGTTAGCTTGCCTTCTATGACACTAGGGTTGCCAGGTCCATGGCCTGAGACTGATCCTGTATCTTTAGGAGAAGAGAAAGTCAGCCAAGTGCCGGTGTTCTTGCAACACTGTAATGGGAAAAACCACAAGGTGGAATTCTCCCTTTCCCCTGCCCAACTTTTAAAGATACAGAAGACCTCTTGGTTGCCAGGCCCAGCAGGCACCCGGTTGGCAATCCCTGATTTATTGAACAATACGTTTGGTGCCCAGTGAACTGGGCAGGGCTAGTGACCTGTATAGCTCTTTGCTCCAACATGTGACCAAGAGAAGCTGGATGAGGTATGTAAAAAAAAAGAGAAACCAGGTATAACTGCTTCATTTGCATAATTTATGCAGGCCATACAATTCAGTAATAGAATTTGAGTAATTTTGGAGCAGGAAATATGACATCAGAGCAACCACCCCCCACTGTGTATATGTATGTATCACACAGTACACTCTCAGGCTGGCTCCAGTGTTAGGATGCTCTTTGTGATTTCTTTTGAATCGGAGCCTACCGCCAGGAAACACAACAGTAAGAGAATGGCTCTGACAACAGGCTGCAACCTGCCCACTTCGGCATTCTGCGCACTGCTGTAAACTTGGCAGTTACATGGGAAGAACCCTCCCTTTCTGTGCAGTGAGCTGTTGGACATGAAACAATTAGCTGCAGGCAGCCAGCAAGGGCTGCCAATTAGTGGTCACCAAGAAGCAGGGTGCACAGGACCAAGGGCAGAGCAGATGGGCCAAAGGAGAAGAACACACGCACACACACACACTGCCTAGAAGGTGCTCATCTGAGATTGCAAGACACTGTTAGCAAGATGAGCAAGTCTGCCTCATGGGTGCACTAAGAAAAGACGTCCACGTGGTCATTTTTTGGTGCCTATTTATGTTTCCAGTATCTACAATTTGTTCCCATCGTCTTAGCACAAGTCTGAAACATCAGATTGGTTTCAGAAATGGAATCTGGAAACATGCAGAGAAGGAAATCTGAAGAAGATGATCGATAAAGCTCATGCCAGCTGCTGCACCAGATGAAAACACACACAAGTTCCCTTTAGTATGTAAAGCCCTTAATATCTTGGGACCAGTTTGCTTGAGGGATCACCTCATCCCATATATGCCTGCTTGACTGCTTTGATCTGTGGAACTGGCACTGTTACAGGTGCCATATAATATTTATTCCTCCCTTGTAAGAAATTGATATTTTAGTGTGGCAGCACCTATATTCTGGAACTCCCTACCGATTGACACCGGGCACGTACCTTCACTGTAGTCTGTTTGGTGCCTGCTAAATATGTTTTTGTTCAGGCAAGCCTCTCCAGACATGTAGAAGCTGACATGTGCTTTCATCTATTTTTAGCTTAACTGATTATTTTAATTATATTTTGATTTTTTTTAATTTAAAAACTCTGTTTTTAACTTTGGGCTGAATTCAACTAACTTTTACTCAGAGCAGACGCACCTAAGTTAGTCATGGCTGTTAAATTCAATGGATCTACTCTGAGTAATAGTTGAATACAAACTTCTGTCTTTTATTGACAATTGTAGTGCTTATTTTTTTGTCAACCACTTAGAAGTTCTGTTGACAGTCAAGTGGTATATTTTGTTGTTGTTATGTGCCTCCAAGTTGACTACGACTTATGGTGACCCTATGGATCAGCGACCTCCAAGGGCATCTCTCATGGACCACCCTGAAGTCGTATATAACTTTTGTTAAATGAATAAAAATAAAACAGAGACCCCCTTGCTCTTCAAAAGCTTTCCATAGTCTTAATGGCAGGCACAGGCACCAGCTTATTTTTTAGGGCTCATCCATATTAAAGTCTTGAACAGGATAGGCAAAAATGCCAGGCCCGCTTGAAGATGCCTATAGTGGGATCTAGAGGCTCCTTTCAGATTAGAGAGACACAAAAAGTTCCTAGCAGGGAGAAACATCAAGCCATGTAAATTGTTCACAAGGTAGATGAGGATTCCCTGTTGCTCAGAGTAGGGTTGCCAGCTCTCCAGTTTTCACCTGGAGACTCCAGATCTTGGGGGCCTCTCCGGGTTTCTGGGTGAGTCATCTTAATCTTTGGACTCTTAGCTTTCATTTTTTTAAAAAAAAAGTTTCTAGGTGGTCTGGTTCAAGAGATACACAACAAAATGTCAGCTGCCCCCTTGCAACTTCAGTTAGAAGCCATCTGCTCTAATCTCTGCCCTTTCAGGTTTTTAGCCAATAAGTGAAGTCAGGGCTGTAATTGACAAGAGATTTGTTGACCTCCAGGCAAGAGCTAGATCCTTTGCAAATCTTGAAAACAGCTTCCTTTTCCTGTACGTCAGAAGTTGCGTGAGTGTATAATATGTTATACTTTTCTAATAATAAGGAGTCAAACAAGTTTAAATTTTACTGGCCTGTTGAAAAGGGTTTATTTGTCTAATTCATAGCCTGGTTTGAAAACCTTCCCAATATGAAATTTAATCCATTACCCACTTTTCTGGAAGTAAAGCTGCAATGCTAATCCCACATACCTGGGAGTAAACCCCACTGAATTCAGTAGTGCTTACTTTTGAGTTAGACATGGTTACGATTGTGCTGTAAATAAATGGGACTTTTGAGTGACCATAACAAAGGATTGTGTTGTAAATCTTTCTCTCCGCCTCCAATCCTTTTTTAAAAGCAACTAAGTAGGGCTTACTTACAATTATTATTAGAATTAGAATTTATTATCCACGCTTAACCCAAAGGTCAATGCTTTTATTTGGTAGGAAACTAATGCTGCTTTTTAAAAATAAAATGTTCTGCAATGACTAATTGGTTTTGACAATAAACTATAATACAGGGTGTATGTATTTTTACATCTTCAATGTGTGTGTATATGGAATCTTACAATAATGTGAGGTAAGGTTGGAAACCAAGGCAGCTTATAACAAGTAATAAATCCATTTAAAATCCAATAACCATAAAGCAAGTATAAACAGTTGCAAAACAGTTTAAAGTGGCATGATTCTGAATTTTGGGTTAGATGAGTGAAGTTCCTTATCATTTGAGGTTGCACACTGTGCACACTTCCGTTTGAATACATTGGGACTTGCTTCTGAGTAAACATGCATAAGATTACATTATAAATATCTTTACAGATTGTGTAAATAATATATATCTTTGACATGTGTGCTTATATACATATTTTTTCATACTATGACTCAATATGTATCTGATTTCACACTATGGTTATATGTTATTATTTCCTCTACATTTTAAATATGCCCTTCTTGCTTGGGATGGTCATGGTCCCACTCCCTTATTTTCACCCTGAGGAGAAGATTAGGCTGAGAGATGGTGAGTAGCCCATGGTTACTAAGCAAACTTTGTAGCTAATTTCCATTTAAAAAAATAATTAAAATGATTTATACACAAGCAAAGTTTATGAAGTAATGCAGATCCACATAATACATTTAAAGCACATCCAGCTCACATTTAAAGTGCATGACTTCCCCCAAAGAATCCTGGGAAGTGTAGTTTCCCCCTCACAGTTATAGTTCCCACCACCCTTAACAAACTACAGTTCCCATGATTCTGTGATGGGATTGATGTGCTTCAAATGTATGTTGAATGTGCTTTAAATGCATGGTGTGGATCTGCCCTAGGTATGTTGTGCATTCATTAAGGAATTGAAAAGAACAATTTTAAAAGACAATTTTTAAAGAGGGGGAGGACTGTAGTTCAGTGGTAGGGCACATGTTTTGCACACAAAGGTCCAGAATCCAATCTCTGAAAAAAACTATTGCCTGGAATCCTGGAGAGCCAATGCTAGTCCATGTCATCAGTACTGAGCTAGATAGTACTAAATGGCCTGAGTTGATATAAGAGGAAAGAGACCCAAGGGCCACAATGACTCTGAAATTTATTTATGTATTTTACTTACACCATTTATATACCACTTTATTGTAAAAAAAACCTCAAAGTGGTTTATGGAAGGAATTAAAACAATAAAATTATTGGCAAAAACCATTAAAATAGGTATTTAAAAACATTCAAAATAGTAAAACCAATGAAGTTAAAAACAGATAAAAAGCATAATAGCTTTTACATGCCTGGGTAGGCTTGCCTAAACAAAAAAGTGTGTTTAGTACTCATAGGAATCTTGTTGTGGTTGGTATGATATTGCGTTTAGGGAATCATCACTGTCTTTTCTTTTTCTTTTTCTATTTGCATTTCATTTACCTCTGACCTCACCCCCTTACATCCATAAAAGCAATAACAGTGGTTCCATTTGGCCAGCTCAACCTCCTTAAACCCACTGATGATGCACTTTGTTGGTTGCATGATGGCTTGTTTCTTGCCCAATAGTGGCAAAAGAGAATTCACATATTGGGAAGTGTGGCTGTAATTGTTGTTGTTTCCAATCTACTGACAGTGAAGGTAGACCAAACCATGTGTGCTTTCTCTCTGTCAGTTATTACTCATTGGAATTGGGTTGGCTGTCAAAGTGAGTTTATAGCAGCCCACAAGATAGGCAGGAAAGGGTAGAGAATCTTCTTAACTCTTACTCTTTTCTCAAACGTCTCTCTGCAGGGAATGGTCAAGTCTGTACAGAGGTTTTGAGCAGACATGTTAAAAGTCAGGCAGGGCATTCCAGACAGGGGGTTGCCACAGCGGCGTCACTAGTGGGAGTGCGGGGGGGTGCGGACCTCTGGCGTGCACCCTCCCAGGGCATGGATGGGGGTGGCTGTTGTAGCGCGCATGTGCACGCACGCACTCACCACTTGCTCCAGGCTGGTGGTGGAAGGCCCATCCCGGCTTCACCGCCAGCGAGTGGGCTCCTGCTGTCGGTCTCACCCGCTCGCCTTAGAGGAGGAGTTGGCTGCGCTGACCCAGAGCGCTTCTCGGCTCCTTTGCTGGCCAACGGTGTGGGGCGGGGCGGCTCTGGGTGTCACCCCCCTCAGGGTGTCACCCGGGTGTGGTCTGCACCCTCCGCACCCTGGTTGTGACGCCCCTGAGTTGCCAACCCTGCTTTGATATTGACATTTTGCAGAGGATCTCTAGTCAAGCTGTACCAACAGCACAATCCTAACCATATGTACTCAAAAGTCTTGTTGGGTTCTATGTATGTAAGTATGTTTAGAACTGCAGCCTTCAGGGGCATCCATCTTTACTCCTGAGTGCTCCCATCTAATATCTCCACAACACTAGGCTTCCTTCTTCCTATCATAGCCGGTGACTGGCCTGGCCTGAGGGCACTTAAACCCTTCTTGCCAGAATCATAGACTAGATTAAATGTTCCCTATCCAGGCTCCCTACACAGGTGAAAAAGAACAATCCTATAACTTCAGATGGACCTAAGAACACCTTCATTTAGCTAAGTGTTCTACCTTAATTTCCAACTGGATAATTTTTGTATGTTTAAGTGGTATGCTTCAAGCAACTGTGGTTGATGCTTAGCATATCATGCTTAATAACATCATTAAGGCCCCGCCCCATGACATCACTAGGGCCCACCCCTGAAACCTCAGGTTTCGGGATGCTTCTGACCTGACAACCCTAGCTCAGAGTCTAATTTTAGATCAAGTCATCAAGTGACGTTCTATTCCAAATGGGATAAAATCCATCTGGACCTCAAAGTGGAGGTGTGCAGGTTAAATTTTATTCCATGAGAATGTTCATAATCATCCCTTTGGGTCTCTTTATCCCTGCTGGAGTCCTGGGGATTCATTCTCTCTGGCAATGGGCACAGGAAATGTATCTTGTTTTTCTCAGTCTCATAGGGTTGCCAGGTTCATGGCCTGAGACTGATCCTGTCTCTTTAGGAGAAGAGAAAGTCAGCCAAGTGCAGGTGTTCTTTCAACCCTGTAATGCAGCCTTTCCCAACCAGTGTACCTCCAGATGTTGTTGGACCACAATTCCCATCTTTCCTGACCATTGGCAATGCTGGCTGAGGCTGATGGGAGTTGTGGTCCAACAACATCTGGAGGCACACTGGTTGGGAAAGGCTGCTGTAATGGGAAAAACCACAAGGTGGAATTCTCCCTTCCCGCTGCACAACTTGTAAAGATACAGAAGACCTCTAGGAGGCCGCGGCTGGCAACCGAGAGGTCTTCTGTATTTTTACAAGTTGTGCAGGGGGAAGGGAGAATTCCACCTTGTGGTTTTTCCCATTACAGTGTTCCAAGAACACCTGCACTTGGCTGACTTTCTCTTCTCCTAAAGATACAGGATCAGTCTCAGGCCAGGAACCTGGCAACCCTATTTTACAGCATATTTAGGAAACGGAGAGAAATCAAAACCATTGGGGCAATCATAATCTAAAGCAAAAAGGCCACGGTGTGATTCTATGCACAATTATACAGAAAGTGAAGGCACCTGCAGACATCATTGCCTCTCCATATACATGGGGAAAGTGACTCTGTTGCTTAGCACAATCCAGGGATGGGGAGCTTCGGGCTCAGGATGCAAAGTGGCCCTCTTGGCCTCTCTGTCCTCCAAGCCTCAGGACCCTCTCTAGGCCATGCCCTCTCACCAGGCCACACATCTTACCAGCACTGCTTTCCACCCTCCTTGAGTGCTTTTGTGTGGCTGTTGGAATGTGTCCTTGAATGTGATAGCACCACTTGCTTTCCTTGATGGCAAGATGTTCGAGGGGGGTGTACTTCTGACTGTTGCGTCACTGGAATGTAGTTGTTATATCCATTGCTCTGTATGCTTTTGCCCTGTTCTCCCCTTCCATTTGTCCTCCATGAGGCTGTCCACATGACAATGTGGCCCTTGGTTTGAAAAAAGTTCCCTTGATGGGATGATTAAGATCTATTAACAAATGAGAAGGTTTTTTTAATTGAGGGTCCACCTCCCCTCTTTGTTGGAATCGTTATTTGTCCAAAGCAAGCTAGCATAAGTCAGGAGGTGTTTTTCCAGACCAGGGATGGGGAACCTGGCACCCTCCAGATATTACTGGACTTCAGCCCCCATCACCCCCAGCCAGCACGGCCAGTGATCAGGAATGATGGGAGCTGTGGTCCAGCAACATCTGGAGGGCAACAGGTTTTCCACCTGTGTTCTATGCTGCTGCTGCTGAATAAGCTACCTAACAAAGGATTAATGTCAGTCAGATTCCACATCCAGCTCTGGCTTGGTGTGAAATGAAATATTAATGCCTCCACGCTGATATTTCCTGCTAAAGAAGAATAATCTTAAAGCTTCTGCTAACATTTTCATGAGACTGTGCTAATCCTATTCTACAGAGACAAATTGAGATGTACACTGTATGACTTCCTTATCTTCCAGGTTTATTCTCACCCAAGAGACCATAGCAAACTATTTGTTGGAAAATGGAGATGGCTCCCTCCCTAGGATTGGTACAGCCGGAATAGCGTTAATGGGGCAAAAAACAAGTCATCAATGGGTAGCTGGCTGCTCCGAAGATGTGGGATGCAAGTCACATCCATCTGTAGGGAGGCAGGAGCTGTTTGCCGAACAAGAGAGTGCTCAAGCAGATTGGGGCTTGGGACAGCAGAGAAGGTATTGGCTCTGAGGGTGCTGCTGTTTTGCAATTAGTCTGTGTTTTTGCTCCTGTGCCCTCATGGCACAGGGTTGAGTAGGTACTTAAAAGGCACAGGGTCCTTTGACACAAATTTGCAAACTTGAATTTTATATGTACAGATACAAATACAGGCATCTGCATAAATTGAAATGGTGGGTAGGGGTCTCATTGGCATTGCACTTTGCAGCGTGCCCTGCTGCCCTGTAAGCAATTTTTTTTAATTATTATTTTTTTAAAAGGGAGGGGAAGGAGATCTGGCCCCCAGTGCAAAAAACCTAAGACTCAGGTTCTCTGGATCACCACCTAACACCAGTGCTCTGTGGTGTTTTCCCCCCTAAGCCTATAGATTGTTGAAATATTATTACACTGATGATTTACCTCTCTGGGGTTCTCACTTCCAATAGAAATCGATTTTGTAATAGGCTGCTCTGTATATCGCATTGTTTGGGAGAAGCATGGAATAACCTCCTTCAGTTAAGTTGCTTTTCTCTTTAAAGCCCAATAAAGCGTCTGGATTTCACCATCAGGCCCTGGATCTTGAATTTCCCATATCATCTGCGGGCTGGGCCTTCTCCCTCTTCCCGCTTACCTATAAGCTGTCTAGAGAGAAAGATATTTTGGGAAGATATTTCCAGGTTCTCCCCCCCCCCCCGCCACCACCACTAGGCACCTATGATTGGTTCCCCAGTGACTGGAATGTAAGGATTCTTGGCTGCAGTTTGTGGCTTCCTTGCAGGTTGGAGCCTTGTCCCCTATATCTTTATTATTTTTTCTTCTCCTTCAACAATCAACTATCAGGCGGTGGAACAGGGAGAAACTAAGCAGTGGGGTGGGGTGTGTGAACACCACAATCTAATGATTTTGCAAGCAGAAAGGAATGGAGAGAGGCACTGCAGCTTGCAAAGGAAGAGGCCTGTGCCCATTGGAACATCTGAATCTGTCTTATACTGTCTCAGGCCATTGGTCCATCTGATTGGCAGTGGCCCTCCTAGGTGTCAGGCTGGGGCCTTTCCCAGCTCCACTGGGAGATGGCATGGATTGAACTGGGGGCCTTTTGCATGCAAAGTATGTGCTCCTTACCACTGAGAGGCTCCTAAAAAGAAGCACAGGGAAAGTAATGGAGCCTGAAGACCTTTCCAAACTGCCAGCTACAATGTTTCATGTGAAATGTTAGCTTTATATGTGCAGGACACATATGGTTGTCTCTCCCCAGGAGGATCACAAAGGAGAGTGACACCACCCAAATCTGACGCCAAGGTGCATGAAAATATGTCCTTCCAGAATAATCAAAATTCCCTTTATTTGTTTTTGCATCCTTATCATGGTTGATTGTTCTGTGGACATCACATTGATTCCTGTACAGTCCTGGCTAAACCTGGGTTTCTGTCAATCCCAGATACAATGATTCAGACCTGCGCCCCAGACGGGATATCTCATGTGATTGCCGTGACACTTGAGTAATAGGCAGGCAGATTGGATGTGGCAGCAGAGATTGCAGCAACAGGCCAGAGTCGATCAGGCTTCACTCACAGCCATGACAGCACATTAAAAAGAAACCTAAAAGAAAAAGAGACCCCAGTGGCATGGACAGAGGAGAATAGCAGACATAGCTCAAGGTGATGTTCCTTTGACCTGCGAGCCGCTTCTTACATTACTTTTACCTGCTTGTAAGGTATCACTTTCCAAATCTCTGCACCACACCTTGACATAAGAAGCTGCACCTGTTGACATTCTTTCACTCTATAAACTCTTGATGACACCAGATAGCTAGTACCAACCATTACAAGCCCTAGGGACTGTAATATTGCAAGGCTGACCATTCTTTTAAGCCAGGGGTGGGGAACTTGTGGCCCTCTAGTTAACTCCCAACAGCTCCAGCCAGCATGGCTAATGGTCAGGGAACATGGGAGTTGTAGACTAGTAACGTCTGGAGGGCCATAGGTTCCCCACCCCTGTTTTAAGAAGACCCAAAGCCCTGGAATAAACTCCTGTGTTTCCAGTACTTGGTTAGAAATAATGTTGCAGAGGCCCCCTCAAATAAGGGTTGGTTCTGTTGGAAGTGTGGCAAGAACAATTCCTATTTGATTCTCTTTGCATACCTAAGGGGAGATAGAGAGATAGTCCTCCAGCTGGCTACACTGCTTGTTCTTACCTATGTTCCTCTATCAATTTCCCCATTGTAAACTGATACACTCAGGGGGCTGACCTCACTTCCATCCTCTCCTTCCTTCTTTTTCTCAGACCAGCCGAGGGAGAGCAGACATCAATTGTCTCTCTTCTCTAGCATGGGAGCAATGACCAACCCTGGTCATTATGCTTCCAGCTTAGGTAGTTAGCTAAAACCAGAGCCTTTCCTATCCAGTATGTATTTCTATTAATAGTTTTTTTCTTATTTTACTAAGTCTAAAGTCTCAGTGATTCAAAGCAAGGTAAAAGCGTGCTTTCTCTCAGGTAAAACACACACGCTAAACCCTGCTAATTTTACCAGTACTCCAACAGGTTCATGCATGCATGTTTATAATTGATTGACAACAGCATGGTTGACAAGCCAGGATAAGCCGTCACAGATCTGACCACCACCACAGATACAGCTAGTTTCTAAGATGCAACCTGGAGGTGTTGCATGTCCCTTTAATCCAATAAGGCTGTAGGAGATCACGCAGCTATACTCCACCCTCCTCCCATGCCTGTTATAGCAGTTCTATCCCATTGAGAACCAGTGTGGCACAGTGAGTTGAGGGTTGGACTAAGACTGAGGAGGCCCAGGTTCTAGGCCCCACTCAGTCATGATGCTTGGTGGGTGACCTTGATTCAGTCATGATCTCTCCATTTACTCCACTTCACAGAATTATTGTAATGATAAAATGGTGGCGGGGGGAGGGACAGAAGAGTCATGCATGCTGCCTTGGAGGAAGGTGGGATAAAAATAATAATCAATAAATAAAATATTGTGCAGCCTTGTGAATATTAAATGAAACAGTGTCTTGGGGTTGCAGCATAGCTACCCTACTCAGAAGGTTCACTTCATTTACATGCATTATGTGTTTGTATTTTATCTTAAGTCGCTTCGAAACTGTTTTTGACTAACACATGTAATAAATAATAATAAAATCATCAGCTAAAATAACACAAAAGGAGACAGTTCACTTGCTTGTTTGAAAGCCAGAGAGTGGTAAATGATCAAGTGAGAAGACATCAAATGATTCACACATGCACGTGTGAATCAGCTGGGAGTCTGTCTCGGTCTAACAAAAACTCTGTGAAGAATGTGAGGAGAAACTGACTTTAGCCTGATTATATCCCAGGCAAAATACATGAACTGGTGGAGAAATTAGGCCTAGTTTGGGAGAGAAAGTGTTCTACCTGATAAAGCGATCTCTAAGGAACTGGATGCTTTATCTTCTGATCTCAGTGCTGAGATTGGAAGATTAAACCCCTCTGTCTGCTCTTTAGAGATCCTCTCAAAAGAGCGGCCAGAGGGCTCATTTATCTACAACTATAGTGCTTAAATTGGAGATAAGCCCTTTGTCTGCTCTTTATGAGTAAAAAGTAGTATTTTCCCACCTCAGCGCTATAATGAGGGTGGGGGGAAATGTTGCCTTTTACTTTGTGTGGATCTTTCTATGCAGAATAAAAGGTCAACTTTCCAGCCCTTCCTATCCCAGGGCTGGAGTGGAAAGGGCTGGAAATGCTGAGTGTGTGTGTGTGTGTGTGTGTGTGTGTGTGTGTGTGTGTGTGTGTGTGTGAGAGAGAGAGAGAGAGAGAGAGAGAGAATGTATGAGTTGTTGGATTTTTTGTGTGAGTTTTTTAATAATATGGCTCCAACTGGGATGCTACCACTCTGTTTAAAGTGCATACCTGGAATCCATTGGAGTTCTTCCCATCATCTGAACCAAGCAGCTATAGATCAGACAAGTTCAAATTATTTAATTTTTTTTATTAAACTACAAATACAACAAAACATTCACAAAAGAAAAATCAACACATACAAAGCTATTGGTGCTTACGCATAGCGGCCTCTTACCTTGCAAACATAGGTGACCTCCAACTGTCTCCAATTAGAGGTCCAGTTCTTCCTCCTATCCTTTATCTAGGAGGAGCCCAAGATGGTGCCCTAGAGGGATGCACTTCTTCGAGCTCCATATTCACATTTGCTAAGGAGCCTAATTTAGCATTTGTTATTTGCTATTTTTTTATCTGTGATACTTCTGCGCCAACTCTATCTCTATCAGGACTGAGACCTTGAGTGCAGTTTCCTTCAGGACGATGTTTTCTTCTCTCTCCTTACTGCCTTCGCTCCAACTTGATTTGGCTGGTGTTCAACGACATGCCTAGTAAGTGCTTGTTCTAATTTATGAAAAGAAGCAATTCTCCTTATCTCCAAACAACGTTAACAAACTTTAACATCAAAAGGCTCTCTGGATTTACTTCCTTCTTTTTGCTGCTTTGCCTTTCACTCCCTGTATGTTTTGCTGAGTTCATCTCTGCGTGCCTCTTAAAGCGGCAATTCTGCAGCTTCTTTGAACAATGGTGTTCACCAGAAAAGACTATAAAAATCTGGGAATTGCCCCTTCTCTTGAGCTGCCCTTTCACACCGGTTGGGCTAGACAACCAAAAATAACTCAGTTTTACTCTCCTAAGAAGCGAAAAACTGATGGAAACCGAGCCAAGGAACAAGGAACCAGAACTACTCCCTCTCCTGCTCCAGTAAAGGACTGGTCCCTGAATCTCATTCCAGAGCCCAAACCTAGTGCTTATAACTCACCTTCTTTAAACCTAGCACAGGAAATAGCATGGGCTGAGAACATGTCCCCCCTAGAAACAGCTAAAATGCTGCTGAACTGCGATGAAGATGACCAGTCTGAACGGTCACTAAACCATGTCTTTGACCCAGTCGAGCATTCTAATACTGAAGTAAAGACTAACTGGAATTC
Source organism: Rhineura floridana (assembly GCF_030035675.1). Taxonomy (NCBI): domain Eukaryota; kingdom Metazoa; phylum Chordata; class Lepidosauria; order Squamata; family Rhineuridae; genus Rhineura; species Rhineura floridana. The sequence goes on along the minus strand of NC_084482.1, from coordinate 13,329,520 downwards.
TACCAACCAAATACAGCCAGCCACGGAGGTAAATGCCGCATGCAAAGGTCCCTCTGCTGAAATGGAGTCCTGGTTTAACACGGTAACAAGTGATCTTGAGTGTGTCAAAGTATTTCTCTTTCTCTCCTATCCTTCTCTGCAGTGTTTACTTAGTTACTCTCTCCTCTAGTTCCTCTCTAGACCAAAGCCCTTTATATGTCTTTCTCTGATTGGCTCTCTAATTCCTCCTCCTTTCTTAATGAGCTGCTTCTGCCCTTTGTGTGTCATGTTATACATGTGCAGACAGAGTGTCCTCTCAATTGAACCCCAATTGAGACTTCTCTGTTCCCTGTGTACAACAGCTGACATCTTTGCTCTGCTAGAATGTTCTGTGCTTGTATTTCTAACGACCGCAAGCCAGGTGACCATCGGTCCTCTAAGGAACATAGGAAGTTGCCTTATACATCAGTCAGACGTCTAGCTCAGTCAGTATCCATGGTGGCTGGTGCCCATTGAGACTGGGGGTGGAAGTCAGGGAGACCAACAGTAAATGGAGCCAGAGCCAATGATGGGCAGAGCCAACAAATGCTAGTTTTGCCCCCATCCTCTTCCCTGTTGAGTTTTACAAGGGCGGTCCTTGATATTAAGGAGGAGGAAGCTCTGCCAGCTCTTCTAAGGAAGAGAACAGACAGGTGGAGCTGGCTGACAGCAGACTGAGTTTGATAGGGCAGTGGCCCATTTGCTAATGGACCAGCCTCCACCTCCAGTATTGCCCACATTGACTGGCAGTATTTCTCTAAGATTTCAGGCTGGGGTCTCCCCTAGCCCTACCTGGAGATGCCGGAGATTGAACCTAGGACCTTCACATGCAAAGTAGGTGCTCTCCCACTGAGCTATGCCCCTTCCCTCTCTTGTCGCATGCACTACCTTAACGTCCTCTCTATTTCTAAAGAACCTCTCTAAAGCTTACTAATATGTGTGTGTGTCCACGTGCTGCCCTATTTCCTCTTTTCAAATTTCATTCTGACCGAATCTCAAAGTGGGTTTAGCTTCAAGTCGCATCTGTCATCTCTTTTCCTGTGATATATACTTAATTATGGGGTTGTGCTTTTAAACTCATGGCCCATGGTGATTCTGTGTGCTGAAGCTTTAGTATGGTTGCGTATGTTGAATTAGAGATTACAGATCATAGATTCCCAAAGGCAACTGGTTGGCCACTGTGAGGACAGGATGCTGGATTAGATAGGCCATTGGCCAGATCCAGTAGGAAGGCTCTTCTTACATTCTTAGGATTATTCATATAGAGTAGATGTATGCGTGTGTGAGAGAGAAAGAGATGGAGAGAGTGCTATGTGCCTGCATGTCTGGTGAGTGTGTGCTTTATGTGTGGTGAATGTGCACGTGTGCTTGGATCTGTATGAGTACTCTGTGTGTGTGTGTCTGTGTCAGAGCTTGGAAAAGTTACTTTTTAAAAACTACAACTCCCATCAGCCCCAGTCAGCATGGCCACTAGAGTGGACTGATGGGAGTTGTAGTCCAAAAAAGTAACTTTTCCAAGCTCTGGTCTGTGTACATATGCACACATACATTGGCCAGGCCCATCACTGAGGACTCTCTCTCTCTCTCTGTGTACATGTGCAGATATACATTGGTCAGGCTTATCGCTGGCATGTGGCCTTTGGAGGTGTAGCTGGCAGCAAAGTGACTTGGGCCAACCATAGAGCCTCGTTTTCTCCAGATCTTGAAACAATCTTTAGTTGCTCAAGGTGTCTGTGAGTGTGTGTGTGAGAGAGACTGACTGTGGGCCTATTTATATGAATCCCAGGGTATTTCAGCCAACATACCGTGCTAACTACCTTGTGCCATTCACGGATCACTGTGTTTCTCTAGAGAACTGTGAACTTCACGCCTAATATTTATTACACTGATGGTTAACAGATACCCCATGGGCCAAACCCTAGTCCATGATGCAATTTATCTAGCCAGCTGGCATTTTTTAAGAGAGGTATAGTAAAAATTTCTGTGTGCAATTTTAACATAAGAAAAAAGAACTCTCGTTTTGAAAAAGGAGACATTCCCTTCTTAAATCTTATAATAACTATCTCTCTGTTTTTGTATGCAATGCACCACCCATTTTCTAAGCACACATGCAAGGCAGCACTGACTTCATTACATAGTGTAACAGGGCTGGCATCAGCAATTGGAACTTCTGGACACAGGCGTAGGCCGCACTCTGTGGTCTTGCAGCTTCTCCTTGCTCTTCCTGCCTGTTCATTTGCCATCTCTGATCATGGAAACAGTGACAAGAGAGTGAGGAGAATGGGCAGCATCCTACAATTGCCTTAGAGTCTCTATCTAGGAGCCCTGCAGACTAGGGTTCTCTTTTGTTTTGTTGAGGGGGGCAGGAGTATTCTGCAACATATCATTGATACCATAATACTGCATTAGTGGGGGGTTTATACTTGGGCACCCACACATCATTCTGCTGTATTAGTTGCTCTGTGATGCTTCCCCAATGTTATTGTATTAGTGTCGTCAGGAGGGGCACTCTTGTGCTACAGTGCAACAAAAGAGGGCCAAAAATAAAATAAACTGGAGCATTTGTGGTATAAAAAGTTGCAGGATTTTGGCAGGAAGCTACAGGACATGCACTGGTTGGAAACGCAGCAATATCTCTGCCCCAAAACTTTTGCAGGTGCAAACAGTGTTGAAAGTGGGATTGCCTATCACTGCCCTGATACCATCATGAGCACCAATAATCTTGAATGCACAATGCGAAGGACATCTGGAGGGGTCCGGAGGGAGGGGGCAAGCAAATAATAAGCAATTTCAGTGGCAAGGAGGAGGTGGGCTGACTCAGAGTGGGGGCTCAGTGAGGGAATCTGCCCCCCCCAAAACCCTGCAACCAGCACTGGAACCCAGTCATCTCCTCCATCCTCATTTATATTTGGTGGAAAGAGAGCTGAATCCAAAGTCCTTGATTGTGTCAAGGGATGGTCTATGCTCCTTGACCTTAGTTAGCTTGTGGTTCCCTTTCCCAGGTATAAACAACTCGAGGTTGAAGTATGTTCCTGGGTTGTTATCCCAGAGCACGAGTAGCCAACATGGTGCCCTTCAGATGTTGTTGGAAATGGCCAATGGTCTAGGATGATGGGAGGTGTACCTCCCATAACATCTGGTGGACACCACATTGGCTACCCTCATACCACAGCAGCTGATCTTGTGAGCAGTGCCTATATGTAAGTGCTAGCTCTAGACTGCACCAAGTTTCGTAGAGTGAAACAATGATCCGAACGATCCTTGCATACGAGATTTTACAAATCAGTCCCCATATAATAAAGAGAAACCCTAGCCGGTGGTATGGGAAGGGGATATGAAGGGAAAGAAAGAGATGCCTCTAACAAAGATCCCATGAGATCAAGGAAGGAGGGGCAAAAGCTGAAAAGGGTTTCTTAGCAGTCGGTCTCTCTAGACAAGGAATCGTCACCAGTGGTGGCTGGTGCCTGTTAGACATTGAGCCTAACAGGTAGTGAATTTACAAAATTCGTTTGATGAATGCACATTTCCCAAAGCCCATTGGAGATTATGGATATTATGCTCCATTTCCTCTTCATGGAAGGATTCTCCAGAAGGCCTGGCGAATGTGCATAGTGGCTGGTTGCTATGCACATCAACTGCTCAACTTACATTCCCCTTAACATGGGCATATGATAACCACATACACTGCTCCACAGGGTACACACCAAGATATGCGTGTGGAAAGATATGGGTGACTACCCCTGGGTATAGTACTAGCTGTTTAAGATGGGAAAAATGAGAATAATCTATGCGGAGGATTGGGTCCACAGACATTACAGTCAGATAAATAAGTGCAGCATTATGTGGCTGCAGCAAACATAAAAGCATAAGAAGAACCTGCTGGATCAGGTCAGTGACCCATCTAGTCCAGCATCCTGTTCTCACAGTGGCCAACCAGATGTGCATGGGAAGCCCACAAGCAGGACCTTAGTGCGAGACACTCTCCCCTCCTGCGGTTTCCGGCAACTGGTTTTCAGAAGCATGCTGCCTTTGACTAGGGTGGCAGAGCACAGCCATCATGGCTAGCAGCCACTGATAGCCCTGTCCTCCATGAATTTGTCTAATCTTCTTTTAAAGCCATCCAAATTGGTGTTCATCACTGCCTCTTCTGGGAGTGAATTCCATAGTTTAACTATGCACTGTGTGAAATACTTTTCTTTTGTCTGTCCTGAATCTTCCAGCATTCAGCTTAATTGAATGTTATGAGCGAGGGAGAAAGGTTTTTCTCTATTTACTTTTCCATGCCATGCATAATTTTATACACTTCGATCATGTCGCCTCCAACTTGCCTTTTCTCCCAACTAAGAGCCCCAGATGTTGTAACCTTTCCTCATTGGGGAGTTGTACCATCCCCTTGATCATTTTGGTTGCCTTTTTCTGCAGCTTTTCTAACTCTACAATATCCTTTTTGAGGTGAGGCGACCAGAACTGCGCATAGCAAGGCTCAAACAGAAAGCATGTTATGATAAGACATCAACGAAAGAACCATTGCTAGTGAGGGAGAGAATACAACTGAGACGCACAAAGGGAGGGGGAATTCAATACCAGATGAGAGTCAGAACCATCTATTTGTGACTGGGCTTCTGGATCCAAGTCTTCTAGTCTATCAGATATACAAAAAAAATCTGAGAAGAAAGTTTGAAAAGTGGTTTACTGGAATTTGTTGAAGCCTTGTTGAGTGGGTAGTTGGAGCAGAACCAGGCACCCACAGGAGTGGGAACCAGAGTTGTAAAGCTGATGAGATGACCCTAGGTGACATTCCTATAGAGCAATGGTTTGGAATTTGCACCAAAGGGGAGGGGGATATGCTTGGCTGATTTTGACTCAGAGCCAGAGATAACTCTTCAATGTTCTGAAAGGTGTTCACCCATGCCCCCAGAATGCACTGGGTTGCATAGTTTAAGGGACTAACACAGCCCTGAGTGATACACGAGGGCATGTTTCATTAAAAGGGGAGAGGGGAATGTGACTTGTGGAAAGGGGAGGGGCCTGGAGTGTTGGTGAGGGCAGTGGAGGCTGGTGGCTCCGATGTCAGTGGGGCAGTGAATCTGCTCTGGGTTTTAGACCAAACTTTCAAGGAGCTGTTCAAGGGGCTATTGAAGAAGCAGGCGAGAGAGAACAGATGGGTGAGGAGGTGAGTGAAGCAACTGAAGATAGACATTGGAGCAAAAATGTAAAGAAGAGAAGAGAGCAGCAGCAGAAGAAAGAGACCAAGTCAACTCTGACTGATGGAAGGGACTGAGACAGACTGCCCCCTGACTAGCAACAGCTAACTGTCATTATTTATTCATCTTCTCAAAAAACTCACTGTTGCCAAGTACACAAGGGAGGTTTGGGATGGGTTATGTTTGCTTTGTGTATTTATGTTGCCATTGTTCATTAACTAGTTATGTTAATGGTTCTTAAGTTGAGGCGTTCAAGAAATATTGTTATAACTGCTTGACTCCAGCACCATTGCCAGCCCTGCCCCCATCCTCCTCATGCTGATTGCAGAATTTGGGAACATTACAAAGGCACAGCAGCAAGTTTAGTGTCATGCCTAATTTAACCCTAAGAGTGCTGATGGATTTTTGGGCGGATGGTCACTTGTATGTTCTTCACTTACAGAGTGAACCTGACTTTGCAATAGGTAATCCAAATGTACACCCAATAAGTCAGCCCTTTGCCTTGTTTAGGGCAAGGATGGGCAACCTGTAGCCCTCCAGATGTTGCCCGACTATAACTCCCACCGTCTCTGTCCGTCAGCTATGGGATGGGAGTTGTAGTCCAACAACATCTGGAGAGGGGTCTCTGCTCTTGCTTTGGGGGAGGGACTGTAGCTCAGGGGCAGAGCACATGCTATGCGCGCAGAATGAACCAGGTTTGTTTTCTGGCACCTTGAATCAAAAGTTTCTCAGTTGGCAGGTGTGATGGGAAAGAACTTTCTCTGCCTGAAACTCTGGGGAGCTGCTGCCAGTCAGAGTAGGTGATACTTGGCAAGATGGATGACAAGTACTCTGACTTGCTATAAGACAACTTCCCTTGTATGCTTTTCCCTGATACATCAGATGGTCCGTCCAACACTTTCCCCCCCTTTTTTAAACAAGGAGTGTGCATAGACAGACAGAGAAAGACACATGGGCATGATTGTAAAGTTTCATTCAGCACTTTGGACGAGCTTGCTTTGGATCCTGGTAGGATGCCATTAATCATTAAAATCACACATTTATTATAGTGACGAGCAACACAGAGATTAATTCTTGGCATCAAAGTGTTTCGGCGCCAGCCTTCCTCAGCTGCTCTGATGTGAGTCAAAGGATGCTGTAGCCAATGTGGCAGTTGTAGGATGGCATGTTCAACAGTGCTGCCTTTGCTGTGATGTCAGGTGTCATCCTCCAGATTGGTGTTAAAGGGGTCAAGTTTACAGATGCTTATAAGAAGCTTTCTCTTGCTCCCAGTGCTCTTGTATCAGATGGCATCTCTGGAACAACAACCAATAAATCAGAGAGGTGGTGATTCTGTCTGTGTGAGTCAATGGATGTTGGGTGGGGTGAGAAAGAGAGAGAATGAATGTGGGATGGTTATCTGCCCCCTCACACACACATAGCCTCACCCGCAAACTATCTATGAACACCCCTGAGCAGTGGCAAAACAACTAAGCATTGGAGAGGAAGGGTCATGACTGCAGAGTCTTGCTGCTCAGCTGATGGGTGGCGAACATCTGAGCTGCAGGGGAAAAGGAGGCAGGGTTGCAAACAAAGATTGATTTTATCTGCAGCCCACTCCTCAGCTGCTCCCTGACAATCAGCTGAGCAGCATGGTCGGAGGTATAACCCTCTCCTCCCCAGCAGTCCCAATGAAGAACGCTTCCCCTTGATTGTTATTCAGCTTTCCCCTAACCCAGGGGAGGATCATTTTGATCAGGATTGCAGGGGAGGGAAAGGCAAACTCTCTCCCCCTCCGCCAGTCTCCCCATTCTGCTCAGGGTGTTGGCAGCAACAGCTGAGCAGCAGGAGAGAAAAGATGTCAGTCATGCCCTCTTTCTTCCGCTGCTCAGCTGATTGGCGGAATGGGGTACCAGAAGTCACATAAAATTAGATAGTGGATGCACACAGCCAGTGGGCAATGGGTTGCTGACCTCTGATTAGAAAGAAATATTTCTTGGAAATTATGCATATTGCCAAGAGAATGTATAGCTCCCTCTGTCGAGATGTGCACTTTTCTTAAGGCCTGTTGGAGAGTATGCATAATGCCCTGGAGAATGTACAAGCTGCAGATGAGACATGGACATTCTCCAAGGACGTTTGGAGAGTATGTATATTGATCAGGGACTGTGCACAATTTCCTTTCCATAGTCACATTATGTGCACATTCTCCATGAGGTGTGGTGAATGTGCACAATGGTTGCTTTGCATTTTTCTGCTCCAAACACATTACCCCTAATACAGGCACACACACGTCCTTCCTAAACAAAATCAAAGTTGGCAAAACTGTTCCAGCGACTGGGAAACAGAGATGCCACATTCACACCATACATTTATTCCACTTTTATTTCTGGAGTGGTTTAACAATCAATCCCTTTTCCTGGGCAACTCTGGGAATTGCAGCTCTGTGAGGGGAATTGGAGTCTCCTAACAACTCTCAATAGTCTTAACAAACTGTACTTCCCAGGGTTCTTTGGGGGAAGCCATGATTACTTAAAGTGGAATAAATGTATGGTGTGGATGTAGCCAGAGAGATGTTGGTGATGCCAGGTAGGCTGCAACCAATAAGTCTCCATCACAGCCACAACGTGATCAACATCAGAAGAGGAATAAGCTTCATCTTGATTTAACCTGTCCTGAAGCCATGTTGAAAACCAGCAGGACACAAGCATATCCTGTGGGGGGGGGAGCAAGTGTGCTTTGAAGACAGTTGGGTGCTCTCAGGTGGTCTTCACTGCTCTTACACTGTTTCATATGTCTTCATACTTAAGAATGCAAGAAGAGCCCTGCTGTGTCCATAAGCAGGACATGAGCACAATTGCACTCTCCCTTTGTTGCTTCCCAGCAACTGGTATTATTCTGTGACACCCAGCTTCTGAACATGGAGATGGCATTTAGCCATTGTGGCTAATGATGGTTTACCTGGAAATGGAATAAGGATGGCTTTGCAAGTGTGCTAAACACACCACCCATGGCACTTTTGCTTCCATACATAGGGGAGACAGAACTCTGCCGTGTCCCTGCCATGTGTCAAATGTTCATATCCAATTGCTTAAATAAATCTCCAGTGTAAATATCTGATGGTGGCCCTGATGTGGTTAACATAACTGTGGCACATTTGTATCACCTTACAGAAGTGGCACCCCACAGGCTGATGGCCCCTGATTCTGTCAGCAAATAAATAAATCGCTCCAGTAAAAAAACCTGAAGCAGACTTCGGTGTTTTGCTTATGGACCTTTCCCAAAAAATCCAGACAGCTTTTTCATTTTTCACCATTCCCTGCATAACATCCCTCCATGGAGGAAAATGACTGTAATATCAGTCCAGAGTCCAAAGGTCTGGTTATGTATGCAAATATATCTGGACTGTTCCTAGCCAACTCTAAGCTCTAGGGCTTCCCTTTGCACCAAAGACTAGGGTGAGCAGAGGACCTGCATACCTCTCTGCCATCTCTTCAGGGTTCCCCTCCCTGCTTCTCTCCAGGGTTCAGCAATGTTATAATATCACCCCAGAGCCTCCCAAAATGACACCATCTGAATTTCTAATGTACAGAGAATTTTTAAAAGTTTCAATTTAAAAAGCAGATGCTTTATCTTTCATTAAGAAATGGAAGGAGATGAAGTTCCAAAGTAGCTCCTTCATGGAGACATGGGTGTTTTGGTGTGTGCATGTGTGTGTGTGTACTCCAATGAACTGAGTGGAGGTTTGTACTCAGGTCTCATCCAGCACTCTAACCACTACACCTCTGGATTACCCCTCTGGGAGTCACTACTTTTTCTGCATTGTGTGTGTGTGTGTGTGTGTGTGTGTGTGTGTGTGTGAGAGAGAGAGAGAGAGAGAGAGAGAGAGAGCTATGTAATGCTGAAAATTCTCTCCACTTTGGTCCTAGCAGTGCCCACCACTGATATTCATCTTTTGGACAGATTACCCTTGGTGGGATGTGGCCCTCAGTGGAAAAAAAACTTCCCATTCCTGCACTGCACTGCACCATGCTAGCTGGCTGGAGTCTGGCTCCTGGCACAGTGTGCCTTTCTTAGAAGCCTTGGAATGAAGGATGGGAAAAGATATATCAGGAACAATAGAAGTCACAGGGCATTTGAGTTGAGGATGCTAGTGCATGCGTACCTGAGTGGAAGCTGCTAGGAGAGTGATGAAAAAGTGGTAGCAAGAGAGGCAGCTGGGCAGCTGGAGCATCTTTATGGCCTCTGTGAAGCATTATATGGATAGCTGAGTAGGCAGTCCTCCAGTCCCAGCTAATTTCTGAATGCTTTGAAATTCTGCTTTCAGGAAATGGACTAACTTGTGCAAAATAAGCACATACACAGGCAAGCTTGCTTTGCTTTTCATATTCTCATCACAGAATATGGGTCACCTTGGTGTGGACCTTGTATTTCACTTGGTAGGGGTGCACACACTGCTCTGCCTATAAATCTCAGGGGCTGGGAAATGAATTGAAATAAGAGATGAAAGACCTTTCCCACACTGTGACTTCTTTATGGCCTCCATCCCAGGCACAGCACCTCTTCGGGACTAAAGAGCTGTCTGTGATACTCAACCCAGTCACCTCTCTTCTGGGAGATCCATGAATATTTTCCCTCCAGTAGATTCGATTTCTCTTTCAAAGGCAGGGGATCAGCTGGGGAGGGTGCAGGGAGCACAGGGAGCTGTTTTCTCCAGCTCAAAATATGATCCATACAAATCAACCTGTCAGCTCCCAGCAGCTGCTGCCTCCACCAGCTCAGGCAGCTCCATCTTCAATGCAGGAGAGACCCCCACGGCCATTACTTCTGCAGCAGCGAAGTTAGTAGAATGGAGATTAATCTCTGAGCTGTCACTTTTCCCCTTACTGATTGATAAACTAGTCACTGGTTGTGGTAGCGTTTGGATGAAAAGCAGCAGCAGAAGCCGCCAGCCAAAGCACACTTCCTTCTGGAAAAAAGCCAGAGCTGCTGTTGGCTACAGTTGTGAATAGCACATCTGGCTAATTGTGCCAGATGTGATCAGGAGGGAAACTGGGAAGCCTGGCAACTGTATTATATTCTGCTGGTCTGTGATTTGGAAATCTGGTGAAGTGCAGAACTGAATACTCCGAAAGAATGCAGAACCCAAACGGTCACCCCCAGAAACCAGCGTTCCTGCCCTTAGTGCTGCAAAGACAAGTGTGAAAATGTAAGTTTGTTGAAACCTCTGAGGCAGAAAGCAGCATCTTCACTGGGCAGGGGATGGCTTTCTCTCTCTCTGTCTCTCTCTCTCTCTCTCTGTCTCTGCTTAGCTTCTTGAACCTCAGCTAGCAGAAGCAATCTTTGTTGAAGATCTAGAACTGGGAAACCCTGCTTAGATTACATTTAAAAAATGCCTCCGCTTATAACCACATGGCCTAGAAAATTTCTCCCTAAAAATAAACCACTCAGCTGAATGATAAAAGCAACAAACAATCCTATGATCTTAAAAAAAAAAACCATGCAAAGGAGCCAAAGTTTCTGTGAAACTTTTGCATTAGGGCAGCACTGCAGGTCATGGCTTTATTTATTTATTTAATTTATTATTTAATTTGTATCCCGCCCTTCTTCCCAGCAGTCCAGGGTGGCAAACAAAGTGCTAAAAACACTTTAAAACATCATAAAAACAGATCTTAAAATACATTAAAACAAAACAGTGTTAAAAACATTTTTTAAAAAACAACTTTAAAAAGGGTTAAAAATTATTTAAAAACATATTAAGCAACTCTAACACAGACGCAGACTGGGACAGGTCTCTACCTAAAATGCTTGTTGAAAGAGGAAAGTCTTCAAAAGGCACTGAAAAGAAAGCAGAGATGGTGTCTGCCAAATATTCAAAGGGAGGGAATTCCACAGGGAAGGTATCGCCACACTAAAGGTCCATTTCCTATATTGTGCAGAACGAATCTCCTGATAAGATGGTATCTGCAGAGCGCAGTGACCGACTGGATGTATAAGGGGTAAGATGGTCTTTCAGGTATCCTGGTCCCGAGCTTTATAGGGCTTTGTACACCAAAGCTAGAACCTTGAACTTGGCCCGGTAGCAAATGGGCAGCCAGTCTTGCTGAGACCCCAACAGGGATTTCTTCATCGCTACACTGTTTCTCTATTTGTGGCCAACCACATACACTGCAACAATAAATGTTTTTCATGTTTTGTTTTGTTTAAAAAATGAATGCACTTGGATTAATCCATTTGCAGGACCAGTTCCAGCTGGTTAGGATTTGCCTGTGGTAAAGTATATGAAGGCAGTACTAACAGATTAAGCGTCTTCCATAAGAAGCTGTGATTGTTCTTGGTGGAAGCCAGCAAACACCTCTGAATCTATTGTGAGTGGGAGGAAGTAAGGTCACAGCCAGAGAGGGATGGGCAGGAGAAAGGCGTGCCAAGAAATGACTCCCACTAAAAGCAGTGGCACTTTCAGTTGGCGGGCCCCTTATTGGATCTAAGGATCATGGCAATTACCCAAACTAGCGAACCTTTGGTGCTGCTGGGCATTTAAGCAAAGTCCACCTCTCTTTTTCACTTTGTTGTTGTTATTTGCCTTCAAGTTGATCACGGCTTATGGCGACCCTATGAATTAGCGACCTCCAATAGCATCTGTCGTGAACCACCCAGTTCAGATCTTGTAAGTTCAGGTCTGTGGCTTCCTTTATGGAATCAATCCACCTCTTGTTTATTTTATTTATTTATTTATTTATTAAATTTATATACCGCCCGACTAGCAATAGCTCTCTGGGCGGTGAACATAAAATAGCATAAAAATACAATGAATAACAAAATAATACTAAAATACAATCATCAATCCAATACAATAAACATTTTAAAAAGTAAATCAGTGTAACTTAAAATGCTTCAGAGAATAGGAAGGTTTTGACCTGGCGCCGGAAGGAGAGCAGAGTCGGCGCCAGGCGTACTTCCTCGGGGAGACTGTTCCATAGTTCGGGGGCCACCACTGAGAAGGCCCTAGATCTTGTCATCACCCTCCGGGCCTCCCTGTGAGTTGGAACCCGGAGGAGGGCCTCCGTAGCAGAACGTAGTGCACGGGCCGGTTCATATCGGGAGAGGCGTTCTGCAAGGTATCGTGGTCCCGCACCGTATAAGGCTTTATAGGTTAATACCAACACTTTGAATCTAGCCCGGAAGCATATTGGCAACCAGTGCAAGCTGGCCAGAACAGGTGTTATATGCTCGGACCGCTTGGTCCTTGTCAGCAATCTGGCCACAGCATTTTGCACTAGTTGTAGCTTTCGAACTGTCTTCAAAGGTAGCCCTACGTAAAGCGCATTACAGTAATCCAAACGTGAGGTTACCAGAGCATGTACCACTGATGTAAGGTCCTCTTTACTCAAATAGGGACATAGCTGGGCTACCAACCGAAGTTGGTAAAACGCATTCCTAACCACAGAGGCTACTTGAGCCTCAAGTGAGAGGGAAGAGTCTAAAAAGACTCCCAGACTACGAGCCCAGTCCTTTAGGGGGAGTGTAACCCCATCCAGGACAGGGTATATATCCACCATCCGATCAGAGAACCCATCCACCAACAGCATCTCAGTCTTGTCTGGATTGAGCTTCAGTTTGTTAACTCTCATCCAGTCCATTGTTGCGGCCAGGCAACGGTTCAGCAAATTGACAGCCTCGTTTGGCCTTCCTCGTTTTCTACTCCCTTCTGTTTTTCCCAGCATTATTGTCTTTTGTAGTGAATCAGGTCTTCTTATGATGTGTTCAAAGTATGATAACCTCAGTTTCATCATTTTAGCTTCTAGTAATAGTTCTGGCTTAATTTGTTCTAACACCCAATCATTTGTCTTTTTCGCAGTCCATGGTATGCGCAAAGCTCTCCTCCAACACTACATTTCAGATTAGTTGATTTTTCTCTTATCTGCTTTTTTCACTGTCCAACTTTCACGTCTATACATAGAGATCTGGAATACCATGGTCTGAATGATCCTGACTTTAGTGTTCAGTGATACATCTTTGCATTTGAGGACCTTTTCTAGTTCTCTCATAGCTGCCCTCCCCAGTCCTAGCCTTCTACTGATTTCTTGACTGTTGTCTCTATTTTGGTTAATGACTGTGCCAAGGTACTGATAATCCTTGACAAGTTCAATGTCCTCATTGTCAACTTTAAAGTTACATAAATCTGTTGTCATTACTTTAGTCTTCTTGATGTCCAGCTGTAGTCCTGCTTTTGTGCTTTCCTCTTTAACCTTCACAGTTATTTTTTCCTCCTCTTCCTCCTCATCAGCAAAGCTGTGGCTGAATGTTAGAAAGGGCTACATCTCATAAACAAGAAACAAAGAAAAACACTGTAGGGAGCCATATCTATTGGGTTTTGTGGAGGGGGAAACAGTCTGGTGGCTGGAGGAAAGAAACTGCAGGGTTTAAAATGGCCAGGCGTCCCCAGTTTCTCAGAAGGGAGTGTTGCCTGGTGGGTACAGCACTAGGTCCTTCTCCATTTCTGGAAGGAAATGGGTCCTAAGTGGTTAAGAGAGTGGAGGGGAAGCTGGCTTCTGTTCCTTAGTCAAGGTATGGCTGGTGCCTTGTGGTTCCCTTGCCTCCTGGTTATAATGAGGCTTTAATCTGTAATCCTTAGCTGGGTTGGTGTCCATCCCCACCACAGTCATGCTCTGCTGCTTGGAACCATTCTTAATTCTGCCCAATGAAAGGCCCATTCATTTAACAATTAGGATGCAATCCAATACATGCTTACCTAGGGGCAAGCCCCATTGAAGCCAGTGGAATCTACTACTGAGTAGACATGTATCGGATTGCAGCTTTAACCTGATCAATTAGGAGCCATTTTTTAATTTAAAAAATAGAAGAAGCTTGAAGCAAGCAAACAGCTCAGCCGCTCTTGTCCCCCAAGAGCCACGCTATGCTTCTTGGTCCAGTAAACTCCAGTTTACACGTCTGACCTGGTCCTGGTCTTGAGATCTGGCCTAAACATGCCACAGAATAAGGTGGCTGAGTCCGTGGGTGATAAAATTGGCTGGACCATTTCAGATTGCTGCTGTCAGGCTATGCTTGCCATGTAAAATAGCAATTCCTTACAAGGGAGCATGTACGTTCCTTCCAGGACTGAGTGAGATGAGCCCCACCTTCTTTTATGAACCCATGAAAGAACCTGCTGAATGGGGCTGTGCTGCTCTTTGAAAGTGTGTGGGGTGTTCCATCCAGGGCTGAAGGAGGATTTGTGAACACTAGTTCCTTAAAAAGCAGCAAGACCGTTTTGTCTGGGTGTGATTTGAAACGAATCTGCACCCAGCTGGACGCACTTATTGTTTGATTAGAATACACCCAGCCCCACTGCTGAGGTCAGACCTTTTTGGACTGCCCACTGCAAAGGATTTCCAGTGGGCACACCTTGGAGTCGCAACAGGTTGATCGACCAAAGAGTTTTCAAGTCAGTGTGAAGCTGGCTTGAAGGGAAAATGCATCTGATCTCAAAAATCCCCAATTTTGGAGTAAAAAGGGGCAGAATTTGGCTGACATAATGTGTCCCCAGAGTCACAATACAGAAGTGGAGATGCACTGAAACCAGTATAACTGCAAGTGTGTCCATAGCCTGAGATCTTGGTGGTTAGAACCATGAAAGAAGCTGCTGCCTGGCATTGTGCCACTGCAGTGGATGAAGAAGCCCCTTCCCAGAGGGATTTTGTCAACTGGCACTCAGCTGGTCCTCAGCAGCCATTTCTCACCAACAGTAGTGTAGTGGCAAATTCAGAAGCACAGGGTCCCTTCATGATACCATGCCCCCTCACATCCACCCCCCTTTCTACTTTCCCTCATCTCTGAGTCCCCACTCCAGATGTCCCTAGGAGTCAATCAGCATGAAAGGGGAGGCTGTGTGTTAGTTACTGAGAAGAGTCTTCTCAGAGGCTGGCTCACCTCCTTTCACTCTGCTTGGCTGTAATCACCCTGAAAGATCAAGGGCTCTTTTTAGTGGCTAACACATTCTTCTTCCATGCCAATTGGCTCATACATAGGACCTGGCTGGGACCCTCCTCCCCAAAAAGTAAGGGGTCTATAACTTCCCTGCAACTCTGGATGAGTACACCCCTGCGCCATCAATTATTTTTGAATTACATTGAGTTTGTATTGAGCAGCTGCATTGATTGTTCGTAGAATTACGTGCTTGTTTTACTTATTGTGCATTTTTGATATGATTATATTGATGGAAATGTTGTTTGCTAATGTTTAATACTTTATTATTATTGTGAGCTGCTTTGAGTGCAATGGATCTGCACAAACACCACACATTTAAAGCACATTTCTTACCCCAAAGAATCCTGGGAACTGTTTGTTAAGGGTGCTGGGAATTGTAGCTCTGTGGGGGGTAAACTGCAGATCCCAGGATCCTTGGAGGGGTATTTTAAATATGCTTTAAATGTATAGCCATTGTTGGAAAAATGGCATAAAATATTAAATCAATTCAAATTCTTGAAAGTTATACAGAACAGCAACCTAGCACATCAGTGAGAAAATCTCTAGCCAAGACTTCTCTCTGCTGTGCTAGTTTTATTTTTATTTGTTATTTTTGCATTTATATCCCACCTTTCCACCCAGGAAGTGGCATACATGTCTCTCTCCCTCTCCATATTATCCTCACAGCAACCTTGAGAGGTAGGTTATATTGAGATTTGGCAGCTAGCCCAGGGTCACCCAGCAAGTTTCATGGCTGAGAGGGGGTTTGAACTCTGGTCTTCCAGGTCCTAGTCCAACACTCTAACAGCTACATCACACTTGCTGGGAATTTTTAACATGGGGTAGGTTCCAAACATGACCTCCACCCCTCACACTCCTGCAGTCTGAGTGGTGCAGTCTGTTCCACCACCTCAGGGTTCTACCACCACATTTCAGATCCATTCTGCTGTGTGTATTGACCAGACCTGCCTAAGTCAAAATGGGACTATCATCAACTCAGGGTTATCAAAGGTGGGGATCTCTGGATTACCTTTTTCCTCTTTGTGCTCACCTAGCTTCATTCCTGTGTTCCTTATTGCACCCAAAATGTTATGGTGAACTGCTTCATGAGCCCAGCATGAACCAGTAATCAGGGCAGATTTAAAAACAAACAAGCATGCTCTGTTACAGGGATGGGGAACCTGTGGCCCTCCAGATGTTGCTGGAGTCCACCTCCCATCATCCCTGTCCAGTGGTCATGCTGGCTGAGGCTGATGGGAGCTGGAGTCCATCACCACCAGGAGGGCTCATAGGTTCACCATCCCTGCTCTCTTAGATCCAGAATGTGCCCGATTTGCATTATGTTAGCCAGTCTGACTCCAGCTGGCCAAGATGTCTTCTCAAGTGCAGGACATGGAATAATGGGCTCAAGCTGCAGAAAGCCAGATTTCAACTGAACATCAGGAGAAACTTCCTAACTGTTAGAGCGGTATGACAATGCAAGCAATTACCTAGGGAGGTGGGGGGCCCTCCAACACTGAGGGCATTCAAGAGGCAGCTGGACAGCCACCTGTTGGATTCCTGCATTCAGCAGGGGGTTGGACTTGATGGCCTTATAAGACCCTTCCAACTCTACGATTCTATGATTCTAAAAGAGTTTCATTTCTTCGTGCTTCGCTTCATGTTGACCTTTATCCTGTTATGGATTCTTTGAAAACCCCAGCAACTAGTTGCTAGGTTGCGACCTGGAGATGTTGCTTTACCACTAATACTCCCTTTATTTGTTTGTTTGTTTATTTATTTATTGCACTTGTATACCGCCCCATAGCCGAAGCTCTCTGGACGGTTTACAGCAATCATATTTATATCCTGTCTTTCTTGCAATGAATTCAAGGAAGAACTCATATACGACCCTCCCCCATCCAGTTTTATCTTCACAACAGTCCTGTGAGGGAGATTAGGCTGAGAGATTGTGGCTAGCCCAATGTTCTTCATGGCTGAGTGGGCATATGAACCTGGCTCTCCCAGTCCTAGCCTAACACTCTTAATTACTGCTCTTTCACAGTGGGAGAGATTGTCATTGCAGTACTTCCCAGCCTTTTCCTTCCTGGGTCTGGATCACTTGGACCCTGCCTGCTCTTGGGAGGAGGATGAGCGCTGATGATCTGGGAAGGGCCTGGGCAGTTGGCACAGCAGAGGCTACATCTCTCACCTTCTGAGTGGTGCTATTTCTTATGGGACTCCCTTTGCAGAGAAGTTCAACAGGGCCATTCAGTTGTGTTCTTTGGGACTCGGGTGGGCAACGGCAACTGTCAGCCTAATTTCAAAGCTCTCTGCAAATGACCAATTCAAATCTCTGGCAAGAGTGATCAATGTCAGCTTTCTGGGTTGAGAGGAAGACACGGGGGGGAGTGTATGTGTGTGCATGTGTGTGTGTGTGTGTGAGAGAGAGAAAGGGTGGCAGAAAAAGGGTGGCCCTGCCCACTTTTGGCTCTGGATCCATCCACTGCTGAATTCAGCTCCACCCCTGGCAGGTCACAGATTACTCCTCAATCCTGAAAGTATGTGGCCATTGCCACAAAAAGGCTTTCCTGCTCTTGCTTTAGGTGATAAGTGAAGCCTATTCAGTTTCAGACACCGATTGCTGCCCAGGCCATGTGCAATGTTTGTTTTTATTTTTAGAACTGGCAAATGTTTCGGCTGTGGATTTTTATGATGCTGCTGTTGTTGCCCTTTGCTTGTGGTTTAAGTATGCTGAAAGTTATTGATGTGCTGCTTTAGTGAATTTATGTTTTGCAAGCTGCCCTGGGGTACAGTTGCCATATTCCAGTTCCACAAATCCGGGCAGGCTATTTTGCATATTATGCATATTATGCAAATTATTTGCATATTGATATTTGGATTTTCCAGTTGTTTTGTTTTTGCGCCTAGGAATTACCACCAAAAACTGGGGAAAGATGTGAGAAATCTTTTTTTGAAAAGCAACATTTTCAGCCTTAAATGCCTAGACTCTAGTTTCCAACACTATGGAATATTTATTGATTGATTAAGAGGATATATATCCTGCCCTTCTGCTCTTAAAAACAGAGCTCAGCACAGCTTACAAATATAATGGGGGGGGGGAGCAGGAGAGTAGTCGATAAGACAGACATCCTGGCATTGGTAATCTAATTAGCAAGGTATGTGTGGGGTTGTTGCACACTTCCAGGCCCAGTTTCATTTTGAGTAGGGTGGTGGAACCTGTGTAGATGTGGCTGATCAAAAGGAGAAGAAATTTTAAGCAAAGCTCTGCTTTTATAAAACCTAAGAAACATACAGATACTTTGAATGTCTGAGTGCCTGCACTAGTGGAATACTGGAGGAACTTGTAAAACTTGCTGCAACAGTATTTAGAACTGAGCATGTGGTGTGAAAGACTCCTTTTCCTAACATTTTGGCTTCTTGTTTTTCTCCACCCACCACATCTCTGAAATATATCATATATGTAATGGTTCACCGTACTGCTGCCCTGACTTACTTTATGTTTGTTGCTATTTTGTGTTTTTATTATGTTTTTATATTGATTGTGTATTTTTATTGTTTTTATTATATTTGTAAGCTGTGCTGAACTCTGTTTTTAAGAGCAGAAGGGCAGGATATAAATCCTCTTAATCAATCAATAAATATTCCATAGTGTTGGAAACTAGAGTCTAGGCATTTAAGGCTGAAAATGTTGCTTTTTAAAAAAAGATTTCTCACATCTTTCCCCAGTTTTTGGTGGTAATTCCTAGGCACAAAAACAAAACAACTGGACAATCCAAATATCAATATGCAAATAATTTGCATAATATGCAAATTAGCCTGCCCGGATTTGTGGAACTGGAATATGGCAACTCTATGAAAGACCCAGTCCTGGGCTCAGAAAGAAAATAAATATCTGGTCCTCTTCAAAGTACTGATAAGCCTCTTGTTTTAATTAAAATAATACCGTATATTCTGGCGTATAAGATGACTTTTTAACCCAGGAAAATCTTCTCAAAAGTTGGGGGTCGTCTTATACGCCGGGTGCTGAAAAAGAGCGGGAAAATTAAGTCAAAAAATGGCGGACAATAATGAAGCGGCAATGGCGGGCAGGGGTAGAGCCGCTTGTGCTGCAGCCGCGGGGCCGATAAGCAACGTCGCGGCGCAGAAAATCAATAAAGGAACGGCTAGGTAAAAAAGGCAAAAAAGCTGCCGCCGCTAAGGAAGCAGGAGGACGCAGCCGCAGCCGCCGTATGCAGGGACCGTTGCGGCGCGAAACTGTCAGGCAGCGAGGCTCAAGGCAGTCCGAGATAAAAGCCGCAAAGGGAGAGAGAGAGCCGCAGCCGCAGACTCTCAACGAAATATTCCCGGGACGGGGGAGACTCAAATGGCCAGGAACGGGAGGGAAATAACGACAGGAGCTGCAGCCGCAAGCTCCCGCTGGGAATAGAGAAAACCGCAGCCGCGGTCCCTCTGATGGCCGTTGGATGAAAGGCTGGGAAAATCAATGGCCCGGGCAACAGGGAACCCCTCCAAGGGAACTCCCCAGGAATGGACAACACGACGTTAGATACAAGACAGAGGGAAGGGAACACTTGGTAAACACACAGTCACAAAACCTCCACACTCTGTCAAACAAATACAGCAACAAAAAACACAGAAAACTTAGCTAAGCTACGCTATAGGATCTCAATCTTGTTCGTACGAAGGCAAGAATGAACTGGAGAGTGGGAGGGGCCTGACGCCCCTAGTCTTGACTTCAAAGACATTCTTGCCTTCGCACGATAGGCTTTGTATACAACAACCAGCCAATCGCCGGTAAGGTACATCGCTTGCATGTCATAAGCAGGGGTAGTCTTATACGGCGAGTATATCCCAAACTCTATATTTTAACTGGAAAAGTTTGGGGTCGTCTTATACACCGGAATATACGGGTAATTATAAATTCTTGCTCTTATCACTAATGGGAGTTAATTATCTTGCATATGCTGCTGTTGCTTCTATGGCTGTAACGGAGTGAGGTTAAAGATAAGTGAAATGCAAAAAGGAAAAAAACAACACAAAAAGCAGTAACACTTTCCTAAATGTAATACCATACCAACCACAACAAGATTCCTATGAGTAAGGCAGAAAACTAAGCATCTCACAACCAGTCAGGATTCCTAACCAAAAACCAAAAATATGATAAATGAAGAAATATTTATATAAGCATGACTATCAAATATATTTATTATTTACACAAACTGTAAAGATATTTATAGTGCAATCCTAGGTTTATTTATTCAGAAGCAAATCCCAGTGTATTCAGTGGGGCTTACTCAAACAGGGACAGAACTGCAACCTCAAGTGATAAGCAACTTCATTCACACAACCCAAAATTCCGAATCATAAGACTCCATACATGCACACACACACACTGCAGATGTATAAATACATACAGCCCATATAACAGTTTATTGTCAAACCAGTTGGTCATTGCAGAAAAATCAGTATTAGTTTTAAAGAAATCAGTATTAGTTTCCTACAGAATAAAAACTGTAATACCTAAGTAAGCCCTGCCTACTTGCTTTAAAATAGGACTGGGGGGGGAGGGACAGAAAGAGTTAGAACACAAACACAGTTCTTTTTTACATTCACTCCAAAGTCCCATTGATTTTCAGCACATTCATAACCATGTCTACTCAAAAGTAAGTCCTATTGAATTCAATGGAATTTACTCTGGGCATATGGGATTAGCATTGCTTTTACAAAAGCAAGTATTGGGAAGGTTTTCAAAACACTGCCCAGGATCTGACTCCTACACACAAGAGGGGAAAAAACGGAAATGTATATACTTACCCAATTTATGAGATTTTCAGATAAACGGGGGGCGGGGAGAAACCCATTTTCTGGCATTGCAATGATGTTTTCTAGACACTGCCTCAGGTCAATGAAACTGAAACACAACCCTGGCTTCACTGATTGGCTGCAATCCTGAACGGGCGGGGTTAAATCTACGAAGTGCTATACAGTACCGTTTAAAGAAAGATTTAACAGTCGAGGGCCAGCTGACATTTTTATGTATATCTCAAGAACCGGACCACCTAGAAACTTAATTTTTAAAAAAATTAAGCTGAGAATCCGGGCCACCTAAGGGGCTAAACAGGCACTGGGTGGCATGCAAAGAATCTGGGTGAAACCCGGCTAACCGGGCAATATGGCAACCCTATCCTGGGGGCTTTGGAAAGCCAGGTTGATGGAGTATAACTTTCACAACAATAAGCTCATTGTTAAAGGGAAAGGAGCAATCTCCAGGTTGCAACTTGGCAACCCTATACCCCAATGCATTTGGTACATTATTCATAATAAATAGGCCATGATTTTAATAGAGTATGTAGTGGAGAACTTGGGACCTCTTGTAAAAAAAAAACAAGGTAAGGTGAGGTACTGAGTTCTGCGAGCCCTTGTGATGCTGACATTTCTGTCACCTGTATTTCTTCTGCTGATGCTTCATAACTGATTGTACTTCTTTACAGTTTCACCTTTGCTACCAGGGCAGGGAAACAGTAACCTTCCTCATCAATCTCGTCCCCAAGTCAAGCATTTAATTTGAAGCTCTTTCATTCAGGGCTAATTGAGCTTTCAAAGCTACACACTCTGCTGAGATTTTTCTTTTAAATTCTGCAGCCATAAAAATGGTGTATCTGGCATGTGGTGTTTAGTTTATAAAGAGAGAATTGTTTCCATTTGTGTCTGTTGGCATGCAACAGCTGCTTCTCCTGGAAGTCTGGCTCAAACTGCAGATGCATTGGGAGTTACGTTAAATGATTTCAAAGGGCTGAAAATGCACTCCATATATACCCTGCCTTCAGCCACCCATCTTCTACATCACAGTCAGAGATATCATAAAGTGAAGAACGAGCAAGCAAAGGGTGGGGGTGGGTGATTTTTGATGCACCTTCCCTATGAGGAAAGGCAAAGCATTTCTAAACTAGAAGTTTAGTTTACACTTTGATGAAGGGGTGATGGGAGACCAGGGACAGCGTGGCAGAGGTTTATAAAATTACAAGTTTAACTTACAGGAAGGCATTCTAGCGTGGAGGGTTCATGTCCTCCTCCAGGATGCTCCGTTTTGTAACCATTTCCACTCCTACTCATTTCCCCATATTTCACCCCCACAGCATTCTGTGGCCACTAATCAAGATCACTTCTGTTTTTGGTTCCCCCGCCCCTCACACTCCCCAGACACCTTAGATTTTTTCCCCTAAAAATGTTTTATTCTTCGGTAAACCTTGAGGTTCCTGCTTGTGTGTTGGTGGTGCTGTTTTAGCTACAATAAGTGATGCCACACACAGCCTGAACGTGGAACACAGAGGAAATGATCTGTGGTGTGGAGACAGTGGACTGGGTGGGGGGAGAGAAGATTTGCTATCCCATAATGACAGAAAACTGAAACTGTGAAACTGATTGGCACTAGGTTCAGGGCAGACAAAAGAATGTACTTCTTCCCATAGGGTTTCATTAACATACAGAATTCACTAGCACAGGTTTTTTTTTGGTAGCTTTTTTAAAAAAGAGAAAGAAGACCAGGGGTTCCCAAAGTATGGTCCGGGGACCGCTGGTGGTTCACAAGCTTCATTCAAGTGGTCTGTGGCATGCCTGTGGATTTGTGGTTGAAGATGGGAGACAGTGCATCCATTGCATCAAATATTTCTATTGATTTTTACTTGTATTTCATTGCTTCTTTTATTTCTTATGTTGTATTTTATAGATTAAAATTTGAATTCTATGGAATACAATAAAATACAATAGCTATGAGATAAAAGAAGCAACAAAAATATAATTAAAAATCATACAGCATCGAGCACAGCACATTACAACTGCTACAACAGTCAGCAAACCACTTAAAGATTTTTCTAAGTTCTTCAGCAATTTTCAAGTGGTGCATGGAGGAAGAAGTTTGGGAACCACTGGATTAAATAGACCTATGAAAGATAGGTCTATCTGCAGCTAATAGCCCAAGACTGTAAAATGGGACCTTATTTTTTATGAGTTCACTAAATACCAGATCATGGGGACAAAAGGGAGGATTGTCACTTTCATGGACTGCTTGGAAACCTCCCAGAGGCATTGGATTGACCATTAATGGATACATTGTTAGAACCAGCATGGTGTAGTGGTGAGACTGTCAGACTAGGATGTGGGAGACAAGGGTTCAAATCCCCACTCAGCTATGAAGCTCACTAGGTGAACCTTGAGCCAAGCCATTGTCATTTCAGCTTAGCCTACTTCACAGTGTTGTTTTGAGTTTAGAATGGGGAGCCTCCTGAGCTCATTGGAAGAAAGGTGGGATATAACTGTCATGATAAAAATAAAAATAATGCTGCACTAGACAATAATGCTGGTCCAGTCCAGCAGGGTTGATGTTACATTTGCAACAACAAAAGTTTTCATATTTAACGCTTGATGATTTAAGTTCCATTCCTTCCCTTTTATTCATAAAGTGCCAAATCTATAAGCTTGGGGTTCATGGAGAACAGAGAACAAAGTCAATTGGAAAGAAATCTCTTCAGATGGACTTGGAACCACAGACAGAGAGTTCTGTTAGGGGCTATGTGCCCTGTTATGTCCACTGTAGAGATATCCCTCCCATTAGCCTTTGATACAGCCGAGTCATTAGTGTGTGTGGTGTATATGAGGTATAAAGGACACTGTTGGCCAATTTTGCTGCTTTTTGTGTAAAGCCACATTGGGATGCACATCACTGAGTCATGCTCTGCAGCAGAATGGCAGAGGATCAAGACTCCTTGCCCAGCCAGAGTCTGAAGAGGCAGTTGTCAAGGAGTTGAAAAAGAAAGCAGGATTTTGAGAGAAGTATGTCCATTTATTTTTTATATATTTTAGAAAATGTCTACTCCACCTTTAGATTCCCCAGAGATCCCCCACAGTGGCTTCTGGATTAAAAACATTTTAAAAATGAGATAAGAACTCAGATGAAGCATATCAATCATTAAAACAGTGCCACAAGGGCAACAAAACACAAACAAAAACTCAAGATCAGTTTAAAAATATATCATCACAGTAGGAAAGTAAAACAGATGAAAGAAACTACGGGTAACTCTGGCTGCCATGTGTCCACTTAGTTAAGCTGGATTTCAGAGTGACTTTTGATCAGTGCTATCTGCTCTGCTCACGTGCTGTTTGCTTCACCTCTCTAATAGTTGCTCAGCCTGCACACTTGTAAACAGGAAATATATTTCCTTCTTTCTTTTTTTTTTATAAAAAAAAGCCAATTCTCTTTTAAAGGAAACATGCTCTCTAAAGGCTACCTTGAGAGCCTCACCACCACTCAGGGAGCAAAAAGCAATTGGAAGCCAAAGTGTGAACGTCGCTTGAAAGGTCTTACCCATCGTGCCTTATTTCTACACACTCTACACTAAAGGAGATGGTACAATGCACAAATTGTCTCATGTTATGCCATTAATTAATGCTCAGCTCTCGTTTTCTTCCTTTCTTTTATGCAAGCTGTTATACCTCATTAAACCACTACAGACTGCCTTGTGATTGATCTTGACAGAAGCACTGGCTTTCCCCCCTTTCTTGCCTTGGCTCCTTCTTCATCATCAAAGCTTCTTCTCGCCCACTCCTATTTGTCTGTCTATCCATCCATTCATAAGGATTGTATAATACTAGCACACAATGATAGCTTGTCTCCTAAGGTCAGCCTAGGTTAGACAAATAAAACTTTACTAAGCCATTTCTAGCAATTTGAAATCAATATGTGAACTTCAGCACTGCTAACCTAATCTCTCTCCGCTTCTTGTCAATAATACACAGCCTTCACAGCACCTGGGTCAGTGTGAGGTATTTAAAAGACACTGTCCTTTCACTTCTCTCAACTGAAGCTGCACTGGGAGGGGGGAGCATGAGAAAGGCATACAAGATTGTGCAAGTTTCCCCCTCTCTCTTATAATACTAGAACTTGGGACCATATAATGGATCTGAAAGTTGGAAGATTGAGGACAGACAAAAGGATGTAGTTCTTCACACAATGCATAGTTAAACTATGGAATTTGCTCCCACAAGATGAAGTGATGGCCACCAACTTGGATGGCTTTTAATAAGGAGGATAAGGCTATCAAAGGCTACTAGCCACAATGGCTATGTTCTACCCCTACTGTGAATGCCTCTGAATAGCAGCTGCTGGAAATCACAAGTGGGGAGAGTGCTGTTGAGATGATGTCCTGCTTGCAGGCTACCCACAGGTTCATCTGGTTGGCCACTGTGAGAACAGGATGCTGGACTAGATGGGCCATTGGCCTGATCCAGCAGGGCTGTTCCCATGTTCTTGTGGATGTCAACATTCTAGAAATGAGCAATCATTTTCCTGCAGACAGAATATGTGTGAACATCCCGTGTGGTATCCCTGTGTATTTTCTAATGGTGGGTGAGAAAAAGGAGAGGAAGTTTTCAGAGATCACATAGACAAAATGCAAGAAATCTTCTGTAAATCTTTTAAAATCCTACATAGCAAAATGATATTCTTTAGAAAGGGAGTGGGCATGGATTGGAAAGCTGTCCTGTAAGTAGGAAATTACAATGCAAACATTAGATTTGCTAGTAAAATTCCTCCTGCACCCCAAAAGCAACAAAAACACCAACTACCTACAATTCAGACTGAAAGTGGGAAATCCTGATGGGAACCTTCTGGTGGCTATGGTCATTCTGAAATCCACCATACTTTTGATAACAAATGTCATGCATTCTTGTATTAAACTGTTTTCATTTTGGGGCTGTATTATTAACACCTGTTCACCAGTACTACAAAATCCATCATGCAGTATAGACCTTGAGCAAAATGCACGTGCACAGACACATTAGTGGGAGAAGGCTTTAACTTAAAGTGATGAATTGATCATGTTTGAATGACTGGATCCTGCAGAAATTAGAACAGTAGACAAGATTTTCCATGGAAATATGTTGTGTCCATGATCAGAAACAGAACTGAAAAATGAAATTCCTCGTGTATTCCAGGAAGAAATTCCACAATTTATTTATTTATTTATTTTATTAAATTTTTATACCGCCCCACTAGCATAGCTCTCTGGGCGGTGAACAACAAGCAATACAAATATATACAATAAAATCCAATAATACCATACAGCAAAAGTACAGAGAATGAAAGATCTAAAAACAATTACAACACACTTTAAAACTAAATTAAGTTAAATTAAAAGCCCTAGAAAAGAGGAAGGTTTTCACCTGGCGCCGAAAAGACAGCAGCGTCGGCGCCAAGCGCACCTCATCGGGGAGACTGTTCCACAGTTCGGGGGCCACCACTGAGAAGGCCCTAGTTCTTGTTACCACCCTCCGAGCTTCTCTGTGGGTCGGAGCTCGGAGGAGGGCCTTCGATGTCGAGCGCAGTGTACGGGCAGGTTCATATTGGGAGAGGCGTTCCAACAGGTATTGTGGTCCCGCGCCGTATAAGGCTTTATAGGTCAAAACCAGCACTTTGAATCTGGCTTGGAAGCAAATTGGAAGCCAGTGCAAGCGGGCCAGAAGAGGTGTTGTGTGTTCGGACCGCTTGGTCCTCGTTATCAATCTGGCAGCCACGTTTTGCACAAGCTGTAGCTTCCGAACTGTCTTCAGAGGCAGCCCTACATAGAGCGCATTGCAGTAATCCAATCGCGAGATTACCAGAGCATGTACAATGTAGACAAATTACCATCTCCCAGTTATATTGAGCTTGATATAAAACTGACAATGCAGTGTAGTGCAGGAAGGACCTGTAGCTGCATCCGGGTGGCTCATTTTGTGGTAGCGGCAGAGACCAATTTTCCAGCTGGAGTTATGCTAATCATTTAAAATTATCTGCCTGGCCGGATGGCATCATAAATGCTTACTAGGCTCATAAGAATAATGACTAACAGCTGCAAGGGGACTTGGAGGACAAAGAAAAATATATGAACCTAGATCTATTTGGTGGCAGTGATGTCTTTCCAAAATATTGACAGCAGGGAGTAGAAATTCACCCATCTCTCTCTTTCATTTAGGCAAGTCTTTGCTCCAAGGGTTTTGGGTGTGTGTGTATGGTAGTGGTGGTGATTAAAGCTGGTGCTCACATGCATGTACACAGTGACCATTTCCTTGATGGCTGTAGACTGAATGCTATTAATACTTAATTTATTATTTAATTTATTATTTCTATAAAGCCATCAGTGTGCCCGGCTCTTAAGAACATAAGAACATTCACTAATAGGCAAAAAACCTTGTGGTTTAAGAATGTACCTATAGCCCACAGATATTTCTATCAAACTTTAAAAAGCAGGGAAATGGGGCGGCTCTAGTGAATGCACCAGAGGAGCAGGAGACCTCAGCTCTTCTCTGAGATATTGTACTGTCTTACAAATTTGTCAAAATGCAAACTCAATTTGGGTTGGTCTTTCACAGTCCAATCCACTTGCTGTGTATCATGGTAGAACGCAAAAAATCCCTACTGGCTATAGTATACAGGCACTCTTGTGGCTGTATAATAAGAAGAGCCTGCTGGATCAGGCCAGTGGCCCATCTAGTTCAGCATCCTGTTCTCACAGTGGCCAACCAGGTGTCTGGGGGAAGCCTGCAAGCAGGACCTGAGTGCAAGAACACTCTCCCCTCCTGAGGCTTCCGGCCAACCGGCTTTCAGAAGCATACTGCCTCTGACTAGGGTGGCACAGCACAGCCATCATAGCTAGTAGCCATTGATTGCCCTGTCCTCCATGAATTTGTCTAATCTTCTTTTAAAGCCATCCACGCTGGTGGCCGTCATTGCATCTTGAGGGAGCAAATTCCATAGTTTAACTATGCGTTGAGTAAAGAAGTACTTCCTTTTGTCTGTCCTGAATCTTCCAACATTCAGCTTCTTTGAATGTCCACGAGTTCTAGTATTATGAGAGAGGGAGAAAAACTTTTCTCTATCCACTTTCTCAATGCCATGCATAATTTTATACACTTCTATCATATCTCCTCTGACCCGCCTTTTCTGTAAACTAAAAAGCCCCAAATGCTGCAACCTTTCCTCGTAAGGGAGTCGCTCCATTCCCTTGATCATTCTGGTTGCCCTCTTCTAAACCTTTTCCAACTGTATAATATCCTTTTTGAGATGAGACGACCAGAACTGTACACAGTATTCCAAATGCGGCCGCACCATAGATTTATACAACGGCATTATGATATCGGCTGTTTTATTTTCAATACCTTTCCTAATTATCCCTAGCATGGAATTTGCCTTTTTCACAGCTGCCGCACATTGGGTCAACATTTTCATCGTGCTGTCCACTACAACCCCAAGGTCTCTCTCCTGGTCGGTCACCACCAGTTCAGACCCCATGAGCGTATATGTGAAATTAAGGTTTTTTGCTCCAATATGCATAATTTTACACTTGTTTATATTGAATTGCATTTGCCATTTTCCCGCCCATTCACTCAGTTTGGAGAGGTCTTTTTGGAGCTCTTCACAATCCCTTTTTGTTTTAACAACCCAGAACAATTTAGTATCGTCAGCAAACTTGGCCACTTCACTGCTCACTCCTAATTCTAGGTCATTAATGAACAAGTTGAAAAGTACAAGTCCCAATACCGATCCTTGAGGGACTCCACTTTCTACAGCACTCCATTGGGAGAACTGTCTGTTTATTCCTACTCTCTGCTTTCTGCTTCTTAACCAATCCCTTATCCACAAGAGGACCTCTCCTCTTATTCCATGACTGCTAAACTCCTCAGAAGTCTTTGGTGAGGTACCTTGTCAAAAGCTTTTTGAAAGTCTGAGTACAATATGTCCACTGGATCACCTCTATCTATATGCTTGTTGACACTCTCAAAGAATTCTAATAGGTTACTGAGACAGGACTTTCCCTTGCAGAAGCCATGCTGGCTCTGCTTCAGCAAGGTTTGTTCTTCTATGTGCTTAGTTAATCTAGCTTTAATCATACTTTCTACCAGTTTTCCAGGGACAGGAGTTAAGCTAACTGGCATGTAATTTCCGGGATCCCCCCTGGGTCCCTTTTTGAAGATTGGTGTTACATTTGCCACTTTCCAGTCGTCAGGCATGGAGGAGGACCTGAGGGACAAGTTACATATTTTAGTTAGCAGATCAGCAATTTCACATTTGAGTTCTTTGAGAACTCTTGGGTGGATGCCATCTGGGCCCGGTGATTTGTCAGTTTTTATATTGTCTATTAAGCCTAGAACTTCCTCCCTCGTTACCACTATTTGTTTCAGTTCCTCAGAATCCCTTCATGCAAATGTTAGTTCAGGTTCAGGGATCTGCCCTATATCTTCCACTGTAAAGACAGATGCAAAAAAATAATTTATCTTCTCTGCAATCTCCTTATCGTTCTTTAGTACACCTTTGACTCCCTTATCATCCAAGGGTCCAATCGCCTCCCTAGATGGTCTCCTGCTTTGAATGTATTTATAGAATTTTTTGTTGTTGGTTTTTATGTTCTTAGCAATATGCTCCTCAAATTCTTTTTTAGCATCCCTTATTTTCTTCTTGCATTTCTTTTGCCAGAGTTTGTGTTCCTTTTTATTTTCTTCATTCAGACAAGACTTCCATTTTCTGAAGGAAGACTTTTTGCCTCTAAGAGCTTCCTTGACTTTGCTCGTTAACCATGCTGGCATCTTCTTGGCCCTGGCGGTACCTTTTCTGATCTGCGGTATGCACTCCAGTTGAGCTTCTAATATAGTGTTTTTAAACAACTTCCAAGCATTTTCGAGTGATGTGACCCTCTGGACTTTGTTTTTCAGCTTTCTTTTTACCAGTCCCCTCATTTTTGTGAAGTTTCCTCTTTTGAAGTCAAATGTGACCGTGTTGGATCTTCTTGGCAATTGGCCATTTACATGTATGTTTAATTTAATAGCACTATGGTCACTGCTCCCAATCGGTTCAACAACACTTACATCTCACACCAGGTCCTGGTCCCCACTGAGGATTAAGTCCAGGGTTGCCGTCCCTGTGGTTGGTTCCATGACCAACTGGTCTAGGGCATAGTCATTTAGAATTATCTAGAAATTTTGCTTCTTTGTCGTGACTGGAACACATATGCGGCCAGTCTATGTGTGGGTAGTTGAAGTCACCCATTACTACCACATTTCCTAGTTTGGATGCTTCCTCAATTTCATATCTCATCTCCAGGTCTCCCTGAGCATTTTGATCAGGGGGATGATAGATCGTTCCCAGTATTAAATCCTTCCTGGGGCATGGTATCACCACCCACAATGATTCTGTGGAGGAGTCCGCCTCTTTTGGGGTTTCGAGCTTGCTGGATTCAATGCCTTCTTTCACGTATAGAGCAACACTGCCACCAATATGTCCTTCCCTGTCCTTCCGATATAGTTTATATCCAGGGATAACCGTATCCCACTGATTTTCCCCATTCCACCAGGTCTCAGTTATGCTCACTATATCAATGCTCTTCTCTAAGACCAAGCACTCCAGTTCTCCCATCTTGGTTTGGAGGCTCCTAGAATTAGCGTACAATTGTAGGCATTGTCTCTCTTCAAGTGTCTTTGGCGCTTTTGTTTTGGCCTGTGGTAATTTTGCCCTTCTGAACTGATATCCTGTGCCCCTGCTCTCACAATGCCTACTTGTAGGCCTACCCCTTTTAAAATTCCATCATTTCTTTGGTCTTTATCCCATGGGGGAGGTTTATTCCGAACCAGACCTTCCTCAGCTCCTGTCGGGTTTCCCCCCTCAGGCAGTTTAAAAGCTGCTCTGCCACCTTTTTAATTTTAAGTGCCAGCAGTCTGGTTCCATTCTGGTTCAAGTGGAGCCCTCTTAACAGAGTTCAAGAGGACAGAGCTCTAAAATTCAACACTAGGGAAGAATGCATGGACTGACTCCATTAAAAAGGTTTGCGGCTTTGGTGTTGTGTGATTTCCTTTGTGAGGGCCCATTCATTCACACATGAGAGACATGGCTTGCTCTTGCAGTCATCTAGTGGGGAACATAAATGGATGAACTAGTCTTTGGGTGGTGGGCTTCAGGACCTATTCTGCCACATG
Organism: Rhineura floridana; assembly: GCF_030035675.1. Lineage (NCBI taxonomy): Eukaryota > Metazoa > Chordata > Lepidosauria > Squamata > Rhineuridae > Rhineura > Rhineura floridana. The sequence continues at coordinate 13,298,351 of NC_084482.1, read as the reverse complement.
GCAGTGCAGCCTGTTGGACTTTTAAACCTGTAAAGTTTCTCATCCTTTATGTGAGGACCCTTTAACTGAGCCCAAGGATGAGGAACCTGTGACCCTCCAGACATTTCTGGACCCACAACTCCCATCATCCACGATCACTGGCCCTGCTGGCTGGAGCTGATGGGAGCTGTATTCCAACAGCCTCTGGATGGCCACAGCTTCCCATCCCCTGGTACAAGCTTTTCTGGGTGCAGTGTCCACTTCATCATGTGAATGAAGTTACTACTCTCAACAGGCAACCAGTACTACATATTTTCTATACACGGGTGCAGGCAGGAAAAAACAGTGGGGTCAAATGGGAAAGCTTTAAGGTCAGAATCCTAAGCCCATTTACTAAGGGGTAAGACTCAATGGACTTATGTGAGTTCATCTGTAGCAGGGATAGGGGAACCTGTGGCCCTCCAGATGCTAATGGACTCCAACTCCCATCATCCCTGACTATTGGCTGCACTGCCTGAGGCTGATGGGAGCTGGAGTCCCACAATATCTGGAGAGTCACAGCTGACCCTATCAATTGTTCAATGAGGACTGAAGTCAGGAGAAAGCTGGAATAGAGTTTTGATTATTACCAACGCTCTGTCCTTGAAGACAATGGGAAGATTAGCTTTTGGGGTCCTTGCCTTCTGCTTCACTGAGGCACACTCTCTTCACACACACACCCTTTCAGAGGGGCCCACCTTCAGCATGGTGGAGGCGGTTCGCACAGTACATTTTAAAAGATAATTGCTGGGCTGTCTCCGGCAAACTATTGTTCAGGGAAGAGACAAAACCATGTGACTTCCCTTCCCTCAGCAGAACAAAGAGTACGTCTTTTTCCTTTTCCCACCCCTCCTTTTATCTGGGCTATGAAAGGTCCTAGGTTTGAGAAAAGCAAAAGCTCAAACATCCTCCCCAGCAGAGACTCAGGGAGACTAGAATATCAAACACTGAAAAGACAGAGCCAGTCACCTTCTGTTGTTGCAGAGGTAATATTCTTAAAAACATACTGTCAGGGCCGGTCAAGGCCAAGGGTGGGGAAGGCAGTGGCAAAGCATCTGCTTTGCACGCAGAAGGTCCCAGGTTCAATCTACGGCATATTGGTAGGCCTGGAAGGGACACCTGCCTGAAGTGCTGGACAGCTGCTGCTCATCAGTGTACAGGATACTGAGGTGAACGGACAGATGGTCTGACTCCATATCAGGCAGCTTCCTATGTTCCTGAGGTGGGGGAGGGGAGCATTCTTCAATCCAGGTTCACCTAAAGATGCCATCAAAGTTCTCCCAAGTCAGGCTCAGAAACAAACTTCAAGGTCTCTTCAGAACAAGCCTCAAGATTCAAATTCTCCAGCTTCTTCCCCCCTCCCTATATTGTCCCTTATCCCTAAAACTCTCTCCCTCCCAGCCCTTTATGTCACCATTCACCCTCCTACTCTTCTCCTTAATGACACAGATAGGAAATGCCTCCCAAAGGGTAGCTGTCTTCTGCTCCAGATCCTTTCTGTCCAGAGAATATTGCTTTACTCGACTCAAGGGGACTCCCTCTTGGGGCATCCCTCGCAGCCCCACATTATAGGAGCTGAAGGCTGCAGAACAAAGCAACTTCTCCTTATATTAAAAACATAGACAATTTCTTTGAGGGAATGGAGGTAATGTCAGGTAGCATCTTCTGAAGCAACTGCTCCCACTTAGAGCGGGTGAGAACAATCCGGCCAGCTTTCTTACAGTGCTCTGTCCAAGGTCCTGACAAATTCTGCTTTGTCTAAAGCTGCATGCACTCTATCCTGCTATGGATTTACCTTACCTGATGTGACTCTGCCTGCTGTGCCTTTAGTGGTGGTCACTCTGCCTGCTGTGACCTGATATTAGCAGATGTAACTCTGCCTCATCGTTGTTAGTAGCTGCCAGTGTTGGACACTGTGAACTCAGAATGTGGCCAGAACAGGACTGTGCCTCTCAGTACTACTGGTGTATAAAGGCTTTGTTAGCATGGCTGGTCTCCTTGCAGTTCCACTCTTTCACCAGAGTTGGGAATACTCATCATCAGCCCTCAAGCCACCAACTTCACAGACCTCCTGTGGGTTCGATTCCCCATACGAGCTATAATGTGAACAGTATGGATGTTTTGAGTTATTTGGTACATTAACTTTTTTTTTAAAAAAAAATGCTTATGTCCAGAGATGAAATATGTGCTTAGCATCACTTTGGAAAAGCACCTCGTGACTCATAGTCATTGGGAGTGATAAGGCAAGGGCACCCTTTTGCATTCTTGGTAAGGACGTAAGAAGAGTCCTGCTGGATCAGAACAGAGGATTTAGTCCAGATCCTGTTTCCCACCCTGGCCAACCAGATGCCTCTAGGAAGCCCACAAACAGGACATGAGTGCAATAGCACTGTCCCACTCATGATCCCCAGCAACTGGTATTAAAATACGCTTCCACTGATACTGGAGGCAATATAGCCATCATGACTATTAACCACTGACAGTCTTATCCTCCATGAATCTAAGTTCCTAACTTGCAGTAGCGAATTCTGTAGTTTGACTATAGGCTGCACTTGATATTGTGTGTCCTGAATCTTCCACCATTCAGCTTCATTGGATGTCCCTGGATTCTAGTATGAAGAGAGAGGGAGAAAAACATTTCTTTATCCACTTTTATCAAACCCTGCATAATTTTATAAACCTCTATTATATCCCCCCTAATGTACATCCCCCCCAACTAAGGATCCCCAAATACTGTAACCTTTCCTTAGAGTGGAATTGTTTCAACCCCTTGACCATTGTGGTTGCTCTTACCTATGCTTTCCCCAGCTCTGCAACATCCCCTTTGAGGTGCAGTGGTCACCACTGGCTACCTATTAGCTACTGGGCTAAGTTCAACATTCTGGTTTTGGGGTACAAAACACTATGCAGCTTAAGACCAGGATACCTGAAAGACTGTCTTACCCCTTAAATACCCATTAGATCACTACGTTCTGCAGGTGAGGGCCTCCTGCAGATACCATCTTATCAGGAGGTCCATTCCTCAAAACATAGGAAGTGGACCTTTAGCATTGTGGCACTGACACTTTGGAATCCCCTCCCCTTAAACATTAGACAGGTACCATTCTGTTATCTTTTCGGCACCTACTGAAGACCTTCCTCGTTCAACAAGCCTTTTAAGTTGAGACCTTATCCCAGTCTGCATCTGTGTTGGAATTGCTTGTAAAGATGTTTTTAAAGTTTTTTTTTAAAAAAGATTTGTTTTAATATGTTTTAAAAATAGTTTGTTTAAATATATTTTAAAGTCTGTTTTATGATGTTTTAGAGCGTTTTTGTTTGCTGCCCTGGGCTCCTATTGGGAGGAAGGGAGGGATATAAATTTAATACATACATACACACATTCTCTCTCTCTCTCTCTCTTTCACACACACACACACACACACACACACACACACACACACACACACACACACACACACACACACACACACACACACACACACACACACACACACACAGAGTATTCCAAGTGTAGTCACACCATAAATTTTTATGAAGACATAAAAAACTGGTATTTTTCTTTTTGATCTCTTTCCTAGTGATAGCAAGGAATTTAACTTTTTCACAGTAGTGACACTGGGTTGGTGCTTGCACTGAGCCATCCATGATGACTCCACAAACGCTTTCCTACTCAGTTACTGCTAGCTCAGACCTCATCAGAATATATGTAAAGTTAGGAGGGATATTTTTGCCCCAACATGCATCACTTTGCACAAAAAACAGTCAAAGAGTCTTGGGGCACCTAAAAGACTAACAAATTTATCATGGCATATGCTTTCATGGACTCAAGCCCACTTTGTCAGAGGCACGCGGTGAAATCTTAGTTGGCAGATACAAAAAAAAGAGAAACTTGTAAGGTGGGAGTTGAATGGCAATGAGATGCAAAAAATTCCTGTCAGTGATAATTAGAACGTAAATAAATGTTAAATAGGCACACGTTTTAACTTTTTACAGTAGCAGATTGGTGATAATTGCTGAGATGATTGCATTAACACCTGCAGAGGGCCAGACAATCATTCACAAGAAACAGTCATAGTACAGATATCAGGAATACACACAGGAAGCTGCCTTATACTGAGTCAGACCCTTTATCCATCAAGCTCAATATAGTCTACACTGACTGGCAGTGGTGGTTGGCACCCATTAAGACTGGTGAGGCAGAAGGCAGAGAGGTCAACCATAGATGAGAGCCAGGGCCAATGACATGCAGAGCCAACTCATTCTAGTTTTGCCCCCATCCTCTTCTCTGTAAAGTTCTACAGTGGCAATATTGAAATTAAGGCAGAGGAAGCTGATAGGCAGTGTCACCCTTTGGACCGGTTGAAAGTAAGAAGGCAAGCAGGCTGGGGCTGCCTGAGGTTAGACTGAGGTTGGTGGGACACTGTTGCCTTAATGAACCAGCTTCCACTGCAGACTGGCAGCAGCTCTTGAGGGTTTCAGGCAGGGTACTAAGGTACAAATGGAATTGTGTAACTAACAGGCTTGCCAACATTCCCGAACAGTTGGAAAGCTGAAAGCTGCTGCACATATATTTCAACACACTCTGGTTTAAAAGACTGGAAGTGGGATATTTCTCCCTTCCTTTTTATCCTCAAAACGTATGCTATGAAACGTGCCATACAATAGCTACCAGAAGGCAGTAAGTCAAAGCACAAGTGGTCAGGGTTCCAAAAGATGTTAAATTGGCGGCTGGGAAATATGGTGTAGCAACCAGGAACCAAAGTGTGAAAATGGGACATCACATAGGCCTGGGTCTTGCCCCTTCATGTGCTTTAACAGATTTGAAAACTGACCTTCTCAGTCAAGCTGAGCTTTCATAAATTGAAGAACAGGTACTGCTCTCTCTCTCTCTTTCTCTCTTTAGGCCGCTGATGTGAACTTCGGTTGGGGTGGGAGAAATGTTCAGTGGCAAACAGGGACATATCTATGCTTTCAGAACGCAGGTTGCATATTTAGAAATGTGTATTTACAGAAGTACTGATTTATGCATGAGGGAGTTAAGTTAGGAGTGGACTTGAGCATCTAACCAATGGGGAAACTGGTGCCATATTTGTTTGTTTCCTTCTTTGTTTGTACAGGCACCGCCAGCATGACACATTTCCGCAGCTAACAGCTTTCAAACTGCAGCTGCATTCAGGGTGGAGTCATAAGGAGTGTGACAAACAATGCAAAACAGAGGGAGCACTCTCTCCTTTGAAGCTGGAGGGACCTGAAGAAAGAAATGGCATTGAAATTGGGAATGTGTTCCTCTTCCCATGTTTAGACGCTCTGAATTTTCTCTTCAGCCTGATGCCCTTCTCCACAGGGCTTCCCTTTCTGATGCAGCCAGCCATTCTGCAACTTAGCAGGAGAAGAAAGTGCAAGGCCCTTCCAATTCACCTGTCTGGCCCAGCCACCACTTGGCTCCTCCCCCTTGGTATTCTATCAGTGAATAGCCATTCTGAGTCCTACCAGAGGGAAAGGGTGAGATCAGAGGCTCTTCCCATTCTCCTGCCTGAGCTGATACCACCTGCCCCTTTCATCAGCCACCAGCCAACTATTCAAGAGATGGAGAGCGAAAGGGTGCAGGAGAGAGAGCAAAACTCCTTTCTTTGGTCTGTTTTGATCCATTTATAGTTTTACATTCGTTTTCATTTAAAAGCGTTTATAAATCACTTAATATTTTTAAAATCTGTAAGCGGTGCAGGACATGAAGACAACATAAAATCAGTAAAATAGTGGTATAAAAGTATATAAAAACAGGATTTCAGGGAATTCAAACAGCTAAAGAGAAGCCCCAGTCTTATGGGTCAGGGACAGCCTGGGCTATTCTGTCAGGTTGGGGTTGACTGTTGAAAAAGAAAAGTTGGATATAAATAAAATGAATTCATCACCAATAAATAAAGGACCATCTATACCACCACCAGATCACACCATTTTTCTCAAAAGATAATTAAGGCCAAAATCCTGTACCTACTTCCCTTGGAGTATGTCCCACTGAATTCAATGGAAATTACATTTTGAGTAGACACTGACAGGTAAGTGTCGGCTTGCTCTGGAATTTGACTAACAATTGCCACCAGCTGGTCCTGTGCTCCTGCAGAAACCTATCTTGCTTTAACGATTACAGGTATGAACCCAAGTGTAGTAGCTACTCCAGAAAATAATAATAATAATAATAATAATAATAATAATAATAATAATAATAATAATAATAAAAAAACTAATTTAGAGAAAAGGATGAGATCGTTCAAACTTGCCCCAAATCGCCGGCACCTATTAGAATCCCAACTTCACTCGTTTTATGTTATACAGTTATATTAAAAATTGAGCGGGGTGGGGTGGGGTGGAGGAGCAGTATCCTGAATGTATATGGCAGCATAATACTGGTCAGTTGCCCTGGAGAGGGTGTTGCGCGCACGGCGTGGTTGAAGCATGGCAGGCAGACGGGTTCTGTTCGTCGTTCTGGTCTGTGTTCAGCGCGTCGTTGGCTTTGTGATGTAAGCTGAGCGCCCAATAGAGCTGATTAAAGCGAGGCGTACGTTAAAATAACGAAAGAAATCATAACTCTTCATGCCTTCCTCTGGGTCGAGTGGAAATTTTAATCCGCTCTAGCGATCGCAGATAAAAGGTCTACAAGTAGGTGATCGTGATTTTCGATTCGTTTAACGCCGAGTGAGATCTAGTATATGCGTGGCCCCTTGTTCCCGAGGTTATCAAAATGAATTAAAAAGGGGCCATTTAGGCAGGGCATACGCCCTGGGAGTTTAAGTGCTCTTCCAAAGCCTCGAAGCAAAGACTCCCGGCGGGATCCCTAGTATAGTGTTTCCCTAGTATAGTAGCCTGGGAAAGGGGCTCCCCTCCGCCCCCCTAAGCGCTCGGTATTGGCAGGCGATCGGCTTGAGAGGACCAATGAGATGAGCGGGTCGGGGAACCCCCCCTCCCTCTCTTTTTGCCCTCCTAGGTGGGACCCTACCGCTCTTCCCTCCTTCGCCTGCCGGCTGGAAGAGATGATGCTGGGGCCGTGGGAGCGCACGGGGAGCGCTGCCTGTTTGGCCCAGCGCTAGGCGGAGCCTGCCTGCCTTTTGCCGGCCCTTGGGCCCCCCTGCAGCAGCGGCAGCAGCAGAGGGCGGCCACCGCCTTTTCCTTGCCTTCGCCCTGCCCGGTGGAGAGGAAGGGAGGCCACCGGGCGCCGTCGGTCCCTCTGTTTGCCTGGCCGTCTATCCTCCCGCCTGGAGCGCGCTGGAGTCTGGCGACAGCGGCGCCTCTTCCTTTTTGGCGCGGGAATGCGGAGGAGCCGCTGAGCGGGCGGAGGAGAGGCGGGGGGAGCCGGCTGGCTGACGCCCGCCCGAGACTCAGCTGGGCTAGGCTTGGTGCCTGCACGATGCGCTTCCTCGCTGACCTGCTCCTGCTGTTGATCGCCGTCTCTCGGGCAGCTCAGGTAAGTGCCCGTTGCGCCCAAGGGGAGTGACGGGGACCTCCCTTCTGCCCTCTCGCTTTGAGGCAGGTTGCACATGGAGCCTGCTGCTTTGCCCAGAAGGGATGGGTGGGACGCCAGTTGAGGCAGCAAGAGAGGAGTTGGCGCCTTCTTTCCAAGCGAGGGTCGGGTGGTGATGGTGGAGTAACCCCCTGCTCCGAGTTGGAAAGAGTGCCGGCCAGGGGTCAAGGGGCGGAGCCTCTCTCTCTCTCTCTGGATTATTTGACCACATCGCCGCAAAACAACAACATCCCAGTATTAATTTACTCGTTGGATTAACCCCTAGCTTTTAGTGCACAATACTATCCATTTTAGATGTATCGATTTCTCCCGTTGTCTCTCCCCAATCCCTCAGTCCACGCCCACCTTCCCATCTCTCAATGCCGGACACTTTTCTCCCTCTGCCCCTTCACAACCCATGCTGTGAGTTTCATTTTATTTTATTTTACTACCGCTGTCTTCTTTGGGATACACTTCCCAAAAATCCGGTCTAGGGTCAGTTTGATTTTATCTGAAAAGTTATCCTCTTGTTTCTTGAAACACAATGAAAGGCAGGACAGTTTTTCTCTCTAATTTCCTCGTTTCTTCACCCCCTCCCCAGAAGACCCCCACCCGTATTTAAGATGGTAACTGGAAAAGTGGTGTTGATTTGGGAGGCCTTGAAGCCTTTACCAGTTTCATACACGTTGACACCAACGCAACTTTGACAGGTTGTTCCAGGTTGCCAACATAAATAAATAAATCAATTTGAAAGTGGGTGGAGCCAAAATGCCAGAAGCAAGCTATTTGGGAGGTCACATGTTTTAAGATTTTATGAGAGTTGTGCAGCGCACTGATTCACAATGGCTGAGAATGCTGATTGACATTTCTCTTGACATTTGTGTAAGTTGGTTCTTTCAATGGGACAGTCCTGCTATGATGAACAGCAGTGCATGTAAGGCACACAGTGAAGACTGGCCCATGAGGGCAAATGAGGCACTCTCCCACCAAGTGCAGTCAGCCCTGAGCCTGTTCCCACTTGCCTACCTCCTTACTTAGAACCAGTCAGGGAGTGGCCATGCCTGTCAGCTTCTTCCTCCTTAGCCTCAGTGTTGCCCACTTTAGAACTCAGGAGGGAGGAGGATGGGGACAAACAAAGAATGAGTTGGCTCTGCCTGTCCTTGCTCTGCCTCCGCCTCCTGTTGGCCTCTCTGCTTTCCAAGCTGCTGGTTCCAAAGGGCATCAGCCACCACTGGGGGCATGTCTACACCAGTGGGTTTTCAAGTGGTGATCCAGGGCATCCTGGCATTCCTTAGAAATGTATCATGATGGATTCCTCAAAGAGAGAATCAGGAACAGCAGGCAAGGTTCCTGCAAGAGATTCTCTCCCTGCAATGAGAAGATGCAGGGGATATTGGGTGTGTTCTAAGACAGAAGTAAACATTTGCAGCAGACTGGCAAGCATTCCTAATTCCCACTTGTTTAACAAAAGCAACAACAATGCTCCCTGCCCTCCAAAAGATTAGATTGAAGGAAGGAAAGAGAGTGTAGGCTATGAACTCCATTCTGGTACTGAAAACACATTCCTGGGCTGATCATGTGCTCAGAGCTGCCGATGTGGTCCTAAGTTCTAAGTGTTGATCTGGCCCCACCCAAGCCATTATTTTGGTGGTCTGGTTCACTGTTCTTCAACCTTGAGTCCCCAGATGTTCTTTGATTGCAACTCCCACCATCCTTGGCCATTGGCTAAACTGGCTGGGATAAATGGGAGTTGTAGTCTGACAACATCTGGGGACCCAAGGCTGAAGAACAGTGGTCTAGTTGATGGACTCGGGGTTCTAGTAAAAAAGCAACAAAAAAGTCAAATCTGCATGCCTGAAGTCTGTCCACCCTTGTTCAAGGCCATGCTTTTGGATCACATGGTCAATGGGGAGGGCACAAGAGGCCTGTCCAGTGCCCCTCTTGAAGTGAGTGTACTTGAGAATATGCTCCTGCATCTTTTTTTTTTTAATGGCAGGGTTCTCACATATTTTCCTGCCTGATGGCTTTTGCTCAGACACTCTGCATTTCATTTAGTGAACATGGTGATGTGGAAAGTGTTCCCTGAAGGTAGAATGCAGCAGGCACTGCTCCAGAAGTAAAGGCCTGGTATCGCCAGGTGAATCCAAGTCCCTGCAACATGGCCCCACATAAGGCATTAGCAGGCTGGCATTCACTCTGGGCCTAAAAGATTTGCTTTAAGGGTGACTGATACCATGTAGGTGTTGTAAGAGGAGAACCAGGACTCAAACTGGAGTGGAAGTCATGCCCCATTGGGTTGTAATTGCTGCATCCCACTGCACAGTCCTACATGTCAGAAGGTTGGCTGAGGTTCTTCTGTGATGTATATCTCTACATATGCTTAGAAGCATACCATTACTGCTTCATATTCCAAAGGTGTACTGGGCCATTAGAAACTCATTCTGAGGCTAAGCCCTGACTAACGCTGGCTCAAATGAAGAACCCCCCCCCCAATGATTAAATTAACCGGGACCATTGTCAAGGATGGTGATGAAATCATGGTCAGCGTGTATTTTCTGGGATACTCAGGATACTTTAAAGTAAACTAGACTGGACCAAGATGTGGCAAAGGGTCCATAAGGGAATCTATTTTCTGTTGCTCCATCCACTAAAACCAGGCCATCCCTAGCTCCAGATTTGAAAGGTGGGATCAAATAGCTGGTGTTATGTGTCCTGGTTTGGCCTTCTGTGCTTCAGGGATGAGGAAGCTGTGGTCCTCAGGATGTTGTGGGACTACAAATCCCATCATCCCTGACCACCGGCCATGTTGGCCGGGGCTGATGGGAGTTGGCACCCAGCAATATCCACAGTCACTGGCTCTTCATCACTGCATTGGTAATCCCTCAGTGTTGAACAGAGCCTTAGTTAGCATTGACTTTTCATGCAGAGGCCACAATATTCATAAAATAAATGTAAGCAGAAGCCTTATCTTCAGCTGAGCATGTGCCAAAGAGCTGGGCCCATTGACTCACTTCCATGTGAACTGAGGTGCAGACAAAAGGGTCTGTAACACCTCCAGTGTGGACAACAACAGAGCCACTGCTGAAGCTCTTCCCTCTAAGCATCCCAGCTGCCCTCATCTATTTGTCTGTGTCTTGGCTTCTCCATGGGACTGCTTATGTGAGCAGCTATAGTAAGTAAGGGAAGGACTTTGGCACAACCCTTTCTGCTGTTCACACTGAAGAAGAGCAGGTTAAAAATCTCACTGTCTTTGTGTCAACTTAAGGCATGGATGGGGAAGCTGTGGCCCTCCAGATGCTGTCAGACTACAACTCTCATCAGCCACAGCCAGTCTGGCCAATGGTCAAGGAGGAGGATGGGAGTTGCGGTCCAACAACACCTGGAAGTCCACAATGTCCCCAGCTCTGGTAAGAGAAAGTGGCTGAAGTGCATAACTATGTGTGCCCTTGGGATCATGGACCATTTTGGGAGCCAGACTTAAAGGCTAGAGGCTGGGTTTGGCCCTATCTCTATCCCAGGATCAAGGGACAGTACCTAGGGAAAAAAAGTCAGGATTTTACTTGATGCCTGCATTCAGCAGGAAAATCCAGGTATGGACTTTGTTTCCCAAGATGTGGAAAATATGAAGACTTCTAGAAGATGTAACAAGTTGGGGTAACTCATCCCTCTCAGTGCTGCTGGAAAAGGGTTTGAGGAAGGTCAAGTCCAAGACAGAAAAGCGGAATAGAGTTATAGCAGTGAGACTGAAAAATAACAAGGGCAATCATGTACTCAGTCCACTGGCAATAAGGAAATATCCCTAAATATTGAATTGTTTTTATACTAAAATGCTGCATGTTTGATAGTTTCCAAGAAGGATGTCATGATCGCAGGGTTGTCAATATTCTGCATATCCAGAGAAGTGCAGAAAAGTCACTGTCAGTGGAATCTTATTGATATCTACCTCATAAGGAGGTCTAATTGAGTTCAACTGGACTTTTTTCTTGATAAGTGTATAAAGGATGGGTAGCCTAAATGTTGTAATGAGTGCAGAAGCCAGTTTCCTCAGAAGATCAGCTGAGAAAACAACCACTGTTTAACCTTTATGCATTGCAGAACTTTGTGCATGCTACACTAAAATTTCTAAAATCTTGCTCTAGGAAAACTGATTCATTCTGCAGTGTAATAGTGAACTGAGCACATCTTTCCTTTTCTCCTTTCTTGAGAATGTATTCTTTTATATTTGACCACTGTATGTATGTGTCTCTGTGTTTTGCTGCTCACAAAAGAGGTGAAAATCCCCCAAATTTTATTGAGCTACCTTTCTGGCTACTGACATTCAGTAGGCATTCACTTACACCTTGCAAATTAGAATATATACTCATCCATAAGGACTAGAAACTTGTTATCTCTTAAGAAAAACAGATTCCCAGGAAGCGCCCATTACCAGTTCCAGCAGGTTTTCTGCACTCCCACACAATTATGGCATACATGCAGCCTTGCCCTTGTAGTCTTGAAGATGTTCATAAAAGACTGTGGGCAACATCCTGTGTGCAGAATTGCCACCTTTGGAAGCTTTCAAAGAAAGAATTGACAAGAGTCTGTGTGGCATGGTTTTTGTTGTTGTTATGTGCCTCCAAGTTGACTGTGACTTATGGCGACCCTATGAATCAGCGACCTCCAAGAGTCTCTGTCACAAACCACCCTGTTCAGATCTTGTAAGTTCAGGTCTGTGGCTTCCTTTATGGAATCAATCCATCTCTTGTTTGGCCTTCCTCTTTTTCTACTCCCTGCTGTTTTCCCAGCATTATTGTCTTTTCTAGTGAATCATGTTTTCTCATTTATGTGTCCAAAGTATGATAACCTCAGTTTCATCATTTTAGCTTCTAGTGACAGTTCTGGTTTAATTTGTTCTAACACCCAATTATTGGTCTTTTTTGCAGTCCATGGTATCTGCAAAGCTCTCCTCCAACACCACATTTCAAATGAGTTGATTTTTCTGTTGTCCCCTTTTTTCACTGTCCAACCTTAACATCCATACATAGAGATCGGAAATACCACGCTCTGAATGATCCTGACTTTAGTGCTCAGTGATACATCTTTACATTTGAAGACCTTTTCTAGTTCTCTCACAGCTGCCCTACCCAGTCCTAGCCTTCTTCTGATTTCTTGACTATTGTCTCCATTTTGGTTAATGACTGTGCCAAGGTATTGATAATCCTTGACAAGCTCAATGTCCTCATTGTCAACTTTAAAGTTACATTAAATCTTCTGTTGTCATTACCTTAGTCTTTCTGATGTTCAGCTGTAGTCCTGCTTTTGTGCTTTCCTCTTTAACTTTCATCAGCATTTGTTTCAAATCATTACTGGTTTCTGCTAGTAGTATGGTATTGTCTGCATATCTTAAATTATTGATATTTCTCCCTCCAATTTTCGCACCTCCTTCATCTTGGTCCAATCCTGCTTTCCGTATGATATGTTCTGCGTATAGATTAAATAGGGTCATAAAATACACCCCTGTCTCACACCCTTCAGTCAGTTTCTCCATATTCCGTCCTTACAGTAGCCTCTTGTGCAGAGTATAGGTTGCGCATCAGGACAATCAGATGCTGTGGCACCCCCCATTTCTTTTAAAGCATTCCATAGTTTTTCATGATCTATACAGTCAAAGGCTTTGCTGTAGTCTTTAAAGCACAGGGTGATTTTCTTCTGAAATTCCTTGGTCCGTTCCATTATCCAACATATGTTTGAGATATGATCTCTGGTGCCTCTTCCCTTTCTAAATCCAGCTTGGACGTCTGGCATTTCTTGCTCCATGTATGGTAAGAGCCTTTGTTGTAGAATCTTGAGCATTACTTTACTTGCATGGGATATTAAGGCAATAGTTCGATAATTACTGCATTCCCTGGGATCCCCTTTCTTTGATATTGAGATGTATATGGAACGCTTCCAGTCTGTGGGCCATTGTTTAGTTTTCCATATTTCTTGACAGATATTTGTCAAAATTTGGACAGATTCAGTCTCAGTAGCTTGTAGCACGGTTTAGGTATGCAGTATTCTCCTGTTGCTGAGCAGGAAGGCTGGAAAAAGCATCTCTTGTCTCCTACTGTGACAGGGGGTTTGGTCCTGTAGAAGCTGACAGCTGAGATCAAATTCAAGCATGTATACAGTTGTTGACAAAATGTAAAGGAACATATCCAAAGATCTGTTAACATAGAGGAAAGGGCACCCACATCAGGAAAGAACCTAAATCTTTCAGGTTGAGGCCTCTGTTCACTGTGTGTATTGTTAGCCTTGCCTATAGCACAAAGTCCTGTCCTCCCCTTATTTAGGGAGGAGGGTGGGCAGTCAAAACAAATGGTGCTGGTAGACTTTTTTTTTTTAAATGCAATAATGAGTTCTAGAAACTTGCTCTTAAAAACAAACTTGTCATTCATATAGTAGGAATGAGTTGTGTAGGTGCATGAGTGAGTGAAGGAGAGAGAAAAGGGATTAAGTGCACACTGCCATATTTTATAAATGGAAAAGCAGGCTGAACATTGGATTTCTCTCACTTTTGACCCCTAATCTCAAAATTTGAGTCACCGTTCCAAAATCTACAATGCTTAACCCACTTAAGGATTCATGTTTTAGGTACATGAGAAATGGAATCTTCAATATTTTCATTCCAGACCATCTTCATTCTTGAGAGCCAAAGACCACTGTGTATTCCTGAGATATTTTTAATCCTTTTGATTCCCAAAACATCTTCATTCTTGCAGGTGAATATCCGAACAGCAGAAAGAAAGTCCATGCAACCTTAAGATTGTAGAACCCACAATGCAGTGTGTCTGCAAGCCAAACATTCATGTGCAAAAAAAGAAAACATCAGGGCTGAAGTGTGCAATGGACAATATTGAAAGAACGGCAGTTTAATTTTTAAAAAATGTATTATTATTATTTCCATTTATAGACCGCTTACTATCTAAAAGATCTCAAAGCGATTTACAATAAATACAATAAATGTACAAGGTTTGAATAGGCTGGTGGATTTTCTGTGAACATATCTTAGGTTAAGGAACTGAAAATAGAATTGCAACTATACTTCTACCCTTGAGTGTTACATGTACCAAGTCACAAAGTCAAATGTGTTAGCATCATCCCAGTTCTCTGCCCATTGATAACCAGATTGTTAGTTGCAATGTAGTCTAGTGTATTACCATTGCTGAGTTCTTGGTTCTCTCCCAAGATTACAAAATTAAACAAAAATTAAACAGTTTTAAAAAACCAAAATCAGTTTAAAAAACAGCAGTAGCTGAAGACCTACTTTTAAAAAAGCACTGACTAAAATTTGGTCCTCTCCTCTCTGTAATGCATATCTGAAGTAAACCGCAGGCATGGTAGGGGATTTAACAAGATGGTAAATAACAGGCTGGAATACAATAAAAGCATGAAAGTTAGGCAACATATAATGTAAGGGCTGCCAACCTTTTTAGTCCCGTGGACCCATTTGGATATTTGAGCAAGTGCCATGGCACTCTCAGGTCACTTCTCTCCCACAGAGAAAGAGAAAGTGCATACATGCAAACTCCCCCCCCCCAAGAGATCTGGATAAAAGTCAGATCTAGTAGAATGAATCTAAGCCTTGAAAAGCACATAGAGTTGAAAGAGGAAGTGGAAAACAACATCACTCTTCCAACTTCCTCCTTCAGCTCTCTGTACTTTTCAACGGAGAAAAAGGTCACCACCCTCACCACCTCATGACCAAAGGGGCAGTGAGTCAGGAGGAGGCAAAAGTTCAAGGTCTTTGTGGAAACCAGAGAAAACCTCAAAGGCATCATTATTGCACCCATAGGCACCACATTGGTGACACCTGATCTAATACCAGTTGAAAATGTGACAGAAGCTATTTGAGGTATAAGACTTGCACAGTTTCAATACCTTCAGGCAAGGGGGGCTGTATAATCTTTGCTTAGAAAATACAGAGGTATAAGGGGAAGAATATGTGTGAAACGCTGATCATGTCGAAAGGCTGCAAAGGCCTCATAGACAAAGCATACAATTTAATATCAAAACTTAGGAACAATTCAGAGACTCATGAGGAACTGGGCAAGAGAACTAGAGCAAGAATTAAATATCAGAGAACAGCAATGCATATGGAATAAAATACTATCAAGACTAATAGCAATAGAACTAAAAGGAAGTTTTTTAAAGATTGAGTACCAATGGCAGGTAGTACCGTACAGATTAAGTAAGATTTATTTGTCAGTACAAAACAAAGGTGTAAAGCAGAGCCAGCAGATATATATTTTTTGCATTTAGTTTGGAATTGCCCCATAATTCATACTTTCTGGATTACAGTTTAAAGTTTGATGAGGTTATTCATTACCGCTCAGCCCCCAAATTTTATTACTGGGTTATCTAAATGATTTAATTCTGGATGATGATTTGGAAATGGTTATTAATCTTCTCATTTCTACTAGGATACGTATAGCGGCTAACAGAGAAAAAAACGCACAGCTCCATTGTTATCAGACTACACGATCTGAAGAGAAACCAGAGTTATCAGACTCATTTAACAAAACATAGCTGTTTTATCTAAACCAACACAATTCAGAATATAGAAGGATCAACAATCAAATGAATTTGTAGAAAGATGGAGTTTATTATGATGCTTTGGAATGATAAATTCCAGGACAACACTCAGTCATTTATTTCTTTTGCTTCATTGTAATTGTCTATTCTTATGATAATTATCTTAAATTAACTAGTCTGAAAATGGCAAATTGGTGGTGATGATAATAATATAAAAATCAATTTTTCCCTCTTTTAAGTTCAATCAGATTCATTGTTATAAAAAGAAAAGAAAATGACTAAAAACAACCTGCTAGAGAAAATATGCTGTAGCTTGAGTGTTGAGTGAGGCCAGAGGCCCACATACATGATCACCAAGTCACCAGAGGTGACCATAAATTAAATCCCAGCAATCTCTAGAACCAGCACAACAGCAAAGCGTCCTTCTGTGTCCCTCCCTCATCTAGCAATAAAGCTGCTCTGGTTCAATTCCACCAAACTCCTGTTGGCCTTAGGTTCTGGAAACAAGGACAGAACAAGCACCCATTAAGAGTTTCCAACTGATCGGTCAATTGGTATGTGGGCATGTTGGGTGTATTCGCTGGTGCTGTTATCTGGGGAGGGGGTAACCATGACCCTGGAAGTGTTGGGGATAGCAGACCTTTGAGGGAAAGCAAACAGAGAGGAGATACACATAAGCAGAGGGACAAAGACACATCACATGTGCAGAGTAACACTTTTAGAAGGGTAGAAGATATAGTTGTTTTGCAGGTCAACATGCAGAGCTTGGAAAAGTTACTTTTTTGAATTACAACTCCCATCAGCCCCAGCCAGCATGGCCACTGGATTGGGCTGTTGGGAGTTGTAATTCAAAAAAGTAACTTTTCCAAGCTCTGCCAGTGCTTTCACACACAAATTTGTATATGCATAGAGGCAGCTTGTAGTTGTGTCCAGTGGCACAAGCCTAGAGATAGCAGAATGTGCTGGGATGGGAGTCTGGGCTGCCAGAATGAGGTGAATGCTGAGAGGGGAAGCTCCCGGGTTGAACCCCCATCCCATATAATGTAAGACTCTCTCCTACATTGTGGGCCTCCGTGGAGGGCTTACCTGCTGGCAGAGGTGATGACAAGCAGTGGCACTGTGATCTATGAGGCAGTTTCAAGACACCACCATTTGAATTAGCCATAATGTCCCTGATAGATGATCACTCCCGGGCACTGTGAGAAATTAAAACGGGGGCCTCCAATGTGCAAATACTCTGTTGGGAGCATTGCGGGTCATGTAAAATGGTGGACAGCTCACAGATCCAACCAACCAGTGTGGGGCCCCCAGAGCCAGCTGAAAACCCTGTCAGGACGCTGGCACTAGTAGCCCTGATCTGGAGGCAAGGGAAGAATGCAACTGGCCATTGCTCCGAGTACTTCCAGGAAAAGGTCAGTACTAAGCAGGGGCAACAGTAAACAATTGTTAACTGTATATCTCAGTTACAGTTTGTGGACCCTTGGGGGAAGGCTACTGGACTCCTAGACCTGACTGAAAACCACCTTGGAAAGCCTTACCCTTTAATCCTAGATATGTGTGAGTAGGATGCAATTAGTCAGAGGTTAATACTTTGTTGGAAATCTGCACATGCTCAGAGGCACTCTTATGCATTTCAATTATGAATCCTAGCCTGGTAAACCTCGCCCCATGCCCCCTCAAATCAGCCCAGCATGCTTTGCTTTCCTGAGCTCTGTGCTGATTCATCTCAGAAGAATGAAGCATCTATTCCTTGCAGCTGCAACCAACAGGTGGCAGATGGATTTTGCCCAAGTTCCGGCAAGGACAAAAGAGCCTGCAGTGTTCAGAAGGTCACAATGGGCATGTGACCCTAACTTTAGCTTCCAGAGGCTGTGGTTTTAGTCATGGAGTCCGGCTGTGTCGATGATGTGAAGTGAAGGGGAGTCAAACCACACTTCCTTTCTGTCTTGGCTGGATTTCTGATAGTGAGGAAAACGTGGGCTGTGATTTAGAAAGGAAAAGCAATAGCAGCTTTTGAGGTGGAGGGATGCCTCAGAGCTACCAGGGCAGTGGTAGGGGCATTACGACTGTTAGCGTGTTGCTCATATTTAGATTCATATCCTGCCACTCCAGGTTTCACAGAGCCCACAGCTTGGGTAAAAAGAATCTTATATTATTTCAGCATCAAGTTGTACGGTGTTGAAGCCTTGGAAGAATCGCACTCCAGCAGTCATAGCAAAAGTGGCAGGCTGTTGTCAAGTCTGTAGGGCTGGGGTGGGCAACCTGCGGCCCTCTAGATGTTGTCAGACTGCAACTCCCATCATCCCTGGTCATTGGCCATGCTGGCTGGAGCTGATGGGATCTGGAGGTCAATAACCTCAGGAGGACGACAGGTGTGGAGCAGCTGGGTGGCTTCCTTTAGTGATGAGTTGATCAGACAGGAACTGAAGCAATAGTTTACAACAGGAGGTGGAGTGCTTTTGGTTCTTCATAGGCTCAAGAGAACTTTGGATCAAAGTCCTCTCAGTTCTCTCCTCTGACCAGTAGACTTAGTAGGGAACTGGTGCCTTGTTTCCAATGCTCCTAGCCTGAGCTCAGTGTTATTTCTAATATTTGGGCTTGGTTCGCACATGCATGTACATCACTTGCTTTCTGCACACTTGATTATTGGCTGCTTGCATGGGCTGACCCCACGGAGGAGTGTGGTGTTTGCATAGCATGAAATATGAAAGTTCTGTCTGTGGCATTTTTCTGTGATGGCCCATTCACATGTGCAACTCGGTTATCAAGGGATAAGCGCGTGTGTGAGCCCACTTCTGAATGTAGCTGCTATGCTAGTAACTTTCCCTGCTGTTTTTGTTTTTGTATGTTTGTGTTTGCAATGTACACTTTTCAGGGCCTTTACAGCTGAGGCTCCCTGTTCGTGGAATGCTCTCCCCAGCGAGGTCCATATGGTACCTTCCTTGATGTCTTTTTGCCACCAGCTAAAGACTTATCTTTTTTTCTCCAGGCATTTGATAGAGTGAGATGATGTTGCTTTTGTTATTAGTGTGCTGCTAGGCTTCCTGTGGTTGTTATGGGGGTTAAGAACATAAGAACATAAGAAGAGCCTGCTGGATCAGGCCAGTGGCCCATCTAGTCCAGCATCCTGTTCTCACAGTGCTCAACCAGGTGCCTGGGAGAAGCCTGCAAGCAGGACCTGAGTGCAAGAACACTCTCCCCTCCTGAGGCTTCCGGCAACTTGTTTTCAGAAGCATGCTGCCTCTGACTAGGGTGGCACAGCACAGCCATCATGGCTAGTAGCCATTGATAGCCCCGTCCTCCATGAATTTGTCTAATCTTCTTTTAAAGCCATCCAAGCTGGTGGCCATTACTGCTTCTTGTGGGAGCAAATTCTATAGGTTGTTTTGCTTTATGGTTTTATGTATGTATTTATTTATTAGATTTATTAGTCGCCCATCTGGCTGGTTGTCCAGCCACTCTGGGCGACGTACAGAATAAAAACATACAAATACACTAAAACATTAAAATCTCAACGGTAGTAATAAACCTAACCCACCCCAAAAGCCTGTCTGAAGAGCCAGGCCTTCAAGGCCCGGCAGAAGCTCATCATAGCGGGGGTATGACGGAGATCATTTGGGAGGGAATTCCACAGAGTGGGAGCCACAATAGAAAAATCCTCTCTAGTCCTCACCAGTCTAGCAGTTTTAACTGATGGGATAGAGAAGAGGCCTTTTATAAACATAAAAATAATGTATTCATTTAATCAGAGCTTGGAAAAGTTACTTTTTTTGAACTACAACTCCCATCAGCCCAATCCAGTGGCCATGCTGGCTGGGGCTGATGGGAGTTGTAGTTCAAAAAAGTAACTTTTCCAAGCTCTGCATTTAATAGCCTTACAGGCAAAAAAGGCCTTCCTAAACATGGTTTACAAACCATACACAATACAAATCTGTAAGATCCAACAATAAAATAATTTAACATTTAAAAAATCAATTTTCATCTAAAATGCACAGACCAGTATATCATACAATAACAAAAATCCAGCTAGAAGAAAACATCCAATTTACATTTCAATTAGCCCACAAAACCATGATAATAAAGCAAGTGTTTTAAAGGCCCATTTAAAATTAATGAGGGATGGGTCTTGCCTGATCTCCCTTGGAATCTAACTGTATAAATGGTCAGCCACTGCTGAAAAGGCCCCACTCTATGTACCTGCTAACCATTTTTTTTTAAAAAAAGGCTAGCATCTCAACAGGATCTTAGATTGCATTGATGGGCAGGTTGATACAGATGAGGGTAGTCCTTAAGGTAAGTTGGACCCAAACCATTTAGAGCTTCAAAGACCGGTCATAGGTGGGGTTGCACTCCCTGTGAAGAACCAAGCTTGCAGCTTGGGTGTGCTCTTTGACACAATGCTACTTGGGGAAGCCCAGATGGTGGTGGTGGCCACTTTCTACCAGCTTAGATTTGCAGTTGGTGTACCATTTATGTTTGTGTTGCTTGGAAACCTTTGAGTAACAAATGACTATTATTATTAACAGCAGAAACAACAACAATAACAATAATAATAATAGTGTCCGTTAGTTCGGACAGATAGGCGACTCAAAAATAAAATTTTATTATTATTATTATAATACACAGCAGTAGACGTGCCCTTTTATTTTATTTTAACCTGCCAAGGCTTTACACTTTATAAATATAACCAGCAGATATTAACAGAAAACAGAAGCCACTTAGTTCCTTGTTAGAGCACTGACAATGCACATCAGGTTGGCAGGACTTGCAAGAGGACAAGATGTTTCTAAGGAACAACCAGGTAGCAGTAGCGGCGGTGTTTAAACTGGGAAGGCAAAGTCTTCTGCTTCATTGGACATCAGGCCATGGAAGAAGCTCTGCTTTTTAATCAGGGATCCACAAATTAAGTTTTGGACTTCAGGCTGAAATTGCTTCCCTGAAATTTCCAGCCATAAAATTCTAGCCTGGTTCTCTGTTGCTCCAGAGGGTGCCAGTGGATAGAAATTTCAGGGAGGCAGATTTCAGCTGAATGCTAAGAAATGCTTCCTAATGGTAAGGCGATATTAAACAGTGGAACAGACTGCCTCAAGAAGTGCTGGGATCTCCTTCATTGGAGGTGTTGTAAGTTTCCTGCATTAAATAGAGGGTTGGACAAGATGACCTCTGAAGAACCCCCTCACTCTGATTCTGCTATTAGATGGTAGCCAGTTATTTTTTTGTGGTCACCATCAGCCAAACTCTTCCTTTGAACCTGCAAATTAGTGGGGTAGGCCCTTCTATTTGCCCAGGTTTTGGAGAAAATTGGAAATAGCTCTAGCCACCCCTGTTGATTCTGACTTTTTCTGAAAGCCTGATACAAACTGAGAGGTGAGACTAAACTAAGCTGAAAGGGTGGAGGCAAAATGTCATGTGTGCATGCTCTCACCCAGGAAGAGCAATCCCACCTCTTTGGGGTGATTTTTCATGAGAGGCTCAAAAGGGTACAAGAGTGTTGACTGTGGGGAGGAAATACCTCTTCATAGCCAAGGCAAACAGGCTGCAACTCCCTAGTCCCAATTGAATTCTCGATGCGCATAGTGAAGCATGACCAGTTGTGCCAGAATGTAGATGGCACATCCCATGGAAAATTGTGCAATATCACATCATCATTTTCCCTGCCCTGTGTTACCACACTGTACTTGTAATGAAACTGTGCATGACAAGAAAGGGAGTGTTCCTACTGCCAGGGCAATATGGCTGTCTCTGCAACCACTGTGAATAGCTGCGAGCAGTTGTGTTTTTTTTTGGGGGGGGGAGGCATCTTTGGGGTGAATGATGGTAATCCAAGCCCCTCTTTCAAAAAATGTAATGAGAAAAAATAATCTCAGCTGATTCACAAGAGGACTCGAAAGGAGACAAAGCTGCCCTGTTGTTCTAGACCAGTGGTGGATGGTGCCCATAAGGACTGGTTGGGTGGAAGGCAGGGAGGCCAACAATAGGTGGCGCTAGAGCCAATGACAGACAGAGCCAATTTATACCTGTATTTTTGCTTTTCTCTGTTGAGTTCTACAAGGACAGCACCAAGATTAAAGAAGAGGAAGCTGACAGGCCACCCCGGACTAGGTCTACATAAGAAGGCAGGTAGATGAGGCTAGCTGAGGGCAGGCTGAAGCTGTTAGGGCAGTGCCTCATTCGCCCTAACAGAACAGCCTCCACTGATCTAGACACAAAGTGAGCCCCGCTTCCACTCTTGAGTTCTCTGTGAGGTCTGATGGAGTCTTTTACTATAACTCCCATCATCATTCCTGAGCATTGGCCATGCTGGCTGGGGCTGATGGGAGTTGGAGTCCAACAATGTCTGGAGGGTCATAGGTTCTCTATCCCTGATGTACTGTGTGTGGGGGAATAACCACTCATGAAATCTATGGATGATTGTGTGTATCGTCTCTGTGTGAGAATATTGTGTATATTTTCCTCTGTGGGGTACACACAGCAAAATATGCATGTGTAATAATCTCGGGTGAAAGACTACACAGAGGTTTCCCCCCCCCTGCATAAAACATTTCCATTAGGAAAAAAACACAATGCCTGATGTTGTACTCAGTGATGATGGAAACACAATCAATGTACGAATAAATACATTGGTGGCATCTGCCTCTAGTGACTTTAGTTGTAAGTAGCGATGGGAGAATTTGTTGTTTTGGGTTCTCTCCGTTTCTCATTTTTCCAGTCTTAAATTAAGTTCTCCTCATGACTGCAGCAATTTTTGATTTTTTTTTTTTAGAAAATCCTCATGAAAATTCTTCAGCATTTTAGTGCAAATTTCTACTAACAGATTTTTGTATGCTCTTTTATTTATTTATTTATGAGATTTGTTAGACGCCCATCTGGCAGAGGTTAATATGCCACTCTGGGCGACTTACAACCAAACACAAGTACAATCCATATAGACAATCAGAATACTAAAATCCTAAAAATTAGAAATAAAATTAAAACTCAGTCATTCAACCCCCAAAATCTGCAACCTGCCAGAATTTAAACCCCCCAAGAACTACATTCTGCCAGCCTGACCCCTTCCCACACCTGAGTAAAGAGCCAGGTCTTTAAGGTCCGCCGAAAGGTCCGCCGAAAGCATAGCAGAGAGGGGGCCTGACGGAGATCAGTTGGCAACAAATTCCAGAGCGTAGGAGCCACGATACAAAAGGCCCTGGACCTTGTCCTCGCCAGCCTCGCTTCTTTTGCTGAAGGTATCAGAAGTGAGCCATTCAAGGACGATCTAGTAAGAAAACGCCCCTGGTGCGAGTGAAGGCGACTTTTTAAATAGAGCGGGCCAGCCTCATGAAGAGCCTTGTAAGTTAGAGCCAGGATCTTAAATTTGGCCCGCGCAGCCACTGGTAGCCAGTGCAATTCCTTAAGGACTGGGGTGATATGGTCACGGCGGTGACTGCCCTTAATCAGGCGGGCCGCCGCATTCTGCACTAGCTGCAGCTTACGAACCATAGTCCAGGGAAGACCAACATATAAGGCATTACAATAGTCCAACCGGGACAAGACCAGAACATGTACTACTTTGGGAAGCAAGTGGCTGGGGAGGTAAGGGCGTATCCTTCGGACAAGATGACTAATGTACACATTTTGCAAACAATTTCTCCAACATAATGCATTTTTGTATGTTATTTTCACGAATATATTCATTTTTATGTTATGTTTTCCCTTAATATATGCATTTTTGTAAACGTTGGGTGGTTGGAGAACTGCATCACAACATTCAGATAAGCGCAAATTTTGAAGGATGGCTGTGTTTTGGTCCCCATGTTTCGGAAAGTGCAAATTTGATAAATTCAGTTTTAAATGCAAACTGAATCAAATTTGTCTCCCATTCCTAGTTGTAACTGTTTGTAAGGCCTGTTTATACCTTTCTTAATTCTTATTTAACATGTTTTTTATAAAGTGGCTGCTACGTGGTGTGGTTGATCGTTCCCCCTTTCTGCACAATGGATTAGGAAGCAAAGGCCCCTCTTCTGGTCTCAGAAGATGGTGATACAAAATCAACTAACTGAACCCAAATTCTTCTCAAGCAGACACAAATATTACATTCGGATTTCTAACCCATCATCTTCCAAAGGCTGAGGATGAAAAAAAAAACCACCCAGTTGGAAATTAACATTTTTTAAATGAACATTAAAATCCTGCTTGTGCATTTCATTTGATTTTGACTGCCAAAATCCAGCCCAAATAATAAATAGGTCTTGCAAGTGAATGGTTTGGGATAGCCACGGCTCAATTCACACTCTATAGCTCATTGAAAGCAGCATTGCTTTAGTTTATGTGTTTCAGCACTAATTAGCACATCAAATACTTTTGAGACAATAGTGGGTTAAATAGCAAGAGGGTATTGAGACTGATAGAGTGACTCACAAAAGCCAAAGTCTCTATTCACTCCATTCAATCCATTGTGTTTTCCTCATCTTCCTTTTGAGAGAAATCATGGGAGTTCTGAATTGTATTTCCCAAGCCTGTTTTGTTGTTGAAAGTTGTACAGGTTCATGTTGATTAAAATAATGGCTGGGAGTTCTGCAGTGGGATTTTGGGAAAAGATTTCATCTGTGTTTATGCTGGGGGTGGGGGAGGCCATTTGGCTATTGTTGTTCTTAAATTATTGGTCTTCTTGAATGCACATAAAGAACCTGTTTGGCCACAGACTAAGGGTTAGGGGTATTTTTAGGTGCACACCGATGCTGTTTTAAATGTATATCCCCCAACGTAAAAATAAAAAGAGGGAATGTGACATGTGTGTATCATACGGATGGACTCCCACCCCTCCATAGTGTCATACTTTTCCCCATGCAAGGGATGGGAAGCCTGTGGCCCTTCAGATGTTGGTGGACTACAACTCCAATCATCCTTGAACATTGGTCATACTGCCTGGGACTGATGGGATCTGGAGTCCAAAACATCTGGAAGGCCTCAGGTTCTCCATTCCTGTCTGGATCCTGTTCTCACAGTGGCCAAACAGATGCTTATGGGAAGACAACAAGCAGGATCTGAGTGCAACAACACTCTCCCCAATTGTGATTCCCCAATCACTGGTATTCAGAGGCATATTGCCTCTTGACAGTGGAGGTAGTACACAGCCATCAAGGCTAGTAGCCATTGATAGCCTTGTCCTCCATGAATGTGTCTAATCCCCCTTTAAAACCATCCAAGTTGGTGGCCATCATTATATTTTGTGGGGGTGCATTCTACAGTTTAACCATGCAAACCACCTGTATGTAAACACATTTCTGGTCATGACTGTGGATCCCTGTTCAGGTTTATCACAGTGGCAATCCTCTTTTGTTTTATATAGTACTGCCTTGCCACTCACAATTTGCCATCGCAGATTAAAACCAGACTCCACTGATCTATTGACCAAAGCTGTCATTGACTGATGGATCGATTAATAATCCCGTAAAAATGTTCAGCCCATATAAATGAATAAAATGTGTGCATCATATGTCCTAATGGGCACATATGTCCTAATGTATGTGCCACAGTCTGTGGTTGTATCCATGTTGGAATTTCATCATGTGTGAAGTATCCTTCACTCAGCCTCACTGCCTAGCAAGGATGGGACTTTGAAGTATTATTCTGTATAACTCTGGGTTTTAATTGCGCCCTTGTTTTTAGAAGCCAGCTGAAGGCAGGGGGCACGCTTAGTTTCTCTTATTCACAGTTTGCCCAGTGTTTTTTTATTAGACAGTTTGGCTTCTTGAATATTCACTGGGGGCTGCACTTGCTTTCTACACATTGTCTTTCCTATTGAATATTCACAAGGCTGCCAAGAGCTTGCTGCGCTTGCTGTGGCTGTTTGGAAACAGTCCATGAAATTTTGGCAAAGGGTGCTTCCTCCTACCCTTTGGCAAGAGAGGCTTCTGCATCTGCCTTGCGCTTCCATGTGCTCAGCATTCAGGATGGTGCCTTAGAAAATTTAGAAAAGAAGTCACACTCTGCAAGGGGCAGGGCTTTGTTCCCTTATTCCAGCCTTCGCCAACCTGGTGACCTCCAGATGCTGTGGACTGCAACACCCATCAGCAACACCCAGTACAGCTGTATGAAGCTGGGGCTAATGGGAGTTCTACTCCAGAACATCTGAGAGCACCATCTTGGTGAAGGCTACTTTATTTTCTGTGTTGCCCTGCCTTTGTTTCTTCTTCAGAGCATTTTCACATAGGTGCAAGTCCACAGGATGGCCATGCACTACATGTGCTCAGACTCCATCACATTTTGTTGATTGGAGTTCTGTCACAATAATGAGCAAAATCCAAGCAGAAGACCAAGAGCAGCTACCACTGCAAGTCCTGAGCCAGGAGTCTGGTTGGATTTGAAGAGGCATGGTCATCTTCTCCATGCCTGGTCTAAGTGGTACATAATAGTTCATGACGTCTCACTTATGTTAAGCCAGATGTAGCCTATATGGTG
The DNA here is from genome assembly GCF_030035675.1 of Rhineura floridana. Classification (NCBI taxonomy): domain Eukaryota; kingdom Metazoa; phylum Chordata; class Lepidosauria; order Squamata; family Rhineuridae; genus Rhineura; species Rhineura floridana. The sequence continues at coordinate 13,271,845 of NC_084482.1, read as the reverse complement.
TCCTCCAGATGCTGTTGGGCTTCAACTCCCAGCAGCCCCAGAAGCATGGCCAGTAGTCAAGGATGATGATGGGAGTTGTGGAGGGCACCATGATGGCAACCCTTGTGTTATATGGTCATAATAGGGGAGGGGCAGGAACAGATATGGAGCCACATTTGGGACACTTCTGAATAAAGGAAAAATCACTGGTCAGGATGGGTGGAATCTCTGGGCTTCTCCCATTTCTGACTGAGTCCAGAGCTGAATCAAATTTAAGAGAGAGAAACTTTCAAGAGAATCCTCTTAATTTGGATTTATTTGCAAATAAATCAAATGTAAGTTCTCCTCAACTGATCCCCCCTTAAATAGCTCTCATTGGATTTAGGAGAGTTTAAAAGATGCAAAAGCCTCGCATTTTTCAAGTTGATACTTAACATTAAAGTTAACACACAGCTTCATTGAGGCAGCCAATAAGAGGCGCTTGTACAGGTATAGGTAAAGGGGGTTGAGATTCAGGCACTAAAAAAGTTTGTTGATCTGATTGAAAATTTTTCTTAACTTTTCCCCCCTGGTGTTGTAGAAGCTGCCGAGAGACTTTATTTGCGCTGACAGGGACAACCAAAGGGATGTTTAAATTTGAAGATTCAGGTAAATTTTCAGTTTGAACCACATGCGCTGTAGAATTCTTGGTGATCATTTTTCCCCTAGGGGGGTGCTCGAAGATTTCTGAATGTTCACTCTCTTCCCTTTACAACAATGCATAGGTTTATGTTTACGATTTACTTTTTTTTTGGATTTAGTTTTATTTACATTCTTGCAGGCTTTGAAAATCCTTTGCGAGACAAGTTTTGTTGGTAGAGGAGGTTGCAGGGAAATAAGTTGCTTATCCGGCAGGGAATCCAAAGCTTTATGCTTAAATATGTTGACAAGTTCGATTAATGAGTTCTTTGATTCCAAAACAGATGACTTGATAGAAACAAGATCGGTCGCCAACATAAACAGCCATCCTAAGAGAGTTGGATTAATTTCTGCTGAGGAGGATAAACAGTCTTTCAGAATCGAGGCATCATGGGGTCCGACCCTTGTGTTGAGAGGTGGAGCCTCCTGTAACAGCCCAACACTGCCCCTTACTGATTTGAACAGATTATGCAAGTCACTTTCGTTAGAAAGGTTAAGTAAAGACATTGTATCATTTTGAATTAGAGAGGAATTTAGTGAGTCGTCAATATACGATTCCGATTTTAAAAACTCACAAGATTTATCCAGGGGAGGATCAACCTTGTTTTCCCCATCCACTGGAGAGAGTGAGTCAGGTTTGTCATTCCTAATTCTCTCCGAAGCTTTAAAAGGAGACTGTACAAAATGTCTTGGCTCCTTAGCAAAACTTAGGCCTTGGGAGTCCTCCCACCGTTGGCTAGTTGTTACTGGGCTGGATAGAGTGGAATTGAGTTCAGATTTCCCAAATTCAGGATTTGGGGAGGAACGTAGAAAAGGGTCGTTAGATTCCTTTCCATTACTGCCTCTGTTCTCAGCCTTATAAAATTGAGTGATTTCCGACTGTCTGAATCTGCGTTGCTCCTTCCTAGCTTCAGCTGAGAGCATTTGAGATGAAAGAGAAATGCTCAGCTTCTTGCAGGCATTCCTAGTGACTACCATATCAAATTACTGTACTTGACCGCAAATGTTATTATTTTCCTCTGGTAACTAACTCCAAATACGAAAGTGGGGAGTAGAAGCAGAATAATATCCAAGATAACTTCACGACGATAAGGCTTGGAGCTGATAAAAAAGCCCTTAATTAAGGAGGCTTCAACAACCCTGAAACGCAGCGTTCATTCCAGAGAATGTAATTTCTAACAGGAAGGAGTAATTTACTTGATAAATCCGAGGACTGTTTAGATACCAGAAGGTAAAAAGACACAACAAAAGACTAAAAGTAGAAACAGGCGCTGATATTACCGGTTTAACAAAAGGATTCGGAGGAGCTCCAAGTCATAACATCTGACTTGGTCGCCATCTTTTCCGCCTCTCCATCTAGATAGATTATCACTCATGAACTCAAAGGCTGCCCCTTGGTTTTGGAGGTTCAAGTCAGACTTTGAATGCTCACTTTACCTTATATCACCCCTCCCGTTAGCCTTAAGACATGCCTTCACAGCTCTACGTTTTTTCTCGCTGCCCAATGCAGTTAGAGAAGGCTGGCTCTCTGACACCCCTAATGCACAAAAGTTTTGTATCTGTGGCACACCGGAGCCAGAAGATCTTCCTCATATATTATTTTCCTGCCCTATTTATAATAGTCCCCGAGCTAGATTTCTTAGGTTTGTGCAGTATAATGATAGGCCGATCTCAATTGAGGAAAATATAATTACCTTATTGTCCGATTTCGAACCTGAGATCACTTATAATGTCTCGCTGTTTACTATAGCTGCCCGAAATTTAAGGGCCAATTTTAAAAGTATGCTTCCATTGGATATTGTTAATAATGGAACAAATTCATAACTAAATTTTAACCTTTTTTATTTTAAGCTCTGTGCCTTATTATAAAATTTTATTTAGATTGCATTTTATTTTATTACTCTTTGCCCGGCTTTGCAAGTTTGGACTAATTTTGTACCGATTTCACTGTTATTTGTCTTTTTGTTTTTTTTATATATCTGTAGGCCTTTGGCCCTGGAATAAACTTATACATTAAAGTTAACCTTGCGGATAGTCTCATGAAAGCTAATAATCCCCCTTCTTAAATTTTTGATAGTCTAATTCCTACATAGGAAGCTGCTTTATATCACGTCAGACATCTTTTTTTTCTCCATCTAGCCCAATATTGACTCAGAAAGTGGAGAGGGAGCTAAGCAGAGTTTTCTGTAATAGGGAGAGGCGGGGTCTATGGATGGGTGGAGGAATAGTCTTTTTTCAGTCCATGTCAACTATGCATGCCTTCATTCCTAATTCCATTCCTATTTTCACATTAATCTGTTATCTTTCTTTTTTTAAAAAAATCTGCATGAAATGTTTCTTTTTTAAAAATGATTCTGCACCAAGATAACACAAACATTCCATGTTAAGATCAGCTGGATGCTGCGATTTGTATAAATTGTGCAAATTAAGAGGGATTTCATGTATTTGTTGGAAGCATTTTCTGCTTCCACTGCCCATAAACTGCAGAGATATTTGGAACCCTGGATCCAACTGGTAATGCTCAAGGATTTTGTTCATTGCACATTTCAAATTAAACTGACCCGATCCACACTCCCTAGATTAATGTGCAGATCGGAATGCAGTTTTTCTTCGGAATTTGCACTTCTCTGATTTTTTCAGTGCAGTTTCTCTCTCAAGAAAAGTGTATCAAAATATGTACACATTTGTATTTTTGGGTAACATAAGTTTACAAATGCATACTTTGAGAGAAGATGCATTAAGAAATGCATCTTTGTCACTTACCTCAGTGACTTGGAGTGCCTGTCCCTAGCTTTGGCTGGTGCTTCAGCTACAACCGTTTCTGGACAGAGATAACTTGGCCACAGTTATCCATGCTGTGGTAACTTCCAGGATGAACTGCTGCAATGCCCTCAACATGGGGCTGCCCTCGAATATAATCTGGAAGTTGCAAGTAGTGCAAAATGTGGTAGCCAGCTTGCTGGTGGATGCCTGGATATGCTCATGTATGGAATGGAAATGGATTGCCTCCAAGTCGATTCTGACTTGTGGCCACCCTATGAAGAGGGTTGTCATGGTAAACGGTGTTCAGAGGTGGTTTTACCATTGCCTCCCTCTGAGGCTGAGAGGCAGTGACTGGCCCGTGGTCATCCAGTGAGCTTCATGGCTGTGTGGGGATTCGAACCCTGGTCTCCCAGGTTGTAGTCCAACACTCTAACCACTACACCACACTAAAAGCCTATCCTGGTTGCCCCTTATCTTCTGGACCAGATTTAAGATGCTTATGCTAGTGTTTAAATCCCTAAAAGACCTGAGTGCCAAGTACTTAGAAAAATAAAACCTCCTTTCATATCATCCTGCCTGTGTGTTAAGATCTGTGGGGGAAATTAGTCCCCACACCCAATGAGACCTACGGAGTGGGGACCCATGGGCAGGCTTCCTCTGCATTGGCCCTGAACCTTTGGAATAATCTCCCCTCTGAAGTGCAGCAAACCATGGCATTGCTGTCATTTTGTTGTTGGGTGAAGATGCTCGTCTTTGCTCAGGCTTTTGTGGAAGGGTGAGGTACATTGGACTGGATTTGTATTGCCGCTGCTGTTTTACTTGTATGGAATTTATGTTGGCTGGTTTTAATATTATTGTTTAATTTTAGTTTTAAAGGCTCTGGGTGAAGGTCTGCCCAGAAACACAGCAAACAAGCAGGCAAACAAACAAATAAATGACTTGGGAGAAGATGAGTTCCAAAAGATGTGTTCAGATATGGAACTTGTGCTAGTACAGATAATACAGTGTGATAGCCAGAGGATGAACAAGACGGCATTGCAAACCCCTGCTGAGCCTTACGCTGGGGTTTTCTTACTGCTAGTTGAATAGCAAGCTGAGGGTGCCTGCCTCTTACAGGCATGAGTGGATGTGATGGATGAGAAGACAGCATAAGTCCAAGCAGTGTGAGGACCTGGTGGCCATTTTGAACCATTAGTTGGCAAAGCCCGTGTCCTCGGCGTAACAAATGCTCAGAGAAGCCCTTTTTACCTATGGCTTTCCTGCTGTTCTGTGATATAGGAGGGGGAAGGGAATAAAAAGAGATATTTTCCGTGATGGGAATTAGCTGTTCCTTTGTTTGCCCACTAACCAGGTACTCTTGGAGGCCCTCATTCTCCCCAGTAATTGGGCCTTCAGTCATGGGAGGTATATAGCCAGCTTCCCCCCACCCCCGACACACACACTTCCTTCTTCTGGCAGCTCCTGACCGTTGTCCTTTGCTTTGTTTTGTATCCAAAACCACTGGGTTCAGTTTTCTAAATGGCTAATGCCCTCCCTGGAAAATCTGCTACCAGGTTTCTTCCAGCAAAACTGGAGGGATCCGCAGTGAGCATTTTCAGCAGTCGTGGGTGTCGCAACGTCAGCCTGGGTCCAGTGATTTCACCTGTGTTGGTGAGTCTCCCTTAGTAGAACAGCACTTGAGTGGTGTGTGCGCGCGCATATGCTTTCTAGGGCTGTGCGTGTCAGAGGCATAGGAGCCCTCTGTCACAGCTCTTTGTCTACATCATGGCAGCCCAAGGTAATCAAAGTTGCTGTTTTTCTCTCTCTAATACTACATGACTGGCTCCTGATTATTTTCCTGTAAACTCTTGAAAAACAGACTACAGGGACATCATCTCTGCATGTTCATGTTTCATGTCCGCCATGGCTCAGCGGTAGAGCTTCTGCATTGTATGCAGAAAGCCCCAGGTTGAATCCCAGGCATCTCCAGGCTGGGAATACTCCCTGCCTGAAATCCTGGAGATCCTCTACCAGTCAGTGTAGACAATATTTAGCTAGACGGACGAAAGGTCTGACTCTGTATAAGGCAGCTTCCTATGTTTCCTATGTTTCACCATCTCTGTTAACACTTGGTGGTGACCGGAGGCAGGGTATTATTGGAACAGTTGTCAAGACTGTCATCTTGCTATACTAACAAGCCCTTCCCAATAAGGCCAGTTGCCAGCCTGGGGCAGGGAGATTGATTTGAATGGTTGTGCTGCACTGGTGCTTCTTCTCACCACTGCACTCCACACAAATGGACAAACGGTGTCCTGGAGATTAGGGTGAACTAGTGGAGAAGGGGCTTTTCTCGGCAGGTTTGAAGCCCGGTTGGCCGTGGTTGAATACATTGCCCTATTGCTCAGAGACCAGGAGCATGCACAATATCGCCATAGACCTGAGGATCCCAAAGGCCTCACATTTATTAAGGAAGGCAGGAACAGCAGAATCTGCCTTGGTCTGAGTCAGACCCATTAGTCCTTCTAGATCAGTACTGTCTACACCAGGGGTAGGGAACCTCTGGCCCATGGGCCTAATTTGGCTCATCACAGGTCCTGGTTTCGCCCACAAGGCTATTTTCCACAAGCCATGCCCACCTGCCCCACACCCAGGGCCGGATTAAGCTGAGGAGGGCCCCTAGGCTGATTGGTGTTTGGGGCCCTCTTCTTCCTACCTTTCTGCTTTTTTCCGCGCAGGTTTGCCATCAATCAAGATGGCGGCCGAGGTTTCCCTCAGGGGCTGAAGCCTCTGCCACCATCTTGGTTGATGGCAGCAATGCACGCATGTAGCACGCATGCGTGCCATCAATCAAGATGGCGGCAGAGGCTTCAGCCCCTTAGGGAAACCTCGGCCACCACCTTGATTGATAGCAAACCACAAAAAACAGCGGAGAAAAAGGTAAGTGAAGTGGGGGGATGGTGGGCAGTTCAGAAGCTCCGGGCCCCTAGGCTTCAGCCTACTAAGCCTAATGGATAATCCAGCCCTGCCCACACCTGGTGTCCGATGTGTAGGGCAGGTACGGATGAGGCTCAGAAGGAACAATCAGGAGCTGAAAGGAAGCTCCCGGTTGTTGCTTTACAAGTGGGTTGCCCAGCCAGTGCCTATAAGCCAGATCGATTTCCCCACCCCTGCTCTGCATTGACTCCAGGGTTTCAGGCATGCCTCCTGCCCAGCCCTGCCTAGAGATGTCAGGGATTCGACCTGGGCCTTCTGCATGCAGCACATGTGCTCTGGCACTGAGCTGGGGCCCCTCAGCACACCCACAGACTTGCATGGATGGAGCTGCTGGTCCACTTTGGAAACACGACAAACTGGAAGAGTGTGCACACCTCACAAAGCTTGCCGAGTCTAATCCTGCAAAACTTTTCACATTTCTGTTCAAGAAGGAGAACTTCAGCGTTACCAGTAAATTATCTGTCAAACTCTCTTCCCTTCCCGTCTGAGTTGCGACAGGCAGTAATGTCCGGGTAGATTCACTGTGAGTAAGCCAGTTTACAGCCAGCTTGGCATGGTGCATTTCCGTTCAAAGATTATTATTGTTTGGGAAGCAGAATGCACCAAGCTGCAACCCGGCTGGCACAGTGAAGAATGATCCCCTGGACAGTACCTCGAAGATTTTTACTCAGGTGCCCTCAGTGGGTAAAAGCAAAAACCATGGAAAAGAGGAAAATTTCCATGGTGTGTCTGTAACCCAGTGATCCCCACATTGTGTGTTTTGAAGAGAGGCTAAGATGTGCTTGGAAAATCTTTCTTTCCAGCTGGTTAGCATTTTGATGGCAGGCACAAAAAGATGCTGAGTAGAGAGGAGGGAAAGTACACAAATCCTAGGGCTCATTGTGTCAGATGAGCAGCCTTGGGGATGACTTGGGGACGGGGGCAGCATCAGCACCAACAAGAATACAGGAAGCTGCTTTCTAGTGAGTCCGACCATCGGTCCATCCAATTCAATAGTGTTTACACTGACTGGCAGTGGCTCTCCAGGGTTTCAGACAGGATTCTCTCCCAGCCCTACCTGGAGATGCCGGGGATCAAACCTGGGACCTTTTGCATGCAAAACTGATGCTCTGATGCAAAGAAGAAAGTTAGCCCTGGAGCCCAGCAGCTCCACGTAGGGCCTTTAGCCAGAGCTCAAAGTTTGGCTGAAGCCTGAACTTCAATCGTTTTGCAGCTTAGTTTTACAAAAAAAGAAAAGAACTCCCTCCCCCCCCCCCGCTTTAGAGCTGAGGTATTCAATTTTTTCTATGCCTTCCAGCTTCCATTTTTAACAGTCTGTTGTTTTAAGATTCACCACTGAAAATTAAAATGCACCATGTCACATTCGCTCCACCCTCTCCGTATTTTGCTCTGTAATTAGTAGCTGTATGTTCCCTTTCCGGAGGGGGGGAGTAAAAGTTATGTGGGTGGGCTGGAATTTTCCATGGGGATTTGATCGTTCTCTAGAACTCAACCCGTCTAATGCTGAGAATGTGCTTGGGGACATGTCGAATCCTGCCTTTCTTCTGACCAGTGCCATTGCTGTATGAAGGGATGGACTGGATTTCACCAGTGGCTTTCTTTCTTTCTTTCATTATTTTATTTATATCCCACCCTTCCTCCCAGCAGGAGCCCAGGGCGGCTTTGCTTTTGTTGCGGAGAAATTCAATACCCATCTGTGATTTTACTGTGCATCTCTAGCTAATGTACTATGTAGTGTTGGTTCTGAACTCTGGAAATACTAGATTTGGATGCTGGATCTGAGGAATCAATTGCTGGTAGCCTCATTTAGAAGAAGTCCAGCTGCAGTGACTAAAGTTATATAATGTGGGGGCTGAAAGGATCTGGACTTCCTCTGAGGTATCTAAGCCAGGGATGGGGATCCTGTGGCCCTCCAGATTTTGCTGGACTACAACTCACATAATCTCTGACCATTAGGCATGCTGGCTGGGGTTTCCACAGGTTTCCCTCCCCTGCTCTAGGTCTCGGCACACCCTGGCACATCCCTGGCCTAGGGATCTGCTAGAGCCTAGAGGGATCTGCTCTGGTGGCATCCCTTCCAGTATGGATCAGGCCTCTTCTCATTGTCCATGCCATACGACTCCTGGATAAGGGCAAATTGGGCTGCTCACTACTGGTAAGTATGCATGCGCTACCAAATCAAAGACGTCAATTTCTGTACCTTAAGAAAGTATATCTTCCCCGCTACTTCCATTCAGGGCTAAGCCATATAAAGGGATGATGGCTCTGTGGAGGGACTGTAGCTCAATGGTACAGCATATGTTGGGAATGCAGAAGGCCCCAGCTCCAGTCCCTGGCTCTTCCAGTTTAACGTAGCATTACAACACAGGTGAGGGGAAAGGTCAATTAGAATCCACAATAGTTTGTTAGGTGGACAAATATTCTGGCCTGGTATAAGGGAACTTCCTACGTTCCACTTAGGCCTCAACTGTAGTCTGTTAGGGGTGCTGAGAGTTTTTAGCAGACCCTTGTTCCCCTCACAGAACTACATTTCCAGAGTGGTATAACAATCAATCTCTCTTTCCAAGGAACTCCAGGAATTGTAGCTCTGTGAGGGAGAATAGGGGCCTCCTAACAAACTGTAGGGGAAATTATAGTTCCCAAAATTCTTTGGAGGAAGCCATGACTGTTTAAAGTGGTATAATCTGCTTTAGATGCATACTGCAGATGGGGCCTTAGAAAAAGAAGGTCCCATTTAGCCACCCTGTCTCATCTAAGCAAAGGAGCATGGGAATTTTGCATCCCAAACTGTTGCTGAGAACCACTTTTGACCAACCATAAGAGTGCTGAAATGTACAAGGCGTCTCTGTCCGTGAACAGATGTTTGTGTGATTCATGCAGTCATGGTGTAAGATGGGGAGCCACCATTGCACCACCCTCCCAGTTGCAGTGTGGCGGCTGCTTGCTGGACCAGGATGGAGTGGGGCAAGGCTGTGGCAAGGGTGTGGATAGCACTGGTTTGGTGGTGGGTGCAGAGGCGCGTGCATCTGTGCCTTCTGCCGTTGCCAAACCAGTGCTTTCCCCTCCGCTGCCCTGCCCCATCCCATCCTGGCAATGGCTGGGAGGGCCATGCTGCAGCAGTGCTCCACCTCATATGCCATAGGGAAATGTAAAAGTCGACACTTAACTAATGCCTAAAGAATGTCTGTAGAGGGAAGGTTCCTGCGTACGACTGTGTGCAGTGCTCCTTCGAAGTCTCAATTTGGATGTCAATGATAAATTTGCCTAATTTGTTTTCGCGTTTTTCACTGTTTTGTACAATTGATTCTGCAAGGCATAGAGAGGGGTGAGCAACTGCATTCCTTGACCTGTCCGGTCACACCTCTTCTTAGTGAGATTTCATGAGGCCTTGCAAACACAAGATATAGTCACAATCTTAAGGGCTAGAAACTTGTTTTTTTAATACTCAACTAACTGGGATTATTTATTTATTAAATGTATATCCCACTTTCCTCCCAGAAGAAGCTCAGGAGGTGGAATTGGTGTCCAACACCATATGCTCTGCATGCTGTGCTTGGTGTATCTCTTGCCCTGTTCCCTCCCTGGTAAGCCTCTGTTTTGTTTCTCTTTAAATGAAAAAGGGCACACATTCCCCCCCCCCCAATCCATTGTAAAGCATGGAGATTATATGCCAGCCATTCCAGGAGACCAGGCCGTGTGGGTCTGTGTCAACCTGCTCCTTCGGCCACCTTTTGGAGCACCCCTCTTCTTTCTCTCATTATTACGGAGTTTTGTTTCCAAACACGTCCCTCTGCTTCTAAATGCTGCCAAACGTGCCTGAATTAATGAGCAATTTACATGCAGATTCTCTGTAATTATATTAAAGGACTGTCCAATAAAAAGAGGAGACTGGAGGCTCCAGAGGCTGAGATTAGCATCTCGGCAAGGGTCTCTCCAGGGGTTGTGTGGGAAGAGAATGGAGAGCTTTGGTTTCTAGCCACGGTCTTGGAGTGTAATTGCATGCTACTAGAGATGAGTGAATTTGATCTCTCTTTGCATGCAGGAATGTGCGATGGGGATTGAGACAGTAGCCCTGTTCAGGCACTCACCTCCATGCATTCTCAAAATGCTTGGAGGGAGAAGTGGGGGCCACATGCATGTGCCCTCATCCCTGCTGGCTGTAGCCTTCAACCGTTGCCCATTGAGCAGAATTTCCGAAGGCTGAACGTGCTTAGAATGCTTTGTGTGATCAAGAGCCCTGCAGCATCGGGGTTCCCTCTCGTGGAGATTCCCCTGGCAGTCTCCCCCCTCCTCAACATACGAAGGTCAGGGAACCTGGGGACATAGGAAGCTGCCTTTTACTGAGTCAGTCCATTGGTCCATTTAACGCAGTACTGTCTACACTGACTGGCAGCAGCTCTCTTCAGAGTCAATCCCTGGCATCTCCAGATGGGGCCGGGAGAGAATCCCATCTGAAACCCTGGAGAGCTTGCTGCCAGTCAGTGTAGACAGTACTGAGCTACATTGACCAATGACCTGACTCAGGATAAGGCAGCTTCCCCTGTTCCTGTGAACCCCTAAACAGTCTTGCACACATCCTCAGTTGAAGTTCTACATTGCATTGTACCTGCCTGCTGCTATACAGTGTAGCAACAAAATTGATCCTCATGGTTGTGAAGAAACAATTGCACATTTATGGGATGCACCTGCAAGAGGTTCAGGACTCGCTTTTAAAATGGCCTGTTACTCATCAGCGATATTTGCGTATCTCATGCACTCTCCCCGTGAGATAACTGCATTGTGTCCATTTTACAGATGGAAAAGTAAAGGCTAAGAGGAGGTGCCTTCTTTCTGTCCAGCATACCCTTGAACTGGCTTTGAGCCAGGACTCCTCTAATGTCCAAGCCAAGCCGAGGGCTACTCTGGCTCTCAGAATAATAGCTTTGCTCACAGAAATCTAAGATCTGGCCAGACGGATGACCAGCATAACAATAAAATTCAAGAATTTCCTTTTTTTAAATGCAGGGTGGGGAACCTTTGTCAGCTGTGAGGGCCACATTCCCTCCTGAGCAACCTTCCAAGGGCTACATGCTAATGGTGGGCAGGGCCAGATGCCAAAGTGGGCAGAGCAACACATGTAAATTTTACCTTTGTACAGTAGGCTAGTTTCCACGAACACCCTCCCATACTCCTCTATCCTCCGCCCGGCAAACAAGAGACGATAGCAGAGTTCAAGGGTGCATTCCAGCCTGGCAAAAACACTCCAGAGTGCTGGTGAAGGGGGTGTGGCCTGGGGAGAGTCCTCAGGGCCAGACAGAGAGGCAGCTGAGTCTGAAGTTCCCCACACTTGTTCCAAGGGGTTAGCAGAGCTGGCAGCAGCAGCGCAGCAGACTGAAAGTGTGCGTGTGAGTGACTTTATCATAAGGAAGCAGACGGTTTCTCTGCTACAATCGCTGAGACTTCAGGCTTGGTAGAAACAAGAAAAGCTTGCTTTACTGAAAGAAATGTGTAGCAGATAAGAAAGGGATTCTTCTTCTAACTAGCTAAGCTAGAGGCACAAAGACCAGACATGGTCATTGCCCTCATGCTGCAGGTGAGAGAGACAAAGGACAGATGTCTCCTCTCCTTGAGAGACAGGGAAGAAGCAGGAAGGAGCGTTTGGAATGTGTGGTCAGTTCCCCTAAGAGTTTTGGTTTACAGGAAGGAAAATGAGCAGATGAGCAAAGGATGGGTGCGGCCCAGAGGCACATGTTACCAAATTCTTCCAAGCTACACAGCAAGTGGATTGGACTGTGAAAGACCAACCCAAATGGTGTTTGAATTTTGACAAATGTGTCAGAGAGGAGGTCAGGTCTCCTGTTCCCCTGGTGCATTCACTGTAGCTGCCCAATTTCCCTGCTTTTTAAAGTTTGATAGAAATATCTGTGGGCTATATGTATGTTCTTAAACTGCAAGGTATTTTGTCTATTAGTGAATTTCCCTGCTTTTTAATCCGGGAGATAAGGAATGGGATCCTGTGCAAGTTTGCTGAGACTGGATTGATCATTTACATGCTTATTGAGTTCAGTGGGATTTACTCCCTTGCAATGATGCTTAGGATAGGTGAAACTGACCACAGAGGATTGGGAGGGGAGGAGGAGGAGGAGAGGAGGAGGGGAGGAAACGCAGAGGGGAGGACTGGGATGGGAGCAGGCAGGGGAGGAGGAAAAAGGAAGAGGGGAGGGGAGGAGGAAGGGAGAGAAGAGGGGAAGGAAAGGGAAAGCAGGTCTGATCATTTGCATGCTTATTGAGTTCAATGGGATTTACTCCTATGCAATCATGGTTAGGACAGGAGAAACTGACCGAGGGGGAGGGGGAGGGGGAAGGAGCATATTGGAGGGGGCAAAGGAAGGGGGAGGGAAGAGCAGGTTTGATCATTTGCATGCTTATAGAGTTCAATGGTATTTACTTCCATGCAATCATGCTTAAGATAGGTAAAACTGACCATGGGGAGGAGGAAGGAGAGGGTGAAGAGGGGGAAGGGGAAGGAGGGGATTGGAAGGGGATGGGGATGGGGAGTGAGGGGCAAAGGAAGCGGGAGGGAAGGTGCAAGAGGGAGGGGATAGGAGGGAGGAGAAGGGAGGGTGGGTTTGATCATTTGCATACTTTTTGAGTTCAATGGGATTTATTTCAGTGCAATCATGTTTGAAAATGGAAATGGACTGCCTTCAAGTCGATCGCGACTTATGTTGACCGTATGAATAGGGTTTTCATGGTAAACGGTATTCAGAGGTGGTTTTACCATTGCCTTCCTCTGAGGCTGAGAGGCAGTGATTGGCCCAAGGTCACCCAGTGAGCTTCATGGCTGTGTGGGGATTCGAACCCTGGTCTCCCAGGTTGTAGTCCAACACTGACCTGGGGGGGGAGGAGATTGGGTGGGTGGGCACTGGGCAGAAGGGAAGCCCCTTTACTCTCCAAAAGGAAAACACTGTGAACAGTATCATTGCTTTTCAGGGTTTCCCCCACCTTTTTATTCTACAGCAGGACTCCCACCCAAATCCACATCCACACCAGGCCTTTATTTCACTTTGGACAGTCATGGCTTCTCGCAAAGAATCCTGGGAAGTGTAGTTAGTGAAAGGTTCTGAGAGTTGCTAGGAGACACCCTCTTCTCCTCACAGACCTTCAATCAGAGTGGCTGACTGTTAAACCAGTCTGGCTACTGGAGCTCTCTCAGTGGAACAGGAGTCTCCTGTCAGCACCCTTCACAAACTACACTTCCCAGGATTCTCTGAGGGAAGCCATGACTGTCTCACATGAAATCAAAATCTGGTGTGGGTGTGGTCCCCTAATTAGGCAAGCCCAGCAGCTGTGAGTCTGGCTTTTAGAACTCTGACAGTTGGTTCTTACTGAGCATGCCCGAGCTTATCATAGGGTTCCAGCCAAAATTTCTAAAATTAATTAAAAATCAGCCATTTTTTTAACTTTTAAACTGCAGAAGATGAAGGTCTGAGTATGGGGCAAGGTCAGTAACAGGATTACAGGTACTCTGTGAACATGGCTGATTTTTAATGAATTTCAACAGATTATGAGAACTCTCGGAGAAAAAAGTCCAAAAGGGCTCTGGGGTTTTTCCCTCTCTTTTTACATTTTGAGCTCTCTATTCTCTCTGACTGTTTTGTGTATCACCATGAAAATTGAGAGGGTTGTTAAGCAAGCGTTTCTGAGTTCAGGACTATAAGTTTTGTAAGGTTTTGTTTTGAAATGAGCTTATGGGAAGCATCAGAATGGGATGGGGGGTATTTTCAATTTAACATTGTGGAATGTGAAAAATCCACGCTGGCTATAGTATACAGCCACTCTTGTGGCTGTATAATAAGAGACTTCAAACAGCATCCCTTTCCTCCTAAATCAATCAACAGAGTATCTGTGATATCATGAACTCCTCTGTATCAGTTATAGATGTGAATTGGATTAGACGACTCTGACCAGTAATCCAATACACAAAGTCCATCTATTTTGTGTAGAATGAATACTGTAGATCAATTTTAACAACTCAGCATCTCCCAAGCCGTACAAAGCAGCATATTAATTGACAGTGGATATTTCTGGAGTCCATTCCTTCCTATTAAAATTTTAATCATTGGTAATAATTGAGCATCACTTCTGCATGCGTTGTATTGGCCAGCCTCAGAATTTCAAGTGGATCTTGTGGTAACACAGCTTTCTAATAATCTCAAGAATTTTATCTTCAAACGTTTTAATCCTAAAAGAATAATGGTATGTTAGTGGCCATCTTTGATTTACAGTTAGAGCAGCAGCCTTTCCCAACCTGGCACTCTCCAGATGCTTTGGACTACAACTCTCATCATCCCTGACCATTGTCCATGGGGGCTGAGGTCCAAAACATGTGGAGGGCACCAGGCTGAGCTTATGTTGGGTTACAGCCTCCTGGCTCAAGTTTCTTTGGCATCTTCTTTCATGGAAACAGGCAGAATGCAGACAACTTGAAATTTCAGGCAAGCAGCCTGCAACCATAGGATCAAAGTTCCTAAGGAAAATCATCTATCAGGTGGAATTCTCATGAAAGAATGAGATATAAAAGCCCCATGCTTACATTGTTGCAGAAGTCCATTGTTCAGTTTGGCATTGCAACTCATAGGTATTATTCTCTGCTCATGTAGACACACAAGATGCATGTGCATCCTCAGAGACATGAGCTTCTCCTAGGAAAGCAGTGTTTGGTCCAGACATTCAAGGAACCCATCGTACAGAGTTATGTGTGTAACTCATGATGCACTGAAAATTTTGCATGGCCTAGTTAACGAAAAGGTTTCATCTCCGGCAATGCTCAGGGTTACATTTTTTGTAAGCTGGTTTAAAGCCTAGGGCTGTCAGTTACTTGAAACCATTTCAGCAAGGATGTCCTTAGTGATCAGTTGACATGTCAGAATCATGTCAGACCCTAGCCAATGCTCAGAGATTGCCAGCCTTTTGGGGCCCATGGACACATTTGGCATTTTGAGAAGCTGCCATGGACACCACCACCCTGGTCACTTTGCCTCCACCCCTACCCCCACTCCATTCATTGCTTTCTCTAGAGGGTTGGGTGAAAATTGGATCTAGTAAAATTAAAACGAATCCTCTTGAATTTGCATGATTTTACATGGAGTCCCCACCATCAAATTAATGTTCAAATTGCTCCCATAGTAAATGTTTACATTGATTGCATAGTGAACACTCTCTCTCTCTCTCTCTCTCTCTCTCTCTTACACACACACACACACACACACACACTCACACACTCACTCACTCACTCACACACACACACACACAGAGAGAGAGAGAGAGAGAGAGTTATGGTGTTTGCCAGCACCACAGAAACATTGGTCCAAGGCACAGATCTCATGAACTTGATTTTTACATAGCATGACCAAAAAACTGCAACAAAACCACAACTGCAACAAATCACAGAACATATCTGCGGCTACAGAGGTAGCCTATGCTTGGATGGTGGTTTTGTAGGGATCATTTGTAAAAAATTATGAAGATCCAGAAGGATCCATGTCTTGGATCTATTTTAGTGTGTCATAGTAGCACTAGAAAAGGCTGGATCTGTGATTTTTATGGTTCAATAAATGACCACAGATGGGATCTGCGATTTAATGGTGGTGGTGGTGGGCATGCAGTTTTAAGAGAAGCCATTTCACTGAATCCAACATTGTGTGTATCAGGGGGCACCTTCTCTCTCTCTCTCTCTCTCTCTCTGTATGTGTGTGTGTGTGTGTCTCCTGGCTCCTGTGACTTTCTTGATTTGATTTTAATATTTTTACCCCCCCCTTCTGGCCAAAAGGCCCTCAAGGCAGCTTACAAAAGAGCACCAGTATAAAAATACACCAATAAAAAAATAATATATCAATAAAACATCAATAATACATCAATAAAACAATAAACAATAAAAACAATACAATTTGTAATACATTTCAAAGTTAACACAAGCTACCTCCCCCCTCGCTTTGCCAAAATAGGTATTATAGGCATTGGGCTACTTTGCAAGGCTAGCCTTTCTTCTCCCTACTTTCTCTCTGGTTGCTCCATTTTCCCCTCCCCAGTCTGTGTCAGGGTGCAGACCTATGAGGTCTGAATATGAGGTCTCCTCGGAAAAAGAGCAGGGGGAGCAAGATAAGGGATGGGCTGAACAGCATGTGGGAGCATTTATCCAGACCAGAGCCTGGCTGGTAACAGGAATGGGTGTGGCCTCCAGCTGTGCCCTGAGCTGTTTCATTGCTGATGCAACAACCCCCTTAGGCTGTGAGCACACTAGTTGCCCACTGCAAAGCATTTCCATTGGCCACACCAGGAGGGGCAATGGGTTGACCTGCCAATCAGTTGTGAAATCTGTTTGAGGCTGGATTTTTTTAAAAAATGCACTCCAGCTGATCCCACCAAGTTTTCATGATAAAAGGGGGCAGAGTTTGACTAGCATCATGTGACCCCGTTTTCAGAAAAGAGAGGAGGAGATGCACTGGAACCAGCAGAGCAGTGTGTCGCTACCCTTACATGCTTCAAGCTCCAGCCTTCCTGAACAAGGGAAATGAACAGCTTCACTTCACTTTCCTTCCTACACCCATTTCCTTCCTATTGTCTTGGTCATTCTGTTTTCTGTTCAGCTGCTCAGGTGCCAATCTGAGCTCTGAAAAATACATAGAGCTGAAAGGGGAAGTGTGAAAGAACAACACTTTTCCAACTTCCTTTTTTAGTTCTATGTACTTCTCAAGGCAGAAAGAAGGTACTGTAATCACTTTCATCATCTTCTCATAATGGAGGCAGTGAGCTATTTATTTATTTAAAGTATTTCTATCCTGCCCTTCTATCCTGTAATAGGGCACTCAAGGCAGCATACAATAAAATCGAACATGTGCATAATAAAATTGTACACAATAAAGATCACAAAAACTTTAAAATAAATTAAAATACATAAAATACATTAACACACACATACACACACATATATAGGGAGTGGTACTGAAGGGCGTACAGAGGTAAAAATTAACACAGAAGGCATAAAATCAGTGTCAGGCTGTACCCTCAGTCCCTCTCAAAGGCTCTCCGGAACTATATCATTTTCAGAAGTCTTTGGAAAACCATCAGGGAGGGAGCAGAGTGGGCTTCTTGGGGTAGGGTATTCCAAAAGCTTGGGGGCCACCCCTGAAAAGGCTCTCTCCCTCATGAGACCTAATGGGCAAGGGGAAGAGGCTTTGCAGGCACCAAAGGAAGTCTTCCAGAACACCATTGGTGACCCTAAAAGCACACAGTCTGCATAGAAAATCCTTGGTAGTACTATCACATTTCCAATCTGTATCTCTATGCATATTTCTAATTTTTCAGGAAGATGCTATTGTTGTGAAATTACTTGTTACTGGTTTCTACTATGCTTGCAGAACAGTTCTATGCACATTTACTCAAAAGTTAGCCACACTGAGTTCAATGGGGCTATTCCTCAGGAGGTGTGCATGGGCATTGCAATTTTAAGGTGGTATTTTCAGGGCAACTGTTTGCAATTGGGATGCATACATCCCTTCTGTTTTGTCTTCCCAAGTCTTTATTCTATTGGTCCATACAGCTCATGCCTTGCCAATTAGTGTAGGCATGTGTAAATAATAACCTGAATATACTGAAAGAATCTTGGGTACTTATCATTCATTTTGGATGCCATCTGATCAAAAGTCAAAAAATATCCATGCAGGAAAGAAAATGTTTAAGCCATAAGAGGAAATGTTTTCTTCAGTGTTCACCAAAGAAGTGAAAAAAAAAAGGGGGGGGATAACTCTGGAGATGTTTTCTCTTTGATTTTATTCCAAATATTCAGGATTGCCATAACAAATAGATGAGCATATTTCTTAAAATCTCTAGCCCCTCACATTGCGCACTGGAAGTATTTTAATTCAGTGCAACATAACAATAGTTCCATCCGAATCCAGCCGGGTTGGTGTTCTTGTTTTACCGAAATGGGGATCATTGCAAATAATGTGGTTGCTTGATAGCGCACATGCAAAATGGGGACTGCCAGTAATCAGCTGATTAAGAAGCTGATTCCCAATTTTGGCTGTCCTTTCAGGAAATATTTTTAGGGAAGGGCCGTAGCTCAGAAGTAGAGCATCTGCTTTGCATGCAGAAAGTCCCAGGTTCAATCCCTGGCTTCTCTAGGTAGGGCTGGGAGAAACCTTGCTCTGAAATCCCGCAGAGCTGCTGCCAGTCACTGTTGTTGGCAATACAGAGCTAGATGGACCAATGCTTTGACTTGGTGCCCGGCAGCTTCTGATGTTCCTAGATATCAGGAACCTCAGGCCTGCAAGCCAAACCTCTCTCTGTCTGGCCCTTGGGACCCTTCTCCCACCCCTTCTCCAGCCATGTCCCCTTTCCCCAAGTCACACCTCTCACCAGCCCTGCTTTGCATGCCCCTTGGGTGTTTTTGCCTAGCTGGGATGTGTCCTTGACCTCTGATGACGCCTCTTCCTTGCTTGGATGGAGGATAGAGAGGAGTGTGTAGAGACTAGCCTACTTTGCAATCATAAAATTTACATTTGCGGTTCCTCCCACTTTTCCCTCTGGCCCTGCCCACCACTGGCATACGGCCCCCAAAAGGCTGCTTAGAATATTAACTTCAGGTTGACAAAGTTTCCCCACCCCTGCTTTTGGGAATGGCTTTTGGGAGTGCTTGAAATCAAAAGAGCATCTTAGGTCATCCTGTCACTTTTATCAAAGCCACCCTTCCGAGCCATGACAATTGTAAATTCATTGAGCTATATGTCCAATTTGACCTTTTGCATTAATAGTTTGCAGTGTAATTGTAAAAGAGCTTCATTTTTCTCAGGAGCTAACTCTTGGTGATATGCAAACTCATGTAAGAGAGCCCCCACCATGCTTAAAAACACACACACCAAAGCAGCTTCTGAAGTGGAGAATTTAGAGTGCAGAAGCACAGTGGCGTCACTAGCAGGAGTGCGGGGGGGTGTGCAGACCTCCGGTGCGCGCCCTCCCAGGGGCATGGATGAGGTGGCTGGGCTTGCGTGCGCATGTGTGTGTGCACGCACTCGAGGCCAGCCACCCCGTCCATGCCCCTGGGAGGGCGCGCGCCGGAGGGGCACCCAGCCGGAGAAGGCCTGGGAACGCCGGCGCGCCTCCCTTGCCCCGCCGATGCTGCTCCCGGTCTCGCCTGCCCGCCCGCCCGCCTCCGAGGAGGAGTCGGAGCAGCCTTGCCGGGCAACGGCACTGGGTGGGGTGGCTCTGGGTATCACCCCCCTCATGGTGACACCCGGGTGCAGGCCGCACCCTCCGCACCCCGGTAGTGACACCCCTGCAGAAGCAGCGGGGAGAGAAGGTGCTTAACTTTCTCACCCCCATCTTTTTCATCACCTCTCTTCTGCTGTTTGGCCAATCTCTGCCTCCCACCTCTACCTTCTTCAAGAGATACCAGCCAATCAGGGATTACATAGTGTACACAACAATATCATGATGCTATATTTCCATTCAGATTTGGCTCTTAATTGTATCTTTTTCATCACCTCTCTACTGTGGTTTTGGACAATCTCTCTTCCTGCTCTCCATTTTTCCTTCCCCAACAAATACAAGCCAGTCAGGAATCAAATAGTGTACATGATGATATCTTGATGCTAAATTACCGGTCATATTTAGCTATGTGACAACATCACTGAGGGCAGTGTTTTCTGGACTAGTCAAGGTGTCTGTCTAGTCATTCAATTCCTTTCAATGGGCTAATGCTTTCTCCTGGACATGTTTCCAAAATATACTTCCCCTTTACACTCAGCCCTAGATCTGTTACAGTCAGTGTCATTTCACATGCAAAAAGAGAGACTTTGGTTTCTTGATTTGCTGTGTTAATATCCTTATTGTAGTGAATTTCAGGGGTTAAATATGCATTGTGTGAAATAAATACTTCCTTTGTCTGTCCTGAGCCTACTATCAGCTAGTTTTAGTGGATGACTGTATTCCCTAGGATTCCAGCACATACACACACAGAATAATGCCTCTTTTATTAATTGATAATTTTATCCACTTCTGTCATGCCTCCCATTAGTCACATTTTTTCTATAGGAAGACATACACACATGCTTCCAACCTTGTAAGTCCTCTCATCACAGGAAAGATATTCCAAGCATCTTAATTGTCTTTTTCTGAACATTCTTCACTCTATTATACTTTTTTGAGGGGGGGGGGCACAAAAGGAGCTCTGCTGGACCTGACCAATGGTCCATTTGATAAAGCTACTCATTTCTGCCTTGAATTTGCTTTTTGCACAGTTCATGCACCCTGAGCTGAGAAAGGCTGCAGTTCAGTGGTGGAGCATCAAAGGTCCCAGGTTCAATCCATGACATCTGCAGGTAGGGCTGGAAAAGACCCCTGCCTGAAATCCTGGTGAGCCACTCCACTCAGTGTAGACAATACTGAGCTAGATGAATCAATGGTCTAACTCAGCATAAGGCCACTTCCTCTGTCCCTATGAGTCATATTTTCAGTAAGTTTTCTATTATGATCCCTGTTGTATGAGGCTCCTCTTGAATATAATCAATCTTGATGAGTGCTTAGGCTCATTTATTTGGGCCATCTGTGGAGCACCAGTTCTCTGCCTGCTGGTATCCCATGGTCTGGATTGCTTGCATTCATTTGCAAATGAATGGTTCTGCCTTTCCTGTGTGGTGTAGTGGTTAGAGCAGCCTTTCCCAACCAGTGTGCCTCCAGATGTTGTTGGACCACAATTCCCATCTTTCCTGACCATTGGCAATGCTGGCTGATGGGAGTTGTGGTCCAACAACATCTGGAGGCACACTGGTTGGGAAAGGCTGGGTTAGAGTATTGGACTAGGACCTGGGAGACTGGGGTTTGAATCCCTGCTCAGCCATGAAGCTCACTGGGTGACCTTTGGCCAGTCACTGCCTATCAGCCTAATCTACCCTACTTAGTTGTTGTGGAGATTAAACGAAGGGGGAGAGAATTATGTAGGAATCTTGAGCTCCTTGGAAAAAAGGTGGGTTATAAATGCAGTAAAAAAAATAAAATTGGAATAGAGCCAAAATGAAATGTCACACAGTTTTGAAATTTGGCAAAATTGTGAGGCGATGGGTGTTTACATTTTGAACATTTTAAATTTTCACTTTTCAAGTTTGAGGGATCCTTAAAAAACCAAACTCGTTGGATGTAACTGACTGATCAGTTTTTAACTTCTCCTCCATCTCTTAAAATATTTTAATCCAAATTCCCCCACAATCCAGAACTTTGAAGGGGAAACCAGAGCTTGGAAAAGTTACTTTTTTGAACTACAACTCCCATCAGCCCCAACCAGCATGGCCACTGGATTGGGCTGATGGGAGTTGTAGTTCAAAAAAGTAACTTTTCCAAGCTCTGGCCCACACTCCCTGAATCAAATTAGAATATAAAAGTCACATTTTGGCAAGCAATTTAAAGCTAAGTTCATTTGCTTGACATTCCTCTCTCTTCCCCCCCAAAATGCTTCAGCTCTAATTTTGTCTAGATGGCCTTTTAAGATGTAGATGAAAATGTAAGAGTAGCCCTCCTGCATCAGTTGAAATCTCTACAAAAGTCCAATTTGGTTTCCCCCCTAGCGGCCAGCCAGATGCTTCTGGAAAGCTTACAAGAAGAGTGCAAAGGCAACAGCCCTCCCCTGTTCTTTGTCCCCAACATTTGGTAATCAGAGATACACTGCTTCTGAACACGGAGGCTTCATTCTTTGGGATCCATGGAGGTCCCAGGGCATGGCCTAAAGTTACATGAGGCCACCACCTTGCTGAAGCTAAGGAGGCCTGGGCCTGATGGGTAACCATCTGGGAATCAAATGAACACTGCCCTGGGTTCTGTGATAACAGAAAAATAAACTTCATTTTCCCGGTTAACAGCTGTTGAAAGATCAAGCCTCCGTGAGTTTGTCTAATTCCTTTGAAAGCCTTGCTAGTGAGTGCCCGCCCCTGGATCTTGTGTTAAAGAATTTCATAGGGAAGGAGAGATAAGCATACCTTAATCTTAACAATCAGGGAAGAGCCAGATGTGAGTCTGACCTGCCAGATTTACAGACAAACTTCACAAGTGTTGTTGGCTGGTTGTGAGACGCTTGCTCCAAACCATTGTGAAAATGTGCATCTTTGTTCTTTCAAAAATCTTTCTCTCTGTCTGTGTCTTTGGAAGAGCAATCCGTGAAATGCAGTTATGCTGTAACGTTCCAGAAGGAAGCAGGGCATACCTTGGGATGTTATTCATGCAAAATGCAGCATAATGCTGCCACCTGCTTGTGGTTAGCATGGAAGCTATCATATTTCAAGAAGAAATTGCCATCTGTGGGAAGTTTCCTAAAGTTATCCAAATGCACAAACGTTCCTTCTTTGATTACCATCACATCACGGAAGTTAATTCTAGAAGTGTCATAATTTAAATCAAACGTGAGTGTATCACGCTTCCTATTAATATAATCCTTAAATTCCATAAGGGTTTCAGAAGTTCCTTCCAAAATTATAAACATATCACCTAGATACCTTTTGTAGGATTTTATATATTTTTGAAATACATTGTCATCATTTAAAATATAGGTTTGTTCAAACCTATGCGTGCAGATATTTGCAAGCTCAGGGCCAAATTTACATCTCATAGCAAATGTAAATAAGTTTATGTTGGTCAAAGACCAGCAAATAGAAAGTAGACAACATAATCATAAAATGTATAATTAGAAAATGACAGTCCACCAAAACTAATAAAATAATAAAATCTTTTAAAATCTCTAGGCCAACTTTTTCCTGCGGGCAATGGCGGCTACACAGAATTTGGCCACCATAATAGTGACCCGTGGTTCCCGATCTTCCAAGAGTTGGTGCACGACAGACGACTCGGGGCCTCTGCACATTTTGTACATGGGGAGATAAATAAAGGTGTCACGGAGATCTCGATATAAGGAGCAATATAATATAACATGGTCCACTGATTCCACTGCCCCGGACCTGCAGGGGCAGACCTGTAGGTCGTAGGGGACTCTCTTATATCTACCTTCCAGGAGCGCTGAGGGAAGTACATTGAATCTCGCGAGTGTGAATGCCCTTCTATACTTAGCAATACTCAGGTTGGCTAAGTAATCCACAGGCGCGGGGGAAACGTCACTGAACTGTAGAAACACTGCTACTAAACTCAAATTATTTTGCAACTCGGTATCCCTTATTTGTTGAATAATGGCATCTTTAGCCTTGTAAAAGCCACGGTCTAATACTGGTTTTGTCGAGAAACTGAGAGAAAGCAGTTTGTTATTTACAGAGTGTTTCCACTGAGATTGAAAACTATCTGCAAGAGTAAGAGGGGCTAAGCCTAGAGGAGCAAAAGACATCCTAAGCCAGAAGTTAAATCTAAGGATCCAGGCTCGCAACTCCATTTGGAGAACCCCAACTTCCAGACGTAAGGCAACATTTGGGACACAGCCATCTCATAGCAAATTTACATCTCAAGGCTGTACCAGATAGTTGCCAGTTGTATTGGTTTTGAAAAGAAAAAAAGGAGTTTTTCCCCCCATGCCACTTCCACTAATGAGCAAATTGCAGGGTTCCTCCAAACTACCCTCTTTTTGAGAGTGAGTTCTATAACCTTCATAGTCTCCTCATGGGGTAAGTTTATATATAATGATGTTACATCCATAGTAGCCAATAGACAATTCACATTTTCTGATTTGCCTCTAAATATTCCAGGAAGACCCCTGTGTCTTTTAAAAAGCTAGGAATCAGAGGAACAAAAGGTTTAAGAAAATAATTGACATAACGGAGATATCAGTTCAAGAATGGACCCACAACCTGATACAAATGGGGTGGCCAGGTATTGGGAATACCCCTTTATGAATTTGCCACCCTGAGCTCTTTCTGGGAGGATGGGCAGGATATAAATTTAATAAATAAATAATAAATACAATAAATAATTTTGAAGTAACAAATACAACACAGGTATATGGCCCTCCACTTGTAGAAGATAATCATATGTCTTTCTATTGATGTACCCTTCTAGTAATCCCTCACTTACAATCTCTATTATTTATCTATTGACCTTGGATGTTGGATCCTGGCTGCAAGGGGCATAGTGTGTTCATATGTCCAATTGCCTGTCTGCCTCATTTACATCATCGTTAATATTCCAGATAACAACTGCATCACACTTATCAACTGGTTTGAAACATCCTCATGTTTTCTTAAGCCAATCAGTGCTATCATTTCTTTCTGGGCTTGATTGTGCCATACTTTGATTCCATCCCCCTGTATTCTCTGGATTTCCTGCAGTATCATATTTTCAAATGTCTGAATTTTATAGTTTGGGGGTAACCACCCTACTACTGAGGTATTAGGAATAAATATCAATCTGGGTTTAAATATACATTCTTCCTCCTTGATCACTTGATTCTGATTTTTAAACCAATCCACTAACTTAATTTTATGGAATAATAATTGTTGTATTTCAATCATTAACCAAAAACATCATATTTTGGTGTGGGAACAAAAGAAAGACCTTTTGCAACACCTGTAATTCAATAGCACTGAACTCCCTTGTTAACAGGTTGACCACCCATTGGTCTTTAATATTTTTTTCCTTCCATACATATCCCTTCCTTCCCAATGTGTTCTTTTGCCACACCTTCTCCCTCTTTCTATGGCCAAAAAAGACATGTCAGTCTGGAGTCTGGCACCTCTGGGGAGGAGCTCTCTGCTGAATGCCAGCTTGTTCCTTCCCCTGGACTATCTTTTCTGCTATCAGAATCACTAAGGAAGGAAACAGATTTTCTTGGTGCTTTATCATGTTTATGCTTCCTCCAGCTGTACAATTTGTTCTCTTGATCGTCCCTCAGGTCTCTCTGAAACTTCTTAAACTTAATGTCCTTTAGTTCCTGATATTGCTTTTCCAGTTCTATATCTAATTGCCCTATTTTCTCTTGAAGGGCTGTGTCTCCTATAATTTTCTTAATATTCTTTCATGTGGTTTAATGCAATATTGTGCCTATTGACTTCTTTATTAGATGTTTCTATTAAGAGGACCATGAGAGCCTTTGTTCAGTATGGCATACCACCTATCCTTAATTTTTTCGTTATAAGGAAACACCCCAGGTTCCTTCATAATCCTCGAGGGATTCTTTGGTTTCTGCAATGGATGCATGTCTAATTTCATTCATTTTTCTTTTAGTAACCTGTATTTGTTCTGGTCCCCTTTGTCTGATATGGGACACTGTTTTCGAGTTGCAAAAGGTGCATACAACAAATTTGCAATATGTTCAGAATAACTAAACATCTCAATCTTATATGCCATCATGGTTCACAAGACAACCTTGTGGATTAACAAATGAACAAACAAACAGAAAGAGATTGATGTCCTTATCAAAATACAAAGGTTCAGAAAAAGAGAGGTAAATAATAGATAAATGTAAGAATTTAATATGTCAAACAGTAAAAACAAGAGTACACATAAGAAAGGTGCTCCTTTGTTATTATGGCCAAACACGGTTTGACAACCTGTCTTCCTCAGTGGCCAGGTGAATAAAATCCAATGTAAAAATACAAAAAATATTGGTTACTGCCCCAGAAGGAGAAGCAAAAAAGATTTTTTTTTAACAATCTAACATATATACTAGCACTCATCCAGGCTTTTAAGTAAAATTCCTTTCAAACTGGAAGTAGTAAATATCATAATCTACAGTAGGATACTCCAGATCCTACACAAAAATGAATTCCTAAATTATCTAGGTAATAATTAATGTTTTAATATAAAACCAATCTGCTTTCAGGTGCTGATGCCTTTATCATCCAGTTCCAGTAAGTGGAAATAATAATATTATAGAGAAGCCATGGGTAAGGGCAACTATGCAAATCTAAAAATTTCATAACCAAATTTTCAATCGAAGGTTAACACAGCTGTGTGGTCAATTTGATGCAGAGTCCTCCAACAGCTGTTAAGTCACATGAAAAACAAAAATGATTCCAGTAGGCATGATTCTTGTCTGATTTCAGCTGGGCTGGAGCTGCAACACTGAAAGTCCAGTTTCTATTACAAATTAAGTGCAAGTCTGGGAAGTGCAGTTGCTGGGCAGGTTATATGGGTTGAGACTGTCCCTTAGGTGACCTGTTTCCAAGTTATGCCACCGTCAGACTTGGTGGGGTCTTGGGGGATTTTAGTAGATGTTGCTATGACATCTGTGATTTTCATTGTTTCTGTTTTATAGATGTTTGCAAATTGTACGCCACCTTGAGTCATCTTAATGAAAGGTGGCTGCCTTCTAAATGGATAAAATAAAAATAATTTCCACATGGTAATCACAATTATGCAAATACTTCCCCAGATCTGATTTTTGTTACTGTGGTTATCTCTGCTTGTCCCTCAAGGGCAGCTGTGGAGGACCTGGTGCCCACCAGATGTTGGATGGGAACTCCAGTTTCCATCATCCTCAGCCAGCATGGCCAATTGTTAGGAATGATGATGATGGGAGTTGTAGTCCAGCAACATCTGGAGGCCCATAGGTTTCCCATCCCTGCCCCAGGGCACTCTTATTATGGCCGGCGTCCAAGTACTGTGTGTGTCCACTGTCATTGGTTCTGTACTTACCATGGTGTTTATACTTGTTGTCCAGAGGAAAAAAATGTCGATATTGCTGATTCTCATTTCATTAATTTGTCGGGTTGTCACCTGTTTGTTTTCTCTGTAACTGAGGACTAGATAACATGCAACACCTTGTTTAAACTGTTGAGAATTATGTGAAAAGGCTGCAAAAGGCAGAGGATGAAATTGAAAAGACTTCTCACATCTGCAGCTGGAATGGAGCCACTTCACTGAGAAGTGGTTAAATTGATAAGAGAATCTCAATTTTGCCTCTATAGTGAAGTGTCTTCCAACTTGTTGCAGAGGTGAGGGGAAGTACTTTTTCAGTTTCACCCTCTTGTTCTGTGTATTCTTTGGGATAATGCACATAAGCTCCAATTGTTCTCAAAGGCTGAAGTGTGTGTGTATTTTCCCTCCACCTCTTTGGGAGATGAAATTGACAATTCTGTAAATTCTACAGTGGCTTCAGCAACCAGCAGAAGTAGGGAGAAAGTCTTGTCATTTTTGCCCCTCTTCACTTTGCCTTCTGTTCACACAATTCTTGCAGGTTAAGCAGTATTGAACATTATCTAATCCTTGCTTCAGGAGTATAAAGTTGACTTTCCATTTACCTCCAGGGATTCCAAAGCAGCTCATTTGTCATAGGCGCAATATTAACACTTACTTGTCAATTTCACCTCTATATTAAAAGGCTTTCCTGAATTCTTTTGCAGAGAGGAAAGGCTTGTCAATTTCATACACTGGTTGCAGACTTTTGGGATTGAGTAAGATGTTTCACATCCAAGTGCTACTATTTGACCATAGTGTGCAAAGGTTTTGAATCCAGACCCCAATAATGTGTTTTCATTATAGGAGCATGAGAAAGTACCTTCAGTTCTCGAGAAAATTAAGATTTTAAAACAGAAAAAAACCTCTTCTTAGTAAAAATTAATGTACATAACACAAATATTAAAGAGAGAGAGAGAGAGAGAGAGAGAGTGTTTTACAGACAATCACAGCAAAACATTGAAGGTGCTGGATCTCAGTAGCAGGTGAAACTGCCATCATTCGACATGCACAGCTTCAATGTCATTACAGAAACAAACAGCCTCAAGGGATGTCAGGATATGCTGACAGATATGACGAAGAAACAAGTCCAAACAAATGATGATTGACAAGAAAAAAAGGAAGGAACAGGACAACACAGCCCATGGGGAAAGCAGATCAGAGCAAGAACATGTAAATACAGAACCATATCAGAAAGATCCATGCAGAAAACAGGCAGGTGGTACAGTAACCACAATGCAGGTTATGTGTATTGTGTCTAAGATATTCTGGAGGGGAGGGCGGGGAGAACTGGCCCAGTCTCAGCGGTTCAGGATGGAATAATACCTCCCAATATAGCCAGTTTGGGGTAATGGTTAGAGTGTCAGACTGGGACCGGGGAGACCAGTCATCAACTCTGAGCCTCATGGGGTTGTTGTGAAGATAAAAGGGGGGGGAGGGGCAACCATGTATGCTACCTTCAGCTTCTTGAAAGAAAAGTGGGATATAAATGTAAAGCTGAAATAAATAATAAATATATAATAGCGTGACATGGGTGGTCACAGGTTGTTCAAGTGTGAAAGGGGCATTTTCGTACACTCTGAATGTGGGCTCTCAATCAAATATATTAATTTGCATTTTATTACTTATTATGTTCACTGTAGGATTATGTAATCTTTGACCTATTCTTTTCCTGTACAGATTTCCTTTGTGAGTCATCAGGCTCTGTAATGAAGTCAGCACTAGTATAATCCAATCCCTGTGTCAAAGCCCTGTAAAAATTTCTGTTCTGTTTTGTCTAACCAACAAAAACACCTAGTATACATATAAGAGAACCAGAAAAGCATGGGTAGACATTACTGTAGTCTGGGACAGATTTCCTAGATGCCATCTTTCAAAATGGCTGCTGCCAAATTTTAACTCTGCCTCTCTTGGCTCCTAGAACACTTACAGAAGTCATTGTAATGTCTAAATATAAGTTTTTAGCATCAAAGAATTAATTATAAGGTTCTTAACTTCATATGGATGTTAGTTTTTAAAGTAAAAAGGTTTCATGTTATTTATCAAATAAAATTGTTTTAAATATTGTACAAAATTTTGCAAAACGTTTATTATTACAATGAAATAGTAAAGTATACAACATGAAGAATTTAGTCAGTGCTATTCAAACAAAGGCATACATTTGTTATATGTAAACACTCATCATAACCTTTTTACACAACAATTATTATCAGGGTGGAGCAAACAGGAGTGTGACCATAGTTCCTGCTTGTTATCTCTTCAACTACAATCTTTTACATTGTTCTCCACATTTACAATACTCTGTGCAAGACACATACTTTAAATAATATTTGCACCTACTAGTAATGCAAGTTGTGCATGTGCACTGTACAAATAATTCAGAAGGCATCATGTTAAGAAATAGTTCAACGCTTTAGAATACCACTTGATGTTTTGTACCATCCAAAGACTGTTGGTTGTAGAGGTTCATAAGTAAAGTGTCCACTGGAAAGAGTTAAGCATCTTAAAAAAGCATCTTTTCAAGCGTCCTTTCATAATTGAGAAAGATGAAGGTGGAACTTCTGATATGTGTTGGTGCATCTGCAGTGAATACTGAAGGTCGTCAAATGTCTTACACTTCATTGATGGATGGAAAACCTTAATACAGTAGGGCCCCGCTTTACAGCGCTTCGCTAATGCGGCGGCTTTCAATTAGGGAAAGTCCCCGCATTAAGGCACTTGTTCCGCTTTTACGGCGTTTTTTTAAGATTGCGTGCCATTTTGATGTCATTTTCGTGCGATGTGCCCCATTATTGTCAATGGGTTCCACTTTATGGCGATTTCCGCTTTACGGCGGCAGTCCAGAACGGAACCTGCCATATAAGCGGGGCCCTCCTATAAAATATTCCTCCAGTATGCCCCTCTAGGATGCACACCTTAATGTGGTGAGGGGGTTTGAGAGCATCGAAGAAGCTGAGAACAATGCCTAGACTCCTAGCAGGGGCACCCAAGGTGGAATGGTCAAAGCTGAGACACCAGACTAAGATGCATCCAAACTCAGAGGAAGGCAATGATAAACCACCTCTGAATACCTCTTACCACAAAAACCCTATGAACAGAGGATCCAAAATGCAACACGAGATAGTGCTGGAAGATGAGACCCCCAGGTCAGAAGGCACTCACCAAGCTAGGAAGAACAAAGGACAAATACGAGTAGCGCTGTGACTAATGACGCAACCGGATCAAAGCCGAAAGGAAGCCCAGAGGCTAATGCACACAGATGTGAAAGGAGAGTCCAGAGTTGTACGACGTACACAATGGGAACATGGAATGTGAGAAGCATGAACCAGGGAAAGTTAGAAATTGTCAAGCAAGAAATGGAACATATCAACATTACAATACTTGGCGTGAGTGAATTAAAATGGATGGGAATGGGACATCTTCAATCAGGCAACTTCAAAATATTTCATGCAGGAAATGATAAATTAAGAAGAAATGGGGTTGCTTTAATAGTGAGAAGTGATGTAGCAAAAGCAGTTAGGAGCTATAATGCAAGGTCTGAGCGAGTGATATCAATGAGATTAAATGGAAAATCTATTAACATAACCATCATCCATGTCTATGCTCCAACGGCAAACTCAGAAGAAGAGGAATTGGAAAGATTTTGCACAGATGTACAGGAATAAATTGAACATACACCAAAACAAGATGTACTGATAATCATGGCAGACTGGAATGCAAAAGTAGGGAACAGAGAAGAAGTAGGAATTGTGGGGAAATTGGGCTTAGGAGATAGAAATGAAGCAGGAGAAAGACTTACTGAATTCTGTGAAGCCAATAATTTGTTTCTTGCAAACACATGTTTTGAGCAACCGAAAAGACGACTGTACACGTGGACATCACCAAATGGTCAATATAGGAATCAAATTGATTATATAATTGGTAGCAGAAGATGGAGAAGTTCCATACTTTCTGCAAAAACAAGACCAGGAGCAGACTGCAGTACAGAAAATGAACTGGTCGTATCAAAAATCAGAGTAAAGCTAAAGAAGAACAAAGCAATCATAATGCCAAAATACAATTTAAATAACATCCCAGAAGAATATAAAGATCAAATAAGGAACAGATTTGAGACTTTAAACTTTGTTGACAG
The DNA here is from genome assembly GCF_030035675.1 of Rhineura floridana. Classification (NCBI taxonomy): domain Eukaryota; kingdom Metazoa; phylum Chordata; class Lepidosauria; order Squamata; family Rhineuridae; genus Rhineura; species Rhineura floridana. The sequence goes on along the minus strand of NC_084482.1, from coordinate 13,240,683 downwards.
AGAACCAGAAGAACTATGGAGGGAAGTCAGAGATATTATCAGGGAAGAATGCAAAAAGACAATACCTCTTGTTAAAAAGAAAGAAAGACCTCAATGGATGACTGAATAAACTCTTAAAATGGTTAAAGAGAGAAGGAAAACAAAAGGAGATAGAAACACAGTTAGAACCCTAAATGCAACAATACAGCAACTAGTAAGTAGGGACAAAGAGAATTATTACAATAATTATGGTATAGGAATAGAAGAGGACAACAAAAAGGGTAGAACAAGAGCCCTATTCCAAAAGATTAGAGAAATGAAAGGGAAATTTAAACCATGAGTAGGGATGTTGAATAATCAACAGGGGAGCACACTGACTGACCGAGATAAAATAAAAGGAAGATGGAAGCAATACACTAAAGAACTCTATAAAAGAGATGACAGGATGACAGATTCATTCACGGAAGAACCGTATGATGAAGAACCAGACATTTTAGAATGTGAGGTGAAAGCTGCTCTTAAAATACTTGGAAGAAACAAATCACTAGGAACAGGTGGCATACCAATAGAGTTGTTATAAACTAATGAGACTGAATCTGTCCAAAAATCTGTCAAGAAATATGGAAAACTAAACAATGGCCCACAGACTGGAAGAGTTCAATATATATCCCAATTCCAAAGAAAAGGGATTCCAGGGAAAGCAGTAATTATCGAACTATTGCCTTAATATCCCATGCAAGTAAAGTAATGCTCAAGATTCTACAACAAAGGCTCTTACCATACATGGAGCGAGAAATGCTAGATGTCCAAGCTGGATTTAGAAAAGGAAGAGGCACCAGAGATCATAGTGCAAACATACATTGGATAAGGGAATGGACCAAGAAATTTCAGAAGAAAATCACCCTGTGTTTTATAGATTACAGCAAAGCCTTTGACTGTGTAGATCATGAAAAACTATGGAATGCATTAAAAGAAATGGGGGTGCCACAGCGTCTGATTGTCCTGATGCGCAACCTATACTCTGCACAAGAGGCTACTGTAAGGACAGAATATGGAGAAACCGATTAGTTCCCCATCGGAAAGGGTGTGAGACAGGGGTGTATTTTATCATCCTATTTGTTTAATCTATACGCAGAACATATCATATGGAAAGTGGGATTGGACCAAGATGAAGGAGGTGTGAAAATTGGAGGGAGAAATATCAATAATTTAAGATATGCAGACAATACCATACTACTAGCAGAAACCAGTAATGATCTGTAACGAATGCTGATGAAAGTTAAAGAGGAAAGCACAAAAGCAGGACTATAGCTGAACATCAAAAAGACTAAGGTAATGACAACAGAAGATTTATGTAACTTTAAAGCTGACAACGAGGACATTGAGCTTGTCAAGGATTATCAATACCTTGGCATAGTCCTTAACAAAGATGGAGACAATAGTCAAGAACTCAGAAGAAGGCTAGGACTGGGTAGGGCAGCTACGAGAGAACCAGAAAAGGTCCTCAAATGCAAAGATGTATCACTGAACACTAAAGTCAGGATCATTCAGACCATGTTATTCCTGATCTCTATGTACATACAACTTTATTACGGTCATAGACCCAAACAGTTTGTAAACAAATTTACCGTGAATATATAATTATGTTCATTTAAAATAATTACAGGGATATAAACAATACCGTAGAATGAAAATACAGATAGGCCAAGCTGCAAAGATTTACATATATATGGACACCTTCATTTCTTGGCTTGTTGTAAATAAAAATTAAAATAATTAATGAAATCAGCAATACATATTGTGAACTTGATCTTTCCGTAGTGATTGAGCTACAAAAAGAAATTTAGCAACTGATTCTGTTAAAATTTTGTCTGTATCAGATAGAAGAAAATAAACTATTCTTTCTGGAGAACTATCTGAAAGACTAGAAATAAAAGGTAAAATAAATTTGGGTCTTAGATTATTGTATATCTCACAGTTTAGTAAAACGTGTTCTAGAGTTTCTGGTAAATTCAGATTACATATGCAGTGACAGCTTTCTACGGGAATACCTTGATAGCGACCTGTTAGAAGAGCAGATGGTAAACAATTAAATCTTGCTCGAGAGAACAAGAATCTATAGTGTGTAAAAGTTAGCTCTTCCAAATATTTTGCTGGGGATGGGAAGCAAAAGTTCAATTTAAAATGAAGTGGAGAGCACGATGTTTGTGCCTTGGAGATTAAATACTGGTAGTCTAAATCTTTAATTCGTTGAATTATTACCGATTTAGCCAGGGCAAAGTCCCATGATGATAGAATTTCAAGGGATAAACCCAGATAATTTAGTTTTTCGCTAAAGGACTTTGTCCAAGAGCTGACAAAAGGGTCTTTCCAAATTAGGTGTGAGAATCCTGAAGGAGGTTCAGAATAGGCTGTTTTGAGCCAAAAGGTGAAAGCCTGGATCCAAGCTGTGCATTCGATTGATGAAATTCCTGCCTCTAATCGAAGGCCAGCTGGAGAGGCACATTTTGGGAGACCGAAAATGGACCGAAGGAACCCTGAGAGCACTGGTTCTATTTTTTTATTAAAATCTATAATCCAAATTGGGATGCCATATAATAGTTGCGGCAGAATTTTTATTTTAAAGATTTTTAAAGCTGCAGGAATGAAACTGCCACCTTTGGTAAAGAAAAATCTAATGGTTGCTCTGGTAATATTATGTGCAGCTTGCAGTGCGACCCAAATATGATGATTCCATGAAAGTGTAGAGAAAAATGTTACACCTAAATATTTATATTTATTAACCTGCTCAAACACTTTGTCTTTTATTTTCCATGATATTTGCAATCGTTTTTTTGAGAAGACCATTAGTTTGGATTTATTATAGTTGATAATGAGGACATTTTTTTCACAGTAGGATATAAAAATTCGGAGGAGGCGTTTGAGACCGATTTCTGAAAAGGACATCAGAACCGTGTCATCAGCATAGAGCAGCAGGGGGCAGCACACTCCTGCAATATTAGGCGAGTGTAGATTTTCTTTATGGCATTTATCATTTAAATCATTAAGGAAAAGATTAAATAAGGAGGGCGCCAAAACACAGCCTTGGCGTACCCCTATATTTACAGGAATAGAACTGGTTAAATTTCCATTTGTTCCATATCTTACTCTCATCGAGGTACACTGATAGAGTTGTCTTATCAGAAGAAGCAATCGCTTGTCTATTGAGGTCATATTCAATTTTGCCCATAAAAGGTCTCTGGGTACTGTATCGAAGGCCATTTTAAGATCCATATGATCTCTATGTATGGATGTGAAAGTTGGACAGTGAAAAAAGCAGATAAGAGAAAAATCAACTCATTTGAAATGTGGTGTTGGAGGAGAGCTTTGCAGATACCATGGACTGCAAAAAAGACCAGTAATTGGGTGTTACAACAAATTAAACCAGAACTATCACAAGAAGCTAAAATGATGAAATGGAAGTTATCATACTTTGAACACATCATGAGAAGACATGATTCACTAGAAAAGACAGTAACGCTGGGAAAAACAGCAGGGAGTAGAAAAAGAGGAAGGCCAAACAAGAGATGGATTGATTCCATAAAGGAAGCCACAGACCTGAACTTACAAGATCTGAACAGGGTGGTCCATGAGAGACGCTCTTGGAGATCACTGATTCATAGGGTCGCCATAAGTCGTAATCGACTTGAAGGCATATAACAACAACAAGAAGCATGCTTCTGAAAACCAGTTGCCGAAGGCTGTAGGAGGGGATAGTACTCTTGCATTCTGGTCCTGCTTGCGGGTTTCCCATGGGCATCTGATTGGCCACTGTGAGAACAAGATGCTGGACTAGATGGGCCACTGGCCTGATCCAGCAGGCTCTTCTTATATTCTAATGAGGGAAAGAGGGCCCAAGAGAAAGCAGGTCCTAGAGAAATCAGGGCCTGGGGGAGAGACGTGGTTCTTAGAAAGAGGCCAGTGGGCTTGATGGAGATAGCCTTTGGGCCAGAGATCCCCCCCCATCTTCTGAAAGTTCTTAAAAAACAAGCAAAATGAGGATTATGCATTTTTGTTGATTATTGTATGCATGAGATGCGCAACATGCTGAATGAATTGTTTGACATCTGTCGCTCTCATAAAAATGATATGAAAATTATGCTAACCCTGTGCCGTTAAACTATGCTGCCCTTTCGATTTTCTGTCTCAGAAGAAACCGATGAGTAGTGATGATCCCCAAAGATGTGAAGTTCAGTTTGCATCCACATGATGGCAGTATACAACTGTTAAATGTAATCATTCTTTCATTCCATATGCTCCATTTCCCCTTCTAAGGTTGCACTGCTATTACTTCTGTGACTCCAGAGTATCCAATTCCATCAGAGGATCAGATGGCTGTTTTGGGAAGGTCCCTAACTTTTGCAATTATTTTCCCACATCTCTTCTTCCAGGATTGATTTAGCATTATCTTTCTTCAGATTTTGGATGGGAAATTCAGTGGGCCCAATTCATTGCTTCAACAAATGAGAAACTGCCATGGCACTTGAAATCTCCCCGAACACCAGATCAGGAAAACAGCATTATAACTAAAGGTGTGGTGCCGCAGGACTCCATACAAAGGAGAGAGGCTAATAAAGTGGTTCTATAACACAGCTGTTATAAGAACTGCCAGATGAATATAGAGCCGTGAATTAAATGCGGGGGGAAATATCATCACACAAGGATACACTTATTGAAGTGGTTGCAGTTTCATAACAAAAGAGAATTCAGATGCAAGTGGTCTCTGAGCTATGTTGTTCAAACATTTGTGAAATGTTTGCAAAACTTAAGAACCAGGCAGATTTTTTCAAGGAGCCAGCTTGGAGCACGCCAGTGAGAGGAGAGATCCTGTTTCTGCTGGTGTGTTCTGGCATCTCCTTGCCACCCAGACAGTACTTAACAGAGAGGTGCCTGGGTTGAAGCCTACCTCACAAGGTAGTTTCTACACTGCTGCTGGCAAAATCTGCAACTTTTCCCCATGTGGCTGGCAGATTGTGTTATGTTTCATGCAAGATATAACCCTGTCTCTGCACATGGTAAGCATTGCAGGTGTTACTGAGAGTGGCTTAGGTGTAACCAGAGGGAGGTGGTGACTCTGATGCTCTGGGCCACGTATAGTGGTGATCATAAACTCTCCCTCGAGATCTTGTACTCCAGCTTGGTCATGAAGCTCACTGGGTGACCTAACTTACCTCACAGAGTTGTTGTGAGGATAAAATCAGGAGAGGGAAAACCATTTTTGCATACTGCCTTGAGCTTCTTGGAGGAAAGGTGGGCTATAAATGAATGAATGAATGAATGAATGAATGAATGAATGCAAACCTCTTTGTGAGGTCTGCCTGAAAAGCAGTATATAACAAACAAACTCCCATCAGTTACAGCACCAGCATAACCAATAGAGAGGGAAGCTGGGAGCTGGAATTCAATACCACTTGGAGGGTCAGAGGCTGACTACCTGTATTCTAGTCTCAGCACAGGGTGTTGGAACCATTGTCACTCTTTTGTCTCTTTTGTCAACATCTTTAGAAGTACCAGGAAGGGATCCCTGCAACTGCTAGTAAAATAGTTGAATGTGTGGTGGTTATTCGTATCTGGTTGGGGGATGGCACCAGATTGGGTCAAGTTCAGTATACATAGGAATGAGAGGGGTAGTCTCCTCCTTTCCAGAAGTCATTTCGCCCAGTGGAGCAATTGCGTTTGCAAAATCCTAGAGTTCATTTCCTAGATTTGTGCCATAGCACCAACTACTCTAGCCCTGCAGCCATCTAGGTCTGGATTCCTGACTGATTTTGCAATGTGGTCCATTATGACATCATATGCAGCCAGAAGAGAGTGGGACAATGCAGCAGGTTCATGTAACTAGCTACAAGGTAGCCTCATCTGCTAGAGGATTACTTGCTTGCTTCCACTAAATATAGCTGGTTTGGAGGCTTTCCTAAGAGAACTTGATGAAAGTCCCTTCATGAGAACCTATAGAGAGGAGAATAGAAATGGCTGAGCAACACAGCTATGTAGGTCAACCCAACGTGTACCCCGATTGGTGCTCCCATCTATTGCAGTTGCCCATCTTGTCTTGGGATCAAACAATATATTCAAGTCCGGCCCACTTATTATTCAAGACTGCCATTTGTCAGAATATATGATCTATGGCAGTACTCTAATGTTTGCAGACCTGGAACCCACGTTTAACTGAAACATGCATTTGGGAACCCATTTCTTCATTTTAACCATATATTTGTATGCTGATAGTGCTACTTATTTATTATTTTATTTATTAAATTTATATACCGCCCGACTAGCAATAGCTCTCTTGTTGTTACCCATCTTAGGGCAGGCTGCAGAGTTCAGACCCGCCACTTGAAGACTAATGGTCTTATGGGACCAGCAACTCAGTGCAAACCATAACACTCTGAGGCAACCCCAAAGTCTTTTTCCTGGTGTTACAAGCTAAAAATAGTATTTGTTGTAGTGAGTCATTGAATTAATTAATATAAGCACATCACTGACTAATACAACTGTTTGTAGTCTTCCCAAGCTTATATCAGGGATGGGGAACCATTAGACCTCCAGGTGTTGGGCTACAGCTCCCATAATCCTTGGCCATTGGCCATGTTGGATGGGGCTGGTGGGAGTCCAGCAACATTTGGAGGGCACCACGTTCCCCATCCCTGGTTTATATACACATGTGATACTGTCTTATACACAGTTGGATCACTGGTCTGCTGTGGTCAGTATTGTCTACTCTGATTGGCAGTGGCTCTCCAAGGTCTCAGGTAGAAGAGATCTTTCCCAGTTCTGCCACCTGCTACCCTTTTAACTGGAGACATCTGGGATTGAATCTGGGACCTTCTGCGTGTGAACCAATTGCTCTTCCCCCAAACTATGTCTCTCATTTTGAGCAGAATCCATGGTTTAATTGAGAAGTTTTAAAATCCACAATAACTGACCATTCATTTTGTATGTGATGAATGGTCATACAAAATGACCATTTTGGTATGGTCTTGTGTACGTTAGCCATTTGGTTTCCAACACTCAGCACTTTAAGGGAGAGCATATTTGCATTAATTTGCCCCAGTCAATTTAAGCCATATGTACTAAGGCAGCCGTCTCATGAACAACTTACTTGGGAGTAAATTCCATTGGACTCAGTGAGGTTATGATCCAAGCAAACTTGTATAGGACTGAGCTGCACAAACACAATACTGCCATTAGTTATATGGATGTTAAGTCCATTCATTCAAGCGGGCATCAACAGCTAGGAGGAGAACTGCAGACATGATAGAGCAGCCAGAGAAATCCTTTGACATACTTTCAATAGCTGTTGTTACTGATGATCTGTCACCATGTTCCCTTCAGTATCTGAGGCAAAATACTAAGGATCAAGGCTTTGACACCATGCAATAGCACATGTAAAACCACCCCCTTTTATACTTTCAGTTTGTGCTGGTTAATACCATTAGACACATCCAGCCCAAATGATGCACTTTTAAGACACATTGATTTCTGTGCTTGGCGATCACTCATGACCAAGTAAGATTGTCTTCCAAAATAAAGTCTTTAACAAAGAAATCCCCTCAACTGCACAGCTGTTAATGATGCAGGAGCCTCCTATCCTCTTTTTGCATCTGGCAGCCCTAATTGTATGTTACGTATCTAGGTTGTTTTAATATACAACAAGGAGGGTGGTGGGTCCAGTGGGGCACAGATAAAAGTGTAGAATTCAGCTTCCTAAGATTCTTGGCTTTCATTTAAAAACAAAATCCTTTCAAGTTTCTAGCCCTTATGGTTGTGAATCGATGCTTGAATGTGTGTAGACAATATCTGTTAAAATTCAGAAGCCAAAGGTGTTGATCAAGAAATATTTCCCTGACCAGAGGATTGGACTTCAGTGCCTTGATTAGTTCCTTGTCCTCACTATTAGTAAGAACAGGATAAAGTGTGCTAAAACCAGAGAGACTATGGAAATTTTCATGATTTTGTGTCGCATAATGTGGCTCACTTTTCTACAGAATATGTCTACACACACACACACACACACAGAGAGAGAGAGAGAGAGAGAGAGAGAGAGTTTCCATGCCCTCTTCTCTTTCATACACTATGTCAATTTATTCTTATCCATTATATCCTGCACAATCTGGGGACACACACACACACACACAGAGCAAATTATTCTGCTTGCAATCAATACATTCCCAATCAATTTTCTCTCTAGACGTTTCATGATATCCTTCTATTGACAGAAAAATATAACAGTATCAAAAGATAAATTCTATTTGGTGACCTTATTTATTGCAACAACAACATTGTCCCTGCTATCTAATAAAAGCAGTGATGAGCTTTTCAGCACTGTGGATGAAAAAGATGGAATTTGGGGGCTGCCCTGCCTCCCCCCCAAATAATGTTAGTGTGCGGCAAGCAGTGGCATTCTCTCACTTGGCTGGTTGTAGCTGACAGGACTACTGAGGGAAGGATAAGGGTAGGAAAATGGAATTAAAGCATTGCTAGATTAGGCCGCAGAAGGCCGGTGGATATTGATAGATGGGTGATCAGTGGCTACTAGCCATGATGGCGGCTATGTTCTGCCTCCCCTGTCTGAGGCAGCAAGCCTCTGAATACCAGTTGCTGGGAACTGCAGGTGAGGAGAATGCCGTTGTGCTCAGGGCCTTATTTTGGGCTTCCCAGAGGCATCTGGTCACTGTGAGAGCAGGATGCTGGCCTAGATATGCCACTGGTCTGATCCAGCAGGCTCTTCTCATGTTCTTGTGACAGCTCTTTCTGTAGTTTCCCTTGCATTTCCTGCTAGGAGCACGCAACTGAGGAAGGATCCCCCCCCCCAATGCATTGGGCCTGGAATAAAGTATATTAAGAGTGGGAAAGCTGGTGCCCTCTAGATCAGGGGTTCCCAAACTGTGGCCTACAGAGCACCAGTGGTCTGTGAGCTTTATTCAGGAGGTCTGTGGAACTCTCTCCCCTGAAATATTAGACAGACGCCATCTCTGTTATCTTTTCGGCGTCTATTGAAGACCTTCCTCTTTCAACAAGCCTTTTAAGTTGAGACCTATCCCAGTCTGCATCTGTGTTGGAATTGCTTTTTAATATGTTCTTAAACTTTCTTTTTTAAAATGTTTTTAATCTTAGAAGATGTTTTCATAGCTTTTCTTAAGTAACATTTTTGAAGATGTTTTATTTTAATGTCTTAAAGTTTCTTTTTATGATGTTTTAATGTTTTTAGTGCTTTTGTTTGCCATCCTGGGCTCCTGCTGGGAGGAAGGGCAGGATATAAATCAAATAACAACCACAACAACAATATTAAAATGCCAGTCCTCCCCTCTGATTTTTCCCAGGCCCTGGCAGTCCTCTGTGTGCTAGATGGTGAGGTGGCATGCCATGCAGACTCTCCTCGCATAGAAAAAGAGAGGGGCACCTACAAGTTTGAAGAAGTGATGCTGCGCTCTCTGCTCCCAGCTTGGCACAGGGATGATGGTGGTGGCGGTGGCGGGGCTCATGAGAGAGTAGCATTCTTCTCTTTGTCGAACAGATGCCCCATCTGCCATGAAATGACAGCCCCGCTGTGAAGCATGATAAGAGAACCCTTTGGACCAAGCACCTTAGATGACCTCTCATTCTCTGAATGAATGGGTGTCTCTACCAATGCCTTGAGGCTGAGGTGGAAGGAAAGATTCTCCCTGGCCAAGCTGCTGGAGATTATCATGGTGTCATGGCTGGGGGCAGAGGGAGAGATCCGACCCCCAAGCAGTTTGGCCACTGAGAATTTTCTGTCTCCTACAGGCTCAAAAAGTTGATTGATGCTCCCAGCTGGTGGGTCAGGACTTATAGCTGAGTCATGACCTAAGGAAAGCAGTGTGATACGTTGGTTAGAGCAGGGGCGTGGCAGCCAGTGTGGTGCCTTGTTGGACTACCCATAATCCCTGACCATTGACCATGCTGGTTGGGGCTGATGGAGATTGGCGTGCAACAGCATCTGGAGGGTACCATGTTGGCTACCCCATGTTAAGAGTTTCAGACTAGGACTAGGGAAGCCTGGGTTAAAATCCACATCCACTGCCATGAAGCATACTGGATGACCCCAGCTCGGACACCATCTCTCAGCTTACCCTACAGGGTTGTAGGATAAAGTGTGTGTGTGTGTGTGTGTGTGTGTGTGTGTGTGTGTGTGATGTATGCCACTCTGAGCTCTTAGAGGACAGTCAGCATAAAAACAATAATAATGACCTTCCCTAAGGTGGGTCAGACAAGCAGAGCTAAGGCAATTATTTTGGGTGGGTGGGTGAAGAATGAATGTATGACCAAATGTCAGTATGCTTCTGAATACCAGTTGCTGGAAACTGCAGGAGGGGAGAGTGCTCTTGCGCTCAGGTCTTGCTTGAGGTTTCACATAGCCGTCTGATTGGCCACTGTGAGAACCAGGTGGATCATTGACCTGATCCTGCAGGGCTTATGGATGAATGAATGGATGGAGAGATAAAGAGGAGGACAGAAACAGAGAGGACAGATGGAGGTGAGATATGGGGAAGGTATAATATTGTATAAGGGCTAAAAAATAGGAAGGGTCCCGTGTTGTAGTGTGGAACAAAAGGTGAGTCCTGAGCCAGGAGAAAATGGAGAGGCTGCTTGCTTTGTCCAAGGATGACAGATAGTTTTGATCTCTGAATGTGTGTGTTAGGTGTGGGGAGATGAAATTGCACACATCAGAATCTTGACAGCAACCACTAGAGGTCTCTGTTGTCCTTTTGTCTGAAAAGGGACCGTCCCCTTTGGACAGGATTACCGGCTGTTTTGAATGGCTGCAGCGTCATAATTTTCTCGTTCACATGTATAATTCATGAACTCTCTGTTTTTTATTTGTGGTTTTGTCTCTCACTGCCTTCTTATGTCTCATATTAAATGGTACAGAATCAAAGAATGGTTTGGAGGGTGCTGCCCATTGACTGCCCGAAGCTAGAACACCTCACACTTTCACTCAGTTGTGTGTGTGTGTGTGTGTGTGTGCGTGTGTGTGTGGGGGAATCCACAAAAGTTCCTACCCCATAAAGTTTTTTGCTATCGTGTTTGTCAATACATACCTATTACATTAATAATTTGTGGCCAAAAATAAAACCAATACCAACAGGACGACAGAAATGCTTACTTGACAAGACAAGGGACTATTTTTCCAAGCCTGTTTTCGACTTCTCTAGCATATGCCAGTCTGGCTCTTTAAAACCTGTCAAGGAAGGAGACTCTGCAGCCATCTTAAACAGGGTATCCCATTGCTGAAATGCCACTAGAGTAAGAAGGTACCCCCCATGCTTTCCTGTATCCTGGGCCAAAACCTTTAATTGATTTTTTCCAACAATTTAAACCAGGGAGAGTGGAAGCTGTGGCCCTCCAGCTGTTGTTGAACTCCAACTCCCATCGACCCAGCTAGCATGGCCAATGGTCAGGGATAATGGGAGGGCCACAGGTTTCTTACCACGGATTTAAACAGTGCTTAAAAAATGAACCCCTTTTCGGTGATTTTCAGCCCTAGTTTAAACTCACCATTTCATGTCTTGTTATTCCACAGCTGGAGTTAATCATGTTACTTCCTATGTGTCCTGAAACCTATGAGAATGGCACGTCTGTTCCTCTGCCCTAGCCCTAGAGGTGCAAAGCTCAATGGTAGAGCACATGCTTCTCATGATAAGGTCCCATGCTCGTTATCTTGCATCTCCAAATGAAAGATCACAGGTTGTGGGTGTACTGAGAAAAAAAAATGTATCTGAGACCATGAAGACCTGTAGCCAGTTGTGGAAGGGATATTGCCCAGTGGCAAAGAAAGCACTTTGCGTGGAGGAGGACTCCAGTTCAATCTCTGGTATCTCCACTCTGTGCTGGGAAAGACTCCTGTCTGAAGCCCTGGACTGCCGCTGCCAGTCAGTGTAGGTCAGGGGTAGTCAATGTGGTGCGTTCCAGATGTTGGTAGACTCCAACTTGTAGCAACTCCAGCCTGCATGGACCATGGACAGGGATAATGGGACATTTAGTCCAATAACTTCTGGAAGACCACAAGTGCCTCATCCCTGATTTAGACAATACTGAGCTAGTGGACCAATGGTCTGGCTCAGTATAAGGCAACTTTCAACTTTACTAGTCAAAAGCGGCCAGTGGTCTTCCTTGGTATGATAGCACCTTACATAATCACTTCCCAATAGTGTGCGTGCACACAGTTCCCCTGGCATTTCTGCAGAGGATTGTTTTTGTAGACCAGGATTGTGAGCTTTGTCTAATAGACCAGGCATCACGTTGGCCATCAAGGCTTCCATCCCCCTCCCATCACTGTGCCATGTGTTGTCACCCTGTGCTTTACTTTCATGCCTAAGTTGGTTGTCCTTGGGAGAAAATGTAGCTTTCTCGCATAAAAGTTGTGAATGGTCTGATGTGAGACTCCCCTCTCCCATTCTAAATCCTTCAATATCTTCATAGGTTTAGCTTACATCATTCCCACTTCAGAACTAGCCCTGCTCACATGTTCAAAAGTGTGTAGTTTGGATGCATGTGGAGTGTGTGTATGTAAAGAGGATTGTTGTGGCAGCCTGCATGCTCAATTGAAGTTGAAACATAGCCTTCATCTGTATGTTGTGGATAGAGAAAAGTTTTTCTCCCTCTCTCATAATGCTAGAACTCGTGGACATTCAAAGAAGCTGAATGTTGGAAGATTCAGGACAGACAAAAGGAAGTACTTCTTTACTCAGCACATAGTTAAACTATGGAATTTGCTCCCACAAGATGCAGTAATGGCCACCAGCTTGGATGGCTTTAAAAGAAGATTAGACAAATTCATGGAGGACAGGGCTATCAATGGCTACTAGCCATGATGGCTGTGCTCTGCCACCCTAGTCAGAGGCAGCATGCTTCTGAAAACCAGTTGCTGGAAGCCTCAGGAGGGGAGAGTATTCTTGCACTCGGGTCCTGCTTGTGGGCTTCCCCCAGGCATCTGGTTGGCCACTGTGAGAACAGGATGTTGGACTAGATGGGCCACTGGCCTGATCCAGCAGGCTCTACTTATGTTCTTATGACCCATTTTCCTTATTATGTAGAGATGCTTACACAAGCGCATAGTTATACCCCCATAGGCTCTGTTTTAACCTTCAGATGAACGCTTATTCTTGGGGGTGGGACCTGTCACCATGATCCCACCCCCTCCTTCACACTGTTATTCTGTGATCCCTCTCACTCCTCCTTCACATTCATTCATCTGTCATTTGAAAATGGCTTTTAAGTTACCAGAGATGGTGTGGCTACTGCCCACCTATGGCTGGATTCCATTCTGCGATTCAGTCATGAGTTCTGAATGAGTGAAGTAACACTGGGATTTCTCACATCAGCTGCTTAGGCAATGGATGGATCCGCCTGTGTGTTCTATGTCACTTTCACATGTGCTCATGTCCTTTTTTGGGTGTGTGTGTTAAAAAGCAGGGGAGAATGGAATTTAAATTGCATGTGTTTTGTGCATATTTCATACACATTGTTACCCTGAATCACAGATTTCCATATGCATTTACCCATAAAATACACATTTTGTGTTCGTAGTTTTGAACTCAAACTGCATTACAAAATTCAGAGGAGTAATCTGCTATGCTGTGTTCTGAGCTGTGTTCCAAGCAGCATATAAATCCAGGACCAGCTCATTGTGTCTGTTCACTGTAAAATGTGGACTGAACAAATTTCTCCTCTGTCCCTAGCTCAGCTGTCCTCCACTAAGCTAGTGTGGGGGACTTTCCCACATGTCCCAGTTCACCTGTGTGTGAGTTCAGTCCCCAGAACAGCACTGGGAACATCAGGTAACTTTGGAACAGGCCCATTCATTGTGCACAGTTACTTTTCTAGCATTTGCTCTTGGCCCAAATCAGGTGAGAAAATGGTTCAACTGTGTTTCAAATTCACTGACATGTGTTTGGCTTTGAAGGCAATTGCTCAGGTAACTCCTGAGGGTTTTTTGTTGTTGTTGATACATGGCAAGAAAAGATTACAGGGGGGTTCTCGGTTATGGCAAATAGCTTCCTGTGGCTGAGAATTGCACAAAGGTACAAGAACATTTTCAAACAGGACAGCATGCTTCCAGGGATGACAACTGTATCTAACATTATTTTAAAAGAGGATGAGATGTTTTCCTCTTTCTTTCATGACCTGTTATTCGTTTGGATTTCTCTCCCACCCTATAGTGAGGACTCAGGGTGGATTGCTGCATTTGAGAATGAAAGGGTTAAAACCCAAAGAAGAAGACCCAGAGTGGTCCCAGGGCATGTTCATCTGAATGCACAGCCTACAGCAGCCTTGATGTGACTAAGCAGCTCTGGGTCTAGTCTGTCTCTGGTTGGGAGACTGTCTGGAAATCCATGATAGAAAAATTGTGGGATATAAATGTAGTAAATACATTACTGCATGGTTGGATTTTGTCTTGGACTTTGACCAGGGGAGGACCTGGGTTCTAATCCCCACTCTGCCATGAAGTTCACTTAGTGACTTTGGTGACCAGTCTCTCTCCCTGCCTAATTTACCTTGTGATGAACAAATGGGATACCTCGTGTACACCACTCTGAGCTCCTTGGACAAAGGATAGGGATAAACAAACTCTTAAGGCAGAGACGGTGAGAACTGATAGACCAGATCTGCCTCCTCAAGCAATCTTATCTGGCCCATCTTGGGGTGGTACTGGATATCCCCAGTTCCACTTTTTTTTAAAAAAAGAGGAGGGAACTGTTTTCAAGTTGTTAGAGAGAGAATCTAGATTTTAATATTGCACCTCTCCTTGGGTTGCATATAATGCAGGGAGGAGAACCTTTAGCCCTCGCCTACAACTCCCATCAGCCTCAGCAAGCATGGCCAATAGCCAGGGGCAATGGCAGCTGTAGTTCAGCAATATCTGGAGGGCCAAAGGTTCTCCACACCTGATACAATGCTATGGCTATCCAGAGCTTGGAAAAGTTACTTTTTTGAACTACAACTCCCATCAGCCCAATCCAGTGGCCATGCTGGCTGGGGCTGATGGGAGTTGTAGTTTAAAAAAGTAACTTTTCCAAGCTCTGGGCTATGCTGAACACATGTGGTTCATAACTGTGCACTCATTTCTACAAGAAGGTGCTGTCTTTGTTACTGACCCTGATAATCCATTTTGGTGGCCTGTAAACCACTGTCTGGAGCAAGTTTCCTTCTGCCCTCTGGCTGTTGCTCGACTGCAACTCCCATAATCCCTGACCATTGGCCATATAGGCTAGGGAACTGTTGTCCAAAATATCTGGAGGGTGGAGAAGGCTGGTCTGGAGAATCTAGTATTCTCCAAGGATACAGAAGCTGATCATTTCTACTTTAAATCTGCAGGAAGATTGTGTTAGAGCTCAGTGCACAATGTAACATATATAATCTCTACAGAGATACTTACTGGTCCACCTGGCAAATTGGAAGAAATCATAGTGTTGGGAAGCACAATCGATGCAGATGGATCTTTCTCAATACGCCTTGCGTACAGATATTGCTTTTTACACCTGGTTTAGTGCTAAAGTGCCATACCAGTGTCAAAGGATGCTTCCAATCGCCCCCACATAATTATTCAAATAATTTTTTTTAAAATGAAAATACTCTGCATGACTTACATGGATATACAATGGCAAAGTATATATTCCCAAGAATATAATACAGGGCATATGATCCAGGCAAACTTAAGCACTGTTTGTTAAATTGATTTTAACACGGAAGATATGCAGTCTGATTCTATGCATGTTTACTTGGAAATAGGCCCAACAATGCAAAGTGTGCACAGGATTGCAACATTAAGCATGTTTACCTTTCCCATTGAAATCAGTAAGATGTACAGTGCAATCCTATGCATATCTATTCAGAAGTAAGTCCTGTTGAGTCCACTGTGGCTTATTTCCAAGTACATGGATGCAGAAATAAGCTGAATTGCCTGACCTGCATAAGAAAGAAAGAAAGAAAGAAAGAAAGAAAGAAAGAAAGAAAGAAAGAAAGAAAGAAAGAAAGAAAGAAAGAAAGAAAGAAAGAAAGAAAGTATCAGGATCAAATCACAGGGCCTATAAAAACAACAAAACCAGAGCTGCAATATTATAATACAACAATAAACCCAAATCAGGCAGCAAACAACTGCACCCTAACTCAGGGATAACCAGTATGGTGTCCTCCAGATCTTGTGGGACACCAACTCCCATCAGTCCCAGTCAGCATGACCAGTGGTGAAAGGTGAAGGCAGCTGGAGTCCAGCAACATCTGGAGGACATCATGTTTGCTGCCCTGCCCTAACGACTTCCTTAATTTCAGCTACTGGCAGCCCAAACCAAGCAAACAAGCATTTTTTTCTTTGAAGGTCCAGGCTGAATTAAATTTCACGAGTTCAGGAAGTTACCTTATACTGCAACAGACTATTCACCCACCTAACTCAGTATAGTCAACAGTACTCTAACTGGAAGTGACTCTCCAGAGTTTCAGATAGGAACCTTTCCCAATCCTAACTGGGGATGGTGGGCACTGGGCCTTAGACTTTGTGCACGCAAAACATGTGCTCAACCACAAAGAGCTGACCCTTCCATGACAGTCACTCAGACATCATGCAGCTGTTTCTGATAATCATAAACAAGTCCCACTTTTCAATGGGTGTAGACATATTTGAAGGCTTGGCTACATTGGCTTTCAGTGGGCATAGTACTGCAGCCCAGCCAGCCTGACCCTGTGTACAGAGTTCAGTGGGAGTTACTGATATATAAGCGTGCATAGGATTGTGGTGTTACAGCAAGATTGTTTGTATTGCTTACTCAAACTTAAAACTGACTGTGCTGTTCTGGGCTTCACACCCAAGTGTGCATAGGATTTGCAGCTCTGAAGACCAATCTTATGAGACTTTATTCCAAGTAAGTGTGCTTAGTTAGGACTCATTTTTAGGTTGAAAGCTAGACACACTTAAAAGGGAACAAGTCCCCTTGAATTCTGTGAGGCTTACAGGCCCGAAGCCAGCCTAAAAGTTCAGAGGGGCACCAAAAAAGTAGAGAAAAAGATTTTTTTCCTGTAATATTTTTTTTTTGTAAAACAAATGGGGGGGGGAGGAAAATATTTTTGGGAGGCAGGCCACCCAACCCTTCCCCTGGCAATGGGTCTGGAGACATACTCCCTGGGAAGCATATTTATATATGTGCTGGGTATAGTGGGACTCCCTTCTGAGTAAGCAGGCATAGGATTAGGCTGCACATCTACTCCAGAGATCTTCTTCACTCAACCAAACATAAAAACAAGTCAGGAAGACCTCGGTATACATATAATGGAGCAGGGAGACTCAGGGTGTGGTGATAGAAGTCATATTAGCAATGGTGGAGCTGGGGCAGCTCTGGTGTTTGATATTGACACAGTATTGGAAAGATAACAAAGAACCTTGTGGCACCTTAAAGACTAACACATTTATTATGGCATAAGGTTTTGTAGACCACAGTCTACTTAATCATCATATATACAGAAAGTATAATCCTGAGTTGGCAAGCATTTTTATTATACACATGGTGGTAGCGATTATGGGAAACAACTATTACAATTCTGTTACATTTACATCCCAATTTCTGACCTGTCCTCCAGAGAGTTCAGGGTGGCATACGTGGCTTCTTCCCTTCCACTCCACTGTATCCTCACAACAACCCTGAGAGGTTGGTCAAGCTGACAGACAGTAACTGACCCAAGGTCACCCGGGGAGCTGAGTGGGGCTTAGAACCCTGGTCTCCCAGGTCCCAATCTGGTGCTGTAACCACTACAACCCCTTGTCTAGTTATGTGCTGTGATAATTTTATTTATTTATTTGTTGTACTTATCTACCGCCCCATAGCTGAAGCTGTCTGGGCAGTTTACAGTAACTAATGTAGAGGAATGAGGTTAGAGAGAGGTTGGGTGCAAATAGAACTGACAGTTACAGTGACCATTTATCACGGCAGCATTGGTGGTAAGTGTAACCCAAGCATCTCGGCTCACACACACAGCCTGATAAAAGCAGGAACACCAACTGTAATTTTGATTCAGGCCACAGGTGATCCATTGTAATTCAGCAGTTGCTCAACGGAGTTTCCCTCTGAGGTTCCTGCACTCATGTAAGGCCTCGTTAAGGTCAGTTGCAGAGTCTCCTGGCAGGTTGGAATGATTTCCTACTGGTTTCTGTATATTGCCATTTCAGAGGTCAGACTTATGTCCATTTATTCTTTTGCGTAGAGAGGGACCTGTTTGCCCTATGTAGAAGGCAGAAGGGCATTGTTGGCAGAGGATGGATTATAATAGCACCTTTGAAGGCAGGCAGGTGAATGAACCTGTGATGCTGTGGCTGACTAGGTCCTGGATAGTATGGTCTGAGCAGATCGGGATGGGGGGAGGGACAAAGTCTGCATTTTGCTTTGCTGCAATGTCTGGCCCCTAGGTTTGTGGGCTTCCTTAGGTGGCCTGTAGTGGTGCCACAAGATTCCTTGCTGTTTCTGCTGCATCAAAGTTTACGTGGCTACCCTTCGGGAAAGCTTATTTAGTTGGGAAGGTTGTTTCACCAATACACTGTGTGACCATGGGAGGGGGAAGCAGAGCGAATCCAGAGTCCCAGCCTCAGAGAAGCTCCTTCCCTTGCAGGGAGAGAAGTGGGGGCGTCTGTAGAGGGAGAAGTGGACAAGCCCGGCCCAGTTATGTGCTGTAAGGAATGAACGGGAGATCGGAACATACTTTGGAGTTGTAGGGGTGTGATCCGATTGTCTGTCCTGATGATGATGGTGACTGGAGGAGGCTGCCGCCTGCGTGGTGCGACTTTTCCACGCAGCCCGATCCTATTGCATTGTTTCCACGGGAGACTAGCCTCACCGAATTCGGTGGGGGCTTCCTCGGAAGTAAGCGCGCAGAGGAGGGCAGTTTATATTGGCCCAGACGCTGTCTGCACCCTGATCTGCAAGCCTGTAGCGGGCTGCCTCCCCTCGAGCCGAATTATACACCCTCTCCGCACACCCACCCCCTTCTTTGGATTTGAGCGGGGCTCCCCTCCTTCCCCCGCTGAGGCGGCCTCGGCCTGTGGCCAGTGGCGGCGTGACGTCAGAGCGGCGGCGAGAGGCCGGGACTTTTATAAGGAGGGGCGCGCGAGGTGCCCAGTTTCTCGGCTTGGCAGCCGGAGCGGGGAGACGGCGCGCGGCCCGGCCGGGCAAGGGCAAGAAGGCGGCGTGTCCCCCGACGGGGCAGATGAGCCGGGAGGAGGGCTTCGCCGGAGGGCGAGGGGCATGAGGCAGGGGCGACATGACCGTGCCGCTGCTGAAGATCGGCGCCGTGCTCAGCACCATGGCCATGGTCACCAACTGGATGTCCCAGACGCTGCCTTCGCTGGTGGGGCTCAATGGCACCATCTCCCAGGCCGGCACCTCCGAGAGAAGCGTGAGTCCTCCTCTTCTTGCCCTCGCCTCGAGGCTGTTTCCCTCGCTCGCTTTTGCTTCCCCTAGCAAATCTGGAGGGCTGATGGGGAGGCTAATCCTCCCCCCCCAAAATGTGGAGGGAGGTCCCTTCCCAATTCGTTTCCTAGTGGCGCAAAAGGGGAGGGGGGGCGTACTGCAATTACGGGGGTCTCTCCCCTTTCCGATGGGAATTTCGCTGAGATTCCTACAACTTGCTCTTCTCCCTCGCCGACGGGGCTGGGATCTACAGACCTGCCCGATTCCCGCTTGCCTGTTTGTCTTCTAGGCAGCGAGGTTCTACCACAATGAGTGCGTGCGTGCGTGTGTACGGAGTGGAAGGAGGAAGAGGTTTAAAGGCGAGTTGGTACCAGTTTATCCCCAAACCTTCCCATCCCACGTTGAGCGTCTACTTCTTCTTCTTGGCCATCCAGCCCTACTTCCCTGTGTGTGTGTGTGTGTGTGTGTGTGTGTGTGTGTGTGTGTGTGTGTGTGAAATCCTGGAGAGGCAACTTATATTCCAGCTACTTTCTTTTTTGGGGGGTGAGTCACACCAACACCCATTGCATCTCTCTCTCTCTCTCTCTCTCTCTCTCTCTGTGACAGGTTCTCTCTTTGCTGGGTGGCTCGTCCAAACCCCCGCCCCCCAGCCCTGGTGGTCAGGATCCTATCTGGATTCCAGTCCCCGGTAGTTTCAAGGCTCCGGACCTTTTTCAGAGAGGGAGAACATGGAGAGCCTTCGACACGTGTGTGTGTGGAGATCCGGGCTGAAGAGTTTGGCTAGTTAATGTTCTCTTCCTGGAGAAGTTCTTAGAACTACTAGCCATGATGGCTGTGCTCTGCTACCCTAGTCAGAAGACCAGTTGCCGGAAGCCTCAGGAGGGGAGAGTGTTTTTGCACTCGGGTCCTGCTTGCGGGCTTCCCCAGGCACCTGGCTGGCCACTGTGAGAACAGGATGCTGGTCTAGATGGGTCACTGGCCTGATCCAGCAGGCTCTTCTTATGTTCTTAATGGACCTGCCTTAAATGGTCTCGTCTGGGATTGCGCGGTTTCTCCTGTAAGACCTTTGCGTGGTTTCTGGCTTGCGTGCCTTTGCCGTACCTCAGGCCTCTTTGGGCTCTCTCTCGTCCAATCGCGACGGGTCTTCTCCCCTTTCCAGGTTCTCTGAGACCTCGCGTGGCTCCCTCTGTCTTGCAGCTCCTGAGTGCCGCTTGTAGCCCGGCGGCTCTGGGGTTTGCACCAACAGTGCTCAACCCGAGATCATCCCAGGATGCAGCCAGCATCCGAGCCTGCCCCAAAGGCGCTGTAGCTTTCTTACGCCCACCTAGAGGTTAATATGTGGCTTGATTACCGTATTTACGCTAAATCTGGAAAAAGAATAACTCTCTCCCCCATTCCATCCCTTTCACGCTTGTCTGAGAAGGTTTCTCTGCGACTAGAAAACTTTCCTCCTTTCTTAAAGGAGAAATGCTTGCTTTGTGTGTGTGAAGGGGGAAGAGCTGGTTCTGAGGTGCCAGTGGGTTGTGAACTCTGCCAAGGTATCTTGGAAGTGGTGTATGTGTGGGAGGAAAATATTGGTTCCTCTCAAGCTTTTGCATGCAAGGGAAATGTTCTTGCAGCTGGGATGGTACAATCCTTTCCTTCTCTAATCCACCTGTTTTTAGGGATTCGTATGGTTTTTTTTTTGTGGTGGTGGCAGCGGGAAAGAGAATAGGAGCCGGTTTCAAATAGTACCTAGCAAATGTGTCGGTGCAAAATCTTATATAGAACAGATGTTAGATTTTGTACGGAGCAGGAAAAAACCAATATAAGTGTCTTATTATGTGATGATCTCAAGGCTTCACTTGCCTGTTGTTTTCTAGTAGATCTGATGAAGTGGATGATGGTCCAGGGAAATTTATGTCAATAGATGTGTTAGTCTGTAAGCTGCCACAAGAGTATTATTATTATTATTATTATTATTATTATTATTATTATTATTCCCTAGCTCTGTGTCCCATTTACATCTGGGCAGAAAAAATTCTATGTCCCTGATGATGATATATTTGAGCTGCTCATCCCTGGATAAATCTGTGCATTGCTAGTGTGATCTTTAAAACATACCTGCAGTTGATTGTGTATGTGAGTGTGCACTTGCAGGCATACAAAGGGCTTCTTTGATATTCAAAAAGCAGCACCAGGTTGGCGTAACAGGTTTGTTGTCTGGGATTGGGCAGGTTTCTCTGGAGGCATAGGGAGTGAAGGACTGATATGGATTAGAATTGCTTCCTTGCGATGTAGCTCAGCTATTAATTTATATAGAATTATTAGAGGAGCTGGATCATGCACTGAAGTCCCTCTAGTGATTATAATGTAATGACATGATAGGCAAGACCAGTTTGTAAACACTGACAATGAGATTGTGTGTGTGAGAGAGATTGTGTCTACTTCCAAATCTCCATTATTTTTAGTGTAGATATTTTAGCTGTAATTATAAGGTATATATGCAATTGTTCAACATGACGAAATATTTATCCCTGAGAGGTGAGTTGTAAAATGTTCAATTAATTAAGGAAAATGTAATCTTAAGAAAAGATTGGGGATGAGATCACAATGCTGCTCGCTTCTATGAAAGGGGTAGGTAGGATTTAGTAGGGCTGGTTCTACACGAGTCTTCCACCCATCCCAAAATGTAGGGGCTGGGAGAAGGAAGCATGTTTATGTTGAGCATGTCTCGTATTAAGAGAGAGGAGAGCCCTAAGGAAACAAGGCTGTAGATGTTGTGAAATGGGCAAACCCTAAATGGGAAAAGCTTCCTTGGTGTGTATGTGAAGTCTGGCAAGCGGCAAAGTAAAAACACCTCTTGGAACAAATGAATGTAGGAATTTCTGCCAAGGATCTTCTGTGGCAGCTGGGAAGCCCTGCCTGATGCCGCCTGACTATTCAAAGGATTCATTCTCAATAGGCTACAGTTAATCTCTTCACTTAAATTACCCATCTCATGTTTCCTTCTTGCCTACATTCACCTGACTTAACTAAGCCAGGGCTAAGATGCATGTTTTATAATATGGGGGGGGGAATGCGGAAAATGAATGTCACATTCATCAATTCAGAAAATGCTAGTTCTTACTGCTTTGGCACAGCATTTCCAGCTTCATTGCAATCAAGAACCTAAGGGCATTTCCCCTCCCCATGAGTCTTAAAATTGTTCTTTACCTTTTACACATGTGTAAATGTGGTCTTAAAACTTACATGGCCTTCTAGAATGTGACTATTTTTTTTAAAGTCTCTTCTTCATTTCATAGTGGCAATAACATTCACACACACACATAAATAGTGAGAGACTCAAAGGTGATTTCAGTGTCGTATATGGAAATGCTCTCTGTTCAGTCCAGAGCAGCCTCTTAGCCTCTTGCTCGCTGTCTGTGGGCGCAAAATTAGAACTATGCAAAAGCACATAGAAAAAGAGATCTCAGTGGTGCTCCTTCACTATGGATTTCTCTTCCTGTGGAGGCTCTCCAAAGAACTGATCTTAAAACTTAGAAAGGGACAGAGGACTGCACCACCTTCAACATGAAGGGTTCGGTACTACCAGACTATATTTGGGTTCTTTGTAGGTTTTCATGCTCCTTTACATTAAGACCTCCCTTCACATAGGTGGGAAAATGGTTATAGCTGAGATTTCTTCCTTGTACACTTGGTTTCCAACTTTCAGTGGGGCAGGGGGAGAGCACTGAAACCTATGTTCTTCTCTTGCAGTCTTGGGAGTGAAGTAGTGAACTCCATGCCCTTCTTTTCTTGAATTGGTTCAGAATACCATCTGGAGGCAGTGTTCAGGTTCCCTCCCCCATCCCCACATTGGTTGGTTAGGGGCAGCTAGGAATGGGGAAGTGGTGGTGAAGACTTGTGTGTGCCCCCCCCCTGAGAAATTCTATTTTCTTTTCATGGTGCCAGCAGAACGGCAGCTATTCTGGATTAATTTAGCATTGAATTGCATATTTCATATACACCTGTTGATTGTGTATCACTTGATGTCTGGCATCTGACTCTCTGTGCTTATTCAATTGGCTTTGTGGTAATATGAAAGTCCTGCCTTTTGTTAGATCTGTGGTGGCCTGGTCATACATTAACGCCATCATGATGTTGCAGTCATAGCGGTGAGCATGTGTATACCCCAGCCCTTAATGTTAAGGAGGTGAAGCTTCATCTTTCCTTCCAGTTCTACTGATGACATTTACCACCTACTGTTGATGAAAACACCTTTTTAAAGGTTTGTTACTCATCCCTAATGGCTACTTCACTGCATACCTACAGGTTCAGCACTACTGTGATGTGGACAGTTCCTATAGACAAAATCGCTTTGTGTGAGTGACGTTTCCTTTCAGAGAGCTGCTGACCACGTACTCAAAACCATTTTGTTTCTGAACTTGAAGTGCCAGGGTTTGTTTTCCTGCAAGTAGCCAGGCTGAAAACAATGTCATTTATGTCAGTATTGTCAGAGGCATCTACTGAAACATTGTCAATACATAAATGTTATCATCTGACCAACTGATTTTTAAGCCTAATCAAGTTTGTTGTGTTGATAAGATTGTCCACCAAAGTCTACTGTTCGTTATATTTTGTTACTTGAAATTAATCCTCATTTTTTGTGCAATTATAACTTGTTCCAAGTCCCAGCCTGATTTTTCAGAGGTAGCTTGAGATGGTGGACTCTGGTGATATCGTTGCTTTCTCACTTAAAAACAATGATTATGACGGAAGGATAAATGAGCTGAGCTAAAGAAAATTAATGGTCCAGACAACAAGTTTTGTAGCAACAAATTATAATTTGTGTGTCCCGACAAAGCAACTATCAATTCAGTACCAGAGAGTCAAAGCAAATTCTTGCTGAAATCCCAAAATATTATATTTTGACATCAAGAATTAGTTTTTATTGCCAAAATGAGAGGAATGAATAGCTGTTGATATTTGAGTTGATATTTGAAAGGGGAAATAAAATAGATAGGAATAGCCAACTTCATGCCCTCTGATGAATTTCAAAGAGAGTTTTGAATGTGTACCCTACTGCAGTGATTCAGGACAGTATTTGTGAGTGAAGAATCTATTGGGTTCTACTGTAAGCTGCATTGTGATAATGGATGGGATCCTGCAAAGAAGAGCTAGACCAGGAGTAGGAACTGGAGATATTCTGTAACCCACTCCCACTTTGGATGCATTGATATTTGTTCTATTATTTTAAAATGTGTATAAACTTTACTTGAGATACTGTTGTATCAGCTCGTAAACTGTATGCTGGGACATGTTAGTGTGTTGCATGGAAAAATTACCTGTTGTGAGCCTTAAAAAGAAGCTACTTGCTACCTAGGAATAAATCCTGTTGAACTCAGTGGGACTTACTCCTGAGGATTGTGCTGTTTTGTATAGTGTTTTTGACTCTAAGCCATGCAAGAGCTAAGCTGGCTGTACCCTTTCTTAATAAACAATAGCAAATATTTTACTGTTTTCAAATTGATTCACATGGAACATCTTGTTACAACAACTTTTTAAGGGCCTTCTCAGTTGTGGCACCAAAGTTGTGGAATTCTCTCCCTGGAGGGAGTGGGACTGACATGCCCTATCTCTTTCCATTTTTTACGATGATGATTAAAACATCTTTTACAGAAAGTGTTTTATGATTGTTTTGTTTTACTATGTTTCACTCATTTTTAATCTTGTGTATTTTTTAAAAAAATCATTTAAAAAAGTTTCACTGCTATGTATATATATTAATGTAATCACTTTGGCTTAATTAAACAAGGTAGCTCAAAATTATGCCCATATTGGTCATGAGGATGAGAGGAGCTTGCTGAAGGTCACCTACAGCACAATCCTATGCATATGTACTCCACTGAGTCCAAGGGGGCTTACTCCCAGGTAAGCATGTATAGGATTGAAGTCCTAGAGAATTCATAGCAGAGGTCAGATTTGAACTTCCTGATTTGTAGCTCAGTTTCTTACTGTTACCTGAAAAATAGTCATGTAGGCACCCAAAAGATAGTCTCACACCTTACATACCCAACTGATCTGCCTCCTGCAGATACCTTCTTATCAGGAAGTCCATTCCACAAAATATAGGAAGTGGACCTTTAGTGTTGTGGCATCTACATGTTAGCATTCTCTCCTATTAAATATTAGACAGGCACTATCTCAGTTGTCTTTTCAGTGCCTACTGAAGACCTTCCAACAAGCCTTTTAAGTACTTTCCCTGTCTGCATCTGTATTGGAACTGTTTTTTGGATTTTTTTTAAAAAAAGTTTTATCACTTGTATGTGTGCTGCTCTCGGCTCCTTTTGGAGAAAGGGCAGGCTGTACATTTAATAAATAAACAAATGTGTTCAAGACCACAGTGTGCTGAGCTGTGATCACTGATCCATATCAGATTTCTTCTGTGTCCTGTTCCTATTGTTGCTCTTGTTTTGTTAGATAGTATTTAATCATGAGTTGCACAACTCAGCCTTTGGGGATGCAGAACTGGTATTTAAATAAATGCTCTTGCATCTGACACTTCACAGCAGCCTTCACCAACCTGGTGCTTCCCCCTCCAGATATTTTGGATTATAATTCCCATCATCCTTAGCAGCTGGCTCGGGTGGATAGAAATTGTAGTCCAAAACATCTGGGCTGGTTTTGTCTAAGCAGAGTCATTTAACAGCAGCCCAACATTCTATTACTGAAAAGCAGCTGAGTGTGAAGAACCATGCAAACCAACTGCTACGTAGCAAACTTGTCACCGGAGCTGAAACAAAAATCTGCTATTCAGATTTCAGTACTGACTCATTTTAACAAACATTCAGATTCAAATGTACCTCCTTTGGGCAGCATCAGATTCAAGCAGAGCTGGAAATCTCTGAATCGGAATGAATTTGAATTCAGATGAGTTAGCATGAATGTCAATAAACTGCATTAATTCAACAGTGAGTTCACTTTAGGCAATTCCGCTGCCATTGATTTTTCTTTTTTAAAAACCACACATTTACATTAATTTTAAATTAATGGTCATGAGGTACAAAATGAGTTAGGGGGCTGGAAATTTCCAAATGCCAAAAAGAATGGTCAACGCACCATATTTAGGTGTGCTGAAAAGTGTTGGTTTACAGCAGGGGTTGGGAACCTATTTCAGCCCGAGGGCCACATTCCCTGATGGGCAACTTTCTGGGACCCATATGCCAGTGGTAGGTGGGGCCAGAGGCAAAAGTGGGTGAAGCAATGGATGTGACTCTTACCTTTGTACAATAGGCTACATTCCAAATATGCAAAAACCAGTGGATTCTAACCGCGCCCCATCCATCCAGGCAAGCAAAAGGCATGATCACAGTTCAAGGAAGCATTCCAGCTGGGCAAACACACTTGAGGAGGGCTTGAAGCATGGTCTGAAAAGAGGAGATTTAGCCTGGAGGGGGCAACATGACCTAGGGAAGATTCCCAAGCCCAGATTGAGAGGCCTGGAGGGGATGCATTGGGCTCACAGGCTTGAGGTTTCCCACCCTTGGTTTAGAGGATTCTGCTGGGACCAGGTGTGAAGCTGCGCTGGACAATGTGTCCTCTGCCATCCCCCTGCCCTGCCTTGGTGAGCCTGCAAGCTTACCAGGTGGTAGCTGACAGCAACAGGGATGGGGGTCCTGGGGAAATGAAGATGGGTAGCAGATGTAGGCTCACTTACAGAGATTCATTTCTGAGTGCTGCTGGCCCTGTTGCCCTCATTTTTAGAGAAAAAAGGGGGATATTAGTGACTGGCATGAACCCCAATAAACTCCAACATTTGTCACACTATGCTGGATGCTGACACAGGGCCTGGGTTCTGCCAGCACAGGGGTTCCCAGAATGGCACCCATGGGCACAATGATGTCCTTGAGATCTTTCCTGGCACCCAGAAAGCTTCTGAGCCCTCCCCACTCATTGCCCCCTTGATTGTTTGGCGGTGAGTGTGGTTACCTTTTTCTCCCTTGAAAAGTATACAGAGCTGAAGAAGGGTCTTGGAAGAGTGATGTTCTTTTCTGCTTCCTCTTTCAGCTCTGATGTGCTTTCCAAAGCTCAGGTTCATTTTGTCAGACCCCTTGGAAAAGTACCGTATGTGTGCATGTGCTTTCTCTCTTTCTGTTTTTCAAGTGGGGTCTGATCTCAGGGAGGGAGGACAGAAATGACTATAGGATGTAGTGCCCCACAGCCCTTGCTCAAAAATCCAAATGTGCCCATGGCCGTAAAAAGGTTGGCAATCCCTGACTAAGCTTTTTGACTCCTCTCTATGCGTGCTCCAAGGATTCCAGTGAGTGATGAGAATTTCAGTGTTGCCACCGCTCCTTGTCCCAGAGGCCTAGAGCATCAGATGCTAGTCCTCATCCTGTCTGTTCCAAGGCCTCTTGAATACCATCACCCCCTCAATGGGGATGGATGATGGAGGCTGAAGGGCATCGTGCTCTGGCCTCTGCCACCAGCCAGAGGACCAACAATCACTGGGAGGCTGCTCTCCCTGTCTTCCAGGAAGAATATTGTGGCAATGGGGACACCAGCCTGGCTTCATGTCATCTGGTCAAAAAAGGAGCAGCTTCAGGGAGCTTGATATTCCCCCTTATTGCCAGAAATAACACTCTGCTCCAGTTGCCCTGGGACTGCAGATGCAAGGGGGAAAGGGCACTCTGGCCATCCTTTGGCCAAAGAAACAAGAACCACCAACTGTTGTTCAACCAAGAACGCCAGCAAGGGCAGATCGACCTTGGTTCTGGCCTTGCAGGTCTGTTCTCCCTCCTCTCCTTTTCCCCTCCACCCCCTCTCTTGTATGTCTTATCGTCTTTATTTTGTGAGCCTGATAGGGCCTGTCTCTCCTTTTTTCAAAATTTATAATGTGAGCCACTTTGGGAGATGACAATTGTCTGAAAAGTGGGATAAAATTATACAGTCAATGTGGGCAGAGCATAGCCAAGAGACATCCTAGGCTGTGCTATACTCAATTTCAGTTCCTTTCCAGAGCCAACCCAGAAACCAGCAAGCTTTGGGCTGGTTCCAAAAATAATTCTGCCTAGCTGCTAGCTGTGCTTCCAGCCTAGATTCTTGTTGAGGAAGAACCCTACCCCGTCCTGAACAACATTCCGTCCTCTTACCTGGAATTGACGGTAGCCGTCTATTAAAGCAGTAAGTCTGAAATGCTTTACCAGGTTGGAAGCAGAGGCTAGAAATCACCGAGCATGATGCTGCCAGAAGAAAAAGAGTGCTGAGTACCACTGTTTTACTGTATGCAAGGAGGGGGAAGGCACACTTCTGGCAAGGAGCGAGAAAGCACGCTCTCTGAGTAACTCCAACAGAAGATCCCAGCGCTGTTCGTTCCCTGAATGCAGTGTCTTATTTAGCTGCAAACACACTTTTCCTCTTGATGCGAACACCCTTTGAAAGCAATCCCAATTATTATTAGTTGTTCCCACACACTATTCTGTTTATGAATGCAGAACTGTAAATTTCATACGTAAGAAATGAAGTGCAAAGTATCTTAAATGTATGCACGCCAAAGCTGAATTCACTGTTGAATGAGTTTGCTTCATTGCTTTTAGACAGATAATTTGAACTGAACTGAAGTTGCACCCTAATTAATCCTAAAATGAACATCCAGGAGATGGGGATACTTCACTAGCCTTAGGTTGTGAAAGTGGGGTGGTTGAAATGCATACCAAGGTAAGGCTGAGCGGTGTCCCTCTCCCACACGTGACCCATGCAAAATTTACAGCTCCATTTATTCTTCTACCCTATCTTGAACTAGATGCAGACTTTGCTTGAAGTGCCTGGGAATAGGCTGCAGCTTGGCTGCTTTTGTTTTACAGTATGTTTGGCATAAAGGTTAATCCAGCCCTGGTCAGCAGAACCACTGAGATGAACCATTAGAGAAGGCAATTTGGTGAATTCATGTAGTGGAGAAGAAGGGCTGGCCATTCCTCAGCTGGCTCTGCCGGCTTAGCGACTGTCCTCTCTTTTCCTTCCTTCCCCCCTCTGTGATGTCAGGTTGCACAAAATGAGTCAACCAATGCGATGGTTTGCTTCTTGTTTGGATTTGGCC
The DNA here is from genome assembly GCF_030035675.1 of Rhineura floridana. Classification (NCBI taxonomy): domain Eukaryota; kingdom Metazoa; phylum Chordata; class Lepidosauria; order Squamata; family Rhineuridae; genus Rhineura; species Rhineura floridana. The sequence continues at coordinate 13,211,196 of NC_084482.1, read as the reverse complement.
GTGACTGAAACATATAAAGAAATTCTTTCCTGCTGTCTTGGTGCCCGTGCACTGGAACACTTTAAACTACCTCATAAAACAGTAAAAATGGAGGGGGGGGGAAGAGCAAGGCGGGGATCACAGGTAAAACACAACCTTTTAAGCATGAAGTGCTTAGCAGGCAAAAGTTTACTGAAATAACTGTCCATCAGCCTGTGAAGACTAGGCAGAGGGGACCACCAGCATTTCATGCAGCAAGGATGTTGCTGCATCACTGAAACTGCTGTATCTATTCTTGTCACCATCGCTTGTGCCTCTGACACAAGAAGCACTCTTCTGATCTTGGAATAGACAGGTTGGGTATGGGAAGACCTGAACCCAAGCTCCTATTCCATCTTGCTTCTGACATACCTAAACTGGCTTAGTTTTAGTTTGCCATATTATTCATACTTGGATGCTGACTTGCCTTGAGATGGAGGAAATTTACTGGTTACTAATGTTGTGTTTTTACATTTCTGTCTCATCCTTTCCCGCTGAGGAGAACACACATGGTCTTCTTCCACCACCTTATTTTATCCTCACAATGACTCTGTGAAGTAGGTTAGGCTGAAAGATAATGGCCCAGGTCACTCAAAGAGCTTCATGGGCATGAAAATCAAAAGTGAATTTAAACTCAGGTCTCCCTGACACCACTTCACCACACTGGTTATCATCATGTTCATTATTTCTCAGAGCAGATTGCCTCAATCTGGATGCTGAGAAGCTGTTGCATTCTCTAGAACAGTGGTTCCCAACCTTTATGATTACGGGACCCCCTTTGTAAGCTCAAAAAATTCATGACCCCCCCCACGCTAATTGTAATTTTAATCTCTGTTAATTGAAAAAAAATGGTGCATGGCAAAATCACATCTCCAGATAAACCTTTCCATAAAAAGCTCCCTGCAGACAGGGAGATGTTGCTTTCTTTTCTTAATGCAAAGGTCCAATCAAATTGATATACCCCTCCCCCGCAGTCTGAAAATGTACAGTTCTGTCTCCCAACACCAGTGGGTGACAGTGTTGGAGTAAGATCCGGGTTCAAATCCCCACCCAGCCATGAAGCCCACTGAGTGACCTTGGACCAGACACGGTCTCTCAGCCTGACCTTTCACACAGGGTTAGTGTAAGGATAAAATGGAAAGGAGGGGGGGGAACCATGTGCACCATCTTGAGCAACTTGGAGGAAAGGTGGGATATAAATGCAATAACAATTAAGCAAATAAATACATTTCAGCTGCAGTATGTGGACCCCAGCCTCAGCCAACCTGCTGAGCTTTTTAAAAATTATAATAATCAAGAAACAGCAATGTGATAGTGGTGGGGATGCTAGATTGTGAAGACAAAAGGGTGGATAGATTGAGGAGGCTGGTTAGTGCTTTCACCTCTGTACGTGACTATCTTTCCTCTTTATGACTTCCTAGCACTTTTGATTTTCAGTTTTGCCTTTTCCTGCCTCCTTCTTTAGTCTTTCTTATGTTTTCTACTGTGATTTTGTTCTTATGTTCAGTTCTGAAGTGGTAGAAATGGAGTGCAGCAAAATCACATCTTCAAATGTCCCTTTCCATTTAAAGCTCCCTGCAGACAGAAACCCAGAACCATGAATTGCATTAGAAACTCCCTGATGTGCTAATCTTCTATCTGCAGGGAGGTGTTGCTTTCTTTTTTTAATGCAAGGGTCCAAACAAGTTGGCATCCCCCTCCCCACCCACCCACACAGTTTGAAGATGTACAGTCCTGTCTCCCAACACTAGTGGGTGACAGTGTTGAGCTACTGAGCTTTTTTATGTTTAAAAAGAAGAAGCAGCAATGTGGTGGTGATGGGGATGCTAGATTGTGCACTGCAGACAATAGGGTGGATGGATGAAGTTGGGTGGTTAGAGCTTTTGGAATGATCATCAGAACTGATGACTTGGTTAGCATGCACTTGGGGAATGGGAGCAGAGCAGAAGACAGATTAGTGCGCACGCGCACACAGCAACACACCTGCCCCTCCTGCGAGCATCTGCAGGCATGCATGCACTCAGGCATGTGGGGGGGGGAAAGCCCTCAACGGCCACACCATCTTGGAGAGATATTGGGGGGTAGAGTGTAGGTGAAAAAGAAAGGGGGGATGCTGGCACACACTCTTAGCCTCAGAGATGGGGGGCGAGCAAGTCCTGAGCTTCCCCACTGCTCCTTGGTTCCATCTGGGCCGAAGGTGAGATCTGGGCGGCCTCACAAATAAGAATAATTTTTGAAAGGAGGTGGCAGTGAAGCAGGAGCCAAGAAAGGCAGGCAGACTGGCTGCCAGGAAGGAAGGGGAGAAAGCAGCCTTTCCTTGTAGCCTTGCTTCCTTTTGCTTCACAAAAAGCTTCTCCTCTCATTCTGAGCAAGGGCGTTGTCAGCAGTGGTAGTGCGAGGAGATGGGGGCTGGTGATAGTAATCCCCTCTTCTTCCTGGTAGCTCCATCCTCAGTCTGCTTCGGCGTCTGCCATGTGTTTTATAGGCAGACTCCTGCACTTGGTGTGCCTCAAAGATGCTCTGCCGCTTCAGCAAGTCCTCCCTCTCGTTTGGAGCAAGGGGGAGGTGTTGTCTGCAGTGGCAGTGGGGAGCAGACAGCGTTCAGAGAGTGAAGACTTTTTTTTGAAAAAACAATAATTTATTTCTTTACTGTTCGTAGCCCCCTTGGATTACTTTGTGCCATGACCCCCCAGGTTGGGAACCACCGCTGTAGAACTTTGCAAGCCTGCCCATTACAGAGGATATCATCAGTAATGGAACATTAATTTTGTTAACCTAGTATGTACAGGCTAATTCTTAGGTTTCAGTTTCAACAACACCTTTGAGAGCTGCAGAGAGACTGGCTGAGCTCTACACCCTGTGGGTCGGCACTTTGTATGTGCAGAGTTGGAGTCCTTTCTCCACCCCACTTTCTCCATAGGTCTAATGCTGAAGCAGACTGAAGATAAAGCAGCTGCTCTTTCTCCTGGCCTGCCACATCAGTGTCCTTGAGGAGGTCAGAATCCTGGACAAACCCAGCATTTCATTAATGCTTAAGATGTTCAAGGCTCATTTTGCTCATATCATATCACTTTGTGATCCTCCCCCCTTCAGGAAAAATATTCTGTTTGACTCCTTGACGAGAAGGATGCTGTAAAGATGACCTGACCCTGTCCTCATTCATGAGGAAGACCCCCTCCCATTCCTCCATTATAAAATGATATCTGTGTGAAGCACTATTACATGGGTGGTGTGGGCAGGACAGCAGCTGAACCAGCAGGAATCCATGCAGTTTGGCTGGCTCTTCCTTGTCAGCCACGTTTTGTATTTGCCATGAACCTGCTATTCCCTCTGGTACACATACATAGGAACTAGGAGGAAAGGTAGGGCAGAGGCCTCGCTTTATGCTAGTTTAACCAATGTCAGAAGCAATGCAAGTCTCTTGGTCCTTCTGACTTTCGACCAAAGTCTGATGCAAACTGAGATGAGATCCTACCATGCTCTCAAGTCTTCTGGCACAAACAGAACTCTGAGAGAAGGCGTGAGCCTCTTCAATTTAACATGGACCTCTCCCACTCTGAGGTACCAGCTGCATGGAGGGCTCCGAATCACCCACTTTGTACTCAGTGTGGTGGAGGATAGTTGCCAGAATTAAAGGTGAGGTTGCCACGGAGGATCTTACTTGTGGTTCCCTGAGGACCAGCATATAGAATTCTTTCTTGATGAATATACAGCTTGTGGGTTATGACAGAAGAAGAGGGTGAGAAGATACTTCAAACGACAGGGAGACTTAATTTTGAGGCACATCTGAGCTGCGTATTAGCATTAACATGAATATATAGCGCTTACTCTTTATGGTGTCTGCTGGTTGCTGATTCTGTATCCAGGTTAAATTCAAGGTGCTTCGGTTTGGGCTCTGGATATTTGGGGGAGTGGGCTCTTCCATATGTCTCTTCCTGGGCTTTCAGATCTAAGAATGAGAACATCTAATCATCTGGTGGTCATTGCTGAATTTGCCTCTGTAGTGGCTTCTACACTTCAAAATTGGCTTCCCAACAGTTTGATGGGTCAGGGAGTGTGCCCACTTAGCTGGTGATTTAAAAACCTTCCTTTTCAGTCAGGCTTTTTAAAAATTAGTGAGTTCTGATCTGTTTTTGTTGATTAAGGACTTTATCACCATTACTGAATTTTAGTTCGACAGTGCTTGGTGGAAAAAATAACTTAAATTGATTCACAAAGCAGAAGTTGGCTCTAAGATATGGATGAAGGGCTTCCCCCCCGACAGATGTGCAACTTCAGCTGACCCAAACACATCATAGGGAAAGGACCCCTGATGTGTGGTGTCACTTCTAGCAAGGCAAGTATTTAGCTGTCTCCTTTTTGAAGCTGAACGCTGTTGTGCCCTTCCAACGCACCCTGTGCAAGGAGCATCATTTATGGTTGCATCAGTCCTGTTCAATTTTCTCTTTCAGAAGAGCATTCAGCATTTGCGTCTTCCAGGCTTGCAAGTAAGAGAGCCCTTCCTCTGCCTGGGCAGTCCACGAGTTGTGCATGACTCTGGCTGCTACAAAACATTGCTTTCTTTCTCATTTGGATTTCTCCATCTTGATTTCCATCCATCAGTCTCCCCCCCAACTTCCCCCTGCACCAAAGACAGCTTGTTCGCTTTTTGTGCCAAAAGTTTTATTAGTGCATCTGGTTTCCGCCAGCCCATAAATGCCCCCAGCAGCAAAATTTTCCTTTCACTTTAAGAATTTACACTGCCAACCCCATGCCAACTCCATGAGAACAGCTGCACATTAAAGCTATAAAAAGCCTCTGTGCTGTTGTCTTCCCTAATGGATATCCCCTCCTAAACATTGAGTTACATGCTGCGTGTTGCGCCCAAATTTAAAATAAAGCCAGCACACCAGCCACTGAAGTGTACGATGAAATATTTTGATAAAACCATAAATGGTTGTTAATGGATCACAGTTGGAGCAGTACCTTGGACAGCATCAGTCGACTTAAGTTTGGTCTGTAGGTTCTCTGGGCTTGTACTGCAGTTAAGTGGGTCCAGGTGAACATTGCTTTTCCATGCAAAGATTTTTTTTTTCCACTTTGGAGGCTTGAGCTTAAGGCCTGTAGTGTTGTTGTAAGCAATACCATCTTGCACCTACTCCTTTCTGCAGTATTTGTGGGGCAGTAAGACTGTGAGACAATATGACACTTTGGTAGCAACATTGTGGTTCAAAGTGACTTTTACAGTTGGGGGATGAATGAAACAGTTCTCTTTACAGACCAGGCAGATTGTGGGAACCGAGAGCGAGCTGCACTTTCCTTACTAGTGTTTCCTGGTACATGCTCAACCATCTCAACTAGACTGATGTACTGACCTGGGCTGCAATGGTAGTTTTAAGGCACAGATGACCAGCATTTGGTATATGAGTGGCATTAACCCAGATGGAAAAAACATTGCTTTGAAGAGGGCCAGACTTCCCTCTATCGCATTTTTTTTTAAAGGAAAATGAAGAGCCTGGCCAGAAATGCATTCCGTTTTCATTTTGAATAAGTTTCCTGCTCAAGGAGTAAGTTGAAATATCTTATTTTACTCCTAGCCCTATGGGATTCTGGACAGTCGGCCAGAGAGCCTTCTGATTGCCCAGCTCCTCCATGAGTACTAGGCAGCAGAGCCAGCTGTTGCAAGAGACTTGTTACATGGTGGCATCAGCAACTAAGAACATGCAGTATGAGTCCTGCTGGGTCAGGCCAAGGGCCCATTTTGTCCAGCAGTGTTCTCACAGTGACCAACCAGATGCCCATGGAAAGCCCATAAGCAGGACCTGAATCAAACAATGCTCTCCCCACCTATAATCACATGCAACTGATGTTCAGAGACATACTGCCTCTGGCAGTGGAGGGAAACTATAGCCATTGTGGCCAATAGCCATTCATGCATTTGTCTAACCCTCTTTTAAAGTTGGTGGCCATCACTGCCTCTTGTGGGAGCAAATTCTGTAGTTTAACAATATGCTGGGTGAAGGTCCTTCCTTTTGCCTGTCCTGAGCCTTTATGAGAGAGGGAGAAAACTCGATCCACTCTCTCCACGCCATGCATACAAGATCTGAACAGGGTGGTTCACACCAGGTGCTCTTGGAGGTCACTGATTCATAGGGTCGCCATAGGTCGTAATAGCCGTGAAGGCACATGACAACAACAACAAATCGTGCCGCCTCTTCCTCAGCTTTTCTCTGAACTAAAAAGCCCCAAATGTTGTAACCTTTCCTCGCAGGGGAGTTGCTCCTTCCCCTTGATCATTTTGATTGCCCTTTTCTGAACCTTTTCCAGCTCTAAAATACCCAGAGTCCCTTGGTGCAGTGATGGCTAACTAGCAGCCTGAGGCCAGGATGCAGCTGCCAAAAGAACAGTGGTCTTAATAGTACCCTGGTGCCCTGCGGGTGTTCTGAATGACAACTCCACATCAGCCCCAGCCAGCATGGCCAATGGTCAGGGAGGATGGGAGTTGTAGTCTGGGGGTCACCAGTCTGTAGAAGGCTGGTGTAAGTCCACTGTTGGTTTGGCTGAATTCTGCCCTAAAGCTGCCGGTTAGCCATCTCACATATTTTAATTAATGTTTGGTGGCAAATGTTGCTCAACTTTTCATTATAAGGAAAAGAATGAATGAGGCTATGTATTACCAAAAAAAATATATGCTTCATTGCTAATATTCCATGCACTTTCTGGAAGACCAAGGACCCTTCAGATCTGCTTCTTGAGTCCTTATGCCTTGAACATCTCTTTTCCTCCTCCCCTGCAGTGATGACATGAGCCATCTAAGCACATGCTATTCATACCCATGTGACCCTTACAGCTAAGTGATGACGACGTCATAAAGCCAGACTATCAACTGGGAATGTTCAAGTCTCAATCCTATATTTTCTGGAAAACAGGATAATCTCTAAGTGTACAAAAATTGGCTGTTCCTCATTCAATTCATTACAATATATATATTGAAAGGAACATTTTAGGGAAATATAGGGCCATTAATGCAGATCCAAACTGCACAGACTATGAGTGGGATAGCTTGCAGTTCAGAATAATTTGTTACCGAGATGATGAATAAGGCAGTCTGCCTTGACTTGGGAATTGAAGCTATAAAGAATTTAATTGGATTAGTTCTGAGTTTCTCAATGTTGGACCTGATGACCTTTGATTAATGAAAGAATTTCTGGATCTCTTTACCCAGTGCAAACTATTCCTTCTGAGAGAGAGCACAACTTATTCACAACTAATGACATTTTATATACCCCATTGCATGGTGTTTCATTATGCAGTACTGTAAGCCCCTGAACCCCCACCCCCAAACCATTATAAAAGATGAATCTGCATCAAATGGCATTGCATCTAATTTTTGATGTATTAGTAATACTGATGTAGATATTTAGGTGTGGTCTTAGCTTATTTTAAATAAAGCACATCCCTGCAATCTGCTGTACACCTACTCACCTAGGGGAGAAGCCTCTTGATGAGTAGACTGGTGGCAGGCTGCAGCCAGTTAAAGAAGTGGGCGTTGAATGCCCAAGAAATCACAGAAATGCAAAACTGGAAGACAGGACTGCACATAGTCCAGTCTTCTTATATTTATATTATAGCTTTGCAATTCTTCAGGATCTTTAGAATTTTCCATTAAAAGTGCCACTGGATGAGAAGACAGCAACTCTTTCTGATGAAGGCCTGATAACTACCGCAAAAGAACATAAGAAGAGCCCTGCTAAATCAGACCAAAAGCCCATCTAGTCCAGCATCAAGTTGAGATGATTGCAATGTGTTCTACCTGAGGCTGCCCTTAAACCTTTAGTGGCTGGGTTGTGCATCTAAAATATTTAATGACATACTTCACATTTTTCTGTGCTATAAGCAAAGGGCACGAGTGAACCAGGCGTACCACCCTAATGCCTGCTGGGTAGGTGGTGAAGCGCCTGAGCAGGTTAATGCAAACAGTAGATCTTCAGACTTTCTCTCCACTCCCACCTCCCCACTCCAACCGTATAATTTCCTGGAATGGTCGTCTGCAATCTTTGCAAATGCTTCAGCCAGCATAAAAGAGTAACTAATCATGCAGTTAATGTGCATCAGAGTGCCAATTGTGGGCCAATGAATGGGAGTGGGTAATCACTCCAATTGGATCAGGCATTCTTGGCTATCAACAAAGACCACACAAGGATTAATCCCCTAGAATAGGTCTGACCACTTTCTGGCTTTGAATGCATGTAGTCTGAGCTGAAGATAGTGGGGCATCCTGGGTTCCTCTCCTGCTGTGGTACCACTTAATCTAGGGTTCACCCTCCCCATAGAATCTTGGAGATGTATTCAGCTGGAAAGGAAAACCAACCGACCAAACTGCAAGTACTTCTCCTTTTAAATTTTGCATGCTGGAGATAAATAAGTGTTTCCATGGTTACTTGATGTGGAGAAGAGGGCCGTTTCCTCCCATCCTAACAACATAAAAAGTTCAAACCACTTCCATGCTAAAGGAGCTGATTTGTGATTGGACCCCCATTCAAATGGTGTCTGTGATGGATGTTAACAGCTACATTGTTGTAAATCCCCCAGAATAGCACTCCATTCTTCAATGTATGGAACTGTTCATCAAAGCATCCTTAATTAGTAGCTGTTAATAGGGTCTGTTATCCTCTCCCCCACCACCAGTGATTACACCAGACAAATTAATGTGCTCTTAAAGTACTTAGCACTGATGTATTTAATTCTGTTTGTTGTACTTGGTCACAGTCAGTGATGCTCACTTAAAGCTCAGTATGGGTTTAGTGTCTGAAACGGACATGGGTCTCAAAGGAAGGAGTTATGTGCAGCAAGGGGTTCGTTGGTGTATTAAGGGGATAGGGCCCTCAGTTCTCGAAAGGACCACTCCTCGCCCATTAATCGTGCCAAGCAACTCTGGCTCACAGTTGGGAGTATTTCTTGATCAATATGGGAGGCAGGGATGTTGCCGAACAGGGGCAAGGCAGACCTCTGTATTCACTGTACTGGAGAATGTGGGTCTAAGGGGTAGGGCAGCTGGCATATGTTGAGGGGATACAGCAGCTGCCTCTCTGGAAGAGGGAGCCAATGAGAGAGCAGTTTGGCTGAGCAGTGAATTTGCAGAAGGATTGTGGGAATGAGAGGGCAGGACATTAACTGGAACAGAGGTATAAGGTGGCCACCGCAGCAGACCATGTTTGAGAAGGTCCATATTCTACACAGGCCTTTCCCAGCCTGGTCTCTTCCAGAAGTTGCTGTACTAAAACAGCCATCATGTCTGTTGCTGCCCTGGGTTCCTGCCGGGAGGAAGGGTGGGATATAAATCAAATAATAAATAAAATAAATAAATCATCCCCAACTGTTGGCCATGCTGGCTGGGGCTGATGGGAGGTAGAGTCCAACAGCATTTGGAGGGTGAGTACCATGTTGGGGAAGCCTGTCTGGCACAAATAGTTCATTCTGACTCATGCAAACTGTGTAACCATGTTTGCGCCAGGAAACCAGAAATAAAGAGGCAAGATGCAGGTGTGGGGTAAATTAGGGCCACTTTATTAACTACAATTTTAAGAACTTAAGAACATATGAAGTCAAGAACTTATAAAACCTAAGCTGCATAGGAAAGTGAGACCATGTGCAGGAAATCCACCATCCTCTCACAGGCTACTGTGTCATGACTGGGCGAGCAAGCTGGCCATGCTTCCAACTGTATCCCCCTGCCACACCCTTTCAGGCAAGGAGGGAGGTCTTCCTGATGCATGCCCCTCCCAAAGCCCCACAACTCCAAGTGAGTGACACCTGTTACCCTCGCAAGTGACCCATACCCTGCCACAAGGGGTTCCACAGCCCTGTGTGCAAATCTCTGGGATCGCTGTTCACCTCAAAAGTGCTTCAGGGTGCTCACCGCTTGTACTCACTTCTTACCTTTCCTGCCCGCACCTGTCGAATGGCCAAATTAAACCAGTCAACCTGTTTCTCTGACTCTTGCTCCCTCACCACCACAGCTGTATGGAGTAGGTGAAAAATGCCCAGAGAGGTCAAAAATCCATATGTGGCCCCATCTAAAGCAACCAGCTAATCTCATATCACATACTGGGAGAGTGGGGTGGGTGCCGTGTTCCTGCAAAAGGAATGGGGGCGAGGCAGTAGGGGCAAGGCCTTAAATAGCCTGACCCTGCTCCTCCCCTATGCTGGTGCACCTTGGCGCAAAAGCCCTGGAAGTGGCTTCATGCCCTTCTTCTGGCTCCAAGCCGAACAGTGCTCCTGCCCAGACCCCTTTCAGAGCCAGGTAGTAAGGAGCAGGATTGCGCCAAATGGGCTTATTTCTTGGCATATTGAACAATGTCACTGAGGTGCAGAGTTTGAGTTTCATTGCTGCCCCGCTAGCAAGGAGACAAAGGCATCGGGAGTATGTAAGTGGGAACCTGAAATATATGTGGGGCTGAGGAGCTGGAAGGAGGGGATAATAGGTAGATGCATAGCAAGAAAGGAGAGTTTCTATACTTCTCTTGTACCAACCTAGGGATGGAAAGCTCTGTCAATTTCCGTCCTCTTCATTTCTCATTTTTCTGATCTTAAATCCAGTTCTTCCACATATTTGTAGCAATCTGAGTTTTTTGTTTTTATTAAATCCTCCTGAAATTCTCCAGCATTTTAGGTTGAATTTCTCCTAATTTCTCTTGTCAGTCGTTTTGACTAATGTACACATTTTTGCAAGCCATTTCTCATCATGTGATGCATTTTTGTGTGTTATTTTCAGACATATATTCATTTTTATTATGCACACTTTATGCATTTTTGTAAACATTGGCTGATTGGTGAACTGCATTGCAAAATTTGGTTAAGTGCGGGTTTTGAAGGGCGGCTGTGTTCTGGTTCTCATATTGTTTTGGAAAGTGTGAGTTTGGTAGATTCAGCTTGAGAACGGAACTGAATTGAAATCATCCCTATACAAACCCACCTCTTCTTATTCCTCATACTGCTGTTCTGCAGCAAGAATATGGTATGAGGGACTGAATGTAAGGCCTCTGTTGGATCATACCGATGAGTCATCTAGCCCAGTATCCTATTTCTAGCAATGGACAGTCAGATGTCTCTGGGAAGCCCACAGAGCACAAAGGCAAAAGCCCTTCCTCATTGTCTATCCCCAGCATTGGGTATATGGAGGTATATTTGCCCCATCTAGTTATCTTGGTTACTATCTGTTAAGACAAATTCATAGAGAATGAGTCTAATACAAAGGTAGTCAATGTGGTACCTTCCAGATGTTGCTGGACTACAACTCCCATCATCCATGACAATGGCCACACTAGCTGGAGCTAATGGGAATTGTAGTCCGATATCATCTGCAGGGCACCTTGAGGCTTCCTTGGTCTATTATTTTATTTATTTATTTATTTATTATATTTCTATACCGCCCAATAGCCGTAGCTCTCTGGGCGGTGCACAACATAAAAACATCCAATATACAAGTAAAAAACATATATCAACAACTTAAAAATAATATACCAAAAAATAGTGGAACATAATGTATTTTAAAGCCACACTAGTGGCCATCACCGCATTTTACAGCAGGGAATTCTGAAAGTTAACTCTTTGTGTTGTGCAGTATTTACTTTGGCCTGTCCTGAAGTCCTTTGCCAATCAATTTCCTTGGGTGAACCTGACTTCTAATATTATGAAAGTGGAGAGGAGGGAGAAAATTATCTTGCTGCACCAAGGAGTGGATTGTCCAGTATAACACTGGATGTATGAATATGAGATATTTTTATGGGTCTGTTGAAATACTGAGTCTATATTTATTTCTATTTTATATAGAATTGTTAATTGTTAATGCACTGTTTTGGAATGTTATATTTAGTGTAGTAGCTTATATTTGCATGCTATTCTGATGTGAGTTGCATTGAGCATTGTTTACCATGGAAAGATGGCATGCAAATAAATGGATGGTGATGATACAAGGTGGGCAAGGTGTTCCATTCTCCTGATCCTTTCCCTCTTCCCAGTCCCACAAGGAAAGCAGCAGTATGACCAACATTCTGGGCTCAGGTGCAACAGGCTGCTGTTCAGCAGAATGTGAATCCTTTTCTCTAGGTAGGGTTTCCCAGTTCCCGCCGTTCCCTATTAACTGAGCCATCCATTAAATGAAAGCGCTGCTGCTGCTGCCGCCTCGTAGAGCTGCATTAGCAACATGCTCCCCTGTCGTGATTAATGATTTTATAGTGACTAATGATTAGCCAATTATTGTAAAGTGTCGCTCGCTTTCCCCTGGGCCGTGCTAATTAGCCTTGCAGCCCAAGGACCCAATATGGAACATTTTGAAAAAATGCGTTTCCTCTTCTTGGAATCTCCACCTCTTGGCAAACACAGCACTGGCTGCAGGATCTATCCCATCCTGGAAATAAATGTTGGGAACTGGTGGCGGAACACAGGAACAGCTGCTATTCTTTAACTAGTTCTCCCCCCCCCCAGTGGAGATCTTTCACCCAGCTTACTGGGTACCATCTTTATGCACTAGCTGGGTACAGTTTTTCCATGGTTTTTGGAGGTAGAATTGGCTGAGGGGGAGAATCTTTCTTTTTAAACGTATATTTAAAGAGGCATGCACCATGCACAACTGTGCAAGGCTCTTGCTGCAGCTTCTCACCAGCCACACTTCCTGGGATGCTTTGGGAGCAGCACCACACCACACTTTGTCATGTTGTTCCCAAGGCATTTTAAGAAGTGCGACCGGTGAAAAGCTGCATGAAGCTCTCCCTACTGCAGGGGCAGCTAACCTGTGGCCCTGCATACATTGTTGGACTCCAGTTCCCATCAGGCCCAGCCAGCAAGGGCAATGGCCAGGGACAATGGAAGCTGGACTACAGCAGCATCTTGAGGGCCACAGGTTGATCACCCCTGCTTGGCAGCTTTGAACCAGTAAGGTAAGTGCCAATCACCTCCCAAAGATTTTTTAAAAATCTTCTTCCCCAAGAAAGCATCAAAACCTCAGTTTCTGCTTTCACAGGGATGAATATTTTTGAGAAAGGGGGAATTTTGGACCAACTTTAGGTGAAGAATTCCACATTTCCTTTCTGCCTACTAACTTCCCCTGCAGATGCAGCTCCCCTACCTCATAAGCATTAGGAGGCAAACACACCTTTGCCTTGTAACATTTGGCCCTGCCCTTAGTGGAGCTACTGTCCAGATAACTCACAGAATTGCAGACTGGCTGTTGGCACCAGCAGACAGTTGGCATACCAGGATGTGAAGCTTCAAGAGTTTGGCGGAGGGTTTCCAAGAGGGTGGAGGCAGTGAAAGAGACAGAATTAAAATGCCAGCCAGCATACTGTTGCCCTGTGAACAGCAAGCATTGTGTGTATGTGTACGCATATGTGTGTGCACGCAATGAGCTAAGTAAACAACTCAAAGCAAAGGTCAGCCTATGTCTCTTTCTCAAAGCTTCATTCACACACACACACAAAAAGATTAATCTAGTGCATGCATCAATTATGAAAGCTTGGGCAGACCTAAACTTGCAAGGGCTGCTGCCACAGGTCTGTCTTTTGGGAAGGTGTGGGACAGTACTAGTAGGAGACAATGGGTAGAGACACACTTACTGTTCTCCTGGTTCCAGTGCATCTCCACCTCTCTTTTCTAAAAACAATGCTAGTCAAATCCCACCCTTTTTTATTTACTGTAAAACCTAGTAGGATCAGCTTGAGTGCATTTTTTTAAAAAAAAACATGCTTCAAAGACATTTTGCGGCTGATTGGCAGATCAACCCATTCTCCTTCCAGGTGTGGCCAATGGAAACTCTTGCTGTGGGGAACTAGTATGCTCACAGCCAATGACAGAGCTCCTTAGACGTTTTGAAAGAATTTGGAAGTGTATTTAATGCACCTCCCTGGAGCCCTGCAGTGGGCATGAGCTGAGGGACAGCTGTTGTGCTCATTTCCCTCAGGTGACTGGCAGTTCACTTCAAGGAAGGAAGGTTCAGCTCAGTAGCAGCATACAAGAAGCTCAACCTGCAGTTTCCTTTACAGCGATCCTGCTAATCTCGGGCTTTTGTTCTCAACATTTTTGTTCTCCAGCACGTGTACTAGAGTACATGTGGTGTTATGGGTAAAATAATGTGTACATCTAGAATTTGTCACGCGGCTCTGAAAAAATTCTGCCTCTTCTGAGTTTTTAAGAAAGATGTTCCTACTTCTTCTCTGCATGCTCTTTGTGGGTATATGTGTCATATCTGGGGTTATGAAGTAATGAACAAAAAGAAAAAGACCCCAAGAATCTGACCTTGTTTTCTTCCTGTTTAGTCTAGCTAAGGCTGAAAATGTGCCATTGTGGCCACCTAGTCAAACCCCAATCCAGAATTGCTAATGGTTTATATCAGATTTTCCCAACTTGGGAAGGGGCATAGCTCAGTCGTAGAGCATCTGCCTTGCATGCAGAATGCCCCTGGTTCAACTGACATCTCCAGGTAGAGCTGGGAATGTCCCCTGTCTCATATCCTGGAAAGCAGCTGCCAGTCAGTGTCAAAAATACTGAGCTAGATAGACCAATGGACTGACTTGGTATAAAGCAGCTTCTAGTGTTCCTGTGGGGTCCACCAGATGTTGTTGGACTCCTACTCCCATCAGCCCCAGCCAGCATGGCCAACGATCAAGGTTGATGGGAATCATAGTCCAGCAACACTGTGAGGGCCACAGGTCCCCACCCCTGCTCTAGACTAGGTGGCAACTTTCTCTGTTCTCACACTCTGCTTTTCAGATGCTAAGCTGGGTCAAGAAGTGTGTATTTACATGCAGTCTAAATCTCTCACCAAGGATAAATTAGCATAGCCTAACAATCACAGTTATGGATTAATTGTATCTTACAAGGCCCTGTTATCTCAGGGCCTTTTCTGAGGGACAATCAGCCTTCTCTGGACTCCCCCCTCTGAAGATCTCCAGCTGTCACTTTCCCAACATTCTGCCCTCTCAGCTCCTTCCTTCAGGTGAAGTAATATGGATGGTATGAACTTGCTGACATGAAATAATTATCTCCAGGCATGTAGGGTTCCACAGGAGCCTGAACGGAATTCCACCTCCCACAGAGCTCTATGCACGTAGGCTTTCCTTCTGCAGCCATCTATACTCAATGCTTGGATAATGGGGGTGATGGTGGCTGTGGAAGCCATGTGATGTTTGGGTCAGGCAAGCAGCACAGTCTTGGGTAGAGACTCCATCATGGGGTTAACACCTGAAAGGAGCTAGGGGATATGAAGAGCCGAGCTTGGAAAAGTTACTTTTTTGAACGACAACTCCCATCAGCCCAATCCAGTGGCCATGCTGGCTGGGGATGATGGGAGACGTAGTTCAAAAAGGTAACTTTTCCAAGCTCTGATGAAGAGCAAATGTCCTTTGTATCATAGGAAGCTGCCTTATGCTGAGTTAAATCATTGGTCCCTCTAGCTCAGTATTGTCTAGACCAGCCTTTCCCAACCAGTGTGCCTCCAGATGTTGTTAGACCACAACTCCCATCAGCCTCAGCCAGCATTGCCAAAGGTCAGAAAAGATGGGAGTTGTGGTCCAACAACATCTGGAGGCACACTGGTTGGGAAAGGCTGGTCCAGACTAACTAGCAGTGGCTGGCCAGGGTTTCAGGCAGGAATCTCTCCCGGCCATTCCTGGAGATGCCGAGGATTGAACCTGGAACTTTCTGCATGCAGAGTAGATGCTCTACCATGGAGCTATAACCCTTTCCCAGAGGTACCCTCCAAGTTTCAAACGGGATGTGATCATTTGCCTTTCAGAATGGGGTAATTTTTAGGGGTATGCACAAGAGACAAACCCATTTATTTTAGGGTCTGCTTGGTTTCAGTCAGGCAAGACCTGCTTTGCTTCAGACCTGAGGAGGACCCTTACATTGGTTTTCTGAAGCTTTGGATGTCTACCTGTTGAATTGACTATATGGTGCCTGCCACTGTCAGTGTGAGAAAGGACTGCCCCGGTGGTGACACCAGGGCTTTAGCCCCTGATCCTCCTTGAAGTTCCAAAGTGGGTTCAAAGTTTTGGGAGTAGCCCACTTTGCTTCAGACTGTTTACCAGCTGTACTCCAAGAGAAAGATGAATACCTCCAAACCAGCCCACTTCAGATTTGGTATTCAGGCTGTATCCGAAGCAGATGCACACCCCTACTAATTTTGTTAACTGCACATGGATTAAAAAATGCTATGGCAATCAGTGGCCACAGAAAGTTGTTTCACCACAGCTGAGCATGCACAGCTTCTTGGGAAGACGCCCAGTGCTTGAGCGGTCGGTTGGGTTGCATGTGCTAGTTCTGTTTCCCACTGCCACCACCCATATATTTAGCAAGCATGAGAAGGGGCCCAACACATGTATTTATGTACTCATGTAGACCTCCATGTGAGTGGGGAATCACGATTGGTCTAGGGGCTCCTCTTGTGTGGATGGGCTACTGGGGAAAATCACATGTAGAGGCTCTTTTCATATACACTTAATGCACAACCAGTGGTGTTTATGTGAGTATGTGGCCTGCAGTTGCAACAATAGGGGGCAGGCTTAGCCGTATGGTCCACTCAGACATGCTTTTAACAGGTGAGGAGATTTGTCTCCGCCTCCTTGACATAATGCTGCTTCAAGGGCAGATCGAGCCCATCAGCCACCATTTAAGCAGCCATGATTTCGGCCAAATGAATCCCATAAAGATGCCCAGGATCTAGCAATGTATCAGTGACACACACAGAAAGATATCTCAGCTGTAAGTATAAATAACAGAGTTGTTTATCTCAGTTACTCTGTTGGTGTGGGTGTTTGAGCTGTGCAGACTTTCCATCAACCTGGCCTCCACCAACAGACCAGGCGCATGCAGTCTGCAATGGGACGGTGCCAGCTCCCTGACAGAGGTCTCATGAGGCACTGCATGACACTAAGTAGAGCGTAATCCCATCTGCAAGCTGCACGTCGCCCTCCTACATCTCCCAAATGGGATTTAAATGGGAGCTTACAAGGGAGCTCTTTGCTAATGAAAGGGGGAATAAATGATTCTTCCTCAATGCTCCATTGATTTTCTCCCACTGTTCAAAGCCGGTATCTTCCCTGGAAAAGGAGTGCCCTATTTCTCTAGCTCTGGTAGTGGGGAAAAATGGAGCCACCATTTCTATTCCTCTCCCTCTTCCCTGGGTTGGTAGTGTGGGGAAGGGGAGAGACACTAAGCCTGGGGACATCTGGCTGAAGAGTGTCAACAAAGCAAAAGGATCTCTGGGAGGGAGTGGGGGATGCATTGAATGTAAATCTCCATATGGGAAGCCAGTGGCTAGGAACATATTATCCCTATATGCCCTTCCTGTAAAGATTAATATCTGCCTTTGAAACAGCTGCTAGTGCTAGTGATGCCGGACTATTCCCTGGTCCAGAGTACTGATGCTCTAATTTGAGACTGGGAAGCTGTTGCTAGATTACAACTCCCATCATGCCTGATGCTTGGTCATGTTGACTGGGGTTGATGGGAATTAATCTAGAGGGCCATAGGTTCCCAACCTTTGCTCTACAGCAGTGTTCTTCAATCTTGTGTCCCTAGATGTTTTTTGAACTACAAGTCCCATCATCCTTAGTGAGCTTAGCCAATGGTCAGGAAGATGGAACTTGTAGTCCATCAACATCTGAGGATCCAAGGTTGAAGAATATTGCTGTACAGGGTGAGGCTTGAAAAAGGGTCCTATGCTCACTGGCATTTGAATTTCAATCTTGCTTTTAAAGTGCCGGACCTGTATATGCAGTGATTCTTTGTGGACTCGCAGAATCCAGCATCCTGAGACACTCAGGGCAGAATTAGGCATTAGGTAGACACAGGGATGTTGCCAAAAATAGCATCTCTCTGTTGAGTTTTCTGTGGGGTGTGTGAAAAATGTGGAATTGCTTACCCTTGTGTGATAACATTGTATATTTTGCCCCCACTCTGCTCCATTGGGTGGTGATGGTGGGAAAATGCCCTGTGTTCTGTTGCAGAAGTGCTATTACACATTATAGTGGGGAGAATTGGCCATGGAGATATTATTATTATTTATTATTATTTTATTCAATTTTTATACCGCCCACAGCCAATGGCTCTCTGGGCGGTGAACTACATAAATTTAAAATACAATATAATAAAATCACATATCAATACCACACACATAACAAAATTCAAGGACTAAAAACATATTACATAATTGTTCTAGTATACTAAGATGTAATAAATATACTAAGAATATTAAAATATTAAAATATTAAAATGCCTGGGAAAAGAGGTACGTTTTAACCTGGCGCCGAAAAGAGAGCAAAGTTGGCGCCAGGCGCACCTCGTCAGAAAAACTATTCCATAGTTTGGGGGCCACCACTGAGAAGGCCCTAGATCTTGTCGTCATCCTCCGGGCCTCTTTATGAGTTGGTACCCGGAGGAGGGCCTTCGATGTTGCATACAGTGTATGTAGTTTCATATCGGGAGAGAGTTGTTCCATCAGGTATTGCGGGCCCGCGCTGTGTAAGGCTTTATAGGTCAAAACCAACACTTTGTATCTGGCCCGGAAACATATAGGCAGCCAGTGCAAACGGGCCAGAACAGGTGTTATATGTGCGGATCATTTGGTCCTAGTCAACAATCAGGCCGCAGCGTTTTGCACAAGCTGCAGTTTCTGAACCGTCTTCAAAGGTAGCCCCACGTAAAGCGCATTGCAGTAGTCCAATCTTTAGGTTACCAGAGCATGGATAACTGAAGCAAGGTCATCGCTTATAGTTTGTTGGACGCAGTCCCTGATCATCTGCAATATATGGTCCCTTCTGCTTCTCCCTCATCTTTTTAACCACCCAGAGCCGACCCCAGAGAGGCCTGTTTGTTTCCTGCAGGGTCATGGGGGCTTCCTCTGAGTAGGAGATCTGGCAGGGTCACTTCGCGCTGCTGAATTTCTTCATGCAGGCATGTGCCGTGGTACATGTCTGCAGAAAGAGAGGTTAATGTGTACCAGACTGTGCGTACAGAGGGCCAAAAGCCATCTCTGGGATCACTCCCCCATCCCCCAGCAGCCGTGCTCAGAAAAATGGCTGCCAGCTCACAGAGCATGCAGTGCAGTTCATTACTAATTTGTTGCCATGTAGTTGTGCTACATGTGGAGAAACTAAGCTCCGCGAGGCAGCCCTGAGTCCTAATTCCCCAATGAGTCTTTTGTTCTTCTCCCAACCCCATCTATCTGCCTCTTGATCCCTTACTCAGCATAGTTTTTGTGTGTTACAAAAATAAAAATGAA
This sequence comes from Rhineura floridana, assembly GCF_030035675.1. NCBI lineage: Eukaryota > Metazoa > Chordata > Lepidosauria > Squamata > Rhineuridae > Rhineura > Rhineura floridana. The sequence continues at coordinate 13,191,920 of NC_084482.1, read as the reverse complement.
AGCACTCGCTGTGCTCTGGCACTATTCATTCGCCTTCATTTCTCTCAGTGACTGAAGTCCCATAAAACCAGCTCTTTCCTACCTTCCTCAAGGATGATTCCGTATACTATGCCAGGGATGGCGAACCAATGGCCCTCGAGATGTGTTAGACTCAGAGCTTGGAAAAGTTACTTTTTTGAACTACAACTCTCATCAGCCCAATCTAGTGGCCATGCTGGCTGGGGTTGATGGGAGTTGTAGTTCAAAAAAGCAACTTTTCCAAGCTCTGGTTAGACTCTATCTCCTGTCAGCTCCAGCCAGCATGGGCAACAGTCAGGAATGGTGGATGACTTTAGCAACATGAGGAGGGCCCCTGTTTCCCCCTCACTGCACTGCACAGAAGGAAATATGCATGGTTGCTGAAGCGGTCATGCCCTGACTTGCGGCCGGTTCCTGTTTCCCTGATAATTGAGGTCTGTGAAACCCATGCTTGTAGTATTTGCTTTTTTAGGTACACACTTTCATTTTTGTGTGGGTGGGTTCACCAACAAATGTGATGGGTGAAGTGGCTCTAACTCACTCCTATTCTTGTTAAATTTATGACCCGCCCTTCACCAGCAAGTCCAAGGATGGGTCACAACAATATAAAATACATTATTCAAAACTTTTTTTAAAAAAACAAATCATGTTGACTTCCCAGGAGGATCCCTACGCCTGTGCAGCCTCTGAGACGAGCTACGTCTTGGATGAAACTTTTCCAGTTTAAATTCAGTCAGAAGGCTCTTTTCTGACTGGGAATAATTTCTTCCGGTTAAAGAAGAAACGTGAGATTTCCTACATAGCTTTGTTTTGATTGTTGGAGTCTGGAATTCGTCAGAATTGTCTGTCTTCCAGCAGCCCAGACAGAGCGAGGATTTTTATGCTAGCTCAGCTGGATAAGTGACCCGTTTTTTTTATACGGATTAACAGGCAAACATCCTCCTGTCTACATTCATCATTTTCTTATCTATACAGCTAAAGAGATTTGTCAAAGTAACAGCAATTGAGATAACCTAGGTGAGGTAAGACTTTCCTTTTTTTATTCACGGAACTAAGTGGGAAGAAAATATAAATAGCGTATCTTTTTTTTATTGCAAAAAGCTGACATGGAAAATAGCATTCTAAAGATTAAACGGATGAGAGATTTCTGATTGAAAGAGATAAGAAATCTTTTTGATTTATTGGCTGGGACTATTTTTTTTTTATCTACTTTTTTTTTCTTTTTTTTTGATGAATCTGCTCATTCTCTCTGCTACTAGCTATTTCGACGCTGTGAACTAAAGCCGTTCTTACACTTCTGGGCAGATAAGAGATAAGGGCTGTCTAGGGTGTGACGTTAGTTGGCTGGAAAGATTAACTCCTTTGTAACTGGTTAAAGAAATAAGCTGCTCTCTGTTTGGGACATTGAAAATTGAAGGAGTTTTGTTCCTTTGGCTTTAAGAATGACAATTAAGAAGATCATGGATGTACAAGAAGGGACTTTATCTCTAGACATGTTTCAGAAAATAATGAATGGGATTAACTCAATAAAACAAGAACTGAGAAATAATAGACAAGCGTGGAGAATTGAATTTCACGAAATGAGACAGGAGCTGAAAGAAACTCAGGATTCTATGAGAAAGGAGAATAAAGATAGACCTGGAAAACAAAAAAAGGATGAAAGAGAAATTAAAGGCAAGGTTCAAACTATGGAGATTGGCTTAATTATGGACATGAAAAAAGATTTGGATTTCCTGGCTGTGATGGATCCTGGAGACAAATATTATAATTTGGAATTCAGCGCTGTCCTTGAAGGAATCGAAGAGATTGGAGATAAAGATATTATCGGTTCAAGAAAATTCTTGGACTGGAAGGATTTGATGGAACTTGAAATGGAGAAAGTTAACAGAATTAATCCCTGTTTTGTGTCAATGGAAAAACCTTCAAGAGATGTACTAGGGTATCATGTGGAAAAGAGGAACAGAGATGCGGCTTTGCAACAATACTTCAGTGATACGTTTGGATTTGATGGCAAGAAAATATCTGTGATGGAGGAAACTCCTATCAGACTTTTACTATATGACTATGACAGCAAGATTTTTGGGTGCGTAAAGATGGAAGATGGAAGATGGACCCAATATGGATAATGACAGAAGAGCGATTTAAAATTACTGGACTTATTTGATTTGATGAGTTGGATTAATTGGCATGTTTATTTAGAAAAAAAATTGATTGACATATATCTCAAGGATTGGAAACTTCTCTTTGACTTTTTGTGGAAGATTAAAATGATATGATGTTAATGAGATTTGAAACCAACTAAGATAACCGCTGGAGGAAGGTGATTTTATAATCTATTAAGAGATAGGTTTGTTATATATTATAGATTTATAGCTGAACTATGACAGATCAGAAGTCAATATTCTTTCTTTTTTATATATATATATATATATTTTCTTTCTTTTTGTATTGTACTAGTTATTGATTTGTGTTGTTTTCTTTTTGTATTGTTTTGGTTTTGAAAATTGGAATAAAAATTAATTGAAAAAAACAAATCATGTTCACAGCTAGAAAGAGTCCTAAATATAAATATCGCAAGGGTCAAAAACCAGGCCGAAGAGGTAATGTTTTTAGCATACAGTATGACGAAAGCTGTACAGGGAAGGCGGCAGACACACCTCTTTGGGGAGGGAGTTTCACAACTTAGGGGCTGTGTCAAACTGTTACTTTCCAAAGGAAGAACTTCCCTCTGCTTCAGCTTGAGGGGGGGAGGTAGGAGGGCGGATCATTCCCAAGCAAGTTGCTAATGTTGGGGGTGGGGAAACTTGTGGCCTTCCAGATGTACTTGGACTTCAGCTCCCATCAGTCCCAGCACGGCCAATGGTCAGGGACAGGAACATGGGAAGCTGCCTTAAGCTGAGTCAGACCATTGGTCCATCTAGCTTAGTATTGTCTACATAGTCTAGCAGTGGCCATCCAGGGCTTCAGGCAGGAGTCTCTCCCGTCCCTACCAGGAGGTGTCAGGGATTGAACCAGAGATCTTCAGCATGCAAAGCAGATGCTCTACCACTGAACTATGGCCCTTCCCTAATGGGATGATGGGAGTCAACAACAGCTGGAGTTCCAGAGTCCCAGCCCCTGTGCTAAGATAACAGATTATCCTATTGCAGAGCTTGGAAAAGTTACTTTTTTTTAACTACAACTCCCATCAGCCCCAGCCAGCATGGCCACTAGATTGGGCTGATGGGAGTTGTAGTTCAAAAAAGTAACTTTTCCAAGCTCTGTCCTATCGTTCCTCTCCCACACACACCTTGGCTCCCCAAACCGGGTAGTAGATGAATAGCTCAAAAGTGACACGCAGCTCTCAGGCATTGAGCATGGGCTCCACCATTTCCTGGGCAAGTGCTCAGAGTTGGGTATGGCTTGTTCTGAGCCCCACTGCCTCTTGGGCTTCCTGCTGTTGAAATGTAGGTTGCCCAGTGGGCTTTTGCAAGTACCTCTGAGATATCTCTGCAAGCTGCTGTGTGTGTGTGTGTGATCTGCTTAGAGGGATGTCTCATGCCCTGCTGTTGACTCAAGCAGTACACCCAGGCTCAGCAATGTATAGGATGAGGGCGGAGAGATTCTAGTCTAGGGCTCTTAATTTCACCAGCTCTGCTCAGCCGTCTCATAGCCTTATTGCATAAAGAGGTGATAAATTTAATTGTTCAGTCAAAAAGAGTCTGGAAATATGGGAGACTTATTGTGACAAGTTGAAAACTCACCAGCTTTTAAATGGGAGGGGGTACTGATGATTTTATGTGAGCACAAAGGGCTGGAGAGAGAAGGACATTAAGCTACAAGAGATCTATGCATTTTATGAGTAGGCATGGTAGAAGTGGTCTGAAATCCTCTCAAAACAAAGGCCTCAGAATGTCGCAAATGTAGAGCCAAGGAGCTGTTAATCATGCTTTAGAATGGAGGTGGGTAGCCTGTGGGCCTTCCAGATGTTGTTGGACTCGAACTCCCACCACCTCCATCATGGCCAACGGTCAGGGATGATGGGAGCTGGAGTCCAAGGGCGCCTGGAGGGCACCACATTGACTCCTCCTGCTTCAGAAGGGATTTTTTGGTCTTCTCCTTAAGGGAATTCTCTAACCCTATGAAGAGGATGGAGCAGAAAGCAAAGAAGACCAATGAAGAAAAGTGGTATTCATAATTTACTTATATGTGTGTACTGCCTTCAAGTCGATTCCGACTTATGGCAACCCTATGAATAGGGTTTTCATGGGACTGAGAGGCAGTGACTGGCCCAAGGTGAGCTTCATGTCTATGTGGGGATTCGAATCCTGGTCTCCCAGGTCGTTGTCCAACACCGTAACCACTACACCATACTGGCTCTCTTATTTATTTTAAAAAAGGTGGGTAAATATCATTCAGGGGTGGTTTAAGCTTAATTATCCACACTTATAGGGAGGGCTATGGGCCGTTTGGCCTATGAATTTACTGCTCAACTCTGAAATTTGCTTTGCAAGAAGCACAATGGGGCTTCATCTGGCTATTCCCTCCCTCCCCAGGAAAGCTGCTGAGGAAAGCAGTCAAAAAGCCACAGAGGAGAGGAGGTCTCAGCAGGAGCTGGGGGGGATGTGGGAGCAGCGCTCGATGGCTCAATCCATCACCTGGACTGGCGTCAGCAATTTCTTTCTTTCTTTCTGCTGCTCCTGAGACTGGAGCAGGCAGCTCCTGCTAATAACCAGGTGATGGATAACACCAGGCCTTGTGCGGTGCGTGCGTCACGTAGCAATGGAGCTCACAGCCAAGCAAGGAGCGCTACTAGGCTGTGCATTTTTGTTGTGACCCATTGAAAAATAGTGCCCCCTCTCACCCCTAAACTTCCATGTTTTAACATATTTTCCAAGAGCCTAATGGATCTTTTCCATACTGCTTGGTTACATAAGAACATAGGAAAGGCCTTGCTGGAACAGGCCAAAGGCCCATCTAGTCCAGCTTTGTGTTCTCACAGTGGCCAAGCAGTGGGAAGCAAGCAGGATCCAAGTGCAATACCAGCACTTTCCCCACTTGCGATTCTCAGAAGCTGGCATTCAGGGCACGCTGCCTCTAACAGTGTAAGCAGAACACAACCATTATGGCTAGTAGCCTTATTTGCCATGAATTTCTCTGATCCTCTTTTAAAGCCTTCCAAGTTGGTGGCAGTTGATGGAAATGAGCTTCCCATTGAGCTCTCCAGAAACTAAATGTAGACTTTTTAAATCTACCAATGCAATGGGAGATAGGCAGCCATGGCTCTTTTGGACAGGTTGAGTGTTAGATCATATGCTCTGCCCCTTGTGTCTCTCTACTCATTGCCAGTCATGCTACACAAAACTCTATCCAAGACTTTTAACAGGAGATTCTGGGAACTAAACTTGGGACATTTGGCATGTAGCCCATGTGATCTAAAACTAGGAGCTGTGATTTCTTAGAACACGCCAGGATCAGAAAGCAAAGTTTCATTGTGGCTTGGTTCAATACATGATAGTATAAACTAACTACAGTTTATCAGAAGTCCTTATCAGAAGTAATGGCAAACCACCGTTTAAATCTGTGCTTCTGATCTCATCTTGGATGTATCAGAGGAGGGGGGACCTACTTGAGCTTGTTTATGGTGCTAAGCATTACATGTGAACCGGGATGCTACCAGGCTGTCACGAACCATGCCGTGATGGGATTGCATCTCACGTCTATGTGCAGGACACACTCTGAAGTAGACAAGAAGGGGAGCCTCTTCTCCTGTCGTAGCTGGAGGGGTGTGGCAAGACTTAAAGCTGCCGAAGTGTTACTTATGCAGGAACCAAGGTGGAGGAGGGATGCTTCGCAAGCCCTAGCCAAAGCACTTGGAAATGCGTGCGCGATTGCAGACTTCATCTTCCTCAAGACTCTTCGGCTTTCCTTGAAAACCCCGTGCATTTCCGTGTCACTGGCATATCACATTACAGCCTCCAGTCACATCCCTTGCTGTAAAGAGAGCTGGCAGGAAAGAACCTCATGGGACAGATCACCCTGGAACATATCATTTGTCATGTGGGTCACTGGTAGGGTTTTTTGTGTACCTCCCCCTTCTGCCAACAGCACTGTTAAGTAAAAATGATGCTGGCATATTATGAGACCTTTTCTCTTTTGCATCCATCAGGGGCCTCAGCTGGAAGTACAGCCACAGTCTTGAGTGTCCATGTTCTGAGCGAGGGTTGGATTATATTTGGCTGATATTTAGACAGTATATATATGACCAGAAACATAAAGAGTGACACTATATGGAACCATACGCTTGTTAAACATTCCTAAAGTAATCTTGTTATTTCGTGGTGTTATCAAATAAATACTTTTATTGGTTTACCAAAAGCCTGATCCTTGGCTGGGAATACACAGACCAGAAGGGAGGGCAGGGTAATTACCAAGGCTGAAGGGAAACTGTATCATGTGGTGGCAGCGGTGAAGGGAGATATTGTAACAACGTCAAGTATCCAGAGCAACCCAGGATTTGTATGCTTTATAGACAAAGATACAAGGGGGTTGTGGACAGCAAGGGCACCCAGACACAAAGTAACAAGCTATAGAGAGACTGAGGCAAAGTCTCTAGCAGTGTTGTTTACAGGGAGTGACTGGTGGTGCTGCCTAGCAGTGTGATCTTGAGAGATCTGTGCTAGAGCGGAGTGAGAAAAAATAAAAATGACGATCCTGACTGGTGGTGTCCTGAGGTGGTGCCTAGTGAAAGGTGGTAGCCACAAGCAGGTGGGAACCTGACAGGGGGAGCCAAAGGAGGGTACATCACAAGTTTGAAAAGGCCTTGCTGGGTATGTGGGAGACATTCCAAATATCAGCTAGAAGAACTGTGTATGTTTTTCGTTCTGTCTTCTATTATTTGGCTGGCAAGTGGCAACCCAATCTGATGGGTGCGTGTGCAGAGCTGCTGCTTCGGCACTGTCATTTGCACTCTGCCCGAGTGTGTTTTGCCTGGCTGGAATGTGTCCTGGAACTCTGATAATGCCTTTTGCTTTCTGGGATGGAGGATGGAGAAGCGCATGCAGAAACTAGTCGACCCTACAAAGAGAAAAGTTGACATTTGCTGTTCTGCCCACTTTTGCCTCTGGCTCTGTCCACCACTGGCATATGGCCTCTGGAAGGTTGCCTCGAAGGGAATGTGGCCCTCAGACTGGAAATGGTTCCCCACTCCTGCCCTAGTCCTTTTAACCAGCACCATGTATTGAAAAGGCTGTGCTAGTATGGAAGGGGGTGAAATTGGCCTTAATGCCCCTTCCCCATTTTTTAAAAAATATTGATAAATGTGTGTACATAATACAATCATTCCTTGTACAATTTCCTTCTTTAGTAGTAGAAATAAATACAGAGAAAATGACCCTAGTTCTAGAGATAAATGGTGATTAACATGATAATAAAGAGATAAGTCTTTATAATAGAAAAGATAAAAATTGCTAAGCACTATATGTTAACTAAGTATATTACTAAGTTTCATTAAATAATAGCAAAGAAAATAATGTCAGATCCTGTAAGAGGCTTGATTTTTTATATATATATAAATCGATCATTCTGTTGTCTTCCCCCTCTGACTTTGATCAAATTTGTGAGCCGGACCCTGCAAGTCATGTCCCATGATCTTAAGAAATTCATCAATAGGTGGTGTGTTAATCCATCTCTGATTAATGGCTAATTCTGCTGCTGTTAATAAATGGGCTGCCATTTCCATGACATCGGATAATATTTTACCTTTGAGATACCCTAATAGGATAACTAATGGGTTCATTGGAAAGTCATAATCTGCTATCACTTTAATTTCAGTTATTGGGGAGCCCTTTCCTTTGTGATCCTGGGGCAGGTTGAGAAAATATGAAACGTGAGCTCTATTAGAGTTGGATCTCCATTATTTGTCGTGTATGTATATTTGACTCAATTTTGGGGTATCTGAATATTAATTTATAAAAGTTCTTGTTGAAGTTCATACAGAATGGATTTTAGGTATACCACCAACTGGAAAGGTGTTTCTCAAATAAAAAATAATTGCACAAGTAGTTTGGCATGCTTTCTTGGGTCATGTGGCAAAGGGCTCTTTGGTGTGCTTAGAGCTTGAACAGGCTTCCTTCTGCCAGTAAAGGGGCCTCATGATAATGTCCTGCCTGGCACTCTCCAGAATCGTGACATGGGATGCCTTTTATATATGTTTATAAATTCATGTCTGACCTTTTACATGTTCTGATACACCCTTGAGACAGTTTCCCTTCCCTCCCTTTCCAACATCAGAAAAGGTACATGAGTGGGCCCATGTGGCAGATCCTTTTATTGCCCTTTCACAGATGAGGAGCTGAGGCCTTATTTGTCCATGGATCCTCTGAAGCTGGATTTGACCAGAGGCTGATGCAGAGGGGATGCTTGATATGTGACTGCTGCTGAAAATGGCAGCCTGGTGTTTGAGTTCTCCCACCTCCCCCATTATGTTGAATTGGTTTGTCCTGTGGTGCTTCACTGTCCCCACAGCCAATGATGTGGAGCAGGGACAGGGAAATGACCAGAGCTTGGAAAAGTTACTTTTTTGAACTACAGCTCCCATCAGCCTAATCCAGTGGCCATGTTGCCTAGGGCTGATGGGAGTTGTAGTTCAAAAAAGTAACTTTTCCAAGCTCTGGAAATGACACAGGTGAGCTTGAGTATTCAGAGGTTTGCTGCCTCTGGAGGGTGCATATGGCCATCGTGACTTGTAGCCAGTGATAGTCTTTTTCCTATGAATTTGCCTAATCCCCCTTTAAAGGCCATCTATGCCAGTGGCTGTCACCACATATTGCGCCAGCAGCTTCCATAAATCAATGGCTAGCATTCAGTTTCCAGAGTGAGCGTAGGAGAGCCATCCAGCGAGTTAATGCCTGCTTGGGATGTGAACCTGCCCCTGCTAAGGGATCCGCAGACATTACAGTGCAGTGGGGCAAAGTGGTGGTTTTTATTGCTTCTTGGAATCTGATTTTATAACATGGTTATTTCTGTGTCACAGAAGCAACGGAGCAATTATATCATGTCGAATCTTCTTCCTTTAAGAGTCCCCCTTTAGAGCATTTTTCAGCCCACCAAGTTCCAGTCACTTCTCAGTTCTAAGATGCGTGTGTTGCAGCCAGAAATCGAATAGGAAAGAGAGCGAGAGATCACTATTTCCCAGCTGCCTTCCTGAGGGTCTGCAGCCCACTGCACACATCCATGCATTGGGAAAATGACCTTTTGGCATTAATTTTTCCTCCATTTCCCAACTGCTTGAGAGGTTGGGTGGGTGGAGGGGAAGTAATGCTCTGATAAACAAGTTAAAAGACCTGGGCTCAGAGCTTAGCACATGCTGTTAGAATGCCTGGGAGAAAAGGAAAGTCTTGATCTGGCACCAGAAAGATAACAGGCGAACTTCATTGGGGAGATCATTCCATAATTTGGGGGCCACACTGAGAAGGCCCTCTCCCTTGTTGCCATCCTCCAAGCTTCCCTTGGATTAGGCACCCAGAGGAGGACCTTTGATGTTGAGCGTAGCGTATGGGTGGGTTCGTGTCGGGAGAGGCGTTCCATCAGGTATAGTGGTCCCAAGCCATGTAAGGCTTTATAGGTTAAAACCAGCACCTTGAATTGGGCTTGGAAACATACAGGCAGCCAATGCAAGCGGGCCAGAATCAGTTTTATATAGTCAAACTGTCTAGATGCAATAATGAGGTAACAACACAGAACAACTAATAAAGCAGAGTGGTGTGTGAACTGTCTGGTATAAATCCATCACTAATACACTACTGTTGTGTCAATGACACGTTGCAGAATACCCACACACACACACACACACACACAACAGGTCAGGAGGGACCCAGAGAGAGTGCAAGAAAATTATTATTATTACTATTAACTTTATTTATACCCCGCCGTTTTTCCAAATTGGAACTCACGGCGGCTTCCAGATAAAAAACAGATACAATTAAAACCTACCAAAGTTAAAAGCATATAATACATAAATAAATAAATATAGACAGATATAATTAAAAAAATGAACTCTAATTTAAAATAGCATTAAACTGTTTCTGATAATTAAAAACTATACTCATAAAATCAGAATAATTAAAAAATAAACAAGCAAGAACAATATAACCTCCTTTGGGGCCTATCCTTAGCTGCCTTTGGAGTCAAAGGCTTGCTGAAATGCTATATGATCTTGCAATGCTACAAACTCCACTCACTTTTGGCTATGGCTCCACCCACTACTGGCATGCAGGCCCCGGCAGAATGGTAATGTGGCCCTCGACAGCAAAAAGGTTCCCCATCCCTAATCTATTTATTTATTTATTTATTTTTATTTTATTTTATTTAATTTATATACCGCCCTAAGCCCAAGGGCTCTCTGGTCTCTAATCTAGACCAGTTCTGCCTACTCTGGTAGCTGTTTTTCAGGGTTATGAGCCAAGGGCTTCTCAGCTGTGCTGCCTTAACTCCTTGACTGAACCTGACACCTTCTTATGCATGCAAAGCACATGCTTTATCACCGAGCAACCCTCCCCCATGTGGATACAGCCCTAGAACAGCTGGCAGTAAGTGGTGCAAAGCAGAATGTTGACTCCCAATGGTCCTATGACTCACATTTAAATAGCGATGGTGTGCAGAATGGTCTTCATAATGGGAGAAGAACACGTAGCTTTTGTTTGGGTCTTGATTTACACAATCGGATCTTTGTATGAGTTCCTGCTCCCTCGTGTTCCATATGTCTACCAGAATTGAATTTCTTGAGAATGGCAACTCTTACGGAATATTCGGGAGGGCTGAAATGTCTATCCACAGTGTTTGGGGCTTTTTGTATTTTCAGATTGGTTGGTTCTTTATAGCACATGCAACAAACATGGTGCTTTAGTGAGTAATATAAGCAAAAAAAAAAGGCAGCCCCCTGCCCCAAGGAGCTTACAACAGAAAATGTTGACAGTCGAGGAGAGTGGGGACAAGTGGCAAGTGTAATAGAAAGAAGAGAGGAACAAAAGAAGTGAATGAGTGAATGGAGAAGTATAGACAGGGCTGTGTGCCAATGGGGGGGATCTTTCTGTACCAAGGCAGTAAAACTGTGTGCCAAGAGAATTATGATTTTGGGCCGAGGGAGTTTGCAAGATGAGAACTTAGGAAGCAGCCTGGTCAGACTGTTTGTCCATCTCACCCATTGTTGTCTGCTCTGGGTTCCAGGCAGAGAAGGTTCTTCAGAGACCTATGTCCTCCAGATGTCGCTGGACTTCAACTCCCATCTTCCCTGCCCATTGGTTATGCTGGCTGTTGGGAAATGGATTCCAACAACATCTAGGAGGCCACAAGTTTCTCCACCCCTCTTCTAACTGGAGATGCCGGGGATTGAACCTGGGACCTCCTGACTGCAGAACTTGTGCTTTACCACTTGGCTACAGCCTCTTCCAAGGCAAGGCAGCGTCTGATACAGCTGTGGCAAGGAAGCTGGGGATGATGGCACTGCGGATCGAAAGTGGTATATATGAGATTGCAAAGGGGAATGTAGGTGCTACTGTGGTTGGGGAGGGGGAGAGGAAGGCATCTACTCTTTCCTGGTAATAGGATGCCTTTTTCACCACTTAGCTGCTGAGCTGGGTTTCTTTGCAATCTCCACACTGTCTCTCAAGTGCAAGCCAGTAAGCGAGACTGAATGTGCTTTCTGAGCTGGCCGCACACAGCCGTCTTCTCACGCTGCCCATAAGAGTTTAACAGCAGCTGACAAGTGACTGCAGGTCATGAATACAGTTTGGCAGAAGCAGCAAGAGTATAGTAGGGCTGGCAAAACAAACGGGTGATGCAGTGCTACATTGAGAATGTGTTCTGGGCCTCCGCTGTCTCTGTCTCTGTCCATGTGGCTGCTTTGCAAAAGAGAAAAGAAAATTGGGCTTTGGCAGGGGGACGCCTGATCTGATGTAAAATACTATGTGAGTGGGAACACCCTTGGTTCAAATCTCACCTCTGCCACCATCTCTCCACATAGCCATAAGCAAACCATTATACGCTCCCCTTCCATCTGCGTGATGGACATAACAATGGTCTACCACACAGGGTTGTTGTAAGGATTCCAGGTAATTTTTCATAAAGTATTTTGAATGCTTTGAACATGCAATATTATACAGGAAAGGGGCTTTCCCTCTGCCCAGTGCCCACCCACCCAATCTCCTCCATTCCCCCTCTTCCCCATCCCTGTCCCTTCCCCAGGTCAGTTTCACCTATCCTATGCATGATTGTACAGGAGTAAATCCTATTGAACTCAAAAAGCATGCAAATGTTCAAACCTGCTCTCCCTTCCCCCTCTGTCCTATCCCTCTTGCCCCTTCCCTTCCCCTTCCTTCACCCCTCCCCCTTCTCCTTCTCTCCCATGGTCAGTTTCACCTATCCTAAGCATGATTGCATGGGAGTAAATCCCATTGAACTCAATAGGCATGCAAATGTTCAAACCTACCCTTCCCTCCCTCCGATCGCCTCTCTCTTGCCCCTCCCCTTTCCCTTCTTTCCCACCTCCTTCCACCTCACCCCTCCCCTCTCCCCTCCCTTCCTCCTTCCCTCTCCTCTCCCCTCTCCCCTTCTCCTCCTCCCCCGTGGTCAGTTTCACCTATCCTAAGCATGATTGCATGGGAGTAAATCCCATTGAACTCAATAATCATGCAGATGATCAGACCTACCTTTCCCCTCCCCATCTCTCTCCTTCCCTCTCTCTCCTATCCTCTCCCCTCTCCTCCTTCTCCTCTCCACTCCTCCCTTCTTCTTCCTCCCCTGCCCACTCCAGCACTCCCTCCCTCCCTCCCTCCCTATTCTCCTCCTCTCCACATTCAGTTTCACCTATGTTAAGCATGATTGCAGAGGAGTAAATCCTGTTGAACTCCACAAGCATGCAAATGATCAATCCATTGTCAGCAAACTTGCACAGGATCCCATCTCTTACCACCCGGATTAAAAAGCAGAGAAATCCACTAACAGGCAAAAAAACCCTTGCAGTTTAAGAACATACCTATAGCCAACAGATACTTCTATCAAACTTTAAAAAGCAGGGAAATTGGGCAGCTGTAGTGAATGCATCAGAGGAGCAGAAGACCTGACCTCCTCTCTGAGATATTGTTCTCAGAGGCACATGTTACCAAATTCTTCCAAGCTACACAGCAAGTGGATTGGACTGTGAAAGACCAATCCAAATGGTGTTTGCGTTTTGACCAATTTGTAGGGCAGTACAGTATCTCAGAGAGGAGGTCAGGTCTCCTGCTCCCCTGGTGCATTCACTATAGCTGCCCAATTTCCCTACTTTTAAAAATTTGATAGAAATATCGGTTGGCTACAGTTACATTCTTAAACCACAAGGTTTTTTTTGCCTATTAGTGAATTAATGCTTGTTTAATTTTATTTTTTAAAAAATGCCGTACATGTATGCTAAATAACAGCATTCCAGCAGTTTGGTGCCAAATCTGGGTATTGGGAAGCGAACCTTTTTTTTTTTTTTTTAAAGGCAGGTGCCATCCAACATAGAGCTCCTCAATATATATTTTTGGTTGCATAAACTGCAGGCTTTTTAATTTAGTTGCCTCTGCCTATAGTGCACACCACAGGGAAGAACCACTGTCAGGGCTAAAGGCTACCACTACTAATCAAACATTCTGCTTTTCAAGTTATTTTGATGAATGCAATAGACATTCTATGCAGGTTTACATGTATCTTGTTGCACAAGCACAGAATTCGGCAGTGTGGGACAGAATTCAACATGTTTAGAATCTCTGCTTTTATATTGTAAAAAGAAACAAGTTCCTAGTCCTTAAGCCCTTGAAAATACATTTAGGCAATTCTTGATGAAATTGTTCAAGTTAGAGAGGGAACTGAGTGAGTGCTGAGAAGGCAGCATTGCTGCCCCTTGCTTGAATCTTTGCTTTTCTCAATGACTAGCAGCAACAAGATAAATAATGGAAAATAAGAAAGTGCATGCAAATGTTTGAGATCTGTATAGTGTGTACAGGTAATAGAAACAATTGGTGTTGATTTTCTTTAGTCAAAGTGCTGATCATTTTATGTAACGTGTGTGTGCGCACACACACACACACAAACACACACACACACACACACACTGATGCTGTTTTCCCCCACCATAATCTGTGACCCATCCCATTGACAGCAACACTGTACATAGGGAGTTGATTTTGCTGGGCACTGAACTGCAGTGGCGTTGTTTAGCAAGCTGGTTAATCTCCTCTGTGGGATCCTCCAGCTCATCAATCAAAGTGGAATTGGTGTAATACATCAGTAGATAATAGAAAGGACAGTGCGGTGCTCTCTAAAAACCTAGGAGTGACAGGCAGTGAGCTGTCAGCATGAAGTCTTTCCTGACATATCTATTTGATGGCTGTGCATCATGTTAATTTTCTTTGTCATAGCAGAAAGTGAATGATCCATCCAGTGCATCAGATCTGTATTTCTTAAGTGATTATTATGAGATATGGTTATTCCAGGTAAATAAGCTGTCTTTGGGCTTAAGGATCTCTGCTGCATAGATTTATGCATGCCGGCTCTGATGTCTCTATGCACGGGCAGGCAGGCAAGCAGATACACATCAGTACCAATAAAAACAAGTTCCCATCCAATTCTCATCTGACAGGGGTCATAATAACAGCATAAAAGGAGAAAGGAAGGCAGAATTAACTTGGCAAGACTGCTTTGGCTGTGTGTGGTTAGGAAATTACTGCAAAGGGAATTCATTGGCTTGAGCAATATTAAGCTCAGGATGGTCCATCAAGAGCATCCAGTAGCACATTACATTTGGCACAGGTCATGGAATTTTGATGAAGCCTTATTGATAAGCCTACTGAGAACCTTAAACCTGAGTTCTCTTAGTGGTTAATTCTCAGAGTGGAGGGTAGGGCTTGAGCTCTTTTCTGGAGTGTTGATTGGCAGAACAGAGTACCCACCCAATCAATGCATTACTTGCAATGAAATTGGCATAATACAGGGAAATGTGGGCCATCTACTTTGTGTTAACCATGTGCTGATTGGCAGTAGAATAACCCTCTTTTTTGGGGGGGGTGTATCCCTAAATCAGGTTTCTGTACATACTTCATGAAAGAGAGACACTGCACTCTGATAAGCAACATTACATGGCACACACAAATGAAGTTCATTAACCATGAAATGCTATACATTTTATATTTGGAAAGAAGTGAATCTCATTGTATTCAATGGGGCTCACTCCCAAGGAAGTGAGCATGGGATTATAACCTGAAATAATATTTATTTCCTCTGTATGGGGAGGGGCAAGGACCAATGAAGGACATCGAAGGCACACCATCTAACAACACTCTTACTTGGCTCCCAGTCTGTCTTCTGCAATTTCATAAGGTGTTCCCCCATATTTTCATAGAAACCTAGAAAGCTATTTGTCAGGCTAATTGTTAATCTAGCCCAGCAGTTCTCCAGTGTCCTGGGTGGGTAGCTATTACCCATCACTTGCTACCTGGTCCTTTTAGGTGGAGAAGCTGGTGATTGAACCTGGGTTATGCATGGGCCCTTTGCTTTCATCTGTTGCAGTCATGGTTCAGACTCTGTTAAGTTCAAGTGGATGAGACCGTACTCTCTGTGGAGATAATGAAGTGTGTGTGTGTGTGTGTAATAACCGTTCAACACTGACCCTGGATAGCTCCAAACCCCCATAAGCCCCAGGCCACAAGGAGCCCATCTTGCCACCACCCCTCACTCTGGCTTGAGGATGCTCCTGTCCTCATCTGAAGACTCCAGCCTGAAAGCCACCAGAGAGCCACAGTCTGTTCAACACCACCAGCGCCAGCGGCTAATAAAACAGGCAAGGCCCTTTAACTACATGAAGCTTCCCTTAGTGGAGGCAGAGGTAGCTACCTAGACTGAGCTGCAGCCTTATCTCAGTCTAGGGCTGACAATTGCTGGAGGGACTTTTGCCTCCTTATCTCCAGCTTAAGTTACATTTGGAGCTGTCCATGGTGGTGCCTTGCACCTGATCTCTAGTCTTGAGCCCCTGCTTGGGCTGGAACCTTCTGGCTGTAGACGTCAACTGGAACAGAACAGCAGCTTGAAGTGGTAACAACATATGAGTTGAATTTTTAAACTATGATCCCAGGGCAGTTTACGGTCCAAACATCAGTACATTAAAATGATAAAATTCCAATAACACTTAAAGATTAATATTTTAAATACAGCAATATTGACAGCACTGTGGCCAGGTGAAAATGTGAAAATGCTGGCTGCTCTTAGCTGAATGGCTGAGTCTGGGACTCTGCCATTCACACCTCATGAGCCAAAGCTTGAATCCTACGTAGTAAGCTGTCTATGACTGTGTTTGCCCTGACCATGAGGAATTCAGGGAGATAAGGTAATGGGGTGTGTAACACCAGCCCTCATGATTGGCAGACATTCTGAAGCAGGGATAGCCAACATGGTGCCCTCCAGAAGTGGTTAGACTACAACTCCCATCCATCCCTGACCATTGGCCATGGTGGCTGGGGTTGATGGGAGCTAGAATCCAACAGCATCTGGTGGGTACCTCATAGGCTACCTCTGGTTCGAAGCCTCTTGATCAGCAGGGCTGCTGGGTGCAGAGGAGAGAGGTACATTTCATCCTCTAGTAGCCAGCTAGGTTCCTATGCTAGGCACAGAGGAGGGACAGAATGCTCTGTCCTTCCTCCACCAGCCCACTCACTCACCTGTATGCAATTCCATGTCACGTACAGCTGCCAGGCAAATGTTTAAATATAACCCTGTTCCTTGTGATTCCAAAGCTGAGTAGATCTGCATGCTGAAACTGCTTGGTGCAGAGGTTTACTTAGTTTTCCCATTCTGCTTTGGGGGTGACAGTTCTAAATGGGCAAAGTTGAAGGATACTGAATGTGGCTAACTATTTAACTTGCCTAGCATGGCTTGAGAAATCTGTTATTGATTTGACACAACAACAGGTGCAGGTTTATAAGCCTCCAATGTTAATGCAGATATATCAGTCAGTCAGTCACTGATCTGATCTGGATGTGCAAACTTCTATGAAGTGATCAACAACCCAAGCCTGATCATGTTTTTTTAAAGAAAGGTGTCTTATTCCTAATTAGATTCTCCACGGCACCATTATCCTTGTTCCTGCTGCAGGATTAAAAGACTTAATTATATCATGCTCATTGGCATTCGAGCCCGTCATTAATGTGCAATTGAAATGGCGCGGCACGCTTGGTACCCATTCAGAATGTCAAGTGATCTAGCACGAACTGGAGGGAATTCCCTAGCCTAATGATTTCCAGCAGGGCCAACAGGGTGCATCTTTAATATCTGTACATCTTTAATAGGACTTTAATGTGCAGTGTTAATGTGTTGGATAGCATCCTTCATTGGGTTGTATAGTCACCTTGCCTGTTTCCACAGGATTAGGAATCCATTTAAATTATAGAATGAACCCAATATTATTTAAAATACCTTTTTCATCCAGAATTGAAGAGCCTGGGAAGAGAAATTCTGGACATCACTCCTCTTCCTCACATTTTTAACTGCTGATGCTACCTGTTCATGTAATATTAGAGACAGGAGCAATCATGCCTCCACTGCATGTTGGGTGCCATTTTTTTCTTAAAGTCCCTTCCTTCCCAGAAGACACTAGAGTGAGGGTGGAAAGCATGGCTGCCTGTTCCTGCCATCACTCTGATTTTGCTATAGCCTAAAGCATGTGCAGGGAACCTTTGGTCCTCCAGATGTTGATGAACTGCAATGCCCATCAGCCCCAGAAAGCATGGCCAATGTGCAGGGATGATGGGAGTTGTAGTTTAGCAATATCTGGAGGTTGAAAGGTTCCCCATCCTTGGCCTAAAGCCACATTTTGTGTAAAGGTATTATGATACTGGCAACTCTTTCTCTGATAATCTGTAGCATGTTAATTTATTTTTCATAGCTGCTGCACACTGGGTCAACATTTCCATTGAGTTATCCACCACAAACCCAACATCCCTTTCCTGGTCAGTCATTACAAACCTCCTCAATTTGGAGAGATCCTTCTGGAGTTCTTTACAACCCCTTTTTTGTTTCTGCCATCCTGAATAATTTGATGTCATCAACAAACTCAGCAAACCTCACTGCTCACCCCTAACTCTGGGTCATTTATCAACAAATTAAAAATCACCAGTCTCAATAGAGATGATTGGGGGAGCCCACTTATTACATCTCACCAGTGTGAGAGCTGTGCATTTGTTCCATGCCTTAATTATAGATTTTTGAGAATTGCAACCTGTGGGGAATCTTTGTAGATCACAGGATGTACCTGGGGTGAGTGGGTGTCCTGTGCTTTGAGAGGAGTTTTCTGTGTTTCTCTCTTGAGGTCCAGTGTCTTGAAAGGGTAGTTTATAGTACAAATAGTCAGTGGTCCTGGAGGTGGAAAATTGGACTTTAATCTAGGGTAGACTAGGTCTACATATGCAGCAGAATGACGTGGTGGGATGGATGTACCACTTCATACTGCAGACAGGGGAATACTCCTACTTACCGTGTCTCTACCTTTAAAAAAATCACCCTACAACTAGAAAATTCTCAGTATAGGGAGAAAAATTCTAGTCTAATCCTTTGCCCTGCTGTACTGTTTTTCTGTTTGCAGAGACTTCTTAACATATGGGAGGGTTCAAGAATGTGATCACCTAAATTCAGTCTAAAGTGGTTCAGTCCATTCTACCATCTTATTCTGCTTCATGTGTAGCCCAAATCTATGCAGAGTTTTAAGAGACCATAGTCTTCAACCTTTTAAAACTTTGGAACTGAGCTGTGTCTCCCACATTAAATGTGGAAGTTTATAGAAAAGAACATGCTTCCTCACACAGAGTCCCAAAGATGTGTATTTCACACTCAATAAATATTGCAAAATTCTGCTACTTGCAAATTGGAAGGTTGTAAAAGAGAAGAGTAGTTGGTGACTTGTTACAGTTTAGGGGCCATCTCACATAAACCTGGGTTTGCCATTTTATGCACACTGAACAGGGGGCTGTACCTGAGCACAGTTGCTCAACTAAAACTGTACTGTACATTTGTTTGTGGCATATGCATTATGTGAACACTTATAAAAAAAGATGTACACCTTTAAAACATTACATAAATGGAATTGATTATTATTTATCTCTACATCAATTTTATATAACATATTTATATTTTTATTTATTCAAACCGATAGTCACTGTAGAAGGCAAGCAATTTATTATTCCCATTTTATAGATGGGGAACCGAGGCTGAAAGAGAGCAATTCATCAGATTTTTCTCTTTCTCTTACTCAGTCAATTTTTTCCCCATTCATATTTTTCCTACTTGTGGCTTCTCTGCCCCATTTTTCTCCCCGACCCTTTAAAACACACGCATATAATAGCAATAGTGTCACTATTGCAAAATGCAACCCAGGTGTGAGTTGTGAACACCCACTATGATTGTGGCTGATCTGATCTGAAGTAGCACTGAAATGAAATATCAAGTTTTATACATTTCCTACAAATGCAGGTGCCAAATCCATTTTGGGTCTTTACAAGCTACTGAATCTTGCAGCATCTCAGTCTGATGTGCAAAATCCAACAAAACTTAATAGCATTTGCATGTGAGAACCCAATATATATACCTGCCAACCTGACAGTGGCAATGAGACCACAAAAAGCACTAGCCCATAATGATTAGTAGCCTACTTATCTAGGCATGCTTAGCTTGAATTGCTTGGGACACTCTAAAGCCCTCAATTGGTGGGGGTGGGGAAGAGGCACCCTCTTTTCTAATTTACAAAAGTTGGTTTGGCTAGTGACAAGGCAAGTGAGTGGCCATTTACAAGCTTGGCCTTTGCTACTAAATCTTGTGGTAACACATCCTGGAGCCTGCAAATTGATGGCTATCAGCTACTTGATTGAAGGTTTGGCACTGGTTATTCCAGTGGAGATTTGCTTTGTGTGATTTAGATTTTAATTTTGGTTTGAAGGTAGTTTAAATCTGTTTAAATATTCTTCCCTTTTTGGGCTACTACTTTGCTTTGCAATACTGATCGTTTGCTTTTGGGAATCGATGGCAGCCTAGGCTATTACGATATGTAAGCTGCTGTGTGTTCTTTTGGAGGAAGAGCCGGGTACTAGTGTAACTACTAAATAATATATTACGATTTTCAGAAGAGCAATGTTGCTATAGGGAGCTCTGCTCCTCCATAATATGTGTTGTGTCACCTTGTTCTTGGGCCTGCCCTATATTCTGCTGACCACTTAATTTAAGATTCATTGCGCCAGCTGCATATTTCAGACTATATTATCCAGCACTGTCTCCAATAAATTCGCTTTCCCATCTGATGTGAAACATGAGGTTAAATCTACTCTGTGCAAAAATAACGTCTCGGCCTGAGTTCATTACAGGGGATCAGGTTGTTTATCTTCACCTGGCTGTATTCAACAGATGACTCTGCTCTTGATTTTCATAATTAATAATTATGAAGTACTCATGGAAATGCTGAGCATCTCAATGAAGAAGCGCCAGCGTATGGTGTGAATACATCAACGGGGACAGGTCAAAAGGAGGAATAGTTCCCATGCAACACACCCATCAGTTTTTCAGGCTGAAGGGACTTGCAATGGGTCTTACTGGTAACATAATTGGCGCATTCCTGGCTATGAATCTTGCATGGGAACATGGCAGCCAGGCTAAATCAGATATGTGGATCATCTAGTCACACTTTAGCACAACAGAGCTCTCTAGGAAGGGTGTGACATACCCAGGGACTCCTAGTTCTACAGCAAGACAAACTCAATGACCCTGATCCAGCTCAGGTCATGTTTCAGCGGGTGACTCGCAGCCACAGATGGGGGATGTTTCTGCTGAGTTCGCTGGGAGACTAAAAGAGCCTTATGATCCTCATCTACATTGGCTATGGCTGTAGAGATCTCATTTTTGACCAGGGCAATAAGCCGTAGTGATGGAGGGGTGGATTCTTCCCTCCTCCCCTGTTGAATCTGGAAGTACTTAACTGATAAAAGGAGACAAATGTTTAGAGGACTACCTCTGGTTATCCAAATGAATTGGTGCCTAGTCAGTGACACATTTAAAACCGCTTGTTCCTCCTGAAGACATCATTGAGGGCAGAACAGGGTCACGAAGCCTCTCAGCAGTCTCTGTCACTTCCTGCCTGGACAGGCCCTTGCACACCATCATCTCCAATGCAAGATACATGAAATGGAGGGAGGGGGCACTCTGTCCATGTTGGGAGATAGTGGCTGGAGGGAAGCACCTTGGTCCCATTGTACTCCCTAGGATTTCCTCAGAAGTGCAGTGCATCATAGAAACTTCTGATGTTGCCATGCCTCCCCCAGCACAGATCAGGCTTAAACACTATCCCTGCTACCCTCACATAGCAGGGAAGGGCAGGGCAAGGTCTGATTTCTCTGATCTTTGGTGTAGTCCTGATGACTTTGGCCTCATTGCAGAGTATGCAGTCTGAAGAAATGGGACTAGAAAAAACAAAGTTCTCCATATCAAGTGTTGTGATGGGAGAAGACACACTTTGCACCATTTCAGTCAACAGGTTCTCCTGCCTATGATACAGTCTGAAAAAGGGCTGTCAGCTTCCAAAGGCCTAGCCATAGAATACTGTCAAACACTGCTGATTCTTCCCCTACCGAGAGAAGTCTGAATGGGATCAAACAGCAGGGAAAAAATGCACTGGTGCTCCATGAGATCTAGAGCACCGTATGACTCAGGATCCCAATCATAGGGAGCTGAATGCAAGTAGGTGCCCCTGCAGACATCTGAGCTCAACATTCATACGGGGCGGGGGGGGGCAAGGCCAAGGCCTGTGGTGTGCATGGTATCAGAACTGGGACCAGGGGCACAGCCCAATTTCCTGTTAAATGTGTGTAGTTTGTACATATGGATAACTTCTGAAAAGGACTAACTTTACACAGGCCCCAAAGACAGGACAAACTGCTGTAGCAGGAAAGGGTAGGGGCGTAGACACAGGTGGGTGGGTGGATGGGAAGAGCAGCTTGGAAAAGGGGAGCAAATTTCTGTCAATTTTGGTTCTCTCAGCTCAACACCTTATTCTTCCAGTCTCAGATTCAGTTCTCCACATTTCTGCACCAATTTGTGGTTTAACAGAAAATCCTGATGAAAATTCTCCAGCGTTTTAGTGCAAATTTCCCAATCAAGACATTTTTGTAGGCAGTTTTGACTAATGTACACATTTTTGAAAGCCGTTTCTTGTCATATAATGCATTTTTTTGCATGTTAGTTCCATCCATACATTCATTTTTATGCCCACTTTCCCCCAATATATGTATTTTTGTGAACTTTGGTTGGTTGGCAAACTGCATAGCAAAATGTGAATATGTGCTAATTTTGAAGGATGGCTGTGTTTCGATTCTCATATTGTTCTGGCAACTGCACCTTTGATAGATTTGGCTTGAAAGGTGAACTGAATTGAAATTCTTGCCCGTCCCTACCCACAGGCAAGATGACCTTGAGGTCACAGGAGACAGTGGGCTGTGAACAAGCACAGAAACTGGAAAATCCCAGCTTTCACTCCAAAGAACTAGCACTCATCACTGTATAGTCCCTAGGCTATGGCCTGGAGGTACATGAGGCTGCAGCTTCACTGAAGCTAAGGAAGTCTGGGTCTGATCAGTTCCTGGATGCGTGGCCACCAGGGAACCTAATTTAAACTGCCTTGCCTTCCAGGATGGAAGAAAGGTGGGATATAAATGTAAGCAAATTATGTTTTAAAACAACAACAACTTGGAACTGTGTGGTTAATATTAGAATGCTTGTAAATTGAACCAGTGCTTAGTGGGTAGCCCAACAATGCCTAGCATTGGTCCATCCCTCTCCTGTGGTTACTTTCTGCTGCTCACATAATCCCACTTGTCATTTAATCCCAGTCTCCATGGCCTTTTCTCATTCCATTCCTTCTGCTATACTGGAGGCAAATAAGAGGTGGTTTTAACCATCTTGCTCAGCTTTGGAGCTTCTCAGAGATATATGAGTGGCTGCTGCTGCTGCTGAAGTTGAAGACAGTGTTGTCCTACCTCAGGGGTGGTCAGATTGGTGCCCTCCATATGTTGCTAGACTCCAACTCCCATCATCCATGGTTTTGGCCCATGCTGGCTGAGGCTGATGAGAGTTGGAGTCCACCAACATGTTAAGGCCACCACATGGACTATCCCTGGCCTATGTAGATTCTGGTTTGATGCAAGACAATTCTCAAACCTTTCCCTGGTTTTCACTGCATTTTTTTTAAAAAAACTTCTCCCCTCAGTTTATTGTGAGTTATGTTATTTTTTATCCTGCCTTTCAACCCAGAAGAATCCCTAAGGAGGCTTACATATAATAATGCTCTACATTAACATTGGGGCTGCTTCTTCACCCTTTGGCCCATGGCACAGATCTGGGGGAGCATCTTCTCCCCTCCATCAGCACGAGGGATGGAAAGATCTGTCAGTTTCTTCTCATTTTTCTAATCTTAAATTCATTTCTCCACATTTCTGCAGGAATTTACTGGGGGGGAAATCCTCATGGAAATTCCCCAACATATTAGGGTGAATTTATCCTAATAAATACATTTTTGTAAGTAGTTTTGACTAATGTACACATTTTTGCAAGCCATTTCTCATCATATATTGCATTTTTTGCTTACTATTTTCACTCATATATTAATGTTTATGCACACTTTCCACTACTATATGCATTTTTGTAAACTTTGTTGGGTTAGCAAACTGCATTGAAAAATTTGAATAAGTGCGAATTTTGAAGGATGGCCTCGTTTTGGTTCTCATATTGTTTTGGAAGAGGCAAATTTGATAGATTCAGCTTGAAATGTGAACTGAATCAAAATTCTCACCCATCCCTAATCAGCAGCATCACCTTGGACTACATGCCATTTTGTTGTCCAAAGGCTGATAAATTGTACCCAGGGTGATTTGGAATTTTAAAATTTTATTATAAAAAAATTATATCCTCCCTTTCTACAGCAGGTATTCCATGTTTTTCCTTTGCTAGTGACCGATTGCCCCTGAGCCTTTTGTGAGTTTTGAGCTTATGCAATTGCTACAGTCCCCCAGGAAAAGGGCTTTTTAAAAAATCATGGGGGAAATGGAGGGGTCAATTGCTTGCTTTAGGTTTTAAAGTCTGGCTGGTGGAAAAATGATTTCAAATGTTTGGGGGGGGGAGAGAATTGGAGGAAAGGGAAACCACCAATTCATCCCCTTCATTTGGATTTAGCACAGGAGGAAAACAGAAGATCGTTGTCATAACCAGCCCTGTGCCTTTGGCAAGGATCTTTGCTCTGTGCTTAGGAGAGAATGTCAACTGGCATGTGCTCTGTCTTTTCTCTGGCTGTGCTCCTGCTCCTGTTCTGCCCTTCCACTGCCTTAAGGTCCCACTCTTTCCAAAAGAAGCCCCCCACTTGCTTTTTTCTCCCCCACAAGCCTGCCCTTTCCACGGCCGCCCCCAAAGTTCCATCCCACACTCCCAGGATCAGAGCTCCCGCTATGATTATTCTTTTCTGGCTGGACTTCTGTCCTTTTAAGTGCAACACAATGAGATACAAATTCAACAGGTGCAGCCATTTCCATGCTACCTCTGTTGAACTTTCCCAAATTTTGCAGCCGTTAAAGCAGGGGTGGCTAAGGGCCACATTCAACCTGGGTCAACCCTCCAGCCATGTGCCAGTGGTGGTTGTGGCCAAAAGTGTGTGACCATATACAGTCTTGCATGTATGCAGGCACCCACAGCACAGAGGTACACAATCCCGCCCTCCTACCCCCGCTGCTGGCCAGCTGAAGATGGGGGATATCTCTCCATCCCTACTCACCAGATTGATCACCTGAAGAGCAGGGAAGGGGCAGTAGCCCCACCCTCTCAGCTGTCGGGGATGCAGATCAGCCTCATCAGACAATTGGCATTGGATTTCTCGTGGGCCGATGGTGAAGCAGAAGAGGAAGGGCATGCGGGGCCAGCTCCAGAAGTGTTCTCAGATGAACCTGTGCCTCCCCCCCCCCAGTTTGAGGATGTGGCACTGTCCTCTGACTTGGAGGACTCCACTGCAGGAAGTCCTAGGAAGACCCAAGGGTTCCCCACTCCATCACAAGAGGAAATTATTGGAGAAGGCTGGGTGATGCTAACAATTAGGGCATTCCTGCTACTACTATTACACCATGACTATATAAGAGCTCAGTTTCAGCTTCTTCCTTGCTGGAGCAATTTCAGAGCTTCGTGTTTCCCAGAGCCCTGCCTGATCCTTGCCTTGCACCACAACGCACAAGGCAATGGATGATTAGAGCACTGGGCCAGGCAGAGTGATTCCTTTGGCCACCCCAGCACTGTGTCTACTCCCCCCCCCCAAAATGGTGGCATTTTGGGGGTCAGAAAGATTAGTTAGGGAGGTTGGATCAGGCCCTCAGGCCAGGGGATACCTACCCCTGTGTTAGAAGTACAAGAACTCTGATGGAAGAAAAGGTGGCATCCTGACCCTTGAGAGACCATCATGCCAATATCCAGAGAGGTTGCCTTGTTACTCATTTGCAGAGTCTTGTTGCATCTTAGAAGACTAACATTTCTTTATGGCCTAATAATATACATGCCGGCTGAAGGCCAGTGACCGGCAATACTGATGACAGGACCTGGAGACCGAAGGGGCATTTCCTGGGAGTACTTTGACTTTGTTATTGGGCATGGAGAGAGCAGGACTCTGGGGTTGCGTTGGACTTGTGATCTGCCTCTTCCAGGGCTTTGATGAAGTACAAAGAGAGAAGTATTGGTAGATCTGAGTCAGCACTTGCTGTTTTGCAGGTAGTGAAGTCCTGCGACGCAGTGGGAGGGAAGCTTCAGTCAGTGCCTTTTGCTCTCCTTTTAACACAGCCCTTTATTAGAAAAGGCCAGTGGGATCTACAACAAAATGTTACAGCAAGGAGTGTTCCCGTTCAAGATTCCAGGCACTTTGTTCAGTTTCTCCTCCCACCTGGCTACCCCCCTCTCCCAATAGTCAGTTAGCATTCCACGTCCACTCAGCATGTACAGACCTCATTGATCTGTTTTTAGGTCCCTCCTCATTGGTTTGTTTGGGGTTCTCCCCCTCTTAGATTTTTCTATCCCCTAAAGATTTTATGCTATTCTGTGAACTTCAGGACTTGTCCAGCCTGCTGATACCTCCATTATATCATGAGAACATAAGAGCCTGGTGGGCCAGGTCAGTGGCTCATCTAATCCAGCATCCTTTCCTCACAGTGGCCAACCAGATGCCTGTGGTCAGATTATTTGCTCATCTAACCCAGCACTATCTATGATCTGATTGGCAGTGACTGTCCTGTATTCCAGGTAGAGAGGGGTCTGTCCATTAGCAGCTACATGATCTCTTTTTTTAACTTGATATGCTAGGGGTTGAACCTTTTGCATGGAAAGCATGTGCTTTACTACTGAGCTATGCTTCCTCCCCTAAAGTGTTAAAGAGCCTTCAGGCTACAACTCAGAGGCACTGAGGGGAATTGTCAGGGTTCTCTAGCGGAGACCTTGTCATAGTTTAGGCCCTGCCAGGGGGGTTATGAATAAAAAAGCATTGCACCACACCCCCTGCAGCAACAGCTATTCATCCGTAAGCCCTGCCCATCCTCAGCAAGCCCCACCCACCCACAGCACAATAACATGACATCATACTGCATTGTGGGTGGAACTAGAGCAGGGTTGCCATGGTGTAGCCTCAACTTGTGAACTGTTGCCCCCCTAGCCTTAGTACTGGGCTCTGGTCCTTCTGAATGTGGAGAGTGAAGATCGGTTCAGTCTGCCACGATGCTGTTCTTGCTGTAGCACAGATTCCAAAATAACATGCACCACTTCTATCATAATGACACGAGGAGAGTGGATTTATGGCTGTCACAGGAATGTAAGCAGCTGGTAGCCTATAAAAGTCTCCAATCCCTCCCTCTCCCCCCTCTGGTAGATACCTTTTGGCATTTGAAATTGTTCCAGAGGAGCATACGGTGATGGAAATGAGGATAAATGCGGCTCCTTAATCTCTTGCCTTTCTCCAGTTGCCAATCTGAATCCAGCACTTTTCTCATTATAACTTAGCTGGCTTTTGACAGGCCACACTGACGTTAAGGCTTCTCTGTCTGCCAGCCACACAGTCACATCTTCCATATCAGGGCTGAGGGAGTTAAGAAAGGAACGAAATAAACCTGGGCAAATCTTTGCTGTGCCTTGCTTCACCTCCCAGCTGTCTGTGATGCTGAAATGGATGGGAGCTACTGTGATGTTCCTGCTTATAGTGTAAATATGGTAAGTGCTGTTTATATAGAAGACATATGGTAAGTGGAGTGAAAGAGGAGGGAGGAGTACATGAGCAGTAGAATGCTGGATGATTGGCTGAGCGTTTGAATGGCTGGGAGTATAAATGGAAGAATGACAGTTGAATCTGGGTGGATGTTAGTAGGGTGGAGAAGAAGGTGTTTGGTGGTGGAGGTCAGGAGTGTGGAGAAAGAGGGAGTTGGAGTTCTGATTATTTATTTATTTATTTATTTATTATTTCAATTTATATACCGCCCTTAGCAAAATAGCTCTCAGGGCGGTGAACAAACAAGATAAAATACAATATATCATAATAAAAATACAAAAACATATACAAACAACAACGAAAAGCACAGCAAAAACAAAATAAATACTACAAAAATTAAAAATACAGATTAAAAGATTAAAAAAGATTAAGAAGATTAAAATGCCTGGGAGCATAAAAAGGTCTTTACCTGGCGCCGAAAAGATGGAAGTGTAGGCGCCAGGCGTACCTCTTCGGGGAGGCTGTTCCACAACTCAGGGGCCACCACAGAAAAGGCCCTAGATCTCGTAACCACCCTCCGGGCTTCCCGATGGGTTGGTACCCGGAGGAGGGCCTTAGATTCTGAACGAAGTGAGCGGGTAGGTTCATAGCGAGAGAGGCGTTCCACAAGGTATTGAGGTCCCACGCCGTGTAAGGCTTTATAGGTCAAAACCAGCACCTTGAATCTCGCCCAGAAGCAAATAGGAAGCCAGTGCAGACGCGCCAGGACAGGTGTTATATGCGAAGACCGACTGGTCCTCGTCAATAATCTGGCAGCTGCGTTCTGCACCAGCTGAAGTTTCCGAACTGTCTTCAAGGGCAGCCCTACGTAGAGCGCATTACAGTAATCCAATCTTGAAGTTACCAGAGCGTGGACAACGGAGGCGAGGTCGTCCCTGTCCAGATAGGGGCGTAGTTGGGCTACAAGACGAAGATGGTAAAACGCATTCCGTGCCACCGAGGCCACTTGGGCCTCGAGAGACAAGGAAGAGTCGAGAAGAACCCCCAAACTACGTACCTGTTCTTTCAGGGGGAGTGTAACCCCATCCAGAACAGGGTAAGCATCCACCATCTGAGCAGGGAAGGCGTTCACCAACAATGTCTCGGTCTTGTCTGGATTGAGTCTCAGTTTATTAGCTCTCATCCAGTCCATTATCGCGGTCAGGCAACGGTTCAGCACATCAACAGACTCACCTGAGGAAGATGAAAAGGAGAAATAGAGCTGCGTGTCATCAGCGTACTGATGGCAACGCACTCCAAAACTCCTGATGACCGCACCCAGCGGCTGCATGTAGATGTTGAAAAGCATGGGGGACAAGACCGATCCTTGGGGGACTCCACAATGGAGAGTCCATGGTGTCGAGTGATGTTCCCCAAGCACTACCTTCTGGTGACGATCTGCGAAGTAGGAGCGGAACCACTGCCAAGCAGTGCCCCCGACACCCAACTCCGCAAGTCTCCCCAGGAGGATACCATGGTCGATGGTATCAAATGCCGCTGAGAGATCAAGGAGAATCAACAGAGTCACACTCCCCCTGTCCCTCTCCCGACAAAGGTCATCATACAGGGCGACCAAGGCTGTTTCGGTGCCAAAACCAGGCCTGAAACCGTATTGAAACGGATCTAGATAATCGGTTTCATCCAAGAGCGCCTGGAGTTGGCTGGCAACCACCCGCTCCAAAACCTTGCCCAAAAAAGGGACATTCGCCACCGGTCTATAGTTATTCAAATTATCTGGGTCCAAGGAGGGTTTCTTTAAAAGAGGTCTCACTACTGCCTCCTTGAGGCTACCAGGGACTACTCCCTCCCTCAAGGAGGCGTTAACCACTTCCTTGGCCCAACCGGTGGTCCCAGCCCTGCTAGCTTTCACTAGCCAAGATGGGCAAGGATCCAGAACAGACGTGGTTGCCCGAACCATTCCAAGCACCTTGTCCACTTCCTCGAGCTGCACCAACTGAAACTCATCCAATAAAGAAGGACAAGGCCATGCTCCGGACACTTCAATGGATTCATCTGTCACAACATCAGAGTCAAGGTCCCTGCGGATACATGCGATCTTATCTTGAAAGTGTCCAGCAATTTCGTTGCAGCGGGTCTCAGATGTTTCCATAGTATCGTGGGGGCCAGAGTGTAAGAGCCCTCGCACGACTTTAAAAATCTCCGCTGGGCGGCATAAAGATGATCTAATAGAGGCAGCAAAATAGAGCTTCTTTGCTGTCCTTACCGCTTTTGTATACAACTTATTGGTGGCACTTACCAAAGCATAGTTGTATCCACTGGGAGTTTTCCTCCATCTGCACTCCAGCCTCCTCCTCTCTTGTTTCATCGCTCTTAGCTCCGGAGTATACCACGGAGCTGTATGAGCTCTACACCGGAGGGGGCGCGCGGGAGCGATCGTGTCAATAGCCCGGGTCAGTTCCGTATTCCACAGTGCGACCAGGCCTCGACAGGAGCACCGGTCCTATCAGCCGGAAAATCTCCCAGAGCCCTCTGAAAACGTACGGGATCCATCCGGCTCTGGGAGCGGATCAACTTAATAGATCCTCCACCTTTGCAGAGGGAAAGAGCCGCTGTGAGTCTAAATCTCAACAAGCAGTGATCTGTCCATGACAATGGGGTAGATGAAAAACACCCCACCACCAGATCACCATCTCCATGTCCAGTGGCGAAGATCAGATCAAGAGTATGTCCCGACACATGCGTTGGGCCAGTAGAAAATTGAGACAGCCCCATTGTTGTCATGGAGGCAATGAAGTCCTGAGCTGCACCAGATAAGACAGCCTCGGCATGGACATTGAAATCCCCCAGTACCAAAAGTCTAGGGGATCTCAAGAGCACCTCCGAGACTATCTCTGTCAGCTCAGCTAAGGAAGCTGTTGGGCAGCAACACCAACAGTATTCCTAGTCTGTCTCCCTGGCCCAATACAAGGTGGAGACATTCCAGACCAGTCGCCGTCTGGACAGGGTGCTTGGTGAGAGGAAAAGAACTCCTATAGACCACAGCGACCCCCCCTCCCCGGCCCTCAGATCTACCACAGTGCTGAACCAAATACCCGGGTGGACAAAGCTGGGAAAGAGCAACTTCTCCCTGATCAGCCACCCAGGTCTCGGTTATACATGCCAGGTCGGCACCCTCCTCCAGGATTAAATCATGGACAAGTGAGGATTTATTATGTACCGACCTGGCATTCAAAAGCAGCACTTGGAGATCCGAGAGCTGGCTGATAGGACAACCAGCAATCCTGTGGGTATGAGGAGAACCGGAACAAGGCACAGACACAATTTGTCTGGGACGAGTTCCCCTTACCTGGCCTGTTCTCCTCCTAACACCATACCTCCCATTACCCGTCACTACGTTAATTGGGCCCCCCGAAAGCCCCCCCACGAAGGATGGAATCTTTTCTCCCAGGCACATGTTAAAAATACACAAATCTACATAGACAAACAAACATACAAAACATTCACCCCACATTTAACCCACACACACACCCCAACAAACAACATTAAAATTAGTTAATCCTCTTCAATCCTCTTGACTTAATAATAAGTCAAGTACAAAACAGGAATAGATGAAACCATACGCTTGTGAAACATTCTAAAACTAATCTTGTTATTTCTGATATTTAATAAATACTTATTTGGTTTACCAAAGGCCTGATCCTTGGCTGGGGGATATACATACCAGAAGGGAGAGCAAGGTAATTACCAAGGCTGAACAGAAACAGTATCTAATGGTAGCAGCGGTGAAGGGAGGAATAATAACAATTCAAGTATCCAGAGCAACCCAGAGTTGTATGCGTTATCTATAAAGATACAAGGGGGTTGGGAACAGCATAAGGACGCAGTCACAAAAGTAACCAGCTAGAGAGAGACTCAGGCAAAGTCTCTGGGAGTATTGGTTATAGGACGTGACTGGTGGTGCTGCCTAGCAGGGGGATCTAATGAGATCTGTGCTAGAGCGGAGTGAGAAACCATATAAAGGACGGTCCGGACTGGTGGTATCCCTGGTGGTGCCTAGTGAAAGGCAGTAGCCACAAGCAGGTGGGAACCTGACAGGGAGAACCAGGGGGAGGACGTCACAGCTACACACAATGGCTAAGCACGGATTCCAAGTTGATCATGTCCTCGACCTGATTGATTGGTGGTGATGGCAAAGTTTAATCAGTGTGGCTGCAACTGAAAGGCGGACTGTTTTGGCTGTGGCTATTTCAGTTCTGTTGTGTCACTTAGCTGGCTTTATAAATTATTTATTTGAAGATGGTGGTTGGTGGTGGTAGTAGTGAGAATGGCTATTTTGGTTCTGGTGTGTTTGTACAATAGGGCTGTGGGCACACTAGTCATTTCAAAAGCAGTGAGAATGGTTTTTCTGGCTACGTTTTGAAGTAACTCGCCTTCAGCTGGCTACACTTCCCTTCCCCACTTCTGCTGTCAGATCTTTCAGGACCGCCCACAGCAAAGCATTGGGCCAGTCACCGTCTCTGCTTGAGCCTGCAGCAAAGCGTTCCAATTGGCCACACCAAGAAGGCAAATGGGTTGATCTACAGATCAGTTGCAAAATCTGCCTGAAACTGAATTTTTTTGGGGGGGGGAAACCACCCACACTTGAGCCAGGTTTTAGAGTAAAAAGAGGCAAAATTTGAGTAGCGTTGTGTGTCCCCATTTTCAGAAAAGAGAGGTGGAGACACACTGGAACTGCACAACAGTAAGTGTATCTCTACCCAGAGACACAATTTCCTTGTTTCTAAAGTTAGCCTTCTAGTAATGAGCCGTTAACTTTTGTTAACTCAGTAGCTAACTGAGCTTGCACTTTCTCCCAGGAGGACGAGAGGTTTTTGCTGAGATTCTGATATTGTGCAGACTTTAAATTTTAATTGCTTCATTCATCAGTAGGCTAAAAGGTGATTGATCAGCCAAAATTCATCTTCAGTTGACAGCCACAATTACATGGTGTTAGTGCAGAGCTCCACTTTGTATTTCCCCATCCCAACATAACTATAGGGGGGAGGAACCATCTCTAACAGAGAATGGGGCTCCACTAGTGGTGGTGGTGGTGAGAAGGGTTCTCCATCATTCCTGTGCCCTAACATTTTCCCTTACAAATGCCCTCCTTGGCTGTTTTCCTCACCAACCCCAGTCAGCCCTATATCTGGCTGTCTTGTAGGAAAGAACTGGACAGTAGGGGAAGGGTTAATCACCTCCTCCCTACCACTGGCTCTTCCCTACAGCTGCCCCCCATCCCCTTGTTAGGGTTGGCAACCCTGTGCATGCCTCATAACATGTGGTTCTGCCCTGGATAATTTGTAGTTGTAGTTGACGCTTTTGAGAATGCGATGGGTATTTTTTATCAATCTTATTAATGTAAAACAGAAACAAAAGTGGAGGTGGGGAGTGATTTGTGGTTTTTCTTTGCTCATAACTGGATGCCCTTGAGACATGTGTGGTTTATGTGCCAGAAAAGATTTGAGCATATGAAACTGCTACCTCCTCCTACAAAAGCTTTTTTAAAAAAATGCCACAAGAGAAATTGGAGGCCTGTGCACCTTTTGAAAGAAACTATGTTTTACTAGCAAAAGAATTTGCTTTAGAAGGGATTTTATCCCTTATACTTCAGAGCCAAGCTGGAATCACTAGAGGCAGGCAATTGCTTTCTTGTGTTAGAAGCAATGATTATAGACAGGTCTGTTTATCCTTTGTGACTTTTGTATGCATAGGATTCTGGGCGCACATGCAAAACATCTGATTTGGAAATTGGATTCCTTGAGCTGACTGTATGCCAGTTTGCAGAGGTGTGAGAAAAATGTTTTTAATTCCTCAGCACTAGCCGGAAATTCTGATGAGCCAGCATGTGTCTATGTACTTAGATGTCCAGGATCCTATATATAAAATTTCCCAGACGTGCTGTTTTGTATTAATAAAGAAATTCTAGTAAGTGTTGCAGTAGACAATTGTAGCCATTTGGAACTTTTTCCTCATACAGACTCAAATGCATCACTTTGATTTCTCATCACTTCATTGCTCAAGTTTTGGACCTGGCCTGACTCTGGAGCAGAATGAGGTGCTAGAGACCTGAGGTGGCAGAATGGATTGTATAATTTCAGACAGTCCTTTCTACTGTCACATATTTTTGAGTGTGCCACTATACTTTAAAAGAAGCACACAAACCAACAAAACCTCCTTGCAAGCAGAAAACTAGCAGTGAAAGAAGACTGGACTGTGCTAGCTTTTTAGGGTTTTTTTAAAAAAAATCTGGAAGAGAATTAAGAAATGCCATCTCTCTTATCTACTGTCTGAAGGAATGCACAGTGCACACTTTCACCTCTGGTTTCTGACTTCTCATTCTGCTGCATTTGGAGGCAAGGGCTCAGTAAACAACAACTGAATGTGGGAACTGACTCCATTGTGTTTGCATGGGGAGGCTTGTTTGTTTGTTGAGGTGACATTAAGAAAGCTCCATATGTGCTGTAAGTTGCTTTGATGGTCCGTTCACATCAAATGATGATGGGATGTATTCAACAGAGCACTAAGGAGAGAATTTTGTCAGCGCAAGCATTTCTGATTCCCCAGCAGAACAATCTCCCCAGCAGCAGCTGCAGCAGCTGTTCTAGGGGTTCCCCTGACCCTCTAGAGCAGAACTGGGGGACACAGGGGGAGGAAGGGAGGAAGTCCCATTACACTAGCAGGAACCCTTGCACTGTCTTCCACCGGGGTGACGATTTCATTGAATATGGCCCTAGATTTTATTAACATTGTTTTTAGATTTTTAATGTCTAATGTATTTGTATGTCTGTTTTATACGTCGCCCAGAGTGGCTGGATAACCAGCCAGATGGGCGACTAATACATTAAATAAATAAACAAACAAATAAATAAATAAGTATGGGTAGAGATTTCTTGGTAGCATCCTGGAGAAGGATAGCCAGTTAGCTCCATTCACACTGACTTTTGCTGCAAACGTGGAGAATCAGACACCTTTTTCTAGAGCATTTATCCTGGAGAGGAAAAGGAGTGTGTTAGTTTTAATGCAGGGTGGGGAGCCTTTGTTCAGCCCGAGGGTCACATTCCCTTCTCAGCAACCTGCCATGGGCCAAGTAGCAGGGTGGGGGGCAGAGCCAGAGGCAAAAGTGGTTGGAGCAACAAATGTAAATGTTACCTTTGTACAGTAGGCCAGTTTCTACACATCCTCCCTCCTCCCTCTCTAGACTCCATCCAGGGAAGCAAGAGGCATGAACAGAATTCAAGGACACATTCCGGCCGGTCAGAAATGCTCAGGCTATGAAGCAGAGTCAGTGAGGGGTGTGGCCTGGGGAGAGGGGTGTGGCCTGGGGAGAGGGGTGTGGCCTGGGAAGAGTACAAAGGTCCAGAATGATAGGCCTGGAGGGTCTTGCCCTCATGGCTCAGGAGAGAGAACAAAGACAAAGATGTCTCCTCTCTCCTCGGACAGTCAAAGAAGAGGACAAAGGAAGGAGGGGCAGATAAGCTTCCCTGAACATATCAGTTTACAACAGAAGTTAGGCAGAGAAGAGCACAGGTAAAGGTAGGCAAGCCTAGCCAGCTGGAGGACCCTAACTCTATCTTTCTTCTGGAACACAAACAAAGAACCCAAATAGGAGTTGCTCTTGCCCCATTTCCAACAATTTGCACAACACTATGAGAACTGAGACACAGCCGTCCTTCAAAATACACACGTATCTGAATTTGGCGATGCAGTTCTCCAACCAAACAATGTTTACAAAAATGCATATATTAGGGGAAAGTGTGCACAAAAATGAATATATTAGTGAAAATAGCATACAAAAAATGCATTATGTTGGGAACACTGCTTGCAAAAATGTGCACATTAGTCAAAACTGCATACATAAATGTGTGTGTTAGGAGAAATTTGTGCTAAAATGCTGAAGAACTTTCAGGAGGAATTTTTCAAAGAAAAATTCACAAATTGCTGCAGGAATGCCAAGAACCAAATTTAAAGCTGGAAAAATGCAAAACTGGGAGAACCAAAATTGCAGACCTTCCCATCCCTGCTGCCATGTAGGATCTCCAGGAAGATGGCGATCATCACAAAATGTTGTTAGTTTTAGGATCTCTGAAAAAGCTCTGCTCCCTGTGTCTGTTTTGAGCCTGCCTCAAAACTGAAAGTCAATTCTCCTTGTCACAAAGACTTCCTGCCTCCTCTTCCTGGCTAAAAGGGGTGAGGGGATGAGGATAAGCCACCTCCAGCTATCACCTCTGCTTTCTTGGGCCACCTGAGTTGCCATAGCAATATATTGCCTCTGATTTACCTACCAATGGAGTAGGCCAGGCTATACCTGGACATCACCAAATGGTCAATATAGGAATCAAATTGATTATATAATTGGTGGCAGAAGAGGGAGAAGTTCCATACTTTCTGCGAAAAAAAGACCAGGAGCAGACTGCGGTACAGATTATGAACTGGTCATATCAAAAATCAGAGTAAAGCTAAAGAAGAACAGCAAAGCAACCATAATGCCAAAATACAATTTAAATAACATCCCAGAAGATTATAAAGATCAAATAAGGAACAGATTTGAAGCTTTAAACTTAGTTGACAGAGAACCAGAAGAACGATGGATTGAAACCAGATATATTATCAGGGAAGAATGAAAAAGTCAAAATCTGTAGTTAAAAAGAAAGATCTCAATGGATGACTGATGAAACTCTTAAAATGGTTAAAGAGAGAAGGAAAGTAAAAGCAAAAGGAGACAGAAACATGGTTAGAACCCTAAATTATTATTATTATTATTTATTACATTTGTATACCGCCCCATAGCCGAAGCTCTCTGGGCGGTTTACAACAATTAAAAACATTAAAAACAAATATACGCATTTAAAAACACTTAAAAAAAACAATTTAAAAATACATCCTAAAATGCCTGGAAGAAGAGAAGACGTGATACAAACAAATCACAATGCATGCTCAATAAACAGCGAGAATTATATAACCTCTCCACAAACTTTGTGCAAACAAATAATGGTGAATGCTCAAACAACAGCTTGTCTGGAAGTGATGAGGTTTTGACTGCATGCAATGATACAGTGACTAGTACGTAGGGACAAGGAGAACTATTACAATATTGTATAGAAAAAGAAGAGGACAACAAAAAGGGTAGAACAAGAGCCCTATTCCAAAAGATTAGACAAATGAAAGGGAAATTTAAACCAAGAGTAGGGATGTTGAATAATCAACAGGGGAACACACTGACTGACCAAGATAAAATAAAAGGAAGATGGAAGCAATACACTGAAGAACTCTATAAAAGAGATGCCCGGATGACAGATTCATTCATGGAGGAACCGCATGATGAAGAACCAGAAAATGTAGAATGTGAGGTGAAAGCTGCTCTTAAAATACTTGGAAAATACCAAATCACCAGAAATAGATGGCATACCAATAGATATTATGACATTATGCAAATCAATGGTGAGGTCGCCCTTATAATACTGTCCAAGTTCTGGTTGCTTCATCTCAAAAATAATCTTGTAGAACTGGAAAATGTGCAAAGAGGGGGGCAACCAACACTGAAGTTTGCCATTTTCTATGGCAGCTGCCATTTTTTCTCCACAATGCCCTGGAACAAAAGAATGGTGTGGAGAAAGTGAGTAAGGAGAAGTCCCTCCCTTTCTCTCTCTCTCTTGTAATTCTAGAATCCAGGGTCATCCAATGAAGCTGAATATTGGAAGATCCAGGACAGACGATATGAAGCACTTCTTCAGATAGCACATTGTTAAAATTATGGAATTTGCTGCTGCAAGATGAGGTGATGGCCACTGACTCAGAAAGCGGCAAAAGAGAATTTGACAAATTCACGGAGAATAAGGCTGAACGTCAAGAAGACTAAAGTAATGACAACAGAAGATTTATGTAACTTTAAAGTTGACAATGAGGACATTGAACTTGTCAAGGATTATCAATACCTTGGCACAGTCATTAACCAAAATGGAGACAATAGTCAAGAAATCAGTGGAAAGCTAGGACTGGGGAGGGCAGCTGTGAGAGAACTAGAAAAGGTCCTCAAATGCAAAGTTGTATCACTGAACACTAAAGGATCATTCAGACCATGGTATTCCCGATCTCTATGTATGGATGTAAAGGTGGATAAGAAAAAAATCAACTCATTTGAAATGTGCTGTTGGAGGAGAGTTTTGCGGATACCATGGACCGCGAAAAAGACAAATAATTGGATGTTAGAACAAATTAAATCAGAACTATCACTAGAAGCTAAAATGATGAAACTGAGGTTATCATACTGTGGAGACATCATGAGAAGACATGATTCACTAGAAAAGACAATAATTCTGGGAAAACAGAAGGGAGTAGAAAAAGAGGAAGGCCAAACAAGAGATAGATTGATTCCATAAAGGAAGCCACAGGCCTGAACTTACAATAACTGAACAGGGTGGTTTACAACAAATGCTCTTGGAGGTCGCTGATTCATAGGGTTGCCATAAGGCGTAATCGATTTGAAAGCACATAACACACACACACCTGATCACCTTGTTTGAAAACTTTAACAGTCTTGTCTTAGAAATTTCTTAGAATCATAGAGTCACTGAGTGGGAAGGTACCCCAGAGGACATCTATTCCACCTCCAACTTACAACAATACTTTTATCCCATATAGG
This sequence comes from Rhineura floridana, assembly GCF_030035675.1. Classification (NCBI taxonomy): domain Eukaryota; kingdom Metazoa; phylum Chordata; class Lepidosauria; order Squamata; family Rhineuridae; genus Rhineura; species Rhineura floridana. The sequence goes on along the minus strand of NC_084482.1, from coordinate 13,153,929 downwards.
ATCTGAAGGTGGTGCATGTGGATATGTGTCTCCCTATGCTCACAACAAACCTACAAGGTTGGCTGGGCTGAGAAAAAGGGATTGATGCCAGGGGTGCCCAATTGAGCTTCATGGCTGAGTTGGGATTTGAACCTGGGTCTCCCTGGTCAAAGAATACTCCAGCTTTGACACCATCCTGGACCTTGCTGGTCCATTTCTAAGAAATTTGAGCTTTTTTTTGCCACATCCACCATAACTGACCAGTACCAACACTGAAAAGCAAGGAACAGAAGCCCTACATCTGCACTTGCACATCTTATAGTTTCAAAGAGAGGCCTGGAGAGTGGAGGTGGGAAAGTGGGCAGAGAAAAGTTTTAACTGTAATTTACAGCACAAGCTATATTTCCTGTCTCTGCCAATGTACGCTGCCAGTTTTTGACAAATGTCCCTTCTGCCGAGTGACCGTGCTCCTGCAGTGAAATCAACATTCGGCATTAGCATATGTGAAAGGAAATGTCCCTAAAAGGACATTTTTTAAAAAATTGGCTTTGTTTTGCAGCAAAAATTTGCATAGAGAAAAGGGCTGCAGTGGAGATGGGCCAGCATGGAATTCCTAAGAGTAATACTTTCTTGCAAGACTGTTTGCAGGAGGGGTTGGAAAACCCCCTTCATGCATTAATAAATGCCCCAGAGCCATGCTGCCCACAAATTGCACATTTGGTAACCAGATTGACTGTTATCTAATGGAGCCTTACCTGCATACCTCCCCTGCACATGGGATGCTTTTTGACTAAATAATATTGTAAAAAATGCTGTAAATGGCACTGAATACCAGTGGTGGATAGGGGTGGCCAGTGAGCCCTATCTCTATGTCTTTAATATGTGAGGGATGTATCGGAATCCTTCACACCGAGTAGTAGTGCTGTGTACAGAACCCCAATTCAATTTGGGACTCGATCTGGTGCTTTAGAGCAGCTCTGCTGTAGGCCCCAAACCAAATCAGGAGTCTTGCATAGTGTTCAATTAAGGTTTTAAAACTTTATAATAACTTTTGCTCTGAAAAAAGTCCTGGAGCTGCACTCTCCTCTGTTTCTCTTGCACTACTCCGCTGCTCATGCCAGTGTTGCAGCTAAGGATACTGGGAAGCCCTTGGTTCAAATCTTAACTCAGCCCTAAACCTCTGAGATGACCTTAGCGAAGTTCTCTGTGTCCTTGGGGAAACTGCCATATAAATGTGAAGCATTATACTTAAAAAAACTGTAAATTTAAGCAAAGGTAAAACTTACCTGCAATATAGCTGAGCTGTCTGCATTCAAGGCCAAGTAATCTTAGTACTGTTGCAATTCAGAATCAGTTTACCACCAACAGCAAACACCACAAGTTCATTATGCACATGCAGAGCCATGGATGATGAAGCAGGTGAGAACTTACTTATGCGAATGAGGGGGTTGTACAGATGTAAAGGCCGCAGATAGATTGGGGAAGGTCCATCGCTCAGCGTCAGAGCATCTGCCTTGCATGCAGAAGGTCCCTGGTTCAATCCCAGCCATCTCCAGGTAAGGCTGGGAGAGACCCGCCAGAAATCCTGGAGAGGCTCTGCCAGTCAGTGTAGACCAGGATTGGGGAACCTCAGTCCTGGGGGCAAATGTGACCCTCCAAGTGTCTCTGTATGGCCCGCGGAACCCTCTCCATGGCACACCTCTCACTGACCCTCCTTTGGATCCTCCTGGAGTGATTTTGCCTGGCTGAAATGTGTCCATAAACTACAGTACAAAGGTAAAGTTTACATTCATTGCTCTGCCCACTTTTCCTTTTGGCTACGCCCAGTACTGACACGTGCCCCCCAGAAGATTGCCCAGAAGGGAGTGTGGCCCTTGAGGTGAAAAAGTTTCCCCATTTGTAGGCAGTCCTGAGCTAGATGGACCAATGGGTCTGACTCAGTTTAAGGCAGTTTTCTATGCTCTCAAATGCAATTGCTTTGCAGTGGAGGTGGCTCACGCCCCTTCAACACACCACATTCCAGAGTAATCATCATGATGATGGATCAGGTATGCATGCGTCAGTCCATGGAAGATAATGCAATCAGTGCTCAGGAGATTTATACGTTATACAATTGAATTGCCTGAAGTAATTTTCATCTTCTTCAGGCACCTTTGAGGAGAGGTGAGGATTCAGATCTGATTGTGGTTTGTGTGTGTGTGTGTGTGTGTGTGTGAGAGAGAGAGAGAGAGAGAGAGAGAGAGAGACAGTGACTTCCCTGTGTGCCATAGCCCCAGTCCCAATCAGGGATGGGGAATCTGTCAGTTTTGGTTTCTCTTGGCTTAATCATTTTTTGCCTCCAGTTCTCCACATGCAGTTTGCTGTTATTATTTTGTCAAGCCCTCATTAAAATTCATTTGCATTTTAGTGCCAATTTCTCCTAATATACACAGGTGTATGTGGATGCAAACCAATTTTCTCTTTCAGAATACATTTTTGATATTATTTTCACCGATATACACAGTTTTATGTATGCTTTACCCCAGTATATCCATTTTTGTTCACGTGCCTTGGCTAGAAAACTGCACTGCAAAATTTGGAGAAGTGTGACTTTTGAAGAATGGCTGTGTTTCGGTTCATGTATTGTTTTGGAAAATATGGATTAGGTAGATTTGTCTTTAAATGTGAACTGAATTGAACATCCCTCCCCTCCTTTCCCAGTTGACCCTCTCTGCAACTAGAACAAGAAAGTTACTTTGGGAGATCCTGTGATGGATCTCCCATGTAACAGCTCCTTAGGCCCTAAAGGAAAAGTGTATATGGGGAGGACAGGAGGAGAAGACAGGGGCCACATCTGCACCTTACATTTAAAACACTATAATGCCGCTTTGACTGTCATGTCTTCCCCCAAAGAATCCTGGGAACTGTAGTTTGTTAAGGGTGCTAAGAGTTGTTAGGAGACCCCTCTATTCCTGTCATGGAGCTACAATTCCCAGAGTTCCCTGGGAAGAGGGATTGATTGTTAAACCTCTCTGGGAATTGTAGCTCTGTGAAGGGGTCTCATAAGAACTCTCAGCACCTTTAACAAACTACACTTCCCAGGATTCTTTTGGGGGGAAGCCATGACTATTAAAATGGTGTCATGGTGCTTTAAGTGTAAAGTGCGGATGTGACCAAGGAGTGACAAAAAGAGTAGCAGGTGGGGCAGTCCATTCAGTGGAGACCGTAAGAGCCAAAATATGTGGGAGCTGGGCATACCATGACCCAGAGGGCCCTTTTTCTGTTGCGAAGTGGTTTGCAGCAGAAAAAGACCGAGAAGGGGGAAGGAATGATGAACCCTTCCCCTGCCAGCAACCTGCCCCTGAAACTGACTCCTCACAAGGTTACAACTGGGGTAGCCAATGTGGTGCCCCTCCAGATGCAAGTGAACTACAACTTCCATCATCTCTGATCATTGACCATGCTGGCAGGGGCTGTTTGGAGAAAGAGTCCAACAACATCAGGAAGACATCGGCAAGAATATTTCCTTGAAGGGGGGAGGGGGTTAAACACTGAAAGGGCGGAACAGGCTAATTTCTTTCCAAAAAGAAAACAGATGAATAATGCCTGTACATTTTGCCTTATTTTTTATGTTCTACAAATGCTAGAAACTTTTTCTCTCTTTTTTTTAGTTGAAAGCTGGAGGTCTAGAGATTATGGTGCATTTGGGGGGGTGCAATGCCCCCCCTGGATGCCCATATAGGAAGGAATCCCATCTAATATGTTGGAGGGGGTAAAAGCAGCTTGATTGGTTGTTTCAGGGGTAAGCTACTGGCAAGAGAAAGGTTAAGCATGTGCACGCGCACACATACAGACTGTAGCTCAGTGGTAGAGCATCTGTTTTGCATGCAGAAGGTCCCAGATGCAATTCCTGGCACCTCTAGTTAGGGTTAGGGATGTTCCCTTTCTTAATCCCTGGAGAGCCACTGCCAGTCAATGTGGACAGTACTGAGCTAGATGGACCAATGGTCTAACTTGGCACAAGGCAGCATCCTTTCCTTGTCAGTCCTCCCCAGGGTCCTTTGCAATGGAGAAGAGGCTGTTGTGCTAGCATGTCACATGGCTGCAATGTAATGTGTGATATAGCCCCAGGTAAGCAAACTGCCTAGTGTTGTTCAGGCCTTTTCTGCAAAAGTAGACGAGAGGGAAGAAGACTTCAGAAGCTGGCATTACTACCAAACAGGACTTCACAATGGCAAGCAATGGGAAGGGTGCAATAGGCACACTTTGGTAGCAAAAGGGACGATCTCCATGTAAAGCTGGGGGTGTGAACAAGGTAATGAGAGAGCATGCAGCAGAAGCAAGAAAAATGCAGATGTTTTTGGAAATGATTGCATGCAGTGGTGCTGAGTCTGTAGCAAGTTTGGGAGGGGGGTTGCAGATGCAGAAAAGTCTCCAAAGTTTTAAGCTGCTTTCTTGTGTGGGTGTCTGTGATTTAAATGGTGTAACTTCATTCTCAGGTCAGTGCTTTTCATTTTCCTTTTATCTTCACAAATACAGAAGCACAGGTGAAAGGAAAAAGAAAAAGCCTCATTTGCAAACACACACAACTACTTAAAACCTATTATTTGCCCAACCTACGACAATACCCCAACAGCAAACAATACATTAACAGCCACTCAGGTTTGTTTTCCTCCCAATAAACAATTTATTTTTCATGACCAAATCGGAAAAAGAGAGAAATATATGCCTTTCAAGGTTCAAAGTCAATTTTCTTATTTTCACACTTATGAAATATTTATTAAGCCAAGGAAAAAAATTCTACTGTAATCTCAAGGACTATGTTGGTTTGGCTATTTAAAGTTCCAAGTTTTTAAAATGTAGTTCTACAAATACGGACCCACAAGGGAGGGTGCAACTTTGGCTCGGTTGGTCTGCACCTACTATCATTTTGTTTTATTACAATGCACCCCCTTTTCTAAAACAAAAAACTATAAAGGGAATATATCCATTCCTAAAAATTCCTGAGAGCTACTTGCTATGGGCGGTATATAAATGCAACAAAATAAATAAATAAATAAATAAATAAATAAAATAAATATAAAAATATGACCTATAGATCAAACACTTAAGTGGAGAAGGAAGAGGTAGGACAGGATAAATAGGAGGAATTTTTTCCTGCTTTTATCCCCCTCCAGTTCTGTTATGATCCTCTATTTTTAAAGTTGACTTGACCCAGACAACCCTTCAAATAGAATGTACATTAGAAAAGATTCTTCTCTTGTCAGAGGACTCTCCTTTGTAAAACAGGTCGCATGGCCACTCTAAGTTGCATGATCTCAAAGTTTGATGCACCATTCTCCTAAATGGGAAGTCTCCTTTCTTTTCTAATATTTTGCATAATTTAATATTTCACCATTTCATCTTTTTCCTGTATTTATTTTGACTGCTGCCCCCGCCTGCCTTTCTGTTACCATTGCTGCCCTGGGCTCCTACTGGGAGGAAAGACAGGGTATAAATCAAATAAATAAAATATGTCCGCTAATAATGATTGCTGCAATGAATGCATTTTTCTCTGTGTTATTTATTTCTAAAAAATAATTATATACCACTATTCATGAAAAATCAATTTTTCTGTTCCTGAAAATAATAATATTGTTAACAATGTTTTCCTTTATGGAAGGAAAGGAAAGAACCTTTCTCTTTGCCCAGTGCCTGCCCATCCAGTTCCCCTCCTTCCCCCTCTCCTCCTCCTGAATGGTATTGGAACCTTCCCCCCAGCTTTGGGAGAAAGCATTGGCAAAGCAAAGACACTTTCGTCAGTTCATTTTTAGCAAAACACACAGGCTGATCAGTTTCACCTTAACAAATCAAATACTCAGGCTTGTCAGTTTCAAGTTAGCAAAGCAAAAAACAAGCTGGTCAGTTTCACCTTAGCAAAGCAAAGTTTGATGTTGGTTTTTTAAATAAAAAATCCAGTGTTGGGAAAAGCAGGGGAAACTCGCAACATTGAGGATTGGACTATCAGGAAGTTCGGTGCCAAATTCTATTTTGGTGAAATTCTCACCCTTCCCTAAATAACAAAGTGTAACTGGTATAATTGCCTCCTTGACATGAGGCACATGCCTAAAAGTTTTGTTCTGCTGTTTTATTTTTGTTACTGGTTCTCGGTACTGATATTGTTGCAAATAATTGTTGTCTTTCTTTGTAATGAATGGAGGTGAAACAGCAAATGCAATAAAAATGTTTACAAAAATAAAAAAGCATGCACACACGAAAAGTATCTCTTCCTTTTGTTACCAACCCTTTCAGCTCTGCTAATAAATATATTCCAGAATCTGATGGAAGATTGATTTTTTTTTTTAAAAAAGCTGTTCTAATTAATATTGAAATACCCTTAGCTATAGAACAATTCCACAAGCAAAGCAAAGTGAAAGCAACACCATTGCCTTCCTGATTACATTTCCAATGCTGATCTGAATGATTACTATAAAAGGTGAAGGGAAACGTGTCCAGTGTTGTTTTGCCTTTATGAAAAGGGATCTTGACACCACTTAGTCAAAGCTGAGCAAGTTTGATTCCATGATTTCAATGCGAGAGTGCAGATGCTTAAGTGAGTTTCTCAGTGAAATCAGTGGAACTTACAGCTGGGACTTTTGTGGTTCTGGTTTCAGGATTTGCCTTAGTGTTGAGGGTTTGGAGTGTTCAGTAGTTTTAGATGGATTGGGGTGTCTAAGATGAAAGGTAAGAAAATTAGGCTCAGTTCAGATATACCTGGATCTAGCTTTGCCAGTGCTTGGGGGATCAGATTTGGGCACCGGGGTTGGTGACTATTGTTAACCCAGCTACAAACAAAACCAGACACACTCGTAAGCTCACTTAGTAGAGTGTAGTCAAGATTCTCAGTCTGAATTGATAAGCATGCCTGGTTTGATTTTAACCCAGGTTAGGGATGGGAATATACATTAACACTAAAACTAAATAGAGTGGTGGAGTATGTATGCAAGGAAGAAGAGGGAGCAGAAGGTGTGCCCCATCCCACAACCCAGTCCCTAAACCTGAGGTTGAGTATTAAGTCTGAAACAGGTTTGGGAAGATTGGTTGAGGTGTAGCACCCAAAAAGATCACAGATCTTCACGCCTGACTATCTGAGTAATAAGTTTGTACATGAAGTACATATAGATATTTTGGCGGTATGCAGCTAAATAGTTGTGCTAGTGCAAGGATTACTGCTGGTGCAATGGGATTTCCCCCCTTTTCCTTCCCTGAACACACCCCGCACCATCCCCAGATATGCTCAGTTGGGGGAAACTCCAGATCAGATTTAGAGGGTACATGGGGAGGGTGGAGGAGCAGATAACACTCCATTGCACAGAGAAATCCTTGCGCTAACGAAACATTCACCTGAGTTCTATGTTGAACACTAACCTTAATTCTTGTTTAATTCTGCTCCGCTGTCTCTTCAGTTGAGGGTGGGATTTTTATCTGGTTCGTACCTCAAAGTGGATCCAAATAAATGGGAATTTCTGCACCTCCTCTCTGCACTTTTTGTAGCACTTTATACAGCTTTGCCATTTCTGCTCACAGATTTCTGAGTGCAATTTCCACAATCATGCAGTGGTGCAGTTAGGTAATTTTAGTCTCTGAACCTAATAGTCTTATGCTATTTCTATAGTAATGAGTAATTACTTCCACTTCAAAATGTGATAAGCTACCCCTGCTGCATTTGGGGGCCCTCCTGCTTATCTGCTGTCTCAAAGGCCTGCCCTGAGTGCACCACTACACCCAAGAGGGCTAGAAACTTGTTCTTTTTTTTTAAGGAACAAATTATAAGATTTGCAGGACATCTCACTGTGCTCAAGATAGCGTACTTTGATTTTGAGTGTCAAGGCCACGGGCACATATTACACACACACAGCTTGGAGCGCAGACTCTTCAGCTGGCATGCGGTACAACTCAAATTTGGCTGGATCTATTGAGAGGTTATGGGAAGACTGTGGCTAAGTGTTGGCATGGTATCACTTGCTGATGATTGCTAATGTACTGCCTCTAAATGATGGGCAGGCTGAAATACCACATCCAGAAGGAGACAAGATTAGGTGGCTAACAAGCATCTGCCCTAGTTTGGATTCTCTGTCCATCCTCCGTGTTCCAACCCTCTGTGAAGGGCTGCTCCTTCTGCTCTGTTTCCCAAGAGGCTTTCTCAGTTTTCTTGCATGAAGGGATTGGTGGAAAGGAGGAACTCCACAGAGTATTGGCCATTTCTTGTTTGTATGAGAGAAGTGCTCTGTGGGACTCTCTCTCCTGCCCCTTCCCTCCAGTTTCTTAGCAGACATCTCTTTAAGAAACTGAAATGGAATGGGCAGGGGAGGGAGAGAAGACAGACAAATGGGTGATGAAGCTTCATGACATAACAGAAGAGGACAGAATAGGTCATGCCACAACTCATTATGTGCATTTGGCATGCCCCAGGGCAAGCCAGTACTAAAAATAGTGTCTGCTGCTCCTTTTTTAGTTGGGAAAGGAGTCCAGTGATTTTAGAAACGTGTTCTGTTTGTGTGGGTTGGGAAGAGGGAGGTGGCCTTGTAGGCACCACCTCACTCTGGAAGAAGGGAAAGAGGCCAGCAGTGCAGACTTTGGATGAAGCCACTGTGACAGGCCCTCCTCTCGTAGCCTATAACCCCAGGGCATCCCATACCCTTCAAGCACTTGGGCAGAGATAGGGCACTTTAATGATCAAGCTGCACTGGGCCCGAGGATTTTTTCCTCCTTGTCTTCATCAAACATTTTTTATTCTGCAAAAATCCCAATTCTTTGTGTGTGAGTATCTCTCTAGCTACTTACATCAGTTCCCAACATTCTGTCCTCCTCTCCTAACACTCTATCACACTCTCACGTGACCAAGAAACAGAAACCAGGGCAGACGCATGCCAGACAAGAAGCAGACTTGATTCTTAGAAGCTGATTTCAGCAGTGGCTGGAAACTTGGAACAGTCTCCCCAGTAGGGATGGGGGAGAATTTTAATATAGTTCTCATTTCAAGCCGCATCTATCAAATTCATATTTTCCAAAACAATATGAGAACCAAAACACAGCCGCCCTTCAAAATTCTCACGCAACCGAATTTTGCATTGCAGTTCGTCAACCAGCCAATGTTTACAAAAATGCATCTACTAGGGGAGAATGTACATAAAATGAATATATTGGGGAAAATAACATACACAAATGCATTACATTAGGATAAATTGTTTGTAAAAATGTGTACATTAATTAAAAATGCTGCCCTGGTCTCCTACTGGGAGGAAGGGTGGGTTATAAATTTAATAAATAAATAAAACTGCAAACAAGAATGTGTTTATTAGGAGAAAAGGGCAGTAAAATACTGAATAACTTGCATGAGGATTTTTTAAAAAAATGGCTGCAGAAATGTGAAGAACTCAATTTCAGATTGGAAAAATGAGAACCAGAGAAAACATCAACAGACAGGTCCTTCCATCACTACTCCCCACCTCAGCAGTGCATCTTTTTACTGGCCCAGTTTGTGTGTCATGGTATGCTGTAGTGAATGGTTTACTGTGAGCAGCCTATCTGGGCTGTTTTGCTCAAACCGCATTCTCCCTGGCTTAGCATTGCACTATATTAACAGAGGAATCCAATCAGGACAAAAGAGACTTCTGGTGTCTATATACCAACGCACGGAGCTTGGGAAACAAGCAAGGGGAGCTTGAAGTCTTTGTGCATCAAGGCAAATATGACATCATAGGGATAACAGAAACTTGGTGGGATGACTCCCATGATTGGAATATAGCCATTCAAGGATATAAACTCTACAGAAAGAATAGAAGCAACAGAAAAGGAGGGGGAGTAGGGTTATACGTCAAAGACAAATACACCTCTATGGAAATCCAAGAGAGCGAACAAAGAGGTCCGGTAGAGACCATTTGGGTAAAAATAAATGGAGAAACAAATAAAACCAACATGGTAGTAGGTGTCTACTACAGACCCCCTGGCCAAGAAGAGGTGGTAGACGAGGCCTTTCTCAAACAAATCTCTGAAATCTCAAGGAGGCAAGAAGTAGTAGTGATGGGGGACTTCAACTACCCGGATATCTGCTGGGAGACAAACTCTGTGAAGCACAAAGCCTCCAACAAATTCCTGATGGGCCTTGCTGATAATTTCCTCTTTCAAAAAGTAGAAGAAGGAACAAGGGGATCGGCAATCCTGGACCTGATCTTAACTAACACGGACGACTTGGTCATGGGAATTAAAGCGGTCGGTACCTTGGGGGAAAGTGACCACGTAATGCTGGAATTCGGGATTCTGGGGAAAGCCAAAGAAGAATATAGTCAAACATGGACCTTGGATTTCAGGAAAGCCGATTTTAGCAAGCTCAGGGAAATGATGGGTAGGATGGCTAGATAGACTAAAGAAAAAAGGAGCCCAAGAAGCATGGGAGTTCATGAAGAACGTATTACAAAAAGCGCAATCGCAAACAATTCCAAAGAGGAAGAAAAATGGAAGACATTGGAAAAAGCCAATGTGGCTACACGGAAGACTGGTGGAGGAGGTAAAAGTAAAAAAGAGCATGTATAAAGAATGGAAGGAAGGACGCATCACCAAGGAAGAGTACCGACGAGCGGCTCGGGCTTGCAGGAATAGCGTAAGGAAAGCTAAAACCCAGAATGAGCTGAGGCTGGCGAGGGAAGCGAGGAGCAACAAAAAGGGTTTTTTCAGATATGTTCGAAGCAAGAGAAAGACCAAGGAAACGGTGGGACTGCTGCTCAATGAGGATGGCAAAATGTTGACAGATAACGAGGAAAAAGCAGAACTGCTCAACGCCTATTTTGCCTCCGTTTTCTCCCAAAAAGGGAACAGTGTGCAACCTTGCATCAGTAGCAATCTCAGTAAGGGGTCGGGATTGCAGTTCGAGATTGATAAGGAGATAGTCAGGAAATACCTAGTTAACCTAAATGAGTTCAAATCTCCAGGGCCTGATGAACTGCATCCCAGAGTATTGAAGGAACTTGCGGATCTACTCTCAGAACCTCTTGCCATCATCTTTGAGAAATCATGGAGAATGGGAGAGGTGCCGGAGGATTGGAGACGGGCAAACGTCGTCCCGCTCTTTAAAAAGGGTAAAAAAAGATACTCTTCAACATTTTTATCAATGACTTAGATGATGGAGTGGAGGGAAGCCTTATGAAGTTTGCGGATGATACGAAACTGGGAGGGATAGCTAACACAATGGAAGACAGGAATAAAATCCAAAGGGACCTGGATAGACTAGAAAATTGGGCTGAAATTAATAAAATGACATTCAATAAAGACAAATGCAAGATTCTGCATTTAGGCCACAAAAACAAAATGCACGGTACAGGATGGGAAATACCCGGCTTAGCAGTAGTGCATGTGAGAAGGACCTTGGAATTGTAGTGGATCGCAAGTTGAACATGACCCAGCAGTGTGATGCTGCGGCAAAAAAGGCAAACACGGTTTTGGGCTGCATAAACAGAGCTATAGTTTCCAGGTCGAGGGAAGTAATAGTCCCACTATATTCTGCATTGGTCAGGCCTCATCTGGAATACTGCATTCAGTTCTGGGCGCCTCATTTTAAGAAAGATATAGACAAGTTAGAGCGGGTTCAGAAGAGGGCGACGAGGATGATAGCCGGTATGGAGAACAAGTCTTATGAGGAAAGGTTGAAGGAACTTGGCATGTTCAATCTGGTGAAGAGAAGGCTGAGGGGTGACATGATTGCACTCTTTAAGTACCTGAAGGGCTGTCACATAGAGGAGGGTACAGATTTGTTCTCTGCTGCCCCAGAGGGTAGGACTAGGTCTAATGGTTTTAAGTTGCAGGAGCGTAGATTCAGATTGGACATTAGAAGGAACTTCTTGACAGTAAGGGCAGTTCGGCAATGGAACCGACTGCCTAGGGAGGTGGTGGGATCCCCTTCGCTGGATGTCTTCAAGCAGAGGTTGGACAGCTATCTGCGGGAGATGCTCTAGCTGTGGATTTCCTGCTGTGAGCAGGGGGTTGGACTGGATGACCTACAAGGCCCCTTCCAACTCTATGATTCTATGATTCTGTAACCCAGGATCATAGCTTGTTTTGCTCCAACAAACCACAATCAGTAAGCCAAGAAGAAACCACAAGAAGACTGTGGTTTGTTGGGAGCAAAACAAATCATGGTCCCTGGTTGGGACAGCAAGCCAGAGATTATGGTTTGTTTTGCTCCCAGTGTGAGCAGGGAGGAGAGGAGCAAAGCAAGCCCAATTCATTCAAGTATGGAAGCCATTGTTTATGGGTTACTGTGATGTGCAAACATGGCCATTGCCTCCCATATAAATGATTGTTTCTATTCATTTCTATGGAGTAATGGAAAACACTGTACTTGGGCTCAGTGCTATAATGAGGGCAAAATCTACCCTCTGCCTGACTGGAAGTGGCCCACCCCGCCCACCCACCACAACAGAGATCCTAAAGGGAGATGCACACAAGCCCTCTAGGATAGTGTTCCTCAATCTTGGATCCCTAGATGTTGTTTGACTACAGTTCCCATCAGCCCCAGACAGTTGAGGGAGGATGGGAGTTATAATCAACAACATATGGGGACAGAATAACACTGCTCCAAGCAACATACAGCACCCCTGTTTGCACATACCGTACTCATCATTGGGACAGGCATTTTGCCAGACTGTCTCTATTATACAGTAATTAGGGCTTTGCATTCATTTTGAAATGAATGCAAAATTCAGTTTAGTCATATTTGTTATTAAACAGATGGCATCAGTCACAAGTGGGTCTGAATGGAGGTTGGTTTTGCCCTCATTGGTATTCATTCATCCCTAGTTTGGGGAAAATGTTTTCTTTTCTGGTCCACCGGAGCTGCTTTCAGTAGCTATCTCCTGGTTGCTACCATTTTATTTTCCCAGAGACACCCTGGATGTTGTGTCATCCTAGAGCACTGTTATTCAACCTTGAGTCCCCAGATATTCTTTGACTACAACTCCCTCCATCCTTGGCCATTGGCTAAGCTGGCTGGGGTTGATGGGAACTGTAGTCTGATAACATCTGGGGACCTAAGGTTGAAGAACACTTTCTTAGAGCATTCGGGGGGGGGATAAAAAGGCATCCCCCAGTGAGCTCTACCATTGCTTTCTCTCAAAACGCTAGAACTCAGGGCTGTCCAATGAAGCTGAATGTTGGAAGATTCAGGCCAGTCAAAAGAAAGTACCTCTTTACACAGCACATAGTTGAACAATGGAATTCGCTCCCACAAGAGGCAGTGATGGCCACCAACTTGGATGGCTTTAAAAGAGGATTAGACAAATGCATGGAGGATAGGGCTATCAAGAGCTACTAGCCACAATGGCAATGTTCTGCCTCCACTGTCAGAGGCTGCATGTCTCTGAATACCAGTTCCTGGTGAATAAGAGTGGAGGGTGCTGTTGCATCTGCTGGGCCACTGTGAGCACAGGATGCTGGACTAGATGGGCCATTGGCCAGATCCAGCAGGGCTCTTGTTATGTTCTTAATATGTGCAGCATTCTTGGGAAATAAAATAGTGGTTGACAGGAGGGAGCCACAAAAATAAGCTTTGCAGCTGCTGCCACAGAAAACAACAAAAATAAGGGGGGTGGGTGGGTTGAACTGAATGTAGCAAAATGAATGTAAATGTAACAAATGAATACTGAAACAAATGTGCTTTTAATGGCTGAATAATGAAATGAATGAGGTCTTTAATAATGGAAACAAATGGAATGACAATGTGGGAGAGGATTGTACACCCTTAGGACGATGTATTCTTGCTTTAACTGTAAGAAGCATGTTAGCATAACTTGATAACTGCTGTTTGTGTTTGTTTTAAAGATCTCCCAGGCTTGCTTGCATCTCACAGTTGCGCAAGTCTTGTGGGGAGGGAGGGCATGCAATGGCATCAGTAAATAATTTGTCTAACTCTTCAGGAGCAAATATTTACTGAGATGCCATGTGTGATGTGGGCGGGTGTCTGGCTGGGGAAGAGTAGAAGAGACAACAAGCCCATATTTTCCCAGGCTGTTGTGTTGGCGGAGCCTGGCATCTATGGTCTCTCTGGCTTCTTTGTCAGGGGGACTCCAAAGAAGCAGGCTCCAGGGCTTTGCTTAGAACCGCTGTTCCCCACCCCAGCACTAGGGTTGCCAGGCTCAGGGCCTGAGACTGATCCTGTATCTTCAGGAGAAGAGAAAGTCAGCCAAGTGCGGGTGTTCTTGCAACCCTGTAATGGGAAAAACCACAAGGTGGAATTCTCCCTCCGCCCTGCCCAACTTTTAAAGATGCAGAAGACCTCTTGGAGGCCGGGCCTGGCAACCAAGAGGTCTTCTGTATCTTTAGAAGTTGTGCAGGGGAAGGATGAATTCCACCTTGTGGTTTTTCTCATTACAGGGTTGCAAGAACACCTGCACTTGGCTGACTTTCTCTTCTCCTAAAGATACAGGATCAGTCTCAGGCCAGGAACCTGGCAACCCTACCCAGCACCCCCCAAGTATTGTTGGACCATCAGCCCCATGGGCAGCATGGCCAAGGGTTTTCAGTGTCAAGACCTTTCTACCCTCTGTTTCATGTATATTTATTTATAAGAGTGTTTACATAGCACCCTCTCACAAAACATCAGAGTGTTGAATGGCAACATAACAACATTTCAAAGCAATACAAAGCCATCATTGAAATGACTGGCTACTCAAGCGATATGTTAAACTGCATAGGCCTGTTGGCACAAAAAAGGTCTTCAACAGATGCCTGAAAGTCGAAAGCGAGGATGCCTGCCGAATCTCTGCTGGAAGAGCATTCCACAGCATGGGACCAGCAACGTTAAATGCCCGACTTGTGGTTGAGACCAGCTGGGCCTCTGTAACATGGGAGACAATTAACAGCTTTCCTCTGAATGAACACAGTATTGGGCTATTATATAAGGGCTCAGGTGGTCCTGAAGGTATCCTAGACCCAAAGTGTTCAGGGCTTTGTGTATCAACATAAGAACATAAGAAGAGCCTGCTGGATCAGGCCAGTGGCCCATCTAGTCCAGCATCCTGTTCTCACAGTGGCCAACCAGGTGCCTGGGGGAAGCCCGCAAGCAGGACCCGAGTGCAAGAACACTCTCCCCTCCTGAGGCATCCGGCAACTGGTTTTCAGAAGCATACTGCCTCTGCCTAGGGTGGCAGAGCACAGCCATCATGGCTAGTAGCCATTGATAGCCCTGTCCTCCATGAATTTGTCTAATCTTCTTTTAAAGCCATCCAAGCTGGTGGCCATTACTGCATCTTGTGGGAGCAAATTCCATAGTTTAACTATGCGCTGAGTAAAGAAGTACTTCCTTTTGTCCGTCCTGAATCTTCCAACATTCAGCTTCTTTGAATGTCCACGAGTTCTAGTATTATGAGAGAGGGAGAAGAACTTTTCTCTATCCACTTTCTCAATGCCATGCATAATTTTATACACTTCTATCACGTCTCCTCTGACCCGCCTTTTCTCTAAACTAAAAAGCCCCAAATGCTGCAACCTTTCCTCATAAGGGAGTCGCTCCATCCCCTTGATCATTCTGGTTGCCCTCTTCTGAACCTTTTCCACCTCTATAATATCCTTTTTGAGATGAGGCGACCAGAACTGTACACAGTATTCCAAATGCGGCCACACCATAGATTTATACAACGGCATTATGATATCAGCTGTTTTATTTTCAATACCTTTCTTAATTATCCCTAGCATGGAATTTGCCTTTTTCACAGCTGTCGCACACTGGGTCGACATTTTCATCGTGCTGTCCACTACAACCCCGAGGTCTCTCTCCTGGTCAGTCACCGCCAGTTCAGACCCCATGAGCGTATATGTGAAATTAAGGTTTTTTGCTCCAATATACATAATTTTACACTTGTTTATATTGAATTGCATTTGCCATTTTTCCGCCCATTCACTCAGTTTGGAGAGGTCTTTTTGGAGCTCTTCGCAATCCTTTTTTGTTTTAACAACCCTGAACAATTTAGTGTCGTCAGCAAACTTGGCCACTTCACTGCTCACTCCTAATTCTAGGTCATTAATGAACAAGTTAAAAAGAACAGGTCCCAATACCAATCCTTGAGGGACTCCACTTTCTACAGCCCTCCATTGGGAGAACTGTCCGTTTATTCCTACTCTCTGCTTTCTGCTTCTTAACCAATTCCTTATCCACAAGAGGACCTCTCCTCTTATTCCATGACTGCTAAGCTTCCTCAGAAATCTTTGGTGAGGTACCTTGTCAAATGCTTTTTGAAAGTCTAAGTACACTATGTCCACTGGATCACCTCTATCTATATGCTTGTTGACACTCTCAAAGAATTCTAATAGGTTACTGAGACAGGACTTTCCCTTGCAGAAGCCATGCTGGCTCTGCTTCAGCAAGGCTTGTTCTTCTATGTGCTTAGTTAATCTAGCTTTAATCATACTTTCTACCAGTTTTCTAGGGACAGAAGTTAAGCTAACTGGTCTGTAATTTCCGGGATCCCCTCTGAATCCCTTTTTGAATATTGGCGTTACATTTGCCACTTTCCAGTCCTCAGGCACGGAGGAGGACCCGAGGGACAAGTTACATATTTTAGTTAGCAGATCAGCAATTTCACCTTTGAGTTCTTTGAGAACTCTCAGGTGGATGCCATCCGGGCCCGGTGATTTGTCAGTTTTTATATTGTCCATTAAGCCTAGAACTTCCTCTCTCGTTACCACTATTTGTCTCAGTTCCTCAGAATCCCTTCCTGCAAATGTTAGTTCAGGTACAGGGATCTGCCCTATATCTTCCACTGTGAAGACAGATGCAAAGAATTCATTTAGCTTCTCTGCAATCTCCTTATCATTCTTTAGTACACCTTTGACTCCCTTATCATCATAAGAGCCTTGAACCTGGCCCAGTACGATATGGGCAGCCAGTATAGGTGTTTTAGCAGAGGTGTCTGTCAGGATCCCACCTCAGACCACCACCTGTCAGGTCCCTCCAGTGAGGATCCTGGGTTTTATTTGTTCTCTCACCAGCTCTAGCACAGATCTCGCAAGATCCTACTGCTAGGCAGCACCACCAGCCACTCCCTGTTTCACAATATTGCCTTGAGACTGTGCCTTAGTCTCCTTCTGGCTTATTGTTACTTTGTGTCTGGGTGCACTTGCAGGCCACAACCCCCCTGTATGTTTGTGCCAATAAAGCATACAGCCTTGGGTTGCCCTGGATACTTGATGATACACTATCTCTTCACCGCTGCCACCATTTGATACTGTTTCTCCGCCTTGGTAAATACCCTGCCCTCCCTTCTGGTCTGTGGAAGCCCCAGCCAAGGATCAGGCTTTTGGTAAACCATGAATAATATTTATTTATAAACACCAGGAAATAACAAGATTACTTATGGGATATTTAACAAGCGTATGGTTTCATATATTGTGTTACTCTTTATGTTTCTAGTCGTATATAATCTGCCTCAATACCAGCCTAATACAATCCAGCCCACAACTAACAGAACTCCAATCAACCCAAACTCCGCAACCAACCGACCACCCAACCCTCTCTCAACTGTCATCCTCTCATTTATACCTTCAGCCACTCAAACGCTCAGCCAATCATCATACAGCATTCTCCAGCATTCTAACCCATGTACTCCCCCCCTCTCACTCAATCCACTTACCATATATACTTCAATAAACCTGCACTTACCATATTTACAGCAATATCTATATACAGGGACATCACAGTGTCACATGCTGTTAGCCGTCTGTCTCCTTCAGCAGTCTAGCTACTGCATTCTGCACCAGGTGAAGCTTCTCTCTCTCTCTCTCTCTCTCTCTCTCTGAACCCCTATGCCTGATGAAAAGCTAATTTCTAGGATTTTGAGCATTATTTATTTATTTATTTATTGTTTGATTTATATCCCACCCTTCCTCCCAGCAGGAGCCCAGGGCAGCTCCTCATATGAAGTTCTCTGGCACAAATACAATGCCTGTATTTTGTGCCGGTTTCAATCCAGTTTAATGGCCTTGGCTCCCCCATCCCTCACAGAGACCTCTGTGGTGCTGTGAAGACACTGAGAATATTTCAGTTGAGTTTCCTGTCCCCTTCCTTTGGGACTCTTCAAGAATTCTGAAACTGGTTTAAAAGCATGGTGCAAATATACTGGTCTCCTGTGTTTTGTCTGTCTGCATGTATCTGGGGATTAGGGGTAAGCCAGTATCCTTGAACCTGTCATTGAGTGCTATGTGGCTCTTTCTCTCCGCAGACTCTCTTCCAGAGCCCCGATGAAGGCTGGCAGGTCTACACTTCAGCTCAGGCCTCTGACGGCAAATGCGTGTGCACGGCTGTCATCCCTGTCCAAGGCACCTGCTCCAGGGACTTGCGCAACCGACAGCTACGGCAGCTGATGGAAAAAGTAAGAGATGTGTTTTTAATTGAGGGGGAGGGCTGGCACATTGTGAATGGACACCTCCAGACCTGTTGAAGGTGCTGACTGGGATGGACGGTTTGGTCTGGTTTTGGTCCATCTGCCTTTTGCACATGTCCAGTCATTACTCTGTTCCATCCATATTAATCTATCATTTTTTAAAACACAGACAGGGAAACTCACATAGATCTGAAAATGTCTTTTAGCAAAAACACTTATTTCTCAAGCTAACTTATTTCAAAAATGCTTGCTGAGCCGAGAACCTCATTGCCGAACTTGGAGACGTGTGAAATTTGAAGGATCACCAATGTTCCAAATTCAGATCTGCGCACTGGCCCGGGGGGTGCAGACGAGGTCAGTTTGTATTGGAATTCACAAAGATCAAATTCCTCAAGTGTCCCTAGTGCCAATGGATGCTGCAGGAATTGTGTCTGCTTTGGATTAGAAGGGAGTTAACACAGGGGCCCTGCCTTTTCTGATATGTTTGCAATTAATTCACTGCTCTGAACTGACTGGGGATTCCTCCTTGTTAATATTGGGTGAGCTGTCCCAGGCTCAACTCAGATTTAGATCAGATTAAACCAACCTGTTTCCCCCAAAATTGGAAAATAGCTTGGCGTGATCTGATCTGAATAGATTCAAACCCCATCATACTGGGGATGTACCAGGACCTGATCCCACCCAGAAATGAGTCTTGGGAACATTTATGTTATTACATTTTTTTACCCCACCCTTCCTCCAAGGAACTCACAGTGGCTTACAAGGTTCTCCCCCCCCCAGTTCCATTTATCCTTACAACAACCCTGTGGAGTAGGAAGGAGAGGCTGGCCCAAATGAGTTTCATGACTGAACAGGATTCGAACAGGGATCTCCCTGGTCTTAGTTTGTCACTCCAGTTGTTACACCACACAGGCTGAACTACTGGCTGGCGGCATCTTCTTTGGCAATTGAAATGGACACACTAGCTGTGAGTGCTCTGTCCCATTCTTCTAGACTTTGCAAGATCCATCAGTCTCACAAGAAAAAAGAAAAGCTGTTTCTGAGCTTAAAAAACAAAAAAAGACTGCATCTCTCATTATTCTGGGAGCTCCGTTGCCACCATTCTCTAGACAACACTTTCCTGCTTCCTGCCTCCCAGGTGCATCCTCTACCCCCAGTCCACTTCCTCAGGGAACCCTGTTATCAGGGTTCCCGATCACCGGGAGGCTTTGGCATCCATTCAGCCAAATGCATGAGGGTACAAACTGTACAAGTGCTTAGAAGCCTCCTTGTAACTGGGAACCCTGATAATGCAGGCTTCTTCTTCATGGGGAGGCTTCTAAGCATGTTTGGCTGAATGCAGTTAGATGCTTCCTTCAAACTTCTGCGCCGCTTGCATGATGGTTAGAAGTGGCACATAGTATAAGAACATAAGAGGAGCCCTGCTGGATCAGGCCAAAGGGCCATCTAGGCCAGCATGTTGTTCTCACAGTGGCCGACAGAGCTTGGATAAGTTACTTTTTTGAACTACAACTCCCATCAGCCCCAGCCAGCATGGCCACTGGATGGGGCTGATGGGAGTTGTAGTTCAAAAAAGTAACTTTTCCAAGCTCTGTGCCAGCCAGAAGCCCAGGGAAAGCCTGTAAGCAGAACCTGAGTGCTACAGCCACTCTCCCTACCTGAGCTTTCCAGCAACCGGGATTCAGAGGCATACAGCCTCCAAGGGCGGAGGTAGAACATACTGTAGCTGTTAATGGCTAGTAGCCATTGATAGACTTATCCTTCATAAATCTGTCTAATCCTCTTTTAGCCCTCACTATTTCTGGTGGGAGCTAATTCTGTAGTTCAACTATGTGTTGTGCAAAGAAGTTCCTTTATTTTGTCTGTCCTGAATCTTCCAACATTCAGTTTCTTTGGACATCCACAAGTTCTAGTGCTATGAGAGAAGGAGGAAAACATCACTTTCTCTACACCATGTATCGGTTTGCACCCTCACTCATTCAGCTGAACCTCAGAGTGCGGCTGTAGCGCTTTTCAATTCTATTGTGGGATTCATTCCATAACAGAGCTTGGAGTGACATAGTGGTCAGGTTTCCATCGGATCCTGAAGCACAGCATCAGGTAGAGACACACTTACTGTTGTGCCGGTTCCAGTGTGTCTCTGCCTCTCATTTCTCAAAATGAGGGCACACGACGCTAGTCAAACTCCACCCCTTTTTACTCTTAAAAACTCGTCAGATCAGCTCCAGTGTTGTTGTTGTTTTAAATTCAGCTTCAGGGAGGTTTTGCAACTGATTGGTAGATCAACCCTTTTGTCTTCCAGGTGCGGCCAATGGAAACACTTCGCTGCAGTCTCAGGGAGAGACAGTGATTGGCCCAGTGCTTTGCTGTAGGCGGTCCTGAAAGATCTGAAGTTAGCAGTAGGGAAGGGAGGTGTGGCCAGCAGAGGGCAGTGTCACTTCAAACCACAGCCAGAAAAGACATGCTCGCTGCTTTTGAAGCTGCTAGCATACCCACAGCCTCAGTCTCATGGCCTGCTGTTCCGTTGCTGAAACATGCCAGAAAGGGGGGGAAACTGCATACCACTGGGAAGTGCAGGTTTGGACTCTCATTTCAATAAGAAGCCTGTTTCCCCCAAAACAACTTTTAATTACTGCATTTTCCCCCACAGCCCTTTGCTCTTGCAACATTTAATTGGAATCCAGAGACTTTGATCCTTTGGTGAGCTGTGCTTTCTTCTCAAAGACAGCTCTGCGTCTTTAGGATGCAAAGGAGGGCCCACGGAAGCGTCTTCTGTCTCACCTTCTTCTGTTTAATGAGATGCAAATGGTGCCTTTATTGCTCCGCATGGAGCTGCCGCATGGCAGGATGAGCAGTAAATCCCCCTCCTTGAGATTAATTGCGTTAAAATCTTATTACAAAGGGAAGACGGCGTCATATTGACTTCACACGTGCAAATAAAGTATTTATTAGCCAAATAAGAATCACGTCAATTTACAATTGCAATTACTAGAGCCGCTGCCTGCCCTCTCCCCAACAAGGGAGTTGCAGGCAAGAAGAGTCTGCCAAGCTCAGCTTTCTTATAGCTTTGACAGCTTCGAAATAGGGCAGGGATGGGCAACGTGGGGCCTACATAGCACCATTTTACATGCTAGCTCTTGGTAAGAACCCTGGAAATGCTTGTTTGTTTAATGTGTGTGTTTTAAACTTAAGTGTCTAGTCCTCACTGTATGCAGAAAGAAGCCTTTTTCCAGAAACAGTGAGGGCTAGGTGAGCATATATGGGCACAGTGGGCATTCATGAGCCTGCCCACATATGACATTGAGGAGAAAGTGGAAGAAATTAGGCATGTACATAGGAATTTAATGTACATAGGAATTTATAAGAGAGAAGTTGGATGAGTGGGTGTAGGGAAGAACAAGAGGAGAAACGAACTTTTCTTGCAAGGATGGTTAAGTCCATTGCCCTTACCAAGCAGAGAAGATGGGGCATAATCACCCTTGAATGGTTTGGTCTGAATGGTTTGGTCTGGAGGGTTACAAGCAATGTTAGTGATTGCAAGACCTAGTTTAAATTTGCAGAGGAATCCAATGAGGGATGCATATTTTATGCATTCTTTTGTTGTTGTAGAACTCCATGTCAAAATTCAGAGAAGTGCAAATTTCAAAGGATAGTTGTGTTTTTGTTTGTACGTCGGTTTGGGTAGTGCAAATTCAGTAGATTTGCATGAAAATGTGAACCCAACTAATTCCCCCCCCCGTTCCCTAACTACAAATCCCATCATCCCTGACCACTGCATCTTTCTGGCTGGGGCTAGTTAGTGCCCCATAACATCTGGAGACTCACAGGGTGGTACTCAATGCTGGTCCTAGTCAGAGCAAACCCACCAAAGTTAATAGACATGACTAACTTAGGTTAATTAATTTCAGTGGGTCTACTGTGAGTAGGACTTAATTGAATACAACCCACAGGTTTTCTCTCCACTGGAGCATATAATACTGAACTAGATGGATGAATAGTCCAGTTTAAGACAGCTCAGAAACAAACCTTATGGAATCCATATGTTTCCTCTATCAGCTGATATTTAAATACAGATGCAGGGTTGCTGCTGTCCAAAATATCATACTAATACTTGATAGGGTTATAGTGATGCTTATTGGTTATTGGTTATGAGCCATGAATCTATTGCATGCGTGTTTTTGTGTGTACAATCTTTCCCTTCAGCTTTTGTAAAGAGTGCATGAATTTTATGGGTTTTGTAATATTTTGTGTCTAAGTTTTTGGGTTTTTTTAAAAAAAGATTTCCAAGATTGTCATTATACCACTTCTGATCTCTTTATGCATGTTCCTTAGCGCATCTCTCTCTCTCACACACACACACAGGTCTCCTGCTTGCAAATGCAAGAGTCTTGCGCTCCCTCTTGTTGCACAGAGCTAGCTGCTGCTGCTGCTACTACATTCTCACCATGAGCATCATTGATTGCCTTTCTGTGACATTTGCCGCTGGCTTCTTTAGGCCCAGTCAAAATTTCAAAAGGGCGTTGTAAGAGCCAGGCAACTACAGCATATGGTTATTGCCTTGCAGCTCAGACTGTGTTAACATGGCTGAAAATGGGAAATGGCTGGCCAGCAGAGTGCTCCGCGTGTGTTTGCTCTCTGAGCTCAGCGAGGCCAGGGTGATGCTGGAACGATCGGAGCCAACACACAATAAATACTTAAATGGCCATCAGTTGGCAGCACCGCTCGGGTGCACTCTTGGTCTCTCCCTAATGGGGCAGAGAAGGAAAAGCAGCTAATTTTCTCAGCAGAGGTTTGGCTTCATGGTCTGCATTTTCAAGTCAGAGTATGAGACAAATCACACTAATCTATTGGGTGCGAAGGGTGTGATTACGCTCGAATCACTATTGATCGTGCGTACTTAAAAGTGCAGTGGCCAAGATAGTAATGCTGTCACCAATTCACAGGGAAAGCATAATCCCTGTGAATTTTACACTGGAAAACAAAATGAAGAAGAGCCTATTTAAGGTAACTCTATACTACATAAACCTAAATCTGCTTTATCCCCATTTCACGGTCGTTGGCTTCCCCAATAGCACACCAAAGACTGTAGTTTAGTGAGGATGCTGGGAATTACACTGCCTCCCTTGTGGCAGCACAGCTGTCTCAGAGGAGTGATGACTGTTCAACCTGCCTGTAGCGCAGATTTACCTTGAGTGATGGCATCCCACAAATCAGGCCAGTGCAATTCCAGAATTCACTGCTAGAATATGCGGTGGTCTTATATGATATGCTGAGCAAGCTGTGAACTTAGTGCAAGGGGTAGAGTTGCCACATATCAGGCTTTGGTCCGGAGACTCAGATTTTGAGGTTGATTCTCAGGGCAGTGAGTTAAATCAAGGTTATCGACTAGTCTGGCACACCTAGACTTGATACTTTCTTCTAAGTGTGAAGTTGTACTAGCCTAGGTTTGCTGATGCATGCCTTCTTTGCGTAGATATGACTAGCACATCCAGCAGCACCAGTGATATAAACAAGAATTGCACATCTAATAGTGGGTTGCCCTGGCCATATTGTCCAATCAGTTAGCCACAGGGAAGGCATAGCACTGTGAAACGTGCTTTATAAAACTCTTTTCTCAACAACAACAAAAAATCAGGGGAAATACCTCTCTTCCTTGACCGCCCCCCCCCACTTCTCAGGGCCTATCATATACTACTGAGCCATGCGGTCTGGCCCAACCCACATGTCAGATTTTTGAGTTTCAGTTAACAACCCTGTGACATAACTAGGGACGCTGCCTTGTGGCATTACTTAGGCTCATCTTGTGACATCACCAAGCCCCATCTCTTGGGCCACTGATGGGCCCTCTTCTGGAAAAGGGGAGGGAAAGCAGGTAGAAGGAAGCATCCAGGCTCCCTGTACTGCCCTCGCATCCCTCGGCACCTCTCAACATCCAAAAATAGTTCTGAATTGCAAGCAAAGAAGAAGGGCATAGCAAAAATGCACTTGCAAAACAAAGATCTTTGCAAAAAGAAGGGTTTCCACTTCTGCCTGGGCAGCCAATGGCATCCTGGCCTGTCCCTGCTTAGATGGGGCTGTAGGGCTGCTGTAGGCAACAAACAAATGGATAAATGATCCTTTCACACACACACACCACAAATGTCTTCTTTGGTACTGCCATTTAGAAACATTTGACATTTAATTAACTGTTCCAGCAGGGAGGTTGTAGTTGAGGCAGGAAAGAGAGCTGTGGGCAGTCATGAATGCTGGAGAGAATTCTCTGGACATGGAGAGATCAGGAAAGGAGAGTGATGGCACCGTGGAGATGAAAGGATTAATGTCTCCTGGAGGGGTGAAAAATTGGACTTCCGATCCACACACCACCTTACTTGCTGCCGCCATTGTTTCCTTGCCAGTAAATTATCAGAATGGGCAAACAGATTTGGAGCCAGCTGTGAGCAGCAGGGCCAAAGCTGAAATCTTCCTACAGAAATTTCAGCAAGCAACACTTTCAGAAGCCCCAATTTTAGGCAAGCAACACTCCTAGGGAGTTTTGGTCTGACCTACCCATTTTTTTAATTGGAAAGAGTGAAGAAAGGTCAGCAAAGGCCAAGGACAGAAAGGGCCCTCAGGATTGTAAAGCCAGATGCAAACAGGACCTGCACAAGCGGAAATCTTGTGACCCTTCAGTTGTAGTCCAACAACATGCTCTATTTCTTTCCGTAATGTTTTGAGGAAGAGATGAAATACCTCCCACAATCTTTTTGTGCATGGGTGTTTTGCAAGCACGCTGTTTCTTCAAAACTGTTTATATTGCACTGGTAGAAGGCACACCTCTTTCAAAAGCTACTGTAGACTCTCCTTTCCTCAGCCTCCTGTCCATTTATGAGCTTACCCTGACCCTGAAGTGGTATGTGTGCAAATTGTTATCTCCCATTATTTGCCAACCCATGCCTTGAGATCTTCCAACTACAGCTGTGGTTTGTTCTTCAGTGACTTGTAGCAGGGCCTTCTTTGTAATGGCACCTCAGCTATGGAACTCCTTTCCATTGGAGATACGTTTGTCTTCCTGCACCGGGGAGCAGGACACCTGACCTCCTCTCTGACACTTTTGTCAAAATGCAAACACCATTTGGGTTGGTCTTTCACAGTCCAATCCACTTTCTGTGTAGCATGGAAGAATTTGGTAACATGTGCCTCTGAGCATATGGTGAGTGGTGGCAATTGCAATCAGCCCAAATAATAGAAAGAAGACATGTGCTGTGCTGATCTTGTTTTAGCAGGGAGGAAGCAACATTATTAAGACAGTTGATATAGTTCAGATGGTCACTTTGAATATGTCTGATTTCCTTTGAAATTTTAGTGAAGTTTCCTATAGGAAATCATTTTCTTTTTTCCTGTTTCTGTGAATATGTGAAGTACAGCAACACTTTGCAAAATTTACACTTAAAAAACTCCAAACATAATTGTGGAATAATGGCACTGACTTCTGCAGAATAGTCTCCAGTGGACCTCAGATGTGTCTCAATTTGCACAAGATAAAACCGTGGGAGGTGAAATATATTCTAGCAAAATGCTAGGTGTGCTCTATGTTTTTAATTGACCATGCCCACCTTGCCTTAAATGAAGTGGTTTAAACATAGCAGGCTGAAAACATGCATCCTCTGTTTTCCAACAGCTAGAGTCATTGCTGAAGTAGCAACATATTGGAATCAGTCTGATTTTACATCAAACTGCAGTTTCACATTCCACTGTAATGCACCCAAAATAGAAATAGAACATAACCTCCAGTTTGAAACACAAAAAATGCTGTCTTCACCATCATATGACACTGACCACTAAAAAGGCTTTGAAATTAATAAAAATAAATTTGACACAGATTTCTAGGATGAATAATGAGGGAAATAAACTTTTCTAGTTTAGATTCTCTGTAGAAACATTAGTAACACAGGAAAGAAGCAAAGTAAGAAGAACAAACATACAAAAATATAATTCTCTATCATTGGCGATGGCAGGTGTTGCCACCACTCACTGTATGCTCAGAGGCACATGTTACCAAATTCTTCCAAGCTACACAGGAAGTGGATTGGACTGTGAAAGACCAACCCAAATGGTGTTTGCGTTTTGACCAATTTGTAGGGCAGTACAATATCTCAGAGAGGAGGTCAGGTCTCCTGCTCCCCTGGTGCATTCACTATAGCTGCCCAATTTCCCTGCTTCTTAAAGTTTGATAGAAATAGCTGTGGGCTATAGGTATGTTCTTAAACCGCAAGGTTTTTTGCATATTAGTGGATTTACATTGTATTTCATTGTAAGCTTTGTGCACTGCCCTGGGAAATTTGGTTGAAAGAAGTCTCTCTCTCTCTCTCTCTCTCTCTCTCTCTCTCTCTCTCTCTCTCTCTCTCTCTCTGTACTGTGCCATAGCCCAATTCATACAGTTCTACAATAAAAAGGATTGATTATCTTGTGGTATTTCAATACGCATAGCCTCTCAGAATGTATGCTTGTTTTTCAGTGTGTGGAATTACTAAACAGACATTGGGATCAGACCCCAGTTAAAGCAAAGGGATGGGAAATGAAACACTAATCTGTGTCCCTCCAGATATTGTTGGACTCCAATTTCCATCAGCCCCAGACCATGGCCAATGGTCAGGTATAATGGGAGCTACAGTCCAGCAACATCTGGAGGACCTTGGTGTTCTCCACCCCTGCTCTATAGTAACCAGAGACATCAGGGGAAGTGTTTTAACAGGTCTTATTCCAGTTGTGCTCACATAAAGATAATCATCAGCAGATAAATGCATTTTTCTCTTTAAAAAGAAGTGTTTCATAACGTTTTTATCCTACTCTGTTTTAATCCCACCCTTTCTCCAAGAAGCTCAGGGTGCTGTACATGCTTCTTTGATTTCTCCCTCCACATGTAATCTCACAACAACCCTATAAGGTAGATAAACTGAGAGATAATGTCTGGCCCAAGATCCCCTAATGAGCTGCATGGCTGAGCAGGGATTTGAGCCCACGTCTCCCCAATGTAATGCTCACACTGGATCATGTAGAGTTGGTTGGCCTCATTGATTCCAGACCAACATCTGACATACCAGTGTGGGTCCAGGACCTTGAGATGCATTGGTAGGCCAAGCCTCAGCCAATTTTCCAGAATTTTCCTTTTATCTAGATCTTGGTGTAGGAGCTAGAGAAAATCTGAAAGGGCAAGTCTGGGTAATTCCAGATTTCAGGTATCAGCAGTATGCTGATGATACCCAGCTTTATTTCTCTGTAACATTGGGAGAAACCGTGCAAGCCCTGGACCAGTGCCTGGAGTCGGTGGTGGGCTGGATGAGGGCCAATAAACTGAGTCTGAATCCTAGCAAGACAGAGGCTAGGGTTGGTGGTTCCTGAGTTCAGATAATTTGACAGTTGCCTGTTTTGGATGGGGTTGTACTCCCTCTAAAAGAGCAGGTCTGTAGTCTGGGGGTGCTCCTGATCCATCTTTGTTGCTAGAAGCCCAGGTAACCTCAGTGGCCATGAGTGTCTTTTACCAGTTTTGGCTGGTAAGACAGCTGTGGTCATTTCTGGACCAGGATAGCCTGACCACTGTTGTCGATGCACTGGTAACCTCCAGGCTGGATTACTGTAATGCGCTCTATGTGGGGCTGCCCTTCAGGTTGGTCTGGAAGCTGTAGCTGATGCAAAATGCAGCAGTGCGACTGCTCATTAGGGCAGTCAGCATGTCACTCCGCTGCTCAAAGAATTACACTGGCTGCCCATTAGCTACTGGGCCAAGTTCAAGGTTCTATTTTTGGTGTACAAAGCCCTACACAGCTTGGGACCAGGATACCTGAAAGATCATCTTACCCCTTATATATCCAGTCGATCACTGCACTCTGCAAGTGAGGGCCTCCTGCAGTTACCATCTTATCAGGAGGTCTGTTCTGCACAACATAGGAAGTGGACCTTTAGTGATGTGGTATCTACCGTTTAGAATTCCCTCATATTATATATTAGCCAGGCACCATCTCTGTTATCTTTTCGGCACCTACTGAAGAACTTCCTCTTTCAACAATCCTTTTAAGTAGAGACCTTATCTCAGTGTGTGCCTGTGCTGGAATTGCTTTTTAAAATGTTTTTAAAGCTTTAAAGATGTTTTTAAAGATGTTTTGTTTTAATATGAGTGCCAGTTTGGTGTAGTGGTTAGAGTGTTGGACTACGACCTGGGAGACCAGAGTTCGAATCTCCACACAGCCATGAAGCTCACCGGATGACCTTGGGCCAGTCACTGCCTCTCAGCCTCGGCAATGGTAAACCACCCCTGAATGCCGCTTACCATGAAAACCCTATTCATAGGGTCGCCATAAGTTGGGATCGACTTGAAGGCAGTACATTTCCATTTTGTTTTAATATATTTTAAAGTCTGTTTTTAAGATATTTTACAGTGCTTTTAGTGTTTTTGTTTGCTGCCCTGGGCTCCTTCTGGGAGGAAGGGCAGGATATAAATGTAATTAATAATAATAATAATTTTAGTAGTATCCAGTTAGATAACTATTTGTGGAGGTGGTTTTCTTTGAGGGGCATAGGAATAGGGATGTTAGAATTAATTTCCATCCTTAAGGGATGCTAGTTTCTATCCTCCAAAACACCTTTAGCTATTTTGATTCTATTGTTCATACATTTTTATTGATGCGGAAAGAATTGAGTTTAGAGTGGAGGAATAGAACAAATAGAGGAGAGATGGTGACTTCAAAAGGACCAATTCTTTAAGTGTTTCATACCAACCTTCTCTCTCTCTCTCTCTCTCCCCCTCCCTCCCTCTTTCTCTCTCTTTGTGAGAAACATAGGATTTGCCTTACAGGGCCAGCTCCAAAGGGCGGGGAGGTGGGGCCCTGCTCGAGGGCCCCTGGGGCTACAAGGGGCCCCGAGGGGCCCCTCTGCTCCCCTTCCATGATTCGTAGCAGGATCGCACACCAAGAGCTCCAGAGCTGCCGCCATTCTCTTGCTTCATCCTACCTTTCTCAGCTGTTGTGCGGTTGCGTGCACAATGCTGCCCTTAACCAAGATGGCAGCCAAGTTTCCCTAAGGGGCTGAAGCCTCTGCCGCCATCTTGGCTCATGACAGGGATGCACGTGCATAGCACACATGTGTGCCATCAGCCAAGATGGTGGCAGAGGCTTCAGCCCTTTAGGGAATCCTTGGCCGCCATCTTGGTTAAGGGCAGTGCTGCATGTGCAACTGCACAACCGCCAAGAAAGGTAGGTTGAAGCAAGGGAATGACGGCAGCTCCGGAGCTCTCAGTGTGTGATCCTGCCACGAATCATGGAAGGGGAGCACCAGGGCCTGGAACAAGCTTATGCCCAAGGGTCCCGGCATGTCTGGAGCCGGCCCTGCTTAAATATATATATATATATATATATCCCCTCTAAACTACTTTTTAACGCCTTTTATGGCTCACAAAGTCCTGGACACAGTACATTGGTTTTATCCTGGCTTTTATAACTGATTTTTAATGCTTCTTGTAATCTCACCTTGATTTTTAATGTGTTAAACCATGCTCACTTCACTGTGTATTGAAAGGATGAAGCAGGGATGGTGGAAACTCCAATGAATAAATGAATGGAAGTGCCTCAAAGGGAGAATTCTTGTGAGTGTGACAACTGCAGGGAATGGCTTAACTCAGCGATGGTTTCATGCACTGTCCAGTAGGATTTTGTTTGGCCTTCCAGTACATTACTGCAGCCGTGAGGAACCTGTGGTCCCCCAAGTGTTGCTGGACTCCAGCTCCCATCAGCCCCTAGCCAGCTTGGCCAATATTTAAGGATCATGGGAGCTGTAGTCTAGCAATATCTGGAAAACCACAGATTCCCCATCCCAACCCTAGGGTTTCTGGGTTGGCTCCATATGGAAGAAGCCATCATTTTCTCCAGCAATCTTTTTCCTGGTTCTGGGTGGCTGATCTTCACCCCTGCAAACTCTTAGGGTATCTCTGTACTTCAAACGTACATTGGTATTATACCAGATGAGCTGTTTGGCATCTCCCAAAGAATAATGAGAATTGTAGTTTGTGAGGCTACAGAGAATTCTCTGTTAACGTTCCATGGTCCATTTCTCAGAACTAAAGTTTCAAGTGCTGAAGGAAGGGAATGGCTATTAAACCAACACAACAGTTGTCAGTCCAGTAAATACTGCCACCCACTCTTGCCACCCCCAACCTTCTCTCCCATCTGTGGGTTTTTGCCACCACAGAAGTGGTGGCAACACACGCAAGCCTACAGGCTCTTGCTCACACCTTGCACTGAGGAATTTTATGGTATGCAGGCTAACAGCGATCTGAGCTGCATGTGCAAGTGTGTGCATTTACCTAAGAAGCAGGCTTTTACCCTACATTTAAATCACTAAGTCTGAAGACTTAGTAAAATAAGAAAAGCTACTTTATTTATAGAAATACATGGTAGATAGGAAAGGCATACCTAGTTCTAACTAACAAACTAAGTTGGAGGCACAATGCCCAGACTTGGGTCTTGCTCTCATGGCTCAGGAGAGAGAGCAAATACAAAGATCTCTCCTCTCTCCTCGGACAGTCGAAGAAGACAACAAAGAAAAGAGGGGCAGATGAGCTTCCCTGAGCATATCAGTTTACAGCAGAAGGAAGTTGGGCAGAGTAAAGCACAGGCTAGCCAGCCGGAGGACCCTAACTTTATCTGCCTTCTGGAATACAAACAAAGGAACCCAAACAGGAGTTGCTCTTGCCCCACTTCCAACCTGGAAGAGCCCTATGCCTGTGGGGCCTTCCTCAGACTAGGACAGCCTTTCCCAGCCAGTGTGCCTCCAGGTGTTGTTGGACCACAACTCCCATCAGCCTCAGCCAGCATTGCCAATGGTCAGGAAAGACGGGAGTTGTGGTCCAACAGCATCTGGAGGCACACTGGTTGGGAAAGGCTGGGCTAGGGTATTGGAGCAACCAGGGTGAAATGGACTCGCCAAGCTCCATAGGAGTGTCACCGACTGTTTTGCAGCAGCACAGATGCTCTGCAGGGATAGCAGGAAACAGCTAGCCTGTGGATGGGCAGTAGAGAAGCAAAGCAGCTGCAGCAGATGGGGGAGGCACCAGTCAGCCGCTCCTCCTGATCTGCCACCTGAGACAAATATCTCAGTTGCCTAATTGTGTGTTTGTGTGTGTAGTACAGATCAAACATGTCCTTGGCTCTCCTGTCCATCTATATAGCTTTGCTGTATGCATGGCCACAGTGAGCAAATGCGGTTGAGTGTTGATACAGACGTTTTTCAAGCATCATTCTACATGGGTTGGTCTTAAGGTCGGAAATGGTGGCGGTGGTGGTGTGCAAAGAACAAGCACACTAGAACCGTGATCCTCCATGCAACAAAGTTGAAGAACTCCTCCATCCCAAGTGCCAACCCAGCTCAGCCTAATCAGTGCAACACAAGTCTACATGCCCACACAGCAGAATATGTGTACTGGAGAGACCTCCTGTTTTCCCTCAGTCATTTTGCTCCCCGCTGTTCCCTCCCACAAGAACATGGAATAGCATTTTGGGTCCCTCCCTGTCCCTTTGGCATTGCCCTTTTTTCTTCCTTTTTTAAAATTAAGGGGTTGCACATCTCTTACAAATATCACTGCAAGAGATCTCCATTGATTCATGGTATGAGCTTTCATGGACTCCATCTGCATACATTTGCCTATGAATAAAGCCATTGTTCTAAGAAGGGAGAGCCATTCTTTGTTTTTTTGATGACATGAGTATATGTCACAGAAGGCACCACTGCAGAAAAGGTACTCCCTTCTGAAAGAGAGGTCTGTAGCTCCACAGAAGAGCTTGGACTTTGCATGCAGAAGGTCCCATGTTAAATCCCCAGCATCTCCAGGGCTGGCTGAAACCCTCGAGGGCTGCTGGTTGTCAGTTTAGACAATACTGGAGTAGATGGACCAAGGGTCAGACTCCGTATAAGACAGCTTTCCTTGTTCCTAAGGAAGAGAAATGCCCCTTCTAATAAGGTACTTGCTGCCCATGGATTTCTAAGTACTTAGATTAAAAGTAGCAGTGTCTAATTAATTGGGGCATCGTTTTAATTGATCAAAAGATTAAATGCAGTGATCTCTAGTCTTTAAGGTGCTGTGGATTTCTTGCTGTTGCTGCAGCTGATGAAACAGCACATTTTCGGTAGAAACCTAGAACTAAGTAACAGTTGAGTTCAGTGGGATTTTGTGTCAGGTAAGGATGGGAATGGGGAATAGCAGGAATGGGGAACCTGTGGCCTTCCAAATGTTGCTGGACTACAACTCCCATAATCCCTGACCATTAGCCCTGCTGGCTGAGGCCTATAGGAATTGTAGTCCAGCAATATCTGGAGGGCCAAAGGTTCCCCGCCACTGGGGTACAGTGCAGCCTGATGCAGTTACCGATCTACATAGCTGTGGTTTGTGAACGTGATCATAACTAGCATTGCCATTCTGCTTAAAAAGTGCCTGAGAGGGCAAAAAAGATCATTTCCAAACAGTAAAAATCATAGAACATTACACAATAAAACACCAATTAATATATGATCAGGGCGGGGATTTTTCTTCTATTTTGTTGTCGCCTGAGAGCCAGTATGGTGTAGTGGTTAAGGTGTTGAACTGCGACCTGGGAGACCAGGGTTCGAATCCCCGTATAGCCATGAAGCTCACTGGGTGACCTTGGGCCAGTCACTGCCTCTCAGCCTCATGAGTCGGAATCAACTTGAAGGCAGTACATTTACATTTTTTATTGCATTTCAAAATATTTGACTGCATTTGCAGAGTTGTTGGCTAGCCTGAACACCGTTTGTTTGAGTGGTATGCTCCAAGCAACTGTGGTTGATTCTTTATGTATCATGCTTAATGACATCACTAGGGTCCACCCCATGACATCACTAGGGCCCACCCTGTGACTATAGCCTGCCCCTGAAATCTCAAGTTTTGGGATGCTTCTGACCTGGCAACCCTAGTGGATAGAGTCTGCCAATTTACAAGCAAATAGGTCCAGAGGCTTTTATGTTGATCACCGTTCAATTTTTGTTTTGTTTGTTTGAAGGTAACATCTATAACTTTGCAAATTTAGGGTAGAATTGCATAAAATGTGCAAGGTTGGCCACCCCTTCTAAGACATCTGCCACATTTTAGATGGATAGCTTCAGTGGTTTGCCTATAAGTGATGTTGTTAACGTGGGTAGGTGAAAAAGGAATTTCCCCTAGCGTTTGTGGGTAATTGGTCTGAAAATTGCAGACATGAGAAGTGCTCCTGGGTAAGAAACATGCCAAACTGCAGACAAACAGATCCAGGGCATTTTGTCCTTTGCAGCTTTAAAATTAATTTTGAGGTGGGATGAACTAAAAGGGATTCACTTTCCAGATAAAACAATTCCCTCTGATTACAAGCTAGACCTGTGAGTCACAAACGAGCTCTCCCTCCCCCACCCCCTCTTGGTATCTTCCTTAGGCGTGAAGACATAAGTGTCACTCATTCAAAGCTGCTCCCTTCCTCAAAGAACTGGGATTGGAGAGTGCTGATAAAATCATTCCCTCTTGTTATAAGCTAGACCTGTCAGTCACAACAGAGCTCTCTGTCCTGGTCCTCTCCCCACTCAGGGGTTTGCTCTTCCTTCCTCCATCATCCCACTCTGGCGTAATGGTGTCATAGTAAGCAGAGAGACATTACTTGTGCTTTAGCAGATGCTTATCTACAGCATTTTTTTTTAAAAAAAATGTCTGCATCACCTACATGTCATGAAGCACTTCAGAGATCCTTGCTTAGCTCCGGCTGCCTCATAGAAATTTCGACTCACTTCAGACAAGCCCAAAATAACTCCAAGCTATCCCACTTCGTCTCAGGGTTTATCCAAATCTGATGCAGCAAAAACAACAACCACAACTAATTGTTGTTATTAATAATTGTTAAACCTTATTATTATTATTTATATACTCCTCATTAGAAACACACAAAATGATTTACAGAATAAAACCATAATCTCAGGCCTGTGCACCTGCCTATGCTCTGGCTCAGCAGGCTACCAACAAAACCACGCTAAGGCACACGTACTTAAAATATGCACTAGAGAGGGTCCTATCATGTACAGTAGCCCTGATTTGTAGCACACTTGTCAAAAATGTTGGCTGCCAATGGTGGCTGGTGCCCACTGGAACTGGTAGGATAAGAGACCTGCAGTTGGTGGAACCAGAGCCAAAGACAAGGTAGAGCCACCCCCTGATTGGTTGTAAGTAAGAAGGTAGGGAGGTGAGGGCTGGCTGTTGGTAGACTGAGGTTGATGGGGCAACACCCCATTTGCCCTAATGGACCAGCCTCCATTGTTGGCTTCACTCCATTACAGCCTTTCCCAACCAGTGTGCCTCCAGATGTTGTTGGACCACAACTCCCATCTTTCGTGACCATTGGCAATGCTGGCTGAGGCTGATGGGAGTTGTGGTCCAACAACATCTGGAGGCACACTGGTTGGGAAAGGCTGCTCCATTAGATGATCCATCCAACACACATGCGACTTCTCTTAATGACAACAACGTTTTATGAATCTTTTTCTAAAGCAGGTATGGACAACCTTTTAATGGGAGATACTGTTAGGGATTGAACCCGGGACCTTCTTAATGCCACACATGTGCACTACTATATTTATATATATCTTTAATCATGCTTTCTAGTCAACAAATTTCTCACAGTGGCTTAGAGAAGCTTGAAACAAAATAAAAAAAAATTAAGAGATCAACAATACGCAAAAAATAAAATAATGCGCAACAGGTAAGAATCTGGTGTAAAAACTCCTTTAAAATCTAATTTAAATGGCTGTTTTCCCCTAGTGCAGAAAAGAAACCCCCAAGCATGCTTCCCTGGGGAGGGAGTTCCAAAGAAAATATGCCACTACAGAGAAGGCCCTGTCTTTTGTCACCATCCTCATGTCCCATAGCTGTGGGACCTGAAGAAGATCCTCACAGGAATTCTTGCCGGAGAAGGTCCTTTAAGGCAGGGGTGAGGGACCTGTGGCCCTCAGGATGTTGTTGGACTACAATTTCCATTGTGCCTGGCCATACTGCTAGCTTTGGAGTCCAGCAGTAGTTTGAGAGCCACCAGTTCCCCATGCCTGCTTGAAGTCACTCAGTATGGCTCCTTCTTCTGTCTGCTGCTGCTGGAGTTTGTTGCTGGTGAGAGAAAATACTATCCAATAACCTTGAACTTTGGTGTATACGTGTGTGTAGAGGTAGATGATCCATGTCTGAGCAAAAGGCAGCCTTGTGCAGTAGGGTTATGTCCAACCAAAGATGAATGCTTTCAGATGACACCCCCTCCTTAGAGAAAGTCATAGAGGCAAATCTTAGCAGCAGGGACTAGTGAGAAAAACGTGCCTCCTGATGATGCAGCTTAACATGGCTATAAATCTTCCCTGGAGCACCAGCAGGGCTCAGGTGACAGTGAAGTCACTGCCTGACCTTGGCAAAGATTGAAATACCTAGAAGGGAAGAGGGATAGGTCAGAAACTGCCTTCCACATAGATCTGTGCACCAGAGAGCTCAGCTTGAGCTGCTAACAATTTATAGGAACAGGTCACTCTGGCTTTGTTTCTACCATCAGGGATGTCTTAAATACTGATGATGATTCAAGACTGATGTCCTCAAGTCCTCGGGCCTCACCCTTTATTTACATGCACAGAGAGTCCCCCAGGGCTGACTCAGGCCACTTGGGTGCATGAGGCAAGCAGTACAAGTCATATCTCCTCCCTGCAACTCAGCGTGAAAAGCAGTGTGCCTATTTTTAAAAAGTCATTTGTTTATATTGCACTCTCTCCGTGTCTCTTTAAAGATCACTTTTATAACACTAAAATCTTTACACACAAATCTTTACATTTAAAGTAGCAGAACGAGTGGCCCATGCAGAAGATCAGAGTTAAATTAAATTTTAATGGCAACTTGCTGCCCTATCATGGCACCACAAAACAGCTGCTTGAGGCAGCTGCCCTACTCTGCCTCATGGCAGGGCCTAGCTCTGGAATCCCAGGGTGCGCTCAGGGGTTGCTAATAATTTTTGGTCTGAAGGATGATTTCGCCCTTGGCCAATCCTCCTGGGGTTGTATGCTAGTGGTGGGTGTAGCCACCCCACATTCTCTCTCATACACACTAATAGTTGGGCAGTTGCTGCTTCCATAATGAGTTATACCTGCTGAAACTCTTTCTTCTACATGACTATTAAAGATGCAGGAGTCCCCTGTCCCCTTTTACATCAGGCTATCCTATAAGCTGCATATAGTCACCTGAGCCGTGCTGGTGCTCAAGGGAAGATTTACCAAACCAATATGCTGAAGTCTACTGACAGGACAGGAAAGGGAAGTCATATTGGGACAGGAACCAGTCACGGGGTATGAGAATGTGTATGTGTGAAGAGGGAAAGGCCTCATAAAGCTATTAGGACCCTCAAATGGTCTGCTTTCCCAAATTGATACAGTGGCTCACAAGGAACCAGGGTCCAAGCCAGCTCTTGGAAGCTTCTCTTGGGGCTGATGGCCTTAACATAAGGTTAGGGATGTAAAAAGGCATTGTTTTCTGTCCTGCCTTCTATTCATTGCATGCAGCACTGTTTCTGTTCTGCTGCACTTCATCTTCTGCCAAGACCTATGTTATTTGTCTTGCTGTCCACCATGGTGGAAATGCAGTGCGGGGGGGGGGAGAAGTATTAAATTACATATTGTTTGCAGACTGAAAGCAACAACAACAGTGAATACTAATCATATTTCTGTTTTGTTTGGGGACGAATAAGCGAACATCAGGGATTTCTGCTCCTGTTTTTGTTTTTGGTGGACTTTGCTGACATTCCTACGTAGGGTGACCAGCTAGAAAAGAGGACAGGGGGCTCCTGTACCTTGAACAGTTGTGTAGAAGCGGGACTTTCAGCAGATGCAGCATTTCCTAGTGATGAACAGGTGCTCTCTTGGCACACAATCATCTTCTGGTTACTTGAGAACTTTCGGGGTGGCTCCCAGGCTTTCAAAAATCCTCAAGGGGGTGGAGTCTCAGTTGAAATTCAGCTCTTGTGAGCATCTCCAAAAAGGATGGGACACAAAAGGTAGGATAGTCTCTGCTCTGGCGCAGGTCACTTTCAAGGTCACTTTCAAGTTGTGCTTGATGTTACCTTAGGGATGTCTGTGCATGTTGTTCTAATGGCTCTCTGTTCCTTGTATGTATTGCAGAAAGGTTCCTTAGGCAAGTGGGGCTCCCTGTCTTGGCTCTTTGCACACAAGTGGGCATGCTGTACACACACACACACACGCACACACACAGATGCCCAAAGAAAAGGGAGGTTGGACACCAATTACACTTTCATTATAAAATGCTGCAAAATGCCTCTGAAACAGCTCCCTTCAGAGGCCGCAACCGTAGCGATAAAGTACCTACAAGGGGCATGTTAATAAATAAATAACCATTTAAAGCACATGGCTTGCAATCTAGTCTCTTTAAGCCCTCTGAAATAAAATAATTTTACTGCCTGTGCTGGGTGCAATTGAAGGGATGGGGAAAGGAAAGTGCCTAGTTTTGGTAAAGAAAGCCGCACTTGAGCAACTTGGGCTGGTGTAATAAAGCAAATAATCGCTGGAAATGAGTTGAGAGAAAGTCATTCTTTTGAATGCTCGATGTTCTAAGGGAAACCTGTTCCTGGCAATGTTTACATAATTGTCCTAAATATGCTCCACAATCCCAGTACAGTGGTGTGTGTGCTGGCATCAGAGTAATAATTGATGTTAAATTAGCAAGAGCTGCATAGAAACCAAGACCCACTCCAAATAGGAAGCCAAGAAAACACATCGACTCAGAAACAAGGTGGTCAGAGAGCAGCAATGAAAAGGAAATCCGGATGGCGACAGGTTGATGGGAGGTGGGTAGCAATAAGTGCGAACTGAGCCTGAGGATCACATGCCTACAACCCAGATGGGAAAACTCTGGGCAATCTTCT
Organism: Rhineura floridana; assembly: GCF_030035675.1. Lineage (NCBI taxonomy): Eukaryota > Metazoa > Chordata > Lepidosauria > Squamata > Rhineuridae > Rhineura > Rhineura floridana. Next base: position 13,115,609 of record NC_084482.1, on the reverse strand, counting down.
GGAGGCCACCTGTCAGTGACGGCAGGACTGGAGGCAAAAGTGTTCAGAGCAATGAATGTACACTTTACCTTTGCAGAGCAGGCTAGTTGCTACACACACTTCCACACATCCCTCTCTGTCCCCCATCCCGGCAAGCAAGAGGCATTCTCAGAGTTCAAGGAGACAATCCAGCCGGGCAAAAATGGGAGGAGGGGAAGCAAGGCTGGGGAGGGTGTGTGGCTTGGGGAGAGTCCCAAGGGCCAGATAGAGAAGCCTGGAGGGCCACATATAGTAGACCTTGAGATTCCCCATCCCTGCCTTCAGACCTAGAATATGTGACCTTGCTCAATGAAGGCTTGTGGACAGAGAATGGATTAAGTTGAACGTGCATTCTAGACAACAGAGATCTGGTATTTATATTATGGATGAGGACAATACAAAAGCCAACCAAAGCAGTGTTTGTGAAAAAAGAATAATGCAGAAGCACTGAGAGGAAGAAAGTAATCATCACATGCAAATGCAATCTACACAGTGCAAATCGCCTCTGCACCAAACACAACAGAGGTAACCTACCATGCCTATATACCATGCCTATATAACCCATGCTACAAAGTAATAAGTCAAGTTGAGAAGTGCCATTTCTTGATCATACTAGAGTTAATTCCTGTCTTACATTGTGTATGTACATGGATCTTTACTTGTACATGAGAAAATGCATGGTTTATAATGCAAGAACTTCTGTATGTATTCCTGTATATATACTTTTTTATATGTACCTCTCTCCCTCCCCCCCTCTGTGTGTATGTGTGTGTGTGTGTGTGTGTGTGTGTGTGCGCGCATATATATACATACACCAGAGGTTGGAAGTAATTTGCTAAAAGTAACGAATTACTTGTATTTCATTACCTTTTCTGAGGAACGAGTGGGTAATTCCTTTACATTTTGATTATAATAGAACTAGAAGTAATTTTCTTCCTTTTGTGGAGTAACTGTAATGTTTCCATCATTACTTTGGGGCATTACTTGGGGGGGAAGCAGGGGGCGTCTTCTGCTACTCTGATTTGTGGATGAAAATCATGTGCCTCAAACTGGGCTTCTGTGCAGCGTCACTCTTCCCTCATGCTCTGTGGGTGGGTAGGAGGCGATGAGGGAGGAGGTGGAGAGTGAGACGGGGTGGAGTGGAGAAATCAATTGTTTAAAAAAATAGATGGTGGTGGTGAAGAATGGAGTGGAGGGGAAAAGGAGAAGGAGGCAATAGCAGAATGGAGATAAAGAACTGTGGAGGTGAAAGATGACAAAGATGTGTGTGTGTGTGTGTGTGAATACTGTGTTTGCACTTGGCACACAAAGTGGCCTCCACCACCCTCTCTGGTTATGTGCTACATTTGCAGTATTTTAACTTTTTTGCATCTCAGGAGAAAATGTTTGCTTGGGTGAGTGTCCCTTAGTTGGTGGCAGGGCAGAGTCCGGGAGGTGGTTAAGTGAGAGAGATTATGCTTGCTGGCTGAGTGGAGGGGGGTTACACTTGGTTTGACATGCAGAGATCTGAGTAGTGGCCTCTGCCTCCCTCCTCACCTCCCTTACCAGCAGAGAGATCACCATTGCTATCTTATAGATAAAAAGCATTATTCTACTACCTCTGTATGTGTGTGTTTATTTTTAATGTTGTTTTAGGTTACTTAGATGTGCAGCAGCCAAGGCCAGCACCTTGTAGGCCTTTTGTTTTAAAAAAGTAACTGAAATGTAATTATAGTGATTACTTTTGAGGAAAAGTAATCAGATACTTTCAGAGCAATTGTAATTGTAATGGTAATTTGTTACTTTTTAAAAGTAATCTTCCAAGCTCTGGTGTATACAAGCAACATGCAACAGGATGGACTGTTTTTATTATTTATTATTATTTATTGTAAACCACCCTTGAAAATTCTGAACTAAAAGGCAGTGTAGAAACTTGCCCCTATGGCATCTTTTGCCAGACCCAACAGCACACAGTCAGGCATGATGTGCAATGGATCCATGCCAGTGTAAGACTACTTCAGCAACAGATCATATTGACATGGGTCATGGGACATGAGAAAGTGCTTTCTCCACATTACAAATATACCAGGGCTAAGGTGCCATTCTGGCATTCTGCTTGAAACCTGTAATATGTAGACCAGCAGGGCCGGCCCCAGATATGCTGGGGCCCTTGGGCACAAGCCTGCCCCAGGCCCCGGTGCTTCCCGACCATGATTTGTGGCAGGATCGCTGCCGCGGATCGCACGCCCCGCCATTCCCTTGCTTAACCTACCTTTCTCAGCTGTTCTGTGATTGCCCTTAACAAAGATGGCGGCCGAGGTTTCCCTAAGGGGCTGAAGCGCACAGCACGCATGCATGCCATCAGCCAAGATGGCGATAGAGGCTTCAGCCCCTTAGGGAAACCTCAGCCGCCATCTTCGTTAAGGGCAGCGCTGCGTGTGCAACCGCAGAACAAGGTAGGTTAAACAAGGGAATGGCGGGAGCTCCGAAGCTCTTGCTGTGTGATCCACGGCAGGGGACCAGAGGGGCCCCTCAGGGGCCCCTGTAGCCCCAGGGGCCCTCAGGCCAGTGCCCCACCTGGCCACCCTTTAGAACCGGCCCTGCCAGCTACAAGACTCAAGTTCAGATCCATTTCTGTGACCATATAATTCACATAGTGATAATTTCAGCTAGGTTCTTCAGCAGTGCAGGTCAGCTGAACTTTTCACTAGCTATTAATGACAATAGTGCCTCTGTACTTAATTAGGAGTTGGTTCATTCTATTATTTGGGGATGGCAGAACTTGTGGTTGTGCTGTTTGTGACGAAGCTGTTATATGAGTGACTCCCAGCTAGCACAGATCCATGGTGAGTCCATGTGGAGGAAAGTCAGAAATTGCACTCAAGCTCTTCAGTGATCTGCTCTCATGATGAACCAGGGATGGGAAACTGTAAGCCTTCCAGATGTTCTTGGACTCCAGTTCCCATCAGCCACAGCCAGCAAAGCTAATGGCCAGGGAGTTTTGGACTTGGAGTCCAACAACATGTAGTGGCCCCCGAACTGTGGAACAGCCTACCTGTGGAGATACGCCTGGTGCCTTCGGTACTTTCTTTTAGGCGCCAGGTTAAGACCTGGCTATACTCCCAGACATTTTAATGTTCAATGTGTTTCATTTAATTTTTTTTTCCGTTTAACTTGTTGCTGATTTTATTGTAATTTTATTGTAATATTGTATTTTAAGCTTGTTTTGTTCACCGCCCAGAGAGCTATTCGCTATGGGCGGTTTAAAAATGAAATAAATAAATAAATAAATAAACATCTGAAGGAGAAAGAGCATACCTCAGTGACAGATCATCTGCTTTGCATGTAGAAGGTCCCAAACTGAATCTCTGGCATCTCCAAGTAGGGTTGGGAATAACCGACCTGAAACCCTGGAGAGTCATGCTGCCAGTCAGTGTTGACAACACTGAGCTAGAAGGACCAATGGTCTGACTCAGTATAAGGAAGCTTATTCATGTTTGGGTTTCCGTGTGTTACTCAGCTGGGTGGTAGAGTGCAAGCTTTACATGCAGGAAATCCCCAGTTCCAGGAAGTCCTCACCTGGCATCTTCAGGTAGGGCTATGTAAAGACTCCTGTCCACCCTGTTTTGCCACTACTGGTCAGTTTAGATGGACTGACTGAGTAGAAAGCAGCTTCCTATGGTCCTGTGAAGGGCCACAGGGTTCCCCATCCAGGCACAAAATCATTGCCTCATCAAACGGGCAGGTGGTTTGAGCACAACAACACTGATTTTGAAGCTGCCAAAATGCCTCTATGAAATGGCTCTGCATTTGGCTGAAATGCCAGATAAGTGTCCATCAGTATTCGGTATGTGGTGGTAAGATGGGAGGAGCTAGATGAGCCCTTGGCTGCCCCTTCAGTTCTCTGTCGCAAAGTGTACCTTTTACAAGGACATTTCATCTTGATTTGAAGGTGCTTAGGGAAGGAGATTCCGTGCTCTTCTTGGCAACCTGCACCATTAGTTAATCTCCCTTGGTAGTAATTTGTGTCATCTCCAGAACTGGAACCTATTCAGCTTCATCTCCCAGCTGTTGACTGCATTAGCAGATCCTTCCCTGTTAAATTATTTTTTCTCACTAGGAGGGGCTACATCCGCTGCTCTTACTTAAAGCAATGTTTTAGCAAGAAGAGTTGTATGTGTGAGGTTTCCTATAGAGCCCCAAAATGACATGGTCCCATTTTGACAAGGCAAAAGAGGCAAGATTATTGACACAATTGGTATGGATTTGCATTCTGATTTATTTGTATATTTTGTTAAACTCACCAGTAGACCGGCAGCTGAAAAGAAGAATATGATTTCAATGTTACACTCTAGAAGTGTTATCTTCTAACTGTTGTTTAAGCCTTTTTGCCCACTCCAGGAGGCAGAATGCTGGGGAACTAATATGGTGGCGCCCGACCAGTGGAAGAGGGAGGAGGTCCACTGCTGCTGCAACTAAGTGTTTGTGTTTTCACTAGAGATGGGGGAGAAATTTGATGTGGCTTGCATTTAAAGTGGAATATATCAAATTCACGTTTTCCAAAACAATAGGAGGACCCAAACATAGCCATCCTTCAAAATTTCCACTTCTCCGAATTTTGTAATGCAGTTCTCCAACCAAATGTGAACAAAAATGAGTATATTAGGGAAGATAACATACAAAAATGTATTATAAGGAGAAATTGCTTGCAGAAATGTGTACATTAGTCAAAACTGCTGACAAAAATATGTTTATTAGGAGAAATTTGGACTAAAATGCTAAAGAATTTACATGAGGATTTTTTTAAAAAAAATTAAAATTGGCAGAGAAATGTGGAGAACTGAATTTAAAATTGGAAAAATGAGAAACAGAAAACCAAAACTGACATATCTTCCCAACCCTAGGAAAAATGGGAGGGGGGAGGTTGGCTTAGCCTTTGAAAACTAGCCTTCTTTTTCAGTCGCTAATTCTGTATTTTACACATTGGGGATCAAACAATCAATTCCTCTATTTACAGTCCAAACTGATGCAATGTTAGCAAAGGCAGAACATGGCTGTTCTAATTGTGCATCTCTGCTTTTTGTCCTGGACTCAAATCTGAGAAATGAAAAATTCCGTCACCTTTACCCATATAATAGATGATCAGACCAGACACCAGCAAAAGAGAGTACTGGAAATAGAGAGACTTTGTCTGATCACAGTATATACCCTTTCACTGATTGGTTTTTAAAGAAAGAAAAAACAAACACAATATGAGCCAGGACTGACCCTGGAGGACAGTACCACCACTACTTAGCTTCTGCAAAAGAAGCCCCTCTGAGCATTCCACCCTCAAAGCTCTATAACTGCCACCTTGATAACAGCATTTGTATGTTAGCAGCTGATGAAGGCGGAAGCTGAAACGTTTTGTTAATGCAAATTTGTTAATAAAAACCTCTGTTTGGTTAATCACAATTACGTTCATATATATTTTTAGGTGATTAACGGAATCCTTATAGGGATCCAGAGCAAGCTTGAGTGAAGTTCTGTTTGTTGCTTTCAAAACTGTCATATATATATATAGTATTTTATGTATTTGAATTGTATTTTATTTTTTTAATTTAATGTTTTTGTGATTTTACTGCTTACAATTTTAGTATGTACATGTCTGATTTTATTTTTGTAAGCCGCCCTGAGTGCCCTATTATAGGGTAGAAGGGCAGGATAGAAATATTTTAAATAAATAAATAAATAAATAAATAATGCGGGGGGGGCTCGATGTGCAACTCCTGGTTTAGCGGCAACTGCACACTTAGCATAATGGCTAGCTTGCCTTTGAGACCAAATTATACCATTTGTACAGTGAAGAGTACAAATCCTACTGCTGCCCTGGGCTCCTACTGGGAGGAAGGGTGGAATATAAATCTAATAAATAAATAAATAAATTTCACTGTGTCCCCTCCCCCCCCGACTTGTGATGAGATCAGGCTAAATACAGATAGGATTTTTTTTCCCCTCATCTAGGGCAGCCATTTTTTAACTGGGGCTCCTTAATTTCAGCACCTTACTTTAAAATGAAAGCTAAGATGGTTTATTTCCCTCCCCCTCCCTCTCCCTCCCTTTAATCAGTGTTCAGCTCAGCCTGGTTAGTTACCATGCATATGTCATGGTTGCAAAGCCCGTAAAAGGAGCTTGAATTCCAGCTGGTGCTACAGACTGATAGTTCCAACTCAAGTCCCAGAAAGGGAGACTTCATTGTGTATCTGCCGAACCAAAAATGTAAAACAGTTCTGGTCTGAAATACAACTGAGGTACGCAGGAATACGTGGATAGATGGACCTTGCTTGTCTTGGCTTTTCAGATACATACATTCTCTCTGTTGATATTACGTGTGGGGAACCTTTGGCCCTCCAAATGTTACTGGACTACACCTCCCATCATCCCTGACCATTGCTCTTGCTGGAGGTGATGGGAGCTGGAGTCCAACAATATCCGGAGAGCCATCGGTTCGCTATCCCTGGTCTGCATGCTACATTGTGGACCCAATGGGCAGGAAATGGTGAGGTCCAGCAGAGTTGGAGAGACCTTTGCCAATGACAAAGGCACATGAACATTTGCTCCCCATATTGATTTTTTTTTAAAAAAAATTACAGCACCAACACAAAATACAGAACATATAAAAATATGATTTCATTCTTTTTAAGAGCACAGCATTGTGCCAATAAGAATGTAAATGTACTGCCATCAAGTCTGTTCCAACTTATGGCGACCCTATGAATAGGGGTTTCATGGTAAGCGGTATTCAGAGGTGGTTTACCATTGCCTTCCTCTGAGGCTGAGAGGCGGTGACTGGCCCAAGGTCACCCAGTGAGCTTCATGGCTGTGTGGGGATTTGAACACTGATCTCCCAGGTCGTTAAATCACAGAATAGAGAAAAAGACATTAGGCTGGATATCAGTAATTTTCATTACAACAGTTAATAAATAAGGACCAGCATTATCTACATGTATTTTCTTGCTCATTTTGGTTAGATCTTAAAACACAAAAATGTGAGTTTTGACTTCCGGGAAGGGTGACTTAGCCTGTGCCTGCTTTTGAGACGGGCTCCTGCCTCAAAAGAAGCTTATTCAGATATATCAGTCAGTTTTTTCTTTTTTTTTTTTTGACTGATTAAACTTCTCCCGGGTAGGGAGAAACGAAGAGATTAACCTCAAAGCCTATTTTTGTTGGGACGACCAGATCTCATTAATTTATGGGACGAGGTCCAGCCGACGAAGGTGGGACGGATTTTCAACAGCAAGCTCTATCTGTTAAAGCGAACGTTCATCTTATCTTCTAAGAGAGAACGCACTAACAGGCAAGCACCCTTCTTTCTATATTTTTCTTTTACTTGACTTAAATTGTTGCTGTTTAAAAGAGATTTGCCAGATTGATCGGTTTTTGACATCTCACTGGGGAGCCATAACTTCTCTCTGCTACGCACTAATTAATAGCTTATCTCTGTTTTTGTTGCAAAAAGCTGTCCTGGATTTGCATTCTAAAGATATACACAGAAGAGGGATTTCTATTCCAGATTTTTATTTTGAAGAATATTATACTGTCTGAGACTACTCTCTTTTTGGTCTATTTTATTTTGACGAATCTGTTTCTTGACGACTGCCATTAATTGTTTCGATCCTGGGAACTGCATTTTGTTTACTTAACTATGGAGAGATAAGGCTGTCTGCTCTGTTTATACTGTGATGTCACCAAGTTTGGAGTATTAACCCAATTGTTGCTGAAATAAGAAGTGGTTTTCCTATATTTTTCTTTTAAAATGGCAATTAAGAAAGTGGCTGAGAAGCTGGAAATAACTATGTTTCAGAAAATAATGGATGAGATTGAGATAACGAAACAAAACCTGCGACAGGGTTGTAAGGAGCTGAAAGTTGAATTGAGTAAAATGAAGCAGGAGATTAAAGATATAGGGGTCCCTGTGAGAGAGGTGACCCTGGAAGGGGTCCCTGTGAGAGAGGAGACCCCGGAGATTGGAACAAACGTGGAACAGGAAAAAGATTTGGAGTCTATGGACTTTAGAAACAAAATCTATTGTTTGGAGACACAGGAGATTAAAGACATAGGGGTCCTTGTGAGAGAGGAGACCCTGGAGACTGGAACAGGGGTCCCTGTGAGAGAGGAGACCCTGGAGACTGGAACAGGGGTCCCTGTGAGAGAGGAGATCCCGGAGATTGGAACAAACGTGGAACAGGAACAAGATTTGGAGTCTATGGACTTTAGAAATAAAATCTATTGTTTGGAACTCAATGTTATCTCTGAAGAAATTAATGAAGATTCTAGAGATAAAGTTATTAATGGCATGGATAATCTTCTGGACTGGAATGATGTGATGGAGCCCAATATAGAGAAAATCTATGGAATTAACTGCAGCCATGTGACAATGGAAAAACTTTCAAGAGATGACCCAGTGTATTTTGAAAAAAAGAACAGAGATATGATTTTACAGCTGTATTTCAGCAACCTATTCAGAATGGATGGCAAGAAAATATTTGGGATAGAGGTAATTCCCATTAGACTCTTACTATATGACTATGGCTTTGACAGCAAGATTATTATGGAATACTGATAATGGAAGATTGGATACTGAAATTACTGGACTTAACAAGACTACTGAAGATGGAAGATGGAAAATGGAACTAATAGGGATAATAGAACAATGGCTACTGAAATTACTGAACCTAACAGATTCTGATGTGATGGATTAATTGAAATGTTTATTTTGACTATGGTTATGACAATAAGATTATCATAATTAGTAATGAGATGGATTAATCGATATGCTTATCTGGAAAAAAAAATTGATAGATATATTTCTTAAAGAATTGAAACCTCTCTTTGACTTTTTGTGGAAAGAATAAAGTAATGTTTATGAGATTTGATGATTAAGTAAGATAACTACTGGAGGAAAGTGATTTTATAATATGACTTAAGAGACAGGATTGTTATATATTATAGACTTATAACTGATTTGATCTTTGACAAATGGGAAGTCAATATTTTACTCTTTACTTTTTATTTTTGTTTTTTTTTTCTTTTTTTCTTTTTGTTTAACTATTTTTGATTTTGTTTTTTGTCTTTGAATGTTTTATGATTTTGTCTTGTATGTTTTATGAAAATCTGAATAAAAATTATTGAAAAAAAAAAATGTGAGTTTTGTATTCAAAGCAATTTCCCAGGTTTTTGTCGGCCATTCTGATATATTTGGAGCAGAGCTTTGAAAAGTTACTTTTTTGAACTACAACTCCCATCAGCCTCAGCCAGCATGGCCACTGGATTGGGCTGATGGGAGTTGTAGTTCAAAAAAGTAACTTTTCCAAGCTGTTATTTGGAGGCATGGTCGATTTTCCATCATTGAGCTATGCATTGTCTGGCTGCTATAATCAGACTTGTAAAGAGCTGTAGACATCCCCCCTCCAGTGCTGAAGGACAAAACAACCTGCTGCCACCACCACTCAGCCCCCCAACCCCCTCCCCCCACAGCTGCTCTCAGCTTCCAGTGGAGGGTAACGTGTAGTTGCAAGAACTTGGCTGGCTGGAGGTGGATGTTTAGGTTGCAGCTTGTTCTTCATCCCAGAAAAGGCCCCTGCGACATGAGCTTCCAGGGCCAAAAGCAGTAAGCTCACCCCTTTGGGGTGTCAGGGTCTGAAGCATCTTGAACTCAGTGGATAAAAGAGACTTGCTACCGTGCTCATCCCCTAAACTCATGATAAGTCCCTGTAATGCCTTTGGAACCGAACTGGGGTGGGAGAGAGCAACGAAGCTCATCCATTGGGATGGGGGAGAGATTTGGTTTGGTTCTCATTTTAATGCAAACCTACATCATTTGCAGTTCCTGAAACAATATGCAAACTGAAATGCAGCTGCCCTTTGAAATTCACACTTTTTCAAATTTTCCAATACAGTTCTCCAACGAAACAATGTGGACCCAAATTTGTTTATTAGGGAAAAGTGATCAGGGTGGAAAATGAGTATATCAGTGAAAGTAACATACAAAACTGCATTATATTAGGGGAAATTGCTTGCAAAAAATGTATATATATTAGGAGAAACGTGCACAAAAATGCCGATGAATTTTTGGGAGGACTTTTTTTAAAAAAGCACAAACTGATATGGAAATGTGCAGAACTGAACTTTAAAAAAAAATGCAAATCTGAGAGAAACTAAATCGACAGATTCATTTTACTTTACTCACCCGTCATCCTGAATCTATCATGGTGGCTGGTTGAGGGAATTCCATAGAAGGCCAGCTACACCACCATAAACAACATCAGAGATATAGCACATACTTACAATGCCTGGGAAAATAGAAAGGCCTTTGCCTGGCACTGAAATAGCAAAGAGTGGGCTGTAAGTGAACCTCTCTAGGGAAAGCATTCCATAGGGACACCATCACAAAGAAGGGCCATTCCCTGGTGGCCCTACCACCACCACCATCTGTCTAATCCCATCTATAACACTTTGGAGTCTGACCATCCCTTAGAGCCGCCTTTCCCAACCAGTGTGCCTCCAGATGTTGTTGGACCACAACTCCCATCAGCCTCAGCCAGCATTGCCAATGGCTGAGGCTGATGGGAGCTGTGGTCCAACAACATCTGGAGGCACACCGGTTGGGAAAGGGCTGCCTTAGAGGGTGTATCTTAAGTTTTCTTTTCTTTTCTTTCATTGAGCAGGTGCAAAACATCTCCCAGTCCATGGAGGTGCTGGACCTTCGAACCTACCGGGACCTGCAGTATGTCCGTAATACTGAGACGCTGATAAAGGGGCTGGACTCCAGGCTGAAAGTGGCCGCAGAGAGTCAGAAAAATCTGAATGCCAAAAGTTTCCAGGTAACTTTGTATTTGCCTGCAGAGTCACTATATCTGGAGGGACATTGTTTGTGGACTAGCTTACTGGTGCTGGTGGGATCCTGGAGTTTTATTGTAATGGCTGATGGTGTTGTTTGGAAGCCAGGAGAATATGAGAAGATACCTTCTTGATGGAAGATGTGGTTCTTCTGATGTTGGACTTCAGCTCCCATCATCCCTCACCTTTGGCCATGCTGGCTGGGATTGATGGGAGTTGGAGTCCAACATCTGGAAGGCCACAGGTTCCCCATCCCTGTGGTAGATGAAAGCAAGTAATTCTTCTTCATAAAAAAGAAAACGAGATGGTGTGTGCACAGCTCTGAAGATGGGACTTGCTGACAAGCTATTTGGAATTAGAGCTGTGTGCAAACTGCCTCTTCAAATTGTCCACCCTATTTGTAAGCAGAGAAATTGGAGGGCATTTCACTGAATTTCTTTGTAGGGGAAAAGAAAATCTCCAACAGTTTCTTGGGCCTGGGGCTTACCTGTAGCAGTGGCAGTCCCAAAGGTGTTTTACCTAAGGTGACCATCATTTTTCATCTTCCACAGTGCCGAGAGCCGAGTGTCATCCAGGGCACTGAGGGTGGAGTGGGAAAGTGTCATCCACCACATCCTCCTCCTCATCATGGTGGTGGTGGTGGAGGAGGAGGAGAATATTTGGAGAAAATTCTGCAGATTGACTTTCTTTGCCTAGGGAGAATGAGAAAAAGAAAAATCTCAAACACTTTATCAGAAAAAATGTTTTCAGAGAATATGTATTCCCCTTACAGCTTCGGAAGGGAGTGATTTTGAGTGGGTAAGCAGGGGGGAAGGGTTAAGCACACACATATACTTTTTTTCATTCAATTTCACTGTCACCTGAGACTGCTTTTCATTAAAAAGAAATCCTCAGAGGATTCAGAGTGGGAAAGCACGTGGGGAAGGGTTAAGCACACACATACACCTGCCTTCTCTCCACTCAGTCTCACAGTCACCTGAGGCTGCTTTTCATTTTTTGAAAAAATCGGACTCCAGTTTATGCATTCCATGTGTGACATTTCACTTGCCCCTGAAGCTCAGGGTTTCAGAGATTTTGTGGCAGCTTCCAAAAGCAGCGGCTCTGCCTCCTCCTTCTGTCTCCTAAACAAAAGCACATGACCATTGTGCCTCATCCTTGCCCCCTGCTCTGCTTTGTTAGCTAGTATGTGCAGGAGTAAGGATGGGATGATGGGAAAATTTAGGGATGGAGGGAAATTTTGGTTTGGTTCAGATTTTAATGTCAACCGACTGTACCTAATTTTCACTTTACAAAACAATGCATGAACTGAAATGCCGCTATCCTTTGAAATGTGTACTTCTCAAAATTTCGCATTGCAATTATCCTAACAAAAATGTGTATCTATTCATAAAATGCATATATTGGTGAAGACAGCACACAAAAATGCATTCTGTTATGGAAATTTGCTTGCAAAAAACATGCATGTTAGGCAAGAACTGCATACAATTGTACATCGGGGGAAGTTGGCACTGAAATGTTTATGGAACCTTTTGTTTATGTTAAAAATTGCAGCCTGATGCAGAAATGTGGCAAACTGAACTGAAGGTTGGACAGATGAGAATCTATCTCTATCCATATTGCATGGTTTAGTTTACTAGATGTTACCAGGGTAGAAAGGAGAAGAGATGAGGATCCTTCTTTCAGCAGCAGCCACACAATTTCCATTAACATCTAGTGTCAGGTCAGCCTGGTTCCTATTGAAAATAAACAGCTTTTTATAGAGAAAATGGTGATTCACCATTGGGACAGGCTGGGTCGGGAGGGAATGTTTTTCTCTGCAATTTGCCACCTTGGGAACAAGATAAGATGGTCTAAATCATTAAAAAGGTAATGCTTTCATATTTACAAGGATTGGTTTGGTGTGGGGAGGGTGTGGGGAAGGGATCCACTCTGTGTTTAGATGATGGGTCTCCTTCATCACATCCATCTCAATGTTGAAGTGTTTGGTTTTTTTTATTCAGCAGGTGCCTTCTGTTTTAACTTTTAAATGCCTGCTGAAAACCTTTCTGTTCTGCCAGGCTTATGGAAGCAATTAAGAAGATGTCTTTTTGCAATAGTTGATCTCTGGTTTTACTGTATTTTTAATTATTTTTACTGTAAGGGGTTTCCTTTTTTTTTTACTTGTTGTACACGGCTTTGATGCTTTTAAATGACATAGCGGTATACAAACGTATTTATAAATACTAAACAAACAAATACTCTTCCCATTTGTGATTCTCAGCAAGTGGCATTCAGATGCATACTGCCTCTGACAGTGGAGGTAGAACATATCTGTCATGGCTAACAGCCATGTATGAGGTTGAATTGATTCATTCATCAATTTTCACGGCATGACATTTGTCACCAAGAAAGCAAAGCAAACAAACAAACATATGTCAACTGGTAGGAAAACTTTTGCTAAGTGTAAAAACTGTTCAGGAATAGAATGTGCTGGTCAAATAAGGGAGGCCAGTTTTGCTTAGGATGCTTTGGATAAACACTTAGTGAATGTCAAGTAGAAGAATTTCCTCCACCCTCTACTCATCTGGTTAATTTGAAGATGAGTATACTTTTGTCATTTATTGAAAAGGTGTCCGTGTTATGGTTGTATATGGTTTCTTGTTTGATATTTGATGGCCATATATTTAAATGGGGCACATTGCTTAGAGAGTGTAGTGGTAAATTTAAAAGTGTGTTGTCCCTTCATGATAATCACACCATGCCCCCACACCCCTCACATTCACGCCCTCTTCCAAGATTAGACAACCTTCTAAGATTACACAATAAAAATAAGCTTTCAGTCTCTATAATTAATAAGTGAGTAGTTTGGACACCAGGAATCCATGGGGTCTTAAAAATCTGCTGTTTCCTCCTTCCCTACACTTGGCTAGTGACTTCTATATCCTTGTAATCTCCATCTGAGATCTTCTTATCTTATTTTCTGCAGATTCTACTACACTGTGGGTGGAAATCCCATTGTATACATGGTATACATTAAAAAAATCCCATGATATACATGTCAACTCATGTTAAACTTTGTGCTTTGTGTTTAATGGGGCATACTCCCATACTATCATCATCATCATTATTTATTAGTCACTTTTTTTCAAATTGAAAACTCAAAGCAACTTGCAACATAAGTGGGTACAGGATTATGGCCTAGGCTTTCTTGTGAGGAAGTGGCAGAGAAGAGTTCATGATCAGAGGGTCACTTGTGCACACCCAGCCTGGGAGTAACCTCACTTGAATATATTTGGGGCATATTCATGTAAACACACAATAATCATGCCAGATGGGTTGAAGCCTGGAGGTGTACTAAGGGGGTTGGGGAGCGGAGAAAAAACATGTCATTTGCTTTATATGCATCACTTTGGTTAACGGAAGCAAATTTTGATGCCTATGGTACAAGCACTAAGTCCCCCTTTACAGCCATTTTATACCTCCTATATCTTCTATATCTTCGCAACAAGCCTATGAGGTAGATTAGGCTAAGATACAGTGACTGGCCCAAGGGCACCAAGTGAGCTTCATGGCTGAGTGGGGATTTCAAATCCTTTTTGTTCAAAAATGAAAAAGAAAAAAAATCTGCTGTGGGAACTGTGGGTGCACAAAGGTAGCTTGGAAATTTTTTAAAGTCTTCTCACCTTAGGGAGAGACAGAAAGCCTGTTGCTCTGTTGGGATTGGGCAACTCTCCTTGCTGTGAAATGTAGCCAAAGGAGATGGAGGTGTGAGCCGTGCAGCCTTGAGCCTGACAGCTGCAGAAGATGAGACATTGATTAAATGTTAGAGCTGTAGCAAACAGCTTGGCTGGTTTTGATCACCAGCCCTAGGGCAGGTGGTGAGCCCTAGGGACTGCTGGGCAGCACAGCCAACACAGCAGGAGTATGGCCCAGGGTCCCCTGCTGGGAAATCAGGGGATATCGAGAAGAAATAGGACAAAAAGGGGAGGGACAAACTGGGCACTGTTCCTACTCAACAGTTGTTATAGGGTTTGAGGGCAGTTCAGGGGAATGACCAGGCACTGCACAAATCACTAATAATAAAGTGATTTATTAAGGAGAATGAAAAGGGGGAAACTGAGAGCTGATTTCAATGAAAATGTTGATGGGAATAGTCCAGCCAACCTTCTTGTCCAATGGCACAGAGACGAGTGCAAACTGGAAAAGAAAAAAAAATACATTTATTTCAATGGATAAATAGAACTCTGTTTCCTGACATTGAAAAGTTTAAGTCTTCTCTGGGTGATTATCAAGATAAATGATACAAGAGAGTGAATTGCCCAAACCAATTTACAGTGCCCAAGGGCAAGGTTCTTTATGGAGTGAAAGTTACATATTTTATTAACTCCCAAGAAAAGCATACAAACACAGAAAGAAAGATCAATCTTACATCCCTGCTGATGCCTGGGCATCCTCTGAACAACAGCAAATGAACCCCTGAAACTGGAGTTTTGATGCGTAGAGCACCATCCCAGGATCTTGGGTCTATTCTGAGTTTAGAGGGCTTTGCACCGAGCATTATATGCTATTAGAGGCTAATTGATTACACCTGGTGTTTGGGTTATCCATCCATCCATCCCTGTGACAATGTTTATGTTATCTCAAGGTCGAAACAGCACAAAATTTGTGACAAGTAGCTAAGATATATAGCTGACTAGTAATCCTCCCTGGTTCTTAGTACCAGGTGGAGTGACTGAGGGATGGGAATGTAGTGAGCTTATCTCTGTGAAGAGTCTAATAGTCAACATTCCCATGCTCTGCCTGGAGGCGCCATCTCCACATAATCAGATACTTTACAGAATAATAAGGATTATAAGTGTTAACCAGTTATAAGCCTTTGGCCCAAAAGGATCCCTAGGCAAGCAAGGAGCAACTGTGGTATATCAATAACTAAGCCTTCTCAAAATACGGACCCCATCTTCCAGAAATGCCAATACAAGCAGCCATGTTGAGATAAAGTATTCCAGTTTGCCCTGACCTCTTTAACATTTGAAACAGATGAGAAAGCTTTTCTAGTAGCAAGAGATCCCTGGGTTTAGACAGCCAATTCTCCACCATAGGGGTTGCTTCAGCTTTCCAAAATCTGGCACTCATCTGCTTGGCTGTTACTGACAGAAATGTGAACAGTTTTCAGTGAAGCTTAAGATAGCCAGGCCCCCAATATGCATGAAGAAGCACTTCTGATTTTCAAATTAGTTGTAGGACTGCATCCCAATAAGCTGTCTGTCAAGTGAAGGCAGCTACACCACATCTGTACATAAGTACCTCTCTCGCCATAATCCCTCCAATGAAATTGATTGTCACTAGGGTCAGGAACCATCTGGATATTATTTTCAACACACTTTCTTGAACATTTAGCATATGCTGATAATACTAGCCTATGAGACCAGATTGTTTCCCCCCATTTCTTGGGACAATTTCTGTTGTCAGATGCTGTGGGTTGAATGTTTGTTTGTTTATTAAATATCCTGCCTTTTCCCAAGGTGCTTAAGTTTGTTGTTGTTGTTATGTGCCTTCAAGTCGATTACGACTTATGGCGACCCTATGAATCAGCGACCTCCAAGAGCATCTGTCATGAACCACCCTGTTCAGATCTTGTAAATTCAGGTCTGTGGCTTCCTTTATGGAATCAATCCATCTCTTGTTTGGCCTTCCTCTTTTTCTACTCCCTGCTGTTTTCCCCAGCATTATTGTCTTTTCTAGTCTTCATGTCTTCTCATGATGTGTCCAAAGTATGATAACCTCCATTTCATCATTTTAGCTTCTAGTGACAGTTCTGATTTAATTTGTTCTAACACCCAATTATTTGTCTTTTTTGCAGTCCATGGTATGCGCAAAGCTCCCCTCCAGCACCACATTTCAAATTAGTTGGTTTTTCGCTTATCCGCCTTTTTCACTGTCCAACTTTCATACCCATACATAGAGATCGGCAAGACCATGGTCTGAATGATCCTGACTTTGGTGTTCAGTGATACATCTTTGCATTTGAGGACCTTTTCTAGTTCTCTCACAGCTGCCCTACTGAGACCTAGCCTTCTTCTGATTTCTTGACTATTGTCTTCATTTTGGTTAATGACTGTGCCGAGGTATTGATGATCCTTGACAAGTTCAATGTCCTCATTGTCAACTGTAAAGTTACATAAATCTTCTGTTGTCATTACTTTAGTCTTTCTGACGTTCAGCTATAGTCCTGCTTTTGTGCTTTCCTCTTTAACTTTCACCAGCATTTGTTTCACATCGTTACTGGTTTCTGCTAAAAGTATGGTATCGTCTACATATCTTAAATTATTGATGTTTCTCCCTCCAATTTTCACACCTCCTTCATCTTGGTCCATTTCCGCTTTCGTGCTTAAGTTAGTGTACAATTTTATCTTTGCAACAGCCTATGAGATAGGTGAGGTTGAGAGTTGGTAAGTAGCCCAAGGTAACCAAATGAGCTTCATGGCTGATCCAACACTCTGACCACTACACTACAGTGACTTGGCACTGATTTCCTATTAACTGCACCACTCACTGGAGGTGCTGCCTCATCATCAGTTGAAAGGAAGAGGTATTACAAAAGCATGCATCTGAACATGCATCCACACTGGTCATAGAGGGGGATAGAGTTAAAATCAGGATATAAACATCAGAACAGAATTCTCACAGTCCCAGAAAGCCAATGCAGTGCCGCTGAGTGCTCTGTGACTCCAATTTTGCCTGAGCTCCCTCACTCTAGGTAGCTCTTTGCTAGAGGAAGCCATAGAACAGACTTCCCCAGCCTCGTGCCCTCCAGAAATTGCTGGGGTACAACACCCACCCTCCCTGATCATTGGCTATGATGGCTGAGGTTGATTGGAGCTTGAGTCCAACAACATTTGGAGGGCATCAGGTTGGGGAAGGGTGCCATGAGCTATCCCTCTGAGATTCCAGACTTCCTTTTGCTAGTTTCCCTTTCTGCTCCAGATAAGTGCTATAATAATAATAATAAATAATAATAATTTAATTTGTGGGTTGCCTATCTGGCCAATGGCCACTCTAGGCGACGTACAATTTAACAACAATACATTACATCATAATAAAATACATCATAAAATACAATATAACAATCAAACAATAAAACAGTTCCAGTACAGAGTAGTAGGCTATTGGTCGTAAAAATTTAACCCTCCCCGTAAGTCCCAAAGGCCTGTCTGAAGAGCCAGGTCTTCAAAGCTTGGCGGAATACATTCAGGGAAGGGGCATGTCGAAGGTCATACGGGAGGGAGTTCCAGAGAGTGCGGGCCACCACTGAAAATGCCCTCTCTCTTGTCCCCGCCAACCTAGCTGTTTTAGTTGGCGGGATTGAGAGAAGGTCCTGTGTGGCTGATCTTGTTGGGCAGCATGGTTGGTGGCGCTGGAGGCGCTCCATCAGATAAACTGGGCCGAGACCGTATAGGGATTTAAAGGTTAATACCAACACCTTGAATTGGGCCTGAAAAATAACTGGAAGCCAGTGTAGGTCGAACAACACTGGGGTGGTGTGTTCCCGGCGGCGACAGTTTGTAAGTAGTCGAGCCGCAGCATTTTGTATAAGTTGTAATTTCCGGACTGTTTTCAAGGGTAACCCCACGTAGAACGCATTACAGTAATCCAACCGAGAGGTGACCAGGGCATGTACCATCAGTGGGAGCTGATGAGCAGGAAGGTAGGGCTGCAGTCTACGAATGAGGTGTAATTGATACCAAGCTGCCCGGCTCACTGCCGAAATCTGAGCCTCCATGGACAGCTTGGAATCAAGAACAACCCCAAGGCTGCGGACCTGGTCCTTCAGGGGCAATTTCACCCCGTCGAACACCAGGTCAACATCTCCCAGCCTTCCCTTGTCTCCCATGAGTAGCACCTCAGTCTTATCAGGATTCAACTTCAGCCTGTTCCTTCCCATCCATCCACTCACAGATTCCAGGCACTTGGACATGGTCTCCACAGCAGACTCTGGTGAAGATTTAAACGAGAGATAGAGCTGAGTGTCATCCGCATATTGGTGACACTGCAGCCCAAATCTCCTGATGATTGTCCCCAGCGGCTTCATATAGATATTAAATAGCATGGGAGAGAGGATAGAGCCCTGTGGCACACCACAATTGAGAGGCCAAGGGTCTGAAACCTCCTCCCCCAATGCTACCTGTTGATGCATGTCGGAAAGAAAGGAATGGAACCACCGTAGTACAGTGCCTCCTATTCCCGATTCCTCCAGGCGCTGTAAAAGGATACTGTGGTCGACAGTACCAAAAGCCGCTGAGAGATCAAGGAGGACAAGAAAGGTGAATTCTCCCCTATCTAATGCCCTCCTCATATCATCAACCAGAGCGACCAATGCTGTTTCAGTTCCATGTCCAGTCCTGAAACCCGATTGGTATGGATCCAAATAATCCGTTTCATCCAAGTGTGTCGACAACTGATTAGCCACCACTCGCTCAATGATCTTGCCCAGGAATGGTAGATTCGAAATTGGGCGAAAGTTATTCAAAACTTGGGGATCCAAGGAGGACTTCTTTAAGATGGGCTTTACAATTGCCTCCTTGAGTGCTAATGGCATTACACCCTCCTCCAAGGATGCATTGACCACCACCTTAATCCCCTCACCCAATTTCTCTTTGAAGCTCACAAGGAGCCACGATGGGCAAGGATCAGTTAGACAGGTGGTAGGCTTCACAGTCGAGAGCACCTTGTCCACATCCTCAGAAGGAAGAGGTCGAAACCGATCCCATTTGACCGGATTGCAACTGGCCAACTCTGTTTCATTTACTGTGTCCACGGCGTACGGAATTGAGCTCCGTAAATGTTCGATTTTGTCGGCAAAGTGCTTTGCTAATTTGTCACAGGAGGCCTTAGACTGTTCCAAGGGTTCCTGAGCAACTGGACCGACCAGGCTTCGGACCACTTGGAACAACCTCCTGGGACAGCACTCTGCGGACGCAATAGAGGCAGCAAAGAACCTCTTCTTTTCTGCCTTTATTGCCACTTGGTAGGCAGTTACTGCTGCTCTAACCTGTGTCCGGACATCTTTGGAACGGGATTTCCGCCACCGGCGTTCTTGTCGTCTCACCTCCTGTCTCAGATTTTGCAACCGTGGAGTATACCAAGGTGCTAACTGAGTTCTGTTCAGGGGGAGAGGACGTTTCGGCGCCACGCGGTCCAGAGCCCTGGTGATCCCCTCATTCCACTCCATCACCAGGGTATCGACCGTGCGGCCTTCAGCAGGTTCCAATTCCCCAAGCGCAGTCAGGAATCCTTCTGGATCCATTAGGCGTCTGGGGCGGACCATTCTAATAGGTCCTTTTCCCCTACGGAGGGTGTGTGGTATCGAGAAGTCTATATTTACCAGATAGTGGTCTGACCATGACACAGGGGCGGAAGAAGCCACCCCCAACTTCAGAACACTTCCCTCCCCTCCCAGGACAAATATAAGGTCGAGAGCATGACCGGCTACATGGGTGGGCCCAATATTACTAAGGTGCAGTTCCCAGGAAGCCATGGTTTCCAGGAAATCCCGAGGGGCTCCTACGAGAGTGGCCTCAGCATGTACATTGAAGTCCCCGAGAATTAACAGCTCTGGGGACAACGCACGTACAGCCGAGACCATCTCTAGCACCTCGGCCAGGGAGTCTGCTGTGTAGCGGGGTGGGCGGTACACAAGCAGGATCCCCAAACTGCCCTTCGGGCCCAACCTCCAGTACATGCAGTCAACAAACTTAGTCCTATGAAGAGGAGGTCTGGTAAAAACTAGAGACCCCCGATAGATGACTGCCACACCCCCTCCCCGCCTTCCCACCCTCGGTTGTTGTGCATAACGGAAACCCGGCGGACACATGGCCTCAAGAATGGGAGCTGAGGCCTCATCCAGCCAGGTCTCCATAATACATGCCAGGTCTGCTTGCCCATCCAAGATTATATCATGGATATGCGATGTTTTTTGTACTACAGACCTGGCATTACACAACAACAATCGAAGGTCGGTAGGAATCCTGCATCCCCCAGTTGTCGTCTGGTTCTGAACAGACCCGGAACATGGGATGGGTATTACACATCTATCCAGTGTTCCCCTCATCTGGCATGGTCTGCCAACAGTACCATTCCAGCGTCTGCCGCCCACTCTTTCTATAGTTTGGCCCCTCACCCTCCCTGTCACATCCCCCCCTGACTTTCTAGCCATTGAGGTCTAGACCTTGCCACCAGTTCTCAGACATGGAAATCTTACACAACTGTCATACACATGAATGTGTTGCACACATGCATAACCCTGAAGGCATGAAATTGTTACATTGTGATGTGGCTGGTAAGGTTCACATCGAGCTGTCAAGTGTGACAGGATCAAATAAACCTCACATAATGTAAGTATTTAAAATCAACTTGTGTTTTGCATAGAAGTAGCTGGAAAGTTAATACCCCTTCTTTTCAGCTGATGATGAGGGAGCACCTCCAGCAACTTCCTGAGAATGGCAACAACCGACTTCCGGGAAGGGTGACTTCGCTTGTGCCTGCTTTTGGGACGGGCTCCCGCCTCAAAAGAAGCTTATTCAGATATAAATCAGTCAGAACATTTTTTTTTTTGACTGATGAAATTTTATTTTGACGAATCTGCTTTTTCACGACGCCACTAACTGTTTTGATGCTGGGAACTAAATTTGTTTTGCATTCTTGAACATAGAGAGATAAGGCAGGTTGCTCTGTTTATACTGTGATGTCATCAAGCCTGGAATATTAACCCAATTGTTGCTGAAATAAGAAGTGGCTCTTCTTTATTTTTGTTTTGCTTTGTTTTCGTGGTTTTAAAAATGGCAATCAAGAAAGTGGCTGAGAATCTGGAAGTAACTATGTTTCAGAAAATAATGGATGAGATTGAGATAACGAAACAAACCCTGCGACAGGGCAGTAAGGAGCTGAAAATTGAACTGAGCAAAATGACGCAGGAGTTTAAAGAAATAGGGGATCCTGTGAGAGAGGAGAATGAGATCAGAGATGAGAAAAGAAAAAATAAAGGGAAGATACAAGCCCTGGAGATTGGAACAAATGTGGAATTGGAAAAAGATCTGGAGTTTATGGATTTTAGAAATAAAATCTACTGTTTGGAATTTAACGTTATCTCTGAAGAAATTAATGAAGATATTAGAGATAAAGTTATCAATGGCTTGGATAATCTTCTGGACTGGAATGATGTGATGGAGCTTGATATAGAGAAAATCTATGGAATTAACTGCAGCCATGTGACAATGGAAAAACTCTTAAGAGATGAGCCAGTGCATTTTGTAAAAAAGAAGAACACAGATATGACTTTACAACAGTATTTCAGCAACTTATTCAGAATGGATGGCAAGAAAATATTTGGGATAGAGGAAATTCCCATCAGACTCTTATTATATGACTATGGTTACAACAGCAAGATTATTATGGAATACTGATAATGGAAGATTGGACACTGAAATTACTGGACTTAACAGGACTATTGAAGATGGAAGATGGAACTAATAGGGATAATGGAATAATGGCTATTGAAATTATTGGGCCTAACAGATTCTGATGAGATGGATTAATCGAAATGTTTATTTGGACTATGGTTATGACAATAAGATTATTATAATTATTAACGAGATGGAATAATTGACATTTGGAGAAAAATTGATAGATATATTTCTTAAAGAATTGAAACCTCTCTTTGACTTTTTGTGGAAAGAATAAAGTAATGTTTATGAGATTTGATGATTAATTAAGATAACTACTGGAGGAAAGTGATTTTATAATATGATTTAAGAGACAGGATTGTTATATATTATAGACCTATAACTGATTTGATATGTGACAAATGGGAAGTCAACATTTTATTTTTTTTGTTTAATCATTTTTGTTTTGTTTTGTTTTTTTGTCTTTGAATGTTTTATGATTTTGTTTTGTATGTTTTATGAAAATTTGAATAAAAATTATTGTAAAAAAAAAAAGAATGGCAACAACCATACTGGCCCCAGTTCTTTGAACACCCTACTTGAGTGCAGGGGTGTAGTCTTAGACCCCTTACTTTTTTGGGAGCAGGGTCCCAGCAGGGTCCCCATGTCTCCGGCATCCTATGAGCCAATCAGCATGAATGGGGAGTGTGTTGGCCACTGAGAAGAGTCTTCTAACATGATTCCTTGTCCTTTCCTGCTGTTTGGAGCAAATCAGAGTGAAAGGAGGTGAGAAGATTCTTCTCAGGAACCAATACTCTCCTCTTTCATGCTTCTTGGCTCCCGAGAACGTCTGATTTTGTGGGAGAAGGCATTAACAATGATTTCATTCTCTTTCAGAAGCAGGGAAAGTAATTTTTTTATTGTCCGATTCAAATCAGGATGTGACACATAAGGTATCTCTGTTTGTGTTAGCAGCTTCGAAACTACGAGCTAGGTTTATTTCAGAATCTCAACAATAGTTGTTACATAAGCATGATGCTTCAAATTCCTCTTTTTGTATGTATTTTTTTAAAAAATTCAACTCTAAATCCCTTTTGGAATTTTAAAATCAGAAGTTCTATAACTTGCATAAATATTAGCCGTCCTATGATGTTTTAATTTTTTTTATAGAGTTTACTCAATTATAAATTTTAATCTAGTAAGTTTGTTGTATAAGTTTGTGTTGGCCTATGGCCCTGCAATTTAATAAATGATGATGATGATGATGATGATTTCATTCTCAACCCAGCATAAAAAAAAAAGGAGGGGAGGGGACTTGGCTGTGACTGTCATGAAGAGACCCTGCACTTCTGAATTTGCCACTACACTACTGCTTGAGTGCCATGGATAGTATAAGCCTGGGCAAGCTGGCTGGAAAAAAAGCTACAGGTTGTCCAGTAAGGTCATCAGAGATGGATGTCTGTTGCTGAAGGAGGCCAGACCACTGAAGTTATGAAGGCAGATGGTAGAACTAGGGCCAGGTGACTTGCAGTGTTTTGGAGCACCTGTTATTTGGTGCACCAATTGTAACTACCACTGTAAATTCTAGTCTTACCACTATGGTCTATACATTGGTATAGCCTCTTTATTAGACTACTGTAACATGCTGTATGTGGGGCTCCCCTTGCACCTGATTTGGAGCCTTCAGCTAGTGCAGGTGTGGGGAGCCTCCAGTCTCCAGGCCAATCATGGCCTCCCGAAGGGTTCTAATTTGACCCTCGAGGCCATTTTCCCCAAACCATGTCCACCAGTTGATGTCACTAGTGACTGCAGGTGTTTGAAGGCATACCCCATCTGCCCATCAGCTGATGGGCAGATCAGAGTGTGGCTTCAACCCCCCTCAATGCTCCTCTTTCGGACCGCAGAGGTCTGAAGTAGAAGTGCAGAGAGGGGACATTTGAAGGCACACTCCCATCCATCCTTCAGTTAATGAGCCCATCAGAATGTGCCTTCAATCCCCTCCACCCTTCCCCTTCTGACGGCAAAGGTCTGAAGGGAGGGGGGTTAAAGGCTCACTCCCATTCAGGGCAGCCCAGAGTGTGCCTTCAGGTTTGCTTTGAAGTCCAGAAAATTGGGGCTTCAAAGGAAAGCATCACATGATGTCACTATGATGTCAGATGATTGACAGGTGGGCCTATTTGCCAACATTCCTTTGCTGCACTCACTTTACACATTTAAGACATCTGCCTGTAATTTGTGAAGTGGCCCTTGAGTGAGAACAGTTGGTGGTTAGTTACTAACTGTTTTTGTGGGTTTTCAGCAGCAACTAGCACTTTGCTGGGCAATAGCAATTTCATGCTGGCCTTTTCCCAGAGTCAGGGCATATGCTGTGGAAGGTGAGCCAGGGAACTGATTGTTTTGCCTTGAAGCTGGCTGCTCTCGGTACTCTCTGTCTGCAGACTTAACTCATGAATCAGCCAGAGGAGCATCATATTTGCAATTAAAACGCCAAGCAAATCAACAAGCTCCCTTTCCCCCCCTCCAGGCACCTGCGAGAAGGAATTGGTGCTGCTGATAGATGAGCATAGGGCATCCATATTCTGGGCCCTTTGCCATTCAATTACCTTTCCTGGTAATTTTTCAGTCCCAGCCGCAGTGATTAGAGACATTTTGCTGAGAATAATGGGTCACTGATGTGTGCATGGTTGAGAGCACAGTGATATGCCAGAGAATGCCACACCATCCCAGAGACAGCTGGGATGGGGGCAGCCCTTTGGAAGGTGTCTTGATTAGACGGCTGGCTTGCCAGAGCCTATGATTCCTCTCTAGACATGAGTGCCAACATTTGATAGGTCCAGGTGCATACCAGGTTAGGATCAATTCAGGGCCAGCCCTCGACAAGTGAGGCACCTGTATGAGCTTGGGTGGGGGGAAGGTGACCAGCTTCTTGTGGCCTCGAAGCTGGATCTATTTATGTTTCTAAACATAGCAGTCTCTGTCCCCTAAACAAAACCATCCCAGAAGAGGAGACCTGGGCAGCAGTATAGTTGTTCAGTACCTGATTGTCTTCTGCTTCAGCTTTTTGATTGGTCTCGAAACTTAGATAAACACCTTGTGCTAGCTCAGCCCCTGCAGCAGTCCTAGCCTGTGCTATCTGTGGCTCATGGTCTTCAGGTTCATCCTTTTTACCTAGACACCATTTATCTTCTCTCTCTGCTGCCTTCACCTTCCACCCTTCCTTGTCTGGATTACTTACCTGGCTTTAGGAACAGGGAGAGATCCCTGTCTGAAATCCTAGAAAGTTGCTGCCAGTCAGTGGACCAGAGCTTGGAAAAGTTACTTTTTTGAACTACAACTCCCATCAGCCCAATCCAGTGGCCATGCTTGCTGGGGCTGATGGGAGTTGTAGTTCAAAAAAGTAACTTTTCCAAGCTCTGCAGTGGACAGAATACGGAGCTAGATGTACCAATGATCTCAGTATATGGCAGCTTCCTGTGTTTCTCAGCAGGGCAGTCCTTATTTTCGTTATGACACTGTGTGCTTTCATGATTATTGCCCCTTCTTTCTCTCCCAGACCAGGTGCCTGGGAGAACATGTTCCATTTGGCTAGCAGATGGGCCAGCCATACATGAAGCCTGGCCTGTTTGCAGGAGCACAGGAAGCTGCCTTATACTTGTGTCAGACCATTGGCCCATCAAGCTCTGCATTGTCTACACTGACTGGCAGTAGTTCTCCCAGGCAGGAGTTGGAGGACACCAGGGATGGAACCTGGGACCTTCTGCATGCAAGGCCGATGCCCTACCACTGAGCTCCTGCCCTTCCCCCTTTCCTCTGTTCAAGACAAAGACTCCATTATGTGAAAAACATGGGATATTTTTGCATGGCCTTTTTGCCCCAAGGTCACTTCTCATCACCTTGCCTTGGGGCATAGCTAAGGTTCCAGTTTTGTTGGCTCATTCAACACTTCTCCTGCCCCCAATTCCATCTCAGTTCTCAGTACTCAGAACGATTTGGTACTCTTATTGTTTTGTGATGTACTTACTGAAGAATAATTCATGTTTACCCCAAAGCTGAAAGGGTGGGGTGGGATGACTTCCCTTTTCTTTTCAGGTGGACCTATAGTCACCCTACATCTGGCAGACTTTCTTTTCTTTCTAACAAATTCCCTCTAGCCATGTCTTATGAGATAGATTATTTATATCAGCTTGGGGGGGAATTGTGAGGTTTTACCATCAAGGGTTGCCCACACCCTCTTGCAGTCCATCTACTTACCTGCCTTGTTTACTTTATCCTATTCCGCACATGTACCTAGAGATGTAATTACTGCACTTGGCCCAAACATTTCCCCCATGTTTTGGGAACACAGAAAGCTGCCTTATACCAAGTCAGACCGTTGGTCCATCTAGCTCAGTATTGTCAACACTGACCAGCAGCAAGGTCTCCAGGGATGTAGGCAGGATTCATTCCCAGCCGTACCTGGATATGCCAAGAATTGAACTTGAGACCATTTGCATGTAAAGTAGGTGCTCTATCACTGAGCTCTGGCCCTTCTTCCCTTTGACATTTTCTATTTCTCCAGCCTTTCTTTTTATGCAGTTTTGTTTCCTTTTTGTAGACCTTCCTTGCTTCTGATCCAGTTATCTTCCCCCTCCCCACCCCACCTCACCCACCCCTCTTTTTGTTCACGCCATTTTCTCTGTTCCCACTACTGTCTAGGTTTAGTCTGGATCTTTTTTGTTCCACATTTACCCTTGGAAACTGAGGGCAGCGATCCTGACAGTATCTCTCCCCCAGCCGTTGTCAGAAGGTTCTGATTTTCTTCCATCTGATGTGCCAGAACGTAAGCTGCTCTGCCCCTTGTATTCCTGTGTAACTATTCTGGCTTGGCATTGCCAGTGTAATTAGAATGGATGGAGCCTTTCTGAGCTGCTAACAAACTGGGTCACTGACTGCCATTTGCCACTGGGACTGCAAAAATGACCTATGACTGAGATTGATTGTTAGCAGTCCAGTGCTGGCAGGTGGTGGCTGAGATGCAGACATTGGACAGATGTTCCTCAATACCAAGCTGTTAGGGTCCTTTTTAGCTCTCGTGTTTTTTTTTTTTAAAAAGTTTATCAGCATACTAGAACAAGAGACAAGATCCAAGCCCCTGACATTTAGTCAACAGCATACACAATGATACTTTTCAAAGAGGCTTTGGTGCCATTATCCCAAGCTGGCACAAGCTTAAATCATTGGCAGACTTTTTTTTTCATTTTTCAGTATGAAAAGCAGCTGCATCCCACATAGCATTGAAATGGATCCTATTTGAAAGCATTGTGCATAAGGGCATATCTTGAGGTACATCATCTATAACAGCGTTCTTCAACCTTGACTTCCCAAATGTTGTTGAACTCCAACTACCATCATCCTCAGGCAGCTTAGCCAATGGCCAGGAATGATGGGAGTTGTAGTCCAACAATATCTGGGGACCTATGGTTGAAGAACACTGATCTACAACAGACACTTCACTTTATTTTACTACAAGTTTAACTGCCACGTCTGCCCTCTCCCCTGGGAAGTGTAGTTTGGCAAGAAAACCAAGACTCCTCATTTGTTTGTTTATAGAACATATTGATCACTTTTCCAGCATGTATACGCACACATGTGTACACAAGCATGCGCGTTCCCACACACGCACACACAAAGCACTCAAAGTGATGTTTACACTTTCTGAACACCATATAAAACCAATAAGACAACTGCTGATAATTGCAGCAATAAAAGAACTGAAAACTGTCAGCAGAAACATTTGAGACCAAAACATGTTTTAACTTGCTGGTGGAAGAGGACATACCTAATTTCCTAGGGAAGGGAGCTCCACCAGGTAGGCGCCACACAGGACTGGCACCAGGCATGAGGGTGACTTTCTGTAAAACAACGTCTAGTAGACTTCCTCTTACAGTGTTTCCACCAGTACCTGGAGGCTAGGTTGATGAGCCATTGTTTAACATTCCCAAAATATCATAAGAGCATAAGAAGAGCCTTGCTGGGTCAGACCAAAGGCCCATCCAGTCCAACATCCTCTTTCCCGAGAGCAGGACCTGAGTGCAGTAGCTCTATCCTACTGTTCCCCAGCAACTGATATTCACAGATATATTGCCCCTGATCCCGTAGTCAGCATACAGCCATTGTATTTGCAGACCTCTTGATAGCCTTGTTGTTGTTATGTGCCTTCAAGTCAATTTCGATGTATGGCGACCCTATGAATCAGCAACCTCCAATAACATCTGTCATGAACCGCCCTGTTCAGATCTTGCAAGTTCAGGTCTGTGGCTTCCTTTATGGAATCAATCCATCTCTTGTTTGGCCTTCCTCTTTTTCTACTCCCTTCTGTTTTCCCCAGCATTATTGTCTTCTCTAGTGAATCATGTCTTCTCATTATGTGTCCAAAGTATGATAACCTCAGTTTCATCGTTCTAGCTTCTAGTGACAGTTCTGGTTTAATTTGTTCTAACACCCAATTATTTGTCTTTTTCACAGTCCATGGTATACGCAAAGCTCTCCTCCAACACCACATTTCAAATGAGTTGATTTTTCTCTTATCTACTTCTTTCACTGTCCAACTTTCACATCCTTACATAGAGATCGGGAATACCATGGTCTGAATGATCCTGACTTTAGTGTTCAATTATACATCTTTGCATTTGAGAACCTTTTCTAGTTCTCTCATAGCTGCCTTCCCCAGTCCTAGCCTTCTTCTGATTTCTTTATTGTCTCCCTTTTGGTTAATGACTGTGTCAAGGTATTGGTAATCCTTGTCAAGTTCGTTGTCCTCATTGTCAACTTTAAAGTTACATAAATCTTCTGTTGTCATTACTTTGGTCTTCTTGACATTCAGCCTTATTCTCCATGAATTTGTTGAATTCTCTTTTGCCGCTTTCTGAGTCGGTGGCCATCACCACATCTTGCAGCAGCAAATTCCATAATTTTAACAATGTGCTATCTGAAGAAATGCTTCATTTTGTCTGTTCTTGATCTTCTAATATTCAGCTTCATTGGATGACCCTGAATTCTAGTACTATGAGAGAGAGAGAGAGAGAGAGAGAGAGAGAGAGAGTTCTCCTTATTCACTTTCTCCACACTATTCTTTTGTTCCAGGGCAATCTGGAGGAAAAAATGGCAGCTGCTATAGAAAATGGCAAAGTTCAGTGTTAGTTGCCCCCCCCTTGTACATTTTCCAGTTCTACAATATTATTTTTGAGATGAAGCAACCAGAAGTTGGATAGTATTATAAGGGCGACCACATAATAGATCTGCATAATGTAATTATGCTATAAAGGCAGGAAGTTCTCTCTTTCTTAATTATCCTTAACATGGAATGTTCCTTTTTCATAGGGTCAATGTTTTCATTGAACTATACACCACAACCCCTTTGTTAGTCAGTCCAGACCCAATCAGCATATATGTGAAGACAGGATGCCCCAATGTAGCATCTTTCTGTGCCAGGGTAGCCAATGTAGTGCCCTCCAAATGCTGTTAGACTCTCAACTCCCATGAGCCCCAGCCAGCATGGCCAGTGATCAGGGATGATGGGAACTGGAGTCCAACAAGATCTGCTGGGCATCACTTTGACTATCCCTGCTCTGAGGCATTGTGAGAAATTAAAATGGTGTCTCCAGAACCCAGCCCCACCATGCTGATCAAAGCATTAGGAGAAACATTGCAGGGGGCAGTCAGGCACCATCAGCTGACTTTGTCAAAGCAGTGAGTCCCTGATGGCTGCACAAGGATGCCATGTCCTGATGCCAGATATGATGCCATAAAAGAGTCATCCTCTGTACCCCCAAGATCTAAGTTAATGATGTTATATGGACCACCACCACCCAGTTAGCTTTGAAAGCATGGAGGTACATACGATGGAAGCAGATCCCCCTCTCAGAACCACAGGAATTTCACAGAATTCTTAGGGGAAGCCAGCTGACTGGAAGCAGGTCGGTTTTGGAAGCCATCCATTTTGAAGAGCTTTCTACCAACACGTCAGCCATTTGGGAATAAGTGAGCTAGAGCAGGAGTAGGGGAACCTGTATCCCTCTGGATCTTGTTGGACTCCCAACTCCCATCAGCTCCAGCCAGCCAATGGTCAGGCCAAGGGATGATGGGTTGGAGTCCAGCAACATCTGGAGGGTCACAGGTTCCCCATCCCTGAGCAAGAGGTACACTGAATCAGGACAGCTCCATCAGGTTTTGGCTGTGTTATATTAGGCCAAGGAACGTGATAACACAGTGCTCCATGTTTATTTTTTCTATGTGATTTTTTTTAACCCAAAGCAGCCCAGGCAGTCGGAAGGAAGGAAGAGCACATCAGAGGGGATGCTCAGATATGGAATCCTGTATTTATCCCCCCTTGCCCCTAATGGGTGGAAAAAACAATGTGAGGAATGTGGTTTGTATTCAGTTAAGTTCTACTCAGAGTAGACCCATTGAAATGAATGGACCTATATTAGTCATGTCCATTCATTTCAATGGATCTACTCTCAATATGTCTAATATTGGTTACAACCCTACAATTTTGAATTGAAAAAGGAAGATTGGAAGTTGCTTGATAGGGTATTTGTCTTTGTAGCCCAGTATTGCCTACTCTGACTGGCAGCAGCTTTCCAAGGTCTGGCAGAGAAGATGGAATGACTGTTAAACCACTTGAAATCTGTAGCAGAAATATTTCCTCAGGGTGGGAGCTAAGCAGGGCCGGATTAAGCTGAAGAGGGCCCCTAGGCTGATTCTGAGCCGCCCACCATCCCGTCTCATCCCATCCCATCCCCCCCGCTTCACCTACCTTTCCGCTTTTTTTGCGGCTGCGCACCCTGTGTGCGCAGGTTTGTCATCAATCAAGATGGCGGCTGAGGTTTCCCTAAGGGGCTGAAGCCTCTGCCGCCATCTTGGTTGATGTCAGCAATGTGCGCGTGTACAGCAGAGGCTTCAGCCCCTTAGGGAAACCTCGGCCACCATCTTGATTGATGGCAAACCACAAAAAACAGCGGAGAAAAAGGTAAGTGAAGCGGGGGGATGGCAGGCAGTTCAGAAGCTCTTGTCCTGCGATCCACAGCTCCTGTCCTGCTTCTGTGGATCACGGGCCCCCAAAAGCTCCGGGCCCCTAGGCTTCATCCTACTAAGCCTAATGGATAATCCAGCCCTGGAGCTAAGAGTTTAGAAGTCCCTGGTTCAAATACCTCACCTACAAATTCACTAGATGGCCTTCTGAAAACCTGGACCACTTCAACCAGTAGCCTAACCATATAAGGGTCTTGCAAGGATCACTGTGCTGATATAATACAGCTAAGGTCTTGTGAAAAATGTTTCATGGATGGTTGTGATTTTTGTACCATTCACCCTTTCCCCTCTGGTCTCCCCCTCCCTTAGAATTCCTTTTTACAACTTAACATTCCCTTTTTCCTGAAAGTTGTTATATATAACTTTTATTAACATATCAATCTTTTGCATTTAGAATTCTTAAATATTTATTGTATAACATATTAAGCATGATACATATTAGATCATAGCATTTTAAAACTAACTTGTACACTTACACATGATTGGCTAGCATTGCAGAAATTAATAAAAAGTACCCAATTATTAATACATTAATCTCATTTCTATTTTCCTTTAATTATTAAAGGAAGTTTAATACAAACACATTTTGTTTGTTTGTCATCAGGGTATATTCCTACATTTTATGTAACCATCCTTAAGCAGTGGGTGTTTTCATTTGTCTCCATTATTTGGCATATGTGATTTCTGTAGTAGGAACCATATCAGAGGTCCATCCTGTATATTTAAATAGATATTCTATCATCAACATATGTCAAAAGAAATGAACACTACAGTGTATCAATCCCTCTAATAGCAAATGCAAGCTCTGAGTGCCAGCAGAACTGGAGCCAAAATGAGGCAACTGAGAAAGAAGTGTGTTATCTGAGTTGAAAGGGAGTGGACTGAGATTCCTACTTAGCTGATTCTGTTTTCCGGCATTTCATATTACCAGCTCTTGTGCCTATACTCTGCCCTCCATTGACATTGTTCCTATTGAGCACACATACACATCCAGATTTTGTTTACCCTTTTGTGTGTGCATGTACATCTATATCTATATATCTTTTCCTGCACACTTCCCCTGCACATCTATCCTGTTGCTTACTCCTGCCCTCTTCCTGAGCTTCTTTTTGGTCTTTTACTAGAAACATAGAAAGCTGCCATATACAGAATCAGGAGTCCTTTTCAGAGCCCTACATGGAGACACCAGGGACTTTCTACATGTAAAGCTTGCATTCAAGCACCAAACAATGGCCCTTCCCTACCACCAATAGTGAGAACGATGTGAAGTAAACATTTCAAATGTGCCATTATCAATGCTAGCTTGGTTCCTCTTGCCCACTATTTGTCTCCTTCCTATATCAAGTGCCAGGCTGAAGCACTTATTCTCAGTAGATATGCTGCCTAGTAGATGAGTCAGCCTGCTTCTTGCAAAAAAAAAAAAAAAAAGGCTAGAGTGCTTCTTCATAAGTGCACAAATCCTAGGGTAAGCACAACAGCTGGCTGCTCAACTTTGAACTTCCCTGGAGCAAACCTACATCTAAATAAGTGCCCTAGCATGTAAGGACCAGTGTTCTTCATTGTGTGCATGCCCCTAAATATCATAAGGAAGCTGCTTTATATCAGGCCAGACTATTCATCTGTCTAGCTCAGTATTGGCTACTCTGACTGGAAGTATCTCTCCAGGGTTTCAGGTAATGGTTTTCCTATTACCTGCTACTTGACCCTTTTTAAACTTGAGATGCCAGGGATTGAACATGAGACCTTCATGTGCTCTGCTGAACTACAGTAAGTATCAGGGCCTGGTTGTTCATATCTTGAATCGGATCTGGAGTGAGTATTCTCCGACTCCAGCGGGCTTGGAACATAGCCAGCAGAAGATACCATTCGGTTGACCAAGCAATTGCAGAAGGCCAGACTCCTGGTGAGGCCCTTCTTGTGCTCCCCACACCTTTGCAAGTACATATGACGGGGACACGAGATAGGGCCTTTTTGGTGGCCGCCCCTAGGCTATGGAACTCCCAAGTGAGGTGCGATTAGCTCCTTCCTTGCCGTCTTTTCGGCGACAAGTAAAGACTGTTTTATTTCAACAGGCATTTGGGATAGAGAACGGCCAGGATTAAGTGTCATAGGATGGGTGACTACATTATGATCTTATTATTTAAATTATCTGCTGTTCTTAAACGTACGTTTTATAGTTTTTAATTTTTCTCATAGTTTAATTCTATTTTTAATTGTATACATTTCGATGTTGTAATGGTGTGTTATCTTTTAGCTGTAAGCCACTCTGAGTCCTATTGGGAAAAGGGCGGGGTAGAAATAAAGTTTATTATTATTTATACATGACTTGGCCAATCCAGAGGCCTCATGCTGACTACCAATCGCAGGGGTTGATGTTACCCGTTCGCATTTTTCACTGTGCTTGCAGAGAGTTCTGGAGCCTGAATCCATATAGTTTTGGATAATTTGCTATGCTTTGCCCCACCCTGAGACCACAAAGCATCTAGTTGAAGACCCAGTTGCCTTTATTGTATTTTTGGTTAGGTATTACCTTCTTGGGGGAAAATATGAAAGAATGGCTTTAATCAGGGACATGATATGGCATGCAGAAACCAGGTAATGTTGATACGTCATGGGATATATTTGGCAGTCAGGGAGAACATAAGAATACAAGAAAAGCCTGCTGGATCAGGCCAGTAGCCCATCTAGTCCAGCATCCTGTTCTCACAGTAGCTAACCAGATACCCCTATTGGAAGCCCACAATCAGGACCTGAGCACACATGCACTCTCCCCTCTTGTGGTTTCCAGCAACTGGTATTCAGAAGCTTGCTGCCTCTGACCATGGAGTGCAAGTCTGGACCTGTCACAAACTGAAGCACCCTGGGAGAAGGTAGAGTAGGACTTCCTTTGCTATTAGTATGGGTTCAGGGAACTCCTTCAAGAGCAGAAGAATGTGGGACTCTTTAAAGAGCTCCGTCCTCACTTGTTGCCCTTCCCAGTGAGAATAGACATAAAATTAATACATAAAGGGACAGCTCATACAAGGGTCAAGTGTTAAAGCCTTTCCTGGACTGTACCACATTAAGCTGTAGCTTAGGGGAGTCATAAATGTTTAAAGTCTCCTCCACTGTCATCATCCAGGGGAGGGTGGGACTTGCTATCCCTTGGCAAAGGTGTACTAAACTCAGGCACCATATGTTGCTGCACACACAAAGCTAGCATGACAGAAGTGCTCAGCCTAGCCTTCTTCCTGACATGTATAGGGAATGCTGGGTCAGGGCTGAACCATTAGCAGCTGTCATGGGGGAGTCAAGAAACACAGCAAAGCCAGGAAGACCTTGTTGCTCAGGCAAGGTCTCAGCCAAAGCTGCAGTTCCGGTAGCTCACCACATGGGAATGCTGCACACAGAACCAAAGGTTCCTAGTTCTAGCTCTGGCAGTTCCTGATGTGCATGTGTGTGTGTGTGTGTGTTTACACAAGAAGTTCAAAATACACCATTCCCCCCCTCCCCACCTGCAGCTTGATGTGGTACCACCTGTGTCATATCTCACCTTTGGGTGTCAGACTGCTGGAATCGTGGAGGCCAGAGAAAGCTTTATAGCTTGAACTTGCTGAAAAGTATAAACCAGTTCTAAGAGCAAGGCAAGGAAACCCCACACTAGGCTTGTTATATTTGTTCCTTATTTCAAGGAACGGTGCCTTGTTCAGTAATACTTGCTAGGGCCTGGTAGTTGTCAAAGGGCCTGCCGCCCAAGGAGGTCAGAAACAGTTTGAGAGAATTCTCTGTTGGCCCAACCAGCCTGTTTCAGATTAAGGCAGTCCACAGACAGTGCTAGGGATCTTCCCAAATCTTGGAACTAGCACTGTTCCTGAAGCATGGGAGTTGAGGTCCAGTTGCTTTTATATATACACACACATGCCCCTGAGACTTTTTGCTGCAGTAACAACCAAAGGTTTTTTGAACATTTTGCACATTCTGTAATTGCTGCACCACCCTGTGCATCTCCAAACACATTCTGTGCTGCATGCTTCACCACAATGCATGCGGAGCCACCGTTCTTATTCCCCTTGTTCCTCTTGGGCAGTCTTGCCCCACTATTTTTTATTTAGAGCCCCTCGTTGCTTTATGCGCAAATGTCAAAAAGCTCGGCTATTCCCCCTCCCCCCACTTCCAGGTCACCTGCATTTTCTGCTCCAAAGCCTCCCCTTTCGTTGCTG
This sequence comes from Rhineura floridana, assembly GCF_030035675.1. Lineage (NCBI taxonomy): Eukaryota > Metazoa > Chordata > Lepidosauria > Squamata > Rhineuridae > Rhineura > Rhineura floridana. Next base: position 13,080,046 of record NC_084482.1, on the reverse strand, counting down.
CTGTTCGTTCATGACCCCCCATCCTTCCAACACACACACACAGACACTTTCACTCTCGGCCAAGGTCATAAAAAATGCAGCAGCAATTTCTCTACCACCTTTAAGTCTCTCAGCTTGCCATCAGCCACACGCAGCCGGCCTTCCCCAGCAAGTGAGCTCTGGCCTTTAAAGTTCAGCGAGTGAAGAAGACCATGTGGGAATTGCCAAAGGCTAGCCTCAGCTGGCACCTGTGCCATGCCTCACCTTTGGGTGTCAGACTGCTGGAATTGTGGAGGCACCCATCAGCATTATGTGCAGAATCTTAACATGCTGTGGATGAAAGTGCTGGGGTGTGCCGGAGAAACCCTGGCTCAGATTCCCCTTGGCCCTTCCACCATGGCGATTCTCCTCTTATTCTATGGTTATATGAGTGTGTGAGAGAGATGCTCACTTACATTGTCCACTCTTATTGGGGAAGGGCCATAGCTTAATGGTAGAGCATCTGCTTTGCATGCAGAAGGTCCCAGTTTATGGCATCTCCCTGTGGGGCTGGGAAAATTCCCTGTCTGAAACTCTGGAGAGCCACTGCCAGTCAGTGTAGACAGTACTAAACTAGATAGAACGATGGTATGATTCAGTACAAGGACAGCTTTCTATGCTCCTATGTTTCTCCCTATGAATTGTTATGAGGTGGTCCAAGGGCTTTTAAAATCTTTAAAAAAAAAAAATCCTAAACGTAAAAGCCTCTCAGAGAGGCTAGGAAATGCAGTTATTGCTATTGCTTCAGGTCCTGCTTGTGGGCTTCCCTTTAGGGCATCTGGCTGGCCACTGTGAGAACAGGATGCTGGACTAGATGGGCCATTGACCAGAACCAGCAGGATTTACTTATGTTCTTATGGCTCATGCCACGAAGTTCCAAACTGGGTCTCTAAGAATGTCCTTGGAGATGTCTCTTCCTAGAGAGACTTTTTAGCCCACCACTACCTGAATGTCAAGAGCCCCCCCACCATGGAACCATGGAATGTTCCACTGCCAGAACATTTGAATTGGTCCTATGATTTCTCACACCTTCACCATAGGCATGACTTGACTGAACTGCCAGCAGTTCAAGCTGTGAGACTAACATTGCCAGCCAGAATCCTCCTAGGCTAGCCAGTCATGTGATCCTAGAGAGCCAGTTGCATGCCACTGCCTGTTTATAAAGCTGTGAGATCTGCTGCACTCTCTTAGGACCAAACTGTGTTATTTTTCTGTCCCCTCCCATTTTTATACTAATTCGTAGGGCTGTGTGGCTGCTTTGAAGGTCAGGGATGCTCTGGGAAATGCTGTTTCACCTTTTCCTCCTTTGCTCTTTTCCCAATATAAATATCATCTACCCTTCTAAAACTGCTATTGTTGGCGCATTTGGGGAGGGGGAGAAAAGACAGATGCGACATCTGAAAGGGCAATGGAAGAAAGAGTGAAAGGCCCTCTATAGAGCACCACTTTCTTGACCTTCAAAGAAGTGCATGGGCCACATCTACTTTGGCCCTTGATCTGGTCATCTCATTGCTGGGAGAAGCCCCCAGGTTATGCATCCCTCCAGACAGTTGCCCCCTCTGCTCCAGATATTTGCCACCTCTCAAGCTGGGAGGAGTGGGGAACTGCCCTTTATCAGGCTGAGGCCAGGATGTCTACTAGCCATGATGTCTATGTACTGCTACTAGTGTTGGGGGCAGGATGCCTCTGAATGCCAGTTGCACTGAATACCAGTTGCTGGGAATCACAAGCAGGAAGGGGGCTGTTGCACTCAAGTCCTGCTTGCTGGTTTCCCATAGGCATGTGGCTGGCCACTGTGAGAACAGGATGCTGGAGTTGAGGAGCCACTGGCCTTATCCGGCACGGCTGTTCTGATGTTCTTATGTATGATGACACTGTTGATGGCATAGAGCATTACAAAAAGGTAGAGGGAGCGCTTGCTCTGTCTTGGGGTTGGATTCGATGGCCTTACAGGCCCCTTCCAACTCTGGGGTTCTATGATTCTTGGTAAAGGTCTACAGAGCTCCCATACCAACCTTTGCAATGGGCTAGCTGACATCCCTGTTTTTTACCCTTTGAAACTGTGGGTGTAGGCTTTGCTTGATTAAGTCTTGCCCACGATCTCAAATACAGTAAATGAGGGGTGTTATTTGAGGCGGTAGATTGCTTTCTTAAAGTGCTTGGAATGAGCCAGAGTTAGCTAAGCATTGTAAGCATTATTATTAATTTTGAATCAGGGAGATAAAATATGCCTTGTGCATGATGATGAGTCTTAACAGTATTCTAGGAGTTCTGTCATCATTAGCAGGCCCATGGTAAACAACAAAGGAAGACTTTGATCTTCATTAGGGGAAGGTGAAAGAGAGCAATGCAGTCTCTCTGTGATTGAATGGAAAGAGAAACCGGCTGAGAGTGTACCACAATTTTGAGGCACACATATGTTCAGGGATGGCATCAGTAGCAGGTATCCTCAGGCAGCTGCTAGGCCCCCAGCAACACTTACTGTTGATGATACCACCCTGGGCTTTTCTTTTTTTAAAAAAAAAAATTGCAAACTCCTGGTGTCTCATGGTGCCATTTTTGTTTTCAACAATGCCTCAACTTCATGGACAGCGTGGACAGAAATGGCCATTTCTGCAAAAATGTTTTGGGGTAGCCATTCCCTCCCCCCAACACATACTGCCCCAGAAGTTCAGTAGAGGCATTGTCTGTGATGGCCCCGAACCCCAGGAGCCCACAGTATTACAATGAAGACTCAGAAGAGGAGAAGAGGAGAACCTTTGCTACTTTCTCCTGTGCCCTCCCTGCCAGAGGATTTGACTCTACCCCTGTAGAGAAAAGAGCACCCCACAAGCCTTGTAGAAGCCAACAGATACAAAATCAGGCAAACACCCTTTTATAAGCATTGCCAGCTTCTCCAAGGAGGTGAGGCCAATAACATCGCAGGCCTTGGCAGCCTGGATAAAGCTTCACTTCTCTGCTGAGACAACAACCCACTAAAGTTGCAATAGGAGGAAGAGTTGCAGGCAACAGGGCCACTGGGACCTGTCCATGGTCCTCTGACCTTTGCTTCATAAAATGTGACCTGACTTGGCCTGATTGTGACCACTTCTCCTGTGAGCCTCAAGCCTTATGGAACAGGATGAAGAGATAAATGGCTGCTATCACATTCACATTTATGGTAGTGGCCATTCCCTCCCAGTCCCACCCCCACTGATGCCCTGGAAATCATCTCAACTTCTGGGGCACTGTTTAGAGGGGGGTCATTGACTGGAGCTGCCAGCACCATCAAAGAACTCCCCCATGAACCCTAGGGGAGGGCCCACCGTTTTAGGAAGGGAGGCCCATTTGGTAGCACTTTGCTGAAGAACTTTTCAGCTATGGGGGAAAGTTCAGCATATATTTTTCATGTGCAAGGCTGTTCCACGTGTGAATTGGGCCTAGATCAGTGGATTCTCATTTGCAGCCCACTCTTCCTCTATGGAGCTTAGGGCAGCATACATAAGAGTTATCCTATTTTATCCTCACAAAACCTCTGTGAAGTAAGTTAGGCTGAAAGAGACTGGCTCAGTGAGCACCTCTGCTGAGCACAGGGCAAAGAAGCCAGGCCTCCATTCTATACTGGACTGGCTCTCCATTGAGAGGTAGAGCTCTAGAGGCATGGACTGTTGTATCTTACTGCCTTGTTCAGCAATCCTCTTTTATGGCACTATATTCCCCCAGTTACAGCAGTTTGCTCCATTTTTTTGTTGCATTTACACATGCTGCTTTGGGGCAGGAATTAGATGCTGGATCATAATTCAAGAGATGAATATGAACAAGGATGAGTCTAAGACAGAGAGACAAAAATAAGTGTTGTGTTTCATCAGACATGAAGTGTTGCTCTGGATCTTTCTCTAGTTAAAGTAGTAAAAGACAGTGCTTGAGAGACTTCAGATATCACATTGCAAGATAGCATGCCTAATGGAGATCAGCTTTTCTGTAGGGGTAACTGAATGGAATTCCTGCCCTATGATGTCAGATTGTCTCCCTTATTTCTGATAATCCATTGTTGATTGATAATGTTCTTGTTCCAGCAAGCTGTCAGATTACTTTTGGAATATTTTTAGATTTCTAATATTATCTGCCTCTCTGTTGGCTATTACTTTGTCAATATTTTTATCTGCTCTTTTGATCTTCTGTTGTCGCTATAATTGCATAAAAGATACTAAATAAACTTGGTGTTAAAATGTCAAAGAACTGTGTTGTAAACATACATACCAAGTCTTATTGTGAGATTTCAGTGTTCAAAGGAAATATCACATTATGAAAATGCACACCGATCCTCTTCCCTCCCCATCCCCTTTTTCTGTGTGTAATGTCTTCTAGCCGGTAAGCCTGAGGGCAGGAGCTGTGTTGTTTTATTGTTTTGTAGGCCATTCTGGGAGCCTTTCTACCTGAAAAGTCTTAATGTTCAAGTCAGATATGGCATTAGAGCATTTTTTTTAAAAAATAAATATTCTTTGTTTGAACGTAGAATTGCTTCTTGGAAAGTCACCAGATTTCATTCTAATACCTCAAAGGGAGATCTCATGTTATAAACTAATGCCAAATAGGCAAGTAGCTGAATTAAAGTGAAGCCCTCACTTTTCTCAGCCAATTATTATTATTATTGTATTTTTATTTATTACATTTATATGCACAGAGTGGTAAGCGGCGGTAACGCAGCCGAAGCTCTGCTCACGGCCGGAGTTCGATGCCAACGGAAGGAGGAAGTCAAATCTCCGGTAAAAGGGGTCGAGGTCCACTCAGCCTTCCATCCATCTGCGGTCGGTAAAATGAGTACCCGGCATACGCTGGGGGGTAAAGAAAGGCTGGGGACAGAACTGGCAATCCCCACCCCATATATATGGTCTGCCTAGTAAATGTCGCAAGACATCACCCTGAGTCGGAAACGACTCGCACTACAAGTGCGGGGACACCTTTACCTTTACCTTTTTTTTCCTGCAAAGAGCTCAAGTTGGTGTGCATGGTTCTCCCCTCCCCTTTTATCTTCAGAACAACCCTGTGAGGTAGGTTAGGCTGAGAGACAGTGACTGGCCCAAGGTTACCCAGTGAGCTTTGTGGCTGAGTGGGGATTCAAACTCTGGCCTCCCAGGACTTAGTCTGATGCTCTAACTATAACACCACAATGGCTCTCATCACACAGTTCCTGCCTAACCATAGGCGTGTCTCAGATGGTTTGCTGCTCTCCCAACAGTGTGGAAGAAGGGATGATCCTAAAGTCCTGCTGCATCTCTGTGTGAAATGTTGCTGGTAGCAAAATGCCTATGATTCAGATGCTAGGGTCGGGCTGGGGAACCTGGTGCCTTCCAGGCACTGTTGCATTCCCGCTCCCATCAGCCCCTGCCAGCATGGCCAATCGTCAGGGATGATCATTATGGGAGTGGTATGCCAAGAACCTCTGGAGGGCCACAGGTTCCCCAGCCCTGGGCTAGGCTTCTTTTCTCCCCCCCCCCACTCATCTGATTTCTCATTTCCCCACTGGCAGGAATTAAAGGACAAAATGACAGAGCTGATGCCACTTTTCCCTGTGCTGGACCAGTACAAGTCGGACACCCGCACCATTGTGCAGCTGAAAGAGGAAGTGAGGAACCTTTCGGGCAGCTTGCTGCAGATCCAGGAAGAGATGGGAGCCTATGATTATGAGGAGCTCCAGCAGCGTGTGCTGGTCCTGGAAGCACGCTTACACGCTTGTATGCAGAAGCTAGGTAGGATGGTGTGGGTCCTTTTCTCTCTTCCTCTGTGGGCTGATTCACAAGCGACCCTTCCAGTGAAGTAGTACATGGATTCAAGCGTTCTGCTGCCTTTTATTGCAGGGGTGGAGAACCTGGGGCCCTCCCGAAGTTACTGGACTACAACCCCCATCATCTCTGACCATTGGCAACACTGGCTGGGGATGATGCGAGTTGAAGGCCAAGAACATCCTCCCTGGCTGTATTGGCCTCTGGGTCTGGAAGAATGTCTCCTTTCCCTTCACAGCCAGTACAAGTAACCATGGATGGAGAATGCTTCCAGCCCCTGTTTATAGCCGTGCCCTGTCCGGAGGATCTGCTTCTTCTCCTGGCTTGCTACTTCCATCTTCAGCCATAATGTTTAGTGCTAGAGCAAAATATTCAGGTGCAGGTGAATTCTAAAGGTTTTATCCATTGTTAGTCGTACTCAGAGTAGACTCATTGAAATCAACAGGAGTGGCTGAATTAGGCTCATTGATTTTAATGGGTCTACTCTAAGTAGAACTTAGCTGGATACAATCCTATGGGGAGAAGCTTCAAGTGGCTCCTTGGCTGCCCTCGTGATGGGCTGTCATTCTCATGGGGCATTCTATCCCAGATTACATACGGAAACTCTCCAGGCTGCTGACGCAGCTAAACCACTCCTTGAATCTATATATGCCCAGCCTTTGGTCACTTTGTCTTTCTGGTAAGCCCACTGCACATTCAACAGTTCTTTGAATTTGCCACCCCTCTCCATTTGCCCCACTTTTCCAGAGGTTGAACTGTCCTGCAACAATGTCTGTGGAGGAATATTTGGCTCAGCTTTAGTAGCACTCAGCCTTTGCAGGGAGGGTGCGCAAACATTTACTTTGCTTACTCTGGCTGTGCCTCCTGTCTCCAGAGCAGATCTAGCGATGGAGCCAGAAACGCTGGCAAGGAGTGGGTGGGTGTTCCACGAGGACCTTAATCATTTTCCAGCCACACCCATCTATTCCTGTCATGATCCCTGCATCCCCATCCCAGGGTTGCCCCAAAGAGGATTCAGATTCAAATGACTCACCAGTCACCCCACTCAGGGAAGGGGAGCTCCCAGCACCTCTTTCTGCACCATCTCAGCCTGAGGACGTGGCTCTCCCACTATCCTCAGACTCTGGGGATGACTCCCCTGTTGCTTCTCCTGCTCTACAGCCAAGCAGGAGCATGTCACTGCCGAATCAGCTACAGGATTGCAGAGAGGATCGCAGCCTTTAAGGATTGCAGCCAGCTCTCCCAGGGAGTGGAGGGGGGGGGCAGACCCACTAAGTGTCCTTCAACCTTCAGTCCCCATATGTGGCTGGATTAAAACTCCCTTCATCCCTGACCATTGGCTAAGCTGGCTGGGGATGATAGGAGTCATAGTCCAACAACATCAAGGTACCCTAGGTTGCAGAACACTGTTCTAGAATAAGGGAAAGGAACCTGTCTTTGGACTCCAGCTCTCATCAGCCCCAGCCAGCATAGTCAGTGGTCAGGGATGATTGCAGTTGTGGTCCAGCAACATCTGGAGAGCCACACCGGTTCTGTACCCCTGCCCTGGAGCATTTTTTCTTGTTTGTGAGTAAGACATGCAATCATTATTGCTGATAGTCATTGTGCATCCTTCCCTGTTAGAAATGGGAGATTAGCTTGCCTCAGCAAGAGAGTAGCTCCATTTTAATATTTTTCATTCCAAAATGTCTAAGAACTTTCCTGCTGGTCAGGCTAAAGGTCTGTCTGGTCCAGCACCCTGTTTCCAACAGCAGCCAATCAGATGCTTCTATAGAACTTACAACAAGGGCATGAGGGCAGCAAGCCTTCCTTTTCCTTTGGCTCCACCATCTGGTTCTCAGAGTCACACTGCTCCTAAACATGGAGGCTCTCCATTGTCTGTTGACACAATTTCCCCATGTTATCTTGCCAATGAAGAGCAGCTATCAAGTCAAAGACTGGAGGGTGAAAGTAATTCTCCTCTACTGTGTCTGTGTATCAGTCTGCAAGTGAAATTATCTCACAGAACTGAGTGTGGAAGGTAGATTTCCTTAGAGAGTAATATTCCCTTCCTTTTGCTTTGGAATGAGAAAATCCAGAACACAGAGCAGAGGGAGCGGAAACATTGACTCCTGAGATGCGAACATTTTATCAACAACTGATTCCCACAACACATACAGATTGCCCCACAGGAATTGGCAATTAGATCTGTTGGGGCAGATTCAAGGTATTTGTGCCCGATTTTGGATTCTGGTGAACATCTATTCCCTCTGGTGGGAAAACACAGGAGAAGGAGAGCAGAGCTTTGAACTGGGCTCTCAGAATATGGGGAAGTGACTGCTCTTTGCAACACAGATTTGTTTGTGAGCCAATTATCTGGTTTACAGATTAACCATACTTAGGGCTTCCCAGCTCTGAGCTGCATGTGGGTGGCTATTCCCTCTCTCTATCTGCAGCAGTTATTATCATTGTTGTCACAGCTGCCAGTGCGCAATGACACTTTACAAGATTACATAAAATAGTGCCCTATTGTAAGCTTGGAAGACTTTAACACTAGGCGGAGAGAGAGAGAGAGAGAGAGCGAGAGAGCGAGAGAGAGAGAGAGAGAGAGAGAGAGAGAGAGAGAGAGAGAGAGAGAGAGAGTGTGTGTGTGTGTGTGTGTGTGTGTTTGTGTGTGTGTGTGTGTGTGTGTGTGTGTGTGTGTGTGTGTGTGTGTGTGTGTGTGTGTGTGTGTGTGTGTGTTTAAAAAGAGAGAGGAAAAAGAAAAGACACCAGGTTGAAAATAGAGGCACCAGCCAGTGCATTTTCTCCCAAGACTGAATTTCATAGAATTTCATCCTGCAGTCAAGCCAAATAACAGTGTGTGCCACAAACAGAGAACAGGAGTGCGCCCCAGCAATAAAGAGGACAGTGAATGCATTTAATAAAGATAAACTGAGGAGAGCACAATATGTCTCAACCCACTTCCCCACCAGTCAAGACAATGAAGGTGTTTCTGTGTCTCCACCACCTCTTTTCCCCTCCTCGTTTGTTGTCACTATTGGATGTCACCTGGCAAACCTTTATGAGGCCATTTTTTTAATGCTTGCAGTATTGATTCTTTGCACTGCCTTTGCATTTGGCTGAACTTCTGAGGAAGCCTGAGTCTGCCCTTCCTTGGTGCATAAACAAACATGGTATGATGTGGAAGGCTATGCCAACATGAGCAAAAGCCTGCCACTGAATGGGAGGGAACCCCAACTACAAAAGCTCACCAGAAGCATTGTGGCTTCTTCAACCACATACAAATTAGTGGGGCATAGTCCCAGGGCCACAGCTCAGTGGTAGAGGACATGTCTTGCATGCAGAAAGTCTGGGGATTGGTTCCTAGTATCTCCAGCTGAGCCAGGAAAGACTCTTCTCTGAGACCTTGGAGAGCCCCAACCCATCAGTAGGTGGGGAGCCATCTAATAATAAAAATAATTATTATACAGCCCATGAGCCAGAAGTTCCGACACTTGGTGTAGTGTGCTAAATGGACCAATTAGCGATACAAGGCAGTTTCCTGTGCTCTATTCAGCTGAATCACAGCCCTCACAGTTTCCTGAAATCTTTGTGGAATAATGTTGCACAATTCCTTCTTGCATCCAGGACAACAATGAAAACGATAGGTGAAATTTCAAGGGTGCTACTGAAGGCAACAGTGAAAGCTTGAGGTACTTTCTGATCATTGCAAAGGCAAAAATGAAATTTTAAAAAGACAGCTTAGGCTCACCTCTAGTGAACACTGGGCCTCCAAAACCAAACCAAAAACTGTTGTCTTTATAGTTGGCCAGGAACATTTGCTTGCCTTTCTGAAGATAGTCATTAAATGACCTGCCAACCCATCCCACGTAATATCAATCTACAGTTATGTACAACAGGGCTTCTTAAAGTTACCCATTCAAACAGATTCTATATAGAGCCTATTCAAACCTGTACCAATAACATGTGGTGCAGCCCATCTTGGAATATACCACATCTGACAGAAAGTAGGGAAATCATACTTCTGAATGTATACATTCTCAGCTCATAAAGAGATAGTATACCAGAGAGAAATCAGGTTAAAACCTCACTCACTTGGGAGGCAGTTCTTCATATGAAGGAACATTCAGTCATGTCCATCTGCAGTTTGAAGTGGAACAGCCTGGGAAGGGCTGTACCACATGTTGATGCTGCATGTTTGAACCGGCTCTATGATGAGGCACTTTCAGAGGTTCTGTCATTTATAGAAAGATGTCGTATGGGTAGTGCTGATAGGGCATTTATAAAAGGCAAAGCCAGTTCTGTGTGTGGAAACATAAATGCAACCCATGGGGGTATCAGGAGCAAGTTCTTGCCTCCATTAGCTGCTACACCATATGCTTTTTCTCCAGGCAGCAGCTGCCATGAGCTCTTCTGGGCTCATGAAGCTCAGCCTGGTTTGCTGCACTGCTGATACTTTGCGAATAATAATCCGGGCATCATGTGGGCCTCACTGCTGTGTTGAACAGAAAATAAAAATGCAGAGATGTCAGAATATCACAGGGCTGCACTTATTGGAGGGTAATTTCTCACCACATACTTAGCTTACAGTTCAACCCACGTTTACTGAATTATTGCAAAGCACTGAGAAATGGGTGGAAGAGAATCAGCATGGCAAATTTGTAGGTTCATTGGTGGCCTGGGTATCTGCTGCTGATTTGGTCATATAATTGCTTAACCAAGTGCTGAAATCTGGACAGAATCATACAACGCAGTGTCTGGACATACTGAATTAATTCAAATATGGCTTCTACAGCATTCTGAATGTTGTCAAAGTTTGCTTTTGGAATTTGGCTTCATAATGTGTTTTCATAAATCTGAAAACCTAGCTTTTGTTGATTGTAAGGCAATAATGTTGACTGTGCAATCTTATACATATCTACCCAGAAGTAAGGCCCATGAGGTTCAGTGGGACTGGTAAGTATATATATAGGGTTGCAGCCTAAAAGTATCATTTTTGACAAATACAGAGTTGCCTTTTTTATACCTTGTTTATTTTTAAAACCGTTAAGTCTAGGAATATCCACAATGGGGAATGCTAGCTTAATCATCATCATCATCTGTGTCTTTCAAGCAAAGACCATTTGCTTCAGGATTGTCTCTTCTCTCCACCTCTCCCCACCCCCTCACCCCACACAGTTTCAGCTTTAGGAGTCATAATTCCTGGAAGTATTAAATCATCAGAGTAGAAGAGGGTCAGTTATCATGTAGTCTCATCATAATCAGTGATACTGTGCTTTTAAGCATTGAAAATGCTTCACATACATTATCATATCTTATCCTGTAAGGTAACTTTTTGCGGGACTGTAAGTGCAAGCGTGGATTCAAATATTTGGATGCTGCCTCATGTAAAGCAATAAACTCCCTGCACATTTAAAAGAAACATGTCATGGAGAAGATGAGGCTAGAATCCTTTTTCTGACATTCTGTTTGAGTGTGGGAGGGGTAGAGATTTGTTTTATTTTTTCCCATGGGGTGAGATGGTATTAAAGCAATGTGATCACTGAGACTGCCTGATACTCTGCTTCTCTGCCCCATAGTGGGTATGTTCTTCTGATGTCTTTGCCTTCCAAAACATGGAAGGCCTTGTTGCTCAGGCATTGCCATCAACAGAATGGCTGGATCACTTAACTGGAGAAGACAGTCGAGTCAGTTGGGAGAGCAGAGCAGCCCAGGGAAAGAGGCTGTATCTGGCAACTTTCACCAGACCTGGACATGGGGGATGACTGATTAGCACCATGAACCCAACCATATGACAATTCCCCACCTGCAATTAGAAGTGGTACAATCCATCAGTATAGGCTTTGTATTGGGCTGCTGATTTGGTCCTTTCTCAACTCAATTACATGATAAAGTTTACTGTTATTTTACTTAGGGAGCAGTGACTTTTCCAGGATTGCCCAGGAAGTCCATAGCCAAGCAGGAGTCTGAACTTGGGTCTAAAGACAAAATTCTACCTAGTAGATAATACTCTTTCCCCTTGGCCACTGAAACCAGCCTCCAGTTTTCTTCCCTTCTGTCATGTTTTCTAACCTTCTTGTCCCTCTCTGTTTTGTACTCCAGGGTGTGGAAAACTCACAGGGGTAAGCAACCCGATCACCATCCGGGCATCAGGATCCAGATTTGGCTCTTGGATGACAGACACCATGGCCCCCAGTTCTGACAGCCGGGTGAGTGTGTGAGAGTCAAAATCCCCCTAGAGCTCTATTCTCCCTATACACACTTAGAATCAAAGTTGGGCTACTTTCAGGAGACTCAGGACAGGAACTGCTTATAAGTGGGGTGCTTTGCTTGTAAGACAGCAGCCTGTAACAGTTAAGTTTCTTTTAAATCCAGTCCAAATAGAATAAATTAGGCTAAATGCACATCGTTTCCCCAGGTTATTTGATCCAAATAAGTGACATCTGACTCAATAAGCACAAGCTCTTTAAACTGGAGACTGCAGCACCCAAATGACATAAACTTGCCTGTCCTGATTGCAAAGCAGAGCATTAGCAAAAGGGAGAGGGTGTGTGTGTGGGGAAAGAGTATTAATTAATAAGATCTTGGAAGAAAAGATGCAGATGAACTGGAGGCCATGGGGAGAGGAGAACTGTGGGAGTGGCCTCACCTCCCTCCTTTTTTCTATGGGAGGGAACCCTTAGGCAGCAAATGAGGCCACTCCTCCCTCCTTCCATCTCCTCTTCTTATCAGCCTGCAACTAGACCAGTGATTCTCAAACGGTGCGCTGTGGCACACTGGTGCGCCGCAAGAGGTGGCTAGGTGTGCCACGAATATTATGAAAGTATATTATTATTAAGTTATGTTTATTCATAGTTTAAAATATATTAATATATTTTTAATTTTGTACATGAAGTGCGCCAGAATTTTTTTATATGTTTTACAGTGCGCTGCGAACCAAAAAAGACTCACTGTCCTAGACCATGGCATGAGTCTTTCTCCCTGTACCACTTCATTCTGCTAATTGCAGAAACAACCAGCATTGGTCTTGATGCAACCCCACCTCCAGAGTCACCTGAGGAAGGGAGAAGGGAAGAGGTCCTGGGCCATGTTAGACTGATGCATGAAGTGATGGAGCACAGTGCCCCCTCCCCTTCTCCCTTCCTCAGATTGCTCTGGAGGCAGGCTTGCATCATTGCCAGGCCATCTCTGCTCCAGATGAATCTGCACTCTTGTACCACTTTAACAATCATGGCTTTTTTACACACACACACACTTGTAGTTTGTTAAGGGTGCCAGGAATTGCAGCTCTGTGAGGGGTAAACTATAGTTCCCAGGATTCTTTGGGGAAGCCATGACTGTTAAAGTGGTACAAATGTGCTTTAAATGTATGGTGTGAACATAAATTGAGAGGAGGGAATAGACTCTGTAGCTCAATAATGGAGGCATTGTCCTAGATTGAGGGCTTATGGGGTGGGGAGGTGAAGGGATACTCTCCTATTTCCTTGCCTCATAGTCTTCAAGCTGGGTGGGCCTAGAGAAAAGAGCCTGTCCCTTCTGCATAGCTCTAGGCTCTCTTTTTCTTGGTCACTCTGGAGTAGGGTTGCCAGGTCCATTGCCTGAGACTGATCCTGTATCTTTTGGAGAAGAGAAAGTCAGCCAAGTGCAGGTGTTCTTGCAACTCTGTAATGGGGAAAAACCACAAGGTGGAATTCTCCCTTCCCCCTCCACAACTTTTAAAGATACAGAAGCAACCAAGAGGTCTTCTCCTAAATATACAGGATCAGGATCAGGCCAGGAACCTGGCAACCCTACTCTGGAGTGTAACAAGACACTGGCTATTTATACACACACACACACACACTTTCCCAACAGAGTACATGATTTCCAAGTCAGCATTTTTATAGCTTAATTTATATTGGTTTTGCAGTTCAACATAATTGATGCTCTGCGAGAATGGCACAGGTTTGAAAGGGCCAGTGTGGTCCCTGGAAAGTTCAGAACCCCTGTTGTAGGCAAAATTGGAAAGTGGGGTAGCAGAAATGTCAATGGATTGGAAATTAGTCTCATAAAAAGCAGCCTGAGCAGAGGAAAGTGATGAATTGTTTTTCAACTCTCGTTATCTGAAGCTGATTAATTGACATTGTGTGGCTGCTCTGGGCTCCTCTGGGAGGAAGGCCAGGGCAACAGCCTTGTTTTATTACGAGAATACTGTAAAAGAACTGCAGCTGGATCTGGTCCTGCCACAAGGTTCGCATAGGCCATGTTTTTTGTTTTGTTTTGTTTCTGTAAGCTTGCAGTATATTTCTAAGATGGCCCAGGACAGAACAAAGGACTGAGTCTAGCTGTACAGACCTACTACTGCACTGGTCCTGGAGAATGTGCATGTTGGAGGAAGTTCAAGTGGCATCACCAAGTCTCAATCATGATGATGACGATAACAAAGATGAAATATTCCAAGGCGGCTTACAATCATAAAGTTACAGCACAATCCCAATAAGCAATAAGAAGCAACATAAACATCACCACCCCCAAAAAGAGGGCTCCTCTAAAATGGACGAGAAGGACAAATTAAAGCAATGATTGCGACAGTCGAGCTTGATTAATAACACTTGTTGGCAAAGGCCCACTAAAACAAAATTATTGGTTGATAGCAAGGTCTATGCATAAACTACCATGAGGGGTGGGGGCAAGGGCATACAGCGGCACAGAAGACAGTGGCATACAAGCACAGAGAGGTTAGAATTGCCTTCTTTGATCAGATCGAGCGGAATCTATCCCAACATTCAGATTCCAACAGTGGCTGGCCAGATGCCTCTGAAAGATCCCCAAAGAGTGTGATGGTGCTGGCTAGTCCCTGCTGTTTGCTTTTGTCTCCAGTTGCCTTCTATGCAGAGTTACAATGGCTCTGTACATGGAGGCTCCATAGCTGTCCTAGATAGCTTGGGCTTTTTATTAGGTGAGATGTTTCTAAGAGGGACAAGGATGCAGTATCACTCTACAGATTTATCAGCTAGGGCAGGAATAGCCAGTGTAGTGCCCTCCAAATATTTTGAACTATAGCTGCCATCATCCTCAGTTGTTGGCTGTGCTGGCAGGGGCTGATGGGAGTTGTAGTCCAAAATATCTGGAGGGCATCACATTGGCTATCCCTGTGCTAGGGTATCAGGAATGAAAGCTGTTTCTGGTAAAGAAGGCTTGTAGGTAGGTGAACAAAGAAAGAACTGCAAAGAGAACATTAACAAATTTAGAATGAAAATCAGAAGAGGGTGTAAAATACAGGAATGGCAGTTATTATGGACTGTTTCCCCTGGGACTAGGGATGGAAATATCTGTCAGTTTCAGTCCTCTCAGGTTCTCATTTTCCTCATCTTAAATTCAGTTCTCCACATTTCTGCAGCAATTTGCGGATTTTTTTTAAAAAAAAATTGGTAATGTGATGAAGTGTATCTTTGCTGTGGCTTCAGTTGTGGTTCACAGAAGTCAACAAGGGCTATGGCTGATTGCAATTATTTATATCCTGGCATTCAGGATGCAAATCCTTCCAGGGTGGCTTACAAGTAGCATCAATGCCCATTAAAATGAATGCACACGTGCGCGCACACAGAGACACACTGAAATGTCTACACATTGCAAGTCGTAAGGAACTTTCCCACACAGCAGCTGGTGACAGACAGCCCTGTAGGGGAAGGGCTAGTTCAGCTGGATAGCTCCTGATATGCCTTCTTCATCGGCCTCCTTTGCTTTCCCGGGATCCTTCTCACTGGGCAGTTTGTGTGTAGCCATCTTTAGGGGGAGGAACGGGCAGTCCAACTGGAGTAGGCTGTGGCATCATCTTCTCCTGCCCTTCTCACTATCCTCCACACACACACGTTTCTCCGATCGGATGGTGGATATATACCCTGTCCTGGATGGGGTTACACTCCCCCTAAAGGAGCAGGTTTGTAGTCTGGGAGTCGTCTTAGACTCTTCCCTGTCACTTGAGGCTCAAGTAGCTTCGGTGGCGCGGAATGCGTTCTATCAACTTCGATTGGTAGCCCAGCTACGCCCCTATCTGAGTAAGGAGGACCTTACATCAGTGGTACATGCTCTGGTAACCTCGCGTTTGGACTACTGCAATGCACTCTACGTAGGGCTACCTTTGAAGACAGTTCGGAAGCTACAGCTAGTGCAAAATGCGGCGGCCAGATTGCTAACAAGGACCAAATGGTTTGAGCATATAACACCTGTTCTGGCCTGCCTGCACTGGCTGCCAATATGCTTCCGGGCTAGATTCAAAGTGTTGGTATTAACCTATAAAGCTTTATACGGCGCGGGACCACGATACCTGTTGGAACGCCTCTCCCGATACGAACCGGCCCGTACACTACGGTCTACTACGAAGGCCCTCCTCCAGGTTCCTACTTATAGGGAGGCCCGGAGGGTGGTGACAAGATCTAGGGCCTTCTCAGTGGTGGCCCCTGAATTGTGGAACAGTCTCCCTGAGGAGGTATGCTTGGCGCCGACATTGTTATCCTTTCGGCGCCAAGTTAAAACCTTCCTCTTCTCTGAGGCATTTTAATTTCATTTAATTCAAGTCTGTTTAATTTTAAATTTGCTGTAATGTTTTTAGACTGTTTTATCTTTATATCTTTTGTACTATACTGCGTGATTTTATTGTATTTCTGTTGTTCACCGCCCAGAGAGCTGTTGCTAGTCGGGCGGTATATAAATCTAATAAATAATAACAATAAAATAAATAATAATACACAAATACACATACACTACACTCACATTATATCATGCTTTTGTACCCTTTCTTTTGAGCATCAGGACTTCCCCAGATAGTGGCAGGATCTTGAGTTGTAGCAGATTTGTTTGTCCCCCAGTAATTTTTTTTTAATGAAGACCTGGTAAATGAGTTTTGTCAGTGTTGTGCAATGGATGGAATGTTTGACTTGGAATGGAGAGACCTGGATTCAAATCTCTACTAATCCATGAAGTTCTTGGTGGCGGCGGGGGGAGGGGGGAATGGGACAATTTGCCAACTCTGTCTTTGTTGATGGGATGAGCTGCATCAAGCATACCAGCCTGAGTTTCTTGGAGGAAGGGTGGAGTTAAAAATATAGTAAATAAAATGTTTGGAGTCAGGAAAGATAGAAGTGGCAGGTGATCTTGAGGATGGGAGAAGACAGGGTTAGCAATGAAAATATGTCATTTTCGATTCTCTCCGTTTCTTATTTTTACAATCTGAAATTCAGTTCTCCACATTTCTGCAGAAATTTGTGATTTTTTTTTAAAAAATCCTCATGAAAATTCTCCAGCATTTCAGTGGGAATTTCTCCTAATAAACACATTTTTGTAGGCAGTTTTGACTAATGTACACATTTCCGCAAGCAATTTCTCATCATATAATGCATTTTTGTATGTTATTTTCACTTTCCCCTAATACTTGCATTTTTGTAAACATTGGTTGGTGAACTGCATTGCAAAATTTGAATAAGTGTGAATTTTGAAAGATGGTTGTGTTTCAGGACTCGTATTGTTTCAGAAAGTGTGGATTGATGGATTTGGCTTGAAATGCGAATTGAATTGAAATTCTTGCCCATCCCTAGAATTCCTCTGTAGGATGTGGCTTGATTTAGAGATTGCCACCAGCTGGTCCATCTGAAGCTCTTTACTCTGGTCTCTTCCTGGGGTATTCTGTAGTCTTCATTAAGTAATTCAACCAGAAAGCCTGGCTTAGGATGGTCTCACTTTAAGGAAGGGGGTTGGAGTATATAGTAATTGGTTCCTTCCAAAGCTGTAATTCCAGTATATCATTCTACTTGTTTGGTGTCTTTCAAGTTGAGTGTAAAAGAGGCTTATCTCCAGTAGACACAAGAACACATGAATGCAACTCAATATGGTGAGAAGTCTCTGGGGTGATTGTAGCAGCTAAGGGTTCCAATGGTTGCAATAGCTACCTACATTGAGCCCGTTCTGATCCTTTCTCATCACTAGCTCACTCTCCCTCCTTTCTTGGACTTGAGCAGAAACTTCCTTATATACTTCTGTGCTACTTCGAGTCAAAGAAAAATCTTGATGCTGTTGTGATGTTAAAACAGGATTGGAAGGGGCTCTCTGCTAGAGCCTGTAGCGTTTAAACCTCTAGCTGCTACACTCACTCAGAGGCTTTTCATAATGTGGAGCCTCATTCATGGGCTCCTGTGTGACTGAGGCTTAGGTGCATAAATGTGCATTTCAGTCAATACAAATCCTTTTAGACTTTTGCAGGATCACAGATTGCCAGTTTTCAAGGACTTGGCAAAATCCTGTGGCTCTGTAGCAAATGATTTATTGAGAAGAAAGCCTAACAGGCTCCCCTCCGTTCCACCCCAGCTCTCCAGAAGAGACCAAGGAGGGGAACTTTGTCTGATCATCCTCCGAGTGTGAAATCAATCTTGCCCGCCTCTTGCTATCACAATGCTTCTTCTGTTATTAAAAACTACTCGGGCTTTTGATCAGCAGAAAAGAGTGAAAATGTGTTTTAACTCAGTAAATTAAAGGAGAGAAAACATTTAATAAAAGAAGTGTAAATCATCCGTAAAGGTTGGGGTATGTTTACTCAGACTCTGCAGTTGAGCTTCTTGGCAAGTTAGGGGGAGAGAAACAATCAGGAGACGCGATTTGGATGGCAGAATGCCCATGATGATGGTGATATTTGGGCAGAGTTTGCAAGCAGCATTCATAACCCCAGTATTTCCATTTAAAGGAGCATGGATAACAGAATGGGCTAGAAAGTGGTGTGTTTGTGCATGCAGGGATGGAGGACTGGGTTTGACACCAGTCCAAGTTGTGACCATCCTGAGCTAGATAGCTAAACCACTTACAAGTTAGTCTCCCCATTCAGAAAAATCTCCCCTCAGTTCTTCTCCCAGGACTGTACCCTTTCAGAATATAAGTCATGGTTTGCATGATTTCTCAAAGTCACAGGTTGCAGTAGGGCTTTTGATATAGTGCCCATGGGCGCAGTGGTGCCCTTGAGGTCTTCCCCTGGCTCCCATGAAGTCTCTGAATGCACTACCCCATGCAGTACTCCCTTGGTCATGAAATGGTCAGTGTGGTTACCTTTTTTCTTTTGAAAAGTGCAGACAGTTGAGGGAGGAAGTTGGAAGAGTGACACTCTTTTCCATTTCAGCTCTATGTGCTTTTTCAAGGCTCAGATAAATTCTACCCAATCTGATTTTTATCCAGATCCCTTAGGAGAATGAATTATGTATGTGTAGGGGGGGGTGCTTTCTCTTTTTTCTGTCTCTCTGATGGTGGGGGAAGAGAGAAGTGACCAAAGAGGGTGACACCCGTTGCACTTCCTCCTGCCTATCTGTCTTGGCACCACTAAGGTGGTGAGTAACCTTGAACCTGATGAGCTGCAAATGAGGTCCCAGAACAGGAATTGCAAAATAGCCTAAATAAAGGGCGGGTCCACACCATACATTTAAAGCACATCGCACACACATTTAAAGCACACGAATTCCCTCAAAGAATTGTGGGAAATGTCATTTGTTAAGGATGCTGGGAATTTGTAGCTCTGAAGGGAAAACCACAGTTCCCAGAATTCTTTGGGGGAAATCATGTGCTTTCAATGTGTGTTAGATATAAGTGGATAAGCCACTCCTTAGAAGGAAAAGATATGATGAAAATGTGATAAGGACCTGCAAGTTTAAGTGAAAGAGTGACTGGTTCAAGGGCACGTAGCATTCTTCGTGGTTGAACTAGAATTTGAACACAGGCTTCCCCCTAGCGTGATCTGGCCATGTTATTTACTACCCTACACAAGCTCTTTGCATTTACCTGGCTCTCTCGAGGTATTTCTGCCAGCAACACCATTCAAAAACCTGACATTTGTAACAATTAAAAATGGCTCCAGGTTTCAGGGGGTCCTCGGCAATTGCAGTCTGGTACATCTCCTACATCAGTGGTCCCTCTGCCACAGGTACACCTGGCAGTAGTGACAGCCATCTGTGAGCCACCATTTTATGTTTCCCACAATGTCCCTGATGCAGTGTGCTTCTTTCCCAACTTGGTGCCTTACAGATGTTGTTGGACTACATCCCCCAGCATCTCTGACCATTGGCCATTCTCACTGGGGCTGATGGGAGTTGGAGACTAATATCTGAACCGCATCAGGTTGGGCATGGCTGCTCTAGGACATTATGGGAAATTTGAAATGGTGGCTCACAGACCCAGCCACCCAGCATGGAAGTTTCAGGGCAGGAATCTGAGAGTGCTGGGATCCGAGTCTGCTAATTCTATGTCAGATGTGTTGTTGCAAACCATAGTTTTTCCATCCTCGGTTGTCTTCAGTCCTGTTTGTTAACTAAATGACTTTTGGTGATCACGCAAACTTTCACAATGTCTTCTTTCTAGTTGACAGTTGGCTCTAGGGGCCTTGGAAAGCATGCAACCTTATTTTGCCTGTTATATGTGGTCTCCCCCCCACACACACCTTTTCAGTTAATTATATTTTAAAGTTCAAAAGGTAGCCCTGAGCTTTGGAGAGAGAGTGGGAGGAATTCAATGTAGGCACCAAACACAGCTAATCCAGTGCAGGGAGATGTCAGCTGCTCCATCAAATAGGCTTAATTGTTTAAAGAAGGAAAGGGGAAGAAAACAGCAAAGACCCTGGGGGCTGTTCTGTTGAGCCCCAGTGATGGGCAAAGAACAAAGAAGCCTCTGGCAAAATGTATACATCCAGGGCTTCCTGTCTCCTTTGCAAACATTTGAAGCAAATGGTGGAGCTTGCCAATCTGGTGTCTGGTCAGAGCCGGTGAGAGCTGCCGATGAGCATGTTAATGGTCTGGGCTTATTGTGCAATTGACAGTGAGCCAAGGCTGGAATTATGTATCACTTGGGCTTCAAATGTGCCTCCTGAGTAGCAGTAATGCAGAAGGAGGAGGCAGTTGCACGGGACAG
This sequence comes from Rhineura floridana, assembly GCF_030035675.1. Taxonomy (NCBI): domain Eukaryota; kingdom Metazoa; phylum Chordata; class Lepidosauria; order Squamata; family Rhineuridae; genus Rhineura; species Rhineura floridana. The sequence continues at coordinate 13,059,371 of NC_084482.1, read as the reverse complement.
TGATGGGGCAGGAGAAGGTACATCTTGTCCCCAATACTATTTAACATCTCTATGAGCCCCTGGCAGCAGTCATCAGGAGATTTGGAGTGAGGTGTCAGCAGTATGTTGATGATACCCAGCTCTATTTCTCTGCAGCATCTGAATTGAGAGAGATTGTGCAAGCCCTGGACCGGGGTCTTGTCTCAGTGGTGGGCTGGATGAGGGCCAATAAACTGAGTCTAAATCCTAGCAAAATGGAGGCGCTGTGGGTTGGTGGTTCCCAAGTTTGGATAATTGGTCAGTTGCCTGCTATGGATGGGGTTGTACTCTCTCTGAAAGAGCAGGTTTGTAGTCTGGGGGTGCTCCTGGATTCATCTTCATCGCTAGAGGCCTAGGTGACCTCAGTGGCTAGGAGTGCTTTTACCAGCTTTGGCTGGTAAGACAACTGCAGCCATTTCTGGACCAGGATAGCCTGACCACTGTTGTCCATGCACTGGTAACCTCCAGGCTGGATTACTGTAATGCACTCTGTGTTGGGCTGCCCTTCAGGTTAGTTTGGAAGCTGTAGCTGGTGCAAAATGCAGCAACTTCTCACTGGAAAAGGGTATCACCAACTGGAGGTTGGGCCCGAAGGGCAGTTTGGGGATCCTGCTTGTGTACCGCCCACCCCGCTGCACAGCAGACTCCCTGGCTGAGGTGCTAGAGATGGTCTCGGCTGTACGTGCATTGTCCCCAGAGCTGTTAATTCTCGGGGACTTCAATGTACATGCTGAGGCCACTCTCGTAGGAGCCCCTCGGGATTTCCTGGAAACCATGGCTTCCTGGGAACTGCACCTTAGTAATATTGGGCCCACCCATGTAGCCGGTCATGCTCTCGACCTTATGTTTGTCCTGGGAGGGGAGGGAAGTGTTCTGAAGTTGGGGGTGGCTTCTTCCGCCCCTGTGTCATGGTCAGACCACTATCTGGTAAATATAGACTTCTCGATACCACACACCCTCCGTAGGGGAAAAGGACCTATTAGAATGGTCCGCCCCAGACGCCTAATGGATCCAGAAGGATTCCTGACTGCGCTTGGGGAATTGGAACCTGCTGAAGGCCGCACGGTCGATACCCTGGTGATGGAGTGGAATGAGGGGATCACCAGGGCTCTGGACCGCGTGGCGCTGAAACGTCCTCTCCCCCTGAACAGAAGTCAGTTAGCACCTTGGTATACTCCATGGTTGCGAAATCTGAGACAGGAGGTGAGACGACTAGAACGCCGGTGGCGGAAATCCCGTTCCGAAGATGTCCGGACACAGGTTAGAGCAGCAGTAACTGCCTACCAAGTGGCAATAAAGGCAGAAAAGAAGAGGTTCTTTGCTGCCTCTATTGCGTCCGCAGAGTGCTGTCCCAGGAGGTTGTTCCAAGTGGTCCGAAGCCTGGTCGGTCCAGTTGCTCAGGAACCCTTGGAACAGTCTAAGGCCTCCTGTGACAAATTAGCAAAGCACTTTGCCGACAAAATCGAACATTTACGGAGCTCAATTCCGTACGCCGTGGGCACAGTAAATGAAACAGAGTTGGCCAGTTGCAATCCGGTCAAATGGGATCGGTTTCGACCTCTTCCTTCTGAGGATGTGGACAAGGTGCTCTCGACTGTGAAGCCTACCACCTGTCTAACTGATCCTTGCCCATCGTGGCTCCTTGTGAGCTGCAAAGAGAAATTGGGCGAGGGGATTAAGGCGGTGGTCAATGCACCCTTGGAGGAGGGTGTAATGCCATTAGCACTCAAGGAGGCAATTGTAAAGCCCATCTTAAAGAAGTCCTCCTTGGATCCCCAAGTTTTGAATAACTTTCACCCAATTTCGAACCTACCATTCCTGGGCAAGATCATTGAGCGAGTGGTGGCTAATCAGTTGTCGACACACTTGGATGAAACGGATTATTTGGATCCATACCAATCGGGTTTCAGGACTGGACATGGAACTGAAACAGCATTGGTCGCTCTGGTTGATGATATGAGGAGGGCATTAGATAGGGGAGAATTCACCTTTCTTGTCCTCCTCGATCTCTCAGCGGCTTTTGATACTGTCGACCACAGTATCCTTTTACAGCGCCTGGAGGAATCGGGAATAGGAGGCACTGTACTGCAGTGGTTCCATTCCTTTCTTTCCGACAGGCATCAACAGGTAGCATTGGGGGAAGAGGTTTCAGACCCTTGGCCTCTCAATTGTGGTGTGCCACAGGGCTCTATCCTCTCTCCCATGCTATTTAATATCTATATGAAGCTGCTGGGGACAATCATCAGGAGATTTGGGCTGCAGTGTCACCAATATGTGGATGACACTCAGCTCTATCTCTCGTTTAAATCTTCACCAGAGTCTGCTGTGGAGACCATGTCCAAGTGCCTGGAATCCGTGAGTGGATGGATGGGAAGGAACAGGCTGAAGTTGAATCCTGATAAGACTGAGGTGCTACTCGTGGGAGATACGGGAAGGCTGGGAGATGTTGACCTGGTGTTCGACGGGGTGAAATTGCCCCTGAAGGACCAGGTCCGCAGCCTTGGGGTTGTTCTTGATTCCAAGCTGTCCATGGAGGCTCAGATTTCGGCAGTGAGCCGGGCAGCTTGGTATCAATTACACCTCATTCGTAGACTGCAGCCCTACCTTCCTGCTCATCAGCTCCCACTGGTGGTACATGCCCTGGTCACCTCTCGGTTGGATTACTGTAATGCGCTGTACGTGGGGTTACCCTTGAAAACGGTCCGGAAATTACAACTTATACAAAATGCTGCGGCTCGACTACTTACAAACTGTCGCCGCTGGGAACACGGGCAATGACTCATCACAAAGCAGAGGAGTAGAGGAAGGCAAATGGCCAGTAATGCTAACTGCAACCCAGCAGACCTGTAATTTCTCATGGAACTGCAGTGGCCCAAGAAGCAGGATTCCAGCTCAATTTCAAGAAGGGCTGTAGTCTAAGTCTACCCAGAGCTGATGACCTTGCATACCTACCTGAGATGTGCTTTTACCAAGCATTTATAGCAGGGTTGGAGAACCTGTGACCCTCCAGATGTTGTTGGACTCCAGCTCCCATCAGCCCCAGCTAGCACAGGCAGTGGTGACAGATGATGGAAGTTGTAGTCCAGCAACATTTAGCAGGTGCCAGGTTTCCCACCCCTGTCTTATAGAGCCACTGGTGTCATGTTGCCATGACTCTATGCATAAGAACACAGGAAGAGCCTGCTGGATCAGGCCACTGGCCCATCTAGTCCAGTATCCTGTTCTCACAGTGGCCAACCAGATGCACAAGAGCACTACCCCTGGTGTGCAGTTTCCAGCAACTGTATTCAGAAGCATACTGCCTCCCAACTGTGGAGGCAGAGCATAACCATTGTCAGGGCCAGCCCCAGACATGCCAGGGCCCTTACGCACAAGCCTGCCCCAGGCCCCGGCACTTCCCTTCCATGATTCGTGGCAGGATCGCTGCCGCGGGTTGTACACCCCGCCATTCCCTTGCTTAACCTACCTTTCTCAGCTGTTCTGCGGTTGCACACACAGCGCTGCCCTTAACAAAGATAGCAGCCGAGGTTTCCCTAAGGGGCTGAAGCCTCTGCTGCCATCTTGGCTCATGGCACGGATGCACACGCACAGCATGCATGCGTGCCATCAGCCAAGATGGCGTCAGAGGCTTCAGCCCCTTAGGGAAACCCCGGCTGCCATCTTTGTTAAGGGCAGTGCTGCATGTGCAACCGCAGAACAAGGTAGGTTAAGCAAGGGAATGGCGGAGCCCCGAAGCTCTCGCCGTGTTATCCACAGCAGCGATCCTACCACAAATCGCAGAAGGGGAGCAGAGGGGCCCCTCAGGGGCCCCTGTAGCCCCAGGGGCCCTCAGTCAGTGGCTCACCTGGCCGCCTTTTAGAACCAGCCTTGACCATTGTAGCTAGTAGCCTTTGATACCACTACCCTCCATGAATTTGTCCAATCCTCTTTTAAAGTCATCCAAGTTGGTGGCCATCACTGCCTCCTCTGAAAGTGAGTTCCATAGTTTAACTATGTGCTGTGTGAAGAAATACTTTCTTTTGTCTGTCCTGAATCTTTTAGCATCCAGCTTCATTGGATGACCATGAGTTCTAATGTTTGAGAGAGGGAGAAAAACCTCTTTCTATCTACTCTTTCTGTGTCATGCATACTTTTATAAACTTCTATCATGTTGCCTCTCACTTGCCTTTTCTCTAACTGAAAAGTCCCCAAATGCTACACCCTTTCCTCTTATGGGAGTCCCTCCATCCCCTTGATCATCTTGGTTGCCCTTTTTTGAAACTTTTCCAGCATGTTTCCATGTTCTATACATGATGAAACTAACTATATGTAGCAGCTCTGCATGTTCTTGGATAGAAACTAGCTGGCACTGAATGTTTATTGTGTATTTGCTTTTTATTTATTTTATTTATTCATTCATTGCATTTATATCCCACCTTTTCTCCAAGGAGCCCAAGGTGACATACAAAGAGGCAGTGACCAGACCAAGGTCACCCAGCAAGCTTCATGGCTGAGCAGGGATTCGAACCCTGGTCTCCCAGGTTCTAGTCTGACACACTAACCACTACAACACACTGGCTCTATAACAAGCCAGCCGAGTTTGTCACTCACCAAGCCATACATATCCCAGAGGCCATGTATATCATAATTTATGAAAGGATCTCATAAATCACATGTTTTGCTGTCTGCCTGGGATTACAAACATTGAGAGGTTATGGCTGACCACAAGTCGATGTCTGGTGCTCTGAGTGTGTTTTGGTGTGTTACAGGTTGTACAGTCTTATTCTCTATGACATATGAAGCTGCTCTCAGCACTAGTCTTCCTTTGCAATGTTGCTTCTTAGCTGCAGTGGGCAGCAAGCAGATACTGCTCTGGCAGCAGAGCCCTTATACTGCTCTCTGCTCCACCTTCCAGGGTTCTAGCCAATCTGGTTCCCCCAAGGGCAGAACTGAAGTTTTAAATCTTTTCATGCTGTCTGTATCTTTGTTTCCATTTTGCTTTTGCTATTGTTGCCAACCAATGCTGCTTGAAGGATCAGCATTGTGTTCCTCCTGCTGGTCCAAGTTCACCAGTTCTATTACAAGTTTTCTCACCCCTGCATGGCAAGCCTAGATATATCAAAACTCCTTCTTCTACACAGCTGCTAAACAGTAGGGCTGTGCACCAGATTCAGACAAGACCTGAGTTCTGAGCCAAATCAGGCCTGTTCAGAGGGATTCAGGCATCAGTCTATGCTAGACCTTCTCCTCTGGCAGGGAGGTGGGGAGTGTCCCAGGTGCTAGATCAGAGTCAGCGTTGCTGTTTTTCATCTCCAAAAGTAAAAGTCCATTCCACACTTTCCATTTCTGCATGGAAACTGGCAATTTCAGTTGGGTAGTTGAATCTCCTCCCCCCCCCCCCAATTCAAGCCTTCTATACAAATGTGTATGGGTAGACAGGGCTGTGTTCCGGAACCTTTGCCTGAGCACATGATGTTTAAAAGTGGTAATGGGGTGGGGCACACATCCAAGCCCCACTCCCAACATCCTTGTGTACATTGGCCCCAATCTTCCTATGTTGAACTGGAAAGTCTGCAGGACACTTTGACTTGCACTTTTACTTGAGTGGAATACTTTGTGCAACTGAGGACCCTAAGAACATATGAAGAGCCCTGTTGGATCAGGCCAGTGAGCCGTCTAGTCCAACATCCTGTTCTCACAGTAGCCAACCAAATGCCTATGGGAAGCCTGCAAGCAGGATCTGAGTATAATAGCATTCTCCCCTCCTGCAGTTTCCAGCAACTAGCATTCAGAACCATACTACTTCTAACAATGGAAATATCTGCTTTACCAGGTCCCTGATTGTATGGAGGGTTCTACATTGCATAAAATATTTTGTAGTTGCCTGATTGAAAATGTCCCATTCCCGTCCATTTTAATTCAGTCACGCCAAGTATGTTGTTGTTATGTGCCTTCAAGTCGATTACAACTTATGGCGACCCTACGAATCAGTGATCTCCAACAGCATCTGTCATGAACCGCCCTGTTCAGATCTTGTAAGTTCAGGTCTGTGGCTTCCTTTATGGAATCAATCCATCTCTTGTTTGGCCTTCCTCTTTTTCTACTCCCTTCTGTTTTCCCAGCATTGAATGCTTCCAGTCTGCGGGCCATTCTTTAGTTTTCCATATTTCTTGACAAATTTTTGTCAAAATTTGGACAGATTCAGTCTCAGTAGCTAATTGCTTTTGCTACATCACTTCTCACTATTAAAGCAACCCCATTTCTTCTTAATTTCTCATTTCCTGCATAAAATATTTTGTAGTTGTCTGATTGACAATGTCCCATACCCGACCATTTTAATTCACTCACACCAAGTATTGTAATGTTGATATGTTCCATTTCTAGCTTGACAATTTCTAACTTTCCCTGGTTCATGCTTCTCACATTTCATGTTCCTATTGTGTGCGTCATACAACTCCAGACTCTCCTTTTGCATCTGTGTGCATCAGCCTCTGGGCTTCCTTTTGGTGTTGACCCAGCTGCGTCATTAGTCACAGCGCTACTCGTACTTGTCCTTTGTTCTTCCCCAGTAGCTTGGTGAGTGCCTTCTGACCTGGGGGTCTCATCTTCCAGCACTATCTCATGTTGCATTTTGGATACTCTGTTCATAGGGTTTTCATGGTAAGAGTTATTCAGAGGTGGTTTACCATTTCCTTCCTCTGAGTTTGGATGCATCTTAGTCTGGTGTCTCAGCTTTGACCATTCCACCTTGGGTGCCCCTGCTAGGAGTGTAGCCTCTTGGTCTAGACTCCTGATGGCTTTGCTCTCAGCTTCTTCAACACTCTCAACCCCCCTCACCATGTTAAGGTGTGCATCCTAAAGGGGGGGGTTCTACATGCATTCAAGCAAATGGATGTAAAAGCCCCCTGCAGACCTTCCCTATTCAAAATGAAGAAAGTTGGGGAATGAGGCAATGTGCACAGGAACATTGGGACAGGGCTTGCATAGTCACCCCTCCTCCCCACTCACAGATACACATTAACATGTTTAGGACATGCCTACAGTTAACTAGATAAGCATCTATCCCAAGTCAGAATTTTCGTGCATACATCTTATTGGGTCTGGAGGCAGAAAACTAAACCATCTCTGTCCAGTTATGCCACACTCACTTGTCTTCAGCCCTTCATTTAATATCCCCAGCCCCCTCCAGCATTGTTCTGTTATTCTAGAAAGACTTTGCTCATTGCCACATTAAGTATTGTATGCTGCCAATTCACAGTGAGCGCTTGCAACAGCCAACCATGCTGGCTGAAACTCAACTCTTACTAATTTTTTCCCCTTGAGATATCACATGCAAAGCCATGATTTGCTGGAGTCTGTTTGCTGAAGACTTCAGTAAGGTAGCATCTGAGTGGACACAATCCTTGCTGAATAGGTTGCTGAGAATTTGGAGGAGCTGGGATCACGAAAGAGTAGCTGCAATATGTACTGTGGGTGAAGAATCAGGGAAGACATGTGTTGGGGAAGTTAATTTACTTACAGTGCTAGTTTCCTAGTGCCAGAAACTCAGAGCATATATATTTTAAAAACGCAGCAGATACAAGATAAATTCTACAAGGTTAGGAAAGGGCCTTGTAGCTCAAAGCTCAGTGGCAAAATACATGATTTCTTTGCAGAAGGTCACTGGTCCGGTCCCAACCATCTCCAGTTAAAAGAACCTCAGGTAGCAACACTAAGGAGTGGGGTGGGGGCTTCCTGAGATTTTTGAAAGCTACTCCAAGTGAGAAAAAACACATTTGTGCAAGATGTTTCAGACTTGGTACAAGGCAGCGTCATCTACTCAAGGCTAGGCCCTTTGATCCTGGACATAGCCCAACTATAGATGTTGTCCCCTTTCATTTTAACGTCTTGCAGTGCTTCCAAAATATACTTATGCCACCAAGTCTCAAAGAGAGATCAACCACTAAGAATTTTTTTCACAGTAGCTGTATAAAAAAGACTGATGCCTTGATCCAAATATAGTTAATTACAGCTGGTTCCATTGTTTTCAATGGGAAACAGTCAAAGCCATTGTATTCTTTAATCCTTGACATGTTTTGATTTTTTTTCTTTTTTTTGCAGAAAAATACTTGTTTTATTTAAAAATGGATAAAAACAAACATTGGCTGAAACAGCAACTTGACTACAAAATCAAACTTGGAATTTGCCTGCCTCCTGCCCTTTCTCCCAAAGGAGCCAAGGGTGGCATACATCAAAATGTTAAAACAGTACTAATTAAAATAAAATAAGAAACATATTTAAAACATTTTAAAACAATTAAATACCATCTAAAAAGATGTGAAAGCATTTAGAACATCTAAAAACATTTAAAAGCAAATTATATACTCTCCCAGTTGCTAAGTTCATGGCTGCCATAATATAATGTCTTATGTCCAATTGTCCATGCACCTTTGTGGAAGGAAGGGGGTATTTAATCTATATCAAATCGTATTCTGGAATTTAAATCTCAACGACCGACAAGAGTATCCTTCGAACATTCTCTTATCATTCCATCTACCTTTATAATCCGCCGCTCCAATACTAGGAACAAAGCTTTTTCGTGCATAGCTCCCATCTTATGGAATAACCTGCCACCAGAGATCCGATGTTCCTCCTCACTCACGGTCTTTCGCCATCAGTTAAAAACATTTTTGTTTCTTCAAGCTTTTAATGTTAACATTTAAATTGTTATAACTATTGTATTATTGATTTTCTTAATTTTATCTTTTAATTGTATATTGTTTTGTATTAGACATTGTCTTATTTGTTCACTGCTCTGAATTCTAAGAACTAGGGCGGGATATAAAATGTTTAAATAAATAAATAAATAAATAATAAATATTTCCTTACTTACTCTATCGTAACAAAAGCCAACTCCCAATCCAATGGTTCTTCTAAACCTGTCCCACTGTCACCATTCAGTCTCACTTATTCCCTCTGAACCCATACCTTACCAATAGCCCAGTAAATGTGGGGTACAGGCAAGGTATAAAGCCAGTCCAATACAGGTACCATATTTAACAAAGGTAGTTACATTTATTTATCACATATTAAGTTCACAAGCTTATCTGGTTACTTTAACATAGTACTTTATCGTTAAATGAGTATATTGATTGGTTACTGTCACTTTAAATACCAACAGCTTTCATTCAACTATTATTGTTATCAAAAGAAACAGCTAGTTGCCCTATAAAAACTCTTTAGCCAAATTGCCCTTTCCCCAGTTAAGCCTCACCAGCACTGTAACCAAGGACTCTGCTTGAAGCCTCTTTTTTCCACCTCTTGACTGACCTATCTTGCAGTACTACCCTGGAAGTCTTCCCTCTGGCCCTCCTACTTGTCACCAGAGACCAACATCTCAAGCAGCTTCTCACTTTTCCCCTCAGCGCTGCAGTCAGGTTCTCCCCTTGCCTCTTCAGCCAAGCGATTGTGGTATCCCCAGAAAGTCTTCGGCCAGCCCAAGCCACTCCATCTGCCTCTCAAGTCTTCCTCCTTCTTCCCTGACCCTCTTCCTCTGCTGTCACCTTCTTCTTATAGCTGACTCCATGAACACCAAGCACCAACACTTTCAACTCTCTTTAAACAGCTACTCTCAGCTGACCAGCAGCTGGCCAGATATATTCTTCTGACCCCCCTAGTCCAGCCCCAGCCAATCACATTGTCTAGCTGAAAATTCTAAATGTGCACCCACCAATCAAAATATGCATACCTTATCTCCTTCTTTTGCATACTGAGAATTGTAACATCAACCCTTCCTCACAGCTGTTAGATAAGGCCCCAAGTGACAGTTAAACTAACTTTCACTAGACCAGGTAGAAAACATCCCATGTCAAATGCATTGCAATGTACATTACAATACAAATGTCAGAACACATGACATAATACCTATTTAAACTATTTATCATCATCATCATCATCTTACAAAGGAGTCCAGGACAGCAAATAAAAACAGGATGTCTTCACAATCTCCTATAATAAAAAGACTAAAACAAATGCCCATTGATATTATTCTGATAAGTCTCTCCATAATTTGTGCTGCTGAGATGGTCTCTGTTTGCAAAACTCATGTCAAATATGAGAGATAAAGAAGTGCCAACCTGCATGAAACGCATTGGGGCCCACAAGTCCTTTGGCTGCTTTGGCTTAAGAGGTTATCTTTGTGGCTAATGCGCTAGTCCATATCTGGCTGTACCAGAGATATAGATGTTACAATTTAAAAGAAAGCTTAAGATCAGCTCAGGGTCAAGCCAGATGTTATTTTAATAAAATGTATAGCAACCAATAGATTTTTCAAAAATGAAATACCAAGCATGGAGGAGGGAGGATCATCAGGACCACAGCATACAGGGAGGGGAGGTTTAACCTTTCTTTCCACATCATGATCCCATTTTTTTTTTAAAAAATACACCTCTTCTTCCCAGCCCCCAGCACAACAATTAGCATTTGGAAAACACTCCCATTGGTGACCAGCAGATGAGAGCTGAACCATCAGGAAAGGACTGTAGCTTAGACTTAGAACACATGCTTCACATGCTGAAAGTATCACTTCTGGCATCTCCAACTAGAAGGATCCGGTGGTGGAAAAAACGTCTGCCTGAAATTTGTCAGTTGCTGAATTTAGCATGCTTTACAGTGGAGGAAGGGTGCCATTTAGATTTTCAACTTTGGACATCAAAATACCTTGAGCTTGCCCTGTTTTTGTGGCTACAATGAAGTGACCTTATGCAGAATTGCCTCAGCAGAGCCCTTCTAATGTCCCTTGTCTTCTTCCTCAGGTATGGTACATGGACGGCTACTACAAAGGCCGCCGTGTACTGGAATACCGTACACTGAACGACTTCATCACTGGCCAAAACTTTGTCCAACACCTACTGCCTCATCCCTGGGCTGGCACTGGTCATGTGGTCTTCAATGGGTCCCTTTACTACAATAAGTATCAGAGCAACATTGTGGTGAAGTACCATTTTCGCTCCCGGAGTGTCGTCGTGCAGCGCAGCCTCAACACTGCCGGTTACAACAACACCTTCCCATACTCCTGGGGTGGCTTCTCGGACATCGACTTCATGGTGGATGAGAACGGGCTCTGGGCGGTCTACACCACCAACCAGAATGCTGGCAACATTGTGGTAAGCAAGATGGACCCCATCACACTGGAGATTCTCCGCAGCTGGGACACCGGCTACCCCAAACGGAGTGCAGGGGAATCGTTCATCATCTGCGGGACCCTCTACGTGACAAATTCACACCTTGCTGGGGCTAAGATCTATTTTGCCTACTACACAAACACTTCTAGCTATGAGTACACGGATATTCCCTTCCACAATCAATATTCCCACATATCCATGTTGGACTATAACCCCCGGGAGAGGGTCCTCTATACCTGGAACAATGGCCACCAGGTCATCTACAACGTGACTCTTTTCCATGTCATAAAGACTTCAGGGGAGTTATAATCACATGAGCAAAAAGGCCTCAACTCTCTCCGTTGTCATTTTGTTCATTTTCTCTCTTATCCTTGCGGGTGGGTGGGGGCACCGCGGCCTGCAAACTCAGTGGCCTGGGAAAACAGTCCGTGATGCCATTATTTCTATATAATAAAACAAACAGATTTCTTCTTTCTCTTTCTCTCTCTGTCTGTCTTTCTCTCTTTTCTGTGGTTGATGACGCATGGATCTGGTTTGAGCCTTCTTTGGGGGGGTATTTTTTATTTTTGTATTGGTTTTATTTTACTTATTTACTGGTGGCAAATAAAGACGATCTCGTTGAGGTTAGATGGAGTTTGGGCCCTTCTTGGTTTAGTGAATGACTCTGGCACTGGGGACGATTCAAGTTTATAACCGGGGATATGGTTGCTGGATTTGAAAACAAAGGTCCAGCCTTTCCTTTTGGAAGCTCCAAAGAAACACAAAAGGAAAATATTCCTTTGGACGATGCAATCTCCGGTGCTGCACACCTGTCTCTGGAGCAGCCTTCACCAACCTGATATCCTCCGGATGTTTTGGATTACAGCTCCCATCAGCCCCAACTAGCATGTCCAAAACACTCCAGATGCTCTAAGGGCTTTCTCTGTGCAAGTTTGCCTCCCGTCAGCTATATTGGCTCCATCTTGAGATAGAAGAGAATTATTGGTTCACGTTTTAATACAAACCAAATGTGAACCTAACTAATAAACACTCCTTGAACCAATGAACAAACCAAAGTCAGGTATCCCTTGAAATTCACACTTCTCTGAAATTTTCAGTGCTTATATTAGTGGAAATAATGTACAACAACGCATTCTGTTAGGGAGAATTACTTGTAAAACTTAGGTATATTCGGCAAAATTAAATACAAATATGAGTATATCAGGAGAAATGTGCATGAAAATGTGTATGGATTTTCATGCCATCTTTTTTTAAAAAAAAAGTGATACAAAAATAGGCCAAACTGAACTTAAAGATGGAAAAAATGAGAAAGCTGGAAACTGATTCACCCATCCTTAGCTCCATCTAGAGATACTTGAGGAATTCATTGAATCATAAAACAGTAGAGTTGGAAAGTACCTATAAGGCCATCTAGTCCAACCCCTATTCAATCCATGCAAATTCTAATATAGCTTGACTTGATCAATACCTCCCAGAATAAAAGTGTGGACTGGAACTTAGCTATCCACCAGCTTGTACTCTACCCAACTATTCTAATTTAATTTTCTGCTCAAAAAGCCTATCAACATGCATATTTAAAAATGTCTATTGTGAGAAGAAGACATTTAGAAATTGAAAACGCATTTTAAAAGAGGCCTTTAAGTGTGAATTTTCATGCATTTTTTTAAAAAGTCGATTAATGTAGACTTAGGGATAAACAGATGCAAGAGTGACATGGATTGGAAACAGGTTGATTTGCCCAGCCTTGCCTCCACCCTTAGGATTGCCAATGTGCAGCCTGAAGAATAGCTGTGTCACTCTTAAGCTGGCAATAAAGTGGGAGATGCTATGGCCAGCTTTAGGGTAGAGCTGCAGTCTGCGATAGATAGGAAAAGGATCAGAGAAACAATATATGATGAAAAAAATGTATACTGTGTAAAGGGAGGGACTGTAGCTTAGTGGTAGATGCATGCTTTGCATGCAAAAAGTTCAAGTTTAATCCCTTGGCATCTCCAGTTTTTTCAGGATCAGGTAGGTATTGAGGAAGACCTGTCTCTGCCTGATATCCTGGGAAGCTACTGCCACTCAGAGTAGACAATACTAGACTAGATGGGCAATACCAGACTAATAGCACAGGTTGTTTTTTTTAAAAAAAGTACAAATCAAACAGCATCTTTAAGAAGGAGATGGAGTAGCTCTGGATTATCCCACTCTTTCCCTTCCCAGGGCCCAGGCCTCCTCTGCTGACTGAAGCAAGCAGTGCTCCAGAAAGGAACAACTGGTAGGGATGGGGCTGGAAAGGAACTGGGGAAAGAAGCCATGGCTGCTGCATACTCCTCTTAATTGGTAAGAATGACCTGTTTTGGAAGAGTCACCCTTTGTGTTTCTGCATGAGCATCTCAAAATTGGAGCATGCAGCAGCTGATGGGACAAAACTCTTTCTGCCTCAGATTGTGTAGAAGCACTGTCAAAAAGCCAAATGTGAACAAATAGTCTCTCACTTGGTATAAGACAACTATCTATGCTTTCAATGAAGGAGTCAAGCTCAGAGCAATGACTTAGACAGGGATGCAGTGAGCAGCCTCCTCTGAGGAAAGGTAATTCTGCTCAGTCTTTACATTGAGAGCAATCAAAAATCTAATCAATGCAGATATGGGACAGAATTTCTCACTTTCATCATGCTGGCTGGAAGAAGGCACAGCCAGAGCAATGAAATACAGAGACACAAGAGGTAGCCTCTTTTGAGGATGGATGCTGTGGGCTGTCAGGAAATTTTGCTTATTTGATTAATTAAGCAGTTGTGCCAGGCATACTGTTACTAGCCATTGTCTCACAGCACACTAGTATTGCCCTTGCACATCACTTGGAGAATGGCTGTTGTAGCCTAATACAGCTGAACATCACCCCATGGTTGCTGACCCTTCTTGCCAAGTTGCCTAACTGAGCAAATGGCTATTCAGAATGAGGGATGACTTATTCCACGAGCTTCCTTTGAACATGAACAGAATATCTTATTATGTCTTGGGCAAAACAGCTTCCTTCCTTGCAGAATTTTACAGATTGCAGCGATGTGGGTTTACAAATACTGTTTTAAATATCTTATTTCCCGGGGGGTGAGGGGGCGAGAACATATAAGGTCACACAAGAGGAAGGCAAGTCCATGCCACACATCTGAAAACAGAAAAGGCAGCCCTTGTCACCTCCCAGACTACTCTCTGGCTTTCCACACCAGGATCTCAGAGTTATGAATGCCTTGGGAGCTATAATGCTTGCAACTCTGAACAAGGCTGGATTCATCAGGACATTATGTATGGTACATCGCAATGTCCTGGGTAAACTGGAGTCCTTCCTATAGTGAAGTGAGTTGAAAAGGTGTCCATGTGAGGAGTGTGAAGTTAGTTGGGAAAGGTTATTGCTGCATGAGGCTACCATCTCTGTGGCCTTTGAAGAACTGGAAAGAAAACATAATTCATGAATCACAAGAGGCCGTGAGGATCTCTTCTTCTGTAATCCTGTGTGCTGAACTTGGAACTTGGTTCTCAGTTCCACAGCACCAGCCCTGCTGTTTATCTGCTCCATTCAGCTGGCTGCAGGAACACATCAAGACAGTCTTTCCCTGTTCACCTCACTCATTTGCCCTTCTCAACAGATTAAAGATGCTGTTAGTGCAGGGTATAAGGATTTGTTGGGTAATCCTGCTGTCCAAAAGGAATAGCATACAGTAGGGCCCCACTCATATGGCGGGTTACATTCTGGACCCCCGCCGTAAAGCAAAAACTGCCAAAAAGCAGAACTAATTGAATAGGATGGTGCGCGACGCCCGAAAACCGCCGTAAAAGCAGGACAAGCGCCGTATGAGTGGGGCTTTAGTCTAATTGCTTCTAATTGAGCCCACTGCATTAGCAAAGCGCTGTAAAGCGGGACCCTACTGTATTGGGGAATAGAGCTTAATTAACTTGTGTTATGGCTCAGGCCTGTGCTGAGTCCTTGAACAAAGAGTTTCAGACCTTTCCCTCAACACCAAATAACATCAGTCTGTCACTAGGGGTCAAAATACACACCTGTGTGTAATAAAACCCCAACAATCTCTTCTCCCTTGCAGCCTTTATTCAGGAGGATGTGATTTGCATTGAAGAAAGGATAGGAGGTGAGAGAGTGCTTAGTGCTTCCCTATCCCAAAATTCTCACCCTTCAGCTGTTGTTACCCTCACAGGGTTCCAAACTCATTTGTACCAATGGAAACACAAATCTAGGACAAGGCAGGGGAAGAAATTTCAAGGTGAAAGTGACTGGCAGGACATGGGTTAAGCATTCCTTTGCTCTTGGCCTTTCACTGCAGACTGGCCCCTCCTGAAGTGCTTTTTCAAGGGAAAAGGAGCCCTCAGGGCTTTCTTACATGCAACCAATTTGTTCCTTAGAATTCAGGAATTGGGCTTCTGCTAAGTTTGGCTTCCCTGCAGGAAGTAGTTAGAAATTATAGCTGCTGTTCTGTGCAGGTTTACTTGTCATTAAGCCCCAATGAACACATTGGGATTCACTTCCAAGTAAACGTGTATAGGATTTCACTGTTACTGTCAACTGGGGATGTACTAGGGTTCTGCCCAATTTGAATTTGGTACTGAATTTTCCATTAATTTGCTTACTCTCAATTGCTGAGGATCAGATGTTAATGCAGCGAATTTCTGCTGACTTTTTTTTAAAAAAAATCTGGCTCTAAAACATTGATTATAAGAATAATGTATTGATAATTTTCACACGTTTTTCACATGTCTATTAGGTATACACCCAAGGGTGAAGACAGAAGTGAATCGTTTAAGTGATGTTTCCACAATGTAAGCATTCTCCCTGAATATCTAACACATGTACTTCTTCTGTAGATCAGACTGAGGGTGAGCCTGTTTGCGTAGTTCAGAGCAGAAATTGGATTTACACAGCCCTTGTTTGGCTGGCCCTTGTGTCACTTATGAAGCATACACACCCTTTCAGATTCAGGCTGTGAACAGCCCTGCTTGGCTGGCCTTATGCCAGTATAATAAAGCAACTTTCTCCCCTGTTTTGAGATGAGCTCTGCACAGTGCTGATTGGCCAGCCTTTGTGTCATTCCTGAAGCAACTCCCCTCCCCTCCTGACTTGCACTGTACACATTGTCAATTGGCTTTTCCTTTGGTCAGCCTTGAAGCCCCTCCCCTTTCAGAGCCAATTTCAGTATTTTAAACGAGGAGGCAGAAAATAATACGACAAACAAACATTGAAATGGATAAACAGGGCTGATACCTGAGGGGAGGGATCTCAAAAATAAATTGTATAGAGCTCCCAATGTATGGGGAACACTTTCCACCTGTGGGCTACACATGTGTCAATTGAGGAATGAAGCCTGGAAGCAAAAGTTGCCCTGAAACGGAAAAATCCACGCCTGCTTGCCTTGAGACTATGCCCCTCAGCGCCCTAAAAAAATTCTAGTGTACTCTTCAAAAGTAAAGTGTGAACACAACCAAACACATGTATCCTACAAACACTGCTGTGATTGGTTGAAGTGCCCTACTAAGTGTATGGGTTGTACCCAGTGTAGTGCTAAGGAAGCGTACTGTCAGCTTGTGCAATAGGACTTTCCCTCTCTCCTTCCCCTATATCTATGCCGTGTCCTCCCCAAATCTGCTCCGGAAAGTTGGGGGAACTCCTAGAAGAGGTTTAGGGGGACACATGGGGGAAGAGAGGGGGGAAAGTCCCACTGCACAAGCGGAAATCCTTGCACTGACAGGATGCTTACTCAGCGCTACGTTGGATACAACCCTATGCATGGTGGCACACTCTGGTTTATTGCTGTGTAATGTGTGAAATGGCCCTAGGAGAGGCATGGGGAACATTCAGCTCAATATTTATTCTCATTTTGACAATTTATATACTGCTTAATTACAATCGTCTCTAAGGGGAAAGGCCGCAGCTCAGGGGTAGAGCATCTGCTTTGCATGCAGAAGGTCCCAGGTTCAATCCCCGGCATCTCCAGGTAGGGCTGGGAATGTATCCGGTCTGGAATCCTGGAGAGCTGCTGCCAGTCAGTGTAGACAAGGCTGAGCTGGATGGACCAATGGTCTGACTCACTATAAGGCAGCTTCCTATGTTTCCTGTGCTTCCAAAGTGGTATACAAGTAGCTCAATATAATAAAGATAAAACTCAGTTGAAACGATAAAATCAGAATTCAGTTAAAATGATGAAATAAAAGAAGTCTTCAGTTCAACAGCCTGTCTGACTTCAACTGGAGGAGAGTTCCATAAAATTGGAATTCATGAGCTAAATGCGGCCCTCTTGGCCTCTCTATATGGCCCTTGAGATTCTCTTCAAGCAGCACTCTAGACCAGCCTTGCTCCACACCCTTCTTGAGTGCTTTGGCTTGCCTGGAATCTGTCCTTGAATAATGCCTCTTGTTTGCCTGGATGGAGAAGGGAGAGATGGGCTTCAGGGTGCAGAAAATCTGGTGTTTGCATGGCTGAAATGCATTCTGCTAGAATACATTTAAGTCAGAGTCACACTCGCTGCTCCACCCAGTTTTTCTTCTGTTTCAGGGCATGTAGTCCCTGGAGGGCTGCCCAGGCAGGAACATGCTCCAAGGGCTGAAAAGGGTTCCTCATCCCTGCCCTAGACAGAATTGCCTTAACTTTGAGTTTTGTGAACACAATTCATATGTAAGTGTTACGGACATCAACAGAATCCACAGACACAAAAATGGACCATTCAGAGAAGCCTTTTCTCTTTGAAATACAGGGAGGAATGCCAACTGGAGAGGGGAGAGGGGAGAGGGGGAGGGACGGAGGGAGAGCAGTTACTTTGCAGGGTGTATATCCTGTGCTTTGTCAGCTAGTGATAATTCTTGGAGATCCACAGCAGGACTCACCTACGCACTTGCTATCTGCCTTTGTCTGCTGCAGATAAGGCTCTTGGCATAGCCAAATGGACATTTGTTTAAGCAGCGGAGATCCTATCGCTCGTCTCAGTGACTGATGCTGAATTGACTCGGGGAAGTGATCAAGAGCAGGCTTCCTCCATCCTGCGGTGGAGCTTAGGGCTGAGATCATCTCTCCTTGGCAAGCTATAACAAACTCTTTATTCTGTCATCAGGTGGAAATGGAGTGGGGGAGACAAAGAATCTAGTGCCTTCACATCTCCCAGGGTTTATAAGAGATAATCAGTTTCACTCCAGCGGTATCCTTTCTCCTCATGGGCTTGTCTTTTGGAGGGCTGGTTTGAAACCACTGACACATTTCAGCATCACTATTTCAGGCCCATTCTAAGGCAGCAATAGGCTTTTGCAGCACATATTTGCACAGCATCCTTGATTACAGTTACCATGGAATTTATCTCACAGTACAATGCGGAGGTTCCTCCTTGAACAAAACATCCCAAGAAAGGAAGCAGAAGGAGAGTGAGTTAGTTGGTTTGCCCTATAACCCATCTTTACATTAAAAAAAATGCCCAAGGCATTTCAACAATTTAAGGAAAGGACCATAGCTCAGTGATAGAGCACCTGCTTTACATGCAGATTGTCTTAGGTTCAATCCCCAGCATCTCCAAGTAGGGGTGGGAAAGGCCCCTGCCTGCAACAGTAGAGAGTTGCTGCCAGTCTGTGTAGATAATACTGAGCTAGATGGACCAATGGTTGGACTCAGTTTTAGGCAGCTTTCTGTGTTCCTAATTCTAGCAATAGATTTCTCAGAGAACATTCCTAAACTGCCACTGAGATTTCCCTTAAGAAAAACGGGGAATGTCCAAACAATTTCAGGGGAGCAAAAGAAGTTATATGGGTTCATCACATCTATGAAACTCCTGATCCATCAAGGGACTAGAATGATGAACAATAATGTATTGGAAGCAGAGGGGCCAATTACATAAAGAATCCTGAGACAAGCTGATAGAATATAATCCATCCTTCGGTGGTGGGCATTCAGAAAGCAATTTAAGGGCATCTCACAAAAGTGTCATTGTTGAGCTTTACCCTCAAACAAGGGGGGGAAATGGACAAAATAGTAATTATGCTAGGAGGAGGGAATGCCTTAGAGGGATCATGGGCCAGCAGATCAAACAAGAAAAGAGAGAATAAGTCCTTCAGAGATCTTTAAAGCCTCTCGGAGGGGAGATGGAGGACTCCCAGAGAGGCAGAAACCCTTAAAAAAGAACCCTCCGACGCTGTGTGGAAACATGCAGCTCATGCAATTGTCAATGTTGTGTGGACTAGAAAGGGATGGCTGCAGTGTCAAGACTGGAGCCATAAAAGCTTTGAATTTCACCTAGCAAGAGCAGCCTTTGCTGAAGGACTGAATAAATAGAACCATCCCAAATTTTAAGTTCTCTCAAAGTAAAAGCTAAGTTTTAGTTGACTAAGTGTTTTGTTTCCACTTTCCTGTTCACTTGGTTGACCTTGTTTCTTGTCAGTATCATATTCTGACAGTGAACATGTTCATCTTGCATGGCTTCCATTCATCCTTATCAGGAAGCCTAGGAGCCAAGGCAACCTACTTATTGGGATCCCAGACCCCACTTTTACCCAGGGCAACCCAAAAGCCTACATACCTGAGAATGGATTGAAACCTGGGTCTCTCTGGTCACAGTCTAAGGCTCTAACCACTACACAACACTGATAATGTTCTCAGCCGACAGAATCTGCCAGATATGAGTCCCCGAAGACCTTTTCTCAGGACTTACCAGAATCCAACGCTAGGAGTGGCTGCTCAGGTCTATCGGGTGAAGTGTTTGAACAAAGCCACCAAGGATGGGAGAGAAATTTCATTCATATTTAAAGCTGAATTGATCGAATTCATACTTTCCGAAACAATATGAGAACAGTAACAGCTATCCTTCCAAAATTGCACTTCTCCAGATTTTATGATGCAGTTCTCCAACCCAACAATGTTTACAACAATGGATATAATATTATTAGGGGAAAGTGTGTATTAAAATGAATATATGAGTGAAAATAACATACATTATATCAGAAGAACCTGCTTGCAAAATGTGATATTAGTCAAAATTGCATACAAAAATGTGCTTATTAGGAGAAATTCACACTAAAATGCTGAAGAATTTTCAGGAGGACTTTTTTTTAAAAAAAATGCAAATTGCTGCAAAAATGGGGGGGGACTGAATTTAAGATTAGAAAAGTGAGAAAAAGAGAGAACTGAAATGGACAGATCCTTCCATCCCCATGGCCCAAGAGTCTTCCCATTTAAATGGTAGTCCATTGGAAAAACTATAGAGAACATGCCAAAGACATTTGATAATACTGCTGTGGATGTTTCCAAGCCAGAATGTTGTCCCTTTAAATTCCCTGCCATTTCTCTAGACAAGTAGTTCCCAAAACCTTCCCCCCCCCCATGGACCACTTGAAAATTGCTGAGTCTTGGTGGACCATTTAATTCCATGGAATTGTACTGTAATTTCATGTGTCCGAATGGGCTGATCTGGCTACTTATTGGGATCCCAGACCCCACTTTTACCCAGGACAACCCAAAAGCCTACATACCTGAGAATGCAGACCACCTGAATGAAGTTTGCAGACCACTGGTGGTCCACAGACCACAGTTTGGGAACCCTTGCAGTAGAGAACAATGTTTTCTGATCGCCATCGGGCCCTGTAAGGAACATAAGGGGTCAGGGACAGCTAGACGAGATGCTGTTTATTAACTAACTTACTTATTACACTTGTGTACCACCCAATAACCAAAGTTCTCTGGAGAGTTTACAACAAAGGTTAAAAGCCATAAAACACAACAATACCTAAAATCTAAAACAGAATAAAAACAGCACAATATTAAATGGAAATAAAATCTACGGTGGAGGCCAATAGCAGTTTTTAAATAATCTAAGGAACACTGGGGTTGCCATCTTCACTTTCTTTACCTGGGAGTAATTCATAGAACATCTGAGTAGACAGATTAGAATTGTGTTGGAGATCAGTTTCAAGCAATCATGTGAATGATGTTTAGAAGTAAATAGCAGGCATGGGTGGGCAATCTGAACCTTGACCCTAGCCCACATTGATTCATATTAACACAGATTAAGAGAATAAAGTTTTTTTAAAAAAACAACAGTACATTTGTGATACAACACAATGTGCCCTTTTCCAATCCCCATATATATCAGTAGAAGAGATTTAAGCACGCATTTCATTATCTCACTGAAATCCTTGACACATAAAAAGTACTTACATTTGGATTGATTCTGCCCATAGAAATTAAAACACCTCACATCTGCTTAAAAAGGAAATGGACAAATAAGCCACTTCAAGTGTGCTCGAACAAGAAAGCAGCCTAATCTTTTGCAGTGTTAGGTGTGCCTAAACCCACTAGAATCAAGAGACTTTTTTCCAGAAGGAACAGAAACTCTTTCACCACCACCACCCCCCAAAAGTTTTTGAATAATTCAGTTTAGACCAGGGGGTGCCAGTGAGATGCCTATGAGTGCTGGTGCGCCCACAATAGGGCTGTGCTCCAGATTTGGCCAAGTCCTGAGCCAGATCAGCCCATTCGGACATATTTAGGGCTCGGTCAAGTCGGGTTCTGACAGCCACAGATTGCTATGGCTCAGATTGGATAACCCAGAGTGACCTGGAGCAGTCAGGATGTGGGGCATCGGTCAGGGAGAAGAGGCAGCCACAGGTCGCCTCCTTGCCTGAGCACTGCTGACCCACAGGATTGCTGTGGGTGCTAGTTTGCAAGGCACTTTCCTGCATCACGCAGGTTTGGTCCCTCGGCTTGTTGGCTGTTGAGCCCACAAAGCAATCCTGAGGGTGGTGATTTGCAAGGCGCTTTCCTGCAGGACTTTTTTTTTAAAAAAAAATGCAAATTGCTGCAGGAATATGGAAAACTGAATTTAAGATTGGAAACATGAGAAACTGAAAGAACAAAAATTGGCAGATCTTTCCATCCCTAGGAAGAACTGAACTAGGGACAAGGGAGGTGTCCAGAGAACTGCTTGAGAATAGAGATGAGGGTGAAATTCTATTCAGTTTGCGTTTAAAAGTGAAGGTACCTAATTTGCACTTTCTGAAACAATGCGTGAACCAAACACAGCAATCCTACAAAATTTACACTTCTCTAAATGTTGCAGTGCAGTTCTACAACCCAAGTCATGTGCACACAAGTGCATATACTACGGTAAAATATGCATAAAATGCATGTAGTTGTGAAAATTATACCAATGTGCATTATATCTGGGGAAACTGCATTGCAAAAATGTGTCTGTTAGGAGAAATGCATGCTTGAATGCTGAGGAATGTTCATGAAAATCACAAACTGACATGGAAATATGGAGAACTGAACTTCAGAGCAGGAAACTGAGAAACTGAAACTGAAATCGAAGGATTTGCCCATCCCTATTTGAGACAAAGCTCAGCCTCAAGAAAACCTGCTTCCAGGAAAACCTGCTTTCAGGCTTTCAAGAAAACCTCCAGATCAGAGGGAGAGAGCAGGCAAGTAGGCAGTAATGGGAAGAGAGGCAGCCAGAGGGCCAGACAGACCCTCAGCAGATCCCTGGCAATGGCAACCCCAGATATTGCCCCTGATTGTTTTTAACATCAGAGTGCAGCTCTGGAACATGTCAAGTTTACAAAAAAGATGGAAGGACCTCTGAGGAAGTGCAGAGAGACATCCTCTCTCACTATGGTACAAGTACACCCAGCTTGCAACACACCTAAGGATCATAGTTCAGGGGTAGAGCATCTACCTTGCCTGTCCCAGGATCAATCCCCAGCATCTCCAGGTAGGGCTGACTCGGGATAAGGCAGCTTCCTATATTTTCAATGTTATACGTATGCAGATTAATTCAGCATTCTGAGCTGCATGTGCCAGTGTGTGTATTTATCTGAGAAGTGGGCTTTTACCCTGCATTTAGATCCCTGAGACTTAAGACTTTGTAAAATAAGAAAAACTACTTTATTTATAGATAGCTGGTATAGCGCAGCGGGGAGGAGAGCCTGGCTGGGAGTCCAGAGTCTGTGAGTTCAAATCCCTGCTCGTGTCTCCTGGGTGTAAAGGGCCAGCTAAAGATCACCCCCACAGTGAGTGGCTCAGGGGCTACATGCCTGCCACCTGTGCAGCTGTGGGCTAGCTGCATAATCCCAAGGAGCCCAGTTGCCCCCCAGCTGGCAGTTGCAGACAAGGAAGGGGCTGGCTTGTGCAGCTGTGGCAAGCTGAACAGGCCCTAGCCAGCTGGGGAGGACTAGCCTCAGAGGAAGGCAATGGTAAACCCCCTTTGAATACTGCTTACCATGAAAACCTTATTCATAGGGTCGCCATAAGTCGGGATCGACTTGAAGGCAGTCCATTTCCATTTCACTTTATTTATTGAAATACATAGTAGGCATACCTAGTTCTAACTAAGTTGGATGTGCAATACCCAAACTTGGGCATTGCCCTCATGGTTCAGGATAGAGAACAAACACAAAGATGTCTCCTCTTTCCTTGGACAGTCGAAGAAGAAGAGAAAACAGAAAGGAGGGTCAGAAGTGAGGTCGGCTTCCTGAGCATATCAGTTTACAACAGAAGGAAGTTAGGTACAGAAGAGCACAGGTAAAGGTAGGCAAGCCTAGACAGCTGGAGGACCCTGACTCTGTCTTCCTTCTGGAATACAAACAAAAGAACCCAAACAGGAGTTGCTCTTGCCCCACTTCCAACATCCAAGACTGAGCAAAAGATCAGGGTTTTCAGGTCAGAAGAAAGTGTATTTTTTCCAGGCTGGCTTGAAGCAAGCCATCAAGGCTCTCTCTCTCTCTCTCTCTCTCTCTCTCAGAAATGGATCGCTGCTGGAGAATCTGCCAAGTACTTGAAAAGTCTGGATTTAGACAGAAGGACCTCTAGGTCAGGGATTCCACTGCATGGACCTTGGTCTTATGTGTCCCCATCAGCCACTTTCAATCTGCAACCTGATTCTTTGAGCTTTTTATTATCCAGCTTCCGTGATTACAGTCCTTGAGACAGCAATTTGTGCTCTGCGGTGCACAACAGAGCATCCTCCCCCATCCTTGGCCAGACCTTGCCGCTAGTAGAAATATAGCCTGGGAATCTGGGATCAATTGGGCCTGATTAAGCGCAGTGACCCTGAGCTGCTCCCTCCTCCTCCCCTTTTGGCTCTGGACCTTTAACCATTCATTTGAATGACAGCTGCTTCCTAGACTCTCTCTGCATCAACACAGCAGCAGCATCCTGCATTAAGCAAAGAGGGCAACCACACCCTGCTATGCGGCCTGCCTGCCATTTGCAGGCATTGCTTCATTTCTAAATAGACCGTTTGGGGGAGAGGGGGTGAGCAGCCATTAGTCTCTTGCAGCACAAACAACAAAGAGCCTTGTGGCACCTTAAAGCCTTTATATCCAACTCAGAATAGACCCACTGAAATCAGTGAGCCTAAGTTGGTTGTGTACATTAACTTCAATGGATCTACTCTGAGTAGGACTGGCATTGAGACAACACTCACAAATTTATTACGGCATGCACTTTTATAGACTACAGCCCATTTCATCAGATGCATAAAGTGTTATCCTGACTTATAGGTATGGATTGATACAAATGTGGTGTTTTTGGTTGGGGGGGGGAGAGACAGTGAGATCAGAGGGAAATGAAAAGCAGGAAAGTACAGGCAGCTGTCCTGATCCAGATCTTTCTCAAACTTCCACTATCACCTCAACCCATTTATTTATTTAAATTGAGGCCTCACCTTTCTTTCCATCATGGCATACATGGAGTTCCCAAGCAGTTACTCAACCAGGTACTGACATCAGACCTGGGTAGCTTCAGCAAGTTAGTGGCCTCAGGAGTCTTCCTCAGCCCATACCTTGAGAATATCTGCTGCTGAAGAGCAATCTATCCAAAGAAGTTTTGGATAGGGTGAGAAAATTGATTCAGTTTGCATTTCAAGCCAAATCTATCACATTCGCACTTTCTGAAACAGTATAAGGACCAAACCACAGCTATCCTTCAAAATTTGCACTTATTTGAATATTGCAATGCAGTTTGTCAACCAAAAATGCTTACAAAAATACATAGGGGAAAATGCATATAAAAATATGAGCAAAAATCATTTGCAAAAATGCATTATATGATGAGAAATTGCTTGCAAAAATGTGTATATTGGAACTGCCTGCAAAAATGTATTTATTAGGAGAAATTTGTACTAAAATGCTGGAGAATTTTCATGAGGATTTTATTCTTAAAAAATTGCAAATTGCTGCAGAAATGTGGAGAACTGAATTTAAGACTGCAAAAGTCAGAAACTGAGGGGACCAAAAAATGGAAATGGAC
Organism: Rhineura floridana; assembly: GCF_030035675.1. NCBI lineage: Eukaryota > Metazoa > Chordata > Lepidosauria > Squamata > Rhineuridae > Rhineura > Rhineura floridana. The sequence goes on along the minus strand of NC_084482.1, from coordinate 13,033,947 downwards.
TGTCTTCAAGTCGATTCTGACTTATGACGACCCTATGAATAGGGTTTTCATGGTAAGCGGTATTCAGAGGTGGTTTACCGTTGCCTTCCTCTGAGGCTGAGAGGCAGTGACTGGCCCAAGGCCACCCAGTGAGCTTCATGGCTGTGTGGGGATTCGAACCCTGGTCTCCCAGGTCATAACTGACATATTTTTCCATACCTACTGCTAACAGGGCAGAATATTATCAAGAGCACCAATCATCTGTTTAGGATTCAGTCCTACTGCTTTATCTCCTTGCTAAACAGCTGCTTGGCATGGCATGATCACTGATCATTTGTATCGGGACTTTTGACTTGGAAGTCTGACGTTGATCCCAGATATGTAAGAATGTGCTGTGGTTATTTTGTCATGGGAGAAGTGCACTCTGCATGCAATCAGAAGTATTTTCCTCTTATTTGTTCATGTGCTTAGGAGTTGAACCATGGCACGCATGACATCCCCCCCGACCCCTGCAAAAAACATGTATTTACTGTTTCTCTGAAAAGTGAGACATTCCAGGGATAGCCTTTTGCAAAGTCTGTTTCTTTGTTAGCAGAGTGTGTTGGGGATTTATGATTACTTTTGTAATAAATAGCGCATAGCCAAAAGAAGGGGAAAGTCTGTTTTTCAAATTTCTTTCCACAAACTTATGAAATGTGCCCGCATGCATTTTGGTGTGGGTTTTTTTAGGGGGAGAGGAAGTAAGACAAAAATGCTTGCCCATTCCAAGGAAGGTATGAAGCATTGCCCTCACTTTGATTTGCAATGTGTCATTGTCACCTTCACAAATCTGATTAGCTATGTGCTGGTCAGGAACTGCTGACCATTGCCCCGTGTGATGAGCAGTATCACTACAGCTTCTCAGAGAAGAGCCTTCTGAAGAGACTTTGCCCACAGTGACCACTGACTCCTCCTGGACATGAATACGTATAACAGGGTTTTCTTGTTTGGGCAACAAGTTCTAACCGAGCCATAGCATGTCTTGTTGTTTCTGACTCCTGGCTTGTTCTCTGGTTCTGCCTTCTGATGTGTCCTCTGATCCTGATTCCAGGCAGGCAAAAGCATTTGAGGAGAGCACTGTGCAAGGTTGGTGAGGGGTGTGGCCTGGGGAGGAGGTGTGGCTTGGGAAGAGTCCCTCCCTATATTCCTGTATCATTTGATAAACAGCACCCAAAGCTCAATCTTTATTTGTCGTCGCCGTCGTCGTCGTCCTCCTCCTCCTCACTGTAAACATACTTACTTGGAAGTAAGGACCAGTTTATATATTTTCTGGACTATACCAGTCAACTACCAGCTGAATGCACCATCATGGAGGGTTGGGAGATCTTCAAGGAACTCACCTTGTATGCCACCTTGAGTTCCTTGGAGGAAAGGGAGGATATAAATGCTTTCATACACATTGTGTATGTGTGTGTGTGTGTGTGTGTGTGTGTGTGAGAGAGAGAGAGAGAGAGAGAGAGAGAGAGAGAGAGAGAGATCCCCTCAATCCAAGAAAATGTTTTCAACTGGGTTTGCCTGACAGTCCTATATATTATATGGTGGGAAACTGCAGCCCACAGCAGGGGTCATAATTTGGCCCATGGGGCCGTTTTTCCCAAGCCACATCTGCTTGCCCTACACCTGAAGTCAAACTTCTTGGGCAAAAGAAGTGAGGGGTTGCAAGCCTTGCTGATCAGCAGCACTTGCAAATCCTTGTAGTGTCACCCACACAATTTGGTTTCAGCCCCTGAGATGTTGTCTGCATGGTTTGAAGGAAAACATGTCACCTAATGTCATGGTGACACCAGGTGTTAGGCAGATGGGCAGCCCATGGAGATTCGGGGAGGTCAGGATCCAGCCTGAAATGTCTATTCAGAAGAAAGTCCCATTGAGTTTAATGGGTCTTACACCGAGGTAAGTGAATATTACCACCAGCCTCAGTGTATAAATTGGCTCTAAGCTAAATCCCATTAACCTGTTTAGGATTGTGCTGTAACATTCTACAGTAACCTCCATTTTGCACCATAAAAAGCTGAATTCTGGGACCTGTATAAATTCTGCAAATTTATACAGGCCTCAGATTATTATTGTTTTCAGATATTGGGAGCAGGAGTGTAGTCGTCCAGGGTCTTGGGGGGTCTTAGTCCCCCTACTTTTTTGGGAGCAGGGTCCCTATGTCTCCAGCATCCTACAAACCAATCAACATGAAAAAGGGGATGTGTTAGTCACTGAGAAGAGTCTTCTAACATGCTTCCTTGTCCTTTTCTGATGGTTGGAGCTGATCAGCATGAAAGGAGGTGAGTCAGCCACTGAGGAGACTATTTTCAGTACCTAACATTCCCCCCTTTCATGCTGATTAGCTCCTAGAGATGTCTGTTGTTGTGGGGCATTAGCAAGGATTTCATTCTCAACCCAGGAACAAAACAGGGCTTGTGTGGCTGTGACTATCATGAAGGGACCCTGCACTTCTGAACTGGCCACTACACTACTGATGGAGAGGGACAAAGAGCTGGTATGCAGGGCACTGACTTTCTCCCCTCCCCCCAACACATACCTTTACTAAATACCAGAAATCTCATTTAGGTTTAACCATCCTGGTATCTAAACAGAGTACAACTGCTTTAAAAACACAATCAGTCAACCACCACACAGATTCCTGAGATTCTTCTCCCTCCAGCTTTCTAAATATTTCACTAACTCTGTCACTTTTCTTTGATTCCCTATATTTTCACCATGTCTGCTTAAAAAAAAATAGCCTTGAAACCTGACAGATACCAGATAAAATGAAAAATTTATTGCCCCTTGTGGACCACATATTTCCCAGAATAGCATTTTAAAAATTCTGTCATCATCATCATCATCATCATCATCATCATCATCATTTAGTTCACACTTTAGTCCTATATCTCGGGCTGTGTTGCTTCCTAGAATGAAGCCCATAAACAGCCCTTGAGGCAGTTGTGTTCTCCATGGCCCACTTGCACAGGCTTACAAGTTCAGTTAGCCCTCTGTTTACAAAATTGTCTTATTCATTCATATGTATGAATGGCGGTGAGAGGACAGTGCTCCACTTCTTTAATAACCTATCCCAGGAAGGATATATTAAGCAAGATATGCTTTTGCCAGGTGATGCCTTGCCAAGGCTGTCAGGCGAGGGGCATATTGCAAGATGTAACTTTTGCTTATGAGTATGTGGAGATCCATGGCAGGGGAAATATATCAAGACATATCAGGGGGAAAGGTGCTGGATAATTTAATAAACTAAAAAAAATCTGGGAGAGAGATGGATCACCTTAATGAAATATGTCTATGCTCTTTGAGACTTCAACCTGTCAAAAAAAAACAACAAAACTCATGTAAAATAGAGGGGGCCCCCCTCCTGCTGCCAGTAATAAATGAAGAGAAATAACAGGGAGCAAACTGATGTCCTTGTTCAGAAGTGAAATCAACAAGGCATATCTGACAAGGCACCAATTTGTGAAGAGGAGAGCCAGCCAAGCATCCTCATCTGCACATTAGTTTGATTAGGCAATTACTGGAGAGGAACCCCCAGGTCTGAGATATTTTCACATTCCCACCTTCTTGCTTCATGCCAGGTGCTGAATCCATTGAGAATTTTCTTGTTTAAACTGCAGGACTCAAACCAGAAAAGCAGCCCCGTCACCGCACCCATGTCATGCAATCCTAAGCTTATTTACTCAGAAGTAAACCCTTCCGTGGATTTATTACTCACTCATAAGTAAATGAAGACAGGACTGCAGCCTCAGGTTCTATGAAAATGTGCTTCATGTGCATGAACAGCACCCACCCACCCACCCACACACATACCTCAATAGCTAGCTCATGAGCAATCCTAAAGAACTGTCTTGGGACAGAATCCCTTTGCACTGTATTTTAGCAGCCCAGAAACCAAATTCAAACATCAGGATCAGTCCCACTCCCAAGCATCTGTGATGGACTGAGATCAGCTGCTACTAGTATAAACTGTAGGTTATTCTCCAACTTACCATTCCCATATAGTGGCTGATCATGCCCTACTACGACTAAATGTAACTCCAGTTATGATGTAAATGGGCCAATTTCATACTGTGTAATCCCGTTTATGAATAGCCTGCTTGACTAACTCATCATGATTTCCTTTGCCAGACCCCTCTCTGTAATTGCCATTGAAACTCATATGGTCAAGAGAAGGTCCTGTCAATTTCACTAGTATCTTTCTCTGGTTAGTGGCTACCTACCAAACTGATGATGTAAGGCAGCCTTTGTCAGTTTCACATTTTTGTCTTCAAAAAGGGCATGTATATATGTGTGTGTGTTGGTAGGAAGGCAGACACACAAAGTAGTATTTTGTGTGTGTGTGTGTGTGTTTAAGTGAGTATAATGCATTGGTGAAACTAGCATGGGATTTCTGTCTGACATTTTTACTTTCACCAGGAATGAATCAGGACATGTTTGAAACTGGCATGTTCTTTCTCAAAATAAGTTTGTGGATTGTACCACTTTGGATCATATAACCAAAAGTTCCTCTGTATGTGTATCAATCAGACACTACCCTAGTTGTCTGGAAGAAGGGCTGTCTTGGTCAGTTTCACATGTGCCAAAAACATCCTTGAGCCTCCCTCCTGACATCAGAGTACATGTACCAATGACAGGAATGCAGTTGGAAATCTGTTTGTATCAAAATGATAATACGTGACACAATTGAATTATAACTTTCCTGCATATTCACTGACACCTGTGAACAGATGCATTACTATCTGATTGGCATTTTTAGTCCTTCACCAACCATTTTAACCCAAAGATTTGTACACATTTGTGAATGCCCCCTCCTGTAATACACACACCTATTTTTGCCTCTTCTCCAAGTGTATAAGCATCTCTTTGGTCCATATTAACAGGCTCAGCATGACTCCTTTATCCAATCTCTCCTTTTTCTATGACTGTGGGCATCTTTCATTGCCCTCACCCCAAACTGGGTCACCCACAAAACTGACATGGTCAGGGGAAAAACTCTTAGACTGGCTGCTTGCTCAAGAGTAGCTCAACCAGTGCTCAGCCAACCCAGATGGGTAAGGGCAGGGCTGATGAGCGGCTGCCAGCTGCCAGGATGTAAACCTCAAAGGGAGTCATGGAAAGCAGGCAGTGGAAGGTGGGTCCTACAAGGAGGAGGGTATTCTCCTGTTGTCTATCACTAGTGGATTTTTCAAATTTTTTAAGGTTGAAAAGATGTCAGAGATGAGTCAGTCTTGTTCAGAGTTGTGATGAGGCATTGTGCTCTTCAGCATGGTTTGTGTAGGTTTCAGAACGTTGACTGGCCACTGTGAGGGTTGACCATGTTGTATTGGATTGCTTGTGGTATAGGGAAGGAAGAGAGCCTCTCCTTCATAGGATTAGCGGTTCGGGTCTTATGAATTTGCCTTTGGGAGACTGCCCACCTTCCGGACATTAAAAACTCTAGGGCTAGGTGTTAGAGATTTTGTAGAGGTTTGGGACAGACATAACGCTTTATGAAATTCAAGAAAAAGAAAGGAGGCAGAGGGAAAATGAAGGGACTGACGGTGGAAGTGGTAGGCTGGGATATCTAGTCCCACACGCTCATCCTTTTGATAGGCTTCTCTGGTCTGATAGGAAGACAGAGAAGCGGATGCGTCCTGTGCTCCTGAAGAAGGCTGGGAGTGGGATCCAAAAACTGTGGTACTGGATTACTATCTCATCTGCTCAACTAGGCCTGCGTGGTAGCTGAGCGGACAAAGGTCTGTCAGTTTCTATCCTCTCCGTTTCTCATCTTTCCAATCTTAAATTCGGTTCTCCACATTTCTGCAGGAATTTGTGCTTTTTTTTAAAAAAAACCCTCATGAAAATTCTCCAGCATTTTAGTGTGAATTTCTCCTAAGAAACACATTTTTGCAGGCACTTTTGACTAATGTACACATTTTTGCAAACCATAGAATGCATTTTTGCATGTTATTTTCATTCATATATTTACTTTTATGCACACGTTCCACTAATATATGCTTTTTTGTAAACATTGTTGGGTTAGGAGGACTGTGTTTCAGTTCTCATATTGTTTCGGAAAGAGCACATTTGATAGAGTCGGTTTGAAATGCAAACTGAATTGAAATTATCACCCATCCCAACAATACAGTTATTACCCAGTGTGGGATGCCAAGAATGGGTGGGTCTTCTTTACACTTGGAAACTTTTCCATCCTGTCGTCACTTCCAGCAAATCCCTTCACCGAACCCCCTTCTCAAGCCTGTGCACTGTGCACCCTTCCCTTGCTGCCCCTCTGCCTGATTTCCCTTTCCAGAGCTGTCCCTGGCTCTTTCCACCTCAAATGCATCTCTATCATTCAGCCTCTTCCCCTGGCTGGGCTTCAGTTCAACGGTTTGATTGTTCTCCATTAGGGAGCAGTTTGTGCCGTATTGATTTTTATGGTTGTTTTCGAAGCTAAGAATAGAACTGCACTCTGGGATTCGCAGTGTCAGGCTTGATTTGGAGAAGGGCCGTTCGGATGCTAAAGAGGGGAAATGCTGCCAGATTTTGAAAGTCTTCCTCATGTTCTTCTCTCCCATCTTCTGAAGAACTCTGGGGGAAAAAAGGTTTGAAATCTGGACGGGCAAAATACAGCAACAGGAGGAGAGAGTGGCTGCCTCATTGCCTTAGCTACTCATTGACAATGAATGTTGATTAATGGGAAGCAAGGTCAGCCCAGGATGCATATCACTGGGACACAGAGAGCTGCCTTATCCTGATGAGTCAGAGCATTGGCCTGTCTAGTTCATTATTGCTTACAGTGTCTGGCAGCGACCCTGCAGGGTTTCAGACAGGGGTCTTTTCCCAGCCCTACCTGGAGATGCCAGGGATTGCACTTCGGATGTTCTGCATGCACTGAGCTATGGCCCTTTTCCTAGCTGGCAGAAGAGAAATTCTGGTCTCTTGACCCCTTTCTTGTTGGTGGGATGGGTGCCAAAGGAAGCGGTTAAGCTTTGTCCAGAAACTCGGAAAGAAAACTTGAGGTTTCGGAACTAACCAGCAAGAAGCAATCTTGCATGGGCTGAGCATAGTTTAATGATGTGCGTGTACCTGACTGATTGCTTCCCATCCACGCAACTGGAATGTTTGTAAATCAATGGTTTATTCCATGCAAATATTGTTCCGAAACACACTATCTATCTCTAGCTTCTCCCCCTCTCTCCCACCCACAAGAAAAGTGACACTTTTCTGTTGTGTTTATTGAGCCTTTATCTGAATTCTGATGGCAAGGTGTTTCTCCCCAGTGCACTTTGGTGACCATAACTGAACTCAAAGAAGTAATTAAGAGCAGAACAAGAGCCCTGCTGGGTCAGATCAAAAGCCAATCTAGCCCACTATTCTGTTTCCCACAGTGGCCAAGCTGATGCCCTTTGGGAAACCCACAAGTGAGATTTATTACCTATGCAAAGCCCACAGGCAGATTGTGAGGGATATAGCCCTCTCCCCACAATTGTTCTCTGGTAACTGCTATTCAGATGCATGCTGCTCCTAATCCTAGCCAACCTGATCAAGGAGCTCTTGATAGCTTTGTTCTCCATGAATCTGTCTAATGCTCTTTTAAAGTCATCTAACTTGGCGGCCATCACCACATTTTATTGTAGCACATTCCATAGTTGTGTGTTGTGTAAACAAATGCTTCATTTTGTCTGTCCTGAATCTGCCACCATTCAGCTTCATTTGATGATCCTAGTGTTGTTTGAGAGAGAAAAGCTTCTCTCTCAGGGATGGCCCCAGGCATGCCGGGGCCCTTCGGCATAGCCTGCCCCAGACCCCAGCACTCCCCTTCTGCGATTCACGGCAGGATTGCTACCGCGGATTGCAGGGCGGGAGATCCCAAGCCGCCACCCATTCCCCCGCTCTACTTACCTTTCTCTGTGCTGTTTTTTCAGCAGCGCGCCCGCATGCACAGGTTTGCAATCAATCAAGATGACAGCCAAGGTTTCCCTAAGGGGCTGAAGCCTCTGCCGCCATCTTGGTTGATGGCAGCAAAGCGTGCGTGTAGCATGCATGTGTGCCATCAACCAAGATGACGGCAGAGGCTTCAGCCCCTTAGGAAAACCTCAGCTGCCATCTTGATTGATGGCAAACCTCCTCGCTCAGTGTGCACGGCTGCAAAAAAACAGCAGAGAGAAAGGTAGGCGAAGCTGGAGAATGGCAGGCAGCTCTGAAGCTCCTGCCCTGCTATCCATGGCAGCAATCCTCCTGCAGATTGTGGAAGGGGAGCTCAGGGCTCCCCAGGGGCCCCTGTAGCCCCAGGAGACCTCAGCCAGTGCCCCACCTGGCCGCCCATTAGAACTGACCCAATTCTCTCTGTCCACTTACTTCAAATTATGCATTATTTTGCTTTAACCCTCAAACACACACACACACAAGCCCCAAGCAAATATTTTCCCATAGAGGAGTTGTTCTATTCCCCTGATCATTTTTGCACCTTCTGCTCTACAGTGTCTTTTCTCAGAGTCAGTAATCAGAGCAAAAGATGGTGGGTCTCACGGCATTATCATTCCAACAGATTTTGCTTTCCCCACTAGGTTTCCAGGTTAGTCCCCAAAGCCATAACTGCTTTGGATTCTTCACAGAGAACAAACCCCTCTGTGTCTTTCCAGCTCCCAGCTTCACAACAGATTGAAAAACCCCAGGTTATCTCCCGGCTCTAGAATGGGGGGTGGGGTGGGGGAAGGTCTACCCCAGTTGTTCCTATGGCAATACATCTGCCCTTGACCAACTCTTCAGAAATGTAGTTTGGGTATTGGACAGACTTGGTCAGAACCCATTACCCTAACAAAGGAACTGGCTTGACCAGGTCAGCAGATTCCTTTTCTACAAACTCCATGTCTATAGACACAAAATTACAGGCCTGGAGGGAACTCACAGACATCACCCAAACCAACCCCCCACCCAAATCCTATAAGAATATGTAGGATTTCCCCCCTGTAACCTATGTTATTTCATACTCCCATGTATTGTCACACAAAGAACCTCTTCATCATTTGTGTTTTAACCCTTCCCTCTCCCATTGATTTTTTCTCATTGTTTGGGTTCCATATTAGCATTTGGGGTCTACTAAGTGTCCCCCAGTTAAATGGCTACCCTAAAGTCCGTCAGCCTTGTCAGACACTGTGTTTTACTCATTGGAGTTAGCCAGCACGGACTTTTTACATTCCGCAATGTTAAATTGAAAATACCCTCATGCCATTCTGATGATTTCCATAAGCTCATTTCAAAACAAAACCTTACAAAACCTTCTGAACTCAGAAATGCTTGCTTAACAACACTCTAAATTTTCATGGCTATACACAAAAAAGTCAGAGAGTTGAAAGTCTAAAGAGAGGGAAAAAAACCCAGCGCCCTTTTGGACTTTTTTCTGACAGAGTTCTCATAATCTGTTGAAATTTGTTAAAAATCAGCCATGTTCACAGAGTACCTGTAATCCTATTACTGACCTTGCCCCATACTCTAACCTTCTTCTTCTGCAGTTTAAAAGCTAAAGAAATAATAATGCCTGGCTCATTTTTAATTAATTTAACAAATTTTGCATTGAACTGAATGATAGTGTCAGGCATGGTCAGTAAGACCCAACTGCCAGTGTTCTAAAAGCCAGACTCACAGCTGCTTGGCTTGCCTAATCAGGGGACTACACCCACACCAGACTTTGATTTCATGTGAGACAGTCATGGCTTCCCCCAGAGAATCCTGGGAAGTGTAGTTTTTGAAGGGTGCTGAGAGGAGACTCCTATTCCACTGACAGAGCTCCAGTGGCCAGAGTGGTTTAACAGTCAGCTACTCTGATTGAAGGTCTGTGAGGGGAACAGGGCGTCTCCTAGCAACTCTCAGCACCCTTCACTAACTACACTTCCCAGGATTCTTTGAGAGAAGCCATGACTGTCCAAAGTGAAATAAAGGCCTGGTGTGGCTGTGGCCTGGGACAGCTTTGGTTTACATTTGGGTGGGAGGCTACATGTGCCTGCTGTAGAATAAACAGGTGGGGGATATGCTGAAAAAGAATGATACTGTTCACCGTGTTTTCCTTTTGGAAAGGAAAGGGGCTTCCCCTCTGCCCAGTGCCCACCCACCCAATCTCCTCTCCTTTCCCTTCCTCCTACCCTCCCTGCCCCTCCCCCAGGTCAGTGTTGGACTACGACCTGGGAGACCAGGGTTCGAATCCCCACACAGCCATGAAGCTCACTGGTGAGCTTGGGCCAGTCACTGCCTCTCAGCCTCAGAGGAAGGCAATGGTAAAACCACCTTTGAATACCATTTACCATGAAAACCCTATTCATACGCTCACCATAAGTTGGGAACAACTTGAAGGCAGTCCATTTCCATTTTCAAACATGATTGCACAGAAATAAATCCCATTGAACTCAAAAAGAATGCAAATGATCAAACCCTCCCTCCCTTCTCCTACCTCCTATCCCCTCCCTCTTGCACCTTCCCTCCCCCTTCCTTTGCCCCTCCCATCCCTATCTCCATCCCCTTCCAATACCCTCCTTCACCTTCCCCCTCCTCCCCCTCCCCTTCCTTCTCCCCATGGTCTGTTTTAGCTATCTTAAGCATGATTGCACGGGAGTAAATACCATTAACTCTATAAGGATGCAAATGATCAAATCTGCCCTCCCCCTTCCTTTGTCCCCTCCAATCTACTCCTTCGCCCTCCTCCTCCTCCTCCCCCATGGTCAGTTTTACCTATCCTAACCATGATTGCATAGAAGTAAATCCCATTGAACCCAATAAGCATGCAAATAACCAGACCTGCCTTTCCTCTCCTTCCCCTCTCCTCTCCCTTCCTCCTCCCCTCCCCTCTTCCTTCTTCTTCCTCCCCTGCCCACTCCAGCTCTCCGTCCCTCCCCCCCAGTCAGTTTTAGCTATTCTAAGCATGATCGCAAGAGAGTAAATCCCACTGAACTCAATAAACATTCAAATGATCAAACCTGTTCTTCTCCTCCCCTCCCCCTCCTGCCTGCTCCCATCCCCGTCCCTCCCTCTGCCCTTCCTCCCCTCCCTCCTCCTCCCTTCCCCATCCCCTGTGGTCATCTATCCTAAGCATAATTGCAAGGGAGGAAATCCCACTGAACTCAGTAAGCATGTAAATGATCAATCCATTCTCAGCAAACTTGCACAGGATCCAATTTCTTACCTCCTGGATTAAAAAGCAGAGAAATTCACTAATAGGCAAAAAAAAACCTTGCAGTTTAAGAACGTACATATAGCCCACAGATATTTCTATCAAACTTTAAAAAGCAGGGAAATTGGGCAGCTATAGTGAATGCACCAGGGGAGCAGGAGACCTGACCTTCTCTCTGAGATATTGTACTGCCCTACAAAGTTGTCAAAATGTAACTTCCTGTGTAGCTTGGAAGAATTTGGTAACACATGCCTCTGAGCATATGGTGAGTGGTGGCAACACCTGCCAGCTCCAAAGATGGAGAATTATATGATTGTATATTTGTTGGTGCTCTTCTTACTTTGCTTCTTTCCTGTGTTACTCATGCTCAGAGGCACATGTTACCAAATTCTTCCAAGCTCCACAGGAAGTGGATTGGACTGTGAAAGACCAACCCAAATTGTGTTTACATTTTGACAAATTTGTAGGGCAGTCCAATATCTTAGAGAGGAGATCAGGTCTCCTGCTCCCCTGGTGCATTCACTATAGCTGTCCAATTTCCCTGCTTTTGATAGAAATATCTGTTGGCTATAGGTACGTTCTTAAACCGCAAGTGTTTTTTTGCCTGTTAGTGAATATAGATGTAGCTGAGCTATCCTGCCTCATCAGACAAAGCTTGTTTCAGCCACAATGCATGGCAGGTTGGGGTGTCACTCAAAGTGCATTCAGGATACTGGGAACAAAAGCTTTCCTACCTTGTCCAGTTACTCATTCGTTTCCATTGTCTCCCTTCAATAAACAGGACATTTGAAAACCTAAAGAGAGCAATATGCCTGCTTCATATAGCAACAACAACAACAAAGTGAAATTCCACTTTGAGGAACATGGAAAACTGCCTAGTACTGGTTCATCTAGCTCTGTATTTTCCACACTGACTGGGAGCAGCTCGTCAGGGTTTCAGACAGGAAGCTCTCCCAGCCCTGCCTGGAGATGTCTGGGATTGAACCATGGTACTTTCTGCATGCAAAGCACATGTTCTATCATTGAGCTATGGCCCTTCTCTGTCTTGCATGGCACAGTGAGGCCCTTGCATAGAAAACAACTGCAACATACCTTCAGCCATGGTTCTGAGTCCAGATGCCAAGACTCAAGAGAGAGAGAGAGAGCTTGCTAATTCTATGCAGGCTTTAGCCTTTGTGTTCATACCTCTAATTTTGAAAAGGAAACTCTGGAGTCCCTCTGCTCCTAGCAAACTCAAGGGTTTGGCACATAGCAGTATCAGATGCTGCTGCACTAAATATGAAGAGAACAAGCTTCTGTTGGAAGTGGGGCAAGAGCAACTCCTGTTTTGTTCTTTTTTGTCGTTGTTTATGCTCCAGAGGGAAGATAGAGCTAGGGTCCTCCTGATGGATAGGCTTGTTTACCTTTTACCTGTGATGCTCTGACTGACTTCCTTCTGTCGCTAGACTGTGACATCTTTAGGGAAGCTTACCTGCCCCTCCTCCTTCTGCCCTTTCCACTCCTTTCACGCTCCGACTATCCGGGAGAGAGGAGACATCCCTTTGTCTCTGCTCTCTCTCCAAGCATGGAGCTAACTCCCGCACCTGGGCGTTACACCTCCAACTTAGCTAGTTAGTTAGAACTAGGTATGCCTTTTCTATCTACTATGTATTTCTATAAATAAAGTAGCTTTTCTTTATTCTTTAGTCTCCAGTCTCAGTAATGCTGATGCAGGGTAAAAGCCTGCTTTCTTAGGTAAACTCACACACACGCTGGCACACTCGCATTTCAACATCTGCTGTTACTCTGCTGCTGTGGTGTTGCTTTAAACAAAATTAAGCACACAAATTACACACAGCGCAACAGAAAGTGCTCCATCTCTGTACTGTAACAGAGCTGTGGTCTTCTTCTTCTTCTTCTTCTTCTTCTTCTTCTTCCCAAACCATTTCAAATTGTTGCTCTGGTGGCCCCTCTGTTTCCCTAGAGCCAACTCCCTGGCTGATTTAAGAACAAACCACTGAGAGAAGAGTTGTTGTGATAAAGAAGAGGCTTTATTGGCCAGTAATTGGTTTCCCCAATCTTGTTCCTAAGAGCCAAGCTTTTACTGTACTAGATGGTTCTGATGAACAGCACACAAGAGGGGTAGGTTACTGTAATGTTCTCTTCTCTCCCCCCCCCTTTTTTAAATAAAAAAACCCTGCCAAGTCATCTGTTTATCCTGAGAAATTTCAGAGGTCATCTGTGCAGAGGTGGACTAAGATTACTTCTACAATAGGGCCTTTTTGGTGATGCTGAGGCATTGCTTGTATGCAATTAAATGGAAGAATTAAAATGGTGCTTTCATGGGACAATTCACACAGTGCCGCTATATTATCCAACATAGCCCTTCCTCATGGGAAAGATCCATTAATAGCGTTTACTCACCAGTAACTCCCATTCAGCAAAATCCCTTGCAATATTAATTAGCAGAACCTGTCTGGCTTATGACTAGCAGAATCAAAATGCATTGTGCTATATATATATATATATTTAAAACTCAGATTTGCATAATTGCTACAGAATTCTTCCTTGGTGCAGCAGCATTTTCTAAGTGCTGTGCAGATATTAAAAGATAATAAATCCCTGTCTGGAGGCTCGCAGTGCTCCCGTGGTCAGTGGTATAGGCAACAGCTCTACAGTCCCTTCAGCTCTACAGCCACAAGCTAGCTAGGACAGTCACACATGGGTGCCGTTAAGTGGGGGAGAAAGGAATGTAAACAGTGGGTCCAAAATGTCATGAAATGGTATAGTCTGTCTATGAGATTGATATGCAAAGCAGAACTTGGCTAACTCAGGGCAGTATTCAGTGCTAGTCCTACTCAGGACTATAGATATGACTAACTTAGGTTCTTCAATTTTAATGGGTCTACTCAGAGTAGGATTTACTTGAATACAACTCTCAGTCTTCCGAGTTTTGTAAAGGTTGATTTAATTTTGCAACTTTGATCAAAATATGTGCATTCCTTCACACCACTGAGGTCTGCAAAGGTGCTTCTGCACATCGCAAGAGTTTGGCTGTAGCAAAATGACAGTCACAAGCAACACGTTTATTTATAGGAAATGGCACTGTTAGGAACCATAGGTTAGGAACCACATTATAATTGTGGCTATCCATTACAAAGGTCTGTAGCCGGAAAGCAAATCTAATGATCTGCATGGAACACTGTTGTCTTGCTTTGAACAACAGAAAAAAGTATCAGCACAGATTCATTCGTTCATTGTTTATTATACAGTCATAGACCCGTAATTACAAAACAAACTGCAAATTAAAATATTGTACAATGTTATTAAAAGAGTTAGTTTTACAAATTGTCAGAAACCAGTCTTTTGCGTATGGATTGAGCTATATACAAAAATTTTGCTACTTGTTCAGTTATATCTTTATCATTATCTGATAAAAGATATTTTATTTTCCATTCTGTAGATCTACCGGGAAATCCGGCAATAAGTGGCACAATAAATTTTTTCCTTACCTCCAAGTATAATTCACATTCCAAAAGTACATGTCCAATAGTTTCAGGCAAATTCGCCTTACATATACAATAACGATTTTCCAAAGGAGTGCCATAGAATCGACCCGACAACATTGCGGAAGGCAAACAGTTAAATCTAGCCCGAGAAAACAAAAATCTGTAATGCGGAAAACTCAACTCTTCTATATATGATGCATGATAAGGAAAGCAAAAACTTAAACCAAAATAGAGAGGAGAGCTAGAAGAATGTGCCTTAGACATTAAATACTGACGATCTAGGTCCTTTAACCTCTGGACAATATTTTGTTTGGCTACCCTGGAGTCCCAGGTAGCCAAAAGTTCTTTAGACAGACCTAGATAATTTAATTTTTCGTCAAAGATTTTAGACCAAGAACTTTTAAAAGGGTCTTTCCAAATTAAATGAGCATAGCCCAGAGAGGGTTTTGAGTAAGCCATCTTGATCCAGAATCTAAATGCTTGTGACCATGCCGTGCACTCGACTGAAGAAATTCCAGCCTCAAGACAAAGTCCTGCTGGAGGGGCACAATGGGGCAAACCGAAAATAGCTCTCAAGAAACCTGAGAGCACCGATTCAACTTTCACATTAAAATTGGTTATCCATATCAGGGAACCATACAGAAGTTGGGAGAGTAACTTGAGTCTAAGAATTTTTAGTGCCGCAGGAATATAGAGACCTCTCCTAGTATAGAAAAATCTGATGATAGCTTTTGAAGTATTTTGTGCTGCTAAAATTGCAGCCCCTATATGGGAGGACCATGAGAGAGAGGAACAAAAGGTAATTCCAAGATATTTAAATTTCTTTACTTGTTCAATTGTTTGGCCTTTAAGTTTCCAATTAATTTTCATTAACCTATGGGAAAAGACCATTATTTTAGATTTTGTGAAATTTATGGTAAGAAGGTTTTTTTTGCAGTAACTCATAAATACATGAAGGAAGCGCTTTAATCCAATTTCTGAGAAGGACAACAAGACCGTGTCGTCCGCATATAACAGAATGGGACATCTTACATCTGCAATTTTTGGCGAGTGGAATTTGTTTGAACAGCAATTTATACTTAAATCATTGATAAAAAGATTGAATAAGGTGGGGGCCAAAACACGCCCCTGTCTAACTCCAATATCTACTGGAATAGGGCGTGTCAGGTCACCATTTAACCCGTGACGAACCCGGATTGATGTAGATTGATATAGCCTACTAATTAAAAATAAGAGGCGTTTGTCTATTGAGGTCTTACTTAATTTGATCCATAACAGGTCTCTCGGGACTGAATCAAACGCCGTCTTAAGGTCCATAAAGGCTACAAATAGGCCCCTCTTTTTCCCACTCATATATTTTTCCGCCAGATACCGCAGCACCGATTGTTAAATAAAACATCTATGAAGAATCTTTATAGACTGCCCATTTGTAAGCAAAGATCAGTACTCTTAATAGAACCAACATTCTTATTATAGGAACAGCCAAATTTCCTGCTGAAAAGTACTTATTGGATCACGGCAGACCCATGTTTGGGCATCATTAAACAAATATAGTGAAATGAGGCTGATGTTTAGATCTATATAATGATAATGTGGATCAGCAGGAGATCCCCAGGGCATCAACAAGATGTAGAGTAGTAGGCTGAAGTATCCTCATATCTGATTGGAGGTCAAATGCATTGAAACAGCAAACCCCATCCATGAAGTGAGAGCCATCTAGATGTGCCATTATTATCATCCAGTCAATACACATGGTGTTTTACAGAGCTGCATCATCACAACAACAAAAGGCAGGTCTCTGCCCCAAGGAATATATAATCTACATTTTAAGAGTGAGGGACGAGGGAGATAGTGAAGGGAAAGTAGGCAAGGGATGAGTGCAGGCAAATACTGTTACATATAAAGCCTCCATTCAGTTTGAATGGAAAACTTGTGCATATTGAAGTGCTCTTATTGTTCCTTGGGAACATTCCCTGCTTCAGTTGATGTGTATTAGAACTGTTCACATGTTATGCTTTACCTGCTTTGCATGCACACAATGCTCCCTCCATCTAGTGGATGCTCACTGTCATAGCAACTTTCTGAGTACCTGAGAGTCTTTGCTTTCTTTCCTTCCTTCCTTCCTACACTCCACTGTCAGTAGAGCAGAAGTGGGGAATGTGTGGCTCTCCAGATGTTGCTGAACTACAGCTCCTATAATTCCTTCTATTAGATATTCTGGACTGGGCTGATGGGAGTTGGACTCCCAACAACATCAGGAGTGCCACAAATCTACAGGCTCCTCATCTCTGAGAGTAGCGGCATCAGACAGGTAAGTAAGTGGGAGGGAGAGGGATGGGAGGATGACTTCTGATTGGATGAGGTAGGGGGAAAGGATTTGAATTTTTCTATGGTTCAGATTTTAATCCAACTTAGAGAAGAAATTGTGGGGCATAATGCTCATCCTTGTATTGAAGACCAGCATTACCAACTTCCAGAAACTGTCATCAAGCCTGGAAATTATTTACTTTGGTAGCATCTCATCAGGAGATGTGTCCTCTCTGTCCTCCTTGGCATTAGATAATCCAAAGGCTACATCCCACCATTTCATTTTGTGACATTTTAGGGTTTGAGTTCTCCCCCTTCCAAAAGAAAAATTGTGTCATGTAACAGCTGCATGGCATGCAAGAATTCAACAAATGCAGTTTCTTCTTCCATGACATACGCCCAGGACAGCTGCACCTGTTAAATTTCTGCCTGTCATGCAATTAAAACAACAGGGCCTCTGGTGCACACACAAAGTGGAAACTAGATATATTTCACTCTGAAACCGAAATGATGTCATCTTTTTAATAGCCTCACATGGCGACAATAAATCAGCTCTCTTCTCCATTTCTCTTTTGCTTGCTTTCTCCTCTCCCCCCCCTCAAGGCCTTGGGGATGGGGGAGGGATGCCACATTTGGATTATGAAGTATTAAGTGGAAATGAGGTGGATGCATCATCATGTCACATTTATATTCCCCACTCTTAAGAAGCCAATGGGGGAACAAGGGGATAATCCCTCCTAATCCCATTATCTGCTTATGAGCAAGAGCAGAGTCTGAGATGGTGCCAGAGTCTTTGGTACCTCTTCACTCTGAATTTATTTAAATGTACCTTCTATCTTCTGCTGGAAGCCTCGCTTGTGATGCATGCATTTGCAGGGGCTTGTGCTCTAACATGCAATATTATAATTTCCCCTTTCCTTCCATCATCAGTTTAAGGCAGGGATGGGGAACTGTGGTCTTCCGGATGTTGCTGGACTACAGCTCCCATCATGCTTGATCATTGGAATCAATTACCTAGAGAGGTAGTGGGCTCTCCGACACTGGAGGCATTCAAGAGACAGCTGGACAGCCATCTGTCGGGAATGCTTTGATTTGGATTCCTGCATTGAGCAGGGGGTTGGACTTGATGGCCATATGGGCCCCTTCCAACTCTACTATTCTATGATTGGCCAGGCTGTCTTGGGGGCTAATGGGAGCTGAAGGCCAACAACATATGGAGGGTCACAGCTTCCCTGTCCCTGGCTTAAGGAAAAGAACAATAATACAGAGGGCATTTGCTACAGGGCACTCCTTTAGCGTGAACTTCACTTCTCTCCACTTTGAACCAATTATGTTTGGAATTATTTATTTATTTATTAAATTTATATCCTGCCCTTCCCCCCAAAAGGAGCCCAGGGTGGCAAACAAAAACCCTAAAAGCACTTTAACACATGTTAAAAACAAAGACTTTAAAACATATTAAAAGAAAACATCTTTTAAAAAATTAAAACAAAACATCTTTAAAAAACAACTTTAAAAACATCTTAAAAAGCAATTATAGCACAGGAGCAGACTGGGATAAGGTCTTTACTTAAAAGGCTTGTTGAAAGAGGAAGGTCTCAATAGGTGCTGAAAAGATAACAGAGATGGTGCCTGTCTAATATTTAAGGGGAGGGAGTTCCAAAGGGTTGGTGCCACAACACTAAAGGTCTGCTTCCTATGCTTTGCAGAACGGACCTCCTGATAAGATGGTAGCTGCAGGAGGCCCTCACCAGCAGAGTGCAGTGATCGACTGGGTATGTAAGGGATAAGACAGTCTTTCAGGTATCCTGGTCCCAAGCTGCATAGGGCTTTGTACACCAAAACTAGAATCTTAAACTTGGCCCAGTAGCTAATGGGCAGCCAGTACAATCTTTTCAGCAGCGGGGTAACATGTTGGCAATACCCTGGCCCAGTGAGCAGTCTTGCCACCACATTTTGCACCAGCTGCAGCTTCTGGACCAACCTCAAGGTCAGCCCCACATAGAGCACATTACAGTAATCCAGCCTAGAGGTTATCAGTGCATGGACAACAGTGGTCAGGCTATCCTGGTCCAGAAACGGCCATGCTGTCTTACTAGCCAAGGCTGGTAAAAGGCACCTCCTATCCACTGAGGTCGCCTGGGCCTCTAGCAACACAGATGGATGCAGGAACAACCCCAGACTATGGACCTGCTCTTTCAGAGGGAATACGACCCCATCCAAAGCAGGCAATTGACCAATTATCCAAAGTTGGGAACCACCAACCCACAGTGCCTCCATCTTGCTAGGATTCAGACTCAGTTTATTGGCCCTCATCCAGCCCACCACTGAGTCTAGGCACTGGTCTGAGGCTTGCACACCATGTCCTGATTCAGATTTTGCAGAGAAATAGAGCTGGTTATCATCAACGTACTGCTAACACCTCACCCGAAAACTCCTGATGACTGCTCCCAAGGGCTTCACATAGATGTTAAATGGCATTCTGGACAAGATGGTACTTTGCAGCACCCCAAAGCAGAATTGCCAGGGGGGCAAAAGACAATCACCCAATGCTGTTCTCTGAAAATGACCATGGAGATAGGATTGGAACCACTGTAAAACAGTGCGTCCAATAGCTATCTCACCAAGTTGGCTCAGAAGGATACCATGGTCAATGGTATCAAAAGCCACTGAGAGATCAAGTAAGAATAACAGGGTGACACTCTTCCTGTCCTTCTCCTGATAAAGGTCATCCATGCGGGTGACCGTGGCTGATTCAGCCCCATAACTAGGCCTGAACCCAGATTGGAATGGGTTAAGATAATTATGCATATTGCAGGCATTTGTTGCGTTTGAATATTTTGCTCAAATTGCAGTGTTTGCTTTTTTGGCAAGAGACTATTTTGGTAAAGGCTCCAGTGGTAAAGAACCACAGACAGGAGATGAAAGTTAACCAGGATTCCACTCCAGAACCTGTTTTCATTATAAGAGCTTCCATGACTTATGCCAGTGGTGGGAAAACTCAGGCCTCAGGACCAAATGTGGTTTTCCAGGCCTCCTTCTCCAGCTATTGGGGCTTTGCCCAGGCCATGCCCCATTCCCAGGCCACACAGATGAAATCCCAGACCATGCCAACATTGACCCTAAGAAAACTCAGGTGATGCTGTCGTTAGGCTCTTCCCAGATGGTGCAAAGGCTTTTCACAGTACCCCAGCCACACGGGAAGGAGCAACTGCCAGTGCTGTGGCACTGTTGTAGTGTGTGGCTTCAGCCTTTGCTGTGGGAAGGGTCCAGCTTGCTGAACAAGTGATGGCCCATAATTGGAGAGGAGATTAAGCAGAGTTGGTACCAGGTCACTGCATGTACACATGACAATGGCAAGAGAGACCTCTTCTGATGCCAAGAGGGAACAAATTTAGAAATAGAATCTAAAAGCTATTAGAGTGAGATCAGAAAACAGTTGAGATTTGGTGGGGTTTCATCATTTGTGTTTGAGGGATGCTCCAACCTTGTGAGATAAATTTATGGAAATAAATATGAAGTAGTAGCTTGCTCACTCCAATATGTGTATACACCTTGGGTTCCCACCCCCAGTCTTGACATATGAGTAAGATTCAGGGCCCTTGAAGGGTTTGTCTTTGCAGGGTTAGCCTCTTAGGTGACATGCAGCAGAATGGGAGGGCAGCAAGGCATTTGTGAGGTGAATCTCTCCCCTACACACTTCTATTGGTTTTGTACCTGTTTAACTGCTCTAGGCTTCACACTCACTCACCCACACACACACACAAATCTGGAGATTGTCCTTCATACGGAGGGTGATAATTCTGTATCAGAGATCCTTTGCTCTCCCTCTCCCTGCAAAAGGCTATGAAACCTCCTCAAGTCTATAGTGTTTTTGTGTTCCCATTCTTTATCAGGCAAGAAGTATATTGTCAAGAGGGGCTTTAAGTTTCACAGCCCAGCAGATGATCTGAACTAAGTTCCATATACAGCCAGTGAGCCTACTCTGTCAACTCTGTATGGCAGAGTTGAGGAACCTGTGGCCCTACAGATATTACTGAACTGTAATGCCCATCATCTCTGGCCATTGGCCATGCTGGCTAGGGGCTGATAGGAGCTGGACTCCAACATCTGAAGGACCACAGGTTGTCCACCTCTGCTGTATGGCACCCTCCTCCGCTGCAATAATAATTAACAGCAATAAAAAATTAATAAATTAATGGTACCTAAAATCTGCCTCAGAGGCTGCCCCATTTTACTGATGACTTTTGTTAGTTCCTTTATACAAAAGTCTCAAAGTGACGTAACAAGACAGAAATGAATGGATCAAAACAATTTAAAACCCAGACACTTAAAACAACGTACAATACAAAATTCCTAAAATGCTTATTCCATCAGTCAGTCTCATGGCAGGGCTGAATTTGTATCAAGCATATAGAATCACTGCACAATGCATTTCTCTTGCTGCACAGAAGAAGATGGACCAGGTGTATGAATGAGCAGCAGTGACCAACTGTAAGAGGGTGAAGAAGTAAATCATGGGGATAATGACGCTACTTGGACTCCAGAAGCAAAAAGCTTCCATTTGGGTGGCAGGACTCTAATGCAGATAGGGGGAGTTGCCTGGTGTTGGTCACTACCCAGATTGCCATATTCTGATGGAAACAGGAAATGGCCATCAGACTGCACTGGAACTGGAGCTTCTTGAAGAGTCAACCTCCCAATCTAATTCACAAGAGGCTCCTTGTTCAAGGTTCCCCACACAGGTTCTGACAAATGCACCAGTTCAACAGCATTTGTACATACTAGGAATATTGGGGAGTGGAGACACGGTGGCAGGGTGATCTAGTTGGGAGAATATAAACTGAGAAACTAGTAATGATAAGAAACGAATGCTGATGAAAGTTAAAGAGGAAAGCACAAAAGCAGGACTACAGATGAATGTCAAAAAGACTAAAGTAATGACAACAGAAGATTTATGTAACTTCAAAGCTGATAATGAAGACATGGAACTTGTCAAGGATTATCAATACCTCGGCACAGTTATTAACCACAATGGAGACAATAGTCAAGAAATCAGAAGAAGGCTAGGACTGGGGATGGCAGCTATAAGAGAACTAGAAAAGATCCTCAAATGCAAAGATGTGTCATTGAACACTAAAGTCAGGATCATTCAGACCATGGTATTCCCAATCTGTATGGATGTGAAAGTTGGACAGTGAATGACATGGATAAGAGGAAAATCAACTCGTTTGAAATGTGGTGTTAGAGGAGAGTTTTGCAGATACCATGGCCTGCAGAAAAGACAAATAATTGGGTGTTAGAACAAATTAAACTAGAACTATCTCTAAAAGCTAAAATGATGAAAATGAGATTATCATACTTTGGACACATAATGAGAAGACATGATTCACCAGAAAAGACAATAATGCTGGGAAAAACAGAAGGGAGTAGAAAAAGAGGAAGACCAAACAAGCGATGGATTGATTCCATAAAGGAAGCCACAGACCTGAACTTCCAAGATCTGAACAGGGTGGTTCATGACAGATGCTATTGGAGGTTGCTGATTCATAGGGTCGCCATAAGTCATAATTGACTTGAAGGCACATAACACATACATACACAAAAAGAAGAAGTTGTGTGAGATTTCCTTCCTCCAAATTCACTTTAGTTCTAGTTAAAGCAGCCTGTTAGATTTACTCACTGGCATAAGGGAAAGGAAAGGGGAATGCCGGCAAAGGCCAGTGAATGCAAGACTGGCTGCCAACAGCTCTCTACCCAGCTGTGCTTCCAAGTCATGGCCCAGATCCTAAATTGCAGATATGGCTATTCTGGGAAGATACTGACACTGCTGTAAGAGACTGGGGAGTCTGATGGTGCGTCTGGACTACTGTTGGTTCTTGGGCCCTCATGTGGAGGAGAACTGATTGGACTGGACTGACTGTTGGCCTCAGTCAGTATAAGGTAACTTCATGTATATAATTGTGTACGAAAGGGATGGAGAACCTGTGGCCTCTCCAGATGTTGCTGGATTCCAGTTCCCATCCTCTTTGTTTGTTGGCCATGGGGCTGGTGGGAGTTGGAATCCAGCAACATCTGGAGGGCTGTAGGTTCGTCATTCCAGGTGTGAGGGGATTGCAACCATCAACAGCCTTTGGGCATCTTTTCTGAGTTTCTGAGTCTACATTCCTGCTACTTCACAAAGTACTATAGTTCAGTGGCAGGGCACATGTTTTGCATGGAGAAAGTCCCAGCTTCAATTCCAGGCATGTCCAGCAAAAAGAAAGAAAGGTGGAGGACTGGGTAGCAAGTAGCAAATTTCTGGATTCTCTGAAAATATTCTCTGCCTGAGCCCCTAGAGAGCTGCTCACTGTCAAAGTACAGGCCACATCCACACCATACTTTAAAGCACCATGATACCACCTCAAACAGTCATGGCTTTCCCAACAATCCTGGGAATTGTAGTTTGTTATGGGTGCTGGGAGTTGTTAGGAGACTCCCACCGCCTTCACAGAGCTACAGATTCCTGAGTTTCCTGGGAAAAGGGATTGATTATTAAACCACTCTGAGAATTGTAGCTCTGTGTGGTGAATATGGGTCTCCTAACAATTCTCAGCACCATTCACAGACTACCATTCTCAGTATACTTTGGGGGAGGCCATGACTGTTAAAGTGGTATAATACTGCTTTAAATGTATAGTGCAGATGGGGCCTTGTTTATTTATGAATCACGTTTTACATGTTTGTCAAGGTGATTTATGAACTTTTCATCCAGCTTTTCATCCAGCTGGAAAAGCTTACCATATCAAAAATATTTTTAATAGTTTCTGGAATGTACAGCTAGTGGGCACCTGTCATATCTCAATAGGAATGCTGTTCCACAGAACAGACACACTGAAAGTCCTGCTCCAGGTTATTGTGGAGCTATCTGCTGATATTTTGGGAACATTAAAGATAAACTCTCCTGCTGAATGTAGTGATCTACTGGGTATATAAGGAATAAGGTGGTCTCTAAAGTAAGCTTGAGCTGTATAGGGCATTATATATTAGTACCAAAATCTTGAACTTGGACTCATAGCAGATTGCCAGCTAGTGAAAATCCTGCAAAAAGATATTATATACTGGCAGTAGTTTGCCCCCATAAGCAACTTAATTACCATGTTCTCCAGCAGCTGCAGCCTCTGGACTAGGGACAGGATCCATTTGTTGGTGTTAGTTCAATTGCATTCCATTGAACTGGCAGACTGTTCCATTCTGTGTTTGTTTGTTTGTTTTCCACTATCTTCTGCTTTTACATTTCAGTAAAGTCAGTTTCATGCTAGTAAAGCAAAGATGCAGGCTGCTAGTTAGTGTCATGTTAGCAAAAATTCAGCGTCAGAAAAAGCCGCAGCAGCTCACAGCATTCAGTATTGGTCCAGAAACATAGCAAACACGTGAACTATTGGGAAGTCTGCTGTTCAGTTTGCTTTTAGCAAAATTCTTGCCCATCTCTGCTCTGGACCAACGTGAAGAGTAGCCCCACACAGACCACATTGCCGTAATCCTACCTTGAGGTTACCAATGCATGGACAATTATGGTCAAGCTATCCTGATTCAGTACCAGCAGTAGGTATCTTGCCATCAGAAGCTGGAAAAAGACACTCCTAGCCACTGAGAACCGCTGCGCCTCCAATGAAAGAGCTGGATCAAGGAGCACTCAGCAGACTATGTGTCTGTTCTTTCAGGGAGAATGCAACTCCGTCCAGGGTAGCCAACTTACCTACTTGGTGGACCCAGTAACTGCTTATACAGACAACCTTGCCAGGATTCAGAGTCAATTTATTAGCCCTCATCCAGCCCACTACAGCATCCAGAAACCAGTCCAGGTCCTGCTCAGTCATTCCTAGTTCCGGTGTTATAAACAGAACTGCATATCGTCAACATGCTCCAAATTTCCTAATGACCAATCCCAGCAGCTTCATATAGATGCTGAATAGCATTGGAGACAATGTATCGCCCTGTGGCAATCTCATAGCTAAAGAGCCAGGGGGCCAAGAAACACTCATTCAGTGCGACCCTGTCCCTGAGATAAGGCCAGAACCACTGCGAAACAGTGCCCCCAATATCCATCTCCCATAGATGGTCCATGAGGATAGCAGTAGGGTAGACAATAGTGGGCTAGAAGGAGGAATATTTTGACCTGGTATGAGGCAACTTCCTAAAATCTGATGTTCAAAGAGCAGTTTGGCATCCTCCCAGTTTCTGTGTAAGATTGGCCCAAAAACACCTTTACCTTTAGGTCAGGTGTGAAAAACTCTTTGGCCCACCAGATGTTGCTAAACTACAACTCCCATCAGCCCAGGCTAGCATGGTCAATAGCCAGGGATGATGGGAGTTGTAGTTCAGCAACATCTAGAAGGCAAAGTTTCTCCACACCTGCTTTTGGTGAACCTTTCCCCATTGCAGGGGCAAAAGTTTCACCAGTTGGATTTCTGCCAGTTCCTGATCTGTTAAAGGCAAAGAATACTGTCAAATGAATGGGTGGCAGGGGTGTCTGGCATACCTACTCTCCTGCAAAAACCTTGAAGGACCAATCCTTCCCTCCACCCCCTGCCACCACATCCATCAACTCTTATAGATAGGATTGCACAGTCATTGCTTTCACAGCAGGCAGAGTAGTCTAGCAAATTTCTCACTTCACAGCTCTAGTGATTTTTGTCCTCCATGATAGTAGGGAGGCAATTAAGCTCAAGCAGGGATCATAATTAGCCACCATTGGGAAAGTGTGTGCAACAGGCAGCAAAGCCACAGATTTGTGCTTTTGCCATTCGGATAGATATTCCCTGAGCTGCAGATGGCTAACCAGCTTACCCAAGAGACCAAATCAAATCCCATCAATTAAATCCTATTGTATGGCTTTTCTTTGGGTGTATGTGTGTTTGTTGCCTTACTCTGAGGGGAGGAGGGTCTTGCACCTGATTTATGGAATGACATGTTTACCTTCTTTCAATATACTAGGGTTAGGAAAACTGTGGCCCTCCAGATGTTGCTGGACTACAACTCCCATCATCCTTGACCATTGGCCATGCTGGCTGGGGCTGATGGGAGCTGGAATCCAACAATGTCTGGAGGGCCACAAGCAGACATAGGGACAGAGTTGGCAGTGGGGTCTGCCGCAAGGTCTGGTCTCTATGTTCTTATCTCTGTTGTGTAGCATAAGTCTGCTTCCACACTAGTTCTAGTTTGAATCCTGGACAAAACCAGATTACACAGTTATTTTCAGCCAGTTCTATCATGTCCAGTAGTTCTGGTCCTTCAATAGATATTATTTGTTTATTCACATGATCAGGCAGAAGGTGACTTCCTTCAGAATATAACAATTTTAAGAAATGGCTAAATCAGATATGGAAAACCTGTGGCCCTCCAGAGATTGCTGCACTACACCTCCCATAATCTCTGACCTTTAGCCACAGATGTGATGGTAAGACATTTATAAAATTATGAACAATATGAAGATGAGAACTTGGGGGAGTAGGGTCATCCAATGAAACTGATCCACAGTGGTTTCAGAACAGATTAATGCAAGCATTATTTTATACAACATATAATTAACGTACAGAATTCATTCCCGCAAGATAGAGCAATGGCCACTAATGTTGATGATTTTATTTATTTATGCATTTATTTATAAAATTTATAAACCACTTGATCAAAAAAATTCTCAGTGGTGTAGGGACATAATTATAGATAAAGCATGGTCAAAATCCATAAACCAATTAAAAATGAATATAAATACAAACCATCATTTAAAACAGAGGTAAAATCAATAAAACTTTTAAAAGAAATATAGATAACTCAGTCATGTGCCTGGATAGGCTTGCCAAAACAGTTTTTTTTCCCCAGCAAATTCTGCCAAAGGCCATTACCTATGAATGCTAAATGGAACCTTTAAGTCAGGGGTGGGGAATTGGTGGCCCTCCAGATGTTATTGGACTCATGCCAGACTCCAGCTCTCAGCAGCCCCAGCCAGCATGGCCAAATGGTCACAGATGATGGGAGCTGCAGTCCAGCAACATCTGGAAGGCCACGGATTCCCCAACCCTGCTTCAAGTCCAGAGGCACTATACCTTTGAATACCAGCTGGGAGCAAATGACAAGCTGTTACTGCTTATAAGCTTCCCAGGAGTAAAAGGCTGGCCGCTGTGGGAAACAGGATGCTAGATGGAACATTCATATGAATTATGTCCTTAGGGCCAGATCTGGCTACAGTGCACTCTCCTTCACCCCAATAACACATACCACCATTGTCGTCACCACAATTTTCTCAAAGCTGCACACTGGCATTTTTAATCATCTTTTTTACACAGACATCCCTCCTTGCAAGCATTATCTCCTAGCATTGAAACAGGACGGCTCTTCATTTTGCATTCCCTATTAATTTTCCAGACCTGCGGATGGGTGACAGAAATTGATTGCATTTGAAGGGGGGGGGAGAGAGTCTTTTATGAAGCTTTTGGGGCACGGGGGCAGGAAACAGCCCACAAGGCCAGAGGTAGGTAGGGGTCAAAGCAAATTAACCCGAGGAAACTTGCAACTGAAGCCAAAGGGTGAAACTCATCTTTTTTTCTCTTACAAATAACACAGATGATAAGAAAATGTAAGTAACGTATCATACATCTAAAAAAAGTACAGTACTGGTACCTTTAAGTTTAAATAACAGCTGCTAATGACAAATCTATACTTAAATGTATACCTTTTGATTGGTATATTAATTTATGATAGTCAATCCTTGTGGAAATCAGACAGGACAGACAGACAGACAGACAGACAGACAGACAGACAGACAGACAGATAGATAGATAGATAGATAGATAGATAGATAGATAGATAGATAGATAGATAGATAGATAGATAGATCACACACACACACACACACACACACACACATGATTTAGGGAGCAACCAGCAAAGTGGGTGCCTCTGGGAGAATTATCATTCCAATGGCAGTGCAAAACACTTTACAGTCTATATCACATTTATCATTACAAAAAGGATGCAAGTCATTCACACTCCTTTTTTTTCTTAACAGATTGAGGGTACTGAGGTGGGGAGGCAGATGTTTTAAAGCAGGGATAGGGATGGGATCTGTTGGCCAGTGCCAGTTCAAAAGCATTCAATTGACCTAACAGGCTGGCATTGATTGGAGTTTGTTCTTTGTTTGCTAGCCGCTGCTTTTATCGATCTGTGTGTTTTTTTCACTCAGAAAAAAAATTAATATTGATATTTTAAAAGGAAATATTGATATTCGATCCTCAGTGACTGAGGATAAGCAAATTAATGGAAAATTCGGTACCAAATCCGAATTAGGTGGAATTCGAGCACATCCCAAAGCAGGGGTGGGGAACCTGTGGCTCTTCAGGTATTGTTGGACTCCAGCTCCCATCAGCCTCATCCAGCATGGCCAACAGTCAGGGATGATGATGGGAGTTGGGAGTCCAACAACATCCAGAGAACCAGAGGCTAACCATCACTATTCTAAAAGAAACTCAGTGGATCATGGCAGAGTATGGAATTGAATCCCAGGCTCTTGTTGTACCACACAGTAGAATTTGGGATGGTAGAAAATTCAGAGGAACATTAAAAATGTGATACAAAGAGTGAGGATGTTATGGGGAAAGGGTAACAGGGCATGGACCAACAGAGCATGCTTATTCAGAAGTAACTCCCACTGTATCAAGTGACACTTATTTCCACATAGAGATGTAAAGGCCAGGGAAAAATGGGTGGATGGGTTTTTCCCATTTCCCCCCATCTTCCCTGTTTCCCCCCAGTTTTTTCCTTGAAAAATTAGCAGGGGGGGGGAGGGGACGGATTTTTTTTAATTTTTCTGGTATTTTCCCCCCAGGCCTTCACACCTCCACTCCCAGGTAAAGGACATAGGACTGCAGCCAAGCTGCTGATATCTAAGCAATTTGGGAATCAGAGGATGTTGAGTTGGAAATATTTTTGTGTGGTACAGGCTACACCAGAGCAGTGGGGAGGGGGAAGTGAAGCAAGCATGAAATTCATGTGACCCAGGTATGACCGTGGTGTCTCAGGCCCTCATAAATCATTTTTCACTTAATGAGCCTTTCTGAGCCCCACCTCCCTTAAGTGCCAGGAAGGGAGTTTAAATTGAGCAGCAGCATGGATCGTAAATCATGTTCCGTTTACTATTGAAATGTGTGGAGCGGTTGCTGAATCATATCGACACAGTGTCAATGGGAGGCATATTATATTAATAGTCTGTTGGGCCCATTCTCAGAGCTGTGGGGTCGGGGGAGGCGCAAGGGCAGGGGCAGGATGCTAATTAATTTCCAAATTTTGTGAGTTTACCTGGAAAATACAAAGGAGTCATTCACCCATCCACCCCCAAATACTTCAGCATCCCACTTGCCATCTTTTCTTTTCTGATCCACTATTTTATTACACACACACACCCCCCAAAACCCTACCCACTGGAAATACTCTACTAAGGGGATTGAAAAGGAATTCCATGCCAAGAGCAGATTAGCTAATGACATAATGGGGTGAGTGCACCTTCCTTTCTAAAATATTGTTTGTCTCTTCTGAATGAGTCATCTGGAGCTTCTCCTTGGGTAAGAATGGAGAACCTGTGGCCCTTCAGAACTTTGTGGACTACACCTCTCATCATCCATGACCATCGCCCAGATTGGCTGGGGATGATGGAAGTTGGAGTCCAACAACAACTGGAGGGCCACAGGTTCTCACACCCCTGAATTACAGGGAAGGTAGATCCCCCCCATTCTAGCATTCCTCTATTGTTCCATCAGTTCATGTTGTCCTGAGATTCACCAAATTCCAGGTATACTAGGAAAATGTCTGAATTTAATTCAGGAATTGGTGTATGTACAGTTTGCTGCAGCTTCCTGTTCTTCCAGATCAATCAGTCAGATTATTATTGTTTGTAGACAAATAGCCATTACGATGTTAGTCTCTCTCAAACAAACAAAGAATGGAGACAATCCAAGAGTGAGTTAAAGATATACATTTTTGAACTGCAAGTTGTCAACTCTTAAAATGGTAGAGTTCTCCAAATCTTTTCGATTTAAAAAAAACAAAAAAACCCTTGGCAGTCGACACTGCTTTGGGTCAAAAAAGTGACCCTTAACTTCCTCGCTGCTAGTTCATAGAAAGTTACCCTATAGGTTTTCTTCATCAGCCAACAACTATCTAATTTTGAAATAATCAGATTGACCACCTAGAAAATTCTAAAATGAACTGTTCCTAGGTGAGTTGTATAAGATTCCCAATGCTGACCTGGTCCTGTATTGCCATGTGAACCATCTGAACCTTATGGCTTTGCTGGAGGACACCTCCTGTGAGTTGGTCCATGCTAGTCTTGATGATTGATACTGCAAGGCTCAAGAGCAGCAGGGGCTCCTTTTAGGGTTTGGGGGGAGATTCCACTGGTGGGGTCCAAGATTCAAGAGTAAATTACAAAACTCATATGAGTAGACACAGATTATTGAGAAATAGTTGCATGTAGTTTGAAAACCTCTGTATCTCTGAAGGTGGGCTTAAGGGCATGTGGACAAGAGCAAGTTTGGAAAGGAATCTGGCAGATTATCAGGAAGCAAGACCAAGGTGGTTTGCCATCTTCTTTCCTTGCAAAGCTTCCATGCCTAACAATTGTGTGGCACGTAGAATGTCAACAGGTGAAGTCTTACAGCCATCAGGACGCACCAATAGTGGATCATCTGTTGAATTGCTACCTATCATACAGTTGTTAAAGGCACACCCAGCACCCCTGTCTTTAGAAGGGTGGAAACTCTAGAACAGGTGTAGGGAAACTTTGGCCCCCACAAGATTAAAAGCAGCCAAAAGCTAGTCTAGTTTGTCCAGGCCAGAGTGCAAGGCACTACTTAAAACTACAGGGGAACTTGCACTAATAAAAGTGGTTGTTGTCAGCAAATAAAATAAGAGTAAAAGCTAGTTAACCTTTCTTAGTACCACTAGTCAAAGTCCTTAAACAGCACCCCCTCTCTAAGGAAGGAAGCCTGAGATAATCCTAAGGAGTTAAGCCCCAGCTGATAGTTGAGCCATCAGCCTCAATTAACACATCATTGGCTGGCAGCAGTAGCAGGGAGGGACCAGCCGCACATATAAATTCAGAGCAACCTAGCGAGGGAGCCTGCTCCACGAGCTAGAGGGAGCCCCCAGCTGACAAAGCATCAAGGCCCCAGCTGACAAAGCGTCAAGGCGATTAAGCAGCAGAGCGAGTTCGGCAGCAGGGCGAGGAGGCCAGGGCCCCCCCACTCTGTCCGTCTGTTCCCTGATCTCAACTAAACCGCAGTTTCCAAACCATTGATGTAATAAACCTTAAACAAAACTATGTAGGTAAGATGCCAGCAGGGGTGTGGGGGCTTTCCAGTGTTTTGCATTGCCTGCAGCATGTACGACTATCTGCCTGTTGGACAGAAGTCGTGGGTGTACTCTCGGTGCAATGAGCTCCTGGCTCTCCGGAAACTTCATTTCCTTGAGGCCAAGGTGACTGACCTGGAAAAGCTGAGAGAGGCAGAGAGGTGTGTGGATGAGGCCTTCAGGAACATTATAGCTGTGTCCCATTCCAAGGATGATAGCTCTCCTGCTATCATGGAGAATGATGGTCTTGGGGAAGGAGAGCATCCAGCCGAGGAAGAGGGAAACAATCCCTTAGAAGGGATCCATTCCTTGGGGGATGAGCAGCTGTCCTCTCGTGCCGAGGATATATCTCCGGGGGGTGGAGGGATCCTTGTAGTGGGCAATTCCATCATTAGGAACATAGACAGTGGGGTGTGTGATG
Organism: Rhineura floridana; assembly: GCF_030035675.1. NCBI lineage: Eukaryota > Metazoa > Chordata > Lepidosauria > Squamata > Rhineuridae > Rhineura > Rhineura floridana. The sequence goes on along the minus strand of NC_084482.1, from coordinate 13,002,191 downwards.
GGCGTGCAGACCGCAAGGTGATTTTCCTGCCTGATGCAAATGTTAAGAACATAAGAACATAAGAACATTTTGGGACAAGCAGGGCCTGTACAAAAGGGACGGGCTCCACTTGAACCAGAATGGAACCAGACTGCTGGCACTTAAAATTAAAAAGGTAGCAGAGCAGCTTTTAAACTGACTGAGGGGGGAAACCCAACAGGAGCTGAGAAAGGTCCGGTTCGGAATAAACCTCCCCCCTGGGATAAAAACCAAAGAAATGATGAAATTTTAAAAGGGGTAGGCCTAGAAGTAGGCATTGTGAGAGCAGGGGCAGAGGATATAAATTCAGAAGAGCAAAATTACCACATGCCTAACCACAAGTGCCAAAGACACTTGAAGAGAGACACTGCTTACAAGTGCCTGTACGCTAATGCTAGGAGCCTCCGAACCAAGATGGGAGAACTGGAGTGCTTGGTCTTAGAGAACAGCATTGATATAGTGAGCATAACTGAGACCTGGTGGAATGGAGAAAACCAGTGGGATACGGTTATCCCTGGATATAAACTATATCGGAAGGACAGGGAAGGACGTATTGGTGGCGGAGTCGCTCTATACGTGAAAGAAGGCATTGAATCCAGCAAGCTCGAAACCCCAAAAGAGGCAGACTCGTCCACAGAATCGTTGTGGATGGTGATACCGTGCCCCAGGAGGGACTTAATACTGGGAACGATCTATCGTCCCCCTGATCAAAATGCTCAGGGAGACCTTGAGATGAGATATGAAATTGAGGAAGCATCCAAAGTAGGAAATGTGGTAGTAATGGGTGACTTCAACTACCCGGACATAGACTGGCTGCATATGTGTTCCAGTCATGACAAAGAAGCAAAGTTTCTAGATATTCTAAATGACTATGCCCTAGATCAGTTGGTCATGGAACCGACCAGAGGGACGGCAACCCTGGACTTAATCCTCAGTGGGGACCGGGACCTGGTGCGAGATGTAAGTGTTGTTGAACCGATTGGGAGCAGTGACCACAGTGCTATTAAATTAAACATACATGTAAATGGCCAATTGCCAAGAAAATCCAACACGGTCACATTTGACTTCAAAAGAGGAAACTTCACAAAAATGAGGGGATTGGTAAAAAGAAAGCTGAAAAACAAAGTCCAGAGGGTCACATCACTCGAAAATGCTTGGAAGTTGTTTAAAAACACTATATTAGAAGCTCAACTGGAGTGCATACCGCATATCAGAAAAGGTACCGCCAGGGCCAAGAAGATGCCAGCATGGTTAACGAGCAAAGTCAAGGAAGCTCTTAGAGGCAAAAAGTCTTCCTTCAGAAAATGGAAGTCTTGTCCGAATGAAGAAAATAAAAAAGAACACAAACTCTGGCAAAAGAAATGCAAGAAGACAATAAGGGATGCTAAAAAAGAATTTGAGGAGCACATTGCTAAGAACATAAAAACCAACAACAAAAAATTCTATAAATACATTCAAAGCAGGAGACCATCTAGGGAGACGATTGGACCCTTGGATGATAAGGGAGTCAAAGGTGTACTAAAGAACGATAAGGAGATTGCAGAGAAGCTAAATGAATTCTTTGCATCTGTCTTCACAGTGGAAGATATAGGGCAGATCCCTGAACCTGAACTAACATTTGCAGGAAGGGATTCTGAGGAACTAAGACAAATAGTGGTAACGAGAGAGGAAGTTCTAAGCTTAATGGACAATATAAAAACTGACAAATCACCGGGCCCGGATGGCATCCACCCGAGAGTTCTCAAAGAACTCAAAGGTGAAATTGCTGATCTGCTAACTAAAATATGTAACTTGTCCCTCGGGTCCTCCTTCGTGCCTGAGGACTGGAAAGTGGCAAATGTAACGCCAATCTTCAAAAAGGGATCCAGAGGGGATTCCGGAAATTACAGGCCAGTTAGCTTAACTTCTGTCCCTGGAAAACTGGTAGAAAGTATTATTAAAGCTAGATTAACTAAGCACATAGAAGAACAAGCCTTGCTGAAGCAGAGACTATGTTCTTATGATCTTATGATGGGATTTTAAAAGGGGTAAGCCTAGAAGTAGGCATTGTGAGAGCAGGGGCACAGGATATCAATTCAGAAGGGCAAAATTACCACAGGCCAAACCACAAGTGCCAAAGACACTTGAAGAGAGACACTGCCTACAAGTGTCTGTACGCTAATGCTAGGAGCCTCCGAACCAAGATGGGAGAACTGGAGTGCTTGGTCTTAGAGAACAGCATTGATATAGTGAGCATAACGGAGACCTGGTGGAATGGGGAAAATCAGTGGGATACGGTTATCCCTGGATATAAACTATATTGGAAGGACAGGAAAGGACGTATTGGTGGTGGAGTCGCTCTATACGTTAAAGGAGGCATTGAATCCAGCAAGCTCGAAACCCCAAAAGAGGCAGACTCCTCCACAGAATTGTTGTGAGTGGTGATGCCCCATGAGTGATTTAATACTGGGAACGATCTATTGTCCCCCTGATCAAAATGCTCAGGGAGACCTGGAGATGAGATATGAAATTGAGGAAGCATCCAAACTAGGAAATGTGGTAGTAATGGGTGACTTCAACTGTCTGGACATAGACTGGCTGCATATGTGTTCCAGCCACAACAAAGAAGCAAAATTTCTAGATATTCTAAATGACTATGCCCTAGACCAGTTGGTCATAGAACCGACCAGAGGGATGGCAACCCTGGACTTAATCCTCAGTGGGGACCGGGACCTGGTGCGAGATGTAAGTGTTGTCGAAACGATTGGGAGCAGTGACCATAGTGCTATTAAATTAAACATACATGTAAATGGCCAATTGCCAAGAAAATCCAACATGGTCACATTTGACTTCAAAAGAGGAAACTTCACAAAAAGGGGGGGATTGGTAAAAAGAAAGCTGAAAAACAAAGTCCAGAGGGCCACACCACTCGAAAATGCTTGGAAGTTGTTTAAAAACACTATATTAGAAGCTCAACTGGAGTGCATACCGCAGATCAGAAAAGGTACCACCAAGGTCAAGAAGATGCCAGCATGGTTAACGAGCAAAGTCAAGGAAGCTCTTAGAGGCAAAAAGTCTTCCTTCAGAAAATGGAAGTCTTGTCCGAATGAAGAAAATAAAAAAGAACACAAACACTGGCAAAAGAAATGGAAGAAGACAATAAGGGATGCTAAAAAAGAATTTGAGGAGCACATTGCTAAGAACATAAAAACCAACAACAAAAAATTCTATAAATACATACAAAGCAGGAGACCATCTAGGGAGGCGATTGGACCCTTGGATGATAATGGAGTCAAAGGTGTACTAAAGAACGATAAGGAGATTGCAGAGAAGCTAAATTATTTTTTTGTATCTGTCTTCACAGTGGAAGATATAGGGCAGATCCCTGAACCTGAACTAACATTTGCAGGAAGGGATTCTGAGGAACTGAGACAAATAGTGGTAACTAGGGAGGAAGTTCTAGGCTTAACAGACAATATAAAAACTGACAAATTACCGGGCCCGGATGGCATCCACCTGAGAGTTCTCAAAGAACTCAAAGGTGAAATTGCTGATCTGCTAACTAAAATATGTAACTTGTCCCTCAGGTCCTCCTCCATGCCTGAAGACTGCAAAGCGGCAAATGTAACACCAATCTTCAAAAAGGGATCCGGGGGGGATCCTGGAAATTACAGACCAGTTAGCTTAACTTCTGTCCCTGGAAAACTGGTAGAAAGTATGATTAAAGCTAGATTAACTAAGCACATAGAAGAACAAGCCTTGCTGAAGGAGAGCCAGCATGGCTTCTGCAAGGGAAAGTCCTGTCTCAGTAACCTATTAGAATTCTTTGAGAGTGTCAACAAGCATATAGATAGAGGTGATCCAGTGGACATAGTGTACTTAGACTTTCAAAAAGCGTTTGACAAGGTACCTCACCAAAGGCTTCTGAGGAAGCTTAGCAGTCATGGAATAAGAGGAGAGGTCCTCTTGTGGATAAGGAATTGGTTAAGAAGCAGAAAGCACAGAGTAGGAATAAACGGACAGTTCTCCCAATGGAGGGCTGTAAAAAGTGGAGTCCCTCAAGGATCGGTATTGGGACCTGTACTTTTCAACTTATTCATTAATGACCTAGAATTAGGAGTGAGCAGTGAAGTGGCCAAGTTTGCTGACGATACTAAATTGTTCAGGGTTGTTAAAACAAAAGGGATTGTGAAGAGCTCCAAAAAGACCTCTCCAAACTGAGTGAATGGGTGGGAAAATGGCAAATGCAATTCAATATAAGCAAGTGTAAAATTATGCATATTGGGGTAAAAAATCTTAATTTCACGTATACACTCATGGGATCTGAACTGGCGGTGACCGACCAGGAGAGAGACCTCGGGGTTGTAGTGGACAGCACGATGAAAATGTCGACCCAGTGTGTGGCAGCTGTGAAAATGGCAAATTCTATGCTAGGGATAATTAGGAAAGATATTGAACATAAAACAGCCGATATCAAAATGTCGTTGTATAAATCTATGGTGCGGCTGCATTTGGAATACTGTGTACAGTTCTGGTTGCCTCATCACAAAAAGGATATTATAGAGTTGGAAAAGGTTCAGAAGAGGGCAACCAGAATGATCAAGGGGATGGAGCGACTCCTTTATGAGGAAAAGTTGCAGCATTTGTGGCTTTTTAGTTCAGAGAAAAGGTGGGTCAGAGGAGACATGATTGAAGTGTATAAAGTTATGCATGGCACTGAGAAAGTGGATAGAGAAAAGTTTTTCTCCCTCTCTCATAATACTAGAACTCGTGGACATTCAAAGAAGCTGAATGTTGGAAGATTCAGGACAGACAAAAGGAAGTACTTCTTTACTCAGCGCATAGTTAAACTATGGAATTTGCTCCCACAAGACGCAGTAATGGCCACCAGCTTGGATGGCTTTAAAAGAAGATTAGACAAATTCATGGAGGACAGGGCTATCAATGGCTACTAGCCGTGATGGCTGTGCTGTGCCACCCTAGTCAGAGGCAGCATGCTTCTGAAAACCAGTTGCTGGAAGCCTCAGGAGGGGAGAGTGTTCTTGCACTCGGGTCCTGCTTGCGGGCTTCCCCCAGGCACCTGCTTGGCCACTGTGAGAACAGGATGCTGGACTAGATGGGCCACTGGCCTGATCCAGCAGGCTCTTCTTATGTTCTTACAACTGCAGCTCCCATCATCGTTGCCCATTGGCCATGCTGGGACTGATGGGAGCTGTAGTCTCACAACATCTGGAGCTCCAAATGTTCCCTACACATGCTCTAGAAGAAAGACTGTAGACTTTCATGATGGGGGCCGGGGAAGGGGGTTACCAACTTGTTTGCAGCAACCTCTGGCCTCTGATTTTCTTTGGTGCATATTGGCAGGCAATCATTCTTATTTCCATGCCCTGACAAGCTTCACCTGCTGATTCCTGCATGCCAGTCTGCTGTTAAAGACACAGGAACCAGCCAGATCACTTGTTTTCTGAGCAGCTGGCAGCCCTACTGGTGGTGGTTTGGGGTGGAGTGGGGAGCTGGATGGACAGCTACCCCAGGAATCTGCTTCCCTTCACCTGTGGGTGAAAATTGCTCTTTCGCAGCCATCTCTCAGTTTTCCTCCCCCGCAGATGGCCTCCCCATGGAGGGAGTTTAATTTTCTGGCACGACAGCTGCGTGGGCTGGAGCAAGCGGAGGAGGAGGAGGAGGAGGAGGGAGACCGTCAGCCGGTTATTCATTTGGAAAGGGGAGAGTCTTCGTCTCCGCCGTGGTCGCTCTGTCTGCTCCAGCACTTCCTACGCAGGCCGCTGTCCAGGGAACAGACATCTGCATTGTGACGCCTTGGCTGTTTCTTCCGCCCTCTCTCCTTTCCCTCATTGCGCACAGCAAATGAATGAGCAGTCACCCTCTGCTTCTTCTCTCCCCCCCCCCTTAGTGCGTGCGACAGCAAGAGGCAAACGATGCCTACGAAAGGGCCTTTCCGCCACCCCCATAGGTAGGTAGCTGCTAGGTAGATAGGTAGGTAAAGACAGAGAGAGATGACATGCCCGTATATTGCCACTCAGGAGGAAGCCGAAGCGTGTCAGCACCTTGGACAGAGCTCTACGCTCTTCATTCGCCCAGCCTGCGTTCCTCGTGCCCGCAGTCGTCTGTCCCTGACTTGGCTCATTCCGCGAGGAAGCCTTTTGCCATTACGTCACAACTGCAGAATGCGCGAAGCTGTTCAGTCGGTTCGAGGCGAGGGAAGGTCCAGGTGCGTCTTGAACTGCTAGCATTGGCATTTGAGACTTCTGTCCAAAGACAGTGGGAATCAAGGTTTGCATAATCCAGTGGAACCTCCGTGCACCGAGGTGATACCCAGTTAAAATACAGGTGCTGGAGACAAGTAATGACATGAATGAAAGGACTGGTCATCACGTTTATGGTTTGCTTATGAGGCTGGTCTCTAGTTCCCGATGGAACTTTCTTCTGCAATACAGGAGCAGGCTTGATCCCCAATAGCTGAGATCACAGGGGGACACGTTCAGTCTCTCTCTACCCCAATGGTGTCCTTGACTGCACCCCTTTACTTTCTTCCATACATTGCTATTCCATACATTCCATTGCTATTCAGTGCAATGGGGGAAAGCAATGATCTACAAGTTTGGGGATTTTTGCAGCACAGGGAAAAACCGTCCTTGAAACCAGATAGACTAGGTCTTCAACTGGGGGATCAGGACCGACCACCAGGTCATGGCTTGATTCAAGGTAGATTACAGCAGCAACATTCCCACCATACAAATATATGGTTTAACAAATTAAGGAATGGGTCCCTAAATGCATGTTTGGGTTTAGAGGGAGTTTCAGTTCTGAAAGTTGAAGATTACTGGCCTAGATCTCACTGATATATTATGTGGGAGTTGCATAGTGTCTCTGGGCTTGAAGACGCTTTACATGCCCCCATGGTTTTTCCAGTATGCAAGCCCTCTCTTCACAATGATGAGTTTTAGGAACATAGAAAGCTGCCTTATAGCTAGACAGACCATTGGTCTAACTAGCTTCGTGTTGTCTGTACTGACCAAAGCAGCTTTCCAGGGTTTCAAACAGGATATAATCATGTTTTCTTGGAGTGGGGCCATACTATCATTAATATTATTATTCATTAAATTTATATTGCACCCTTTCTCCCAAACGAGGCCATGGCAGCAAACAACAAGCAATAAATCAATAAAAGCATCTCTAACCTGATTTCTGGGGTCCATTTGGACCCCCAGGTGCTTTTTCATTGTGTAATTTACACATAAGTAGACTTACAGGGGTGTCCTTCTAGGACATTGTCACAAATTTTAAACTGTACAGTGTCCCCAAATTTCAGCCAGTTGCCACTTACCGTTTTCCTTCGGGGGGGGGAACCCACTGGGGCCCAAAAATACCCTAGAAGACCTTGAGGCAAATTTCTGCTTTTATTGTGTAATTTGCACATGAGTAGACCTACAGTGTTTTCTTTCTAGGACCTTGTCACAAACTGTCACCCATACAATGTCCCCATATTTCAGCCAGTTACTATTTACCATTTTCCTTCTGGAAGCAAACCAACCAACCAACCAACAAACCCACTGGGGTCCAAAACTACCTCAGTTTACTTGGTATGCATGAAGAAGGAGCCAACTCCTCAGAAAAATTCTCTCTCTTCTGAATAAGTGTTTTTTGGCTTAAGGTGCTTTGGTAGTCTCTGGCTTACAAAGCGACCCCATCCTTTCATTGGAAATCTCATTGGGGTCCAAATATAGCTCCAAGTTGGGCAAGTGTGATTTTTTTTTTTACCAGTCAGGACGAAGATTACAACAATTCCAATACAGATGCAGACTGGGATAAAGGTCTCTACTTAAAAGGCTAGTTGAAAGAGGAAGACAACAGACAACAGAGATGGTGTCTGTTTGATATTTCAGGGGAGGAAATTCCAAAGGGTAGGTGCCACAACACTAAAGGATTTATTCCTATAAGTCCTATCCTATAAGTCCTAGATTCCCATATTGTGTGGAATGGACATTCTGATAAGATAGTATCTGCAGGAGACCTGCACCTATGAGTGCAGTGATCAACTGGGTATATAAGGGGTGAGACAGTTTTTCAGGTATCCTGGTCCCAAGCTATAAAGTTCTTGCTATAAATCTGCATAGGGCTGTATACACTAAAACCACACCTTGACCCACTTTCAACACTGACCTTCCTTCCTCAAAGAAACAACCCAGTGCTATTTGCATGTAGGGCCTCTGTGGTCAGGACACCTGCACAACCATTTGTCCTGATCACCTGGAGGCCCTGCACATGAGCAGGAGCTCGTACGTTGGGACTTTGTTTCAAACACCCATGGGCAATGTGGTGGTTTGAGGAAGAAGACATGGTGTCAGGGGAATAAAGTATGGCCCCACTCCAAGTAAACACAATTACATTCTACATGTGATAAGCCCGGCTTATGTCACAGCTTGCAGACACCAGTTCTTAACTATCTGCATTTAACAATTCCTCAAACTTGGCACCAATTTATGATCCGCTCTTCATGCAAACCTGTCCAACATTGCTAAATTTTAGTATTTGTGGCAGAAATGGTGTCTGCCAGGAATGGAAAATGATCCATGCCAAAACATAGGTCTGCTGATTTATTTTTGAGTGTGCATGTTGGGGGAGTGGGAGGATGTCCAGATTTCATTCCAACCTTTCCTTTTACAAAGTTGGATGCTGAGAAAGGCAGATGCCATTCTCTTGTTTTCTAGGGTCTGTTTCACAAAGGCATGGATGTTTGCCATTTACTGAAGTGACTTCCCATCCCTCCTCCTTCAGCTTTGCTGCACAACCTTAATGGATTGCTTTCTTTTCTTCTTCTTCTCCCTGCCCCCACTGCCGCACAAATGGCTTGCATGACAGTCCCTCTGTATCTTAGCCAAGATGTCCATTTGGGATCTGTTTCCTAGAGGCTTGCAGATGGATAAGGCTTTGCAGAGGTAAAAAGCTAGACAGAAATTGGCCTATCAGTAGCAGCCCTTTCCCCAATACCAGCTCTTCCTCTGTTGGGCTCAGGCCTGGCTCCTCCTAAAGGGGTAAATGAAACATTATAAATCAGCACAGTCAAAAAGCTGTGCCTGTTCCCAGGGAAACCAGATGCCTCCAGATACTTGTTTAGCAATTAGGGCCCAACTCAGCCTCCCAGCTCAGTAACTGTGGCGTCAAAGGCAGTTGTGGAGATGAATATTAAGCTAGTCCCAATGGCGACTGCTTCTCTCCTCCAATAAACTGTTTTGTTTGATCTAGTCGAGATGTTTGTGCATGGCGGCGGATGGGAGGGGAGGATGGCATTTGCATCGTGGTAGCATGACAGATTGCAAAAGATAAAAGGGGATCAGGTGGCTTCCATTGCTTATGCCTTTAAAGGCAAGGGGACAGGACAGGAGAAGACAGGAGGGTCAGAGATGTCTAGCAGGTATGTTTATATCTCTGCTCCACTTTGGAATACACATGTCCTGTGTTCCTAAGAGCTGTTGCCCAAACTTGCTTTTGTCTTCCTTCCTATCCATCCCTCTTTCCTTGTATGTCATGTCTTTTAGAATTGTAAACCTGAGGATAGGGACTTACTACTGACCTGGTAAGCCACTCTGGGAGCCTTCTTGGCTAAACAGCAAGGTAAAAATGTGATAGATAGATAGATAGATAGATAGATAGATAGATAGATAGATAGATAGATAGATAGATAGATAGATAGATAGATAGATAGATAGATAGATAGATAGATAGATAGATAGATAGATAGATAGATAGATAGATAGATAGATTCTTCACACAAGGCATAATTCAATTTTGGAACCCACTGCCACTAGATAGGGTGAGAAGGGCCACTGGCTTAGGAGGATTCAAGGAAGGATTAGATACATACATTGAGGATGGATCACTAACAGTGACTGGCACATGGGACTGAATATTTCTGAAGACCAATGGGTGGGAAGAAACACCAGAAGGCCAACACTTGCTTGCAGGCACCCAGGTTCTGATCCAGCAAGGCAATGCTTATATTCTTATGTTCAGTAATGAAATTCATATCCAGAACATGTTGTGTGTGGTTGCCATTGAGAGGGCAAGAGTGTGTGGGTGCCTTTCTGCATAAGAATCCGTTTGTGTGAAGCATCATCAGGTTGAGTTATTTTATGCTAGTGACAAACCAAAAACAGGGATTTCACAGGTATCACCAAAATCAGTCCAATATCAGTTGGAAATGCCACTACACACAAACAATAGTGCCCAATGCCATTGGGATGGGTGGAGTGGAAGGCATGGAGACCAGCAGTAAACGGAACCAGATCCAGAGCCATGTCCTAGGCTGGTTGTAAATGAGAGAGTAGTCATGGCCAAGGGGACACTGAGGTTGGTGGGGGAATGTCCCATTTGCTCTAATGGACCAGACTCCACTGCAAACAAATATCTTCCCATCTAGGAAAAAAAGATACCCACACATCTCACTTATTGGGAGCAACTAGGCCATGGGTTTAAGGTTTGAACTGGGCCTCAGCTTCAGGTTATAATAAAGACCAAGCTATCTGTGACTGTATGCAGAATACTGTTATTTCACAGCTGGGCAGGCAAACTATACACACACATTTTTAGGTCATAAGGTATGTCCCAGTCAGCCTCAGGCTCCAACAGCTCTCTTAGTAGAAATTTACTGCCTTCCATCCTAACATCACTTCCTAAACGTCCTTCTCTCATCCTTATGCTAGGGGTATGTATCAGATCCAGACAAATTCAGGGTGAAGTGGTGTGCCTCAGATGGATTTTTGGTCTGGCAGAGGTGAAGCAGGATTTTACTTGGAGAATGAATCCTTTTTATTTCTTCCCACCCCAAATCAAATATTAAATGTTCCCAACATAAAAGCCCCTGGGCCTATTTGGCTGCAATCTGGCAGACTCACTACCCAAGGGTACTTCTTTCATGTCTGCAGTTTTCAGACCAATTGCACACAAAATACTAGAGGAGATTTAGAAGGGGCAATCTTGCCTGCAAATTTCATCCAATTCCAACCCAAAAATAAAAAGTCAGATGTTTCCTTTAAAAAACCCATTAAATGTGACCAGCATAAAAGCCCGTGGTGTTTATCTGGCTCCAATTTGGCAGACTTTATCCACCCTGGAGGGGATAGTATGCCTGCAAATTCCATCTACTTCTGTCAAAAGAGAAAAAAAGTGTAGCCATATTTTGATTTCCCAATAGTGGGTTAGGAGAAATGAATCAGACTTGGACAGATCCTGACCTGAATAAGGCAGCTTACAAAGCACCAGAGACCAAAGTGGGTTGTTTTCCAAAGTGCCAAATCAGGGCCCTAACTGAATCTTATGGTTGGTGCACACCCCTACTTTATACTGAATCAGGCCATTGGGCTGTCTAGCTCACTATTGTCTATGGTGACTGCAAGTGGCTCTCCTGGGTCTTAAAGAGGGATATTTACCACCTCTGCCTGGAGAGGCCACAGATTGAACCAGGGACTTCCACTGAGCTATGGTCCCTCTCTGGGTCTTGTGTCAGTCAGGCATCAATAGCACCTTCATTGTCTCTGTGCCCCCTATCATATTGTTATATGATACACAATATGCCCAAATTCTTCAAGCAGTTGGAACTTCAGGAGATATCATGTACTCACATTTAGTTTCATTTGGATGAGGTCACTGGAGGCTTCCTGCCACTGTGTTATATTTACATTTCTTTATGCCAGGTTTCCCCAACTTGATATCTTCCAGATGTTTTGGACGACAACTTCCATCAACCCCAGTCATCATGACCGAAGGTCAGGAGTAGTTAATTAATTTATTTGCTTACATTTATATCCAGCCTTTCTTCCATCATGAAACCCAAGGCAACATACATGTGATCCCCAGGCAGTCATCCATGGGAGACAAATCCCACATGCCTATTTAGTGTGTATGTACAGATTGCATCTCCAGCAGGTCACCTTCACCTGCCAGCTTATTTAGGGTCACAAAGGCAAAGGGAAGAAGGCCTCTGAGCTTGCCAGTTGCCATTGCTCAGTTATCAGTACAATCGATTCCTTTGATGAAGAGTTATGTGATCAAAACACTGGAGAGTTATGCTACTGATATTGATAAAGGTGCTCCTCTACCTCTTAAAGATAGAGCAAAAGTTTGGGGGCAAAAGGAGATGACACAGAATCTGTAGCTAACCCAGTTTAAACCACAAAAACAGAGGTGCAAAATCATTCAATAAACATCCTGTTCATAAGGGTAGACTCATAGGCAGAGCTTGGAAAAGTTACTTTTTTGAACTACAACTCCCATCAGCCCAATCCAGTGGCCATGCTGGCTGGGGCTGATGGGAGTTGTAGTTTTAAAAAAGTAACTTTTCCAAGCTCTGCTCATAGGGATACATTCACTGAATTACCTTCTGTCCCTAAGAGCCCAGAAGACTGATGGCTTGTTGGTCTACCTGGGTCCACTTACACTTATACCTGTATAATTTAGTACCATTGAGAAAGACCAGCAGGAGGAAATGCATCCAACAAACGTCTATTGAATAATTTTTGCACAAGAGTACTGGCAGTGCTTTGTAAACTCAGTTTTTGATCCAGTGGGAGATATATTCGGGCAATTTCATCCGTATCAACTTGCAGTTGATAGGCATGTACTTTATCATTCTTGAGCAAGCAGATTTTGTGCTTTTAAAATCTAAACTTGATTTTCTGGTAGTCACGTGGCAATAATTTGCAATACTTCTGTGTTGAGTGGAGAGTTTCCAAATATGTTTATAGACTTTTTCGGCATTGTGATGCTGAATACATTGATTTCACAAGACTTTGTACCTTCACTTCAGGAGTACAGTGCAACTTATGAGTAAGGCCTTAGGGAAGGAGCTGCAGCTCTGTGGTAGAATAGATGGCAATAGGTAGAATAGGTTCAATGCTCAGCTTCTCCAAGTAGACTGGGCTGTCCAAAATCCTGGAGACCCACTTCCTGTCATTGCATACAATACTGAGCTAGATGGATCAGCTTCCAGTGTGTGCAAGAGAAGATGCAAACTTAACACACCATACAGGGCACCACAGACCATAGTTAACCAATGCACAAAATTCATATTAAATAGTCAGGTGTAGGCAGGGACTAATTTGACTGTGTCATGTGTATGGCTATGCATCATGTGCCAGTCACAGAACTTGGCTTCCAGTGCATTATCTATAGGACCATAGGAAAGTGCCTTCTGTTGGTCCACCTAGCTCAGTATTGTCTACACTGACTGGCAGTGGCTCCGTGGTTTCAGGCAGGCACTCTTTCCCAGCCCTACCCAGAGATGCCAGAGATTTAACCTGGGATGTAAAACATGTGCCCTACCACTGAGCTATCCTCCTTCCCTATACATTCACTAGATTCTAGAGAACATTCTCTCTTTCCTGCAAAGGCAATATTCTAGACAAGTAGTTTTCAACCTTTTCAGACCCAGGACTTATCTTTACCCCCAAATTGCAATGTGAGACCCCCCAAATTTTATTGCATATGTCTGACCTTCTATATTTGTTTTTTTTCTCCTTCTCTCTTTGCTGCTGCATCATCATTATTTTTTGCCCCTTCTTTTAAAAATATCATCATAAACATCTACAACAAAAATGGTGTTAGCGTTACTAGTGATATACCAAAATCCACCTTAGGCTGGGCTATGTGATGCAGTTTTGGGTCATCGTCATTCACAATCTTCAGCAGTCCCATTCATACATGGAGATATGGAGGACGTACCAAGAATGATATCCAGAATGCTGGGATAGGACAATGAATATGGTTGGCTCCAGATAGTCAGTATTTTGTGGGAGGGATTCACTTCCATACCAGAAATGCAAGTTTGCTCAATTAAAAGTGGATTCAAGAACTCCGTTGCCATAGCACAACAAACCCTTTAAAAAAGAGAGACTTTTTGCTATAGGAAAATGATAAGGGAGTGCATTGAAAAGTGTGGGATGAATGAATAATTAACAGGAAGACATACAACCAGTACACTAGCAAATCAGGGTTCATTCAGGATGAATGCATATTGTCGTATAACCAGTAGTGTAGTGGCAAAGTCAGAAGTGCAGGGTCCCTCCATGACAGTCACACCACGCCCCACACAGCCACGTCTTCTTTTCCATTTTTTCTGTTCTACCTTGCTCTCTCTGTTGTCTCACAAGTCCACACTCCACTACAACAGATATCCCTAGGAACTAATCAGCATAAAAAGGGGGGTTGTATATTAGCTACTGAGAAGACTCTTCTCAGTAATTGACTCACCTCCTTTCACTCTGATTGGCTCCAACTCACATGAAAGGAGGACTCTTTTCAGTGGCTAATACACTGAATTTCATGCTGATTTATTATTTTATTTATTTATTATTTATTATTTATTTATTATTTAAATTGTATCCCGCCCTTCCTCTCAGCAGGAGCCCAGGGCAGCAAACAAAGCGCTAAAAACACTTTAAAACTTCATAAAAACAGATATTAAAATACATTTAAACAAAACAGCATTAAAAACATTTAAAAAACAACTTTAAGAAAGGGTTAAGAACATTATTAAAAACATATTAAGCAATTCTAACACAGACGCAGACTGGGATAGGTCTCAACCTAAAAGGCTTGTTGAAAGAGGAAAGTCTTCAAATAGCTGAGATGGCACCTGCCTAATATTCAAATGTATGATTGGCTCATACATAGGGACCTGGCTGGGATCTTGCTTCTTAAAAAGTCACGGGTCTATGACCCCCCCCCCCCAATCCTGGACAACTACACCACTGCATATAACTTCCCTACGAACACATTAGAACACATGCTCAGTAAAGACCAGACATAGCCTAACTTCCATGTAAGCTTTATGCAAGCCCATCAGGATGAATGCACAATAAAAAGGTCATCTGGAGGAAATCTACTACATCATCCCACCCACCCCCCATGAACTTCCCATGTCAAATGACTGGTCACTTTTGGAGACTGAGTGCTGAATTAGATGGTCCTTGGTCTGACTCAGCCAGACAATTATTATGATTTTATGGAGTTGATATTGCCAGTTCTGGTAGACTGGCATCTAGAGCCTTGGGGGAGGGCATGGAATGCCTGTACTTGAACCAGCAACTGGGAAGCCTTGTCTGTGTGTGCCTTGTGAAATCCACATTTTGAAAGAGTGAAGGCACACACGCACTGCCTGCCAAAGGCAATGGTCTAGAAGGCATGTTTCCATAGGAATGTGACCAGCAACTAGTTTTTTTTACTAGATGACTGCTATGAGGATGGGGTAGAGGTTGATGGGCCAGGACTATGCTATGACTCCCTGAAGTCAGAGATTGTCATTTCAGTGCCCAAGGTACAAAACCCAAATAGTACACCTGCTGGCATATGATAATAAACTCAGTCATGGGCAAGTTCCTGTCCTTGCATGGGACCCCAAAACATTTGCTGTCCCTAATGACAGACTTGAGCTGCTGCCAAAGCCCACAGCCACAGCCATGCCCCATAGATTCCCATTATCCCTGGTTTGGGAACTGGAGGCCAAAGAATCCCCCACCAGGAAGGCCCAGAGGCCACCACTTCCTTATCCTATCATAGAAGCCTCCCAGGGTCTGCTTTGTAGCTTTAGATGCCTTGCTCCTGTCTTTTTAGAACTTAGCCATTGCAGATAAATGTCACACGGTACATAATATGTGCAAAAAGTCTTCCTTCCTTCCTTCCTTCCTTCCTTCCTTCCTTCCTTCCTTCCTTCCTTCCTTCCTTCCTTCCTTCCTTCCTTCCCAGACTTACTTGTTGGCAGATACTGGCTCAAAAGTTTTTGGTCTCTAATGAGATCAGTGAGCCAAGCACTCTGTAAGGAGGCATTGTAGTGATGTTGCTATAGAAACCGCCAAAGGAGAAAGATAAAACAGGGATGCTTTTTTAAACAGGTAGTGATTCAGCAGAGCCCTGCTCCAGGCATGACATTCAGATGTCTCTTTTCTGCCATAGGTTGTGGTTTCAGAAAGCCAGAAGGGGTGCGTCATCTTCTGTGCTAATTCCCTTTTTATTTGCAATGGTTTGGTAGAATGGCCAAGGAAGGAAATCACACAGCTTAACACTCATGTACATTTGAGAGCACTATGTACAGGGTGGTATGTGTCGTAAAAAAAGAAGAAAATTCTGCACCAACAAAACAAATGAATTTTGCATCCTGTATAAATTATACACACTAGCATAATTTCTCTTGGTTTAGATGGTTTATTGGGCATTTCTGCTATTTTGCATACCTTATTCTGACTTTGCTAGCTATGGGAGCTATGAAGGGTACTGAAGCCCTGGTTCCAATCAGTAGAAATCTATTTTGGCCAACTCTCTGTCTTCTGAAATGTCAAATGTTATGTTCACACCCATGAGGGCTAGAAGCTTGCTCTTTCATTTTTTAAAAAAGAGACTTTAAAGAGAAAGTTGAGGTGGGTTTTTTTAAAGCCAGTTGCACTCAGTATCAACTTCTGTGGATCTCTGTGCTAAAGATTTGCTGAGAAAGAGTGAGGAGGGAGGAAAGAGAGAGAGAGAGTTACCCACCCACAGAGGAGCCCCCTCTGCCCTTTTGCATGAGACACTGTACAGGATGTTCCTCTGGATTCAAAAAAGCAAAGCCCAGAGCAGGTTATTCAGAGGTACAACAGGCAGTCTCTTCTGGGATCAATTAATTCTGCTGTGCTTTTATACCAAGTGCTCCAATGCTCCAATGGCACCCGATACAGAAATGGGGTAAAATGATCTGCTGTCAGCAGAATCTAGCTGGAAGCAGACAAAAGCCGGAGCACTGAATCAGTCATTCACCCCGGCAACCTTTTCTGTGGTTTGGGTTCATTTGGACCTCACTTGCAGGAAGGACCTAATTATTTAATCGCTTTCTCACAGCACTCTTGCTGGGTTAACTCATGGCACGTTGTTTGGGAGTTAATGGCTTAAAAGAAAGGAATGCAGAAGAAAGTTCAGTGGGAGAAATGAGAACAATGCAGACAGAAAGAAAGTGGAAGATGGACATATGTGGTTAAAAAAAAAGTAGGATGGGATCTCATGTTGTAGTCTGGGCTTAAAAGCGGGTTCACCTAGGTCTGAAAAGACTGCAGACTGCCGAGCTAGGCAGAAAGCTGTCTGTTCCTGCTCTGAAGCCAGCTTGCAGTGTGCTATGCAGCTCCTGTCTGAGTGTGCATCAGCTGCTTGCCCTCTCCCATGAGCAAAGTCAGGAGGATTCAGCCATATACTCGAGACAATCCTCTGTGGCTCATCGAGGTTGGGATCAGCTGCCATCTGTGCCATCAGCATCTTGGCGAGAGTTCAAGTCATTTCTTTTAATTGCACATGAGCACAAGAGCTGCTTCAACCCCATCAGAAATCAAGCCCCTTCATTTTTTCATATGACATATTCAGAGTATGCAAGACACTCTGCTCGGTCGAGGAGGCAGGCCAGAAGGAGAACCAAAGCAGCTGCCAACTGCCTACAATTTCTTCTCTAGATGGTCTTGGTTTATTACTGGCATGACATCTTGACTATAGACAGAAATTGATGCTGTCATCATTGTTGTCACCAAAGCATCTCAAAGTTCACTAAGGGTGTCACCTTAAAGGCACTTTCTGGGAAAGTAAGCTCCATATATATAAGCTCCGGCTTTTGGGGGTCCTCTCCAGGTCTCTGGGTGAATCACCTTAATTTCTGGACTCTCAGCTTTAACTTTTTTAAAAATTAAGTTTCTAGGTGGTCTGGTTCACAAGATATACATCAAAACGTCAGCTTCCCCCCTGCCCATGACTGTTAAATCTGTTTAACAGATCTGTTATAGCAGCTCGTAGCTCTAACCCCACCCTTTCAGGATTGTAGCCAATAAGTGAAGCCAGGGTTGTGATTTGTTGACCTCCAGGCAGTGCCTACACTTCATTGCAATGCCAGAAAAATGATGAGTTGTTTCCCGTTTATCTGAAAATCTCATAAATTGAGTAAGTATATAGCTTTCAGGGGTTTTTTTCTCTTGTGTGCAAGAGTCAAATCCTGGGCTGTTGAAGAGGGCACTGCTTTGAAAACCTTCCCAGTATGAAAGTTTTAATCCAGTACTTGCTTTTCTGGGAGTAAAGCAGCAACGCTAATCCCACATACCCAGAGTAAACCCCATTGAATTCAAGAGGAGTAGACATGGTTAGGATTGTGCTGTAAATGAATGGGACTTTTGAGTGAACATAGCAAAGAATTGTGTTTGTGTTGTAAATCTTTCTCTCTCTCTCCAATCCTATTTTTAAAAGCAATTAGGCAGGGCTTACTTAGGTATCACAGTTTTTATTATGTAGGAAACTAATACTGATTTTTTAGAAAATGTTCTGCAACGACCAACTGGTTTGCCAATAAACTATTATATGGGGTGTATGTATTTTTACATCTGCAGTGTGTGTGTGTGTATGGAGTTATTCCAACAACTCTGTGATGTAGTGTTGGTGACTGGAAACCAAGGCAGCTCACAATAAGAAATAAATCCCTTTAAAATCCAATAACCATAATACAAGTATAAACAGTTGTAAAACAGCTTAAAGTGGCATTATTCTGAATTTTGGGTTGGGTGAATGACGTTTATTTATTATTTATTTATTTATTTATTATTTGATTTATATCCCACCCTTCCTCTCAGTAGGAGCCCAGGGTGGCAAACAAAAGCACTAAAAACACTCTAAAACATAATAAAAACAGACTTTAAAATATATTAAAACAAAATATCTTTAAAAACATTTTAAAAAAGATTTTAAAAACTTTTTTAAAAAAAGGAAAGGTTTAAAAACTTATTAAAAAGCAATTCCAACACAGACACAGACTGGGATAAGGTCTCAACTTCTTGTTAAAAGAACAAGATCCTCATCACTTGAGGTTGCAGTTCTCTGGACATTTCCCTGTTTGAGTAAGCCCCATTGAACACATTGTGACTTGCTTCTGAGTAAACAGACATAGGATTGCACTATTAATATCTTTACAGGTTGTGTAAATAAACATATTTGATAGTCATGCTTACATAAATATTTCTTCATACTGTGTCCCAATAAGTATTTGATTTCACACTATCATGGTTGTAGATTATTTTTTCCTCTACATTTTAAATGTGCCCTTCTTCCTTGGGGTGGTCATGGTTCTCTGTTGTTTTCATCTTGAGGGGTAGAGAGGCTGAGAGATGGTGAGTAGCCCATGGTCACCCTGTATATTTTATGGCTCATTTCCATTTTGAAAAATTAATTAAAATGATTTACATGCAGGCAAAGTATATAAAGTAGATCCACACAATACATTTAAAGAACATCCAGCTCACATTTAAAGCTCATGACTTCCCCTAAAGAATCCTGGGAAGTGTAGTTTACCCCTCACAGTTATAGCTCTCACACCCTTAACAAACTACAGTTCCCATGATTCTGAGGTGAGATTCATGTGCTTCAAATGGGTGTTGAATGTGCTTAAAAAAATGAATTATGTGGATCTGCCCTAAGTATGATGTGCATTCAAGAGTGAATTGAAAAGAACACTTAAAAAAGATACTTTTTAAACAGGGGAAGGGTTGTAGCTCATTGGTAGGGCATATGCTTTGCATGCAAATGTCCAAAATTCAATTTCTGGAAAAGACTATTGCCTGGAATCTGGAGAGCCAATGCTAGTCCATGTCATCTGTACTGAGCTACATGGTACCCAATGGTTGAGTCAGTATAAGACAGATTCCTTTGTTCCCAAACGTGGGAAGAGACTCAAGGGCCACAGTGACTCCAAAATTTATTTATGTATTTTATTTAACAACATTTATATACTGCTTTATTGTAAAAAATCTCAAAGCAGTTTACAGAAAGAATTAGAACAATAAAATTATTGATAAAAACAGTTAAAGACAGGAATTTAAAAACATTCAAAATAATAAAACCAACAATGAGTTAAAAACAGATTTAAAAACACAATAGCTTCTACATGCCTGGATAGGCTTGCCTAAACAAAAATGATTTTAGCAGGTGCTGAAAAGAGTCTGCCTAATGTCAGTAGGTATGGAGTTGCAAAGTGTAGGGGCTGCCACATTACAGGACTGATTTCTTGCAAGAGCAGAACACATACTATGTGGCACCCATAGCACAGAAAGCACAGCTTGAACTGGGCCTGGTAGCAAATCAGCAACCAATGCAGATTTCAAAGCAGAGGTATTATGTGCTGATAGGATCTCACTCATGTCAGCAATTGTGCCGCAGCATTCTGCACAAACTGCAGCCCTCAGGTCAGGTTGTGCTGGGATTTCTGTGACTTTGGCTGACTGGCAGCCAGGATTTTTTAGTTTTGGTTTTTGGTTATGAATCCTGACTGGTTGTGGGAAGCTCAGTTGTCTGCCTTATTCATAGGAATCTTGTTGTGGTTGGTATGGTATTGCATTTAGGAAAGCACCATTGTCTTTTGTTTTTGTTTTTCTATTTACATTTCATTTACCTTTAACCTCACTCCCTTTCATCCATAGAAGCAACAGCAGTGGTTCCATGCGCTCAGCTCGACCCCCTAAAATCCACTGATGATGCACCTTGTTGGTTGCATGACAGTTTGTTTCTTGCCCAATAGTGGTAAAAGAGAATTCACAAATTTGGAAGTGTGGCTGCAATTGTTGTTCCCAAGCTGCTGCCTGTGAAGGTAGACCAAACTATGTGTGTTTTCTCTCTGTCAATTATTACTCACTGAAATTGGGTTGGATGTCAAAGTGAGTTTATAGCAGCCCACAGTGTAGACAGAAAGGGTAGAGAATCTTCTTACTCTTACTCATTTCTCAGACCTCTTTGTGAAGTGAAGGGTCAAATCTGTAAAGAAGCTTGGAGCAGCCATGCTAAAAGATAGGGGCAGGGCATTCCAGGCAGGGGGTTGCCAATCCTGCTTGGATATGGATGTCTTTGCAGAGGATCGCTAGTCAAGCTTTACCAACAGCACAATCAAAACTATATCTATTTCAGAAGTAAGTCCTGTTGAGTTCTATGGGGCTAAGTAAGTGTGTTTAGAATTGCAGCCTTCAGGGTCATCACTCTTTACCCCTGAGTGCTCCCATCTAACATCTCCACAACACTAGTTTCCTTCCTTCCTACAATGGCCTTCTGGTGACTGGCCTGGCCTGAAGGCACTTAAACCCTTCTTGCTGAAAGCAGGTAGGCTAGATTAAATGTTCCCTACCCAGGCTCCATCTTTTAGCTAAGATTTCTATCTTAATTTCCAATTAGAGGGTTTTATTAATTGCATGCGCCAAGCAACTGTAATTGATGGTTAATGTATTATGCTAGGGCCCGCCCCATGACTATTATAAATATATCTATCTATCATAGTGGGATTCACCTCCAAGAAAACATGCACAGGATTCCATACTAAATGAAGTACAATCATTAAAACAAACACATTCCAGCCATAGGGTGGGGAATAGGGTAGGGGCAGTAGTGTAGGCAAATTCAGAAGTGCAGGGTCCCTTCATGATAGTCGCAGCATGCCCCCTGACAGCCCCAGGATTCACTGTCTCTTCTGCAATTGCAGAATTATAGAACCAAAATAAAACTGTGATGTGCATAGGCTCCCCCATCCCATAAGTTTCCCTCTCTGGGGGCTAAGGCCACATCCACACCAGAGACAGTCATGGCTTCCCCAAAGAATCCTGGGAAGTGTAGTTTGTGAAGGCTGCTGAGTGTTATTAGGAGACTCCTATTCACCTGCCAGAGCTCCAACAGCCATAGTGGTTTAATAGTCAGCCCCTCTTCCCAGAGCATTCTGGAAACTGGAGCTCTGTCAGGGGAATAACAGTGTCCTAACAACTTCTCAGCACTCTTCACAAACTACACTTCCCAGGATTCTTTGGGGGAAGCCATGAGTGTTTAGAGTGGAATAAATGTCTGATGTGGATGTGGCCCATATGTTGCCAGAAACCTTTTGATTTTAAAAATTCTGAAATGAAGCCAAGTGTGGGATTAGCATTTGGAAGACCAAGATACTTTGTCATGAAGCTCACTTCCCACTTATCCTAGGAGCCAATCAACATGAAAGGAGAGGTGTGTGTTAGCTACTGAGAAGTGTCTTCTTAGTGACTGACTCACCTCTTTTCACTCTGATTGATGCCAATCAGCACAAAAGGACAAGGAAGCATGTTGTTAGCCAAGTGAGAAGACTCTTCTCAGTGGTTAACGTGTTCCCTTTTCATGCTGCTTAGCTTGCACATAGGAATCCTGCTGGGACCCTGTTCCCCAAAACATAACAGTATATGATCCCCACAACCCTGGACAACTACACTAATGGGTAGAGTCAGGTCTGCATATGTTTCCATATAAGAAACAAAACCAAACTGTCTGCATGCCATTTTCAAACTAGTATTTTTTTAAAAAAAGCTAAATGAGAACCCTTTCCCCTGACACCTAATGTTCTAGAGCACAATATATGTATGTACATATTTTTAGGGCAACAGCATTTAGTCACAGAGCAGAGCACTTAGTCATCTCAAGTAGTAGGGTCCAGGAACAGTTTCACCTGCAATCTATGACTGCAAGATTACAGTAGCAATCTCAGTAAGGGGTCGGGACTGCAGTTCGAGATTGATAAGGAGATAGTCAGGAAATACCTAGTTAACCTAAGTGAGTTCAAATCTCCAGGGCCTGATGAACTGCATCCCAGAGTATTGAAGGAACTTGCGGATGTACTCTCGGAACCTCTTGCCATCATCTTTGAGAAATCATGGAGAACAGGAGAGGTGCCAGAGGATTGGAGACGGGCAAACGTCATCCCGCTCTTTAAAAAGGGTAAAAAAGAAGATCTGGGGAATTACAGGCCGGTCAGTCTGACTTCAGTACCGGGAAAGATATTAGAACGGATAATAAAAGAGTCCATTGGCAACTATCTAGATGACAATGCTGTGATTAGAAGGAGCCAGCATGGGTTTGTCAAGAAAAAATCCTGTCAAACTAATCTCATCTCTTTTTTTGATCAGGTCACTAGCTTAGTAGATGGTGGAAATGCTATAGATGTCATCTATCTAGATTTCAGCAAGGCGTTTGACAAAGTCCCCCACGACCTTTTGATTAGCAAACTAGTCAAATGCGGACTACATGGAAATACTGTCAGGTGGATTCACAACTGGTTGGAAAACCGTACTCAAAGAGTGGTCGTCGGTGACTCTGCTTCGGACTGGAAGGAGGTCTCGAGTGGAGTGCCACAGGGTTCTGTCCTGGGGCCGATACTCTTCAACATTTTTATCAATGACTTAGATGATGGGGTGGAGGGAAGCCTTATGAAGTTTGCGGATGATACGAAACTGGGAGGGACAGCTAACACAATGGAAGACAGGAATAAAATCCAAAGGGACCTGGATAGACTAGAAAATTGGGCTGAAATTAATAAAATGACATTCAATAAAGACAAATGCAGGATTCTGCATTTAGGCCACAAAAACAAAATGCACAGGTACAGGATGAGAAA
The DNA here is from genome assembly GCF_030035675.1 of Rhineura floridana. Classification (NCBI taxonomy): domain Eukaryota; kingdom Metazoa; phylum Chordata; class Lepidosauria; order Squamata; family Rhineuridae; genus Rhineura; species Rhineura floridana. Next base: position 12,978,745 of record NC_084482.1, on the reverse strand, counting down.
TACCCGGCTTAGCAGTAGTGCGTGTGAGAAGGACCTTAGAATTGTAGTGGATCGCAAGTTGAACATGACCCAGCAGTGTGATGCTGCGGCAAAAAAGGCAAACGCGGTTTTGGGCTGCATAAACAGAGCTATAGTTTCCAGGTCGAGGGAAGTAATAGTCCCACTATATTCTGCATTGGTCAGGCCTCATCTGGAATACTGCATTCAGTTCTGGGCGCCTCATTTTAAGAAAGATATAGACAAGTTAGAGCGGGTTCAGAAGAGGGCGACGAGGATGATAGCCAGTATGGAGAACAAGTCTTATGAGGAAAGGTTGAAGGAACTTGGCATGTTCAGTCTGGTGAAGAGAAGGCTGAGGGGTGACGTGATTGCACTCTTTAAGTACCTGAAGGGCTGTCACATAGAGGAGGGTACAGATCTGTTCTCTGCTGCCCCATAGGGTAGGACTAGGTCTAATGGTTTTAAGTTGCAGGAGCGTAGATTCAGATTGGACATTAAAAGGAACTTCTTGACAGTAAGGGCAGTTCGGCAATGGAACCGACTGCCTAGGGAGGTGGTGGGATCCCCTTCGCTGGATGTCTTCAAGCAGAGGCTGGACAGCTATCTGCGGGAGGTGCTCTAGCTGTGGATTTCCTGCTGTGAGCAGGGGGTTGGACTCGATGGCCTACAAGGCCCCTTCCAACTCTATGATTCTATGATTCTAAGATACCATTCTTTTTAATTTCACAGATCCTGAAATGTGGCTAGGAGACAGAGGCTGCGCATACAGCATACATTTAAAGTACATGACTTGGCCCAAAGAATCCTGGCAACTGTAGTTTACCCCTCAGAACTACAATTCCCAGAACCCCTAACAAAATACAATTCTCAGGATTCTTTGGGGGAAGTTGTGTGCTTTAAGTGTGCTTTAAATGTATGGTGTGCATACAGCTACAGTGACCTGTTCACAGCCAATCAATGAGTCCATACAGCTGAGGCAAGATCTGAACCCAAAGCCATATTTCTCTTGGCAAGGCCACAAAGGCAGTTGGATGCAGCTTGCTCAGAAGCCTTTTAAAAAATAATCCAGTAATCATTTTGAAATTCAGTTCTAGAGTTTGCATTTATATAGCATGCATCTGTAGTTTGTAAACTGCCTTCTAAGCCCTGTTTTCTTTGCCCTCCATTGCTGTCCCCCAACCTTGTAAGTCAGAGAGGTATTACTCCAGTGCCACAGTGGGAAAAACTTGAAACTGAAGAATAAAGATAATCCCATGGCCACATAATGCATACTTGGCTGATGAGACTTTAATCTCAAAGCCGAACTTGATATTAAGTGAGGCTGCAACCCTATGCACTATTTTGAGGTAGTAAGCCCCATTGGAGTCAGTGGGACATAGGAAGCTGCCTAATACTGTGTCATCCATTGGTCCATCTAGCTCAGTACTGTGTACTGGCAGCAGCTCTCCAGGGTTTCAGAAGGGATTATCTCCCAGCCCTTCCTGGAAATGCCAGGGATAGAATCGGTGACCTTCTGCGTGCAAAGGCCTTTCCCCAACTTCTTTACTTCCAAGTGAACACGCATAGGGTTCTGCTGCATGCAACACTGCAAGATGAACCCATTCAACGGTTTGGGTGCGATAGTATATTTGAAGCTAAACAGGTTTGGGCCTGATTTGTGCTTTGGGAAAGAAGCACTGGAACCCCCATGTAAGCCACTTGGAGCTTTCCAAAAGGATGACTTCAGAATATCAGGATTAATTTTGTGATCCTTGCCTCTTCCCTGCCTCCAAATGGTAGGAAGTTTTTACTGGGCCAGTTTTCTTGTGAGGAAAAGAGTGCAAAGATTGATGGCATTTTTGTATTATCTGTTTACCAGACAGACAGTGTGAGTCTGTAGAACAGCATCATTGATACTGTATCAGGGTTCCCAAAACAAACAGCATGCCTTTGGAGCCTTCTTCCCATCCTAGTTTCTTCCTGCCAGCCAACCACAAAGCTGCCCCATTCAAACACTCTTGTGCAGCAAGGCTTCCTTCCTTGTTGATGGCAGCAGTGGAAGCCAGTTTGTCTGCCTGGTGTTGCACAGCCTTCCTCTCTCTGTGTGGAACTGTCCCCTCTTCAGCTTCCTACAAAGTGGCCCTGCTTCAGGCAGCTGCCCCACAAGGGGTGGCTGCAGAGGAAGGCTCTGAAGGGGAGCCTCACCACCAGCCTCTGGTTGAAATGGATGAGGAAGAGTGCTGCCTTTGCAGCTGGAGGGAAGACAGCGACCCACTTTTGCTGCTAGACTGTCCATGTTCTTGAGCGGACAGACGGGCTTGTGTTCAAGGTGCAGAGCTGGCCAGGCATGAATCTCCCCCAAACTGTTTTTTTTTAAAGCGTTTTTAAATTTGCATATTTGTTTTTAATGTTTTTAATTGTTGTAAACCACCCAGAGAGCTTCGGCTATGGGGCAGTATACAAATGTAATAAATAACAACAACAACAATAATGGGTTCAGTTATTAGAAGCAACCAGCTATCAAAGGCCATAGAGCAACCATCTTTAACTGACGAATTATGCCAAAGCCTTGGAGTAGGCCATTTCACACACCAAATAAAGGGTGCTTGCTACAGTATAACAAATGTATCCATTTGCAAATGGAGACAGTAAAATGGTAGGTCTCAAAGATCCAACGAATGCAGGGGGAGGCTTATTAAAACAGCTCCTTCGGTTGAAATCAGAGGTGTTGCATCTGGTCCCCTGAATTAGAGCAATTTGATTTGTTTGTTTATTTGCTTGTTTGTTTATTAAAAGCATATATACTGCTTTACATTTATAAATTTATCAGTGTCAAAGCACAATGTGCACAAAACCATTTAAATAAATAAACAACAGAAGTTCAGAATCCAGATAGTCACATAATTTCAGCAGCTTCAGCAGCCACAAACGAAAAAAGGAAAAAAAAAGAATTCAGCGTTGACCGTCAATACACACCAAAGTAACTAGAAAGGTATTTGACTGTCTGTGAAAATACCCCAGTAATCTGTGCTGACCTGCCCTCCATAGGGAGTTCATTCTACAAAATGGGCACAACAGAAAAGGTGCTCTTTTGAACCCCAGCCAACCAAAATTCAGTAAGTACCAGGACAATCAGAAGGGTCCCACCCGCAAATCACAGTAACCTGGGCAGGGAAAGGCTATATGCTTGGCTTTCTTTCTCAAAAGAGCAAGTTTCTAGACTTCATTGTGGGAGAGAATAGCTATAAAAGTGAGACTTCTAATTTTATTTTATTTACAATTAGGCTCAGGGAGAGGTTTCCAGCAGCCATGATGATGGTGATGCTTCTAGATGAGGTGTGGGGAACCTGTGACCCTTCATCTCCTATCAGCCAATGTTGTTGAACTATAACTCCCATAAGCCCCATCAAGCATGATAAAAATGACCAGGGATAATGAGAGATGTACTTCAGCAACATCTGGAGGGCCAAAGGTTCTCCATGCCTGTTCTAGACAGGGAGAATGAGTAGTACACATGGTGAAACTGACAAGGCTTGCCTTGCTCTACTACCTCTCCACTGTCCTGAGTTGCTAGGTGAAAATTACATCACTAGTTAATTTCATTAGGCTCCTTTGAGGTGGACAGAAAACCTTCTCAGTTTCAGGACCTGGCAAGGCAGGCTTACACAAAACCACCAATGATGTCACTGACCACTTCTTCACACCCCGCCCCAGCAAGCCAATAGTGTGCTACAATTTGAACCTCAAAGGACTGTGCTGCCAGCGTGGTGGATATTTTCTTTTAGAAATGTGGGGGAAATGCATCCAGCACATCCATACAAATTAAGTACATAAAATGGGACAGCATGTGTTTAGAATGGATTCTCAAGAATAAATGAGTGAGTGAATGGTGCATAGTGTCAAGCACAGCACCAGAGCAAATGGGTGGTGCGGATAAACATAGTGGAAAGACATTTTTACACTATCTTCACCATCTTCTCAGTGTTGTTTGCCAGTCTCCCCCAAGCCCCCTTCCCCCTTCCTCCCGACTACTTCAGTGAGGATAGAGTACCTACCTATCATGGGTTACTGAAGCTATCACTTCTGCTGAAACTGCGAAGGAGTTTTATGTCTAATAAATCAAATTTGATTCAATTCTTAGTATAAATAATCCAATATCATTTACATAAGTGGTGTAATATGCATAATGCATTCTTCTTCTCCTAGTGATTTTTTTAGAATCTTAATTGTTGGATTTGGGGTTATTCAGCAGCAGTAAACTGACACTGTTGTGGATACATAAAACATGGCAAATGTTTGCACAGAACCATTGAATCCATACAAATTAAGTACATAATTACAAATCAGTCCAACGCACACAGTTTATATACATTTTCATGTGCCTTTTCTTTTTTTCTCCTGATACATCCCTGCCTGTGAACTTGGTCTCTGGAGTCAGGGTGATGGTGACAGGGGCATGGCTTTGCCTTTGGGGCATAGCCGGCAAACCTCCCAACATTTCAAGGAAGAAAATGAGCATTCTTGTGCAGTGGCAACCCTGTTATTACACCAGCAATCACTGTATAAGCTAACTCAACTATTACATATTTCTCCACCTGATGAACACTGTGTTCATTTACTACCCCCTACCCTAACTTTGAGATTAGTATGTGTTAGTAAACCAGACACAAACAATTTCCTATTGTGGTTTTAAACTAAGAACATAAGAACAGCCTGCTGGATCAGGCCAGTGGCCCATCTAGTCCAGCATCCTGTTCTCACAGTGGCCAACCAGGTGCCTGGGGGAAGCCCGCAAGCAGGACCCGAGTGCAAGAACACTCTTCCCTCCTGAGGCTTCCGGCAACTGGTTTTCAGAAGCATGCTGCCTCTGACTAGGGTGGCAGAGCACAGCCATCACAGCTAGTAGCCATTGATAGCCCTGTCCTCCATGAATTTGTCTAATCTTCTTTTAAAGCCATGCAAGCTGGTGGCCATTACTGCATCTTGAGGGAGTAAATTCCATAGTTTAACTATACGCTGAGTAAAGAAGTCCTTCCTTTTGTCTGTCCTGAATCTTCCAACATTCAGCTTCTTTGAATGTCCACGAGTTCTAGTATTACGAGAGAGGGAGAAAAACTTTTCTCTATCCACTTTCTCAATGCCATGCATAATTTTATACACTTCTATCATGTCTCCTCTGACCCGCCTTTTCTCTAAACTAAAAAGCCCCAAATGCTGCAACCTTTCCTCGTAAGGGAGTCGCTCCATCCCCTTGATCATTCTGGTTGCCCTCTTCTGAACCTTTTCCAACTCTATAATATCCTTTCTGAGATGAGGCGACCAGAACTGTACACAGTATTCCAAATGCGGCCGCACCATAGATTTATACAACGGCATTATGATATCAGCTGTTTTATTTTCAATACCTTTCCTAATTATTGCTAGCATGGAATTTGCCTTTTTCACAGCTGCCGCACACTGGGTCGACATTTTCATCGTGCTGTCCACTACAACTCCGAGGTCTCTCTCCTGGTCGGTCACCGCCACTTCAGACCCCATGAGCGTACATGTGAAATTAAGGTTTTTTGCTCCAATATGCATAATTTTACACTTGTTTATGTTGAATTGCATTTGCCATTTTTCCACCCATTCACTCAGTTTGGAGAGGTCTTTTTGGAGCTCTTCGCAATCCCTTTTTGTTTTAACAACCCTGAACAATTTAGTGTCGTCAGCAAACTTGGCCACTTCACTGCTCACTCCTAATTCTAGGTCATTAATGAATTCTAGGTTAACTAGTTTAATAAGATGTGTAGTCTCACAATGGATTTGATTATACATAAAGAATGTGATTCAGTTACAACTATGGATGGAAAGATCTGTCAATTTCAGTTCTCTCAGTTTCTAATTTTTCCATTCTTTTCCAAATTCTGTTCTCCATATTTCTGCAGCAATTTGCTTTTTTAAAATAATAATAAAAAATCCTCATGGAAATTCTTCAGCATTTTTGTGCAAATTTCTCCTGATAAAACATTTTGTATGTAGCTTTCACTAACGAACACAGTTTTGCAAGTGATTTATCCTAATATAATGTGTTTTTGTTTATTATTTTCATGAATATTTTCATTTTTAAGCACATTTCCCCTTAAGATTAGGGGTGGGTGAGGATTTTAATTCAAATTCACAGTTGTTGAAACAATATGAGGACCAAAACACAGACATCCTTTGAAATCTGCACTTATTTGAATTTTGTGATGCAGTTCACCAACCAAACAATGCTTACAAAAATGCATATATTAAAGGAAAGTGTGCATAAAAAGAATGTTTGCAGGAAAATAACATGCAAAAATGCATTATATGACAAGAAATGGCTTGGAAAAATGTGTACGCTAGTCAAAATTGCCTACAAAATGTGTTTATTAGGTAGAATTTGCACTAAAATGCTGGAGAATTTTCATGAAGATCTTTTTTAAAAAAATTGGCAAATTCCTGCAGAAACACTGAGAACTGAATTTAAGATTGGAAAAATGAGAAACTGAGAGAACAGAAATTGACAGATTTTTCTATCCCTGCATAAGATGTGCATTTTTGTGAACGGTGGCACTGCAAAATTTGGACAAGTGCAATTTTTGAAGAATGGCTGTGTTTTGGTTCTCATATTGTTACAGACAATGCAAATTCAATAAATTCAGCTTTGAATGCGAACTGAATTGAATTTCTCCCCCCCCATTTCCACCACATTCAGAAAGCAATGCAAGCCATTCATTTACTACACCTGTCCTGCAAGGGTGCAAAAATTCCAGTAGCCTGGTTACTTTTAGGAACAATATTATTAAATTGGGAGACTGGGGGCAGAACACAAGACTCTCCTCCCCCCACCCCCAGCCCTCTGTGAGTGAAGGAGCAGCACTTAAAATACAAGTGGATGAGCTGCAAGGATAAATTGTGCCTCCAGGTGGCCCTGTGTACATGCAAGGCTCCTCCAGCTTCCCTTGGTGTTTGCATAGAGAGAAGAAGCTAGCAAAACCAGAGCTTGGAAAATTTATTTTTTTGAACTACAACTCCCATCAGCCCAATCCAGTGGCCATACTGGCTGGGGCTGATGGGAGTTGTAGTTCAAAAAAGTAAATTTTCCAAGCTCTGAAACTGTTGCTTAAGTTTTCCTTGCAATCACTAGAGGAAAGGGAAACCAATGGGTGGATTGTGTTGGAGCAAACAAAACTGCCAGCTCTATCTTTTTAGCCCACTGTTCAGTAACATCCCTTTTGTGCAGTTCACCGGCCAGAAGTGTGTTTCCTCCCCTCCCCTCAAGGATTGCAAGGAAAACTCAAGTGGCAGTTTCTCTTGCAGGAACAGGATGGGATCCCCCCTCCAAATGCAAGAGAAACATTGCCAAATAGCGCTACACTTGGCCAAGGGCTTAGGACAATCTCCGCTGACCTTTAAAGGAGCATTGGCAGCTGAGTGTTAAGATGGAGAGAGCGCAGAAGGAGGGCAAAGTGAGGCATGTGAGAAAGGAAGGGAGAGAAGAGGCAAAAGGGGGTGAGAGGGAAGAGCAAGCAGCTTGGAGGGAGGGAGGAAGTGGGGCCAGCACCAGGGGTGACTTGGGCATCAGCCTGCCCCGGGGCCCCTGCTCCCAGCCCCCCTACAGATCATGCAGGACCACTCCACCTACCTCTTCTCTCTTTCTGTGAATGCCCTGTGCGCAGGGTGCACAGGTCATTGCCATCAACTAAGATGGTGGTGGACGCTTCTCTAAGGGGCTGATACCACCACCACCATCTTTGTTGATGGCATGCATGCACACTACACTGCATGCACGCACATGCCTTCCATCAATCAAGATGTCAGTAGGGGCATCAACCCCTTAGAGAAGCCTCTGCTGCCATCTTGGTTGATGGCAGCTGTGCGCACAGCACACAGGGCATTCACAGAAAGGGGGGAGAGGTAGGTGGAGTAGGCAGGTGCTATGGGCCTGCAGTCTGTGTGTGTGTGAGGGTGGGAGCTCTGTATCTGCGATCCAGAGCAGAGTTGGGAGTCAACCCTGCTGAGGATCGCGGAAGGGAAGAGCTACCCCCACACCTTAAGGAGGGGCCCTAGGCCACAGGGGCCCTCAGCCAGGGCCCAACCTGGCCACCCTTTGGTGCTGGCTCTGGAAGGAAGGAAGGAAGGAAGGACAGACAGGGGGAATGAAGATGTTGAAGGGGAGGAAGCAGTGGTAAGCACTGCTAGATAGGGATGGGGTAGCCAAAATAGCACCTTCCAGCTCTACCTCCTATCAGCCCCAGGCATATGGCCGATGGTCAGAGGAGATGGAAGTAATGTAGTGCACCTACAGCTAGAGGGCACCAGTTGTGAGTACGGATGGCGGAGAAATTCAGTTCAGTTTGCATTTAAAGACGAATCTATATATTCAGACTTTCTAAAACAATGTGAGAACCAAACACAGCCATCCTTCAGAATGTGCAATTATCCAAATTCTGTGATGCAGTTCTCCAACTGAATAACATTTACAAATATATGAATATATTAGGGGGAAATGTTCATAAGAATGAAAATATTAGTAAAAATAAGAGACAAAAATGAGTTGAAAATTAGGGAAAATTGTTTGCAAAAAAATGTGGACATTAGCCAAAAATGCATACAAAAATGTGTTTACTAGAAATTTGCACAAAAATGCTGAAGAATTTTCATGAGTGACTTTCATTTTTTAAAAAAACCCTGTAAATTGCTGCAGAAATGTGGAGAACTCAATTTAAAATCGGGAAAATAAGAACCTGAGAGAACTTCAATTAACAGATCCTTCTGTCCCTAGTTGAGAAGCACACAATCCATATTTATCTTCTCCCTCCCCACCTCCAACCCATTCCATGCTTATGCATTCCTTGCAGGTTAGAGCAAAAAACCAAAAAACAGAACCCAAACAGGTTGCTGTCTGTATTAAATATGTATATATTCTAAGCATATGCTGTTTTGCATTTCAAAAACTCACTTAAACCATGGCACCATCAGGGCTACAGGAATGAAATGGAGTTTGATTCTGCTGCCCCAATGCTAAGTCACACTTAGTTTGGAATAAGCACCCATTTTGTTGCGGAAAAGAAAAAAAAGTTGGGAGGAGGACTGGAAGTATTGCTTGTGAGTTAAATTGGAAAATGGGGCAGGTGGTCACAGAACTGAACAAGAAAAGGTCTGTGGAGTCACTTGAAGAGTTGAAGTAGAAAAGCTGCAAAAGGCCTTAAATCATGGCACCAGCCTTGAGCAGGGGCTTGGACTTGATGGCCTTCAGCTCTATGATTCTATAATTCTGTTCTAATGACTGAAACACTTTGAAAGTTGAGACACTGGAAGCATTAGAGAGTAGCAAAAGCCAAGAGAAGACCATGAAGTGATCCGGAAGTGAACTAAGGAATGCAAAATTAATAAGAATTAACTTCATTAGGAAACAGTTTAGAATAGGAATAGCTAGATGTGTTTGTTTCATTTGCTCTTATGGGTATTATAGACATCAGGATTCCTTGGAGGCAGGTGACCCACAACAAGGAGTATCCCAGACAAACCCTTGCAGGCTGACTGGCCTTTTGGTTTCTTCAGGTTCAATTGATCTCTTCTCTTTCAATCTTTTGGAAGGAAGAAACTTGTCCAGATTCCAGAGACACACAGCAGCAACTCCTAAGAGGAACAGATTCAAAAAATGCCAGTTGAGGCATCCTACCAATTTTGCTGCACAGGAACCTTGCCCTTGTAGAGGGGAAAGTGAGGCCGCAGACCAGTTTCCATGGGAGATTTGACTACCTGGATCAATGGGGCTATATTTCAGCCAGAATCAATCTAGGTAGTGAAACTAGAACATTACCCATCTACCCTCCTCCACACACAAACACGCAGCTCATTTCTCCGAAAACTAAGGGATGACCTGCACATTATGGCCCTCTGGTGGAGGGCAATGCAAACAGCCACTACGTTGTGTGGCTTCTTTATGCAGTGGCCAGGTGTGTAGTGACAAGGGCTGTCAATGAATTTAGTCATTTCTAGTTGATAAATCATCTGCCTTTTCATGGATTAATTGGTTAATACATTTTAATAATGGCACATATTACCAAAACCTCAACATAGCCATTTTCAAGAAACTGGGAAAATGTACAATGTAATAAAGTGGCAGCATGATCCTATTCATGTTTACTTAGAAAAGTCCAATTCTATACAATCAGCCTTACTCACTGGCAAAGCTGTGTAAGGGTGCACTCAACAGCCATCACTGCTCATTACAAGGAAACGTCTTGTTCATTCTGTATTTCAGCAACACACCGGGACAAAAGCAGCCTGAAAAATGAAGTAGTGCAGCCTATTAAAATGTGCATTCTTTTCCAATTAATATATGTCCCCACGAATTCATCAGCCAAAGCCCTGCAGAGCAATCCTATGTAGGTCTACTGAGAAATATCCCCCTGAGTTCAGTGATAAGTTTGCATTGGATTGCTCATGTACTGTATTGATCCTTGTATAATTCTCCTAGGGACAGATTTCTCAAAGGAATGCTCCAGAGAGTTTCCTTATTTAATAATAAGGAGAAAATCTGTTTTTTCTTGATAGATGGGAATAAATACACTGCATATTAAGGTTTCTATGTTTGCCTTAGCAGCCGAACAGATGAGATAAAATTTGTGCTGGGGCCCACTTATGCTAAAATATGCTTCTACATTGTTTGCGTTTTTGTGATGACCAATATCTTCTAATAAATAAACTTGACTGACGGGCAGGATTGCTCACAATGTAAAATTCGCTGCTCCGTGATCATGGATCTTCTTCTGTACTGCTGAGAAAGTCTCCACTCTTGCATTGCACCTTCCGGGCTCCTTTGTATTTGTAAGAAGGCAGCCCCCTTCATGATTGATATTTTGTACTCTGGTCCTATGTCCGAAAACATAAAGTGAGGCATGAAGTAGAGGCTTATTTTATATATCTATTTTATTTATTGTATTTATATACTGCCCCATAGCCGAAGCTCTCTGGGCGGTTTACAGTAACTAAAAACATTAAAAACAAATGTACACATTTAAAACACATAGAAGCATCTTCAAGTTGTCGCATGCATCATGGTGTTTTGTTGGAGAGGTGAGGTGTCAGCATTTGCTAAGCATTACCGAGGGCAAGCACCAGGCTTGACTGAGCCCTTAGGCACCAGACTGCCTTGGGCACTGTGTCATCATGTTCCCCAATGCCCCCTTCCAATGCAGGCAGCATGGGCTTAAATAGGCCCACCAACCCACCTTCCTCCTGTATTGCTGAGGTAGGACATAGTTAGCTTGGCTAGTAGCCATTGATTACCTTATCCTCTAGTAATGTGTCTAACCATCTTTTAAACCCATCCAAGTTGGTGGCCATCACTACTAGGGCTGTGCACATGCCCCCCATCTATTTCAGGGCTCACTATGGCAATTCAGATTGGCCCTGACCCAACATGGGACAATCTGGACCTAGCCTGACCTAATCTGACCCCCAGATCCAAATTGTGTTCCAGAAAAAAACAAATCTTCAGACATCACATTGACTTGCATTGAGAAACCAAAACTGCCATAACTTTCTTGTTTTGTTCCCCCCCCCACATAGGTGCATGAAATATAGGCACATGGTAGCCCTTACACAGGGGATTAACCCTGCCACATTTTGGACAGATTGCTTCAGGGTTTTTTTCATGCTAGCCACCTTTAAAGTTTTAATTCTTAAAACAGCCATATCCCCCCCATAGGTGCAGGCCATTTGGAGACTAATGACTAAGACAGCCTTTCCCAAACTTTGGGTCCCTAGATGATGCTGGACTACAATTCCCATCATTCCTGACCATTGGCCTTGCTGGCTTGGGCTGATGGGAGTTGTAGTCCAACAACATCTGGGGACCCAAAGGTTGGGAAAGGCTGGACTAAGAGGAAGAAAGGCTGGGTAGGGTATTACTGGAAAGACTTACTTGACACACAGAAGACAAGACAAACTGAACACAGCCAGTGGAGGGTGATACATTAGGGCAAATGGGACACTGCCCCACCAACATCAAGTTGTCCAAATCCACCTGCCTGCCATCTTATAACCAGTCCAGGAATTGGCCCTGGCTGTCTCCTCCTTGGTTGGTCTTGAAGAACTCAACAAGGAGGAGGAGGAGGAGAGTAAAACCAGAATTGGTTGGCTCTACCTCTCACAGGCTCTGGTCCACTTACTTTTGGGCTCCCTCTCTTCAGCCCCACCAGTCCCAATGGGCACCAGCTACCACTGCTCGCAGCTATGCAGAACCTACAAAACTTGGGCCAAAAGCGAGGGGAGTATCACTGCCTAAATAACTAAGATAAGACACTGACAACAAACAAGTTTACAAAAATGCTTACAAGTTTACAGAATGGGACGTGATTGGGAATGGATGGAAACAAATAAGGCTGGGTACTGGTAGGGCAAGGAGGACGAGATGAGCTGAATGATTTTAACTAACCACCAAACTACGACCAGCAAATGCTTTCAAGCATTCACTCAAACACCTAACAAAATAGTGAAGCTCATGATTTTAAGACTTCACCATCCCAAAGTGCTGTGAGGTTGGGTGAAATTTTCTAGCCCTGGATTGGAAGCAAGAAGGCTGTCTGAATAAGCAAAGCCCACCTACCCTCCCTCTCCCCACCGTGATGTTTTAGTCTTGGATTGGAAGCAGAATGTGTCAATCAGCAAAGTCCAACTCTTCTCTTACCCCTCTCACCATGTAACTTTCGCTATATGGTGTCTGCAGGGCTTTTCTTTTTCTTTTCATTTTTGAAATATTCATAGGCAGGGACAAAGGATTGGCCATGAGCTCCATGCTGTAGTATGGGTCTTGGTAAGTGCCTGATGATGCCAACCTCTGATGCTGGCCCTGTCATGACACTTGGTGATTCAGCACTCAGAGACTCACAGCTAAACAGCTCCAACAAAAAGCCTTGTGCTGGATGTGACAATGCTATGGAACTTCTGCCTGTGCTGTTATATCTGCGGTGCCCCATTCACACATGCAAGAAGCCACTGGATGATGCAGTCATCAAGTCACTTGTGTGTGTGTGTGTGTGTGTGTGTGTGTATGTGAACAAACCCTAAGAGTTCGACATGTTTCTTGGGATCTTGCAATTCTTGAAAAACACAGCTGCTCTTCTGCCTCCATGTTTTACAGCAGAGATGGGGGATCGATGCCTTCTAGATGTTGCTGGACTACACCTTCCACCATCCCTGACCACTGGCCATGCTGGTTTGGGCTGATGGGAGTTGGAGTCCAACAACATCTGGAGGGCACCAGGTTCCCCATCCCTGTTGTGCAGCTCCTACCTTCACTGCTCATCTAAAGAAGGAAGCAGCCTTACCAGATCCACTGAACTCCAGCCTTATTTTTCATTGATGACTGGATAAGTATGGACTTTATTTCAGGGCTGGAGGAGGCAGTTGCCACTCCTTCCCTGCTTGTAGCGTTTGTTTCTTCTCTCTCGGATCAATACAGCTGTGATTGAAATTCTCCCTAATCGGAGTTCCATCTTCTTTTATCTGTTATTTGTGGGGTCTGCTTCATTTGTTTTTGCCCTCTAGCTGCTGAGAAGTTCAGAGCCCTTGCATTTTTTTTAAAAAAAGAAGCCTTCTGACTTTGCTTCTGTGCTTCAGAAGAAAGCAGGAGGTTAACACAATGAAAGGAAGGGAAATATTTTGAGAAGTGAGAGTGTCAGACTAGTGTCTTGCTATTAGTTCCCAATGGTCCTCTTTCCGACATCACAAGGAGACCCTGTGAAAATTGCACCAGCAGCAGTCCCATTTTCACATTTTTCATTAGCACTTCAGCTACGTTTTGTTCATCCATTCCTGTTTATACCAAGGATGGGGAGCCTGTGGGCCCTGTGTTGTTGGACTCCAGCTCCCATCAGCTCCAGCTAGCATGGTCAATGATCAGAGATGATGGGAGCTGTAGTCCAGCAACATCTGGAAGACCACAGGTTGCTCACTCCTGCTTCACATGAAAGACGTTCAGTATCATGAAGGCCACCACTAAAAAGGCTCTGGCTGAGGTGGATTAATATTTATTTATTTAATTTGTATGCCGCCCTTCCTCCCAGCAGAAGGAAGTAGTACATCAAGCAGAAACTCACTTGAAGATTTAAAGGTGCTTGGAGACACATATGGGAGATGGTGCTCCTCCCATATGCAAACCCAGGCTGTTGAGGGTTTCATAATAGATGAGATACTGCAATTTCTCTCATTCTTCCAGTCTTAAATTCAGTTACCCACATTTCTGCAGCAATTTGTGCCTTTTTGAAAAATAAAACAAATTCCTCATGAAAATTCAGCATTTCAGTGCAGATTGCTCCTAATAACAATTATATAGGCAGTTCTGACTAATGTACACATTTTTGTCATATAATGCATTTTTGCATATTATTTTCACTCATATAGTCATTTTTGTGCACACTTTCACCTAACATAACGCATTTTTGTAAACATTGGTTGGTTGGCAAAATTTGAATAAGTGCAGATTTTGAAGGATGGCTGTGTTTTGGTTCTCATATTGTTTCAGAAAGTGTGAATTTCATAAATTCAGCTTGAAATGTGAACTGACTAGAAATTCCCACCCATCCCTAGATGTGGGGCAGGTAAAGACACAGCCAAATCAGCTGTGCAACAAAGTTACCCATGGGGTACTCGATTGCACAACCAATCCCTGAAGAAAGCACGGTTGGAATCACCACCCATCAGTTGATGGGCAGTGAATTCAACCTTGCTGGATTGGCTGCACAACCAAGCTCCCATGGGAAACTCGACTGCAGAGTCAATCCTTGCAAAAAGTAAGGTTGAAGTCACCACCCATTAGCTGACAGTAAAATCTACTGTCTTCAGTTGCAATTAATTAATTATCTGTACTATGATATGCCATCCTGGGATGTGTTTTGAGGATGGGTGGTTTAGAAGTGTTTTAATTAACCGACCATTTAGGAAACTATCTAGAAACATTGTGTCATAAATTAATAACAGTCTTACCAGAATGGCATGAGAAGCATCCACAGATAAATGTTCTGTTCTGTTAAGAATGACTTATTGAAGGGGCTGTAAATCCAAATGAATTCAAATGGGACAATTCTGGAATAAGATGTTTAACATCTACGTAGCCTGTTCTCTGTGGGTCAGGCTCCCTCTCTCTGTGTGCAGAAGCAGGCAGTAAACTTGCCAGAAGTATAAAAGGGCTCCTTCTGGGAGGAACAGCAGGATATTTATTATTTATAATAAATAAATAAATAATAAAATGCAAATGAATGTGATCCCACTATAGCTAGCCCAGTTGCCTTCACTTAAACATCTGGAAAGATGCATGCTCTAAATCTGAATATTCATTAGCAAGCATTCACATTTTGACTGGTGTGCATTTAGAGCCTGGATTCCCACCTGCCTCATCTCCTTTTTAGTTCTAAAAATGTTTTTTTGAAAAATAGGTCATCCTACCATTTTCTTCACCAGGGCTGCAAGGGGGGCAGAGGGGGGGAAATCCCCAGGGCCTGAGCCTCTGGGGGCATGGACTGTGAAAAAAGAAACAGTACTTGACAAAATAAGTTTTGGCATCTCAACAGACGAGAGTGGCTATAATGTCTGTTTCTTATTCTCAGCATATCCAAGTCTTCTATAAGCACCAACATTTATGAATATGATTCGTACATAGCAAATCACAACAAACACCTTGAGAGTCTGAAGCTTAGACCTGAATTACTAGGCCCCAGTTCACAGAACTACTAAGCCCCAGTAGTAGACCTTGGCTCTCCTTACAGAACTGCTAGGCCCCAGTTCACAGTTCACAGAACTACTAGTCTCCAGTAGAAGGTCCCAGTTCAGTTTACAGAACCACTAGGCCACACTTCACGGAAGTAATAGGCCTTAATTCACATTTACTCAACAAGTATGGTACATCACAGTGGGAGGTAAACAGAAAGCTAATACATGGGGGGGTCACCTCTTATTATTATTTGATCTGAAATTAGAACACCTGCATCTGTTTTGGCTTGTTTTAAGGTGAAATTAACAATATGGAGTACAAATACAAGTCAAGAGCACAGAAAAGTGAGAAAAATATGGGAGGAAAGGCCAAACAAATTTATTCACTCTGGGCTTTGTTTCAAAATCATCATGTGATGATGATGAAGATAGTGAAAGCCAGTCATTGGATGTGCAAGCATTATTAGAAGCAGAGCTTGGAAGTAACTCGTTATTTTTAACGAGTTACTTGTAATTAGTTACAATTTTAAATAACGAGTGGGTAATTCCATTACATTTGGCAAGTAAAGGAACGACTAGTAATTTCCCTACTTTTCAACTGCAACTTTAACGTTTCCACGTTAGGTTGGACGTTACTTGGGGGCGGGAACAAGGGGAAGTCAGCTCCTGGCTGTGATTGGTTAACACAAGACATGTGCCTCACACTGATTGGACCTCTGCGCAGACTCTCTCTTCCCTCGTGATCTGTGTTAGGAGGTACGAGGGAAGAGGTGAATAGGCAGGGCCTGCTACCGTTTGACTCTGAGAGGAAAAAATGGACGCCGGAGGAAAAAGCCAAGGCAAGGAAGGCAGCAGCAGAATGGCGAAGAGCTGTGGAGGTGAGTGACAATGATTTGTGTGTGTGTGTGCCCCGGTGTGTGTGTTTTCAGCTGGAGTCTCTGGTTTTGGGGGGGGCCTCCGGCTCTCTGGCTACCACCCCTTACTCTCCGGACTCTCCGCTTCAATTTTTTTAAAAAGTAAGTTTCTAGGTGGTCTAATTCCCGAGATATACACCAAAACGTAAACCTCCCCTGCACAACTTTTTTTAAAACAGATCCATGCTCTAGCTACAACTCCCATCAGCCCAATCCAGTGGCCATGCTGGCTGGGGCTGATGGGAGTTGTAGTTTAAAAAAGTAACTTTTCAAAGCTCTGGCTGTAACCCCGCCCTTTCATGATTGTAGCCAATGATGCCAGAGTTGTGACTTGTTGATCCAGGCATGCCTAGGCTGAATGTCAGAATATGGTGGCTTTGAGTTTTTTGCAGTTTGCATAAGTAATATGGCTTAATTTTTTTTTTCCTCTTCTGTCCAAGAGTCAGACCCTGGGCTATGAAATATGAAAGTATTTAATCCAATATCTGCTTTTCTGGGAGTAAAGCCATTTCTGGGAGTAAAGCATGTACCTGGAGTAAACCCCATTGAACTCCATTAGGACTTGCTTTTGAGTAGACATGGTTAGGATTGTGCTGTAAATTAATGGGACTTGTGAGTAAACATAGTGCAGACTTGTGTTTGTGTTGTAAATCTCTCTCCCTCCAACCCTATTTTTAAAGAAATTAGGCAGGGTTTATCACAGTTTTTATTATGTAGGAAACTAATTCTCATTTTTTTAAAAAATGAATGAAGTTTATTTATTTATTTATTTTTATTATTTGATTTATATCCCACCCTTCCTCCCAGTAGGAGCCCAGGGCAGCAAACAAAAGCACTAAAAACACTTTAAAAATCATAAAAACAGACTTTAAAATATATTAAAACAAAACATCTTTAAAAATATTTTTAAAAGCTTTAAAAACATTTTTTTACGAAAAAGTTTAAAAACATATTAAAAAGCAATTTCAACACAGACGCAGACTGGGATAAGGTCTCAACTTAAAGGACTCGTTAAAAGAACAAGTTCCTTATCACTTGAGGCTGCAGTTTTCCCTGGTTGAGTAAGCCCCATTGAATACATTGGGACTTGCTTCTGAGTAAACAAACATAGGATTGCACTATAAATATCTTTACAGGTTATATAAATAAATATATTTGATAGTCATGCTTATATAAATATTTTCATAGAATCATAGAATAGTAGAGTTGGAAGGGGCCTATAAGGCCATCAAGTCCAACCCCCTGCTCAATGCAGGAATCCAAATCAAAGCATTCCTGACAGATGGCTGTCAAGCTGCCTCTTGAATGCCTCCAGTGTCGGAGATCCCACTACCTCTCTAGTAATTAGTTCCATTGTTGTATGGCTCTAACAGTTAGGAAGCTTTTCCTGATGTCCAGTCGAAATCTGGGATCATCGAAAAGAGATCCCAGCCCTCCTCTGTGTGGCAACCTTTCAAGTACTTGAAGAGTGCTATCATATCTTCCCTCAGTCTTCTCTTCTCCAGGTTAAATATGCCCAGTTCCTTCAGTCTCTCCTCATAGGGCGTTGTTTCCAGTCCCCTGATCATCCTTGTTGCCCTCTTTTGAACCTGTTCCAGTTTGTCTGCATCCTTCTTGAAGTGCAGAGACCAGAACTGGACACAGCACTCAAGATGAGGCCTAACCAGTGCTGAATAGAGGGGAACTAATACTTCACATGATTTGGAAACTATACTTCTGTTAATGCAGCCTGATATAGCATTTGCCTTTTTTGCAGCCTCATCACACTGTTGGCTCATATTCAGCTTGTGATCAACAACAATTCCAAGATCCTTCTTGCATGTCGTACTGCTGAGCCAAGTATCCCAAATCTTATAACTGTGCATTTGGTTTCTTTTTCCTAATTGTAGAACTTTGCATTTATCCCTGTTGAATTTCATTCTGTTGTTTTCAGCCCAATGCTCCAGCCTATCAAGGTCCCTTTGAATTTTCTTTCTGTCTTCCACGGTATTAGCTATGCCCCCCAATTTTGTATCATCTGCAAATTTGATAAGCATGCTCTGTACCTCCTCATCCAAGTAGTTAATAAAAATGTTGAAGAGCACTGGGCCCAGGACCGAGCCTTGTGGTACCCCACTCATTACTTCCACCCAGTTTTGTCATGCTGTGTCCCTATAAGTATCCAATTGCATACTATGGTTGTACAATACTTCCTTTACATTTTAAGTATGCCTTGGGGTAGTCATGGTTCTCCATTGTTTTCATCCTGAGGGGCAGATAGGCTGAGAAATGGTGAGTAGCCCATGGTCACCCACTACACTTTATAACTTATTTCCATTTTGAAAAATTAATTAAAACAATTTACATGCAGGCAAAAATTATTAAGCGGATTCACACACAATATGTGTAAAGCACATCCAACTCGCATTTAAAGTGCATGACTTCCCCTAAAGAATTCTGGGAAGTGTCATTTCCCCCTCACAGTTATAGTTCTCACCACTCTTAACAATCTGCAGTTCCCATGATTCTGTGGTGGGATTCATGTGCTTCAAATGGGTGTTGAATGTGCTTTAAAGGAATGGTGTGGATCTGCCCTAGGTATGATGTTCATTCAAGAGTGAATTGAAAAGAACAATTTTAAAAGATACTTCTTACTCTTACTCATTTTTCAGACCTCTTTCTGAAGTAAAGGGTCAAATCTGTAAAAACATTTGGAGCAGCCACATTAAAAGATAAGGGCAGGGTATTCCAGGCAGGGGGTTGCCAACCCTGCTTGGATATGGATGTCTTTGCAGAAGAACCCTAGTCAAGGTTTACCAACAGCACAGTCCAAACTATATCTACTTAGAAGTCAGTCCTGTTGAGTTCTATGGGGCTTAATCCCTTAGTAAGTGTGTTTAGAATTGCAGCCTTCAGGAGCCTCCATCTTTACTCCCCAAAGCTCCCATCTAACATCTCCACAACACTAGGCTCCTTTGTCTCTGCTGTGGCCTTCTGGTGACTGCCCTAGCCTGAAGGCACTTAACCCTTCTTGCTGAAAGCAAGTAGGCTAGATTAAATGTTCTCTACCCAGGCTCATATATATAAAAGATAAAAGATAAACGGCATTTTGTCAAAAGTATTTTTGTCTACATTTTATACCTCATCCTTGGTTTTCCAAGTTTGGCATGGAATGCTTCTCATACAGAATTAATTTGAAATGCTGCATATTTATTATCATAATCATCATATTCAAAATAAAAAATATATGTACTGCCTTCAAGTTGATTCCAACTTATGGTGACCCTATGAATAGGGTTTTCATGAGGCTGAGAGGCAGTGACTGGCCCAAGGTCACTCAGTGAGCTTCATGGCTATGTGGGGATTTGAACCCTAGTCTCATTTTGTTCTCACAACAACCCTGTGAGATAGTAGGTTAGACTGGCCCAGGCAGGGTTATTTAGTGAGCAAAAATGATGCAAATAGGATCTCTTTTAATTGTGCTTTTCTTAAAAGATTAGACAAATTCATGGAGGACAGGACTATCAATGGCTACTAGCCATGATGGCTGTGCTCTGCCACCCTAGTCAGAGGCAGCATGCTTCTGAAAACCAGTTGCCGGAAGCCTCAGGAGGGGAGAGTGTTCTTGCACTCGGGTCCTGCTTGTGGGCTTCCCCCAGGCACCTGGTTGGCCACTGTGAGAACAGGATGCTGGACTAGATGGGCCACTGGCCTGATCCAGCAGGCTCTTCTTATGTTCTTATGACCTGCTTACTTTCATTCTGACTGGGGGATCTTGCAGCATGGGGAAGAGATGGGGGCACATCACAGCTGAAGTTCACCCATATAGGAGCATTATCTCTTGTTTATTACAGAGACGCCTGTTGCAGGTTTTGCTGCTGAGAGCAGCAGTCAGTTAGTGCGGCCACTTGAGTCACAGCTTGTTGATCCTGAGGAGGCAAAACTAGAAAGTGAGGTTCAGAAAGGAGGCCCTGTGCACGAGGAGGAGGAGGGCATGAAGCAGTGCCAGTTGCCCACAGCCACATCTGCAGAACAGCAAGTACCATGGTTTGGCTTTGAGAAAGCTTGTACATTTGTGAGCCAGAGTGGGAAAAATGTTGTTGTACGATGCAATTACTGCCTTCCAAGGATCAAAAATCTGAGATCAGCTGTTTCCTCCTCATCCAATGTGAAGAAACATTTTGAGGTAAGCCTTTGTCATGCTGGTCCTCAAAGAGTGTCCATTGTCTATTTATGTTTAAATTGTGAAGTTCCTCTTCCATTTTTTCTTGGATTCATGCTTTCTTCTTCTTCCTCAGAGGGCACACCCTGAGAAGCTGAGAGCAATTGAAGAAGCAATAAAGGCAAGGAAACGTGGCCTTCCTGAACCAATGCATGACACCCCTCCTCCCAAAACACTGAAGCAGCAGCAGACAACCCTTGAGAGGTGGGGATCTGGCAGGGAGCCTGTCACCCAGAGCAATCTCGACAGGAGAATCATTGATTTCATTGCAGAGGAGACATTACCACTTCAGACTGTGGACAAACCATCATTCATTAATCTGGTTCGCATTGGACTCCCCAAAGATCTCACCATCATATGTGCCAAGACTCTGAGAGACAGAATTGAGAAGAGAGCATGCCACATGAGAGAAACTCTTGCAAACCGAATGGGTGCTGTGGCATACATAGCAACCACTGCAGATTGTTGGACCAATGGCAAGAAGAGTTACTTTGGGGTAACAGCCCACTGGATCAACCCAACTACCCTGAAACGTGAGGTCAGGGCCTTGGCTTGTAAGCGTCTGAAGGGGCGCCATACATACGATGTCCTTTCAAAAGCACTGCATGATGTACATGTGCAGTACAGGATCCACAACAAAGTTATGTGCACTACTACAGACAATGGCTCCAACTTTGTGAAAGCGTTCAGAGTTTTCATGGCCAAAGAACCAGTGGAAGCTGCAGGCACCAGTGACGATGATGGTGATAACCAGGAGGAGGAGGAGGCTGAGGTGGAGTTTGTGCCTATCTGTGAGATCCTGGACATAGGACCTGAGGCAGAGGAAGAAGCTGCAGACTCAGGAGAGGATTTTGTTTTACCACCACACCAGAGATGTGCTAGCCACACCCTCAACCTTGTGGCAACACAAGACATAGAGGCCATGCTTTCTGACTCCTCCAAAAGTAGTCTTCTTGGTCCTTTCAAGAAACAGTTTCGTTCCTTGATGGGAAAGTGCAGCAAGTTATGGTCCAAGCAGAACCAGTCAGCCCAGATTGCTGAGTATATCCATGCGCAATGTGGTGTGTATCTGAAGGTACCAAATAAGACCAGGTGGAATTCCACCTTTGATGCGTTGAAGCAACTACATGAGCTCCTGTCAACTGTGCCACCAAAAATGCATGCCATAATGGACCGCTGCTCCTTGTCCAGGATCACAGCTGCCGAGATTGAAGGGGTACAGGAATACACAGAGATTATGGAGCCACTAGCCCAGTCCCTAGATATCCTGCAACGGGAGAACGGCATGTTCATGGGGTATTTGCTACCAACGCTCTGCAATCTGGACCGCAAGTTAGAAGGACTGGAAAACAAACCTGAGAGGTACACATACTGTTTTCAGCTGCTGAGAGGTGTGCGCGAAGCCCTAAGAAAGCGGTTTGCAGCTATCTGGGAGGACAAGAGGCTTCTTCTGGCGGCCTGCCTACACCCTCACTTCAAACTAGATTGGCTGGAATCGTGTCAGCCCACCACCCATACCAACAAGTAAGAACATTAGGGAAGCCCTTTGGGTGGATTACTCCAAGGGAAATGTTGTCTCAAGGGAGGCATCAGAGGGCTTAAGGTGGTAGGCAGGGGCTGGTCCTTTTCTTCCTGGGGCTCCTCATCACAACCTTGGGTTGCTGCAGGTAATCCTTAAGGGTCTGCTGTGCTGCCCCATGAGTGTGGTGACTTGGTCACCTTCCTACCTTCCATGTCATCATCCACAGGCTCAGGCTGGACCCTGAACCAGGGGACATGACAAGCATCAGGAAATGAAGAGCAGATGATGGTTTCCTAACATATATGTGTTAACATATCCTCTCTCTTTCTTAGATACACAATGGAAGCCTTGCTGAAAGCTGAAATAAAGATGGGTGTACTTAATGAGGACAGTGATCAGTCTTCAGATAAAGACCAGGAAGGAGATGACTTAGCAGATGACTTCTTTAACTTTCTGCCCCAGGGCAAGAAGTCAGCAGTGGACACTGCTGAGGAGGAACTGGGGAGGTACCTGAGGTCTCCCAGCAGGGAAGTGTCATCACTCCATGGCTTTCCACGTGTGCTGCGGTGTTTTTTGCAGCACAACACAGGCATGCCTTCAAGCGCCGCAGTAGAACGCCTGTTCAGTACTGGTGGCAACGTAATGACTGTAAAAAGACATTCCTTGTCTGACATGCTCTTTGAGCATCTTGTTCTTTTGAGACATAACAGAAACGTATTATAAAAGCATTTCAAGTGTAAAATTTGATTTCAAGAGTTGGGGTATCTTCATTGCTTGGGGGGATGTGAGATTCTGTTATGCCATTATGTCAATCTTATGGATAAAATTTTTTATTCTACTACCCCCTGTGTGTGTGTTTTTATTTTTAATATTGTTTTAGGCTTCTTAGATGTGCAGCAGCCAAGGCCAGCACCTTGTAGGAGTTTTTTTTAAAAAGTAACTGAAATGTAATTGTAGTGATTACTTTTGAGAAAAAGTAAAGTAATCAGTTACTTTCAGAGCAATTGTAACTGTAACGGTAATTACTACTTTTTTTGGGCCAAGTAATTGTAACTGTAGTTTATTACTTTTTAAAAGTAATCTTCCAAGCTCTGATTAGAAGAAAAAGCAAATGAGAATTCTGCTGAAGAAGAACAACAGAGATGGACTAACACTAGTCAGGGTAAGAATAGATTGGTTTCATATCCCATTACTGAATACTTCATTGTGAATTAATTTGCATGCACACTTATCACACCAGAAGAAATTGACATATTTTTACATCTACTTTAATCTCTGTGAGTAAAACAAAATATGAAACACTTGTTCTTCAAACATCAAGTTAATATTAGTGTATGGTACCAGTGTACAGTACTTGCAGGACGTTTAGAACCACCACCAATTTTCTGGAGCTCCTCTGTATGTCCTGTACTAAGTAAAAAAACAACACCAAAAACAAGAAGTTACATCATTGGAAACAGCATAAAAATTGGCCTGAAGTGATATAAAGTACATGTGTCAAAATAACATTGAATATTTGTGCATACAGTGCCTTGCAAAAGTAATCAGACCCCTGACTAATGCTCTCATATTAGTGAATTACAAATGGTACATTGTAATTTCATTTTGTATGATATTTTATTTTGAAACACTGAAACTCAAAATCAATTATTGTAAGGTGACATTGGTTTTATGTTGGGAAATGTTTGTAAGAAACATAAAAAACTTAAACATGTTGCTTGCATAAGAATTCAACCCCTGTGCTGTGGAAGCTCCCAGTTTACACAGATGAAAGAAATTGCCCTACTGAGGACACAGTCACCTTACCATTGACCTCCACCTGTGAGCCATTAAAGTTGCGGTCACATTGTCAGGATAAAACCTCCACTGTTGAAGGCTCATTGGTCAGGCGTGGATCTGAAGGAAAACGAAGACCAAAGAGCATTCTACAGAAGTGAAAGATAATGTAATACAAATGCATAGATTAGGAAAAGGGTACAAAATAATATCCAAGTTTTTGGATATCCCAGTGAGCACACTTGGATCAATAATCAGGAGTGGAAGCTGCATCACACCACCCAGGCACTGCCAAGAAAAGGCTGTCCTTCAAAACTCAGCACTTGGACAAGAAGGAGACTTGTGAGAGAAGCCACAGACAGGCCAACAATCACTTTGAAGGAGATACAGATTTCAGTGGCTGGAAGTGGTGTTATGGTGTACCAGTCAACCATATCTAGATCTCTGCATCACACTGGCCTGTGTGGGAGGGTGGCAAGAAAGATGTCGTTACTTTAAAAGTACCATCTGAAAGCACATCTTTCATGAGAGTATCCCAGCTGCGATGTGGGAAAAGGTTTTGTGGTCAGATGAGACCAAGATAGAGCTTTTTGGCCAAAACTCAAAGCACTATGTGTGGTGCAAACCTAACACTGCCTGTGCGTCAAAACATACAATCCCTACAGTGAAGTATGGTTGTGGCAGCATAATGCTGTGAGGGATGCTTCTCATCAGTAGGGACTGGGCATCTTGTTAAAATTGAAGGAAGAATGGATGGAGCAAAACACAGGGAAATACTGCAAGAGAACCTGCTTCAGTCCACTGAAAATCTGAAGTTTGGGAGGAAATTCACTTTTCAGCAAGACAATGATCCCAAGCACAAGGCCAAAGCAACATTAGAGCGGCTCAAGAACAAAAAGGTGAATGTCCTACAGTGGTCCAGTCAGTGTCATGATCTCAATCCCATTGAGAATCTGTGGCACTCTTTGAAAATTGTGGTCCACAAGCAACAGTCAACCAGCATGAACAACCTGGAGCAAATATGCCAAGGAGAATGGGCCAAAATCCCTCCGACACTGTGTGCAAAGCTGGTACATACCTACCCCAAAAGACTTGAAGCTGTTATTGCAGCGAAAGGTGGCTCTACCACATATTAATGTGGGGGGCCCCAGCAACGTGTTTCAATTTTTTATGTTTCTTACAAATATTTCCCAACATAAAACCAATGTCACCTTCCAATAATTCATTTTGAGTTTCAGTTTTTAAAATAAAATATTATTCAGAACAAAATTACAATGTACCATTTGTAATTCAGTAATATGAGAGCATTGGTCAGGGTCTGATTTTATATATCTATCTATCACAACACTTTTTGCAATGCAACAATTATGCATTTTTCAAGGTTATTTTGAACAGTGTGATTTTTAATATTAACTATCCCATTGTGATAAATGTTTTTCATTCCTTTTCAATCTTTCTTGCTCTAAATTAAACCTAAGTCACTTGTTTAAAAAAAGTGGTAACATTTGGTTTGTACGAAGTTTGGGGGGGGGTGATCATGCATCTTGCCCCAGGCCCAATGCCAGCTCTCAGCAGCCCTGTTCTTTACAAATGATTACGGCTTAATTGCACCTTGCAGGAGATATCATATCGCCATCAGTTCATACCTTCCTCTCTACAACCACCACCACCCCTCCACAATTCCCTGTGCCTTGAATCTTGTGAGAACATTTGTGATGCATGACACCCTATTTCAATAGTTCCTGCAGTAAGTTAGATGGGGGAATAGAGGGTTAAATCCCCTCCTTCATGTTTGCTGATGCAGTTCGCATTTAAAACTAACCTGCACATGGGATCCAACAGTGGTTGGCCCTAATTCTCCTCTTTTTACAGTGGATCTGCTGTTGCTGCAAATAATGCACTTCTAAACCTTTTGTAGAGAGTTCCACCCCCTTTTGGTATTCGGTGCTGCCCATGGATATTTCTCTAGGTCAGGGGCTGGCAACCCTTTTTGGCCAGTGGGCACATGTGAAATTTTGTGGGCACCAGTCACAAGATGGCTGTTGTATGGATGTGGCATAACACAAAATGGCTGCCGCATCAAAAAGAGCAGAAAAAGAGACTTGAGTCCACAGCTGGACCGAAACCTGGGGCGTGTCAGGCGGGATTCAGTTTCTGTGCCACTTCCAAGCTCTGGCCAAAGAAGGAAATTTTCTTCCTTTGCCTTGTTCCACCTTCAAACGACAGGAGCTGGATCTAGCTGCATATGCCCTCACCCAACTGCTTCCACAGTTTTCCTTTAGCTGCCTCCCTCTCTGAGTCATGAAAACATCTCATTGCAGCAATGTGATCTGCAGCAGTGCTCTCGGCAGCCAAAGCTCCCATTTATCCAATGGCTGGGCCTGCTCTGACCATCCTATGAGTTCTTCTCAGCTCATCTGCTGCAAAGATGAATGTATACCCTTCGCTGTCTCATTAGGAACCCTCACTTATCTCTGGGATCTTGAATGGAACTGCTTTAGCACGTATACCCAGGCCTGATAGACTGGGAAGTCCTGAGCTATTTCTGCATGACACATACTCTTAATCTTCTCCTTGTCTTTATTATTATCATTATTTTGTTGTAATGAAAGTCCTAATGACTCTGGTAAGATTTGCTGCTTCCCATCACAGCCAATCACAATGTCTAAAGTCTGATTAAAATCCCT
The DNA here is from genome assembly GCF_030035675.1 of Rhineura floridana. Taxonomy (NCBI): domain Eukaryota; kingdom Metazoa; phylum Chordata; class Lepidosauria; order Squamata; family Rhineuridae; genus Rhineura; species Rhineura floridana. The sequence continues at coordinate 12,951,940 of NC_084482.1, read as the reverse complement.
CCGAGGCTCCTTGCCCGCCTTAGGTGAGTTATATGTATATTAAGCAACTTTTTGTTAAGTCTTGCAAGGGTGAGGTATTGTGTAGAGGATGCCTGCCCCAGAGAGGTTACTATCTACACAAGAGGCATGAGATAGAGTGCTGCATGATAGCTCTGGGCAACATCATAGCAGAGGTTTAGTTGCTTTCATAATACATAACATGTCAGAACTGGGCTCCTTCTGGGAGGAAGGGCAGGAAATTAAATTAAATTAAATTAACAATAAATAAATAAATAAAAAACAAGAGATGGATTGATTCCATAAAGGAAGCCACAGACCTGAACTTACAAGATCTGAACAGGGTGGTTTATAACAGATGCTATTGGAGGTCGCTCATTCATATGGACGACATAAGTCGTAATCAACTTGAAGGTACATAACAACAAATAAATAAACTGTAACAAAAAGTTGCAGTGTGTACTGCTGCTGTTTGAGATTCCAAGCCACTCTATTCCATTCCATCCCCCCCCCCCGGTTTTCCTTTCACTTTCCCTCCAGCAACAGCCAGCATTCCATGGCCACTGAGCATGCTCAGTCTTCTTGGGGTTGTTTTTGTGATTTCACCCCTTCTTTAGGGTTGTCACCCCTAAGGATTTTCTGCAGTTCTGCAAACCTTGAAGTTCCCCAGAAGTCTGTTGATACCTCCCTCTTGTGCATGAATGTGTTTTATTTTGCCACTCTTAGCTGAACATCAGAATTAGAAGGAATTATATTAGGGACCTGGCCACAAACCTAATTAAGGCACCTGACAGAGACTGAAAAGCGACAGCCCCCACATGTGTAAAAAAATGTAAATGTCCTGCCTTCAAGTTGATTCCGGCTTATGGCAACCTTATGAATAGGGTTTTCATGAGGCTGAGAGGCAGTGACTGGCCCAAGGTCACCCAGTGAGCTTCATGGCTATGTGGGGATTTGAACTCTGGTCTCCTAGGTCATAGTCCAACACCCTAACCACTACACCACACTGGCTCTTTACATGTGTAAACTTAGAGTCAAAGAAGAGGCATAGCCCACAAGAAAAATGGAATCATATGAGGAAGGCCTGGATAAAGGGATGTGTGAATCTGTCCATTGCAGATTCTCATGTTTCCAATGGTTCTCCACGCCAGTTTGTGACTTTAATTTTTAAAGACATGAAAAATCATCAGCGTTTTAGTGTGATCTCTCCCCAGTATACACATTTGTGTGCAATTCTGCCTAATACCCACATTTTTGCAAAACAATTTTCTATAATACAATGCATTTTGGTATGTTATTTTCACATATATGGATTTTATGCATACTTTACTCTCATGTATTCATTTTTGTACACATTACTTGATTAGATAACTGCATCACAAAAGTCAGAGGAGCACAAACTTCGAAAGATGGCTGTGCTTTGGCTCACGTATTGTTTTGAGAAGTGCAAATTAGGTCATTTCTCATTAAGAAGCAAACAACACCACATTTCCCCTCCATCCCTGTTATTGACAGCGATGATGGATGGAGTGAGGTAGGCGTCAGGGGAGAGGGATTTCAAAGGGATAGCTAAGGGAAACATATGGAGGCAAGAGATGAAGAGGGCTGGCAGATGCGCAAAGAGGCATAGGTAGAGACTGTGGAAACAAAACAGATAAGATAAAGTAATGAGAGAACAGTGACGGTAAATGGCAAACAGGAGAAGCTTGAGTTGAACATGATGAAGTAGAAGCCAGCAGAAGGAGCAACAGAGAGGAGTGAAGAGATCAAGGTGGCATAATGTGAACAACATTGCAAATGAAGTTCTAGTGAAAGAGGCAGCAATTACCTGAGTGTGGGGGGAATCTAGCATGCGCACAACAACGCTAGTGGCCTAGAGATGGGGGAGAAAATTGATTCGGTTCAGATTTAAAGGTGACTGTACCTAATTTGCACTTTCTGAAACAATATGTGAACCAAAACACAGCTGTTTGTTGAAATGCACACTTCTCCGAGTCTTGTAATACAGTTCTCCAGGCAAGTTATGTATTTAAAAAATGCATATATTCGTGAAAGTAACATACCGAAATGCTTTATATGAGGGATGACTGCTCTGCAATAATGGGCATATTAGGAGAAATTGCAAACAAAATTGTATATTAGGATAAATTCACACTAGTTTTCATGAGGATTTTTGTTTTTAAAAAGTCACAAACTCATGTGAACTTAAGATTGGAAAAGGAGAAATGGAGAGAAACCAAAATTGGCAAATACACCCATCCTTACTCCCTAGTGCCTACCATAGGCTGGGAGCAAACAGGGGACAGTGGGACCCACAGTGGAAGCCTGCCCCAGAGAGCCCTGGACTTCTGACCCCCAAGTCCTATCTGGATAGCACCACTGATAGGGATTGGCCATCCCCCTTTTTGCCCTTGTTGGAATGAGAATACTAGACAGGGCGGATCTTGGTCTTCTTTAGGAAGAAAGCAGCTATTTTGAAAAGCAGGTGCTGGCTTTGACCTTTAAAGCTCTAAACAGTTTGTGACCAGAATATCTCAGGAACCACATCCCCACATATCAGGCTGGGACCTTAGTTCTACTTGAGAGACTCTCCTTCAAATCCTGCCATCATCTGAGATAAGACAGGTGGGTACCCAAGAGGAGAGGGCGCCCAAGACGTGAAACACCACCCTCCCAAAAAAGGTGCTTGGGCCCTCTCAATGCCTGCTGTCAGGCAAGGAGTAAAGTTGGTCTAACTGAAAGTGCAGCTTTTTAGAATCTGCTGGTGTTTTTAATTGTTGTTTCTCTGAAACTGCTGTTGGAGTTGTGTGTGTTTGTTTTGCAAGGTTGTGTTTTGTTAATCTTATGATGCACTTCATTGATTTTCTAAATGCTGCCTTGTGTTCTGTTTGTAAAAAGGTGGGGTATAAATTAGTTTAAGGCCAGTCACAACAACATGGGGGGTCATTTCACCCCCTTTCCTTGTCCCCTTCTATAGCCTCTCATCCCCATTCTTCCCTTTTCCCCCTGTGCCCCATCTACCTTGAGAATGGCATCTATGGGTGTAACAGAGGTTGCTTGACAATGGGGGAATGGAATGATGGGTGGAGCTAGAGCAGGTGACTGGTAGGGAGTGGCAGA